>NC_142468.1:86933750-88229375 GCF_049115385.1 Moschus berezovskii
TTATAAATTTCTAAGTGGATTAAATAAAAAGAAATCCACACTAGACACACAGTGAAACTACAGAACATCGAAGGCAAAGAGAATCTTATAGGATGTCAAAGAAAAAGACCAATTACATCCAAACTATTGGAAGCTGGACAACAGCTGAATCAAAGGCTGTGGCATGATATTTTCAAAAGGCTGCAAGAAAAATATTTGCTAACCCAGAATTTATATCCAGTGAAAAAATTTTTTTGAAAAAAGGATAAGATAAACACAGTTCAGAATAGCAGAGACTGAGTGGCCATCAAGAAAAATGAGATTCCGGATATTTATTTCATGTGAAAGGAAAGAGATCCCAGGTGGGAGGGCAAAGAAGACAAAAGACATAAAGGAGCAAAGTGATAAATACATGGGTGAATCTGAATGAGAGCATAAAACACTCATAAATGCAAAATTTAAAAGAAAACATGATGGAATTAACATATTAACGACAACAATGTATAAGTAGGGAAAGGAGTCAATAGAGATAATGTTCTCTTAAGTTCCCTGGGAAATGGAGATGGTTATTGATTAATCTTAGCTTATGACAGGCAGTAAGTATGCATTTTGTAATTTTTAGGGTATCCATTAAAAGGATAGAAAACTTTCACACGGTGAGAGAGAAAAAATGTAGGTATCAAAAATAATCAACAGCAAGAAGGGAAAATAAGTGAAACATAGAACAGGTGGGATAAACAGCACAAAATAAGACAGCAATTTAAACAGAAACGCTAGTAAACAAGTGCAAATGGGTCAAATATTCCAATTAAAAGACCATCAGGCAGATCAAAAAGTCAACTACACAAAGTTTATAAAAGGCACAAGTTAAATATACAGAAAGATTAAAGGTAAAAGGACAGAGAAAGATATGCCATTCAATTTCTAGCTAAGAAACACTTGGTCAGATTAGACAGCCTTAATATCAGATAAGAAAGACATTAAGGCAAAAAGCATTGAAGATAAAAGATCACTTCATAATAATAAAATGCTCAATTTGTAACACTTGTAAATTCATGATCACCTAATAACAGTTTTCACACTGTTCATGGGGTTCTCAAGGCAAGAATACTGAAGTGGTTTGCCAGTGCCTTCTCCAGTGGATCACGTCTTGTCAGAGCTCTCCAGTATGATCCATCCATCTTGGGTGGCCCTACAGGGCATGGCTCATAGTTTCATTTAGTTAGAGAGGCTGTGGTCCATGTGATCAGTTTGATTAGTTTTCTGTGACTATGGTTTTCATTCTGTCTGCCCTCTGCCTGATAAGGATAAGAGGATTATGGAAGCTTCCAGATAGGAGAGACTGACTGTTGGGGAAACTGGGTCTTGTTCTTATAGGCAGGGCCATGCTCAGTAACGGAGAAGGCAATGGCAAGCCACTCCAGTACTCTTGCCTGGAAAATCCCATGGACGGAGGAGCCTGGTAGGCTGCAGTCCATGGGGTCGCTACGAGTCAGACATGACTGAGCGATTTCACTTTCACTTTTCACTTTCACACATTGGAGAAGGAAATGGCAACCCACTCCAGTGTTCTTGCCTGGAGAATCCCAGGGACGGGGGAGCCTGGTGGGCTGCCGTCTATGGGGTCACACAGAGTCGGACATGACTGAAGTGACTTAGCAGCAGCAGCATGCTCAGTAAATCTTTAATCCAAGTTTCTGTTGATGGGCAGGGCTGTGTTCCCTCCCTCTTGTTTGACCTGAGACCAAACTATGGTGGAGGTAATGAAGATAGTGGTGACCTCCTTCAAAAGGTCCCATGCACGCACTGCTGCACTCAGTGTCCCCGACCCCGCAGCAGCCACCGCCGACCCACACCTCCGCCAGAGACTCCTGGACCCTCACGTGCAAGTCTGGGTCCGTCTCTCGTGGGGTCACTGCTCCTTTCTCCTGGGTCCTGGTGCACACAAGGTTTTGTTTGTGCCCTCCAAGAGTCTGTTTCCGCAGCCCTGTGTAAGTTCTATAATCACTTCCCATTGACCTCCAAAGTCAAATTCCCTGGGGGTTCTCAGTCCCTTTGCCAGATTCCCAGGTTTATTGACTTACGCCAAAGTCTTTGACTGTGTGGATCACAACAAACTGTGGAAAATTCTGAAAGAGATGGAAATACCAGACCACCTGACCTGCCTCCTGAGAAATCTTTTTGCAGGTCAAGAAGCAGCAGTTAGAACTGGACATGGAACAGCAGACTGGTTCCAAATCAGGAAAGCAGTATGTCAAGGCTGTATATTGTCACCCTGCTTATTTAACTTATATGCAGAGTACATCATATGAAATGCCGGGCTGGATGAAGCACAGCTGGAATCAAGATGGCTGGGAGAAATATTGATAACCTCAGATATGCAGATGACACCACCCTTATCGCAGAAAGCAAAGAAGAACTAAAGAGCCTCTTGATGAAAGTGAAAGAGGAGAGTGAAAAAGTTGGCTTAAAACTCAACATTCAGAAAACTAAGATCATGGCATCTGGTCCCATCACTTCATGGCAAATAGATGGGGAAATAATGGAAACAGTGACAGACTTCATTTTCTTGGGCTCCAAAATCACTGCAGATGGTGACTGCAGCCATGAAATTAAAAGATGCTTGCTCCTTGGAAGAAAAGCTATGACCAAGCTAGACAGCATATTAAAAAGCAGAGATGTTACTTTGCCAACAAAGGTCCATCTTGTCAAAGCTATGGTTTTTCCAGTAGTCGTGTATGGATGTGAGAGCTGGACCATAAAGAAAGCTGAGTGCCAAAGAATAGATGCTTTTGAACTGTGGTGTTGGAGAAGACTCTTGAAAGTCCCTTGGAGATCAAATCAGTCAATTCTAAAGGAAACCAGTCCTGAATCTTCATTGGAAAGACTGAGGCTGAACCTGAAACTCCAATACTTTGGCCACCTAATGTGAAGAACTGACTCATTGGAAAAGACCCAGATGCTGGGAAAGATTGAAGGCAGGAGGAGATGGGGACGACAGAGGATACGATGGTTTGATGGCATCACCGATTCAATGGACATGAGTTTGAGCAAACTCCAGGAGTTGGTGATAGACAGGGAAGCCTGGTGTGCTGCAGTCCATGGGGTCACAGTGTCGGACATGACTGACTGACTGAACTGAACTGAACTGAATAACAGTTTTAAACTATATGACACAAGGTTAATAGTTCACAAATTATCAAGTGTCATTTAATAAGCTTAATCTTACTTTGCCTGACCACAGAATATTCATTCTTTTTGAGCATACATGGAACATTTATAAAAACTGACATGTGCTGAACCATAAAGCAAGTCTTAATAATTGTTAAAGGACTAAAATCATACAGAACATGCCCTCTGACCACAATGCAGTTAATCTGGGGGGAAAAGAAAGACTAAATGATAACTAGATTATGTAGAGTTAAGGGGATGAGTATGCAAGTCTAAGCTTTAAATAAAAATCTGGGAGTCATACAGTTTATTAATGGCAACACTTGGAATTAAACTTGAGTCTGTATCATATTCATTTAGTGGCATGATACCATATGAAGGCTTTTCTTTGTTTTTTGCACTGAAAAACTACTGCAGTACTTCTTTTTGCACTGAAAAGTCAATACACATATTACATAAAAATAATACTAAATGGCCTATTTCTGGATTATTGAATAAGCAGAGAATTCAAACATCTCTCCCACTTAGAGTTGTTTCATGTTCTCATACTTTATGGTTGTAGGTTGTAATTTCATAGTCTTTTAAAATATGCCTTTTTTTTTTTAACTAAGATCATCCAAGACTTAGTTTGGATAACCCAGGGTCAAGTTCTTATATAGGCCTCAAGAGCTATTTAAAAAACAGATGCAGAATCTGGAGTCTTGTGAAATATTCCAGACAGCCCTTCTGACTTGTAGTAGGTGAAATTTCACGTCAGCCTTTTAATCAAATGAAGTACTCATTTCCTCTGACCTTAGGTGCAGTCCTAATTTTCTGTTTCTTACGTAGATACTTTATAATGGTTGCTACCAGTTCTTTGTGCCATGAAACTCCTGAGTGCATGGTTTCTTATGCTAAGAGTAACCAATGCATTTAAATCTCTTCCCCAAAGTTCAGTTCAGTTCAGTTGCTCAGTCGTGTCCGACTCTTTGCGACCCCATGAATCGCAGCACGCCAGGCCTCCCTGTCCATCACCAACTCCCGGAGTTCGCTCAAACTCATGTCCATCGAGTCGGTGATGCCATCCAGCCATCTCATTCTCTATTGTTCCCTTCTCTTCCTGCCCCCAATCCCTCCCAGCATCAGGGTCTTTTACAATGAGTCAACTCTTCCCATGAAGTAGCCAAAGTATTGGCGTTTCAGCTTCAGCATCAGTCCTTCCAGTGAAGACCCAGGACTGATCTCCTTAAGAATGGACTGGTTGGATCTCCTTGCAGTCCAAGGGACTCTCAAGAGTCTTCTCCAACACCATAGTTCAAAAGCATCAATTCTTCGGTGCTCAGCTTTCTTCACAGTCCAACTCTCACATCCATACATGACCACTGGAAAAGCCATAGCCTTGACTAGACGGACCTTTGTTGGCAAAGTAGTGTCTCTGCTTTTTAATATGCTATCTAGGTTGGTCATAACTGTCCTTCCAAGGAGTAAGCATCTTTTAATTTCATGGCTGCAATCAGCATCCGCAGTGATTTTGGAGCCCAAAAAAATAAATTCTGACACTGTTTCCACTGTTTCTCCATCTATTTCCCATGAAGTGATGGGTCTGGATGCCATGATCTTAGTTTTCTGAATGTTGAGCTTCAAGCCAACTTTTTCACTCTCCTCTTTCACTTTCATCAAGAGGCTTTTGAGTTCCTCTTCACTTTCTGCCATAAGGGTGGTGTCATCTGTATATCTGAGGTTATCGATATTTCTCCCGGCAATCTTGATTCCAGCTTGTGCTTCTTCCAGCCCAGCGTTTCTCATCATGTACTCTGCATATAAGTTAAATAAGCAGGGTGACAATATACAGCCTTAACGTACTCCTTTTCCTATTTGGAACCAGTCTGTTGTTCCATGTCCAGTTCTAACTGTTGCTTCCTGACCTGCATATAGGTTTCTCAAGAGGCAGGTCAGGTGGTCTGGCATTCTTATCTCTTTCAGAATTTTCCACAGTTTATTGTGATCCACACAGTCAAAGGCTTTGGCATAGTCAATGAAGCAGAAATAGATGTTTTTCTGGAACTCTCTTGCTTTTTCCATGATCCAGCGGATGTTGGCAATTTGATCTCTGGTGCCTCTGCCTTTTCTAAAACCAGCTTGAACATCTGGAAGTTCACAGTTCACGTATTGCTGGAGCCTGGCTTGAAGAATTTTGAGCATGACTTTACTAGCGTGTGAGATGAGTGCAATTGTGTAGCACTTTGAGCATTCTTTGGCATTGCCTTTCTTTGGGATTAGAATGAAAACTGACCTTTTCCAGTCCTGTGGCCACTGCTGAGTTTTCCAAATTTGCTGGCATATTGAGTGCAGCACTTTCACAGCATCATCTTTTAGGATTTGAAAGAGCTCAACTGGAATTCCATCACCTCCACTAGCTTTGTTCGTAGTGATGCTTTCTAAGGCCCTCTTGACTTCACATTCCAGGATGTCTGGCTTTAGGTGAGTGATCACACCATTGTGATTATCTTGGTTGTGAAGATCTTTTTTGTACAGTTCCTCTGTGTATTCTTGCCATCTCTTCTGAATATCTTCTGCTTCTGTTAAGTCTATACCATTTCTGTCCTTTATCGAGCCCATCTGTGCATGAAATGTTCCCTTGGTATCTCTAATTTTCTTGAAGAGATCTCTAGTCTTTCCCATTCTGTTGTTTTCCTCTATTTCTTTGCAGTTACCAGAGTGGAACTCTAAGGATACATCAGCTTTAGATGGTCTTGACAAGTGTGAATAGTAAGTAAATCCCTAATGAGACACTAAAACAAGGTAGGATCATTCTTGTTTCTAAAGATAATTATACTTGAGGGAAGGAGATAGGGGAGGAAGTTATTAGAAGACAGTTTCCTTAAAAAGAGTCTATGGAAAGCATAATTCAATTATTATTACTAACAATTTGTTTTGTATTTAACCTAAATATTTCACTTCTTATTTTTAGTTTTTGAGATGCTTATATTAGAACATGTTTCTTATTCAGGTTTGGTAAAAAGAGATAAGAATATCTACATGTCCAGAAACATCTGGGAGAGGTGGTATTGCACTGTACTTAGAGTATGGGCTGATTTGGACTGAAGAGTCTTCAAGTCCTTATTCTTTCAATAGCTAGCTGTTTGCTGTTGTGAAGTTACTTAAAGTTTTTACATCTTAGTTTCCTTATTGAACATACTGCTCATCACATAGTGTTGTGGATTAAATGGGAGAATGCATAGAGAGCATTTGATAAAAACCTTCTTAGAAGAGGTTTTATTTATCAGAAACTTTTTCCTATTAGCAAAGTAATACATTCTTATAACAAAAATTCAAAGAATACGGAAATCTAAAAAAGCAGAATAGTTATCTCACTTCCCTCTGACTCTAATTACAGAACCAAGTGTTAACCATTACTAATAATTTGGTTTGTATTTGACCTAAATATTTCACTTCTTATTTTTAGAGTTTGAGATGCCTATGTTAGAACATGCTTCTCATTCAATTCACTTTTCCTTTCCATATATAACATTAGAAAAATGTTTCTTTCTTCAGTTCAGTTCAGTTCAGTTCAGTCACTCAGTCGTGTCCGACTCTCCGCGACCCCATGAATCACAGCACGCCAGGCCTCCCTGTCCATCACCAACTCCCGGAGCTCACTCAAACTCATGTCCACAGAGTCGGTGATGCCATCCAGCCATCACATTCTCGGCCGTCCCCTTCTCCTCCCGCCCCCAACCTTTCCCAGCATCAGAGTCTTTTCCAGTGAGTCAACTCTTCGCATGAGGTGGCCAAAGTATTGCAGTTTCAGCTTTAGCATCAGTCCTTCCAATGAACACACAGAACTGATCTCCTTTAGAATGGACTGGTTGGATCTCCTTGCAGTACAAGGGACTCCCAAGAGTCTTCTCCAACACCACAGTTCAAAAGCATCAATTCTTCGGCGATAGCCTTCTTCACAGTCCAACTCTCACATCCATACATGACCACGGGAAAAACCATAGCCTTGACTAGATGGACCTTTGTTGGCAAAGTAATGTCTCTGCTTTTTAATATACTATCAAGGTTGGTCATAACTTTCCTTCCAAGGAGTAAACGTCTTTTAATTTCATGGCTGCAATCAGCATCTGCAGTGATTTTGGAGCCCCAAAAAGTAAAGTCTGATACTCTTTCCACTGTTTTTCCATCTGTTTCCCATGAAGTGATGGGACCAGGTGCCATGATCTTAGTTTTCTGAATGTTGAGCTTCAAGCCAACCTTTTCACTCTCCTCTTTCACTTTCATCAAGAGGCTTTTGAGTTCCTCTTCACTTTCTGCCATAAGGGTGGTGTCATCTGCATATCTGAGGTTATTGATATTTCTCCCAGCAATCTTGATTCCAGCTTGTTCTTCTTCCAGCCCAGCGTTCCTCATGATGTACTCTGCATATAAGTTAAATAAGCAAGGTGACAATATACAGCCTTGATGTACTCCTTTTCCTATTTGGAACCAGTCTGTTGTTCCATGTACAGTTCTGATTAAATCCATATTTAGTGTTCACACAGAGGTCTGGAAATAGAGGTTGTAGAATCACTTGATCATAAATATACTCCATATTTGCCTTAGAATTGGAGTTTGCTCTTCCAACCTGAACTTTAAAAATTAGCATAATTATACCTACAGTGTCCTTTGGCTGAAAAGAATACCACCCTCCCATCCCCAGGCATCCCAGAGTACAATGCCTAAGAGCATCATTCTGTACTGAGTAGCACACATCCAGATGTCCTATTAAGGGCAGCATCCCCGGTATGTCTAGGTATCGCTTGTGCTAGTGTCTGATGAATACCACTGGGGTTGTGAATGTTGTATCAACTAAGAGTGCTCTAACTGCACATAACAGGTAACCTGACAGTAGCTTAAATATGTAGGGTTTTATTTTACCTGATGAGAAGTCGGCAGATAAAGCAGTTCCATGGTAGCACTAGGTTCTGTTTTTTGCTTTGCTATACATATTGGAATGGCTTGTTTCCCCTTCTCTGCAAGGCGCTTGCTGAGGCTCAAGCGTCCAGCAATGTATTTAAGGCAGGAAAAAAGGAGGGAGGGTGGTGCCAGATAGGTCTTTCTCCATTTTATATGGAAAACCAAAGGCGTAATCAGAAGTCCTGGGAGACTTCTGTTTGTGTATCATGCTTGGACCAGAGCTGGACCACACAGCTACTCCTACCTACAAAAGAGCTGGGAAGCAAGTCATGCATTTGGTTTCCCAATCTCTATATTGGGAAACAGCAATGGAAAATGGTGCAACCAATTCATAGTCTCTGGCACAAGGAGGGAAAGTGGGAGATGAGGGGGTGGATTATAACTAGTCTGCTGCTTTTTTCTTCTTGCTGGTGCTGGTCTGAAGACACACTCCAGTCATAGCAGTGAAGACGACCCACAAGCTCTCCAAAGAGAAGCTGGATACCAAGGGAAGGCCTGGATCCCTGTAACTGTTAGATTTCTTAATGACCAGCTCCCTTGGCTCACACATAGCTACTTGCCCAGGGTGCCAGTGCCCCTTGAGGCAGGGTTGAGGCAGTTCTGATATCTGTCATCTCTTGAGACCCAGGCTGTCTGCTGCTGTTCTCTATCAGCTCAGTCATACATTCAGCCAAAAATTATCATAACTTTCTACTCTCAAGATTTGTTTTGGGGACTCTTCCTTCCCATCTTCCCTGCTCCTGAGCATGGTTGAGGGTCACTCTGACCCACTGGGAAGACCTCTCAAAGTCCAGGTCAGTCAGTCAGTCAGTTCAGTTGCTCAGTCGTGTCCGACTCTTTGCAACCCCATGAATCGCAGCACGCCAGGCCTCCTGTCCATCACCAACTCCCAGAGTTCACTCAAACTCATGTCCATCGAGCCGGTGATGCCATCCAGCCATCTCATTCTCTGTCGTCCCCGTCTCCTCCTGCCCCCAATCCCTCCCAGCATCAGACTCTTTTCCAGTGAGTCAACTCTTCGCATGAGGTGGCCAAAGTATTGGAGTTTCAGCTTTAGCATCAGTCCTTCCAATGAACACCCAGAACTGATCTCCTTTAGAATGGACTGGTTGGATCTCCTTGCAGTCCAAACTCTCAAGAGTCTTCAGCACCACAGTTCAAAAGCATCAATCCTTCGGCAATCAGCTTTCTTCACAGTCCAACTCTCACATCCATACATGACCACTGGAAAAACTGTAGCCTTGACTAGACGGACCTTGGTTGGCAAAGTAATGTCTCTGCTTTTTACTATGCTATCTAGGTTGGTCATAACTTTCCTTCCAAGGAGTAAGCGTCTTTTAATTTCATGCTGCAATCAGCATCCGCAGTGATTTTGGAGCCCCCAAAAATAAAGTCTGACACTGTTTCACTGTTTCCACTGTTTCCCCATCTATTTCCCATGAAGTGATGGGACCAGATGCCATGATCTTAGTTTTCTGAATGTTGAGCTTCAAGCCAACTTTTTCACTCTCCTCTTTCACTTTCATCAAGAGGCTTTTGAGTTCCTCTTCACTTTCTGCCATAAGGGTGGTGTCATCTGCATATCTGAGGTTATTGATATTGCTCCTGGCAATCTTGATTCCTGCTTGTGCTTCTTCCAGCCCAGCGTTTCTCATGATGTATTTTGCATATAAGTTAAGTAAGCAGGGTGACAATACATAGCCTTGACGTACTCCTTTTCCTATTTGGAACCAGTCTGTTGTTCCATGTCCAGTTCTAACTGTTGCTTCCTGACCTGCATACAGGTTTCTCAAGAGGCAGGTCAGGTATCTTTATGCAAATAAGTCCACCCTTTCTTGAATTTTGCCTACCCAGGGGGAGTGGACTTCATGTGCTCTTTTCTGTAGCCAGAGGATCCTGGCTTATACTTGCTTAACAAGTAAGAAGCATTCAAATGACTCTCTGAATCATCCAAGGTGACTGGATTGCCTACTTGCTTATCAGAGAAGTGGAGTTTACCTCCTCCCAACTAAAAAAAAGAAAAGCTGGCTACACAAAAAATTAGAAAATATGCACTAATTGCAATACTTGCACATGGCATAGTTGATTCTGAAGTTTCATGCAACATATCTTTAGATCACGTTATTCATTCATTCAACCATCTGTGGTGCCCATAAGTGCCAGACCCTAAGTCAAATACTATGGATATAAAGTGAAATCAGGCATTGTCCTTTACCTGAAAGACCTTAGCATCCAGTGTGTGCGGGAGATATTGAAACCATTTTTGCCTGTTGCCTTATGAGTGCTAGGGTTGAGGGGTGCCTAGGATGATAGGGAATCCCAGGGGATCCAGGGCAGTTAAACAAGCTAAGGGCCAGACAGCTTTCTAGGGGAGATGATAATTGAGCTGAATTTTGAGTATAAGTTGCTAAGGGAGTTTCCAAGGAGATGAAAGAGCATGGGTGATGACAGGATGTCCATGGTATTTTTTTTGCTCCACACACCAGGTCATTTCTGCATAAGCCAGCTCATTATACAACTGGTGCATGAAACAAGAGAAGGAGTTCCATACAGAGAGAAGGGTATTTGGTGAAACGGAGTCTAGGAGGCCAGGGAGGAACAGGAACCAGGTACTACAAATTGATGTTGAACTCATGAGCTTGAACTCTGGATCATAGGTTATAGATTTAAGCTACAAGCTTATTAGGTGATTTTCCCCTCTAAGAGTGAAAAAGTAAACTTTAAATATTTCAATTTTAATGAAAGGGAAAAGTTAAAACATCAATGATGGGTTGAGTGCAAAGCCCTATGGTCTTCCTGAAAAGATAGTTACAATTATTTTAGAGTAATAGTCCCTTTCTGCCTGTCTGTTTGCTTGCATTAGCTTAAGTAGATTAAACCCTGTGAGGATTTAAAAGTTGTAGATGAATATTTTATCCTGGAAATTATAATGAATTAGAAACTCTCTAGGGCTGAAGTCATTTCCTACAGTAATTTTTCCAGGCTATTAGAGTACAATTTACTCCCCTGCAATATAAAATGCACAAAATGGAGAGTGAGTTAGTAAACCTCTCTTGGCATCTCAGTTATTACAATTCCAGGAAATGACGAAAGTATGGGGAGAACAGAGACCAATATTTCACATCAGTCTTCTTTCTTTATTTTGGCTTCAAAGTGTTCCAGTATTTCTCTAGTTTCCTAGAAGACCAGGACTTTGAGAAGCAAATTCTTATAATGAAGTCAATATAATTCAAGTCAGAAAGAGTGAATTTTATTTTTAGATTTTTTAAAAAACTTTAAATTGCAGTAAAAGCATTCATTCACTGGTTTTAAAACCCCTCTATGTGTATACATACCACAGTGCTGTGATGAACATTGGGGTATATGTGTCTTTTTCAATTATGATTTCCTCAGGGTAAATGCCCAGGAGTGGGTTTGTTGGGGCATATGATAACTTTATTCCTAGTTTTTAAAGAATCTTCATACTCTTCTCCATAGTGGCTGTATCAATTTTCCTTGCCACCAACAGTGTAAGGGGGTTCCCTTTTCTCAGTGGAACATGTGACTCAGCCATGAAAAGGAGCACATTTGACTCAGTTCTAATAAAGTGGATGAACCTAGAGCCTACTATACAGGGTTAAGTGAGTCAGAAAAGCAAGTACCATATATTAACACATGTATATGGAATCTAGAAAGATGGTACTGATGAACCTATCTGTAGTGCAGCAGTGGAGATGCAGAGAACAGACGTGTGGACATGGCAGGTGTGGGGAAGATACACCGAGAGAAGGTATGGTGAACTGAGATAGTAACACTGAAGCATATGCGTAACCAGATGTAAAATTAGAGAGCCAGTGGAAGTTTGCTCTATGACACAGGGAGCTCAGATTCAGTACTCTGCGACAACCTAGAGGGGTAAGAGGGGGCGGGCAGTGGAAGGGAGGTTCAAGAGGGAGGGGATATACATATACTCACAGCTGGTTCATGTTGATATATGGTGAAATCATACACAACATTGTAAATCAATTATCCTCCAACTAAAAATAAGTAAATGAAAAAAAGAAACCCTCGTTATGCACTTTTAAAGTAGTATTCTGGTCCACCCTGAGATTTTATACTGTGAGAATTTCAGAAGATCATTAGTACTGATCGTTTCTAATGTTCTGTGTATGATGTTTGTTGCTGAAGTGATTAATAATGAACTTATTCCTCTCTAAACCCCACAAAATATTTACTCATAATTATATTCATTTTTCTAATTTATAACACTCTTTCCCATATATTGCCTGTTTAACTTTCATAATATCATCATAAAATAAGACCTGACATTTTATAAGCTAGGAAAATAATTGAGAGGTTCTGGCAAATAAATCTCAAACTTAAGTTTTCATTTGCATCACCTACAGGAGCTTTTCATAAAATAGACTCCTGTGTTAACTCTCCCACTCAACCTCCAAGACTCTGATTTAACAGTTAAAAAGCTGCCTGAATGATACTGGTAGTGAACCCAGTTGGGAACTCCTGCTTAAGAGGACTTTTCTAGAGCCCTTAAGGAATGGAACCAGAACTCAAGCTAGAAATGCTGACTGTAGGTCGACAGATTTCCCCATAGATCACAAGTCAGGTGGAAGAAGTAGGTAAGCAGCAGGGATTATGGGAATGCATGTAGATGGATGTGGGTCGATGGTAAAAAGATACATCTTAGAGCAATTTTCCTTCAAAGAATTTTCAGCAGTGAAGATGGAGTGACAGTCAATGAAGACAGAAATCTTCAGACTGGTAACATTTTATAGGATGGTGGGGGAAGAGGACAGACAGGTTAGTTAGTATGGATGTCATATTTGTTTCTATGCATAAAAAATAAGAAATATAGGGAAATGAGAAAAGAAATAGTAAGATGGTTCCGTGTATCTTTTCAAAAGCCACAGTGGAAAAAAATCTGTGATAAGTTAGAAAATTGAAAACAAATAATTGAAAAAATAGTTGCCTTCAAACTGAAGTAATTCCTAGGCATTAATATTGAGAAACATACTGCATGTTTTAGAAGATGAATTATAGTGAAGCTCTAGGAAGGAAGACCTGAGTGGTAGGTATTTCCAGTTTTGTATTACAAATGATGAAACTGTGGTTCAAGGAAGTAAAGAATATTACTTAAGATGCATAGTGAGTGTGTGGGAGAAAGAATTGGAACCTGTAAATTAAAGTTTTCTATCAAACGCTGTCTATAATAAATAGCAGCACAAAGAAGAACCCACAAGAGAAGGAGAATAGATTTAGGAGAAGAAAAGAAGGCCTAGGAAATGCAACCTTCACTCCATTCTGTGATGCGGATGGAATGTAATGCTGCCTTCCTGTGTTTTTGTCGTCAGAGAAAACCACAGAGCTGTGACCATGAAATTTCTTCTTGGAGAGTTGACACTGGGACTTTCCAAATTTTTATTATTCAGAAGACAAAATTTCAGCCTGAGGCAGGATTTAAAAATGGATTTTGTAGAGAATGAAATTTAGAAAATTTCCTTGGCTGCTACTTATCACCTGTTGGTTGAGAATTTTTGTTTCAGATAATGCCATCTCAAGTATACTACAAGCACTTTCTGCTTGTAAGTGTTTGTAGTCGTAATGTATTTCATCAAATGTATTTTTTTCACAGCTATAAAGGACTTCTAGAAGTTTGTTATTTTAAATC
Source organism: Moschus berezovskii (assembly GCF_049115385.1). Classification (NCBI taxonomy): domain Eukaryota; kingdom Metazoa; phylum Chordata; class Mammalia; order Artiodactyla; family Moschidae; genus Moschus; species Moschus berezovskii. The sequence continues at coordinate 86,947,504 of NC_142468.1, forward strand.
ATTGGTAATCTATGCCCTGGATTGTTGCATTCCCTCCAATAAAGCCCCCTTTCATAGAGAAAGAAAGAAAGAGAAAGTCTCTCAGTCGTGTCCAGTTCTTTGTGACCCCATGGACTATACAGTCCATGGAATTCTCCAGGCCAGAATACTGGAGTGGGTAGCCTTTCCCTTCTCCAGGAGTTCTTCCCAACCCAGGGATTGAACCCAGGCCTCCCTCATTGCAGGCAGATTATTTACCAGCTGAGCCACACGGGAAGCCCAAGAATACTGGACTGGGTAGCCTATCCCTTCTCCAGGGGATCTTCCCAACCCAGGAATTGAACTGGGCTCTCCTGCACTGCAGGCGGATTCTTTACCAACTGAGCCATCAGGGAAGCCCCAGCATAGAGGTTGTCACATCCAGTCATTATTTCATAGTTATCCAGGTTTCCTCAGAGGCTATGTCTTCTTTCCATTTCTTTTCCAGAGGCCTTTTCATGTGCCAAGACTCAGGTTAGGGCTCTCACGCCTCTTATGTCTTAGATAAATCTGAGCTTGTCTTCAGGAAAACATCAAAGACACAACTAGTACCTAAAACGTCTTCAGTCTGAATATATTGATACATCCTGAATCACTTCCCACAGTCCATGGAAGGAATTTGGTTGAGCTCTGCTTCAAAAACCGTCTGATCATAATTTGTTTTTCCTAAGACAAAGTATTGGTGTTTCAGCTTTAGCATCAGTCGGGGTCACAAAGAGTCGGACACGACTGAGCGACTGAACTGAACTGAACTGAAGACAAAGTAATCTTGTATGTCATGAGCAGGAACCCAAGAATCCACAGCGGTCAATTTCTTAAAAGAACACAGGAGATTATTTGCCTTTCTAAAGGTAAATGCAAAACCTATAAACTGCATGATTGTTCTCTAGAAATCACCTCAAATGCAATTATTATAAACATTTAAGATACAGTATTTAGCATTGAGAACATTAAAAATTCTTTTATAATTTGATTTATTTTTATAATTTTATTTATTTCTGTGTGGACTTTTCTCTAGTTACAGCCACCTGGGGCTACTCTCTAGTTGCAGTGCGCGGGCTGCTCCTTGTGGTACCATATGGGACCACAGCTCCATGTGGTAGAAGAGGTAGCATCCTCTTCTTGCTAAGCATGGGTCTCTAGGGCACATGGGCTTCAGTAGCTGCAGCTCATGGGCTCAGCAGTTGTCGTTCCTGGGCTCTAGAGCACAGGCTCAATAGTTGTGGTGCACGGACTTAGTTGCCCTGTGGCATGTGGAATCTTCCCAGATCAGAGATTGAGCCAATGTCTCCTGCATTGGCAGGCAGACTCTTTACCACTGAACCACCAGGGAAGCCCAATTACATAAAATTAAATATATATATATATACACATATTTGTTCATAATGGAACCAGAAGCAAAGCAATACTTATCATATAGGAACTTGTTTTTTGTTGTTTCATTCTTCCTTCTCATAGTTATCAACAGACAGATGCTGTAAAAAGAATTTAAATTCAGTATTGGTGGGAAAGAATTTCAGAGTTATTTCTAGTAATTCCCTTGCTCCCTTAATGGTATCAGAATTTTTTTAAAAAATGTAGCTGACTTTATTTTGTTAACACTTGCTCTAATCTTAACTTCATCAAATGGCCGTTTTTCATCCCCACTAACAGAACTGGAAATCTGATAGTTCAGGGTCTTTGAATGGTTGTTGTTCCCCTTGAGAATTGTCTTTAGCTTTTTGCCTACTAGAGAAAATAATGATTTTTATAAGTTTTCAAGAGTCTCTTTAAAAGTAGAGATTTCTCTTATTTTGATGATAATTTCAACTCACTATATTTTCTGAATGGATAATCTTTTCATATATATATATATGGTAGGCAGTTGAATAAACAAAATTTCAGTTAAAGAAACCATTTTGTAACTTTAAAAATTAAGAATTGCATTCTAAATGAAAATTCATACACTCTGGATATGTTTATGCAATTTCAGAGCTTGACTATGTATGCCTCTATATGTATCTGTGTCTGTGTGTGTATATGCCTGTATGTTGTATGTGTGTTTCTGATAGAAACTGATTTAAGAAACTATTTTAAGAGAAAAAAATGCCCATAATTAGCTCATTCATGCTTTACTTTTATTGTATGAAATTTAGCACACTGAGTAGTTTGTTCTGTTTCTGGTTTTATCTTGTTTTGCTTGTCATTTCTGTTCTCTAATGGTTACCTAAAATAATATTTGTAACTATTCCATTCACTGTTGCAACGAAAAGAATTAAATACTTAGGACTATATCTACCTAAGGAAACAAAAGACTTGTACATAGAAAGCTATAAAACACTAGTGAAAGTAATCAAAGAGGACACTAATAGATGGAGAAATATACCGTGTTCGTGGATTGGAAGAATAAATATTGTAAAAATGAGTATACTACCCAAAGTAATGTATACATTCAATGCAATCCCTATCAAGCTACCAACGATATTTTTCACAGAACTAGAACAAATAATCTCACAATTTGTATGGAAATACAAAAAACCTCGAAAAGCCAAAGCAATCTTGAAGAAGAAGAATGGAACTGGAGGAATTAACCTGCCGGACTTCAGGCTCTACTACAAAGCCACAGTCATCAAGACAGTATGGTACTGGCATAAAGACAGAAATATAGATCAATGGAACAAAATAGAAAGCCCAGAGATAAATCCACGCACCTATGGACACCTCATCTTTGACAAAGGAGGCAAGAATATAAAATGGAGAAAAGACAGTCTCTTTAACAAGTGGTGCTGAGAAAACTGGTCAGCCACTTGTAAAAGAATGAAACTAGAACACTTCCTAACACCATACACCAAAATAAACTCAAAATGGATTAGAGAGCTAAATAAATGTAAAACTCCTAGAGGAGAATGTAGGCAAAACACTCTCTGACATAAATCACAGCAGGATCCTCCAAGACCCACCTCCCAGAATATTGGAAATAAAAGCAAAATTAAGCAAATGGGACCTAATTAAAATCAAAAGTTTCTGCACAGCAAAGGAAACTATAAGCAAGGTGAAAAGACAGCCTTCAGAATGGGAGAAAATAATAGCAAATGAAGCAACTGATAAAGGATTAATCTCCAGAATATACAAGCAGCTCCTGCAGCTCAATTCCAGAAAAATAAATGACCCAATCAAAAAATGGGCCAAAGAACTAAACAGACGTTTCTCCAAAGAAGACATAAAGATGGCTAACAAACACATGAAAAAATGCTCAACATCCCTCATAATCAGAGAAATGCAAATCAAAACCACAATGAGATACCATTTCACACCAGTCAGAATGGCTGCTAGCCAAAAGTCTACATGCAATAAATGCTGGCAAGGGTGTGGAGAAAAGGGAACCCTCTTACACTGTTGGTGGGAATGCAAACTAGTACAGCCACTATGGAGAACAGTGTGGAGATTCCTCAAAAAACTGGAAATAGAACTGCCATATGATCCAGCAATCGCACTCCTGGGCATACACACCGAGGAAACCAGAATGGAAAGAGACACATGTACTCCAATGTTCATTGCAGGACTGTTTATAATAGCCAGGACATAGAAGCAACCTAGATGTCCATCTGCAGATGAATGGATAAGAAAGCTTTGGTACATATACACAATGCAGTATTTTTCAGCCATCAGAAAGAATGCATTTGAATCAGTTCTAATGAGGTGGATGAAATTGGAGCCTATTACACAGAGTGAAGTAAGCCAGAAAGAAAAACACCAATACAGTATACTAACGCATATATATGGAATTTAGAAAGATGGTAACCTTAACCCTGTATACGAGACTGCAAAAGAGACATAGGTATATAGAACAGTCTTTGGGACTCCGTGGGAGAGGGTGAAGGTGGGATGATTTGGGAGAATGGCATTTTAGCATGTATATTATCATATGTGAAATGAATCACCAGTCCAGGTTTGACGCATGATACAGGATGCTTGGGGCTGGTGCACGGGGATGACCTGGAGGGAGGATATGGGGAAGAGGGAGGTGGGAGGGGGGTTCAAGAAAGGGAACACATGTACACCCGGGGCGGATTCATGTCAATGTATGGCAAAACCAACCAATATATTAATGTAAGGTAATTTGCCTCCAATAAAGTAAAAAAAAAAAAAAAAGAAATGATTATCACAATAAGTTGAGTGATTATCCATCATCTCATATAATTATAGCATGAAAGAAAAAGAAAACCTTTTTCTTTAAAAAAAAAAAAAAGTATTTGTAACACCAGGCATCTTGTTTCATCTTTAGTCTAATGGTCTAAAATTCTTTGATGTTGAATACAAATAGAAATCCCAGGGCCTTTCAGAGGGTTGAAGGGAAAATATTGAAAAGTATTTGAACTCAGGACCACATGTAACATACACGTGTATGCGGTATGCTACGAACTGCTGAACTATGGCAGCGGTGGCTGTGGCAGAATGTGCATACTTGCTCCTGTGGACCTCCTTTCTATAAATATTGTATAGCAAAACAGGTTCTTTACTTCAGGTCTATGATACATGTAGGCACAAGGGAGTCTACAGGTGGACATAGGCATTTTTCTGAGGGATAGATTGATAATCTTTCTTTAGACTGTCAAAGGATTTCATAATGTAAAAGTGGGGAAAAAATTAATGAACTAAAAGCTTAGAAGATGACTGTATACAATTAGCTATATATTTCAGATTTCCTAAGTATCACTTATGTATCAGGATTCTCTAGAGACACAGAACCAATAGGATCGATCTATCTATCTACTGACGAGTAGATTTGCTATAGGAATTGTGTAAGCATTTGTGGAAGCCCAGAGGTCCCTTGATCTGCAATCTATGGGCTGGAGAATCAGGACAGTTGTCCACATGCAAAGGTCTAAGAATGGGGGAGCTGGTGGGATAAATCTCAACCTGAGTCCAAAAGCTTGAGAAACAGGAATGTATGAGGCCAGGAGAAGATGAAAGTCTTCACTCAGGAAGAGAGTGTGTTCTTCCTCCACCTTTTTTTATCTATTCAGACTCTCAACAAATTGGATGGTGCCTACCCACACTGGGGAGGACCACTTGCTTTACTCAGTTCACCAATTCAGCTGCTAATCTCTTCTGGAGACACTCTCACAGACACATCCAGATAAAATGTTTTACCAGCTATCTGGGCATCCCCGTTATCCCAGTCAAGTTGAGACATAAAATTAACCATCACAACATAACAGCTCGAAACTTAAATCCGTGACTTTGTTTTCTGCCTCTTAAGATTCAGATGCCAGTCAGAAACTAAAGAAACTTAATTGACATGAATGGTACAGGCATATGACTAGAGCAGAGAAAGTACAATTTTATTTTATGAGTAATGTGTTCCTGAAGACTTGGCAGAATTCAAAACTTGCATATTTCATATCTAGTTGCTCCCATAGGACTGACAAACAATGTTTACTAGTGAAAGTGGCCAAGGCATATGCCAATTACATAAACACATTTGGTAATTTATTCATCCCTCCTCCAACTTAAAATTACAACTCTTCAAGATTAAAAAATAGATTTACTTTATTTCTAACTTTGTGCTGAATGCAAAACTATATTGATATTTTAAGTTCAGCCTTTTCAAGTTAATTCTAATTTGCATATATTTTCATTATATATGTTATACTCTGTGTGGTAACTGAGCCTTCTCAAAATTAGAAAGAATGAATTTTTAAAATTTTTAACTCAGTAATTTTATCTCTTGTAAGATGCCATTCACAAATAATTTTGCACAACCAATAGTGCCACTAACACTACTGTTGGTAAAATTACTGTAATTAATGGCCCAATTAATCTATAAATGGAAATAAATTTCTGTCCATTTCCCAGCAGTTGTCTGTGTTTTGTTTGTTTTCTATCCTGTAGCAGTCTGATAACTAAGGAAATCCAACTAGAAGGAGAGGCTGAGCCAAAGAAAATGTCAATTAAAAATAGGTTTGAAAATATATATCTAATTCTTATTTTCATAAAGTATGTGTGTGTCTTTAATTTTCATTTTGATTCAGTGTTCTGTGGATAACTTTAACACTTGAAAAATAGTTTGAACAAATTAAGCCATTCATTTTGATTCTTGGACTTTATGGTTTCCAATCCCTAATTGGAAAAGAGATTATAAATACACTTGATTTGACTGTATATTTCAGTCACAATAATGTAAGTAAAAATTTTCAGGCTTTATAATAAAAATTAAATGAAGTATGTCTTTTTTTTTTGCATTTGAGAAATTTTAATTTTAAGGACACTATGATTTGGCTTTTAGGTGTTTTGGCCACAATTTGCAAAGCTTCTTTATACTAGTTAACCAAAAGTGGCATGTTTGGTCTTCAGGTTACAAGTAATACTGGCTCTCTTGATTGTCTCAAATAAGAGAGTCTTACTTTAAATACACAGGGGGAAAGAGTAAGGAAAAGAGGCATCTAGGGCCTCATGGGGACCAAGTAAGCGCAACAGAACCAGAAGTCATGTAAAGACAGCCAGTGACACATATCTGGGCTTCATGGTGATCACAACCTAATTTGAGAACTAGAAGATTTCTATTCCTCAAGATCCAGTTCTGTCTTTAGGGACCCACCATGTGACCCCTGAATAGTGGAAGTCCAAGGAGACCTTTTACAGTGCTCTGCCATTATTACCCCTCAGCTAATGGTATGGTCCCCACGGTGCCCCTTCTCTGTGCTCCCACAGTGTAACATGTGGCGTGCGATGCCAGCGTTGCTCACGTTGTACTGTATTTCCTTTTACTTGTCAGACAAACCTACTAGATTGTGAAATGGTGTTCTGTGCCTTGGTCCTCTCTGTATTCCTATCCTCTGGCTTGTCTCTGTGATTTTCAGTCTTTGCTCCCCTTACCAGCTGCTTTTAATTGATTTTCTTTTTAGGATTCAATACTTTCTCAAAGGGAGAATTAGATTTGTCATTTAGTCACCATCTTCTCTGTGGGCCAGAGCTTTTGTGCCATATTACCCCCCAGATTGTAGATATAAAAATGGCTGCCCTGATCCAACAGCTCTGGCTAATTGATGAGATTATATTAGCAGCATAATAATTTCTGTAGTCTAGGTTGGCAATGGGTTTGGTGGGGTGGGGCGTGGGGGGATGGGGTGAGGTGGTGGATGGGTTGTATTTTGAGACCTGAACTGTGCAGTGCAAGAGATCACAGCTTTCTTTGATCCAAAATCTTGTTGCGTGATTAAATACATGAACAATCTATATTAGTTATCATTCAGCCTCTCCTTTCAGAACTATTTTCTTTTAGATTGAAGAACTAATATTCCTTTGGGGAAGAAGTATGATCTCAGTTTTCAACAGGCAAAAATTTCATTTCCTTCATTAACATCCCTGGTAACAAGAACCAGTTGCTGAGAAATAGGTCACAGTTACACATGAAACACCAAACTGCTGGTGTAATCACCTCAAATGTCAGTAGATCTTTAATGAAAAGTTTTAAGTTTTTGGCAGCATTTTGGTGACTAATTTCTACTCTATAATTTGTATTTGTACAAATATGAATTTGTACAGCAAATTCATCAAAACTAGGCCTGCTTTCCCCTGCCTTTCCCAATACAGTCCTTGCTAGACCTCTATTTACATTATTCATTTCAAAGAACCATTTTTTGCCATATTTGCACTTCAAGATGTTTGTTTTTCACCTCTGGTCACCCAGCTCATTCTCACTACTGTAGTGTCTAGGAAAATCAGTGCAATCTGTTCCAGCTCTGGTTAATATATTTGCCAGATTAACCACATTATGTTGCCAGTTGTTGGGTCAAACACCAGACTGTGAAGGTATTAATATTTAAATCAGTAGACATTGACTAAAGCAGTCTGCCCTCCATCACGTGAATGGGCTTCATACAACCAGTTGAAGGCCTTACAAGCAAAGACTGAAGTCCCTGGAAAAAGAAAGAAGTCCTTCCTCCAGACTGCATTCAGACTCCAGACTGCAAACTTTGGAAATTCCAGCCTGCTGGCCTAATCTGCAAATTTCAGGGACTGAATTTCAGTGATTGCCACTCCCTCACAATCACATGAGCAAATTCCTTAAAAGAAATCTCTCTCCCCTTCTTTCTCCCTCTGCATGCATTGTAAATTACATACACACAGACTAAGTGAATTAGAATACAGACACATACACATCCTGTTGGCTCTATTTCTCTGGAGAATTCTGGCTAACATAGCTATTCTCACCCTTAATAATGAAGTGGGACTATTCATGCCTACTGAGAATAAGTTAGATCAATGGTTCTGAATCAGGGGGCCCATGGAGGTATCTCAGAGACCAGCAAAGGGAACAAGCAAAGCGCTGAGAGGAGACATTCTGTTCTTCCCTTTCTGAGCTTCAACCAGAATGGTTCCACTTTTATCTTATATGTTGGAAGATGGTGTAAATGTGGTTAGAAAATATTCCACTGCTAAAAATAGAGCTTGAAAATTACATGGTTACAGTTAGGATGAACCAGTTTCTCAAAGTTTACATGTATCTGGTATCTGAAATTTTTTACTAAATATTTCAGTGTAACTTTTGACTGATGACAGGGGAATATTCCAAAATGTGCCAAATGTATGTTTTTGTAGGCTGTGAAGATATTATCTTTATGATAAAGATTTTTCAGGACATATCCTTTCCCAGTAGCTATATTCTATCCAGCTCCATAGTTTTGTAAATATCTGGCTTCCCAAGTGGTACTAGTGGTGAAGAACCTGCCTATCAAAGCAGGAGACCTAAGAAACGTGGGTTCGATCCCTGGGTCAGGAAGACCCCCTGGAGGTTGCCACCCCCATGGCAACCCATTCTAGTATTTTTGCCTGGAGAGTCATATGGACCGAAGAGCCTGGTGGGCTACAATCCATGGGGTTGCAAAGAGTCAAATATGACTGAAGTGACTTAGCACACACAAGAAGATATAATTAACTTTCCTTCTCACACGTAAGTCCATCTTCTTGAGAGGCCTTTCATTAGAGCAACAATCTCTAAAAATCATGAAACATAAGGATTTGTTTTTTACAGGGTCACTGGAAAGACTAAATCAAGATGTGGCCACAGGACCAGGGAAGGGCTGGATTCTCTCTGAGTTGCTGTGAGCAGGAACTTGGGAAGGAAAGAAGGAAAACCTGGACTCTGAAGCATCAGTGGAAAGTGTGAGGAGGAGTAAAAGCCTGTGAAGTGGTGGGCTGATGTGTTGACAGCATTGTGGTTGCGGAACTCAGTGGTAAGCCTGAAGGAATTTGATCTTTCAACTAGAATTAGCTAGAAGTGATGTCAGAATCCTCTGCATTTACTCACATTGTTTTAGGATTAATAGGAGAAGATGCACCTTGTAATGGAAATGGGCTTCCAGAAACATCTGATGGGCTGGGGTCCTGCTATCCAATATTGCCTGGCCCAGCAAACCATGAAGTCTTAAGATTTCTCTGAGCTAGAAGGTCATCATGGTGGTTTTGCTATTGATGGGGACGGGGATATTGTGGGGAAGTAGCAACCTAAGCAGAGTCTTAAAATGCATCTGTGTAATCAGAACAATATGGTACTCACACAAAAATAGAAACACAGATTAATGGGACAGGATAGAAAGCTGAGCAACAAACTACACACCTGTGGTCAATTAATCTGTGAAAGAGGAGGCAAGAACATACAATGGAGAAAAGATAGTCTCTTCAATAAGTGGAGCTTGGAAAACTGGACAGCTACATATAAAAGAATAAAATAAGAACATTCTTTAACACCATGCACAAAAATAAACTCAAAATGGATTAAAGATCAAAATGTAAGTCCAGATGCTACAAAATTCGTAAAGGAAAACATAGGCAGAATACTCTCTGACACAAATCACAGCATTATCTTTTTGGATCCACCTCCTAGGGTAATGAAATAAAAAAAATAAACAAATGGGACCTAAACTTAAAAGCTTTCACACAGCAAAGGAAACCATAAATATGCACAGAATGGGAGGAAATACGTGCAAAAAATATGACTGACAAGAAAATAATCTCCAAAATATACAAGGAGCTTATGTATTAAAAAAAAAAAAGCCCAATCAAAAAATGGGTTGTTAGAGAAATGCAAAATGAAACTACACTGAGATATCACCTCACACCTGTCAGAACGGCCATCATAAAAAGGCTACAAACAGTAAATGGTGGCGAGGGTGTGGAGAAAAGGGAACACGCCTATGCTGCTGGTGGCCATGTAAATTGGTACAACTATTACAGAGAACAGTAAGGAGGTTGCTTAGAAAACCAAGTATAGAGCTAGCACATGATCCAGCAATCCCACTCCCGGCCATATATCCAGAGAAAACCATAATTTGAAAAGATACCTACACTCCAAAGTGCTATTTCTTATAATAGCCAAGACATGCAAGCAACCTAAATGTTCATCAACAAATAAAGAAGATGTGGTACGTATGGGAATATACCATTCCATCGCTCAGTCATGTCCGACTCTTTGCGAACCCGTGGACTGTAGCCTACCAGGCTTCTCCGTCCATGGGATTCTCCAGGCAAGAATACTGGAGTGGGTTACCGTTTCCTTCTCCAACTGGAATATTACTTGGCCATAAAAAAGATTAAATAATGTCATTTGTAGTAATATGGATTGACCTAGAGGTTATCATACTAAGTGTATTAAGTCAAACAGAAAAAGCAAAATCAAACAAAAAACAAATATCATGAAACAGCTTATATGAGGAATCAAAAAAATGATACAAATGAACTTATTTACAAAACAGAAACAGACTCACAGAATTAGAAAACAAATTTATGGTTACCAAAGGGGAAAGGTGGGGGAAGGGATAAATTAGGAGTTTGGGATTAACAAATACATGCTACTGTATTTAAAATAGATAACCATCAAGGACCTATTGTACAGCACAAGGGACTCTACTCAATATTCTATAATAACCTAAATGGAAAAAGAATTTGAAAAAGAATAGCTATATGTGTGAATAACTGAATCACTTTGCTATACTCCTGAAAGTAACAACATTTAAAATCAACTATGTGTACTAAGTCACTTTAGTCATGTCTGACTCCTTGCAATGCTATGGACTGTATCCCACCAAGCTCCTCTGGCCATGGGATTCTCCAGGCTAGAATATTTGGGTTTCCATTTCCTCCTTCAAAGTATCTTCCTGATCCAGGATTGAAGCCATGTCTCTTACATCTCCTGCATTGGCAGGTGGGTTCTTTACCATTCGTGCCACTCTAATACATATATATATATATTTATATATATTTAAAAATGCATCAGTGCATCTCAATCTTCTAAAGTTCCCTTCCTATTATAGGATAAAGTCTAGGTGAGTGTTTTTCAAACTGGTTATCATAATAACCTGCAGAAACTTCAATTGCTGGACCCACCTCCAGAGTTTCTAATTTAGACAGCAATGAGATCAAACCAGTCAGTCCTAAAGGAAATCAACCCTGATATTCATTAGAAGGACTGATGCTGAAGCTGAAGCTCCAATGCTTTGGCCACCTGATGCGAAGAGCTGACTCACTGGAAAAGACCCTGATGCTGGGAAAGATTGAAGGCAGGAGGAGAAGCGGGCAACAGAGGATGAGATAGGTGGATGGCATCACCAACTCAATGGACGTGAGTTTGAGCAGACTCTGAGATGGTGAAGGACAAAGAAGTCTGGCATGCTGTAGCCCATGGGGTCATGAAAAGTTGGACATGACTTAGTGATTGAACAACAATAATAAGGTCCAGGATAAGACCTGGGAATTTACATGTTAATAAATTTCCAGGTGATGTTGATACTGCTGGACCATGGACCACACTGAGAACCATTATTCTAGGCTACTTAGCATCCCACAAGTGGACTTTCTTAGTTCAGTCCTTGCCAATCCCTTTTGTCTATCTTCCCACCTCTTGCCCTGCACTTTGTGATTCAGCAGTTTGGAACGACTTATGGTGAGTTTGGCAGTCACTGTGCTCTTTCCTGCTGCCTAGGTTCATGTTCTTTACCCTGCTTGGGATGCCCATTCCTCCTTATCCCATTTATTTATCTGGTTAATTTTTACTTAGCTTTTATGAGTCTATATCCACCATCCTTCAATAATCTTTTTTTATCATGTTTGTTGCCTCCCACCTCTCAGCTCCTCTTCTAGCCCAACAGTCCTCCTCTAATGCTTCCATAATCTGAACACCTGTCTGCACTGCACGTATCCCCTTAGACTAGAATTGTCAATTTATGTGTCTGTTTCTTCCGTGACACTGTCAATTCCTTGAAACCTGAACTGCATCTTTTTCTTTGAGTGCACAGTGCACTCAAAATAGAGGTTCTAGATAAATTTGAGAGAGGGAGTGAAAGGAAGGGGGAAAGTGAAATGTGTGCCCTTGGTTACTGGGGCCTCTAATACACAGAGAGCATGTGGTCTGGCTTAGAGTCAAGCTTCCGGTGGTTATCAGGCAGTAAAAGGATTCTTTCAATTACATCTGTTCTTGAACCTGTAATCTATAAACATTTTGGTGCAAATCAAACAAACACATTGGGGTTATATAGCAGGCAATCTTCTATGCGGTTAGGCTGTGACCACTGTCCATAGCATGGAGACTTATGATGAGGGGCTCTATGTGATTAGTATGGCAAAGTCTGGCTAGTGTCACCTTTAACTTCTCCTCAGTGGAATGAGGTACACCCTTATTAAAATGTAGGACAATTTTTAGTAATTTAGAATACATAGTTATCATCACCTTGCTTTATATAGTACATGAGGACCATTAATCGATGCTTTTGAACTGTGGTGTTGGAGAAGACTCTTGAGAGTCCCTTATACTGCAAGGAGATCCAACCAGTCCATTCTAAAGGAGATCAATCCTGGATGTTCATTGGAAGGACTGATGCTAAAGCTGAAACTGCAATACTTTGGCCACCTCATGCGACGAGTTGACTCACTGGAAAAGACTCATGCTGGGAAAGGTTGGGGGCGGGAGGAGAAGGGGACGACAGAGAATGAGATGGCTGGATGGCATCACCGACTCTGTGGACATGAGTTTGAGTGTACTCTGGGAGTTGGTGATGGAAAGGGAGGCCTGGCGTGCTGTGATTCATGGGGTCGCGAAGAGTCGGACACGACTGAGCGACTGAACTGAACTGAACTGAACTGAACTGAGGACCATTAATTGCATAGTGAAGCATGCACAGGAGGTACTCTGGTTCACAGACTCCTTTAAATAGTCAGTGTTTAGGCTTTCAGTTTTTCCATTCCTCCTGTCTGTCTTCATGATTTATTATTCTGTTCCATCCAGGGCCCCACTGATGATGAAAGACTTTAGTCCATTTTACCCAGGAAAGAGCATAAGGAGAATGCCATGTAACCCTCTCATTTTCTTGATGCTGAGCACAAGGGACCTGTCCAGTCCCAGAGCTGGCCCCAGTGGAGGACTGGAATCAGGCTCCTGCTCTCAGCACTGCACCATGCTGCCCTGTATCATCTGTTTAAGAAGCCCCACTTTACGTTTTCAAATTCTACTATTCCCATAGCGTCATAGTTGCAAAACAGATTCAATTAGAAAGCCCCTATAACAGGATAGAGCAAATTTAGAGGTAAAATCCAAGAGATGTACTGCACAGAAAGGTATGGTTTAGTATGCCAATTGTATAATCACAAGTGATGTGTACTGAGGGTTTTCCCTATTGTGGGCACCACACTAAGTGCTTTAAGTGTATTAAAGCACTATTTATGTGTGGATCCTCACAGCCACACTATGAGCAGGTCCATTGTTATTCCCAGTTTGCAGATTGGAAACTGAGGCTTAAAGGCCAAGAAACACCCCTCAAAATCCACATTAGTAATGCTAAAATTCAGGTGCAGGTGGCTTGTCTCCAGAACTCATGCCCTTCACTGCTACACAGATAGAGCAAAACCAGATAGAAATTCCAGTCTGGTTGCAATAGTGACCGAGGCAAAACAATTGCTACCAAAGGCAAATAGCAAGAAAACAAGGTTTCCATGGGCACCTCCTGCTTCACCTTGGGTTTGTGAACATACGGACGTTGTAATGGGCTGGTATCCTTATGATTTAACTTCTTGTCTTAATAATTTGTAGATGAATTATATAAACTTAGGTTTGGACGACACCACAGAGTTCACCTAGTTCAGCATGACCAGATCAACACAGCCAACCTTCTGCAGGATCCCTGGGGAAGAGTGGGAAGTCTTTGCTGAAGACCAGCCTGTGATGCAAGGTTCACCTCGGGAGAGTCTGCTCAGTCAGTTAGTAGAGTCATGCCTCCCTGTCTGTGGGGGATCAGTTCCAGGACCTCTACAGACACCAAAATCCAAGGATGCTCAAATCTTTTATGTAAAGTGTCTATACTACAGGTGGGCCCCATGGCTGACCAAGGTTTTGTTGTTGTTCAGTCACTTAGTCATGTCCAACTCTTTGCAACCCAATGGACTGTAGACCACCAGGTTCCTCTGTCCAGGGGGGTTTTCAGGCAACAATACTGGAGTGGATTGTCATTTCCTTCTCTAGGGGATCTTTCCAGACCAGAGATTGAACTTGCATCTCCTGCATTGGCAGGTGGGTTGTCTACTACTGAGCCACCTGGGAAGCTGATGACTGACCATACAGTCTTGTAAAACCTCGTGTCCTCCTGTGTTGTTGACTCTTGGCATATTTTGCCTTATTTTTCCAACTGGATTGTAACCTATATAAAATCAGGTGTTGGGATTCATTCATTTTATTTTCCAAAGCACCTAGCATTCTGTAGCCTTAAAATAAAAGTTTACTGATTGAACATAAATCCCTCAAACTTACAGATGGCACAACTCTGTCCTCTGGGGGATGGGATATATGTTGCTCTAATGAAGGGTGGTGGAGGAAAGGAAGTGTTGCTTATTCTACAGATATTTTTCAAAGGAATGGGCTACTTTCTAACTATGAATTCAGTATACTCTTATTTGAGATTAAACATATTAGTATTATTTCATTTGCCTGATACTACATTTTAGCTCATCTCCAAATACGTATTTGAGAAGAATTAGTCATTTGCTATACATAATGTGAATCACTTATATATCCTATTTTTATTTCTTACTGGGGATTTCCTACAAATCATATATGGCCCATGAATTTCTCTTTCGCACTCCAATTTTGGGAAAAAAAAAGTGATCCTGTGTACTGGTTTGGTCTGTTCTAAATACACATTTCCTTTTTCCAAATACACATCTATACCATGTGGGTTGACCACAAGTGAAAAATAAAGATCAAAAGAAGTTAATTGGTACAAAAGGTCATTAGGTTAAAAAAATGTCATTTGTCATAACGTGAAATTTTTAAATGCATATTTGATTGAATATATAAATAAGCACAATCAATGGAATATAAAAAAAGGATATTACAAAATGTAAATTCAACTGGCTATGATCTTTTATTGACTTGAGTTCAAATTCACTGGGGCTTCCCTGGTAGCTCAGTGGTAAAGAATCTGCCTGTCAACGCAGGAGTTGTGAGCTTGATCCCTGATCTGGGAAGATCCCATACGCCTCAGAGCAACTAAGCTCTTGCACCGAAACTATTGAGTCTGTGCTCCAGAGCCCAGGAACTGCACCTGCTGAGCCCATGTGCTGCAGTTACTGAAGCTGACCCACCCTAGACTCTGTGCTCTGCAAGAACAGAAGCTCTTGCTCGCAACAACTAGAAAAAGCCCATGCAGCAATGAAGACCCAGCACAGCCAAAAATAAAAAAAATAAATAAAATAATTTTTAAAATTATGTTCGCTATGCTAGAAAAAAAATTAAAACTCACTACTTAGGTAGTTGTAGCACTCTTGGATCGGAGAAGGCGATGGCACCCCGCTCCAGTACTCTTGCCTGGAAAATCCCATGGGCGGAGAAGCCTGGTAGGCTGCAGTCCATGGGGTCGCACAGAGTCGGACATGACTGAGCAACTTCACTTTCACTTTTCACTTTCATGCATTGGAGAAGGAAATGGCAACCCACTCCAGTGTTCTTGCCTGGAGAATCCCAAGGACGGAGAAGCCTGGTGGGCTGCCATCTATGGGGTTGCACAGAGTCGGACATGACTGAAGTGACTTAGCAGCAGCAGCAGCACTGTTGGATAGTGCTATGGGGAGCATCAGTGCCAGTTTGAATGTTCCTGTGTACTCACAGCATTTATACTGTACTTATTTATACTGTGTACTCACAGCATTTATTCAACATTCAACAAATATTTATTCAGCCCCATGTGTCAGGCATGGTAACAAAGACAGGCAGTTTCTGTCCTTTCGCAACCTACATTCTAGAAAGCCTCCCTCCCCAAATAAAGAAACTCCAGTGCAGGTCCAAATCTTTCTGTGGTTGGGGTTGCTACCTGCCTCATAAAGCAAAGCAGAGGGTTTGTCTTCTGAAAAGACAAAACCTCTGAAAAAACCTCTTATACAGTTGGAGGGAAAAAAAAGAAAACCCAAACAGGTAACCAGAATGACAAATACTGCAAGCTATAATAAGTCCTGAAAGGAGGCTGGGATAGAGAATCAGTTTGAAGAGAGGTTGGCGGCAGAGTTAAAATGCTTTAGGTAGCATGGTTGGCCTTTCTGAGGAGGAAAGAGTTAAGCTGAAAATTGAAGCATGAGTAATAGAGGAGAGATGTGTGTGTGTGTGTGTGTGTGTGTGTGTGTGCATGTGCGTGTGTGTGTGTTTGTACACACATGCACCCCACCAATGGGAAGCCACCGTTATAAAGACTGTGAGGCAGGAAAGAACTTCAGGGACTGAGCAGCTCAGAGAAGCCCCTTTTGAACGGTAAAACGTAAATGATAGAAAGGGAGCGGTAGCAGAAGAGGTGGTCAGGAGCTGGTTTGGGCAGGGCCTCACCAGTCATTGCAAAGGAGTTGGGATCTAAGTCCAATGGACGCCATTTATGGGTGTTACGAAGGGACATGACAAGATCTGATTTGTGCCCTAAGAAGGACACTTTCACTGTGGTGAGGAAGATAGATCCATGGAGGAACAAGGATAGAAGAAAAGGCTGAAGGGAACCACCTATGGTTTTGGGGTGAAAAATGATGGGAACTTGGACTAGGAAGGCAGTAGTGAAGGAAGACTGAAGTGGATGGATTGCTGATGGGATGAACATGGAGGTTCAGGAAAGAGAAATGAAGCTTGACTCTTCTTTTTGATTTAAACCAAACGTAATTGAATGTGGGGGTGGGGAACTGTTTTGTGGGTGGTATTGATTATATTTTGAACATGTTAGGTTTGAAATGTTTGTATGCTATCCTAGTTCAACAAACGATGTTGAGTTGAGAGATGACAAGCTTAAATGGTATGGAGCTATAGGAGGGGTCTCAACTAGGAATATCACTTAGGGAGTAATTCATTATAAAAAGAAATATTTGAAGAAGTTCAAATATTCTTGAACAGAATGAGAAGGGATGGGAATGGGAATGGATGAGATCACCTAAGAAAAAGAATTCAAAAGAAAGAGTATTGAGGAGAAATTCCTAAGAAACACTACCAAAAGGAATTGCTCTTGCAAAGGGCCCAAGGAAAAGGTGGTCAGTGGGGTAGAAGGAAAACCAGGAAGCTGCCAAGAAAGAATAATGTTAAGTAGTCAAAATTTGGACGAACTACCAAAATTTGGACAAATCAATATTTCTACACATCTATTTCTTCGTTGCTAAAATAGATTTATACATTTTCATTAAATAAAAAATTTATAGTAGCGTATTAGTTTTATATTGCTTCTGTAACACAGTACTATAAACTTTGTGGCTTAAAGCAACAAAAATGTAAAGCAACTTACTTTTCTGGAAGTCAGAAGTCCAAAACAGATCTTTTATACCAGACGAGTGTTAGTATGTCAGTAGGCCTGCTTCTTCTTGGAGGTACTAAGGGGAAATATGTTTCTTTGCCTTTGCTAGCCTCTCAAGGCTGCTCACATTCCTTGACTTACAGCCCCCTTTCTTCTTCAAAGTTGGCAGTGGCAGGTGGAGACCTGACATCTCTCCCAGCAAGCTTCTGACATCTCTCCAAGCGAGCTTCCAACATCTTACCTCCTTCTGACTCTGCCACCTCCACTGCCTCCCACTGTCTTCAGCTGAACTGAAAGGCCCTGTGAGTACACTGAGCTCACCTGGGGAGTCAGGCTACTCTCCCTATCTCATTGTGAGTTGGTTAGCAACCTTAGCTGTAACTGCAGCTTAATTCTCCTTTATTATATGACATATTTGTTGAGTGACTACCTGGCACAATGCTTAAGAATGTTTAGTGAATAAATGAGTGCAGATGGTATATTTCAGATAGACCTACAGAAGCACTGTACTAACCTCCTTTGATTTTACCTTTGCCAGAAACTTGTGGGATGCACTTGCATTCCTCCAGGCCAGTTTGTTTTCTTGACTTCTCCATTTAAGTTCGCAGACCCACCACTTACTCATGTGTGAAAACTCGAAGTTCTTTTATTGCATACTTTGAATTATTTATATCAAGTCTACTTTCTCTTCCATCTTTTGTTCTTTTTGACACTTTCCCCACTTCATTCATTCAACAAACATGACATCAAAGTCTATTACATGGGACTTCCCCGGTGGTGCAGTGTCTAAGACTCTACACTGCCAGTGCAAGGGGGGAGGGTTCAATCCCTGGTCAGGGAAGATCCCATATGCCATGTGGCCAAAAAAAAAAAAAGTCTATGTACATGAACCGAGAACTTCCAGATGTTCAAGCTGGATTTAGAAAAGACAGACAAACTAAAGATCAAACTGCCAATATCTGTTGGGTAATAGAAAAAGCAAGAGAATTAAAAAAAAAAAATCTACTTCTGCTTCACTGACCATGCCAAAGCCTTTGACTGTGTGGATCACAACAAACTGTGGAAAATTCTGAAAGAGATGGGACTATCAGACCACCTGACCTGCCTCCTGAGAAATCTATATGCAGGTCAAGAAGCAACAGTTAGAACGGGACATGGAACAAAGGACAGGTTCCATATTGGAAAAGGAGTACTTCAAGGCTGTATATTGTCACCCTGCTTATTTAACTTATATGCAGAGTACATCATGAGGAACGCTGGGCTGGAAGAAGCACAAGCTGGAATCAAGATTGCCGGGAGAAATATCAGTAACCTCAGATATGCAGATGACACCACCCTTATGGCAGAAAGTGAAGAGGAACTAAAGAGCCTCTTGATGAAAGTGAAAGAGGAGAGTGAAAAAGCTGGCTTAAAACTCAACATTCAAAACACTAAGATCATGGCATCGGGTCCCATCATTTCATGGCAAATGGATGGGGAAACAATGGAAACAGTGAGAGACTTTATTTTCTTGGGCTCCAAAATCACTGCAGATGGTGACTGCAGTCATGAAATTAAAAGACTTGCTCCTTGGAAGAAAAGCTATGACCAACCTAGACAGCATATTAAAAAGCAGAAATGTTACTTTTCCCACAATGTTACTTTTCCCTTTGTCTAATCAAAGCTGTGGTTTTTCTAGTAGCCATGTATGAATGTGAGAGTTAGACCAAAAAGAAAGCTTAGTGCCAAAGAATTGATGCTTTTGAACTGTGGTGTTGGAGAAGAATCTTGAGAGTCCCTTGAATGGCAAGGAGATCAAATCAGTCAATCCTAAATTAAATCAGTCCTGAATATTCATTGGAAGGACTGATGTTGAAGCTGAAACTCTGATACCTTGGCCACCTGATGTGAAGAACTGACTCATTGGAAAAGACCCTGATGCTGGGAAAGATTGAAGGTGGGAGGAGAAGGGGATGACAGAGCATGAGATGGTTGGATGGTATCACTGACTCAATGAACATGAGTTTGAGCAAGCTCCGGGAGTTGGTGATGGACAGGGAGGCCTGGTACGCTGCAGTCCATGGGGTCACAAAGAGTCAGACACGACTGAGTGACTAAACTGAACTGAACTATCAGCTGGTTAGGACCCTCACTACCTCTCTTGGCTTCTGTGGAGTCAGTCTCCATGGCCTCTGCCTCATTTCTTTACTAAAGCACAGTAGGACTGTTCTTGAAATTGCCTAATATTTGCCTTCATCTCTTGTTCACTTTGTTTCTTCTGCCTAGAATGTCTTTACTCTTTCTGCCAAGTAGTATTATATGCGCTCACTTTTTCAGCCCCAGTTCCCACCCTACTCTTCTCAGAAGCCTCTTTGACCCTGAAAACCTTGTCTTTTCTTTCCCTGAACATTCTTGTCCTCTTGATTTCCTGCACAGTCACCTGGGTTGTAAGCGTGTCTGCACACACTCAATTTCTCCCCAAGAGGCTCTCAGCTTGTTCAGGGCAGTAACTGCATTTTCTTGTAGCCACACAGGCTCTAGATTTCAAGTTTGAATCCTGGTTCTGCCACATTCAAGCTCTGTAGCTTTGGGCAAGTTATTAACCTTTCTCTATGACTGTGAAGAAAGCTGATCACCGAAGAATTGATGCTTTTGAACTGTGGTGCTGGAGAAGACTCTTGAGAGTCCCTTGGACTGCAAGGAGATCCAACCAGTCCATTCTAAAGGAGATCAGTCCTGGGTGTTCATTGGAAGGACTGATGCTGAAGCTGAAACTCCAATACTTTGGCCACCTCATGCGAAGAGTTGACTCACTGGAAAAGAGTCTGATGCTGGGAGGGATTGGGGGCGGGAGGAGAAGGGGACGACAGAGAATGAGATGGCTGGATGGCATCACCGACTCGATGGACGTGAGTTTGAGTGAACTCCGGGAGTTGGTGATGGACAGGGAGGCCTGGCGTGTTGTGCTTCATGGGGTCGCAGAGAGTCGGCCATGACTGAGTGACTGAACTGAACTGAACTGATGCTTCATATTCCTTATCTGTTCAATGGTGTTAATGATATTCCTGAGTCAATAGCGTTATTATGAGAACTGACTAACACAGGGACTAACAAAACACATGGTAAGCACTCAATAAACATGGGTTGAACTTCCGCATATCTGGACGACTGAGAATTTGATATTACCACTTATTTGAGGGAGAACAAAGATTTTAAATCAGTTCAGTTTTCAGTTATGTCAGACTCTTTGCAACCCCAAGGGCTGCAGCACGCCAGGATTCCCTGTCCATCACCAACTCCTGGAGCTGACTCAAACTCATGTCCATCAAGTCAGTGATGCCATCCATCCATCTCAACCTCTGTCATCCCCTTCTCCTCCCGCCTTCAATCTTTCCCAGCATCAGCATCTTTTCCAATGAGTCAGTTCTTCACATCAGGTGGCCAAAGTATTGGAGTTTCAGCTTCAGCATCAGTCCTTCCAATTCAGGATTGATACCTTTAGGATTGACTGGTTGGATCTCCTTGCAGTCCAAGAGACACTCAAGAGTCTTCTCAACACCACAGTTCAATTCTTCAGATTCTCCCCAAATTAGGAAAGAACTAGGTTTAGAAGTTGTATCACTTCAGCTCCACTTCCCAAATACCTCCTACTTCTGAGTTGGAAGGAATAGATTTATTTTATTTACTGGAATGTAAATCTTCAAAGTGCCTTAGATGATACAGATAACTGTTTTAAAATTTAGGGGGAAAATAAAATTACTCCAGGGCTGTCGCTGGCTGGGAGTTTTCAGAATGGACACTGGGGCTTCAAGATTTCATTCAACTGTCAACCTCTTGGGGCAGACCTTGAAATGTCAGTGTTTTGAGGACCCTTCTCTGCTTCAGGAAAACCACAAGTTGCAAATGCAAATCCTGTGGTAGCACCACTTGTAGAAGTAGGGCAGAAGAACCCCAGTAGCCGAGAAGGGTGAGACACTTGCATACCCCATTTGCATCCTGTACTGGTCTGTTTAAAAACAATCACATCATTCTCTGGTTCAAACAATTTAAATGGCTATTTACTGTCAACAAGATTAATCTAGACTCTCTGGCCTAACCCATAAGATCTGCCATCACTCAGCCTTAATTTACCTAAGACTGACTTTCCCAGGCCTGGCAGCAGCCACACTCCTTTTTCTAATCATTCTCTAAGTACATGTGTGCTCTAGTCTTGCTGAGGCAACGTTAAAATATAATTTTAAAGGGGGAAATAATAAAATCCCCCTTCTAATCTCACAGGGTGCATGATAATATTAATAAAAATTACTACATAACAAGCATTGTACAAAAATTTTAAAAAAGCACTTTATACACATTAACCCATCTTACTCTCCATAACTTAAACACCATTACATTTTTATCCATAAGGAAACTCAGGGGTTAAGAAAATTGCCCAGAGTCCTATAGTGAGAAAATGGTGGAACCAGGATTCCAACTGACAGTCTGGCTTCTTAACCGCTGTGACCTTCCAGAAGGCTTATTCTCCAGGGAGAGATTGTTCTGTTGACTTCTGAACCTTCAGGAACTTTTACTGTCTCTGCTGGCTTCTGCCGACTTGGCTGGTTAAAGTGAAGCCTTACAAAGGAGAAAACAGACCAGATCTCCCTTAAAGCCCATGTACATCCAAGAGCCCACAGAGTGCAGTATAATTTGATAATTGTCTGTTTTTTTCTGAAAAGGACCAAACAAAACTAGCTTCTCTGCATCATTTCCCTTGCTGAGAAGTCTTATTGAATTACAAGTTCATAAGAGAGATATTTACATGAGTTGTATAATGTAACTAAGCTTTCCACGAGAATGCCCAAGTTAATGGCTAACAGCTGTGGGGAGCATAAAAACAACTTGTTCATACCTGGAGTGCCTTCAGACTTGGAGAAGCTGGCCTGCAGTGGCTCCCCATCTGCACTGCACATTATAATCCCAAGAGAAACAGAGCTTTTGAGAAATACCTGGTCACTGGGCCCCTCCCCAGACCAATTAAATTGTATTCTGGTGCATCGGTAAGTGCGTGTGTTGGGGGTGGGTGGTGGTGAGGAGTGGGTGGGCAGAGACACTGGGAGTTTTTGAAAGCACTGCAGGTGATACTTACATGCAGCTGTAGGGACTCGAACTTCTGGGCTTCTCTGGTGGAGCTAGTGGTAAAGAACTACTGCCAACGCAGGAGACATAAGAGATGCAGGTTCTATCCCTGGATTGGGAAGATCCCCTGGAGGAGGGCATGGCAATCCACTCCAGTATTCTTGTCCGGAGAATCCCATGGACAGAGAAGCCCGGTGGGCCATAGTACCATCCAGGGCTGCAAAGAGTCAGACACAACTGAAGTGACTTAGCACGCACACACAGGGACTAGACTACTGAGCTAGAGAAAAAAAGATGCGTATTTGTTTTTAGTGATCTGCAATCCTTCACAGTGATTCCAATCCCTAATTCAGTTAAAACTTGGACAATATGGGCCTTTTTCGGCTGTCCGAAATGTATTTTTAAAAATGGGAACAAATAGCAGTACTCTGAATGCGTGCACGAGTTGATGAAACAAAACAATTTCAGATCTGGGTTGTTCTTTGTGGCCTTGATACGCCAAGTGTGGTTTGAGGGTGGACACCATCAGTCTGACCTGGGATCTGGTTAGAGGCTGAATGTTAGGCCCTCCCAGAGATCCACACACTTTTCAAAACCCACGTATTATAGTGTGAGAAGCACTGCCTTGGACATCATCTTTTCCAGCCTCCTCATTCTACAAATGGGGGAGAAGGGAAGAGGGTACGAACAAGTTGATGGAACTCCTGTCTAGAGACTGGACTCCCACACTGGGAGCCAAGAGGCCAAGTCGACTGATTTCCTGGACTTGTTACTTTCCACTACATTTTGCTGATACACCTAAAAATTCAATTCTGGGTTTCTTTCCCTGAGTGGATCCAGATTCTTATCTTCCCTTTCTATCAAGGAGGCTTTCAGGATGAGGCCTTTAATGATCAACTCATGTTTGAAAAAGGGAGAAAGACACCTATGATAAAATGTATGCATGAAAAGTAGAATTGATCTGTAAAATCTAATTTTATCTTGGCCTCAAAGAGAAAACCATAGTAGAATTACCGTAAAATCTTTTTTCTTAAGAAAGCAAAAAATCCCTTAAATAGGACACCATAAGATGGAATTATTTAAAGTTTGATGGATAAAAGCAAATCTTAAAGGTTGGGTGTCACTCCAATAAAAGTTTCCATTTCAGCTCTGCTTAAAGTTATTTGTTGGTATAAATTTTTACCAGGGTACAAATTTTTCATGTGAGGAGATATAATTGCTTATGTCTCACCATACTGAAATAACTTTGCTCCATAGCACTCAATTCTGCAATGGTTGCAAGATTTAATATTATCAATTCAGGGTCCCTTAATCAAGCAATCTCTTTGGATTAAACGCTGAGGCAGAAATAAGTCTTCCCTGTCACATGAAGGGTGAGGTTGGGGACAAGGGTGCTTCTGGAACGTTTGGCACTGGGGCAGGGTGCGGGCGCCACATGGCACTGCTTGTCGAACTGAAGGGCATCCCCTGTTCTGGTCCCATCAACATACCTGGTGTCTGTTGCCTATCTCTGCAGCTTTGCCTGTTGCCCTCAGGACCTTGTTACCTACTGCCCTTGGGGCCAGTTTACCTGCATCTGCTTTGTCTCAGCAGTCCTTTCTGCTCCAGATCTCCAAGCTTACCTGTACTTTTTCCTGTTCTCCCCACTGTCTTTCTGGCTGGGTCTAGAGAAGAAGAGGGCAAGGCACTGGCATTTCTGAAAGACCCAGTGCAGCTGAGCCTGAGTCTCAGAGTCCAGGGATCTCTCCTGTCTCCCTGGGTATGCAATGCCTCTCTTTATTTGGTGGGAATTGCTCTTACATAATTACACATTTTTTCTGTTACAAAGTTCATGATATAAATCCCATGCTCTAATTTGGCCAGTTTGTGGCTCCTGATATTTAAAAGGAAGTTTCGTGTGTGTGTGTGTGAAATTTCAAAAAATCCTTTACCCTCAATGGGGGTCTTGTAGCTAGGTGTGTGTCTCCCCAGATGCTCAAAAGCCAGGTGCTGAAAAAGGTCTTTCTCTTTCCAGCCATGTCACCCACACCCTGAGAGCAGTGCACAAAGCTCTCAATATAGCAGGTTGGGGATGGAGAGAAGAACAAGAACAAAACACTGGACAATACATTTTTAAACCAAAACATGATCCTGCTGAACTCCTGTAAACCAAGCCATATTTTAAGTCCAATATGCCACCTTTATTCTTAAGGTATCTATTTATGAGAGACAGGGAATTCAGTTGTATGAACATTCTTTGAGTCCTTTGTGCAGGACATTTCATAAGGTCCTACACGGTGTATATTATACTTGTCCTCAGGTGTCTATTAGGTTCCTCTTACTGTTGTAAAGGACTACCACAAACACAGAAACTTAAAACAACATAATTGTATTATCTAAATAGTTCTGGAAGTCAGAAGTTCAAACCTGGTTTCACTGCGCTAAAATCAAGGTGGGCATCCCTGGTGGCTCAGACAGTAAAGAATCTGCCTGCAATGCGGGAGACCTGGGTTTGACCCCTGAGTTGGGAAGATTCCCTGGAGGAAGGCATGGCAACCTACTCCAGTATTCTTGCCTAGAGAATCCCTAAGGACAGAGGAGCCTGGTGGGCTACAGTCCATAAAGTTGCAAAGTGTCGGACACGAAAGTGACTAAGAACACACACACAAAATCAAGGTGTTGGCAAGCCTGTGTCCTTTCTGGAGAGTCTAAAGGAGGACCCATTTTATTGTCTTTTGCACACTCTCGAGGCTGCCTACATTCCTTGGCTCATGGTCTCTTCCTCCATACTCAAAACCAGCAGTGGTGCCTCTCTCCTCTCTGGCCTCTGCTTCCATCCTATGTCTTCAGTCTCTGATTGTGACCCTGTTCGTTGTTGTTGTCCAGTTGCTAAGTTGTGTCTGACTCTTCGCGATCCCATGGATTGTGGCATGCCAGGCTCCCCTGTCTTCACTATCTCCTGGAGTTTGCTCAGCTTTCTGTTCATTGAGTCAGTGATGCCATCCAACCATCTCATCCTCTGTCGTCCCCTTCTCCTCCCACCTTCAATCTTTCCCAGCATCAGGGTCTTTTCCAATGAGTCAGCTCTTCGCATCAGGTGGCCAAAGTATTGGAGCTTCAGCTTCAGCATCAGCACTTCCAATGAATATTCAGGGTTGATTTCCTTAAGGATTGACTGGTTTGATTTCCTTGTAGTCCAAGGGACTCTCAGAGTCTTCTCCAGCACCACAATTTGAAAGCATCAATTCTTCAGTGTTCAGCCAACTTTCATGGCTACTGGAAAAATCATAGCTTTAACTATATGCACCTTTGTTGGCAAAATGATGTCTTTACTTTTTCATATGCTGTCAGTTCTGTCATAGTTTTCCTTCCAAAGAGCAAGCGTCTTTTAATTTCATGGCTGCAGTCACCATCCGCAGTTATTTTGGAGTCTCCTGCCTCCCTCTTATTAGGACTCTTGTGTTTGAGCCCCTTGGGCTCCCTCAGAATATCCAGGATAATCTCCTTATCTCATGATCCTTCATTTAGTCACGTTTTCAAAGGCCCTTTTAGGGTAAAAAGTCGCATATTCACAGGTCCAGGGATTAGGATGTGGACACCTTTGGGTCGGGGGGGCATCAGTCACCAAGGGGTGCTGGAGGAGAGGACAAGGTTGAGAAATTTCCTGTGATACAATTGATGTTTTTAGTTTAATTTTTAAATTATCATTTTACACTGGAGCATAGTTGATTACCAATGTCGTGTTAACCACAGCAGTGGTCCATTTGTGCATATACACGCACTGTTCTTTTTCACATTCTTTACGCAGTTAGGCTATTCATTAGGTTCCTACAGAATATTGGGCTGAGCCCCTGCACTCTACAGCAGGCCCTTGCTGGTTATCTGTTTTAAATACAGTAGTGTGTACATGCCACGTTGATGCTTTTCTTCCTGTATTTTTCTCTTGATCTTCCTTCATTTAAGTAGGGGGCCAGGTTCTGACTCTGCCTTAGAGTGGGGAGGAAGCAGAAGTTGCTGGCAGGACACTTCCCTTTCTGATTTTTTATTTTTAAAAGCCTAAGTGCTAAGCACTTTTAAAAGCCTCAGCTAAGCACTAAGGAAGTTGCACTGGGAGACCCAAGGAGAGGTGGGAGGGAAGCAGGACGTGAGAGGGGTTTCCCCAGCCTTGGAGGTGAGTGGGATTAGGAATGCATTGCGGAACCCTTGCTCCACGGAGGAGGTGAGACCTCAGAAAAAGGACTGCATATCTCTTGGTCTTGAATAGGACCCTAGTGCCCTCAGGCATTGCCCAGAATCAGCACAGTGGCTAACTGTGCGGGTGTCCGGTGTCCTGGTGACTGACATCCAGAGGAACCTCCCCAAGGTCTTGGTCCTGCAGGGGGCCTAACAGTATGTGAAACTAAAATACACCCCAGCATGGCAGGATGGAGGCTTAGTATCAAAATAAATTGGATAGAAGAAAACAAGGAAATTCAGTATTTCTTGCCCAATTGTCTAAGTCATAAATATAAGATGAAATAAGATCACTGCTTAATAGACATATAATGAAGAAAGCTAAGTTTCTTCGTTCCTCCCAGTTCCCTTTATGTCTAAAGTGTTGTAAAGTCAAATCACAGGGGATTACTCTAGAGTGCACTTAGTGTAACCAAGAGAGAAGGGCACAGTGCAGAGGGGAACCTAATTCCAACTCAGGGGGTCAGGAAAGACTTTCGGAAGAATTGACATCTAAGCTGATTGGGAGATGTCAGGTCTTAGTGACTGAAGGAAACAGTAACAGTAAAAGGAAACATAGGAGGAAGAATGTCAGCCCAGGGGTTGAAATTCAGCAGGTGTTTTGGAAGCCAAGCTAAGTGCCCTGGGCTGGACACCCTCCTCCCTATTCCCCTGGAGCAAGGGGAGGGCATTTTTCACGTTTCTCTACACTTAACTCATCCACCGCCCCCCCAAACTCTAGGGAGCTCCTTATTAACATTCCCATAGGTCTCTGGGAAACCTTCTGGATGTCCTGGTATGAGATGTGTCCAAGACCTTGGACAGCGTGTGTCTGGTGCTCAGACAAGTTGCACCGGAAGCTAGGATTTGACCATGTGTGTAGAGGTGTGACCCTAAGCTGTGAAACTCGATGGTATAAATAAGGTAGAGAAAGTAGAGATGCAAGACAGGAAAATGGTGAAGAGAACTATGAGTTGGATTCTAGGTTGGTGGAGTTTAAATATATATATATAACCTCTCACCTATATATATATATATATATTTTTTTTTAATCAAGTGTTGATTTAGTTTTCCTGGCCAGTCTTCACATCATGATGTAAGAATGTCAAACTATAAAAATTGAAGCAGTAGAGAAATCCCTCCTGATTACATTTCTACTTGTTCCAGTTTCCAACCAGGGAGTCCAGGAACTCTTATTTCCCTGCCTTTCACTCCCAGCCTCTTAGTTACACGGGCCTGACTTCCACATATGCCCTAATGACAGTGGAGAGATGGGGTAGGGGGCTTCCTCCTGGCATGGGCTGCAGGGGAGGGAAGGAAGCGTCTGTGGAGATGGTGAGCGGGATGAGAGAGCAGGAGCAGTGGGGCAGAGGCCCCTGCCTGCTGGGTGTGCAGGGGAGGAGCTCACACAGCTGTGGTTCTTAAGAAGCTGGTTTCTGGGGTGCTAGGCAGCACCTCTGCTTTTCCTACAAGGATTACAGAAAATAATCTATAGTATTAATCCTTTCATTTGTCACTCAATTTCATTTCTGACTCTGTCTCCCTTCCCCTGTTTACTGGCACACAAAAAGCATAGCATCAGGTCCTCTTGGGTTTCTCATCTTCTCACCTCTTCTTTAATTCAGTATCTATGGTTTGAGGTCTTCAAAGGGCATTGGAGGTAGGAAGGAGCACGTGGCCCTGGTCTACCCTGGCATCTGTGGAAAGAGATGCCCACAACTCCCAAGGCTTGGCCAATGCTTGGACCACAGGAATTTTGTGAGGCTGCATCTTTTCCTTCCATCAGTTCATCCTTGTGTGGCCTGTAGTTGAGTTTAACCAAACACAGATGCTGCAGTGGACAGAACATTTATCTCCCCTCCTCTCTCCTGGTTCATACATTAGAATCCTAACCCACAAGGTCACGGTATTTGGAGGTAGGCCTTTAGAGGGTGATTAGGTCATGAGGGTAGAGCCCTCAGGAAAGGGACTAGTGCCTTTGTAAAAAAGGACCTGGAGAGCCCCCTCGCCCCTTCCACCATGTGGGGACATAGTAAGAAGGCGGCTATGAACCAGGGAGCAGGCTGAATTGTCTGGTTCCAGAATCTCAGACTTCTCAGCTCCTAGAATTATGAGACATAAGTTTCTGTTGTTTATAAGCCCCTCAATCTATGGTGTTTTGTTAGAGCAGCCCAGATGGACTAAGACAGGTATATAGTTAGTTTGACCTGTACAACTGAGCCAATTAAAAGTTAAGTTTGTCTTAAACTTTCCATTTGAAAAATCAGAAGGCAATGGTGGGCCCACACTCCTGCTAGGCAGCTGTTAGCAGACCATGGGTTCACCACTGCCCCTCTACGTGGGCCATTCCACTCCAGGGTACCACAGCCACAACTCCTTGCTGACTTTTTACAACCATCTCTGCTTCCTTCACTAATATCAACTATTCAGCCCCTGTAGGTCTCTGAGTTGTAACTCCTAGCCTAGATACAGATATTTATTTTCTGGAATCTTACCCTGCTTACCCCTGTCTCCTGCCCCGCCTGCCAGCTACTGAGAACAGTGAACAGCATACAAGTTATTTCTGTTCTAGAAACTGGAAAGATCTCTTTCTCCCTCTGAGGGCTTCTCACATTCTCTCCCTCAGCTTCTCCATCCAGCGGTCTCTTTTCCTGTTTCTGCAAGACTCCACCTTCCCCTCGCTGTCAATAAGACAATTTGCTTATGCACAGAACAAATTCCCTGCCCCTAAGGGTTTATGCTTTTGGAACATAACAGCCAGAACGACTGGAAAGGCTATTTTTAAGTTTTGTTACCTTCCTGGAGGAAATGAAAAACAGAGCCTGCTTAAATAAAAGGGAGGGAAGAAGAAAGACAACTCCACTGTAAATTAATCTATGAAAATATCACACAGCCATGATTACTTGTTTCAAAAGGTTAGACATGCTCACTGTTGACAGTTCAAGCATTACACAGATGATCTGTCAGGAAAAGATATCCCACCACCCAGAGATGACTGCTATTCACGCATTCTTTCAGAACTGCTGTTAGGGTTTTCTTCAGCAGGGGCTGACACTGTTATATTGCTCTGTACCTTGATCTTCGTTCACCTTTCCATGTCAATCTGCACTGATTTACCTCATTGTTTTTGTTGGTACTGAGTATCCCCGTACATGATTGAACCCTTGTTCAGTTCTCAGATCTGACATTGCTGGCCCTTTTGGTTGTTTTAGATTTTTATTCTAACAGAAGCAGTGAACATTCTTCTACACAATTCTCTTCACAACTTGCATAAGTAGGTCCCAGAAGAGGATCAGCTGGGGCAAGGAACATGGACATTTAAAATGTTGGTAGATACTGCCAATGAATCCCCCAAACCCTACAGTGTCAATAACATTGAGTTAGAATTTCTTTTTCCACACCCTTGCCAACATTCAGTTCAATTCAGTCGCTTAGTCATGTCTGACTCTTTGCAACCCCATGAATCACAGCACGCCAGGCCTCCCTGTCCATCACCAGCTCCCGGAGTTCATTCAAACTCATGTCCATCGAGTCGGTGATGCCATCCAGCCATCTCATTCTCTGTTGTCCCCTTCTCTTCCTGCCCCCAATCCCTCCCAGCATCTTAAGCTTTATCAAATAAAGTTGATTTCAGTCATTCTTTGCATATTAAAATACAAATAAAATATACTTTTCTGCCTTATAAGAATATAGTAAGTATATTGGCTACAATGGAAATTTTCTTTAATGAGCAAGCATTTTGATGTGTTCCACTAAGGAGAGGCTTAATGAAAAATGATCAGCAAGAAGAAACAGACATGCAGGGGTCTACAGAGACCAAGTCCAAGCAAGGGTGTGGAGATGAGGCCAGCCTCACACCAGGTGATGGGGACCAAGTAGGTGTGCAATTTGAGGGGAAATTAGGTATACAATTTGAGAGAGAGAAAAATAAAATTATTTTTTAGTGCAAATGGGCCTCTAACTAAATACAGGAAAAATATTTCTGAGTAAAATTTATGAATAAAGGATCATGCTGTTGCTGCTGTTGCTGTTAAGTCACTTCAGTCGTGTCTGACTCTGTGTGACCCCATAGACGGAAGCCCACCAGGCTCCCCCGTCCCTGGGATTCTCCAGGCAAGAACAATGGAGTGGGTTGCCATTTCCTTCTCCAATGTGTGAAAGTGGAAAGTGAAAAGTGAAAGTGAAGTCGCTCAGTCGTGTCCGACCCTTAGCAACCCCACGGACTGCAGCCTACCAGTCTCCTCCATCCATGGGATTTTCTAGGCAATAGTACTGGAGTGGCTTGCCATTGCCTTCTCCGTGACCTTCTACGAGGATATATTCTTTGCAATCTCTGTCCCTCGGGCCTGGGATGCAGGAAAAGTACGCATGCAGAGATCTTCCCCCAACCACAGCTTGGACCTAAGCCCAGGCTGCCTATAGCTGAGCCACCAAGTCTACCTAGATCAGGTGAACTTTAGCTGACTTGCAGTCCCATCAGCATGCAAACAAATGCTTATGATAAGCCACTGAGATTTGGTTTATTATGCAGTGTTACTCTGGCAAAAGTCTGTTAACAGTCAGCTATATGACACTGACAAAGGAATCAAGAGGTTCTGTGAGTGTGGTCTTCCCAAAGGCCATGACTCACAAACAAAGACTCTCCACCAAACCTGAAAAGAGAAAGGCAGGGAGATAGATGAAGACTAAAATTCACAGATGCCCATGTACTATCCTCCTAGCAAGTCCTTCTTCCTGGTAATTATCTTCCCTTCTTCACAAGGATAGGGCAGTGGGTGCCACATTCTCCTGGCCACAGGGGTGGCTGCCTGACCCACGTTTAGACAATGCAGGTATTTCCCGGGATTTATTTTTTTCCTTTAACTGGAGCTGTTTTGAGAGCAAATAGCTGTAAGATGTAACCAAAAGTACTAGTAACCAAACGGATGACTCTACTCTGCAGTGACATAGGGTTAGATAGCCCTGGTGGAGAATTCTTGGTTCCAAATGCATCCCTATCCTTCTGGCAGTTTTTTTATTCTATCCTTCCTTAGATTCCCACGAGTCAATAGATTCTCCCCCTTTGTTCACAGGAGTTAGAGTTAGATTTGTCACTTGTAACCACCAATCCTGATACTGTACCTTTTACTATTCAAAATAATTCACCCAGTTTTAGGTAGGACTGGTTACTGGAAAGGACAAAGGACAGCTAATGTCACCAACCAAACTCTAACCTTAACAGACCCTGACAACATGGAAAAATCCCTTCAGTTCATGAAGTGAAAGATCTACAGTGCCTTTCACTAAACGTTTTATTATCCTATCACTTTCTCTTAACCTATCAGTCTATTTACTTATTTATATTTTGGACGCATTGCAAAGTAAATTACAAACATCAGCAGAACACATTCCCTGTGTGCAGTCTGGGGTGGAGCCTAACAATATGCAAATCTAACAAGTTCTGAGGTGATGCTGATGATCCAAGGGCCACACTTTGAGAACCGTGGGACTAAAACAACAAAGGATGTGCCTGGAGACATATACTACCTCAAGAATTAAAACAACCTGGTGACAACCAGGAAGAGCTTCTTAAGCTCCAATTCCCTCTACCCCAATAGATTCTCAATACCGACTAAAAAAAAAAATGTATCCTACATCAGTTAAGCCATAACATACATAAAGGATCATCATATCTATTAAATACAGAATACCAAAAAAACACCTTCAATTTCTGATGGAAAAGCCATTTAAGCTTTTGTTGATTTGATCGTGAATCAGTTAAAATTTTTGAGTTATGGGTTTCAGAGCACTGGAAATAGAAGTAGGAGGTACAAAGGAATGTTAAAAATGGTTTATTTACTTACAGTTTGAAATCTAATTGGAAGACAAAATTAAATACAGGGAAATTGAATAACATTCCTAGATTAGAATATGAGGATTTATCATCATTTAGAAAAGAAAACTCCTTGATGAGGTTTTCAAAGACATTGGCAAGATGAGGCAGTCACTGGCATGTACAGAATTCTGGCTGAGTTCTGGGATGATTCTGACCTGAGAAATGACAAATTATATTTCTCTGCTACTGTTCCCACTGCAAGCCCAAATAGTCAGACAGAAGGCAGGCCAGATAATTACCTACTTACAACTGAAAATTGTTTGATTTGCTTGGGCTTATGCATCTGGTGAACATTTGGCAATTCTGAACTTGCTGCCTGCAGAACGTTTTAACTAAAAGCAGTAAAATGAACACAGATTTTGGACTTTTAGCCAGATCATTTTTTCTGTACACATTGCCATTTCTGCTTCATACTGAGAGATTTAGCTGGCAACCTTAGGGAGTGTGCATGAGAGAAAAGTTGACTCCAAAAGAAACGCAGAGAATGCGAATCTCCTTCAAATTTCGGCCAAAGTAAAGAAGTAGTTTCACGTCAGCATGAGTTGCCAATAATAAAGTTATAAAAAATGTTTTCTGGAAGCCAACAATCTTTTTTTTTTTGGTCTGCACGAAATAACTGAAACCATACTTAGTAAACAGAAGTTCTGGATACAATTTAAAACAATGGATCGCCATTGTGTGACACATACAAATAGAAAGTTAAAGATGGAGAACTTATTCATGCAAAGGTCACTAAGAAGGTTTCCCACGATAATTGGATCTGAGTAAGCAAGTACTCACTGAATGCCTTTTACGTGGCCAGCACTATGAAGGGATTGTGGAGGAGGGGAAGGGGACTAACGAAACACCACACAAAGCCCCTAATTTGAGGAGCCTTCACCGAAATGGAGGGATCAGAAAGAAACACACGAAACTGCTAAGTAACCATATGAAGCAGTGTGAGGTGATATATTTGTGTGAGTAGTGACATCCTGTAAGTGTGAGGAGTGGTTGCAGAAAGTGAAGGTGATAGAGGCTGAAGGAGGTTTTCACGGACTAGAGAGTGTGGAGAGGGTAACCCCAGAGAGGGGCATTCCAGGATGGGAGTAGCAGGAAGCGAGGGGGCATGTCAGGGTGGGAGGAGTGGACTGGTCTGGAAGAATGATCGGGTCAGAGCGACCCAGGCTCTTTCTAGCAGGTAGAAGTCTTGGCTGCCTGCCCACACCTGCTTACTGTATTCGTCCCTTTTGTTTTACACCCAACTCTATCTCTTAGCGCTGCTGGAACCATTTGTCTCTTCTGAATACTATGTTCCTCTCTCCCTACTTAGGCTGTTTAAACACTGTATCAGGAGTTAGACTGCTTGGGTTGAATACAGGCTCCTCCACTTACCAGTTGAGCAAATTATTCAATTTCTTTTGCCTTTGTTTTCCCATCTTTAAAGAGGAGTCAATAGTGATTAAATTCATGAATGCATATAAAGTTTTTATAACCGTGACAAGTACATAGTCAGCAATCAGTGAATGTTAACTATAATATTAGCTATTCCTTGATTGGTGGTGAGGATTCATTTAAAAAATTATACTGGTAATATATGGGGATCATCTTTAATCCAGAGTCCAGGTAAGAGAGGCTGAGTGAGGGTGACACCTGGATATAGTGGCTTAGCTGAGGTGCCCCTTGATGCCCTCTCAATAGCCTCACGAGTACCAGTGTCATTTCTTGGCACTGGCCCTGTCTGCTATCCCCCACCCTCAGGAAACACTTCTACAGGTGGTGATCGTCAAGAGTAGATGGATGAGGACATTGATTTTGTTTATGGACAAAGAGGAGACACTGAACAGAGACAGGATAAGATCAAAATAGCTTCTGAGAATAGTCTAAGGAATTGATTCTATAGATAGAGGATGTGAGACTTGGAATTAGGAAACCATGTCCATGAATGTGAAATTTAAGGAAAGGGAAGAGAAAGAGGAGTCAAAGAACAGCAGTCAAAGAGAAAGGAGACAAACCAGAGAAGATGACCTTGTGGAAGCGGGGAGAAGAGTTTCAAGCAGAAGAGATTTTTGTTTGTGACCCAAATAAATGTCAAACTCTCTCATTAGAACTTAGGCTTCCTTTGCCTATGGTTTATCAAACATTTCTCACAAACCCTAACATCTGATGACCCTGTCAACACTTTCCAAGCATTTCTTATGATTTTACTCATTATTGGCCAACTCTTCTGCACACTCTTCAAAACTAAAGAGTTGACCCTTAAACTCAAAAGGACCTAGTTCATGGGGTGCCCATCACTACCCATTCTTTCTGCCACTAGTCTGTTTTCTTCTTTCCTTAAGCAGAAAGGCCAAAATATATTTGTGATGATTTTGAAATTATAGCCATGTATCAAACCAGTCAATCTTAAAGGAAATCAACCTGAATATTCATTGGCAGGGCTGAGGCTGAGGCTGAAGCTCCAATACTTTGGCCACCTGATGCAAAGAGCCAACTCATTAGAAAAGACCCTGATGCTGGGAAACACTGAGGGCAGGAAGAAAAGAGGGCAACAGAGGATGAGACGGTTGGGTGGCATTACCGACTCAATGGACATGAGTTTGAGCAAACTCCAGGACATATAAGAGGACAGGAGAGCCTGGCGTGCTGCAGTCCATGGGGTGGCAAAGAATCAGACACAACATGGCAACTGAACAACAACATATTTTAAACTCTTTGGATTTTTAAATGATGTAGTCCTTGTATGTAATTTCCATTTTCTTTCCTATCTCAGCTTTTCACATGTGGTGGACTGACATGTAGATGCTGATTTATGATGTTCCCCTGAGAATTTCCCTTCTCTCTCTGTCTCAAGCTTCTCATTCAGGAAGTTACCAATTAATGTTTAGTAAAATATCTCAGAATGATCCAATAAAACAAACCTATTCCAAGGACTTCTAAATTTATTCAAGATTCTCCATCTTTCTCTCTGATGCCATCTGTCATATTTCTGCTTTCCTTGAAGCTCCCTAAATGTAGCCACAGCCCAGGGCTCATGTGTTAGCTCTCTGTTCTCTCTCAAGGGTTAATCTACCCTAAGGGCTTTATGTATCTCCTCTATACTGGTGTCTTCAAATCTGTATCTCTGCTCTTCTCACCTGAACTCTAGCTCTACAGTTTTCATTGCCCCTGGTTGGATATGCCACCATCAGTCCAAACTGAGAAAGACCAGGCTCAGCATGGCACCAGCTGCCAGTCCCTGGGACTCTCATCTGACTTTCCGCTTTCCCCTGCCCTCATACAAGTTCAGTGGATGAGGCCTAGAAGTTTTGTCCACTTATAACAGGGAGCATCCTATTCTGCCCTCTAAAACAGTCCCTGTTAAACTATAATTCCTGTTTGGTTTTAAGCTTTTTGAGGATAAGGATTATACCTTGTTCACCTTTAAATTCCTATAATCCTTTGTCTTTGAAAATAGACATGCAAAAAATATATGTTTGAATTTAGTAGTTGAGTTGCAAAGAGAGTGTTCCATGTGAAATATGTTTATAAAGCCCGGAGTTGAAGTTAATTAGGATTCCTTATTAGATTGCTAGTGGTTATTATTATTAATTCCTAAAATAAGCATTATAGTACACAAGTGGGTCAAACCTTCATTGATCTTAGGATCAGTTTCCCAGCACCAACCGTATCTCTCTGAACAAAAGTCCCCAGAACAAAGTTTGTCAAATGTGCTAGGATGACTGATTAACTAGCCATATACAAAATTACAAAATACAAAAATTAAACCCACGTGGATCAAAATGTTATTTATAAAATATATACACATATACATACATTTAAAACAACTAAAGAACTTTAAGAAAATATATGTGAATATGTCTCAATCTTGTTGTGGGAAAGAATTTTCTAGGTATAACACACATAGCAAGAACCACAAATATTAACATATGTAAATATATATTTAAAAATTTTTTAATATTTCAATGCATTTTTAAAATTGTGAGATTAATTCCAACACCAGAAGATAGACCATTGTGAATAAAACATTTGCAATGTATGTGACAGATAAAGAATGGATATCCTTACCATATAAAAAACTCATAAAATAAGAAAAAGATGAACATCTCCAAAAGAATAATGGGGAAAATACACACATAAGCCATTCACAAAAGAAGGGATATCTACAGATGGCCAAAACAGATGCTCAACATCACTAGTAACTAGAGAAATGCAAATCAAAACTACAAAGAGGGATCACCTCACCAGTCAGAATGGCCATTATAAAAAAAAGCCTACAAACAATAAGTGCTGGAGAGGATGTGGAGAGAAGGGAATCCTCTAACACTGTTGGTGGGAATGTAAATTGGTACAATCATTATGGAAACCATTATGACTTTTCCGGTGACTCAACCGTAAAGAATCTGCCTGCAATGCAGAAGACCTGGGTTCAATCCCTGGGTTGGGAAGATCCCCTGGAGAAGGAAATGGCAACCCACTCCAGTATTTTTGCCTGGAGGATCCCATGGACAGAGGAACCTGGCAGGCTACAGTCCATAGGGTCGCAGAGTTGGACCCAACAAGCAACTAAACTTTCACTTTTCTTTTCATTATGGAGAACAGTGTGGAGGTTGCTTAAAAAGCTAAATATATAACTACAATATGATCCAGCAATCCCACTTCTCGGGTAATAGCTGGAAAAAAATGTAATTCAAACAGATATGTGCACCGCAGTGTTCACTGCACTATTATTTACAATAGCTAAGACATGGAAGCAATTTAAATGTCCATGGACAGATGAATGTGTAAAGAAAACATGGTACATTTATACAACAGAATATTACTGAGTCACTAAAAAGAATGAAATAATGCCATTTGCAGCAGCACCGATGAGCATAGACATTGTCACACTAAGTGAAGTGAGTCAGACAGAGACAAATCATATGATGTCACTTAGGTGTGGAATCTAATTTAAATTAACTTATTTACAAAACAAAGACAGACTCATAGATCTCAAAACCAAATTCATGATTATCCAAGGGGAAATGTGGGGAGAAGGGACAAATTAGGAGAATGGAATTAACATATACACACTTCTGTACATAAAATAAATAAATATATTTATCTGATTCACTTTGCTGTACACCTGAAACTAAATACTACATTATAAGTCTACTCCAATAAAAATTTTTTTAAAAGAAAAAAAATTAAAAAACTAAAACTGATAAAAAGAAGAAGAAACGCCAATGGTCAATAATGTTTGGGGAAAAAATTCAGCTCAGCTATGTATTTAATTAAATACAAGCTAATATAGAAGATTTGACAAGAATCTGAGGGGAAATAGGTGCTCTATTACAATGATGGTGGAAGAGCAAGTTTGTATAATTATTTGAAGATTAATTTGTGAGTATTTACCAAAAGCTTTTGAAAGTTGCCTCTCTTTTACCCAACAACTCTATTTACATGAATTTATGTTAAGAAATTATTAAAACAAGTGTTCAAAATGAATGTATAATAGTATTTGTCAGAATGTTGTTAATAATATTAAAGAACTGGAAAAAAACTGGAAAAACCCTAATTGTTCAATTGCAGATGGAATTCTATATACCAACATTTAACAGCTGAATTGGGGTTAGAAGTAATCTGATTTTCTTTGCACTGTGTGTGTGCGTCCACACTTTCAGCATGCATTTTTTTTTAATTTCTAGAAATAAATGACTTTCAGTTATTTTTAAAAGCAGGTTATTCACACATAATGCAATATTCAAGTTTCTGAATAAGGAATTGGAATTTACTAACTCAAATATCATTGTTTTCATATTGTTCCCTTTTTAATTTTCATTCCTAATTCTTTCCCTTCTCCTAATAAAACACACTCAGAGGAAAACAAAAATGTCTTCTGGATGTGGTATTCCAATTCCCCTACCATAAATCTCCCTTTTCGCTAAATAATCCAACCCTCCAATCTGCCTGTGTGTTAACTTCCTCTCTTTGAATGTCAAGGTTCTTGGCTCCTTTTACTCCAATTCCACCTCCACTCCTGAATAGACTCCGGAAGGAAGCCTCAAGGCAGTCCAGACCCTGCCTATGGAGTCAAGGCCTTCCCTCTCCCAAAAGCCTGAGAGATTTTTAGTCTAACCCAAGTGCCAAGTGCCTGTTCAAACTAGAGAGCCAAATCTTGCTTAACTGGTAGCACCGTTTGCTTGCAACTCTCTCCTCAGCCTCAGGATCTGCTCCTGGGGGTTGAGCAAGGATGAAAGATGTGTTTTTAATTTGCCACAAGATAATTGTTTCTCTGAAACCAGGTTAATCATCACCAAAGACTTGGTTGATCATTCTTTGGCTTCTCTTGCAAGCACATTTTCTCTTTCATTCTCTGACCTTCCCAGACTCTGTTCTGATTACTGTCACTACCAGATTCCTAAGTGTGCTTCCGAAGGTCCTGACTTCAGCCCCTCCCCAAAACTCTCAGCCCAGGCTGTCACATCCTCAGTGCTCACCTGCCGGCTAACACTACCCGAAGAGGCTCTGCTCCAGTCAATGGCTTTCCTGGCTCCAACTCCATGTGCCCAATCTACTGCTGAAAAGCTACTCCAGGCTGTCATCCTGGAGCCTCAGACTCAATAAATTAAGTCTGAAATCAGCTAACTATGTCTTCCCCAAATCCCCCTGTTTACTTCCTGCTTCTGAAGTAAAACTGCCTTTTTTCCTTTTTACTCAGCCCCAAACCTTAGTCACTTTTGACCACTTTCTCTTTTCCTTCCTCTCTGAAGCACTCTCTACCTCCCATCCTCAAGTCCAGTTAAACCTTTCTTCATAGCCTCTCTTCCATCCATCTTTTTTCCCTCTAGTGCTACCATCTTCTCCTGCTGCTGCTAAGTAGCTCAGTCGTGTCAGACTCTGTGTGACCCCATGGACTGCAGCCCACCAGGCTCCCCCGTCCCTGGGATTCTCCAGGCAAGAACACTGGAGTGGGTTGCCATTTCCTTCTCCAATGCGTGAAAGTGAAAAGTGAAAATGAAGTCGCTCAGTCATGTCCCACTCTGTGTGACCCCATGGACTGCAGCCTACCAGGCTCCTCCGCCCATGGGATTTTCCAGCAAGAGTACTGGAGTGGGCTGCCATTACCTTCTCCGAGCTTCTCCTGAGTCCATCTCTATCACTCAAGCACAGAGGCTGCTGTGATCTCCTGACTCCTCCCTGTCACCCCAACTCTAATGATTCCCCAACTCACAACCAAGCAAATCTTCCTATGGCACTGTTTGGATCCTGTCATTCCTCCCTTCAGACACTGAGAAGGCTCCTATTCAGTCCAGTCCTGCAAGCCTGGCATTCAAGGCCTCTGTCTTCTTTTCCCAATGGCAATCATCAACCCCTATATCTTACTGCTTTGTAATACAAGTTTGGGGCTTCCCCAGTGACTCAGTGGTAAACAATCAGCCTGCCAATGAAGGAGACTCAGGTTTGATCCCTGGATCAGGAAGATTCCCTGGAGTAGGAATTGGCAATCCACCCCAGTATTCTTGCCTGGGAAATCCCATGAACAGAAGAGCCTAGTGGGCTAAAGTCCATGGGATTACAAAGAGTAGGACACAACTTAGTGACTAGACATCAAAAACAATAACAAATACAAACTTAGTATCCAGTCCACCAAATATTTTGACCACTCTGTAATTCCACCTAGCCCTTCTTGTCTTCATACTTTGGCAAAACTTCTTCTCTCATATTTCTTTCCCTTCTACATAAGCACCACCTCCTTAAATTATCACTGCTAGGTTCCTAGAGAGGACTTTGTTTCAAATGGCATATACCCCATTCTCTATTGCATTACTGTCTATGTTCATGTCTGATCCCTCCTACAGGATTAAAGTCTTTGTCTTACACATCTATGTATACTCACATCTCCTGGCACATATTCCGTTCCGTTCCGTTCTGTCACTCAGTCATGTCCGACTCTTTGCAACCCCGTGAACTGTAGCCTACCAGGCTTCTCCGTCCATGGGATTCTCCAGGCAAGAATACTGGAGTGGGTTACCATTTCCTTCTCCAGGGGATCTTCCCGACCCAGGGATTGAACCCGGGTCTCTCCCGCATTGGAGGCAGACGCTTTAAACTCTGAGCCACCAGGGAAGCCCCTGGCACATATTAAGTACTAACTATTAAGTACTAACTATTAAGTACCTGTTTAATGAGGAAATGAGTGAACACTTATAACAAGTTGGCAGCTTATGTTTCAGCCTTTCTGCCTCTTAGTAGGAATCACCTAGGGATGGCCAACTGTCTATATCATTAGAGTCAGCCTATTTTGGCAAAGATGCCCACATACAGCTACCATTTTGTGGTGTGACTTCTGTCTCTATAAAACAAAGCACTAATTGTTGTGATGTGTTAGTGGAGAAGACACCAGAAAAAAAAATTGCCACATGAGCAGGAGTAGGGCCAGCTCTTCTGCCTTAGGTGCTTTTGTTCCTTGTCTGTGTGGAAAACCCTGCCACCTTCTTTCTGGTAATGGACCCTGCATACTTTCTTGGCCCTATTACCACCAGCCACAAGAATAGGAATGTGACAGGTAAGATGCAGTCTTAGGAGTCTATTTGCATGTGGACTCTGAGCTCAAATCACACCAGTTAGATACTTCACAGACTTTCTTTTGGAGCTAGAAAGGAAGTGGAGATAGAGTATTGCTTCCCTGGTAGCTTAGTCTGTAAAGAATCAGCCTCCAATGAAGGAGCCCCAAGTTCAATCCCTAGGTCAGGAAGATCCCCTGGAGAAGGAAGTGGCAACCCCCTCCAGTACTCTTGCCTGGAGAATCCCATGGACAGAAGAGCCCAGCAAGCCCCACTCCATGGGGTCGTAAAGAGTCAGACATGAATGAAGTGACTGAGAACACACTGTGGAGCACCTCTCCAACTAGAAAACAATATAGTTCTCTTAAATTTTGTATATCCTAAATGGAGCTCTTTATCACACTAATGTATTTTTCTCCGTCTTTTCACATCAAAAGCAATGGCACCAAGATCCACCTGATTACCCTATCTCAACAAATTCTACGGATTTTCAGTCCAAATTCTCCAAATCTGGCCCTTTGTTTGTCTTCTCTGTCACAGAACAAACTCTCTGCTGGCCTCCTGGCAGTTCTTTGTCCAGCCTCATTTCATTCCAGTCCTCTGCCTGTTCAGTAGGCCCCAGCCACAATGGTCTCCTTTCTGCTCCTCTGATGTCCTTTTCTAATGACTTCACAATTTTGTATTTGTTGTTCTATCTACCTAGAACATTCTTTCCACAGCTCTGGAATAGCTAACTATTCGCGGGTCTCCTTTCAAATGTCGCTTCTTTAAGAGCTCTTATCTGGCAGACTCTAAAGCCCTCTCCCAACTTATCACTTCTTTATCCTGTTTCTTTATGACAGTTAATTATCATGCTTAATTTGTTTACCTTTGCTTCTTTTTACTGGAATGTAAGCTCTCTGAAGGTAGATTCTTTTCTGGTCTGGCACTTAATGAATGTTTATGGAATTATTATAACAGTAATTATCTGCAGTATTTCCACCCTTTCTTTCTTAACATTTCTCTTCCTTCAATATCAGAGACACGAAATTCTGTTTTCTGTCTTGCTTTTCTTCCTCTTCCATCTTCTAAGAGTATATATTCTCTAAAATTCTACCTTTTTTTCCCTTCTCTTTGGTCTACATTCTAGAAAATGAATTCCATGAAGGCAAGACCTCTGTTACTCTTGTGTCCCTAAGATCTCAGACAGAGATCCCGTGTTTGGTACAGAATAAGGGCTCAATAAAAATGAATTGAATGAATGAATGATTTCTTTCCCATGGTACTTACATGACTTCAGTTCTTCCTGCATGGGACACACTCTGACTGATCTTCTGATAA
This sequence comes from Moschus berezovskii, assembly GCF_049115385.1. Lineage (NCBI taxonomy): Eukaryota > Metazoa > Chordata > Mammalia > Artiodactyla > Moschidae > Moschus > Moschus berezovskii. The sequence goes on from NC_142468.1 coordinate 86,990,304, forward strand.
TCTGTCCCACACTTTCAGTTCCTACTAGGTGTTTGCTCCTGAACTTTTTGTGAACACATACATGCTGGTATATCCAAAATTGAATTCATCATTTCTCTTTAAGTCCTCTTCCTTCTCAGTTCCTTTCTGATGCCGACACCATCATTTTTCTAATCAACGAGAGTGAAAAATTAACTTAGAGTCAGTCTTACTTATGTCCCACATTTGTTTGCCAACTCTTGTTAATTTCACTTCCCATCCTTCCCCTTTCCCTTAGTCCCTCTATCCCTGCCCTGATTCAGTTCTCTACCACATGGCTGGAGTTCTCAACCTCCATAGATTCCGGCTTCCTTAATGTTCTTGCTCATTCAAGCTGACCCATTTTCAATTCTCACTGCAGACCACTTCCAGACTTCTTTATTGAAAGCACTCTCCTGCTTGAAAATATCAACTGTTCTCTGGAATGAATACAGTCAAATCTAGGCTGGAAATTTAAAGTTCTTCTTTATCCATCTCAAACTTCCATTCTGACTGCATTACCTCCTTTCAAATTTTCTCCTACGTGGCAGTCCTGAATTAATCAGCATTCTGGTGTCTATCTTGTACTTTTCTTCTCTGATACCTGTGCTCATGCTATTCACTCCGTCTCTAATCGCTATGAAAGTGAAAGTATTAGTCACTCAGTCATGTGTGAATCTTTGCAACCCCATGGACTGCAGCCCACCAGGCTCCTCTGTCCATGGAATTCTCCAGGCAAGAATACTGAGTGGATTGCCATTCCCTTCTCCAGGGTATCTTCCTGACCCAGGTATCAAACCCAAGTCTGTTGTATTGCAGGCAGATTCTTTACTGTCTGAGCCACCAGGGAAGCAATGTTTTAAATTCCTATTGCAATTAATTCTCCTTTATATTTTACCTATTTGACTGGATCCTGTTTATCCTGTTAAATCATAAATTCCTTGAGCACAGGAACCATGTCTAATCATGTGTTTAACCTCCAGAGGTCCAATATGGTGCCCAGCACAAATCTGTCGAATGCTGAGAGGCACCGTAATAGAGTATTTAAGGGTACGGAGGACTGGGGTCCAAAATCCAGCAAACTTGAGCAAGTAATAAGCCTTGTTAAGACTCGGTTTCCTGAGCTGGAAAATTGGAAGAATGTTGCCTACTTTGTGTAGTTGTTGTGAGAATTAAATAGAACATTTAGAGCACCTGGAGCCTGATAAGTACTATTATAAAATGAAAGGGACATCTCCCTTTCCTTGATCATGAAGAGGTATAAAATTTAAAGAACCCACTATGCAGTTACAGCCATTTCTTTGGGGGAATTAAGGCAATCCCATGGGAAAAGTTCAATATAAATTATGTAATTCTACATAACAGATCATTTCCACTTTCATAACTGGTTGCAGTACATTCATAGAATTTCAGAGTTTAAAAGAAGCTTAACAGTTTCCTCCTTCAATTCTCTTGATATGAGACTAAAGCCATAGAAACAAAGAAATCTGGCCAATGTCGTATAGTTAGCCCCCTTTGAATTGTGTAGATTTTACTTGTTATAATAACAGTTTTAGGTCATTACCATAACAATCTAATGAGAAGTTTCATGTAATTCTTATGAAAATTACAACTTAAACACAAAATGACTTTAACCAAAAAAAAAAAGTCATTAACCTTTTTCAAGACTTTTATGGATAACACTTAACAAGTATAATACAATCCAGTAACCCCACTTCTATATACATCCAAAGGAATTAAAATCAAAATCTTGAAGAGATATCTGCACGCCCATGTTCATTGTAGCACTATTCACAATAGCCGAGATGTGGAATCAACCTAAGTGTCTACCGACAGATTCATGGAGAAAGAAAATGTAATATAAATATACCATGGAATATTATTCAGTATTCAAAAAGAAAGAAATCCTGCCACTTGTGACAATATGGATGGACCCAGAGGATATTATGCTAAGTGAAATAAAGCAGACAAAGAAGGACAAATACTACGTGACACCATTTGCATGAGGAGTCTAAGATAGTCAAATCCATAAGAGCAGAGGGTGCGTGGTGGTTAACAGGAGCTGGGGAGAACAGGATAATGGGAAGGTATTAGTCAGAGGGTACTAACCTTCAATTATGCAAGATGGATAAGTCCTAGAGATCTACTGCACAGTGCAGTGGCTAAAGATAGCCACACTGTCTTGTTCTCTTAAAAATTTGCTAAGCGGGTAGAACTTATGTTAAGCATTCTTATCATATACATGCAAATAATAATAATGAAGGTAGAAAAGTTTTGGAGGTGATGGATATGTTTATGGCATAGATTGTGGTGATAGCTTCACAGATGTGTACTTATTTCCAAACTCATCAAAACTGTACACATTAAGTATGTGCAGCTGTTTGTCAATTGAACCTCAATTACCCTAGCAACTGAAAAAGAAGATGATGATAGGGATATTATATAACAACTTCACTAGCCTATGTATTGTTCTGCTTCAGTAAATGAAAATTATAATCTATTGACACTTTTTAAATGTTCTGAGATCCTCGGTTGGGTGGAGCAGTGGTGGTGGTTTAATCACTAAATCATGTCCAACTCTTGCGACCCCTTGGACTGCCTTCCAGGCTCCTCTGTCCATGGGATTTCCCAGGCAAGAATACTGGAGTGGGTTGCCATTTTCTTCTCCAGGAGAGCTTTCTGACCCAGGGATTGAACCTGGGTCTCCTGCACAGCAGGTAGATTCTTTACCAACTGAGCTACCAGGGAAGCCGTGGAGCAGTAGATACTTGTAAAGTGGTCACTTCCTGGCTTGGTGTTCTATGATAAGCTGAAAACTAGATGTCATGTTTGGCTATAGAGGAATCTAACTTTCTATTAATTGTGTGACTTGACTGAACAGCAATTCATCTGCGGCTTGCCTTGAAATTTCTAGGTTTCTCATACTCCTAAGAAACACTGAATAATCTATTGTGGGAACAAACTTAATTCATTTTAGTCCCACTTTGGAGCAAAGGTCATGAGGACAGCATGCCTCTGTTATTACCCAGTTCCTCCTGTCCATAATGGATGTTTATGACTCATTGCTTATTGAGGAACCACTTCTACGGAAAATTGCCAAATACTTTCCAAAACTCCAAAGCAAAATGTCTTGGCTCCCAGGGTTTGGGGTTAGATCTGAGTGGCTCACTTTTAAGTTGTTCATGGCCATACCTCAAGCTATTGGTAGAAAAGACCAAGGAAACTTAGGAACCTAAGCCTAGGCCTGGGGGTGTGGAGTGCCAGCCTCAGAACCCAGGCCCTGCTGAAGTTCTTAGAGGAGGAAGACTTCCTGGGGCCAGGCTTGGAGGAGGGGTGATGCGGGCATTGTAACAGTTTTTGTGGAGTGTTTTCAAGGCATGGCAAACCAGAGAGGATCTATCTATCTTCCCATGCCAGGCTTAAGGGGCCACTGGCCTACCTCATTCCTGGAGCACTGGTCAAAATGATGTTCCATGGAAATGTTAAGAAGAACAACTTTGGGAAATAAACAAGTTTCTTTACTGCAAGATTTCTATGAGCCTTCAATATAGATTCATATTCATTATGGTTCGTTGTTAATCTTCTGTAGATGCTATTTTTTTTTTCAAATCTATTTGACCAGGAGATCTCACTTTTTAGTAGTACAACTATTAGCATTTGAAGAATTGTTAATGGGGTTAATGAAATTTCAATCTTGAGAAAAACACAGGAAGCTCCAAACCAACTTTGTTTTGAAGAGTTTCCAGGACTTTTTTATGGTTACCTCAAAATGAAGGGCAGGTCTAACTCTTAGGTTTTTGTTTTTTCCTTCAGATTTTGAGTCTGGGCAGTGGGTCTCAGCTAGAATGGCTCGAGGGCGATCTAGTCTCCCTGAGGGCTTTGTACCTGACTGGCCCTACTGGAGCTGTGAACAAATACAGTGTGGTTTAGTGCTTGAGAGCACTAGCTCTGGAACTATGAAACATGGATACGTTACTTGCTCTGTCTCAAATTCCTCATTTGTAAAATGGAGATAATAAGAGCATTTAACCCATGTGCTTATATGAGAACCCGACGAATTAATACATTTTGGTGGTGGTGGTTTAGTCGCTAAGTTGTGTCTGTCTCTTGCGATCCCATGACTGTGCCCACCAGGCTCTTCTGTCCATGGGATTCTCCAGGCAAGAATATTGGAGTGGGTTGCCATTTCCTTCTCCAGGGGATCTTCCTGACCCAGGAATTGAACCTGGGTCTCCTGCATTGCAGGCAGATGATTTACCAACTGAGCTATGAGGGAAGCCCTACATTTTAAAAGCACATAAAATAGTGCTTGGCACAAAGTAAATACTAAAGAAAAAAAAATTAGCTATTGTTGGGCCTGGACTTCAGCCTCTGAGGCTGCCCTGTACATGGAAATGGTGGGAAGGGAAGCCCTTTGTCTCTGCATTTGCTCAAGTCAGAGGCTCTCAACTGTGGATCCAGTCTAAGTGCAAATTAGCAACAACATTTTCTCACAAATGCAATCTTGCCTCTCAAAACTGACCACACATAAATAGCACTGATAGGGAATGCCTAGAAACACAGGCTTTCTTCTCAGAAAAATTAAGCATTTGTTTCCATCTGAATGAAATATGATACCTGGCTTACATGATTATTATTTATGGTGCTGAACCTTTGTGTTTACGAAATGTTCAGGAAGCACAGATCCTCTGCATAGGAAATAAAAGTATCCATAAGGCTGAATAAATTTTCTTTTTCTCACCTCGCTATGACCTTCAGAACTTTCTTATTCAATTTAAAAGTTACTGGTGCTGATGCACAAATTGTGGGCTGCTTCCTTCTGATTCAGCTTCAGCAGTACAGCTTTGAATGGGAGAGAATCTAGGGTTTCTGGCCCATTCTCGAATGACATCAGGTCATCAAAAGCTTAGAGAATATCTATGAAGACAGGAATGGAAATCACATTCTACTTATTCCCACTGCATTCGACTGGAGTTAAACTTACATATATATTTTGCCAGATAATATCATCTAATGGTGGTCTAAGTTGAGATAGCCTGATTTATTTTAACTAACTGAATTAAATGAACTCAAACCAACAATTTAATCAGTTTAACTAAAGCTACACATCAGCTCTCACATTTCCCCAAGCAAATATGAATGAGTCATCTTGTTATCTATTTGTGGATGGAAAACAAGAGAAAGACAAAAAGGAAAAAAAAATTTAACTATGAACAGTCATTAGAGACCTCTTCATCAATTCACGTGCTGTGCTGTGCTTAGTCGCTCAGTCATGTCAGACTCTTTGCAACCCCATGGACTGTCGACCACCAGGCTCCTCCATGGGATTTCCCAGGCAAGAATACAAGGTTGCCATTTCATTCTCCAGGAGATCTTCCCAACCCAGAAATTGAACCTGGGTCTTCCTGCATTGTAGGCAGATTCTTTACCAACTGAGGTACAAAGGAATCCAACAATTCATAATTTGCACTAATTATTGATTTACTTTGCTCTTAACATTGGATTATTTTCTTTTTTCTCATATCTTTCTAGGTAATACACAATTTGTACATATAAATGGTTGTAATGAAATGCTTTAATGGTAATTATTTACATTAATATTTAATATCTTATAACTAAAATCATGCTTGGCTTCCCCGGTGGCTGAGCAGTAAAGGAATCCACCTGCAATACAGGAGATGCCCAGCAGACCTGGTTTCAATCCTTGGATTGGAAAAATCCCCTGGAGAAGGACATGGCAACCCACTCAAGTATTCTTGCCTGGAAAGTCCCATGAACAGAAGAGCTTGGCGGGCTACAATCCATGGGGTTGCAAAACAGTCAGACACAACTTAGTGACTAAACAACAATAACACAAATCATGCTTAGTAATTCAGAAGTTTAGGTTTTACAGGTTATCTCAGCTGGGTTCTAAATGTTATTTAAGTGGGTTTTCTTGAAGAAATCACAGAATAGCTAAAATATTGAGATTCTTGGTTTATAGCTGAAGTTAACACAGTATCATAACATCAATTACCTTTTAGAGATCCAATACTTGGATTGAGCAGTCCTTATTAATATAAAATAAGAAAAACAGTAAATTTATTTGCAGTTTGATAGAAAAATAGTCCTTGGAACCATGGAGAAGGAAATGGCAACCCACTCCAGTATTTTTGTCTGGAAAAATCCCATGGATGGAGGAGCCTGGTGAGCTACAGTCCATGGGGTCACAAACAGTCAGAAACAACTAAGCAACAATTTTTTTTTTTTTATGAAAGATGAGAAGGCAATGTGCTTCTAAGATTTCCCCAGGGGAACTAAGATTTGTTTAATTAAATAACCTGGGATGAAGGGAGTATATATACCAACAAAATTGAAAGTTATTTATGGTAGGTAAACTATAATATGTAAATAATATAATCCTTAACTAATTAAGAAAATTGTAATTAGTAAAGTAAGCAAGCAAGGAAGCAATGTCCTAATGTCTCATAAAGGAATATTAATTATCCCACAAGACGATATAATCCACCAACCATCCTTGATTCAAGGTCAAAGCAGTTTAAAGATAGATTCTACACCTAAGGATGCTAGAGTAATATTTAGATTAAAAGTTGAAATTCCACTTGTTGGAGTAAATCTTAGAGAAACCCTTGCATGTGTACACTTAAAAGTAATGCACAAGGAGGTTCACTGCAGCAGTATAACCTGCAATATTTGAAAGTTTACAATTTTAAAATTCCTACTAGCAGGTGAAATGGATGAACAAATTATAGTGTGTCCTTATAATGGAATACACCCGATAGTTAAACTGAATAAACGATCTATATTATGAATCTTGAAAAAACAATATTAAGTGACCAAAACATGTTGCAGGCTAAAACTTTATAGTGTGATAGGACTTGGATAATTTACTGTAAAAATTGTTTAAGATGATCAAAACTATACTGTATGTTATTTGTGGATGTTATATTTTTCATACACCTATATTCATATACATTTCACATATATACGATTTGCATATCTGTGAAGTCACCTTTCCATCTATATATAGTAAATTCAGGAAAGTAGCTGCCTCCAGGAGGGGAGGAGACTAGCTTCAGGGAAGGATATGAAAGGGACTTCAACTGTATGTGTGAAGTTTTATTTTTAAATAACAAATACATTAACCATCTGTTAAATTTTTAATATCTAAGTGGCACATATCATTGTATATTACTCTGCACTTCACATGCTCTTCAAGTATTTTGTAATTTAAAAAAGAAGGGGACTTCCCTGGTGGTCCAGGGATTAAGAATCCACCTTGCAACGTAGGGGACACAGATTCAATCTCTGGTTGTGGAACTAAGATCCCCACATGCCACGAGGCAACTAAATCTGTTTGTCCCACAACTGCTAAAGCCCACACACCAAAACTAGAGAGTGCTTGCACCATGACAAAAGATCCCACATGCTGCAACTCAACTAAGACCTGATGCAGAAAAAGAAAGAAAGAAAGAATTAAAAAAAAAAAAAAAAAGGATTAAGCCATAGGTACAGGCTATTTTAGACTCACCACAGTTGTTCCATCTTTAAAGGATAAGGAAACAGACAGGTTTGTTCCGAGGAGGATGTATTTGCCTAGCCAAAGCCAAGAGACAACCAATCGCTTCTTTTGGACAGAAGAAACAAAATGTTTTATTATTGCTCTGAGACAAGTTTGCAGTCTGGAAGGACTTCTAGCTAATAGTTAATACTCCTCTAGGAATATTACTTTGGGGAATTCAAGTAATGCACTGTTGTTTGTAAATAAGCTGGAGTCTGACCTTTCATCCAAGTTTATATGTGTTTGGGAGAGCCTGGCCCAATTTCCCTGTCCCTGTCTCTCCCAGCTTTTCCCAGCTGGCCCTTCAGCTCTCTCCGTCAGCAAATGGAGCATCACTGACTTCAATCAGGAAATGCCTAACCAGCTTCTCTCCCTGCCTTACTGCCTCTGTCTGGTCAGGCTTGGTAAGGAGCCCGTTTTCCTGACAGATTAACATATGACAAGGCCTCTGTTTGGGTCCCTAGAGATTCTGTCTACACCTGACTGGCCCCTGGGCCCATCTGGAAGCTGGCTCCAGCCCCAAACCTTCAAGCCCTCTCTTGCTACCAAGTATTCAGCTGCTTCTTTTCATGAGCTCCCAGGGTTCTATTGCATTTGGGAAAAATACATTTCTCCTACATTTGGCTTGGCCATCATTTCCCCAGCCAAGGCCAGATCTCCTGGTGTTAGATGTTCTCCACACAGCCTAGACTTCTCCTTTGAGGTCTCATCACAGCTGCAGTTAAGTAATTAATTTCACCATTAGATTAATGTTTGCTTCCTTGTCTCCACTGTAGGCTCCCATCAGGGCCTAAACTACATTCCCAACATGAGAAGCAGCACCAGTCATAAAACATATATACTGATTAATGAATGACTGAGTAAAAGCAAAGTTCCTCTATACAAATAAAACCTTTTTTTTTTAGTTTATTTATTTTAATTGGAGGCTAATACTTTACCAATATTGTATTGGTTTTGCCATACATTGACATGAAAATCTTATATGTATATTTTAAGAATAGAAATGGAATGTCCTCAAATTTTAGTTTTTACAAGTTGTCCCTTTTAAATTTTTTCAAAAAATTTCAGAAAATAGATTATAATGAACTGTTTCTGCAAATACTTCTCTGTGAGTATAGTGATCGATATTTTGCCATATTTCATGTTTTTCTAAATCTACCCTTTTCTTTGCTGAAATATTTAAAGCAAATCCTAGATGTCATGACATTTCAACCCTAAATCCTTCCATACAGATTACTCAATACAGCTCCACACAAAAAGTTCATTTTCCTAATTGCACGTAACAAAATTGACAACAATCCCTATAACATTCAGTTGGTTTTCAGTTCTCCTAATTGCCTTTCTACAATTGTAAAAAAATTCTTTCTACAGTTACTGAGATTCAGGATTGCTTGTTTTTTTAACCATTAAAAAAATTAAGTATAGTTAATTGAGAATATTGTGTTAGCTTCTGGTGTACAGCAAAGTGATTCAATTATTCAATTTTATATATATACATATATACTTTCTCAGATTCTTTTCCATTATAAACCATTACATTGAATATAGTTCCCTGTGCTATAAAGTAGGCCCTTGTTATTTATCTGTTTAATACATGGTAGTGTGCATACGTTAATCCCAAATTCCTAATTAATCTCCCTCTCCTCACCCCCCTACTATATCCTTTGCTAACTACGAATTTGTTTTCTATATCTGTGTATCTATTCCTTTTCTTGTAAATAAGTTCATTTATATCATTTTTTGAGTTCCACATATAAGTGATATCATATGATATTTGTCTTTCTCTGACTTACTTCACCTAGTATGATAATCTCCAGGTCCATCCATGTTGCTGAAAACAAGATTATTTCATTCTTTTATACAGGATTGATTTTTTTTTTTAGGCAAGGAATATGACTTTATTTGGAAAGTCAGCTGACTGAAAAGGTGGCAGACTAATGTCTCAAAATAACCATTTTATTGGGGTCTGGATGCCAGGTTCTTTTATAGAAGAGAAATGGGGGGAGGTGAGGAAACAAAGTAAAGAGTCCATTAATCTTGCAAATATCTCCTAGAATGGCAGTCCTTGGGCAGGGAATGTGTTTATTTCTTCCATCCTGCCACCCACAGGTGGACAGAGGCCTGAACAAAGGCATTTTGGTTTAATATTCAGGCAGAGGGGCAGGGTTTCCTGAGGCAGGCCACTTTGTACAGGCAGTGTCCTTTCAGTGAATAAAAGCAACAGGAAGCAAAGGTTAAAGAAACGGATCCAAATGAAGCCGTAATTGGTTCTTCCCTGTAACACAGTTTCTGGTGGTATGCTGGCCATCTGTGGTGTCCCTTGGCTTATGGACACTGCATCACACTGATTTCTGCCTTCGTCTTCACATGGTGTTCTCTCTGTGTGTATGGCTGTGTCCAAACTCCACCCCTTCCTTTTTTTAAAAAAATAAAGACACCAGTCATATGGGATCAGGGGCCACTCTATCCAGTATGACCTCATCTTAACTAAATTCCCTCTCCAACAGCACTGTTTCCAAACAAGGTCACATTCTGAGGTTCTAGAAGATAGGACTTTAACAAATGAATTTTATGCAGGCTAAGTCACTTCAGTCCTTTCCAACTCTCTGCGACCCCCTGGACTGCAGCCCGCTTCCCTGTCCATGGGATCCTCCATGCGGAAACACTGGATTGGGTTGCCATGCCCCTCCCAGGGGATCCTCCTGACCCAGGGATGGAAACCAGGCCTGCTATGTCTCCTGCACTGGCAGGTGGGCTCCCCACCACTGGCACCATCTGGGAAGCTTGGGGAGAAACAATTCACTGCAGAGCAGATGATGTCTCTGTGAACCTGTAAAAAGCCATTTAGAGCCTCAACTGTGTTTAGCACAGTTAAACTGTTTATCCTGAACTTTGCACTGCAGGGAATAATCCCCAGTGTAGTACCAGCACAAGCCCATGCTCTTGATGTTTGGCCCTTGTCTCCAAGGATTGATTTTTTTTGACAAGACTGCTTCACGGGTGGTGCCACGTCCTTCAGATTGCAGCAGCTGAAGAGGGTCAAAATAGCCAGTTTTCCCACTGTTTAGGGTCAGCAAGATTCATCAGTGTGGTCAAGGTGTCAGCCTAGTCTCTCCAATAGGACGTTTTTCTTTCCTCCTTATAACCAACAAGCAATCAGTGTTTGGCACCCTGCCAAAGTCTAGTTCTCATTGACCTTTCTTCTAGAATTTTAGCATTTGTTGATGACCATGGCCTGAATCAACTATTTCATTAGGGTTTGTAGAACAGATGTTTTTGCATTCTACCATTCCTTTCCACACTTAGCAGCTCTAAGCACTTAGTAATGCAGCACTTTCTGGCATCAGTTAGGGCTATGTGAATACTTCGAAACAGAAGTAGGAAAGGCACAGTAATTCTTTTGTGCTAATTTGTGCTAATTCTTGCTCTTTCATTACCATTGTAGAAATAGAGTTCACACACAAGTCATTTCCAATGGACACAGATTATTTTTTGAGGGCTTTTTTGAATATATTATAAATTCCTGGCTTTTAAAATATTTAGTATGATTTCAATCAATTAACCTTGATTCTTTTTGATTCTCAAATTGACTGTGGAGAGCCTACTCAAGCTGGCTCCCCCATCTTTTATGACTAGGTTAGTCTTTAAAACACTTCATTCTTCTCTAGCACAACAGAATGCCCCAGGGTCATGTTGAACACTTCCTTTCTCCCCTCCTTCCCTTTCTTCCTTCTTACCCTGCTGCCTCCCTCTCTCTCTCTCTCCTTTCCTTCTCTTTCTCCTCCCCTCTCTTCCTTACTGCATTCCTTCCTTCCTTCCGTTCTCCCTCCTGTCTCTCGTCTTTCTTTCTTTCTCTGCAAACCTTATTCATTCCTCCAAGAATCCTCTTTAGTGTCGTCTTTTTTTTTCTGGTAATGGGAATGGCATTTAGAGACCACATTCTCAGTATTGCAAGTGATCATTGTTATTGGATTTTTCAGTGGTCAGATGCAGAAAATATATTTTTAAATTTATGAGCCAATATTGATATTTCCAATAAAAATATGATTACAGAATTCTTATTTAAATTGATTTTATTCTTGTGTCTATTTTTAACCTAAAAATTTCATTTCTCTATAATATTAACATAATCACTTACTTTATCATGAAATATATAAAAGTTTCAAAATAACAGTAATAGCAATATAAATATTACTAACCAAACTAATAAATTATACTGAAAATTATTTTCAGTTATTGACGATATTATTTTCAATATACTGACTATATCCAATCAAGTACATATGGTCAAACTATTGTATTCTGAAGTTCCTTGAAGCTTTGCCTTTCTCTGTAAAGCTATGTTATCAACATGACATGTAATTAGTTTCATTTATTCGAATTTGCTTTCAATCTATAGAGATTTCTCTTTTCATTTTGACTTAATTTTTTGAATGGGTTAAAAGAAGTACATGTCTTCTGGCCAAACCTTTAATGAGGTATTTTAAGAGAAATATTGTTCCATCTTTGATCATTCCATTCTACTTTCTACCTCTCCTATGTGTAATGATTTTTACTAATTTTTTACTTAATCTTTTAGTATTGATACTGTGAAAATATAAGGGCTTATATGTATGTATGTATTCCCCTTTCTTACCTAAAATATAGCATATTAGCACACTATTCTGCACTTTGCTTTTTAAAACAGTAATTTAATAATATATCCTTTGCATCATTCTATATCAATAAATCAAGTGCTGCTCTAATTCTTTTTATAACTGCATAGATTCTACTATGTGAATGCACTTTAGTTGGTTTTTTTTTTAACCAGTATCCCACTGATGGACATTTGAGCTGATTTCAATCTTCTGCTATTATAAATAATGTCACAATAAATAATTTGTGTATATATAATCTTTTCCTTTGGGATACATTTCTAAAAGTGGAATGACCGAGTCAAGGATAAATACATATCATTTTCCTAATTATTGCTAAATTTTCCTATCTTCAGTGGTTTCAATTTTCATTCCCACCAACAGTGTATTAAAGTTCCAGTTTCTCTACAACCTGGTGAGCAGAAGAAATTGTAGGAGTTTGCATTTTTGTCAATCTGTTGGTAGAGAAATAATATCTCACTGTATTTTAATTTTTCTTAGTGTGGATGATGTAAAAAAAATTTTTCCTGTGTTTACAGGGCATCTGTTTTTATTTTTCTGGAGATTATCTATTCATGTCTCTCCCAAGTTTTCTATCAGGTTTTTATCATTTCCCTCCAGTTTTACTGAGATGAACTGTTCAATTGGCATCACCAGTACACCTTAAACTTACATTGTGTAAGTTTAATACGTGTGCAGGTGATCATTTGACACACATTTGACACACATATTGCACAATGACTAGTGTAATAAGATTAGTTAACACCTCCATCACCTCACATAATTACCATTTTGTTGTTGTGAGAATATTTAAGATCTACTTCCTTAGCAACTTTCAGGAAGTATATATATTGTTAATTATAGTCATCATGCTGTACATAGAGCCTAGAGCCCTAGAGCTTAATTCATTTTATAACTGGAGGTTTGTACCCTTCGACCAACATCTCTTTTCCTCCACCCAGGTTGCCAGTCTTTTTTTCTCAGTCTATGATAGATCTTTATATTTTACAGAGATACGCTCTATGATAAACATTGCAAACATTTCCTCCAATTTCTCCTTTGTCTTTTGCCTTAGCTTATGAAGATTTTTTGCCATGTGAAAGCTTTATTTTCTTTTTGTGTCTGGATATTGAGTCCTAGATAGGAACATTTTCCTCACTCCCAGGTTTTAAGTGATTTCACTCATCTTTTACCACTAATAAGGGTTATTTTCATACATTTAGACCCTTGATCCATTTAGAATGTGTGTATTCTGGTGTATGCTATGAAATATGAATCCAATTTTACCTTTGTTTAAATGGCTATTCATTCTAAATTTTTGAAATCAAAAACTTTTTAATTAAAAAGATGGACTTTTAAAGTGGTCTTCTCTCCTGATTTGAAGTATCATCTATATCATTGATTATATTTCCATATCATTTGGCTCTAGTTTTGTACTTTCTATTGTTCCATTGATCTGTCTTTTCATGTAGCAGTACCATACAACTGAATTATAGAGTCTTTTATAATATGTTTAATGTTTGATGATGCTAAAGCTGAAACTCCAATACTTTGGCCACCTCGTGCGATGAGCTGACTCACTGGAAAAGACTCTGATGCTGGGAGAGATTGGGCTCAGGAGAAGGGGACGACAGAGAATGAGATGGCTGGATGGCATCACTGACTCGATGGACATGAGTTTTAGTGAACTCCAGGAATTGGTGATGGACAGGGAGGCCTGGCGTGCTGTGATTCATGGGGTCACAAAGAGTCAGACATGACTGAGCGACTGAACTGAACTGAACTGATGCCTTTCCCCTATATTGTTCATCCCTTTCAGGCTTTTGTTTTCCTGGCTATTCTTGCTGATTTATTAATTTATCTTTTAACACAAAGTTTAAAATTCATTTATATAGCTCCAGAAAAGAAATCTGATGTTATTTTTTTATCAAGAAGGCATGCCATTTATTGCAGGCAGATTCTTCACTGTCTGAACTGCCAGTTCAGTTCAGTTCAGTTCAGTCGCTCAGTCGTGTCCGACTCTCCGCGACCCCATGAATCACAGCACGCCAGGCCTCCCTGTCCATCACCAACTCCCGGAGTACACTCAGACTCATGTCCACAGAGTCGGTGATGCCATCCAGCCATCTCATTCTCCGTCGTCCCCTTCTCCTCCCGCCCCCAACCTTTCCCAGCATCAGAGTCTTTTCCAGTGAATCAACTCATCGCATGAGGTGGCCAAAGTATTGCAGTTTCAGCTTTAGCATCAGTCCCTCCAATAAACATCCAGGATTGATCTCCTTTAGAATGGACTGGTTGGATCTCCTTGCAGTCCAAGGGACTCTCAAGAGTCTTCTCCAACACCACAGTTCAAAAGCATCAATTCTTCGGCGATCAGCCTTCTTCACAGTCCAACTCTCACATCCATACATGACCACGGGAAAAACCATTGCCTTGACTAGACGGACCTTGGTTGGCAAAGTAATGTCTCTGCTTTTTAATATACTATCAAGGCTGGTCATAACTTTCCTTCCAAGGAGTAAGCGTCTTTTCATTTCATGGCTGCAATCAGCATCTGCAGTGATTTTGGAGCCCAAAAAAACAAAGTCTGACACTGTTTCCACTGTTTTTCCATCTATTTCCCATGAAGTGATGGGACCAGATGCCATGATCTTTGTTTTCTGAATGTTGAGCTTCAAACCAACCTTTTCACTCTCCTCTTTCACTTTCATCAAGAGGCTTTTGAGTTCCTCTTCACTTTCTGCCATAAGGGTAGTGTCATCTGCATATCTGAGGTTATTGATATTTCTCCCAGCAATCTTGATTCCAGCTTGTGCTTCTTCCAGCCCAGCGTTCCTCATGATGTACTCTGCATATAAGTTAAATAAGCAGGGTGACAATATACAACCTTGACATACACCTTTTCCTATTTGGAACCAGTCTGTTGTTCCATGTCCAGTTCTAACTGTTGCTTCCTGACCTGAACTGCCAAGGAAGCTCAAATAACTTAAAACTGGTATTTTTTTCATGTTGCAGCTTCCTATCCAGAAAACAGAGTATAAAATATCTTTCTATGTGATCTGGCTTTGTTGTTATTGTTTAGTCTCTAAGTTATGTCCAACTCTTTGCAAGCCCATGGACTATAGCCTGCTAGGTTCCTTTGTCCATGAGATTTACCAGGCAAGAATAGTGGAATTTCCTCCTCCAAGGATCTTCCTGACCCAGGGATTGAACTCGTGTCTCCTGCATTGGCAGGCAGATTCATTACCACTAAGCCACCGGGGAAGACCATGATCTGGCTTACTTGTACATAATTTTTAAAAACTAAAGAGACAATGTTTTGTAATTTGCCTTTACATTAAAAAATTTTTTATTTTTATTTATTTTTAATTAGAGGATAATTGCTTTACAAAGTTGTGTTGTTTTCTGCCGTGAAACAACATGAATTGGCCATAAGTATTCATATATCCCCTTCCTCTTAAGCCTTTTCATTTTCTTAACTGTATATCTTGGAGAAGTTCTACCTCAATCTACATAGATTCATCTCATTTTTTAAGGTTGTCAAGTATTCCCTTATACGAATGCACCACAATATATTTGTGTCCTTTTGATGAACATTGTTTTTGCTACTATAAATATACTATGATGAAAGTTTCTAGACATGCGTGGGCAAGTATCTCTGCAGAATCAATTCCTAAAAGGGAAATTTCTGGGCCAAAGTATATGCAGAGTTTTACCAAATTGCCTTCCAAGAATCATACCATTTATCACTCCAACAAAGGTTACATGAGAATGAGTTTTCTCACATGCTTCCCAGTACTGTACAGAATCAACGTTTATCATCTGGATCATCTGAGGCTTTCATACACTGGCACCAGCTCACCTAGGCCAGATTCTCTAGTCCCTACTGAACCTTCTGTGAAATGACTGAACAGAAGCTACCAGGAATGCTCTGCCTAGGAGTATGTTTGATGGTATTACATGGATTTGCATGGCACCTGGGGAAACTTGGGAGATGTTGGAGAATATGCCTCAGAGTTATACTAGTCAGGAGCGAGGAAGTTTTTTTATCTTTCAATTTCCCATCTATGAAATGGATTGAGAGCTACTCTCAGGGTCACTAACCTAACACTTCTGGCTCAGCCTGCAGGCATCCTCCCTGTCCAGGTGGAGAAACACAGGCATTCCCAGTCATCAATGAGGTGAATGCTGAGAGGATAGAATGGGGCGCCAACAGTGTTGGCCGGAGATCTCTCTCAGGAAACCACACTTTATGCCTGAAGAAGAAAAATAAAATAATTTTTATATTGCCACAGAGGGTAGAACACAGCACAAAAAGAGATATAAGATATAGAGTTCTTGGAACAGATATAAGGAAAATGTTACAGGATTGTTCAAACGGGGGAGGGGAGGAGATGAGAATGACAGAGAGAAACTATTCACTGAGGTGAAAGAAAACGGGTGGGGGAGGACTTCCCTGTGGTCCAGTGGTTAAGACTTTGCCTTCCAGTGCCAGAGGCGTGGGTTTGATCCCTGGTCAGAGAGCTAAGAACCCATATACTTTGCGGCCAAAGAAACCAGCACATAAAACAGAAGCAATACTGTAACAACGTCAATAAAGACTTTTTAAATGGTCCACATCAAAAAATTCTTTTAAAAAAAGTCTACAGCAGCCACTGTGCAAACCTCAGTAATCTATTGATAATGATGTCGTGCTTAAAGTAAATTTTGAACAATTCCCAATCACCGTGGGGCAAGGACACCGTGAGATAAATAGACTCGGAGAGTGAACAATGAGGAGAACATTTCCACTTGTCCAGATAGGTGATTCTCTTAACCTTACCTGGTGAAAGGTTTTCATTAACCCCTTAGAGAGGAGAAAGTTCATGTATGAACCTCATTGTATGTTTTTATGCAGTTTATGGGGTATTTTAAACTAACCCAGTCATTCTCAAGTAACTCTTCTACAATTTTCACATAAAGCCCTGCATTAAGTTGTAGGCAGTGTTGCTGTTATTACTTAATTGTATGTTTGTTTAGTAATTCAAATTTTTTTTTAAGTCTTTCATTTCAACAGGTAAACTACTTTCCAAAAGTCTCTGGAATCAAACTTCTTGCACTTGAACCTAGTCTCTACTGGAGTCTCTACTGGAGAGACTAGGTTCAATGGCTCAGTTGGATGATCTTGAGCAACTTTCTGAACTTCTCTGGTCTTTTGTTTCCTCATCTATAAGATTAGGAACCTACTCCTTAGGAATGTGGTGAAGATGAAACGAGCCAAGTCTACATTAATGCCTGGCATATAATGAGGACGTCATAAATATCAGGAATTTTGTTAGAATATCAGTTCTGGGAAGTCTTAATGATGAACGTCAAGGTTCAGGTGCTCCAAAAAATACAACTGGTAAAACAGCTGTCCTGGCAGAAGGCTGCTTCATCAAGCCCATCCTGAGCATGTCCACACTGAGGCAGGGATAGATCGGTGGGTCTGGGTGTCAGCATTTCACGTTGTTCTTCTAGGCCTATGGACACACTCAAGATCATGTGTTTGGTGGGGAAAGACTCCAGGGCTGTGAGTCATTGACCTAATAAGAGTAGAGGCTTGTCCTGAGGAAAGGGCACCCAAAGCGGCCCAGAAGCAGTATACATTTTGAAAACTGATTGAAGAGGTACTTCATTCCTACAGTAAACAACCAGGCTGCTTTGTCACCTGGTGAGGGGCACTGTCCTGTGCGTGCAAAAATGCCCCGGTGAAAATAAAAGGACTGTATCACGAGCATCAAAGCACAGTGCTTCCTGGCATATTTAACAAACTTTCAAAAAGGAATCAAAGCAAAAATAAACAAACAAACCCCAAAGAATTCCCTGGATGATTACCCCAAGAATTTAATTTTTTGCCATTAATTAGTATCTGGCTTATGATAGAGATCAGAAGAAATGAGTGTTGTTTTCTTTAAAGAATTGTGCAAGCTAAGGAACAGGCCAAACGAGAATGTGGGCTCCTGAGACATAAAAGCCAGGCTGGAGCCCAAGGGTTTCATGCCTCTCCTTTCTTGATAAATAAGCTTAATTAAAGCTTTTGCACTTGAATTCAATTCCTCTTGTGCTAACTTTTGCTCAGAGCATGCTTCTCTCTCTCATTTCATCACTGAGTAGAATAATTCTTAGAGCCAAGAGAAGCTATGGAAGCATCATAATTTAGTTTAAATGTATTGAAGGTTCATTCTGAGATGACAAATATCAATTTCAGGCTCCATTCCATGGCTGGTAAAAGATGCTTGAATAACTAACTGGGTAGAAAATCTCCTCATGGAAGATCATTTAAGACGCTAATGTCACAAGTCATTGGGAAAAAGTCTCATTCAGAAAGAAATGCCACAGTTAAGCACTGAAAGTCTTGCTCTTTTTTCCTTTTTGGTTATGCCCCCTTCAGTGGAAGTATGGACTGGTCTGCCAGGATGTGTGTGTGTGTTCAGTTGTTGAGTAGTATGACTCTTTTTTCCACCCCATGGACCATAGCCCACCAAACTCCTCTATCCATGGGATTTTCCTGGCAAGAATACTGGAGTGAGTTGCCATTTCCTCCTCCAAGGGATCTTCCTGACTCTGGGATCGAACCCATGTCTTTGGTGCTTCCTGCATTGCAGGCAGATTCTTTACCTCTGAGTCACCAAGGAAGCCCAGGGAAGTCCCTGACAATCTTCCTATTTATCCGTATATACTTTATGGAAGATAATTCTGAAGGTCAGATAATGTGAATACCTAGGATGGAGCTGCCCATCAGGATTTAAGGGCAGTGGGTTGGGATGCTTATGGGCGAGTTCTTGTGAAAGGGATTTTATCTGTGGCAAGTCTGTAAAGATCAGGACACCAATTTGTAAAAAAAAAAAGACCAGCCTGTTTAAGACATCTTTACTCTCAACACAAATTTTTCCTTAGGAAGAGCAAGGAACTTTTATATGACAGCAATGAGATGAAAAAAGAGTAAAGAACCCATCTGAAAAAAATGGAAAGTCACCAATTTTCGTTTTTTGCTATGCTCATTTGGGATACTGATTTAATCAGTTTATAAGAAACTACTACTCTTGAACTGTAGTTGTTCTACAGAAAGTGGAAACAGAACCTATTCTAATTACTTAGAATTTGTTGCTATTTTGTTGTTGCTGTTGAATTCTTTTCCCTAGCTTATGTTTCAGATATGAATAAAATTCCATGAATGGAATTTGGTAACCTTCCACATTGACTCATGGACAACACATAGTGAAATCCCAGTTCTCAATGGGTTATTAATCTAAAGATATGTTTCCTAATGACTCCCCACCACCACTCTCTTTGCAGATCAAATGGTTAGTCCTACAGCTTCTTGAATCTTAAGTGTTTCATTTGGTGGGGGGCTTTGTCCTCCACGTACTCAGGATGGTTCTGTGGAGATCTGGGCAACTTGAGTCACTAAATTGCATGCCTTCCAAGGCCAGTATGTGAAGCAAGTCACAGTACTGTGTGCATGCAATGGCTGTTGTCCAGTTGGGAGATAACACACAGCTGGGTTTATATTTGGTGAGTTGTCTATAAAAGTGGGAGAATCAGTAACCCAGGCTAGAAGAGAGTAGCCAATTTGTTATTCCAATCACCATGTCTCTATAAATTATTTGCGTCCCTCACATGGGAAACTAGGCTTAAGTGGAGAACCTGGGGGTGAAGAAAATTTAAGGAAAAGAAATACAAGGTAAAGGTCAAAATCAGTGTTTAAGATAAGTTATTTTAGATTGGTTCTTATGGATGTAATTTCCATGATTTTTTGGCAGACTTGAGAAAAGTGGGGAACTGAACTGGAGGAACGTTCCTTTCACTTTCACTTTTACATGATTATCTTATTTAGGGCTGAGGTCAGGGGCGGTGGATGAGAGGAGCGGCAGCTGTGCTTTGCTGGAGCAGCCATGAAGAGATACCCCACGTCCAAGGTAAGAGACCCAAGTAAGACGGTAGGCACTGAGAGAGGGCATCAGAGGGCAGACACACTGAAACCATAATCACAGACAACAGGCCAATCTGATCACACGGACCACAGCCTTGTCTAACTCAATGAAACTAAGCCATGCCGTGTGGGGCCACCCAAGATGGAGGGGTCATGGTGGAGAGGTCTGACAGAATGTGGCCCACTGGAGAAGGGAATGGCAAACCACTTCAATATTCTTGCCTTGACAACCCCATGAACAGTATGAAAAGGCAAAATGATAGGATACCAAAAGAGGAACTCCCTGGGTTGGTAGGTGCCCAATATGCTACAGGAGATCAGTGGAGAAATAACTCCAGAAAGAATGAAGGGATGGAACCAGAGCAAAAACAGCACCCAATTGTGGATGGGGCTGGTGATAGAAGCAAGGTTCGATGCTGTAAAGAGCAATATTGCATAGAAACCTGGAATGTTAGGTCCATGAATCAAGGCAAATTGGAAGTGGTCAAACAGGAGATAGCAAGAGTGAACACGACATTCTAGGAATCAGCGAACTAAAAGGGACTAGAATGGGTGAATTTAACTCAGAACACCATTATATCTACTACTGTGGGCAGGAATCCCTTAGAAGAAATGGAGTAGCCATCATGGTCAACAAAAGAGTCTGAAATGCAGTACTTGGAGGCAATCTCAAAAATGACAGAGTGATCTCTGTTCATTTCCAAGGCAAACCATTCAATATCACGGTAATCCAAGCCTATGCCCCAACCAGTAACACTGAAGAAGCTGAAGTTGAACAGTTCTATGAAGACCTACAAGACCTTTTAGAACTAACACCCAAAAAAGATGTCCTTTTCATTATAGGGGACTGGAATGCAAAAGTGGAAGGCAAGAAACACCCGGAGTAACAGGCAAATTTGGCCTTGGAGCACGGAATAAAGCAGGGCAAAGGCTAATAGAGTCTTGCCAAGAGAACACACTGGTCATAGCAAACACCCTCTTCCAACAACACAAGAGAAGACTCTACACATGGACATCACCAGATGGTCAACACCGAAATCAGATTGATTATATTCTTTGCAGCCAAAGATGGAGAAACTCTATACAGTTAGCAAAAACAAGACCAGGAGCTGACTGTGGCTCAGATTATGAACTCCTTATTGCCAAATTCAGACTTAAAAAAAGTAGGGAAAACCACTAGATCATTCATGTATGACCTAAATCCCTTATGATTATACAGTGGAAGTGAGAAATAGATTTAAGGGACTAGATCTGATAGACAGAGTGCCTGATGAAGTATGGACGGAGGTTCGTGACATTGTACAGGAGACAGGGATCAAGACCATCCCCATGGAAAAGAAATGCAAAAAAGCAAAATGGCTGTCTGAGGAGGCCTTACAAATAGCTGTGAAAAGAAGAGAAGCGAAAAGCAAAGGAGGAAAGGAAAGATATAAGCATCTGAATGCAGAGTTCCAAAGAATAACAAGGAGAGATAAGAAAGCCTTCCTCAGCGATCAATGCAAAAAAAATAGAGGAAAACAATAGAATGGGAAAGACTAAACATCTCTTCAAGAAAATTAGAGATACCAAGGGAATATTTCAAGCAAAGATGGGCTCAATAAAGGACAGAAATGGTATGGACCTAACAGAAGCAGAAGATACTAAGAAGAGGTGGCAAGAATACACAGGAGAACTGTACAAAAAAGATCTTCATGACCCAGATAACCACAATGGTGTGATCACTCACCTAGAGCCACAGACATCCTGGAATGTGAAGTCAAGTGGGCCTTAGAAAGCATCACTATGAACAAAGCTAGTGGAGGTGATGGAATTCCAGTTGAGCTATTTCAAATCCTGAAAGATGATGCTGTGAAAGTGCTGCACTCAATATGCCAGCAAATTTGGAAAACTCAGCAGTGGCCACAGGACTGGAAAAGGTCAGTTTTCATTCCTATCCCAAACAAAGGAAATGCCAAGAATGCTCAAACTACCGCACAATTGCACTCATTTCACATGCTAGTAAAGTAATGCTCAAAATTCTCCAAGCCAGGCTCCAGCAATACGTGACCTGTGAACTTCCAGATGTTCAAGCTAGTTTTAGAAAAAGCAGAGGAACCAGAGATCAAATTGTCAACACTCGCTGCATCATCAAAAAAGCAAGAGAGTTCCAGAAAAACATCTATTTCTGCTTCATTGACTATGCCAACCATTGACTGTGTGGATCATAAGAAACTGTGGAAAATTCTGAAAGAGAAGGGAATACCAGACCACCTGACCTGCCTCTTGAGAAACCTGTATGCAGGTCAGGAAGCAACAGTTAGAACTGGACATGGAACAACAGACTGGTTCCAAATAGGAAAAGGAGTACATCAAAGCTGTATATTGTCACCCTGCTTATTTAACTTATATGCAGAGTACATCATGAGAAATACTGGAGGAAGCACAAGCTGGAATCAAGATTGCCAGGAGAAATATCAATAACCTCAGATATGCAGATGACACCACCCTTATGGCAGAAAGTGAAGAAGAACTAAAGAGCCTCTTGATGAAAGTGAAAGAGGAGAGTGAAAAAGTTGGCTTAAAGCTCAACATTCAGAAAATTAAGATCATGGCATCTGGTCCCATCACTTCATGGGAAATAAATGGGAAAACAGTGGAAACAGTGTCAGACTTTATTTTTTTGGGCTCCAAAATCACTGCAGATGGTGACTGCAGCCATGAAATTAAAAGATGTTTACTCCTTGGAAGGAAAGTTATGACCAACCTAGACAGCATGTTAAAAAGCAGAGACATTACTTTGCCAACAAAGGTCTGTCTAGTCAAGACTATGGTTTTTCCAGTGGTCATGTATGGATGTGAGAGTCGGACTATAAAGAAAGCTGATCACCAAAGAATTGATGCTTTTGAACTGTGGTGTTGGAGAAGACTCTTGAGAGTCCCTTGTACTGCAAGGAGATCCAACCAGTCCATTCTAAAGGAGATCAGTCCTGGGTATTCATTGGAAGGACTGATGCTAAAGCTGAAACTTCAATGCTTTGGCCACCTCATGTGAAGAGTTGACTCACTGGAAAAGACTCTGATGCTGGGAGGGATTGGGGGCAGGAGGAGAAGGGGACGACAAGAGGATGAGATGGCTGGATGGCATCACCGACTCGATGGACATGATTTTGAGTGAACTCCGGGAGTTTGTGATGGACAGGGAGGTCTGGAGTGCTGTGATTCATGGGGTCGCAAAGAGTTGGACATGACTGAGTGACTGAACTGAACTGAACTGAAAGAGATGCAAGCCGGGCAATGTGTCCACAAAGTCTACATCCTTTAGGGCCAGAGGGAGGTTATTTTAGGAGCAGAAATATATACTTTAAAAAGTGCCTATTTTGGAGTTTTGGATTTTCCTTATTTCCTATGTTCTCTTTAACTTAGTCAAGTTTTTTTTAAATGTCAATGATAAGCCACAATAGCAAAATCAAAAGCAGTAAGAGTATATGCGTTCATAAGTATAAAAGACAATACTATATCTATTTCAACTGGATCAAGGGGAATTAAAGTTTGAGAATGGGAGCCGGTGTGTCTCTTCTTGAGTCAGAGCTTCAGTAGGAATTAACATACAGGAATCCTAAATGACTTCCTTGGGACTTTTATTTTCTGCTAAAGTTGGAAGATGTGTGTTTACTCATAAGGGAGGCTGTTTCCATTCACAGCATATTTATAAGCTGCTTACTAAAACTAGAAAAATAGAATATGTAAATAAACTTTCCTTCATGTTATCAAAGAAAAACTATTTTCTAGTTTATTGTCTGTATAAATCCAAGTTTTCGTGTATTAAATTTGCTAAAGAAAGATGGAAGGTAGTTACTCTTTAGTGATTTTTCATCTGAAAAATCTTGGTCATAGATTTCGACTTGTTTCTCTTTTACTTTTACTTTTCCCTGGAATAAACTTGACTTGCTTGATTGGTTAGAAGAAATCCTGTGTTTGTATAACTACTTGTCAGACAATAAAATCGGCAGAACCATGTCACACCATTTTATTTGTAGTTTTGGGGGTGAAAGATATCAGTAATAGTATTCAATTCAGTTCAATTCAGTTCAGTTAAGGTACTAAAAATGTTTTATAGGGTGTTTGACTTTTAAAACTAATTTATAATCTAAAATCTGCAGTTTTTATTTAAAGTGAACTACAGTATCACAATCGTACCAAATAGCCTAGTTTAATCGTTCTATTGGGATAGACCTCCTTCTTTCTTCTTTGTACTACACCTCCCAGCCCTAAGCATCCCAAGTCATAACCTCATCTATATTGTTTTAAGTGAAAGTGAAAGCGTTATTCAGTCATGTTATGAGTTAAAGGAGTGATTTACCATGTACATTATGTGTGTGCGTGCCAAGTCGCTTCAGTAGTCCACCTCATTGCGAGCCCATGAACTGTACCCCTCCAGGCTCCTCTGTCCATGGGATTCTCCAGGCAAGAATACTGGAATGGGTTGCCATTTCCTTCTCCAGTGGATCTTCCCCACCCAGGCACCTTGCCAATATCTCCTGAATTGGCATGCGGGTTCTTTGGAATTAGCACTGCCTTGAAAGCCCATATTACTCCTTTTCAAAAAGGATCTGGGGTAACTGCTCTAGAAACTTTTGACAAAAACTGAATAATGAATAAAAAGAAATGCTGATATTTTTAGCAAGGATAGCAGTGAGTGGAGAAGAGAAAGAAGAATCTGGCCATTGGAGGGTGAGGACAGCACTTTGGGGTGGGGATACCATACCCAGCATTTGTCTCAGCTCTGGAAGGACAGGAATGGTGTTTGGTTTCCCCATGCAATGTTTTGAGGTCCCTCCCCCTTGGAACCCACAGTCAGAAGAAAAGTGAGATAAGTACACAAACGACTGTGGTTCTAAACAAATCAGTGATCCAGCGAGCTTTAAAAGTTTGAGGCTGTTTTAAAAAGAAATACAGTGGTAGTATTGTCAAGTATATAAACTGAATTAATTGCCAAGAAATATTATCTAATTTTAGTTACTGGTATGACTCAAGTTTTTGTTGAAATGTTAGACAGTTTTTGACCTTTAAATCATGATAATATGTTCTAACTAGTTTAAAAGAACTAATTTTAATTGTGAGTATATGTAAATTTTAGTTTTCTGATGTTTTGGGCTTACGCATAGGAAAACAAAGAACAAAGAGGTTTTGCTCAGAATCAAACCATTGTGGTTGTTTTACTCCCAGGGTGACAGTCTTTAAGGACATATAAAAGCGTTGAGGAAAAAATTTTTTAAAGCACCAGTGTACACATAAGCAGTGGTTGAGTCACTTCATTGAATATAAAGCTGAGAAATCTCCTGATAATTGATCATCTATCCAAGTGTTGACAATCTTTTCTGCTTACTGACATTTATATAAAGCCCAGAGAGCTGAAGAAAATCAAATCTGATTTTAAAGCAGTAAAAAGAATGACATACTTAAAAGATAAATGTCTTTCTTAAAAATTGGTCATCTCTAGAGGGGAAAAAAATATCGGGTTGTTGAGAGATGAAATGTCTCAGGTTGCTCATTGGACCTCTGTGGGCCTGTATGCTCCTGGAGTGGCAGAGATGTAATTCCATGGCTCAGAGCATCACTGTCTCCCTCACAGACCTTTCAAGACCCATAGGATGAGAATTCCCAGAGCCAACCGCATGACGGGAGAAAACTCACCGTGGGGGAAGATAAATGTTTTGCAATAAGTGTGAGCAATTGGCTGAAGGGAACAATTACTTTTATCTTTGCTACTGAGCCTTTGGTTTCTGCCAAGTATATTTATGCTTCTTGGCGAAGACTCCATTTTAATTTCTTGGCAAAACAGACGCTCAGACATCTCTTTTTATAATATCTAGTAAAAGATCCTGCTTTGTAAACACTCATTCTGCAGGGCTTAAAAGCTACAGTGGGGGGTTGAATTACATCTGCTTCCTTGAATCTTTAGAGAGGAAAGAATTCTTCAGGAAAAGAGAACTTTACATAAGCTGTTAATAGAAAAGAGTCTGTTTAGTGAAGATACTTGGTCAGTTTCCTCTTCTTCTGAGTGTTCTCACTGACTCTGAGAGAGTTTCAACTCTTGATGTGATTAAAAAAATAGAACAATACCCACCCCAGTCCACCTTTCTATTCCCCATAAACTCTGGGGCATGACAGGCTCATATTATCTTACTTCCTGTCTGGTGTGAATGTGACAGTGTAATTTCAGCTCTGGGAAGTCACTGAGAACACTGGAGCAAGCAATTAGTGAAGTTATTATGTGTCACTCAGGGAAAATTTCCTATAAAAGTCAAGCCAAGGATCCAAGCGTAAGTGAGCTCCTGGCATATGGTACTAAACAAAACTGACAGAAACAAAACTTGGAGTTCTTGAAACCAATGCTTTTCTCCTATGAGAAAGTGCTCTGACAACGAAAAGTGTTTTGTGTAGTGATCCAGATAGCCTCCTGGCTGTGACCATGCTTCTTAGGAGAACAGGATGGATGTTTGTGATCTGTCCCTGAAAAGTTACTGTTTTCTTCAAAGGGAAAAGTATTGGGTAGAAAAAACACCACTGATTTTTTTTTTTTATACTTCTAAATGCTAGGTATCTTGTCTGTGGTAAAATGCAGCCTACCTACAGACCCCAAGTTACATGTCATTGTTACAAGCAGACATGAAAGGGATATCCCTTAATTCAGGCTGTGATACCATTAGCAAGGACTTATATTTTCATAGTTTAAGCCCTATTTGGATAAGGAAAAAAAAATTCTTTACACTCAGTCATACCACTGAGTATACACACACACACACACACACACACACATCTTCCTTGTTCTATATTTAAAATTATAGAATTGGCAAGGTTGAATATTAAGAAAAAAGAATTTTTTATGTATAAAAAACTGTTTATATATATGGCATATATATATATATATGTATGGCCTCCCTGGTAGCTCAGAGAGTAAAGAATCTGCCTGTAATGCAAGAGACCCAAATTTGATTCCTGGGTTTTGAAGATACCCTGGAGAAGGGAATGGCAACCCACTCCAGTATCCTTGCCTGGAGAATTACAGTATTCTTGCCTGAAGAATTCCATGGACAGAGGAACCTGGAGGGCTACAGCCCATGGGATCACAAAGAGCCAGCCATAAATGAGTGACTAACATTTTCACTTTTTACTTTCACACATACACAAACACACACGTATTTCAAATAAACAAATACAACTCTCTAGTGTGATAACCGTGTTGCTGCTGCTGCTGCTAAGTCACTTCAGTCATGTCCGACTCTGTGCGACCTCATAGACGGCAGCCCACCAGGCTCCACCGTCCCTGGGATTCTCCAGGCAAGAACACTGGAGTGGGTTGCCATGTCCTTCTCCAATGCATGAAAGTAAAAAGTGAAAGTGAAGTTGCTCAGTCATGTCCAACTCTTTGCGACCCCATGGACTGCAGCCTACAAGGCTCCTCCATCCATGGGATTTTCCAGGCAAGAGTACTGGAGTGGGTTGCCATTGCCTTCTCCAGATAACCGTGTTCAGTTCAGTTCAGTTCAGTCTCTCAGTCGTGTCCGACTCTTTGCAACCCCGTGAATCACAGCACGCCAGGCCTCCCTGTCCATCACCAACTCCCGGAGTTCACTCAAACTCATGTCCATCGAGTCGGTGATGCCATCCAGCCATCTCATTCTCTGTCATCCCCTTCTCCTCCCGCCCCCAATCCTTCCCAGCATCAGAGTCTTTTCCAGTGAGTCAACTCGTCACATGAGGTGGCCAAAGTATTGGAGTTTCAGCTTTAGATTCAGTTCTTCCAATGAACACCCAGGATTGATCTCCTTTAGAATGGACTGGTTGGATCTCCTTGCAGTCCAAGGGACTCTCAAGAGTCTTCTAGATATTGTTAATTATGCATTTCAATAAACTTTCAGGATTCTTCTCAACAGAGCTTCAGGCAGCTATCACCCAGAGACTTCCTATAAGGATGTAAGAATGTGTCACGACATGGGAGGCAGGAATACTGGAACACCTTGACTTGGTCCAGAGGCAGAGGCTATTGGAATCTTTTATTTATTTTTCATCTTTGTTACTCCATGAGTATTTGTGATAGGCAGAATAATGATCCCTAAAGATGTACTGATTCCTGGAACTCATGAAAATGCCACTTTACGTGACAAAAGGAACTTTGCCTATACGATTAAGTTAAAGATCTTGAGACAGGGATATTGTTCTGGATTCTCCAGGTGAACACAGTTTAATCACAAGGGTCCTTAGAAGAGGGAAGCTGGGCGTCAGAGTCAGAGATGAAGATGTGACAATGGAAGAATAGGTTATAGGCGATACAAACATACGTCAAGGAATGCAGGCAGTCTCTAGGAGAAGATGGAAAAGGCAAGTAAATGGAATTTCCCCCAGAGCTTCCAGAAGGAATGAAGTCTTGCCAACTGGTTTCAGACTTCTGATCTCCAAAATAGTAAAATAATAAATATACTTGTTTAAGCCACTAAGCTTATGGTAATTTGGTACAGCATCAATAGGACATTAATACAGTTTTTACTTCATTGAATTCATTGTCTCCTGACTGAGAAAATGGCTGCTTTTTTTTTTTTTCCCCTGCTCCTAGTTCATGTGGCAAAACACAGCCTCCCCAGAGTGCCCAAGCTTACAAGTCCCATACAAATTCTGACTCAACCCTCTTGGCTTCATTTCCAAATTCCAGAAAGAGAATATGATCAGGGGGCTGGGCAGTTCTCAGAGATGAGGAACAGGGCAGATATCTCAAACAGGCACCTACTGCATTGTTCATGCCTTCATTTACTGACTTCCCAATTTTTAAATTTTATTTTACAAATTCCACGTATTTGGGGTGTTGTAGACGGTATTTCATGCCTCTCTCTAGCCCTTTTGATAGTGCCTCTCTAACCACATCTGACCTTGGCCATGTGCTTTGCTTTGGCCGATGGAACAATAGCAAACAATTGGTCTTGTAAAAGCATTTGCATATTTCTGCTTCTTCTCTTGGGCCTTATCCCTGTCCTAAGAGCAGTCCCTGGCCAGTCTACTGGAAGATGAGACACCATGTAGCCCAGAACCATGTCATCCCAACTGAGGCCATCCTAGCCAGCCAGTCCCCAGCCTACCTAGGTGCTGATCACAGATGCATAAATGTCCACCCCCTAGACCAGCTCAGATTTGCACAATTGCTCAGCCAACCCAGTATAAGTTAGCAACTAACCACCAACAACCACAACCCAGATTCATGAGCAAGAATAGGTGTTACCGATGAATGCCACTGAGGTTTCATGGTTTTTTGTTACACACCATTATTTCATTTCAGTTCAGTTTAGTCACTCACTTGTGTCTGACTCTTTGCGACCCCATGGACTGCAAAATGCCAGACTTCCCTGTCCATTACCAACTCCCAGAGCTTGCTCAAACTCATGTCCATCGAGTCAGTGATGCCATCCAACCATAACATCCTCTGTTGTCCCTTTCTCCCACCTTCAATCTTCCCCAGCATCAGGGTCTTTTCAAATGAGTCTGTTCTTCATATCAGTATTGGAGTTTAAGCTTCATCATCAGTCCTTCTAATGAATATTCAGGACTAATTTTCTTTAGGATTGACTGGTTGGATCTCCTTGCAGTCCAAGGGACTCTCAAGAGTCTTCCCCAACATCACATTTCAAAAGCATCAAATTCTTCAGTGCTCAGCTTTCTTTATAGTCCAACTCTCACATCTACACATGACTCCTAGAAAAAAAGTCCATAGCTTTGACTAGATGGACCTTTGTCGGCAAAGTAATGTCTCTGCTTTTTAATCGGCTATCTAGGTTGGTCATAACTTTCCTTCCAAGGAGTAAGCGTCTTTTAATTTCATGGCTACAATCAGCATCTGCAGTGATTTTGGAGCACCAAAAATAAAGTCTGTCACAGTTTCCACTGTTTCCCCATCTATTTGCCATGAAGTGATGGGGCCAGATGCCATGATCTTAGTTTTCTAACTGATGAGTCTTAAGCCAACTTTTTCACTCTCCTCTTTCACTTTCATCAAGAGGCCCTTTAGTTCTTCTTCACTTTCTGCCTTAAGGGTGGTATCATCTGCATATCTGAGGTTATTGATATTTCTCCTGGCAATCTTCTCCTGGAAATCCATCTTGTGCTTCATCCAGTCCAGCATTTCACATGATGTACTCTGCATATAAGTTAAATAAGCAGGGTGACAATATACAGCCTTGACGGACTTCTTCCCCAATTTGGAACCAGTCTGTTGTTCCATGTCCAGTTCTAACTGTTGCTTCCTGACCTGCATACAGGTTTCTCAAGAGGCAGGTAAGGTGGTCTGGTATTTCCATCTCTTTCAGAATTCTCCACAGTTTATTATGATCCATACAGTCAAAGGCTTTGGCATAGTCAATAAAGCAGAAATAGAAGCTTTTCTGGAACTCTCTTGCTTTTTTGATGATCCAGCGGATGTTGACAATTTGACCTCTGGTTCCTCTGCCTTTTCGACAACCAGCTTGAACATCTGGAAGTTCACGGTTCACGTATTGCTGAAGCCTGGCTTGGAGACTTTTGAGCATTACTTTACTAGCATGTGAGATGAGTGCAATTGTGTGGCAGTTTGAACATTCTTTGGCATTGCCTTTCTTTGGGACGGGAATGAAAACTGACCATTTCCAATCCTGTGGCCACTGCTGAGTTTTCCAAATTTGCTGGCGTATGGAGTGCAGCACTTTCACAGCATCATCTTTTAGGATTTGAAATAGCTCAACTGGAATTCCATCACCTCCACTAGCTTTGTTTGTAGTGAATCTTCCTAAGGCCCACTTCGTATTCCAGGATGTCTGGCTCTAGTTGAGTGATCACACCGTTGTTGTTATATGGGTCATGAAGATTTTTTGGTATAGTTCTTCTGTGTATTCTTGCCACCTCTACTTAGTATCTTCTGCTTCTGTTGCTGCTGCTGCTGCTAAGTCACTTCAGTCGTGTCCAACTCTGTGTGACCCCATAGATGGAAGCCCACCAGGCTCCTCCGTCCCTGGGATTCTCCAGGCAAGAACACCGGAGTGGGTTGCCATTTCCTTCTCCAATGTGTGAAAGTGAAAAGTGAAAGTGAAGTCGCTCAGTCGTGTCCGACCCTTAGCGACCCCACGGACTGCAGCCTACCAGGCTCCTCTGTCCATGGGATTTTCTAGGCAAGAGTACTGGAATGGCTTGCCATTGCCTTCTCCATCTGCTTCTGTTAGGTCCATACTATTTCTGTCCTTTATTGTCTCCATCTTTGCTTGAAATATTTCCTTGATATCTCTAATTTTCTTGAAGAGATCTCTAGTCTTTCCCATTCTATTGTTTTCCTCTATTTCTTTGCAGTGATCACTGAGGAAGGCTTTCTTATCTCTCCTTGCTATTCTTTGGAACTCTGCATTCAAATGGGTATATCTTTCCTTTTCTCCTTTGCTTTTAGCTTCTCTTCTTTTCTCAGCTATTTGTACGGTCTCCTCAGACAACCATTTTGCCTTTTTAGATTTCTTTTTCTTGGGAATGGTCTTGATCACTGCCTCCTATGCAAGGTCATGAACCACCATCTTCTTATTTCTTACTCTGTCTTGTTACATCCAATGTCATCTTACTTCCCAAGATGGCAGAGTAGAAGGACACGTGGTCATCTTCCCCTGCAAGAACTCCAAAATTACAACTCACTGCTGAAGAACTGTCAACAGAAGAATGTTGCATCACACCAATAAAAGATACTCCACATCCAAGGGCAAAGGAGAAACCCCAGCAAGATGGTAGGAGGGGCAAAATCACATTTAGAATCAAACCCTATACCTGCCAGAGACGCTCGAAGGGATCAAACAAACCTCATGCACACCAAGGCCCAGAGACCCCTTAGAGACTGAGCCAGAACTGTGTTTGAGTGTCTCCTGAAGAGGTACGGGTCAGCAGTGCCTTACTGCAGGGTCAGGGACCCTGGGAGCAGCAGACCTGGATATGGCATAAGCCCTCTTGAAGGAGGTCGCCATTAACCCCACCATAGAGTTGCCATAACTTACACAGGACTGGGGAACCAGACTCTTGGAGGGCACAAACAAAACCTTGTGTGCACCAGGACCCAGGAGAAAGGAGCAGTGACCCCACGAGAGACGGACCCAGACTTTCCCAGGAGTGTCCAGGAGTCTCCGGTAGAGGCATGGGTCAGCGATGGCCTGCAGCATCAGGGGCACCGAGTATGACATTGGGTACACAGGACCTTCTGAAAGAGGTGGCCAAGAGTATGGACCTGACAGAAGCAGAAGGTATTAAGAAGACGTGGCAAGAATACACAGAAGAAATGTACAAAAAAGATCTTCACAACCCAGTTAATCACAGTGGTGTGATCACTCACCTAGAGCCAGATATCCTGGAATATGAAGTGGGCCTTAGGAAGCTTCACTACGAATAAAGCTAGTGGAGGTGATGGAATTCCCATTGAGCTATTTCCAATCCTAAAAGATGATGCTATGAAAGTGCTGCACTCCATATGCCAGCAAATTTGGAAAACTCAGCAGTGGCCACAGGACTGGAAAAGGTCAGTTTTCATTCCTATCCCAAAGAAAGGAAATGCCAAGAATGCTCAAACTACCACACAATTGCACTCATTTCACACGCTGGTAAAGTCATGCTCAAAATTCTCCAAGCCAGGCTCCAGCAATACGTGAACTGTGAAGTTCCAAATGTTCAAGCTGGTTGTCAAAAAGGCAGAGGAACCAGAGATCAAATTGTCAACATCCACTGGATCATCAAAAAAGCAAGAGAGTTCCAGAAAAGCTTCTATTTCTGCTTTATTGACTATGCCAAAGCCTTTGACTGTATGGATCACAATAAACTGTGGAGAATTCTGAAAGAGATGGAAATACCAGACCACCTTACCTGCCTCTTGAGAAACCTGTATGCAGGTCAAGAAGCAACAGTTAGAACTGGACGTGGAACAACAGACGGTTCCAAATAGGAAAAGGAGCACGTCAAGGCTATATATTGTCACCCTGCTTATTTAACTTATATACAGAGTACATCATGAGAAATGCTGGGCTGGATGAAGCACAGGCTGGAATCAAGACTGCTGGGAGAAATATCAATAATCTCAGATATGCAGATGACACCACCCTTATGGCAGAAAGTGAAGAAGAACTAAAGAGCCTCTTGATGAAAGTGAAAGAGGAGAGTGAAAAAGCTGGTTTAAGATTCATCAGTCAGAAAACTAAGACGATGGCATCTGGCCCCATCATGTCATGGCAAATAGATGGGGAAACAGTGGAAACAGTGGCTGACTTTATTTTGGGGGCTCCAAAATCACTGCAGATGATGATTGCAGCCATGAAATAAAAGACGCTTACTCCTTTGAAGAAAGTTATGACCAACCTAGAGAGCATATTAAAAAGCAGAGACATTACTTTGCCAACAAAGGTCTGTCTAGTCAAGGCTATGGTTTTTCCACTAGTCATGTATGGATGTGAGAGTTGGACTATAAAGAAAGCTGATTGCCAAAGTATTGATGCTTTTGAACTTTGGTGTTGGAGAAGACTCTTGAGATTCCCTTGGACTGCAAAGAGATCCAACCAGTCCATCCTAAAGGAGATCAGTCTTGGGTGTTCAATGGAAGAACTGATGTTGAAGCTGAAATTCCAGCTTAGCCACCTGATGCGAAGATTTGACTCATTTGAAAAAACCCTGATGCTGGGAAAAATTGAGGGCAGAAGGAGAAGGGGATGACAGAGGATGAGATGGTTGGATGGCATCACCAACTCAATGGGCATGAGTTTGGGTAGGCTCCGGGAGTTGGTGATGGACATGGAGGCGTGGCGTGCTGCGGTTCATGGGGTCTCAAAGAGTCGGACAGGACTGAGCAACTGAACAGAACTGAACTGAATAGTTTGGCCTCAGGTCAAACAACAGGGAGGGAACACAGCCTTACCCATCAATAGAAAATTGGAGTAAAGATTTACTGAGCATGGCCCCACCCATCAGAACAAGATCCAGTTTCCCCCTCAGTCAGTCTCTCCCATCAGGAAGCTTCCATAACCCTCTTATCCATCAGAGGGCAGAAAGAAATTAGAACCACAATCACAGAAAACTAACCAAACTGACCACATGGACCACAGCCTTGTCTAACTCAATGAAACTCAATGAGCCATGCCATCCATGTAGGGCCACCCAAGATGGACAGGTAATGGTGGAGAGTTCTGACAAAACATGGTCAACTGGAGAAGAGAATGGCAAACCACTTCAGTATTCTTGCCTTTAAAACCCCATGAACAGTATGAAAAGTCAAAAAGATAGGACAGTGAAAGATGAACTCCCCAGATTGGTAGGTGCCCAATATGCTACTGGAGATCAGTGGAGAAGTAACTCCAGAAAGAATGGAGGGATGGAGCCAAAAAACAATACCCAGTTGTGGATGTGACTGGTGATGGAAGTAAAGTCCAAAGCTGTAAAGAACGATACTGCATAGGAACCTGGAATGTTAGGTCCATGAATCAAGGCAAACTGGAAGTGGTCAAACAGGAGATGACAAGAGCGAATATCGACATTTTAGGAATCAGTGAACTAAAATGGACAGGAATGGGTGAATTTAACTCACGTTACCATTATATCTACTACTGTGGGCAGGAATCCCTTAGAAGAAATGGAGTAGCCATCATGGTCAACAAAAGAGTCTGAAATGCAGTACTTGGATGCAATCTCAAAAATGACAGAATGATCTCTGTTTGTTTCCAAGACAAATCATTCAATATCACAGTAATCCAAGTCTATGCCCCGACCAGTAATGCTGAAGAAGCTGAAGTTGAAGGGTACTATGAAGACTTACAAGACCTTCTAGAACTAACACCAAAAAAGATGTCCTTTTCATTATAGGGGACTGGAATGCAAAAGTAGAAAGTCAAGAGATACCTGGAATAACAGGCAAATTGGGTAAAGCAGGGAAAAGGCTAACAGAGTTTTGCCAAGAGAATGAACTGGTCATAACAAACACCCTTTTCCAACAACACAAGAGAAGACTCTACACATGGACATCACCAGATGGTCAACACTGAAATCAGGTTGATTATATTCTTTGCAGCCAAAGATGGAAAAGCTCTATACAGGCAGCAAAAACAAGACTGGGAGCTGACTGTGGCTCAGATCATGAACTCCTTTATTGCCAAATTCAGACTTAAATTGAAGAAAGTAGGGAAAACCACTAGACCACCATTATTTGGTATTAGATAATTGATATGTCCTTAATTCAGTTGCCTTCAAGGCTGAGTCTAACTATCTTAGACAAAAATTGGTTTTTAACATCTCAACCAGAGATCAGAGCTGAAGTACCAGAAGAGTAGGAAAGCAGATTAATGATTTTTTTTCTTTTTTTTCAGGCCACCTATTTATCCAGCCCTCTGGCACTATGCTAAGTGCTCTCACGAAATCTACCTTATTAGAGCCTCATAAACACTCTGAGAGGTGGGTTTGTTTATAGATGAGGAACTTGAAGCTCAGTGAGAGTTAACTTGTTCAAAGTTGCTTCCACACTATTGATACACCCAAGAATGAAGATTTTTTTTCTTCCTGTGCATAAGAAAGGCAGATCAGAGCAAATTAATAATAGCTCATATGGTGCTTATTTTGTACCAGCAACTTTTCTAAACATTTAAAATATATTAACTCATTTAATTCTCACAAAAATTTGCCTATGAGGCAAACTCTACTGTTATCCTTTTATTTTAGAGGTAAGAAAACAAAGAGATTAAGTACGTCACCTAAGGTTACACAGCCAGTAAGTGGTAGTTCTACAGTTCAAAGCCAAGCTGTCTGATGCCAGAGTTCAGATATTTAACAACTGTGCTATATTCCTCTCAGCAATTGTCTGCTGAGTTTTCACTATGTGCCAGGCATTGTTCAAGGTCATGGGATAGAGTAGTCAATACAGTTTCTGCCTTTGTAAACCATGCAATCTGGCAAAGACAGGCACAAAATACAGAGATAAAAAATGAGTTCAAGTTGTGATAAGTGCTATAAAGATAACAAAGTAGGGTCATATGATGGAGATTTTCTAGCAGAAGAATGGCTTCATTAGAATGGGAAACTTTTTTTTGCAGAAGTGACATTTGAGATGAGGTCTTACAAGAAAAAGGAGCTAGTCATGCAAGGATCTGGAGGAAAAGCCTGCTAGGAAAAGGGAATGCTCTTGTGGTAAAGGCATTTGAGAAATAAACATAATGCTAGTGCTGCTGAGATGGAACCAAAATGGGAGAGGGGTAAGATGTGACCTGAGGGGCAGGGTCAGATCATGGGATGCTCTGAGGGCCATGGTGAAGAAGAACTGCATTCTCAGTGGAAGAGACAAATATTGGAGAGCTTTAAATATGGGAGGGACATGATCTAATTTTTAGTTCTAAGGGTCACTGTGGATGTTATGTGAGGAGAGCATGAGTCAGAGCAGGGTGAGTGTTGTTGACAAAAGCAGAAGTAAGGGGATAAGTTAGATGGGCACTGCATTAGTTCTTGAGAGAGATAGGGGATTGGGACAGGGTACCAGAGTGGATGGATTTG
Organism: Moschus berezovskii; assembly: GCF_049115385.1. Lineage (NCBI taxonomy): Eukaryota > Metazoa > Chordata > Mammalia > Artiodactyla > Moschidae > Moschus > Moschus berezovskii. The sequence goes on from NC_142468.1 coordinate 87,026,986, forward strand.
GGGTGTGTCAGTGGGGTAGACCTGGCAGCACCTGCTGATGGATTATAGGTAAGGAGTAAGAGAAAATGAGGAATTAAAGCATATTTTGACTTGAGCAACTCAGTGAACGTGGTGCCATTTAATAACATGAGAAAGCCTGGGAAAGGAGCAGAGCTTGTGGAGGGCAGGGTGAGGTGGGGTGGAATAGAGTTCTGTTTTGACCATGTTAAGTCTAAGATGCTGAAGAGACACCCAGGAGGGACTCTGAGGGAGTCAACTGAACTGTCATCCTTTCCTTCCTTTGCTCCATGTAAACCCAGAAACAGAACAAAGCACATCTCTTAGATCCTTAGATAGCATTCAGTCATACAGAAATGCATTAGGGAGCAATGTGAACTGAAGACTTCACTCAGGAGATAGGGGAGGCATTTCACGTCACAAATCCCATAGCAAACAAAAATATACACTAATGAGACAATTGTTTCCCAAAGGCATTTCCCATTCCTTAGCCATATCCTCACAAGAATTTTCTCTCTTTGATCTTTATTCTATGCCACACACCAAGTGTCTTGGGCTCTTTTTCAAAAGTATTTCTACTATGCACTGATTGTCTTCAGATTGCAAATTCCTCTCTCTGCTATTACAAAGAACTGTTTGGCCACCTTGCTTATACCCAAATTTACATACTCAACCCATCACAGTGCTTAGCAAAGGAAGTCTCCCTTAAGTAACGAGGTCCAGTTCAGTTCAGTCACTCAGTCATGTCCAACTCTTTGCAATCCCATGAACCACAGCATGCCAGGCTTCCATGTCCATCATCAACACCCAGAGTTTACCCAAACTCATGTCCATTGAGTCGGTGATGCCATCCAACCATCTCATCCTCTGTCATCTCCTTCTCCTTCTGCCCTCAATCTTTCCCAGCATCAAGGTCTTTTCAAATGAGTCAAATGTTCGCATCAGGTGGTCAAACTATTGGAGTTTCAGCTTCAACATCAGTCCTTCCAATGAACACCCAGGACTGATCTCCTTTAGGATGGACTGGTTGGATCTCTTTGCAGTCCAAGGGACTCTCAAGAGTCTTCTCCAACACCACAGTTCAAAAGCATCAATTCTTTGGCGATCAGCTTTCTTTATAGTCCAACTCTCACATCCATACATGACCACTGGAAAAACCATAACCTTGACTAGACGGACCTTTGTTGACAAAGTAATGTCTCTGCTTTTTAATATGCTGTCTACGTTGGTCATAACTTTCCTTCCAAGGAGTAAGTGTCTTTTGTTTCATGGCTGCAATCACCATCTGCAGTGATTTTGAAGCCCCCCAAAATAAAGTCAGCCACTGTTTCCACTGTTTCCCCATCTATTTGCCATGAAATTATGGGACCGGATGCCACAATCTTAGTTTTCTACCCTAAAAACGAGAAGTTTTAGGGTTTAAATGAAAGTAAGAGTTTCCTGTTTGTAAGTATGTGTAGGTATAACACATAAAAATGAATATCCTGGTCCTTGTTCTTCAATATGAAGAACTGTCCTTTAGACATAGATGCATTACTTAGGAGAAATTTATCATAACAGATTTTAGTGTGAAATGTTTTCTTTTTTTTCTTTCTGGAATCACAATTGTTGTATTTGTGATTCCTCATATATTCTCTTGATTGAAAATTATTTGAATCCTAGTATTTTTAGTTCTTTTTTGTTATTGATTTCTTATTCCATCTTTTAAGACCAGAGGGTAGAATATGCTTCTTGTGTCCTGGTTAGATAAGACAAACAGGATCCATGTAGTCATCTGATATCTACACTATTCTCTGCAGATATCAGCTAGGTGCCAGGCACTGAGCTAAATAAGTAGCACCAAGTCCCTGTTGCCAAGAAGTTTACATTCTCACAGTGAAGGTTAGAAAAATTAGGATTATGAGAATGAAGGGAAAATGTTATAAATTTTATCCTGTCCCCTCCTTCAGGAGTAAGTGTATTCTCCTTATTTCAGAAAGCTGTTGTGCAAATAACAGTCACCAATACGATCAAATAGAAATTCTATTTTAATGTCACATTTACTGACACACAATATTTATAAATTTGCGGTGATTCTTTGGAACAGAACTCACCATGTTATCTCCTGTGGTAAGGTTCAAAAAGCCAAGAACACTAAGTCAGGGCTTCTGCCAACTAGCCTTGCATTAGGAAGAAGTGTTTATTAGTTCCAAAAAGTAGCATGTAAATCAAGCATTCCTGTGTGCTGAGCAGGCCAGCAATCTGGACACAGCATAGCAATAAACTGATCTCAACTGTGGGGCCGCTGAACTTCTAAGCCCTTTTGTCAAGAAGTTGTCATTTCTGTATAGCTCTCTGAATGGCAACTCAGAATATAAAGAATATAAATCAGCAGCTGATCCTCTGTTAAATAAGTGGTGGTAACATTTTCCAGTTGTTGTCCTTCAGAAAACCTGAGCTGGTGTCAGGAAATAGCCTCAAAAGTAGATGGGTTGGAGATCACTCTTATTTCCAGTTATAATCATGATGGCTAAAGTAATCTAAAAAAGTACATCTGGTCAAATTGATGGCATTACGTCCCATATCAAATTTAAGTCAATAAGCAAATAGATGAAATTGGGGTCTATGAAAAATACTGAGAGAGCCAGGAATGGGTGATAGTTTCTGTTCTGGATTTGTTGTTTGGCTGCCTTCTCTGGGGAAACAATAGAAGTGCCCTGAGTCAATAGCAGCACAGATTGTCCTGGGCAAATGGACAAGTGTCCATCCGGGGGTGTGGCACTGTCCGGGGAGCTCTGATCTCTGACTAGGAACTGTCATTGAAGTTGTCATTATGAGGTCTCTCCTGCAAAGAAACCCAACCTGGCTGCTTGCACTGCTTAGAGCATCTCTCTCTCTCACACACACACACACGCACACAAACACACAGACACACAGACAAACTTATTTGGTCAATTTTCTCACCAAACGAAAATTTACACATCTATGTACTTATTCTTTGCAAAGCAGCTTCTCACTCTATTTCTCCACATTAAAAGTTATTAGTTATTTTATTCTGAAAAGTTTCAGGCTCATGGAAAACAATATAACAAAGACACTGGTGCCCACTACTCAGAAATAGCACATATTAACCATGTATTTTATTTGCTTCAGATTTTTTAAGACATTAAAAATTAGAGACAATGTCCCTTTGTGTCATCTTACTTCCCCGCTTCTATCTCCAGAGACAAACACCATCAGAAAGTCCCTGAAATTTGTCTTTTTTCACTCAGCATTGTTTTTGAGAACTATTCACAGGGAAGCATTTAGATCCAGTTTATCTGTTCATTATAATAGATGAGGAGCTATTCTACAATTTATCCTCTTATTTAAACTTTTTCCTCCCCGCCTCCTTTTGGCAATAATAAAGAATGCTACTGTGAGCATATATGTACACATCTCCTTGTACCAAAAGAATGTTCTCTATGGTGTATTTCTATAAGTGTAATTGCTGGTTGGTACATACCATGTATAGATTTTTACCTTTATCAGCTATTGCCAGTTGGCTTCCAAAGTTGCTCCAATGTGCATTACTAGTCGTGTGTTAGAGATTCCATTTCTTTACATTGTCACTAATACCAAGTATTACCAGACTTCTAAAGTATTACTTGATAGGGTGCAAAATATGTTTTCATTTGCATTTTTCTGATTATTGATGAAAGTGAAAGTCATTCAGTCGTGTCTAACTCTTTGCAACCCCGTGGACTATACAGTCTATGGAATTCTCCAGGCCAGAATACTGGAGTGGGTAGCTGTTCCCTTCTCCAAGGGATTTTCCCAACCCAGGGATAAAACCCGGATCTCCCACATTGCAGGCAGATTCTTTACCAGCTGAGTCATCAAGAAAGCCCAAGAATACTGGAGTGGGTAACCTATGCCTTCTCCAGTGGATCTTCCTAACTCAGGAATTGAACCAGGGTCTCCTGCATTGCAGGTGAATTCTTTACCAGCTGAGCTACCAGGGAAGCCAATTACTGATGAGCCAAAATTTTTTTGTATTCTTTTGGCCAGTTAGGTTCTTTCTTCTATAAATTGCCTGACTGTGTCCTTGCTTATTTTTCCATTGTGTTACTTGTATTTTCTTGTAGAGCTAAACAAGTTCTCTTTAATATTCTTGATATTATGATTTTGGGCTGCATGAGTGACAAATGTCTTTTAGAGTTTGTGGTTTGTCTTAGGACCTTATTTATGAAGACTTTAATTGTGTAGGAATGACTCAACATTCATAAAACTAAGATCATGACATTTGGTCCCATCACTTCACAGCAAATAAAAGGTGAAAACATGAAAGTAGTGGCAGATTTTGGTTTTTTGGCTCCAAAATCACTGCAGATGGTGACTGCAGCCTTCAAATTAAAAGACATTTGCTCCTTGGAAAGAAAGCTATGACAAACCTAGACAGCGTATTAAAAAACAGAGACATCACTTTGCTGACAAAAGTATGTATAGTCAAAGCTATGGTTTTTCCAGTAGTCATGTTTGGATGTGAGAGTTGGACCACAAAGAAGGCTGAGTGTGAAAGAATTCTTGCTTTCAAATTGTGGTGCTGGAGAAGATGTTTGAGAGTCCCTTCGACTGCAAGGATATCAAACCAGACAGTCTTAAAGGAAATCAACCCTGAGTATTCAAGGAAGGACTGATGTTGAAGCTGAAGCTCCAATACTTTGGTCACCTGATGCAAACAGCAGACTCATTGGAAAAGACTCTGATGCTGGGAAAGATTGAAGGCAAAAGAAGAAGGGGGTGGCAGAGGATGAGCTGGTTAGATAGAATCACAGACTCAGCAGACCTGAATTTGAGCAAACTATGGGAGATAGTGGAGGACAGAGGAGCCTGGCACACTACAGTCCATGGGGTCACAAAGAGTCGGAAAAGACTTAGCAGCTAAACAACAACAACAATTACATTTTAATGACTTCAGTTCAGTCCACTCGCTCAGTCATGTCCGATTCATTGCAACCCTATGAATCGCAGCACGCCAGGCCTCCCTGTCCATCACCAACTCCCGGAGTTTACCCAAACTCATGTCCATCGAGTCGGTGATGCCATCCAGCCATCTCATTCTCTGTTGTCCCCTTCTCCTCCTGCCCCCAATCCTTCCCAGCATCAGGGTCTTTTCAAATGAGTCAACCTTTCACATTAGGTGGCCAAAGTATTGGAGTTTCAGCTTCAACATCAGTCCTTCCAAAGAACACCCAGGACTGATCTCCTTTAGGATGGAAATGTTGAATCTCCTTGTAGTCCAAGGGACTCTCAAGAGTCTTCTCCAACACCACAGTTCAAAAGCATCAGTTCCTTGGCACTCAGCCTTCTTTATAGTTCAACTCTCACATCCATACATCACTACTGGAAAAACCATATTGACAAAGTAATGTCTCTGCTTTTTAATATGCTCTGAAGGTTGGTCATAACTTTTCTTCCAAGGAGTAAGCGTCTTTTAATTTCATGGCTGCAATTGCCATCTGCAGTGATTTTGGAGCCCAAAAAATAAAGTCAGTCACTGTTTCCACTGTTTCCCCATCTATTTCCCATGAAGTGATGGGACCAGATGCCGTGATTTTAGTTTTCTGAATGTAGAGTTTTAAGCCAATTTTTTCACTCTCCTCTTTCACTTTCATCAAGAGGCTTTTGAGTTCCTCTTCACTTTCTGCCATAAGGGTGGTGTCATCTGCATATCTGAGATTATTGATATTTCTCCCGGCAATCTTGATTCCAGCTTGTGCTTCCTCCAGCCCAGCATTTCTCATGATGTACTCTGCATATAAGTTAAATAAGCAGGGTGACAATATACAGCCTTGACGTACTCCTTTTCCTATTTGGAACCAGTCTGTTGTTTCATGTCCAGTTCTAACTGTTGCTTCCTGACCTGCATACAGGTTTCTCAAGAGGCAGGTAAGGTGGTCTGGTATTCCTATCTCTTGAAGAATTTTCCACAGTTTATTGTGATCCACACAGTCAAAGGCTTTGGCATAGTCAATGAAGCAGAAATAGATGTTTTTCTGGAACTCTCTTGCTTTTTCCATGATCCAGCGGATGTTGGCAATTTGATCTCTGGTTCCTCTGCCTTTTCGACAACCAGCTTGAACATCTGGAAGTTCACGGTTCACGTATTGCTGAAGCCTGGCTTGGAGAATTTTGAGCATGACTTTACTAGCGTGTGAAATGAGTACAATTGTGTGGTAGTTTGAGCATTCTTTGGCATTGCCTTTCTTTGGGATTGGAATGAAAACTGACCTTTTCCAGTCCTTTTTTTTTTTTAATTTATTTTATTGGAGGCAAATTACGTTACATTAATATATTGGTTGGTTTTGCCATACATTGACACGAATCTGCCCCGGGTGTACATGTGTTCCCTTTCTTGAACCCCCCTCCCACCTCCTTCTTCCCCATGTCCTCCCTCCAGGTCATCCCTGTGCACCAGCCCCAAGCATCCTGTATCATGCGTCAAACCTGGACTGGTCACATATGATATATACATGCTACAATGCCGTTCTCCCCAAACATCCCACCTTCACCCTCTCCCACAGAGTCCCAGAGACTGTTCTATATACCTATGTCTCTTTTGCAGTCTCGTATACAGGGTTAAGGTTACCATCTTTCTAAATTCCATATATATGCGTTAGTATACTGTATTGATGTTTTTCTTTCTGGCTTACTTCACTCTGTATAATAGGCTCCAATTTCATCCACCTCATTAAAACTGATTCAAATGCATTCTTTTTGATGGCTGAAAAATACTCCATTGTGTATATGTACCAAAGCTTTCTTATCCATTCATCTGCAGATGGAGATATAGGTTGCTTCCATGTCCTGGCTATTATAAACAGTGCTGCAATGAACATTGGAGTACATGTGTCTCTTTCCATTCTGGTTTCCTCGGTGTGTATGCCCAGGAGTGCAATTGCTGGATCATATGGCAGTTCTATTTCCAGTTTTTTGAGGAATCTCCACACTGTTCTCCATCGTGGCTGTACTAGTTTGCATTCCCACCAACAGTGTAAGAGGGTTCCCTTTTCTCCACTCCCTCTCCAGCATTTATTGCTTGTAGACTTTTGGATAGCAGCCATTCTGACTAGTGTGAAATGGTATCTCATTGTGGTCTTGATTTGCATTTCTCTGATTATGAGGGATGTTGAGCATTTTTTCATGTGTTTGTTAGCCATCTTTATGTCTTCTTTGGAGAAACGTCTGTTTAGTTCTTTGGCCCATTTTTTGATTGGGTCACTTATTTTTCTGGAATTGAGCTTCAGGAGCTGCTTGTATATTCTGGAGATTAATCCTTTATCAGTTGTTTCATTTGCTATTATTTTCTCCCATTCTGAAGGCTGTCTTTTCACCTTGCTTATAGTTTTCTTTGCTGTGCAGAAGCTTTTGATTTTAATTAGGTCCCATTTGTTTATTTTTGCTTTTATTTCCAATATTCTGGGAGGTGGGTCTTGGAGGATCCTGCTGTGGTTTATGTCGGAGAGTGTTTTGCCTATGTTCTCCTCTAGGAGTTTTATAGAATCTGGTCTTACATTTAGCTCTCTAATCCATTTTGAGTTTATTTTGGTGTATGGTGTTAGGAAGTGTTCTAGTTTCATTCTTTTACAAGTGGCTGACCAGTTTTCCCAGCACCACTTGTTAAAGAGACTGTCTTTTCTCCATTTTATATTCTTGCCTCCTTTGTCGAAGATAAGGTGTCCATAGGTGTGTGGATTTATCCTGGGCTTTCTATTTTGTTCCATTGATCTATATTTCTGTCTTTATACCAGTACCATACTGTCTTGATGACTGTGGCTTTTTAATAGAGCCTGAAGTCTGGCAGGTTAATTCCTCCAGTTCCATTCTTCTTTCTCAAGATTGCTTTGGCTATTCGAGGTTTTTTGTATTTCCATACAAATTGTGAGATTATTTGTTCTAGTTCTGTGAAAAATATCGTTGGTAGCTTGATAGGGATTGTATTGAATGTATAAATTACTTTGGGTAGTATACTCATCTTCACAATATTTATTCTTCCAATCCATGAACACGGTATATTTCTCCATCTATTAGTGTCCTCTTTGATTACTTTCACTAGTGTTTTATAGTTTTCTATGTACAAGTCTTTTGTTTCCTTAGGTAGATATATTCCTCAGTATTTAATTCTTTTCATTGCAACAGTGAACAGAATAGTTTCCTTAATTTCTCTTTCTATTTTCTCATTATTAGTGTTTAGGAATGCAAGGGATTTCTGTGTGTTGATTTTATATCCTGCAACTTTACTGTATTCATTGATTAGCTCTAGTAGTTTTCTGGTAGAGTCTTTAGGGTTTTCTGTGTAGAGGATCATGTCATCAGCGAACAATGAAAGTTTTACTTCTTCTTTTCCAATTTGTATTCCTGTTATGTCTTTTTCTGCTCTGATTGCTGTAGCCAAAACTTCCAGAACTATGTTGAATAGTAGTGGGGAGAGTGGGCACCCTTGTCTTGTTCCTGACTTTAGGGGAAATGCTTTCAGTTTTTCACCATTGAGGATAATGTTTGCTGTGGGTTTGTCATATATAGCTTTTATTATGTTGAGATATGTCCCTTCTATTCCCACTTTCCGGAGAGTTTTTATCATAAATGGATGTTGTATTTTGTCAAAGGCTTTCTCTGCATTTATTGAGATAATCATATGATTTTTATTTTTCAGTTTGTTAATGTGGTATATTACATTGATTGATTTGTGGATATTGAAGAATCCTTGCATTCCTGGGATAAAGCCCACTTGGTCATGATGTATGATCTTCTTAATGTGTTGTTGGATTCTGATTGCTAGAATTTTGTTAAGGATTTTTGCATCTATGTTCATCAGTGATATTGGTCTGTAGTTTTCTTTTTTTGTGGGATCTTTCCCAGGTTTTGGGATTAGGGTGATGGTGGCCTCATAGAATGAGTTTGGAAGTTTTCCTTCCTCAGCAATTTTCTGGAAGAGTTTGAGTAGAATAGGTGTTAGCTCTCCTCTAAATTTTTGGTAGAATTCAGCTGTGAAGCCATCTGGACCTGCGCTTTTGTTTGCTGGAAGATTTCCGATTACTTCCTCTAGTTCCGTGCTTGAGATGGGTCTGTTCAGATTTTCTATTTCTTCCTGGTTCAATTTTGGCAAGGTGTACTTTTCTAGGAATTTGTCCATTTCTTCCAAGTTATTCATTTTATTGCCATATAATTGCTGATAGTATTCTCTAATGACCCTTTGTGTTTCTGTGTTGTCGGTTGTGATCTCTCCATTTTCATTTCTAATTTTATTGATTTGGTTCTTCTCCCTTTGTTTCTTGATAAGTCTGGCTAGTGGTTTGTCAATTTTATTTACCTTCTCAAAGAACCAGCTTTTGGCTTTGTTGATTTTTGCTATGGTCTCTTTTGTTTCTTTTGCATTTATCTCTGCCCTAATTTTTACGATTTCTTTCCTTCTACTAACCCTGGGGTTCTTCATTTTTTCCTTTTCTAGTTTCTTTAGATGTAGAGTTAGGTTATTTAGTTGACTTTTTTCTTGTTTCTTGATGTGTGCCTGTATTGCTATGAACTTCCCCCTTAGTACTGCTTTTATAGTGTCCCAGAGGTTTTGGGTTGTTGTGTTTTCATTTTCATTCATTTCTATGCATATTTTGATTTCTCTTTTGATTTCTTCTATGATTTGTTCATTATTCAGCAGCGTGTTGTTCAGCCTCCATATGTTGGCATTTTTAATGGTTTTTCTCCCATAATTGAGATCTAATCTTACCGCATTGTGGTCAGAAAAGATGCTTGGAATGATTTCAATTTTTTTGAATTTACCAAGGCTAGATTTATGGCCCAGGATGTGATCTATCCTGGAAAAGGTTCCGTGTGCGCTTGAGAAAAAGGTGAAATTCACTGTTTTGGGGTGAAATGTCCTATAGATATCTATTAGGTCTAACTGGTCTATTGTATCATTTAAAGTTTGTGTTTCCTTGTTAATTTTCTGTTTAGTTGATCTATCCATAGGTATGAGTGGGGTATTAAAGTCTCCCACTATTATTGTGTTATTGTTAATTTCCCCTTTCACACTTGTTAGCATTTGTCTTACATATTGTGGTGCTCCTAGGCTGGGTGCATAAATATTTATAATTGTTGTATCTTCTTCTTGGATTGATCCTTTGATCATTATGTAGTTTCCTTCTTTGTCTCTTTTCACAGCCTTTGTTTTAAAATCTATTTTATCTGATATGAGTATTGCTACTCCTGCTTTCTTTTGGTCTCTATTTGCATGGAATATCTTTTTCCAGCCCTTCACTTTCAGTCTGTATGTGTACCTCGATTTGAGGTGGGTCTCTTGTAGACAATATATATGGGGGTCTTGTTTTTGTATCCATTCAGCCAGCCTTTGTCTTTTGGTTGGGGCATTCAACCCATTTACGTTTAAGGTGATTATTGATAAGTATGATCCCGTTGCCATTTTCTTTACTGTTTTGGCTTCGAGTTTATATACCCTTTCTGTGTTTCCAGTCTAGAGAAGATCCTTTAGTATTTGTTGGAGGGCTGGTTTGGTGATGCTGAATTCTCTCAGCTTTTGCTTGTCTGTAAAGCTTTTGATTTCTCCTTCATATTTGAATGAGATCCTTGCTGGGTACAGTAATCTGGGCTGTAGGTTATTTTCTTTCATCACTTTAAGTATGTCTTGCCATTCCCTCCTGGCCTGAAGAGTTTCTGCTGAAAGATCAGCTGTTATCCTTATGGGGATCCCCTTGTGTGCTATTTGTTGTTTTTCCCTTGCTGCTTTTAATATTTGTTCTTTGTGTTTGATCTTTGTTAATTTGATTAATATGTGCCTTGGAGTATTTCGCCTTGGGTTTATCCTGTTAGGGACTCTCTGTGTTTCTTGGACTTGGGTGATTATTTCCTTCCCCATTTTAGGGAAATTTTCAACTATTATCTCAAATATTCTCTCATGGTCTTGCTTTCTGTCTTCTTCTTCTGGGACTCCTAAGATTCAAATGTTGGGGAGTTTAATATTGTCCCATATGTCTCTAATATTGTGCTCATTTCTTTTAATTCTTTTTTCTTTTTCCGTCTCTGTTTCATTTATTTCTACAATTCTATCTTCTAGCTCGCTTATCCTGTCTTCTGCCTCCGTTATTCTACTGTTTGTTCCCTCCAGAGTGTTTCTGATCTCATCTATTGCATTATTCATTATATATTGACTCTTTTTTATTTCCTCTAATTCCTTATTGAACATTTCTTGCATCTTCTCAATCCTTTTCTCCAGTTTATTTATCTGTAACTCCATTTTGCTTTCCAGATTTTGAATCATTTTCACAATTAAAATTTGAAATTCTTTATCGGGTAGGTTCCCTATATCTTCCTCTTTTGTTTGTGTTGGTGGGCATTTATCCTGTTCCTTTACTTGTTGGGTATTTCTCTGCCTCTTCATCTTGCTTATATTGCTGTGTTCGGGGTGGCCTTTCCATCTTCTGGCAGTTTGTGGAATTCTCTTTATTATTAGTTACCTCGTTGTGTGTGGGGTTGGATGGATAACTTGTCAAGGTTCCCTGGTTAGGGAAGCTTGTGTCGATGTTCTGGTGGGTGGAGCTGGATTTCTTCTCTCTGGAGTGCAATGAAGTGTCCAGTAATGAGTTTGAGATGTCAGTGGGTTTGGAATGGCTTTGGGTAGCCTGTATATTGAGGCTCAGTGTTATTCTCCTGTGTTGCTGGATAGTTTGCGTAGTATGTCTTTCACTGAAACTTGTTGACCCTTGGGTGGTGTCTGGTTTCAGTGTATGTATGGAGGCATTTGATGAGTACCTATCAATTAATGTTCTCTGGAACAGGAGATCTCTGGTGTTCTCAGGATTTGGCCTTAAGCCTCTGGTTTTCAGTCTTGTTCTTGCAGTAGGCTCAAGGCTTCTCCCTCTGTTACTTCCAAGGCAGTTCCTTCTGTTGAAAAAGCTCTTCTGTTTTCTGGTCTCCTCAGTGTCTAATTCCCGTCCTGACACCTGGATGTTCAGTTCAGTTCAGTTCAGTCGCTCAGTCGTGTCCGACTCTCCGCGACCCCATGAATCACAGCATGCCAGGCCTCCCTGTCCATCTTTTTTTTTCCCCCGGCTCACCTATTCAGTCCTGCTGTGGGGAGGGAGGAACACAGCTAACAAATATCCCTGGCGTTTGTGGGGAGTGATCGCAGTGTCTCGGCTACAGTGGGAATGCTCCCGCTCGAGGCGTGTGTGCTTTCCCTGTTTATGCTGCTTAGGCTCTAGGTTGCTCTGCTGGGAGCTGTCCGCGGCTGGCGCTGGGTTGCATGCACTTCCCAGGTCTGAGCGGCTCAGATTCAGGTCCTTGGGTACTCCACAAAGGCGCAGACTTGGTTGGGCCTGCGTTTTGTGCCTTCCCCGGTCCTAGCAGCTCAGGTGACCAGGTGTTTGGTGAGCACAGTCGCTGCGACCTATCACCTTCCCGGTCCCTGCTGCTCGATTTTCTGGGAGTACAACAGGCGCACTTTCTCAGGCGGATATCGACCGGCCCAAACCCAAGAAGTCCTGGCCAGCAAGGAAGCCTGCCTGCAGCTTAGCATGGGAAGCCTCTCTGGGGCCGCAGCTGCCCCCGCCCCGGCCCTGGCCGCCCTCCCTGCCCGCGTTGGTGGGGGCTGGGGGATGGGCCGCCTGCTGCCGGCTCGCTCGCTCAGTGCCCTGTTCTGTGGGCGGGGCTGGCGGAGTCCTGGGTTGGGGCTTTTCGCAGGCTTTTCCTAGCCTTTTCGCCTTTTAGCTGTAACTTCTGAAGCAGAGACTTTACTTTGCCAACCAAGGTCCGTCTAGTCAAGGCTATGGTTTTTCCCGTGGCCATGTATGGATGTGAGAGTTGGACTGTGAAGAAAGCTGATCACCGAAGAATTGATGCTTTTGAACTGTGGTGTTGGAGAAGACTCTTGAGAGTCCCTTGGACTGCAAGGAGATCCAACCAGTCCATTCTAGAGGAGATCAATCCTGGGTGTTCATTGGAAGGACTTATGCTAAAGCTGAAACTGCAATACTTTGGCCACCTCATACGACAAGTTGACTCACTGGAAAAGACTCTGATGCTGGGAGCGATTGGGGGTAGGAGGAGAAGGGGACGACAGAGAATAAGATGGCTGGATGGCATCACCGACTCTGTGGACATGAGTTTGAGTGAACTCCGGGAGTTGGTGATGGACAGGGAGGCCTTTCGTGTTGTGGTTCATGGGGTCACTAAGAGTCGGACACGACTGAGCGACTGAACTGAACTGAACTCTGCTCTGGTGTCTTAAGTTCGAGCCCTCAGTTTGCCCTGGGGCGTTCAAGCCCGGTTCTCCCTCTAAGCACCACCGCCCGTTCTCTCTCTAAGCCCTGCTGCCAGGGCCTCCCTGCCCAGCCCCCGCCTGCTAGTGGGGAATGAGGGCATCTGCGCCACTTCTCCGCTGAGAGTTTCCTCTGGGCACTTAGTCTGTGAGTTTTAATTATTTATGTCTTTTGTCTCCCAGTTATGCGGCCCTCTGAGATTCCACTTGCCAGTGTTTCCAGGTGTTTGGAAACTTCTCTTCTTTTTATTTTTAAGCCTACCTTCCTGGGACGGAGCTCCGTCCCTCCCTCCTTTGTCTCTCTTTTTATCTTTTTATCTATTTCCTACCTCCTTTCGACAACTATGGACTGCTTTTCTGAGTTTCTGATGTCCTCTGCCGGTATTCAGAAGTTGTTTTGTGGGATTTACTCAGCGTTCAAATGTTCTTTTGTTGACTTTGTGGGGGAGAAAGTGGTCGCCCCATCCTATTCCTCCGCCATCTTCCCGTGCTCTGCCCTTTTCCAGTCCTGTGGCCACTGCTGAGTTTTCCAACCTTGCTGGCATATTGAGTGCAGCACTTTCACAGCATCATCTTTTAGGATTTGAAATTGCTCAACTGGAATTCCATCACCTCCACTAGCTGTGTTCGTAGTGATGCTTTCTAAGGCCCACTTGACTTCACATTCCAGGATGTCTGGTTCTAGGTGAGTGGTCACACCATCTTGATTATCTTGGTCGTGAAGATCTTTTTTGTACAGTTCTTCTGTGTATTCTTGCCACCTCTTCTTAATATCTTCTGCTTATGTTAGGTCTATATCATTTCTGTCATTTATTGAGCCCATCTTTGCATGAAATATTTCTTGGTATCTCTAATTTTTTGAAGAGATCTCTAGTCTTTCCCATTCTATTGTTTTCCTCTATTTATTTGCATTTATCGCTGAGGAAAGCATTCTTATCTCTCCTTGCTATTCTTTGGAACTCTGCATTCAAATGGAACTATCTTTCCTTTTCTCCTTTGCTTTTCACTTCTCTTCTCAAAGCTATTCGTAAGGCCTCCTCAGACAGCCATTTTGCTTTTATGCATTTCTTTTTCTTGGGGATGGTCTTGATCCCTGTCTCCTGTAGAATGTCACGAACCTCAATCCATCATTCATCAGGCACTCTATCAAATCTAGTCCCTTAAATCTATTTCCCACTTCCACTGTATAATCACAAGGTATTTGATTTAGGTCATACCTGAATGGTCTAGTGGTTTTCCCCACTTCTTCACTTTAAGTCTGAATTTGGCAATAAGGAGTTCATGATCTGAGCCACAGTCAGCTCCTGGTCTTATTTTTGCTGACTGTATAGAGCTTCTCCATCTTTGGCTGCAAAGAATATAATCAACCTGATTTTGGTATTGACCATTTGGTGATGTCCATGTGTACAATTTATCATTTGTGGGTTTTTTATTGTGGTAAAATACACATAGCATAACATTTACCGTTGACATTTAGTACATTTACAATGATGAACAATCGTCATCATTATCTAGTTCCAGTATATTTTTTGTGATTATGAAAGAGACCCATACTCATTAAACAGTGACTCCCTGTTCCTGGGAACCACTAATCTGCTTTCTGCATTTATGAATTTGCCCATTCTGTGTATTACATGTGACTGGAACTATATACTATGTGCCCTTTTGTGACTGGCATCTTTCACTTAGCATGTTTTCGAGGTTCATCCATGTTACGACAAGTATCAGTACTTCATTCCTTTTTATGGCTGAATAATATTGATTTGTATGGATATACCACATTATGCTTATTCATTCATCAGATTAACATTTGTATTGTTTCTACATTTTGGATATTGTGAATAGTGCTATTATGAACACTTCCCTACAATTATCTGTTTGAGTGTCTGTTTTCAAATTTTGGGGTGTATTCCTAGGAGTGGAATTGCTGGGTCATATGGAAATTCTTTGTGTAGCTTTTTGTGGGACTCCTGAAATGTCTTCCACAGCAGCTACACCAATTTACATTCTTACCAGCAATGTAAGAGGGATCTAATTTCTCCACATCCTCACCAACACTTGCTATTTTCCATTTTAAAAAATTATTTTGATTGCCATTGTAAGGAGTGTCATTGGTGTCTCATTATGATTTTGACCTGTATTTCTTTAATGGCCAATCATGTTGAGCATCTTATTCTTGTTGGCCATTTTAATATCTTCTTTGGAGAAATGCCTATCAAAGTCCTTTTCCCCTTTTAAAAATGAGTTAGCATATCTCTTTATATATGCTGGAAGATCAAATTTCTACAATTGCCAACATCCGCTGAATCATGGAGCAAGCAAGAGAGTTTCAGAAAAACATCTATTTCTGCTTCATTGACTATGCCAAAGCCTTTGACTGTGTCGATCACAATAAACTGTGGAACATTCTGAAAGAGATGGGAATCCAAGACCACCTGACCTGCCTCTTGAGAAACCTGTATGCAGGTCAGGAAGCAACAGTTAGAACTGGACATGGAACAACAGACTGGTTCCAAATAGGAAAAGGTGTACGTCAAGGTTGTATATTGTCACCTTGCTTATTTAACTTACATACAGAGTACATCATGAGGAACGCTTGGCTGGAAGAAGCACAAGCTGGAATCAAGATTGCTGGGAGAAATATCAATAACCTCAGATATGCAGATGACACCACCCTTATGGCAGAAAGTGAAGAGGAACTCAAAAGCCTCTTGATGAAAGTGAAAGAGGAGAGTGAAAAAGTTGGCTTGAAGCTCAACATTCAGAAAACTAAGATCATGGCATCTGGTCCCATCATTTCATGGGAAATAGATGGGGAAAGAGTGGAAACAGTGTCAGACTTTATTTTTTGGGGCTCCAAAATCACTGTGGATGCTGATTGCAACCATGAAATTAAAAGACGCTTACTCCTTGGAAGGAAAGTTATGACCAACCTAGATAGCATATTAAAAAGCAGAGACATTACTTTGCCAACCAAGGTCCGTCTAGTCAATACTATGGTTTTTCCAGTGGTCATGTATAGATGTGAGAGTTGGACTGTGAAGAAAGCTGATCGCCGAAGAATTGATGCTTTTGAACAGTGGTGTTAGAGAAAACTCTTGAGAGTCCCTTGGACTGCAAGGAGATCCAACCAGTCCATTCTAAAGGAGATCAGTTCTGTGTGTTCATTGGAAGGACTGATTTGAAGCTGAAACTCCAATACTTTGGCCACCTCATGCGAAGAGTTGACTCACTGGAAAAGACTCTGATGCTAGGAGGGATTGGGGGCAGGAGGAGACGGGGACGACAGAGAATGAGATGGCTGGATGGCATCACCGACTCGATTGACATGAGTTTGAGTGAACTCCAGGAGTTGGTGATGGTCAGGGAGGCCTGGCGTGCTGTGATTCATGGGGTCGCAAAGAGTTGCACATGACTGAACTGAACTGAACTGAACTCTTCGACATGAATATTAGAATATTTTATTGTTCTTAGTTCAGTTCGGTTCAGTTAAGTCACTCAGTCATGTCCGACTCTTTGCGACCCCTTGAATCACAGCTCACCAGGCCTCCCTGTCCATCACCAACTCCCGGAGTTCACTCAAACTCATGTCCATCAAGTCGGTGATGCCATCCAGCCATCTTATTCTCTGTCGTCCCCTTCTCCTCCTGCTCCCAATTCTTCCCAGGATCAGAGTCTTTTCCAGTGAGTCGACTCTTCGCATGAGGTGGCCAAAGTATTGAAGTTTCAGCTTTAGCATTAGTCCTTTCAATGAAAATCCAGGACTGATCTCCTTTAGAATGGACTGGTTGGATCTCCTTGCAGCACAAGGAACTCTCAAGAGTCTTCTCCAACACCACAGTTCAAAAGCATCAGTTCTTCGGTGATCAGCTTTCTTCACAGTCCAACTCTCACATCTATACATGACCACTGGAAAAACCATAGCCTTGACTAGATGGACCTTGGTTGGCAAAGTAATGTCTCTGCTTTTTAATATGCTGTCTAGGTTGGTCGTAACTTTCCTTCCAAGGAGGAAGCGTCTTTTAATTTCATAGCTGCAGTCACCATCTGCAGTGATTATTGTTCTACACACCCACAAATACCACAAAAAAGTACTGATTGGGTTTGCATGAAATTTATAGATAAATTTGGTGAGACTTGATATCTGTACTGTATTGAGTCTTTCCACTCATACTATGTCTTTACATTTAGTCAGTCTTTTATGTCTCTCAATTAAGTATGATAATTATCACCATAAAAGTCTTTCACATCTTTTAATAGATTTATTCTGAGTTTTGTTATTCATTTTTAAAAATTATATATAATTTAATTTAATATTATATATTTAATTTTTAAAACTCTATTTTCTCTTTGTCATTGTTCGTATATAGGAACACTATAGGCTTTTCCAAACTAATCATTTTTCCCCACAGGAAAATTGCTGAACTTTAAAATAATTATTCTAATAATTTGCCTAAAATGCCTGTTGGATTTCCCATATAGGCAATCTTTACCTACAAACAACATTCCTTCCTTTTTAATTCTCATATTTCTTGTTTCTGTTTCTTGTCTGACTACATCAGTCAGGCTTCCAAGACAATAGAGTAGGGTAGTGATAATATTTCATTCATGTTCTAGTCAACTAACTTTGTAGTTATATATATTTTTTCCTCTCTTTTGATAATGAAACAACATGTACTGTTCTGGTGATAGCCTGTCCAAGCCATGGAGATTAGCAACCTCTCTAACTCTATCAGTTCTACAAAGATCTCTCTAGAACGAGCCTCCTGTGTACCACTTGTTTTCCTCAGTTCAAAAGACAGCCCTCTTGGGAACGTTGATTGGCTCACCCTTACATAGTCTGATTATGGTGTGAAGTTAAAAATATCCCAAAAAGAAGTTAGAAGCCAAATAAATCTTAATCAGAGTATTATTATTTTAAAGGATCTCTTTTATCAGTGTAGGAAATCTAGAGTAGATATCCAGGATACCTTTTGTGAGGGGTTTCCCCGGTGACTCCAAGGTGAAGAATCCACCTACTATGCAGGAGACACGGCAGGAGTCGCTGGTTTGATCCCTGGGTTGGGAAATTCTCCTGGAGAAGGAAATGGCAATCGACTCCAGTATCCTTGCCTGGAAAATCCTGTGGACAGAGGAGCCTAGCAGGCTACAGTCCATGAGGTCATAAAAGAGTCAAACATGATTTAGGGACTAAACAACAGTACCTTTTATGGGACTCCTACCATCTTCTCAGTGATGTGAATGACCTGCAGAAGACCTGCGTGCTCTGGAGCAGCACCTGAGCTTGGCCCAGGATTTGAACAAACTGAATAAGGAAATCCAGCCCTTTGTTGGAGGCACAGTGGGTCCAGCCATTGCTTTTCCATGCCAACAAAGTGAACCAGCAAATCCTCAGCAATTGTGTGACCTGTAATGGTGCCTGACCTAACAGCAACATTCCGAGCTTAAACATGGCTGCTGCATCACTTCTGCCTTTCATATTTGGCAAAAAATTTTCTTGTGACCAGCCTGACAACAGACTCGTGAGGAGAAGGGAACTGTGGGAAACAGCTCTAGCTTAACTACATTGACAATAAAAAGCCACCACAATATGGGCTTGCTAGATAATCAAAAATTATCTTACATATACTACATCATCTGGGCCAAATTTTAAAATTTTTAATAAAAGTCTATTAAGGTTTCATCTGAAAAATATTTCTTGTGTTCCAACATTGGACATTATCTGTTATATTTTCCAGAATCCTAAAATCCTTTTTGGAAATACAATGGATAAAAAAATAATAATAAACAGTATTCCTACTAGTATGTTTGATTTCCACAGGACTTTTCAAAGAAAAGTCTAGAAAAGAATCCTCTTAACCAACCTTTGCATTTCCAGAGAAGAAACCTCTCAGTGAACACTTTTTATTTACTGATGTTTGGAAACAAGATATACAGTCATAATTATTTCTTCATGAAGAAAACAGAAGTTACTTTCTTATGTATGTATTTCCTAATTTCTCTCTCTCTCTCTCTTTTTTTTTTTTTAGCCAAAGTTAAATGTCCGTGTTGGTCCTGATTCTTAGTTAAGAATTCTTCTCTCAAAACACTTTGAGTACAAAACAAAACTTTTAGATAAAGATCTAAAGTGGAAGTCTACTAAAAACTTTTTGTATATGATATCTGGCCTAGTTCATTATTTATGTCACTATTCTGAGATTGAATTCACAAGAAATTCAAATCATAGTTTATAGTTTTAACCCCTGGGGTATTATTGTTCTTTGGCATAAGGAATGCAAATGTTTATCAGATATCAGTTTTGTTTCATGTTTTGCCTTGAGAAAACTTCACATAAAATAATTTGCCAATGCAGGAGACCCCGGTTCAATTTCTGGGTCAGGAAGATCCACTGGAGAAGGAATAGGCTGCCCATTCTAGTATTCTTGGGCTTCCCTCGTGACTCAGCTGGTAAAGAATCCACCTGCAATGCAGGATACCTGGGTTTGATCCCTAGATTGGGAAGATTCTGAAGAAGGGAAAGTCTACCCACTCCAGTATTCTGGCCTGGAGAATTCCTTGGATTGTCTAGTCTGTGGGGTCACAAAGAGTCAGACATGACTGAGTTTCACTTTCACAACATACTCTCAAGATCTTCCTGGAATATGTAATTTTGAGAGTGAAAGTGAAGTCTCTCAGTCAGGTCCAACTCTTTGCGACCCCATGGACTGTAGCCTACCAGGCTCCTCCTTCCATGGGATTTTCCAGGCAAGAATACTGAAGTGGGTTGCCTTGTAATTTTGCGGGTTCCTTATTTAAAGTTATTGCTGAGTTTGGATTCTTAGAGATTCATCTGTGAGACTGAATTGGAGTTAAGTGTTTTTTGTTTTTTCTCTTAAAACTTGGGTACTGTTTGTAAGATTATTTGCAGGGGAACAAACAACTAGTCTCAGGTATGTTTTTCTATCTGTATTCAGTTTCTTTTACAGTTTGGTTTTGGATCATGATATGATTCCACAGGCAGCAGTGAGATGCATATTACCCTAACTGGGCTCTTGCAAGCTCCAGTTGGGGCTTCCCTGGTGACTCAGTAGTAAAGAATCCACCTGCCAATGCAGGAGACACGGGTTTGATCCCTGGGTCGGGAAGATCCCTTGAGAAAGAAATGTCAACCCACTCCAGTATTCTTGCCTGGGAAATCCCATGGACTGAGGAGGCTGGCAGGCTATAGTCCAATGGGGTTGCAAGAGGGTCAGACATGACTTAGCAACTAAACAACAACAACAAAACTACAGTTGATATGGAATGGGATGGATTCCTTTCAGTAAATTAAAAGAAAATATTACAGGCATGCCTTCAGAGATATATTATAGTTTCAGAGTAAAAGCAGAGGATGGGTTAGTTTTAGTTATTACTGGGTTAGTTTACTTATTACTGGCTGGATTAGTTATTGACCGTTATGTTGAATTAGTTTGATTTTCATTAGTGTCATGATAGGAAGAAGAGGTCAAGAATCCCTTCCTCAGTGACTTCAGGACAGGAAGACAGAAGCACTGCTGATGGAGGGGAAAGGTCAGCCAAGGTAGGGAGAGGAGAAGCTGGAAGTACCTCAGCCCTGAGACAAGAGTCAGGGGTTGTGTGAGACAAGAGGAGAGAAGCAGCAGACCCTGTCCCTCCTTGGTCATCTGTTAAGGAGCTTGGATCTCACCTTCAGGATGACAGGGAGCCAATGATGTAAGGAAACTGGTGACTTAGGAACGAATTGGTTCTGGACTGTAGTCACAGATTGGACTCCTAGGTCCTACAGGTACATTGTAGAGTAAGGTTCTATTCGTGGAAATGTATTTCATGAGAAGAGAAATACCAACCATGAAAATAAACAGAAAAGAAATAATACAAAAGATATGCTTTTACAAATGTGTATAAGAACTATGTAGTGAAGGTTACTTTTAGGGGTTTGGGGCTTTGTTTGGTCTTTTTGCATGAATTGTGCTAAAGTTGTCTTCTTTTCTCTGAAAATCTCTTTGTAGCAAACATGGGAATATTTTATTTTTCCAAAGACCTTTGGCCTCAATTAAAAATTAGGGTCCTTTCTGCCTAAACTGCTATCTGACAGATTTCATTCATTCACTGAAGAAGTACTTATTGAACCCCCTGCTATGTGAGATATTATTTTAATAATAAAAAAGACAAAAAATTTTCCAACATGGAGTTTTTTTCCTCCTTGAAGAGAAAGAAAATAAACACACACACACACAGTAATGCTAGTTAATGAGAAGGGTGACAAGACTTGTAAAGAAAAATGAATAGACTGTGGGGAGGAGGAAGAGTGCGAGAAATACATTAGAAAGTTACTTTATATAAGTCAAGAGAGACTTTGCTGTGGAAGTGACATTCGAGCAGAAACCCGAATGAACTGAGACTGTCTGGGGAAAGACCTGCACCAGTGCCTCCAAATCTGAGTGTTAGGGAAACAGGTGGGGCAGGTGCCCAAGTCACTGCTTCTTTGGTGATTCTCTGCTGTGAACACAGATGTAGTTCCAATCAGCTACATCACCTCTGACTTCACTGGACTCTTCAGGGTCCCCAGTGAACCTCAACCTTGTTGGTAACATCTGTCAAAGTCATGAGTGGGCACAAATAGGAGGACGCTGTGTTGGTGTTGGTATTGGTGGCGCTGGTGGTCTGCGTGTGTGCGCGCCTCTTACGATCAGAAAGCTTTGAACAGCAGAGGGTTGGAACTCAATATACTATAAATATGGGATCTTAATAAAATGATCATTTAAAAAGTCAATAATGATAATAATCACCAGCATTTTTTAAAGCATGTACCATGTGTTAGACGTTATCTTAAGTATTTTACATGACCTATTATTTGATTCTTTCAGAGCTTCTGTGAGGTGGCAAGTACCTCATGAGAGAGTGAGAAAAGAGACAGAAAGTCTCTTAGTAACTTGCTCAAGGTTACACTGTAAGAGGCAAAGGCGGGGTTTGAAATGTGGTCTGTCTAACGTCAAAGCGCAAACTTTATACCAACCACTATGTAATTCAGTCTCCAAGGGCAGCGTGCTGGCAGCAGCGTGGAGGGTGGGCAGGCAAGGATGTGAGTGCTAAGCAGAAGAAGACAGCACTTCTGACTAATTTCCTGACAACCTCTCCCCTCACCTGGGTATCCTGCTACATAGTCCAAGAGGAAACACAGTCCTTCTATCCTTTTGGATGGAGATTTGCTATTGACAGGAAAAATGAACAGACAGATTTCCCATGAGGAGAAGGTCTTGTAGAAATTCATCTTTAGGAATAATTACTTTCCATTTGTGCCATTCCAAACCTTGTTACATTTGTGCTGGTTGAATCGAGAAATAAGAAGTATGGAGGGCTACCCTATATATAAGGATAAACTTGTGATCCTGAGGAAGTTGGGAAAACCCACAAAGTCAGATAATCACAGTATGAGACTGGACCTCTGATGGATGAACCATGTCTTCTTTGGGACAGAATCATTTTCTCCTATGACACTTCAATTGTCATTAGGTGATGCTGAAATAATTGCATTTTCCTTCCAAATAACTCATACAAATTTAAATAACAGTTCATAATTGCAGATGCATTTGGTTTATTTTTTCCTAATGGGAACAGGATGATAATTATATACATTCTTTGCACCAAACCATTAGCATCATATTAGTGTTTAGTCTGACGTCTTGGTGCACAGGTTGAAAAGGTTAAGATAACAGTTCTTGGAAAGAGCAGCTTTATGGACCACATCATTCTTCAGCCTGTAAGATAGCTGTCATTAACATTCAGTATCATTAGTCTTAGTTTTGGTTTTCATTTCACTGAAAATTACTCACAGCTCAAAAATAGAATATATGAGGAAAAATGAATCAGAGTGATAGAAGTTAGATTCTGATTTTAGTTTGCCTTGTTAATATCTCTCTGTATACAACAAATATGACATGTTTTTTGTTTTCCTCTTGCAGGGAGTGTGACTGCTGTTTTAATTTTTTAAATGTTGAAACAATTGTAAGCTCACAGAAATACTGAAAGTATAGTACACATGACCTTTTTCCTCTGAGTTATTTGAGATTAGGTTTTGGAGGTGATGCAGAGTAAATTTTTAAAATAGAAGAAGGCCCTGAAATCTGTAAGATGCAATTACAAATATACAGGACATTTGGCCTCTATAAGATACTGTAACATTAGGCCTCATGCGACGAGTTGACTCACTGGAAAAAACTGATGCTGGGAAAGGTTGGGGGCGGGAGGAGAAGGGGACGACAGAGAATGAGATGGCTGGATGGCATCACCGACTCTGTGGACATGAGTTTGAGTGAACTCCGGGAGTTGGTGATGGACAGGGAGGTCTGGCGTGCTGTGATTCATGGCGTCACGGAGAGTCAGACACGACTGAGCGACTGAACTGAACTGAACATTAGGCCTCAAAACAAAATAGACCACAATCTCTACCTCCCGGAACTCACATTTTAGTGCAAAAACACAGCCCATGAATGTATGTTAACTTTAGGTATGTTTGAGGTCACTTACACTGGAAAGTGATCAGGGAGGGTAAGGGAATGGGGAGTATAGGTGGGGTGGGAGGGATTTTAGGAAGGGGGTCAGTAAAGGCCTCACTGAGAAGCCAGCATTGGGTTAGCATTTTGAAGGTGAGGAAGAGAAGCGAGCCATGGCTGTCTGGGGGAAGAACATCTATTCCAGATGGAGACAACAGCCAGGGCAATGAGCCTGAAATGGGAGCCTCTGGTGTGCGCCAGGCACAGTACATGGGCTGCTTGGCTGAAGTTAGGAGCAGGGCAGAGAGGTGGGAGAGGAGCCTTGGGAGGATGGGGGTGTATCCTACAGAGAGAAGAGCTCATTGATCAGATATCTGCATTCCAATCCCAGCATCACCACTCTTAATTAACCTTTCAGGCTGTTGGTTTAAAAAACAGTAATCAGATTTTTTTCCTCATGTTATTTGTGTCTTAATCCAAAATTCCTATTGCAAAGTATTTTTTAAGGGTTGTTTTTTTTTTTTTTTTGATGGACCACTTTTAAAGTCTTTAATGAATTTGTTACGATACTGCTTCTGTTTTATGTTTTGGTTTTTTGGCCATGAAGCATGTGGGATTGTAGCTCCCAGAGTGGACATTGAACCTACACCCCCTGCATTGGAAGGCCAAGTCTTAACCACTGGACAACCAGGGAAGTCCCCTATAGAGCATTTTAAACAGTAATATTTTAACAGGCTCAAGTAGATAAACTAAAGGCAGAAGACATTATTTTTAAAAGGCTTTAATACTGATAACGCAAGATAATTGTGTTTTCTCACTTTCTTAGCAGCCACTGTGGTTCCCTATAACTAAATCGAGAACACAGAAGACATTTGTAGAAGGAAAACAGAAATCTGACTCTCCCCACCTTCCTTAATTTTCCAAACTGGTGTTTCACAGGAAGATGTGAACATTTGAGTGTTTCCTGTCAGAAATGGGCCTCTTCTACCCAGTCACCATAATAGGCAGTAAATAGAATGAGGATCTCTAGTTCACAGTTAAGCTCTCCTTTTATCAGAACGCCTACTCATACCAGAAGGAATCATTTTTACAGGTCAAAGAGTAGTACACCACAGTACTCAGCCTGGCGTGTTTTGGTTATTGTCTTTCATTTTACAAGCAACACGAGGACATTTATTTTTAAAAGCACAAAAAGTTAATGTTGGGTTTGCAAAATCTAGGGCTTTTTGGCTTGTTCCTCTGAGCTCTTTACAACGTGGACATGTTGAGTTTTTTAAGAGCTGAAAGATGATCTCAACTATGTCTTTAAACGTTTAATTGCACAGCTTTTGAATTTTTAAATGTTTAATTTATCATGACATATCAGGCACTGAGATGAGCGTGAGGACTGAATCTTAGAACTGAGATGAGTATTGACCAGTTAATTCTAGCAAAAATAGCTTTTGAGAACTAAAAGTGTGAATTCCATTTTCAAGGAAAAAATTATTCTTTGGGCAGCACTGGCAGTTTAGTTCTACATCATCTCAAGGGCCACATCATTAACACAAAGGACCAAGCTCAACCGGTAAGTTCGAAGCTCTCCATCCCTAGTCTCCAGGGCCAACCCAGGAACCATAGGCCAGTGACTAATGAGAAACCAAAGACTCTGTGGTTTCAGGCAGCAAGATCAGCACCATAATCACAATCGTAAGGGTATCTAACAAGGATGTCCTTAGTGAGCAGCTCACTTCCCTCCTGCATACCCACTTTTCCTCTCTGCAAAGTAGAAGGCCAGTTCTTCTTCCGTTTGTTGAAGGATATAAAGGTATGACCCAGTTGCTCACAAAGCTTTGTAATCTGAGTTTGCATTAGTGGAAAGACAATGTCCAGATCAAGCCAGCAACGGACATATCAGCACTCAGCGCTGGTAAGGCTGGTTTAGAATTATTTCTTGGTGTTTGGTTCTGACCCAACACATCAAGAGTGACATCGGCAACTTGGATATTAGGAGAAGGGCACCAAAATGGTGAGTTGTCATGTAAGGGAGAGTTGAAGAAAGCAGGAATGTTGGGCCTAGAGAAGTCTGGTCACCGGTTTCAGGAACATGAAAGGTCAGCTGTGGCCCAGGGCTGGATTTGGGGATCTTGAGAACATGATGTGTAAGTGAAATCTGCTCAGTCTCAGTTTTGTGTCCGAGTTGTGTCTCCCAGCGCTCAACACACCCTGTTTGCATGGCGTTTCAGGTGCTGTCCCCTCGCGCTCGCTCCCTTGGCCGCACTGAGGGCGCAGGGGCCTTGTTTTGTGTCCTGCTGTCTTTCTGTCTCTCTTGGTCTCTTTCATGATCACACATTCGTGTCCATTGCCCTTGTGCGCCAGTTGTTATTGCATTCTCTGAAATACAAACTCACCCTGCATACATATTATCGTCTTCATTCTTGACAGCTGCCCAGAGTTAAAAAACAGATCCCATGACCAGCCAGGAATGAGCAGTCTAAGTCAGATGTGTGTGAAGAGGTCAGAGGGGACATTCAACCAAGCATCTGAGAAAATGCTAATCCCTAACCTTATTGCACCGTGCTGAATGTCCTGGATGCACTTACTCATTTAATTCTCAAATAATCACAATAATTACAGAGATGGATATCTTAATTGGGCTTCCCCAGTGGCTTAGTGGTAAAAAGTATCCTCCTGCAATGCAGGAGATGCACAGAAAACTAGGGTTTGATCCCTGGGTCGGGAAGATTCCCTGGAGAAGGCAATGACAATCCACTCCAGTATTCTTGCCAGGGAAAATCCCATGGACTGGCAGACTACAGTTCATGGGATCACAAAAGAATCAGATACGACTTTGCAACTAAACAACAACAATAATTTTATTATCTTTATTTAATAGACGAGGAAACTGAGAATCAGAGAGGTTGAGTTACTTGTCTGAGAAAACCACCAGCAGTCTGATACCTGTTTAATATGCGCCAGATAAATCTAAAGTTTGCTGAAAGGGGAAAGGTTGAATGTGTGCATCAAGGATGACAGGATCCAGTGGAAGGGGGAAAGGGAACAGTCTGCTAGGAAAAGCAGCTCCGGAAGGGGATGGAGGGAGGAGAGTAAAGGCAGGCTAGACACAAATGCTGTGATAACAGAAAGGGCAGACGGCCTTGGGAGCCATACTTTGTCCAGTTTTTTTCCATTTTGTTGAAATTTGATTTTTTTTAAAATTTTTACTAGCATTTTAAACTAAGAAGACTAGCTGAATTGTTATATATACTTTTTCTACAATAGCTATATAGACACATCCCAGCTTATGTTAGGTTTGGGGATATGGCCTACCTTTAACATTAACTACTGGTATTCTTCTAAATTTTTCTCACCACCTCCACCTCTGGTCTTTCTTAAAAGTAAGCTTCGGTTCCTTTCTAAACCAGTGTGTGTGACTATTACCCTTTGTTCTGCTTAAGAAGAGCTATTAGGCTGTATTGCTGTAAATGGCAACCCACTCCAGTGTTCTTGCCTGGAGAATCCCAGGGACAGGGGAGCCTGGTGGGCTGCTGTCTATGGGGTCGCACAGAGTCGGACACGACTGAAGAGACTCAGCAGCAGCAGCAGCAGCTGTGGCTGAGGAAAGCAGAACAATGCTTCAGGCTGATCTCCTTTCTCTCTTCCAATCTTATAAACCTCCTCCAGGGTTGGATAAATGTAAATGCTCAGCCTCAAGGGAGCAGGGCCTAGGACAAGTGGGGGAATCTACAGTGTTTTACCCCTTTCCATACGCTTGGGGCTGATGCCTGTTCCCCAAGCTTGCTGGAGGATATCTATTTGGAGTAGAAGGCAGGAAGAAAGGCTGCCCATGTTGTGGTTTTAGTTTTTGTGTTGGTGTAATTTTATTTTTTGGTAATTTTTATTGGAGTAGAGTTGCTTTACAGTATCATGTTAGTTTCTGCTGTACAGCAAAGAGAATGAGCTATGCATGCGCGTTTATCCTGGTTTTTTTTAAAGACGGTTATTTATATATTTAGCTGCGCCAGGTCTCAGTTGCGGCACAAGGGGTCTTTTCGTTGCAGAGTGTGAACTTTTAGTTGCGGCATGTGGGATCAATTTCTCTGACCAGGGACTGAACCCAGGTCCCCTGCACTGGGAGCACAGTCTTAGTCCCTGCACCACCAGGGGAGTCCCCAAACAGTCCCTCTCTTTTGGATTTCTTTCCCATTTTGGTTACCACAGAACTGTTGGTATAATTTTTAGAAGAATGGATTTTTAACTCCTTATGCTGGATATTCGTCATCTGCCCCCTAAGCCTACTCTCCACCAGCACTGTGGTCTTCACGATTCTTACTCTCTGGGTTACGCTTGGTTTGGCCAGTGGGAGGACAGCAGAAGCACAGGAAGGTCCTCCAGGAACTGGTCCCCTTGCCCCTTCTCGCCCTCCCTCCCTCCAGGTGGTTCAGCGGCAGCTGAGTCTCCCTGCTTAAGGACAGCTTCTGTTGGGTGGGACGCAGCTGTCACAACTCCTCCCTTGCCCCTTCAGCCCTGGGAGTGGTAACAGCTTCCAAGGGCTCCTCCACCATCTTTGTTGACTCCTTTAACCCTGCCCTCCCCTCTGTAAACATTTCCTTCAGTCAATAGTCCTCAGTTACTCTTTCAAATGTGCCAGCTGTTTCTGCTGGAATGATCATTTGATGTTTGATTTGGCATATCTAAAAGAAAAATGAAACACCCGGATCACAGAGTTAAGCCACCCAAATCAACTTTTAATAGTGCATACATTTTATAGGAAATACAAAAATATAATTCAAGAAAATTTACTTACAAATAAAAGTCACAAAAGTTACCAGAAAGAAACTTTCTGAAATAGAAATTAATGCCCAATACATGGCTTTGTTCCATGTATACACTAGACTGTAGCTTCTGTGAATTGCTTAAATGACATTTATTTCCATAGTGTGTATTTCAGTGATCAAACGCTTTGTAAATTTAAAAAGAAAGTCAATGATAATGCTGTTAGTATAATGAGTATAGGTATGATTTAAACATTCAATCAAAGAGGAATTCTAACGGAGTCGTTCATGTCTGATAAAGGCAGAAGATGGCCATCCTAAGCAGGCATGGCAAGTCCACACATAATCAATTTCTGCGAAGACTGTTTCTCTGTGAATGATTCAAGTAGGGGCTCTTCTCAAATTCAGAAAACCATCATTTTTGGCTTAAAATATTAGATTTGACTAAGGGAAGTAATGGAGAAGGAAATGGCAACCCACTCCAGTATTCTTGCCTGGAGAATCCCATGGACAGAGGAGCCCGGCAGGCTATAGTCCATGCGGTCCCAAAGAGTCAGACATGACTGAGCAACTAAACCAAGGGAAGGAAACAAACCTCTACTTAAAGGTGAACTAACTGTCTTCCCCTTCCTTTCAAAGTCATCAAATTTTGAACTTGAAGATGTTAATTTTTCCTTGGTTCAAAGCAGAACTGACATTACATTAGCACGAGGGCAATCTGTCTCTGAAAGTGCACTGCTGAGAGCAGGCCAGGGCACCAACGGCTCTGAGTCACATTGAGAATGCAGTGATGAGGCTCGGATCTGCCCTCCACCTGCCCAGGACGTGTTGTCTCTGCCAGTATGGCGGCTAGAGGTTGGTGCTGTTTCTGGCTCTGGGTTGTCATGGGTCCAGACCACTTTGAGAGTCAGGTCTTTCAGAGGCTTTCTATAGTTTCTGAGAAAACACAGGCCTTTTTAGGATCTTAGGAAATTCAAGGCCACAGTTTAGTACCAGAATTTCCCAGTTTTCTCTTGGAAAGATGATCCAGGGCCACAGTGAATCATGCGTGTCAAGTTGTTTCAGACATGTATGACTCTTTGTGACCCTAAGGACTGTAGCCTGCTCTGCTCCTCTGTCCATGGGATTCTCCAGGCAAGAATACTAGGGTGGGTTGCCATGTCCTCCTCCAGTGGATCTTCCTAATCCAGGGGATAGAATCCCCATCTCCTGCATTGGCAGGCTGGTTCTTTATCACCAGGATCGCCTGGGAAGCCCCACAGTGAGCCACCCAGTAACATTTCAGCTCAGAACAGAACTGCTTCAGAAAGTTAGGTAGACTTGCTTTATAGCATCGTGTTAGTTTCTGCTGTACAGCAAAGGGAATCAGCTATGCATGTGCATTTATCCTGGCTTTTTTAAAAGACAGTTATTTATTTATTTAGCTAGGCCAGGTCTCAGTTGCGGCATACTGAGTTGAATATCCACTATAGTTTTTCTCTCTTTTCATTCCACTGACTGTCGGGGACAAAGAATAAAATCTAGGTCTTCCTTTATTATAATTCAATGTTCTGATATACCAGACTTCGTTCTGTGTTTTTTATTTAACTTGAAAATGAGTCAGCAAACTTAAACAGGTACATCTGATGTGATGTGATTCTTAAAAAGGAAATATTTACATATCCAAGATAAGTAATTTCTCTATTACCTTGAAATTTCCATTAATAGTAAGTAATTTACTATTACATAGGATTTTAACTTTCAATTTCTTCTATGTAAATATCAGTGCAAATAAAATTTCAGGATTTAGTCATTTAACACAGTGCAAGGAACAGGAATATACTAGGAAACAGAGCTCTGGAAATCTATCACGTTCTTAAATGGCTTATACTCATATTTTTGGGTCACAGAGTGAATAATTTTGTTTCCACTACTGATATTATATCCAAGTCTGTGCTTTTTTTTTTTCTTTTTAAATTTCTCAGGCATTATTCGAAAATCTGGGGGGATGATGAGGTAGGGTGAATGATTGTAGGTAACATTTTTATTTGGAGGAATAAAAGTCATCTGATAAAAGAAATTAATCTTCCAGATCCAGAATAACTTTAGCATTTTATGTTCAGGAATTACCCATGAGCCTAATTATTCTTATTTAGAACAATTTCTTATCTTGGTGGACAGTGAAGCTTTATTTACATGTCCAGATTTTAGCTAAGTTAAACTTAGCCTGGTTTGTTTAAATTAGTACAAAAGCAAACCATTCATTTATTCTTTTTAAAATAAGGGATAATTTGATATAGATTCTGTCATAATACATTGATTTCAGAATCACTCTTAAGTGATCATCTAGTCTGATAACTACTTCCAGGAAATAGTTTTGTATAAGCAATTAAATGAGACTTTGAAAAAACTAATATTCTTTTTTGGTTTTTATTATAGCTATGTTGTAATAATATTCACTGCAAAAAATAAAATAAAATAAATAAAATGTCCACTATATTGAAGATCATGCTATAAGGGGAAAAATTTCCTCTAATATCAAGTATTGTATTGAATATTTCAAACTCTAATTTGCAATCCAACCACACTTTAAAAATCTGCTAAATTAAATTTTAAAACTCCACTTTTATCTAATTTTTAAAATTAGTATATCCACAGAAACTGTAAATTGCTATTTGGGGGGAATTCATCACATACTATTCCATTTTCAAATTTTTTTGGTTTATAGCTTATTTTTGTAACATTTCAGATGAGTTTATACTATAACTAAGATATGATTAAACAATACAAATTCACTGAAATATTTTGATGCTAAGTTTATACAATGCTAAACATTTAGATTTAGAAATATATTAAAATATGATACACTGTATGATTTCCTATACAGCATGAGTCAAGCCATGTTTCCCAGATAAACATTCAGACAGATGAATTTTGCTACAACACAATCATCCTACAAAGTGGGTTAGTTACAGCCTCAATATCAGCATTAAAAGAGTTCAGTGTAGCTGAAGAACTGACCAGATTTTTCAGTTTTTAATTCTAATATTTGACTCAGACATAACCGCATACACCCTTCCCTGGAAATAAAAAGTAGAATATTAATGAGAATTACTTATCTTCATAATCTACTATTTATCGCTGAGAGGAAAATTTCTAAAGTCCTTTTAGTTACCATTAGTTCAACAGATGTTATAAAATAAATAACCTGACACTCTGACAACTGAGCCTACTCTTCTATGAGTAATACTATCGTGACAAGAGCATGCTCCCACATATACAAACATACAGTACAAAGTACTTATGATTTTCAAACTCATTGTCCAAAGAAAGGGTTTGATAAGCAATTACAAGACACCAGGCTTGGTTGCTTGCCCATATCCACTTCCTAGAGAATATATAAGTTTTATCTGGTTAGACTGTACACTGTTATGTTTACAATGGTACTAGCCCAGAAGATTAAAATAGAAAACACAGTAACTATTTAGGGCTTTAAACAAATTACAAAACTACATGCTTCCTCATTCAACAAGAAAGCTTAAATCAAAAGGCATGGGATCATAAATACAGTTGGTTGTTCCTCCAAAGACCATGAACATGCTCCTTGAGGGTAGGTTTTATAGATCCTTCCGACACCTTCCCAGAAGTGCCTTGTCAGCACATCTGTAGCCCAAACCACTCCTGAAATGTTTGTTTACTCAGCTTCATTAGGGTAACATCATTGTGTTTATAAACTAACTTTTTTCCATTTCTCTAAGGAACCATTTCAAAATGATCTTCCAGATGGTGGTTAACTAGCACTTCTTAACTACCATCCTCAAAGGTCAATCTGTTTACTGGCATTTGACTGTGTAGAACAGGAAGTTTGTGTTGCTTCTTGTGCTCTTAATGAAACCCGACAGCAGAGGACTGAACGCATTAGTCTCAGAACAGGAGGTCTCAGAATGGCAAAGACCCAGGGGTCAATTATTGAGTTAATTGATAAAAATCTAAGAGCTTGGAGGTCCCACTTTTCTTTCCGGGAAGAGTTTTCATTCATATATGCAAAAATCTGTAAGAAGCAAAAGGGGGAAAAGATGTCAGTTTTATACTGTAGCAGCAGATAGGCTTCGACCATGTGCAGTTTCTTAAGGCTGAAAAGCAAAATGTGTTTTGTATGTGGTTGCGGTGCTGAGAGGGAAGTTGCAAAATTTCACCCCTCTCACACAAGTTTATGCCTTAGGGACACTCTGAAACAGAAGTATTGTCTCCTTTTGATAGATGGGGAAGTGAGGGAATAACAATGTGTGGCACTTACCTTCAAATACTGAATTATGATAACTCAGTGAGAGAGGGCACACCACCCTCTCATAACCACAGAGCTTATGTTCTGGCCACTGGGCTGCCTGGGTCTGAATCCTGGCTCCAAAAGCAGCTCTGGGACCATAGGTAAGAAAACTAACCTCTTTGTGTCTCCCTTTCTACATCTTTAAAATGAATGACAATGATAACAATACCTATTCTTGGGATTGTTGGGAAGATGACAGGAAGTCATCCATGTCAGCTACTGCAAACAGTGCTCCCTTAAAACATGCCCCACAATGACAGTCCTTATTATCTTCATTTTACCAGCGAAGACACCATAGGGCAGAGACAGTAAGGGATTTGTCCAAGTTCCCAGAACCGGTTAGTGGACAACTCAGGACACAAAAGTTGACAAAGGTCTGTATAGTCAAAGCTATGGTTTTTCCAGTGGTCATGTATGGATGTGAGAGTTGGACCATAAAGAAGGCTTAGTGCCAAAGAATTGATGCTTTTGAACTATGATGTTGAAGAAGACTCTTGAGAGTCCCTTGGACTGCACGGAGATCAAGCCAGTCAATCCTAAAGGAAATCAGCTCTAAATATCCATTGAAAGGACTGATGCTAAAGCTCCAATAATTTGGCCATCTGATGTGAAGAGCTGACTCATTAGAAAAGACCCTGATGCTGGGAAAGATTAAGGGCAGGAGGAGAAGGGGGTGACAGAAGATGAGATGATTGGATAGCATCATCGACTCAATGGACATGAGTTTGGGCAAACACAGGGTGATGGTAAAGGACAGGGAGGCCTGGCGTGCTGTAGTCCATGGAGTCACAAAGAGTCGGACATGACTGAGGGAATGAACAACAACAGGACACGAATTCCAAGTCCCTTGACAGTGAGCAGGGCTCACTGTTTGCTACATCCAGGTCGCCTATGTAGGCCAAAGGTCTTCAGAAGAGTCTTAAACACTGGAAAGCTGACACAGCATTACATGTTGGCCAATGTTCTCAAAGAGGTATACCAGTTCTCATCTGATTCCTTAGGTATTTAGGGAACAAACAACTTTCTGATCAGATTGCAGAGAATGGAACAGCATATACCTGATAAAGATCAAACACTTCCACATAGCTTACAGAAAAGAGTGAAACATGTAAATCATACCCAGTCGTTTGAAGCCAGTTCTTTATAGAGCTCCAGGGCCTTTCTTACCAACTGCAGCGGGTGAGTTAGAGAGTTATTCTTTCTTTCCTCCACTTTCCCTCATCAGAAGAAGGAATAGTTTCTTTCCTATCCCCCTAGTACTTAATTCCGCAGGCATCTGGCAACTGCATATACAAAGCAAATTGCAGGGAGGGAAAGAGTAGTCATCTTCGGGTTGCTTATGTTAGGGCAATATCGGGGAGGTTTGGCAGCCGTAGGTGTTTATGCCAGAGAATCTTGGCTTAAGGGAATAGAGAAGAGACTTGGCAGATGAGCAAAGGAAAAAAAAAAAACACTGAAGGTGGATGTCCCTGAATATAGAGAGAAGAAAAAAATTAGGTGGAGATATGCAAGGAAGCAATACTACTCTTGTCAGCTAAATTATTTTAGATGAAAAATTTACAGTACTTATATGGTATATTTAAAGAGCAATTTAAATATTGCTGTTTAAATTGTGACTCTTAAAATTGTGCATCTAATTATGGCACAGAATTGTCTATAAGGTCTTGAATCCAGCTACAATTCAGTGTGTATATATATATATATATATGGAGAGAGAGAGAGAGAGAAAGGGCTTCCCTGGTGGCTCATATGGTAAAGAATCTGCCTACAATGCAGGAGACCTGGGTTTGACACCCAGGTCAGGAAGATCCCCTGGAGAAGGAAATGGCAACCTATTCCCATATTCTTGCCTGAAGAATTCCATGGACAGAGAAGCATGGTGGGCTAGAGACTATGGGGTTGCTAAGAGTAGGACACAACTGAGCGACTTTCACTCACTCAAAGGGCCATTTTGGAATTTTGGAATTCAGGATGATATTGTACATAAACCTGATAGATTAAATTCTATTAGTCACTACACACACATACAACTGAGTGTTCTGTCATAGAAAAAGTTTGTAGCTGGGTTTATGACCTAATCTCACCCAAAAACTATAACACTGGATTGTCTAGCGGGCCACATAGAGAGGGATCAGCATTCCGGTGTCACAGGTCACATGTGAAGATGAGTCAGGTTTTCAGTGGCAAGATTAGACCATAGTTCCTGGTCTCTTTAGAGTGTGATTGACCAATGAGAAGTAAAAAATGGTTTCAGAGGATGAAGCAATTCTGTACTTTGTTTCTGTTTCATCCACTATACTGAGTAATTTTTAGAAATGCTTAATATTTGCATTTTAGGAGGTGGCCAACATGTGCATGCTTAGTCGTTTCAGTCGTGTCTGACTCTTTTCAACCCATGGACTGTAGCCCACCAGGCTCCTCTGTCCATGGAATTTTCCAGGCAAGAATACTGGAGCAGGTTGCTATTTCCTCCTCCAGGGGATCTTCCCGGCCCAGAGATCAAACCTGCATCTCCCACATTGCAGGTAGATTATTTTACCCACTGAGCCACCTCTGTACCCATTGAACACTAATTCCTCATTCCCCTCTCCCTTCAGCCAATCCTGGGTTTTAGTTAGAGGCTTACACAATGGATATAGGTCAATTAATCAATAATGTTTCAATTACATCCTGGAATGCTGTTTCAGAGGCTGGTAGACTGTATACATGTTTCTGTGCATGCTACTAATAAATTTGCTATGAGAAAAATATCAAGGACAAATGTAAACCAGTCAAGTGAGTTTTAACTCCTTAGGACAGACTCTCTTCAGGGCTTTGCTAAGAACAGACAGCATGTTGTGATACCTACAAAGCAGCACCAATGAAAGTTAGTGTCCTTTAGATTTGTCTTCCATTGAATCCCCACAGCCTCCATG
The DNA here is from genome assembly GCF_049115385.1 of Moschus berezovskii. NCBI lineage: Eukaryota > Metazoa > Chordata > Mammalia > Artiodactyla > Moschidae > Moschus > Moschus berezovskii. The sequence continues at coordinate 87,062,733 of NC_142468.1, forward strand.
TAAAACTTCATCTTAGCACTGACCTGGCACTGTTTGTTTCAGCTACTTTCCTACATTTAATGAAACTACATAGCACCTTCAGAATTTTAGAGCAAATGAGAACCTTATTTGGCTGCTCATTGAAATCACCTGAGGATCATTAAAAATACTCTGATGGAAAAAAATAATAAAGAAATAAAAATACTCTGATGGCTTTCTCCCTCCCTCAGAGACTCTGATTTTATTAGTCTGGGCTATAACCTGGGTGTAAGGGCTTTTAATGTCCCCCAGGAGATACTAGGGCTTTCCCGGTTGCTCAGTGGTAAAGAATTTGCCTGTCAGTGCAGGAGACATAAGAGATACGGGATCAATCCCTGGGTCAGGAAGATCCCCTGGAGTAGGAAATGGCAACCCACTCCAGTATTCTTGCCTGGAAAATCCCATGGACAGATGAACCTGGAGGGCTACAGTCTATAGGATAGCAAAGAATCAGACACAACTGAGCATGAATGCATACACAGGTGATACTAATATATTGCAAAGTTGAGACCCACTGCTTTAGACCCTTCGGAGAAGGCAATGGCACCCCACTCCAGTACTCTTGCCTGGAAAATCCCATGGACGGAGGAGCCTGGTAGGCTGTAGTCCATGGGGCTGCTAAGAGTCGGACACGACTGAGCGACTTCACTTTCACTTTTCACTTTCATGCATTGGAGAAGGAAATGGCAACCCACTCCAGTGTTCTTGCCTGGAGAATTCCAGGGATGGGGAGCCTGGTAGGCTGCCACCTGTGGGGTCGCACAGAGTTGGACAGGACTGAAGCGACTTAACAGCAACAGCAGCTTTAGACCCTTACCCAATACCTGAAATAGTTTAAAATTATTCATCTATCACACTGAACAACAAAAGACCTACTGAGGCCTGGCTATTTTAAACATGACTTGAAGTTTCCAGAGTTCAGTTCCTGATTATTAACATACAATGATTTCTTTTGAGAACTGAATCTTATGGGAAAAGTAGCTAATATTTACTGAATAGTTCTGTGTCAGGTCTGGTGCTAAACAATTTGTGTCTTGTTGTATTTAATCCTTCTACAAATCTGTAAAAGTGTTATTAGTCCCATTTTTGTAAGGAGGAGATCAAGGCTTAGAAGATTAGTTACACTGACCCAAATCACACCATGGGTACGTAGGGAAGCCTTGCAGCCACAGAAGCAGGACCAGACTTTCTTCTTAGCCACTACACACTCTAGCACCATCTGCATAAATACCTTATGATGTGAAGTGTTACATGAAATTCACCACTGACTGATTATGGGTTTGTAGAAGATTTCTTTCCAAATGTGTCAAAAATATTTATGGGTTTTCAGTTCAGTTCAGTTCAGTCGCTCAGTCGTGTCCGACTCTTTGCGACCCCATGAATCACAGCACGCCTTATGGGTATTACTGCTCCTGTTTATAGATTTAAAAATAATGGCTATCTAAGAAGCTGTTTACTTTCTTTGGGGTTTTTCTTTCCTCCACGCTTTCCACAGCCAAATGCAGGCAGTGACAATCACCTTGACCAAGAGTGTAGACATAACACATCACTTCTCTTTAGGGAAATGGCCCATAGTTCTCGCTGTCTACCTTTTTAAAACTCAGTGAAATCATATTGGTATTCACAACCACCATTTCATACCATATGGAGAAGGAAAAGCTGTCAAGTGAAAATACTCAAGTAGAAAAACTTTCTATTAAAAGGTAAGGTGTATTAAAATTCTTTAACAATCCCCAAACAGGAGAATGGATACGTGTATATGTATGGCTGCATTATTTGACTATACACCTGAAACTATCACAAGATTGTTAACCATCTCCAATATAAAGTAAAAAGTTTTTAAAAATCCCCAAATACATCACCGATGATGTTTGAATGATAAAGGGCTTTCTAGTATTGCATGCATATTAACTCAAAATATCACCAGGCAAAGTTCATTGTGGTTATGCACAGAGATTTCTGAATTTCTCTTTCATTACTACTAGAATTGTGATATTGTGCAAGTATGTAATCAACAAATTTCAAATCAGTTTTACAACCCCCTTCATGTTAAATTTTACATAAAGAGTACCAGGAATGAATGGGGGAAATTCCAGTACTGTTCACTTGCATTTGTTCTGTATTTGAAAGATCAGATTTCCACTAATCAGATTTACCTAAAAATTATAGCCTTAAAGAATTCTAAAGATGAAGCAATTTTTAGAACGAGTCAATGGTTCACTCTTGAAATTTTAGAACCAAATAAAATGCATAAGCACTTTATCCTAATGGCATGAGGAAAACAGTTTAAAATGACCAGAGGCTATTAATAGTTATTAGTAAAGTAGTGAGAAAGTGGCTAAATATGGGTTGGAAATTAAGAGACAAACAGTATCTGAGTCAAGAATGGACGTCTGATGTGTTTCCTGTGTCCTGTCTCATTTCAGGAAGAAAGAAAGTTTCTATCTGTCTCTGTGAAATGATAACAACATCTGATTAACATGCTGCTGCTGCTGCTGCTAAGTCACTTCAGTCGTTTCCGACTCTGTGTGACCCCATAGACGGCAGCCCACCAGGCTCCCCCGTCCCTGGGATTCTCCAGGCAAGAACACTGGAGTGGGTTGCCATTTCCTTCTCCATGAGGAATTTATTAATTTATATAATATTCCTTTAATGCAAAAACCATATGGAATATGTTATTGGTCCTATGCATGATTTTATATTGGATAGCCAAAATAATGCTTTTTTAAAAGATCAATTAAGAAATGTTTAAATGTTTAACAACAAAACTTTATGTGAGGAGTAATCAGATTATTTCTTAATTTAGACCAGTATTTACACTAGTGAATCTTCTAAAATCTCAGACTCAGCCTTTTAATGCATAGGTCTGTGCAGAAGCAAAAAGAAACTGCACCCTCAGTCCCAGCTCAGGTCCCTTGATCTGCTATAGAGAAAAAGGTCTTTACCACTGTATTTTTACAGCTAAAAGTTGAAATTAAGAGACAAAGTGGTACAGATATTTATAACATCTTTACAACTCTCTTATAAATCTTGGGTTGATCTTCTCATGGGCTTCCCTGATGCCTTAGTGGGCAAAAAAATCCGTCTGCAACCCAGAAGACACAGGAGATACAGGTTCAATCCCAGGGTTGGGAAGATCCCCTGGAGAAGGAAATGGCAACCCACTCAAGTATTCTTGCCTGAAAAATCCTCTGGACAGAGTAGCCTGGTGGGCTGTAATCCAAAAGGTTGAAGAATCAGACACGACCAATTAACTAATCACAAGCACAAAATCTTCTCATATGTTACCCCTGAATAAGTATTTTCTCTCTGATGGTATTGTGGTTAAAAGCATAGGCTCTGTGTTTAAACTGCCTGCCTTTGAATCCTGGCTCCAGTATTCACTAGCTTGGGACCCAGGGTAAGTTATTTGCCTCATTCGTAAAATGGGAATAAAAATGCTACCTATATGACAGATTGTTGTGAAGATAATGGGTTAATATATGTAAAAATTAGCACTCTAAAAATGTTAGCAATTTTGATGGTGGTAATAATGACCTGAACTTCATTACAGCGTACTGAGCATTTTACATTCTGAGTTTCACTCCCCAAGCTTTGGAAGTCCTAGGCTGGCATTCTTGGAGGAAGCAGTAATTGTAACTTGCCCATACTTTGGGACGATGGTTGACATTAGCAGTTCAAATTTCCTCAATTTCCTACCCCTCTTTCCTCATTCCTGGGGTACTGAGCAGGCTGGAGTCCCACTGGGTACAGAGCTATGAGCTCTTCTTGTTGGGCCAATGGTGTGGCCCACTTTTTGTGTGTTGTGTTAATTGTGCAGTCATGTCCGACTCTTTCTGGCCCCATGGATTGTAGCTCACCAGGGAAGACCTGTGGCCCACTTTGAGGGCCCAGAAAGCAGTTCTGTTATCTCAAGGAAGAAAGAGGCAGAGAGAGGGCAGATTGCTATCATTTTCTGGAACACAGGAAATTAGCTAGAATAGTTCATTAATAATTATTTTACATTGATTACATTTTTCATTGATGCTATTTGGATATGTTGGGTTAAATAAAATATTTTAGTTAATAATTAATTTCATCTTTTTTTAACTTTTTGTTATGTGGCTACTAGAAAATTGGAGAAATGCTGGACTGGATGAAGCACAAGCTGGAATCAAGACTGCCGGGAGAAATATCAATAACCTCAGATATGCAGATGACACCACCCTTATGGCAGAAAGTGAAGAAGAACTAAAGAGCCTCTTGATTAAGGTGAAAGAAGAGAGTGAAAAAGTTGCCTTAAAACTCAACAGTCAGAAAAATAAGATCACGGCATCTGGTCCCATCATTTCATGGCAAATATATGGGGAAACAGTGGAAACAGTGACAGACTTTATTTTAGGGGGCTCCAAAATCACTGCAGATGGTGATTTGAAATTAAAAGATGAAAAAAAGACATTTGCTCCTTGGAAGAAAGCTGTGACCAACCCAGAGAGCATATTAAAAAGCAGAGACATTACTTTGCCAACAAAGGTCTGTCTAGTCAAAGCTATGGTTTTTCCCCAGTAGTCTTGTATGGATGTGAGAGTTGGACTATAAAAGCTGATCACCGAAGAATTGATGCTTTTGAACTGTGGTGTTGGAGAAGACTCTTGAGAGTCCCTTGGACTGCGAGGAGATTCAACCAGTCTATCCCAAAGGAAATCAGTCCTGAATATTTATTGGAAGGACTGATGCTAAAGCTGAAACTCCAATACTTTGGCCACCTGATGTGAAGAATTGACTCATTGGAAAAGACCCTGATGCTGGGAAAGATTGAACGCAGGAGGAGAAGGGGACGACAGAGGATGAGATGGTCAAATGGCATCACTGACTCAATGGACATGAGTTTGAGTAAACTCCGGGAGTTGCTGATGGACAAGGAGGCCTGGCGTGCTGCAGTCCATGGGGTCACAGAGTCGGACACAACTGAGTGACAGAACTGAACTGAGAAAATTGGAAATTCCTTCTGTGTCTGGCATTTGTGGATCACAGGGTATTTCTATTGGGCTGTCCATGCTTTCTTAGAAAAACAGGAGAATTTCTGGAGGCAACCAGAGGCCTTTGCCTTTCCACCAGAGCCCTGGTTAGGATGTGTGGAAATGATTCCTGCCTTGGGTGGGAGATTGGTGTAGGCCATTTCTTTTTCTATTATTAATGATTAATTTTTTATTGTGGCAAAAAAGCATATAACATAAAATTCACCCTCTCAACAATTTCTAAGTGCATAATAAAATACTGTCACCCACATGCACATTGTTGTGCAAAAGATTCCCCAGAACCTCTCATCCCAATCCTACATGACTGAAACTCTACATCCACAGAACAACTCCTCCTACCCCTCCCCCAGCCCCTGGCATGCACTGTTCTATTTTCTGTTTCTATGCGTTTGACTTCTCCAGGTACCTTCTGTAAGTGGTGTCATACAGTATTTGTCCTTCGGTGACTGGGTGTAGGCCATTTCTGAGCACAATTTTCATGTGTACCAAGTAGAATCAAAGGACTTGGGGGGAAGCACCCCCCAGAGACCCATGCCAAGTGTTCTGAAATAGCAGAATGTAAAGCACCATTCTGTAGCCTTCACTTTGGAATTGTCAGATAAGCCTTCCAAGAAATAAATTAATTCTGGACAGCATAGCATTTCATAATGTTTAAAGCACTGTATAAAGGAAAGTTACAAGTACCAATAATCCATGGAAAAAATAAAATTAAATAAAAGTTAATGGTCCATGTAAATGTCCTTATTAAGAGATGACTTGATACTTCCCATTTTAGGTACAATTCAAATACCTGTTTTGTGACAGGCATCATCTCTTTTCACCAAGACTGTGGCAGGTAAGAGTCAACTCTTTATTCCCTGTAGGAGCAGTCTTGTGCTTCTGAAGATTAGGAAGTGGAGAAGCTAAAACTCAGAGTTCTCATTTCTCTGTAAGAGGTCAGTACTTGCTCAGATACATCCCAGGCTCTGCTACCCATGTTACATCTTAGGAGGTTCACACTTATAGCATCATGGAACTAACTGCTGGTATTGCCTCCAACCAGGGCAGCACCCAGCTGAGAACCTAGGCAAGGGGTTCCTCCAAGCAACCAGTCTTTCCTCTACTTATCATCATGAACATATTATGAATTTTAATGGCAACCAAGAGTTATACTTCCAATATACATGTAATTTGGGAATCCTGTAAACTAGGTTTTGTTGAACAAGACAGTGAACGCTCTGGATTTCTGCAATGTGGACCCTTCTCACTTGGGGCCATTCTTAATGGCAGCTGGAATGCTACTGGTTGGGCATCCCATTTTGCTTTGAGAGAAACAGAAGGCAGAGCCTGGAGAACTGGCACCAGCTGATTGGGATGGGGTGGCCGATGGGACTGGAAGCGAACTACAGCTCAGGGAAGTCACATTGTAACTGACAACTATCCAAAGGTAGAAGGGACTGCTTCTTCCTCAGATAGGAAGCCATTCTAGCCTTGTGGACCGGAACTGGCTCTAGGATGGGGTCTGGGCTGGCTTAGTGGAGGGCAAGACTCCCTTCCAGGGGTGCTGTGTCACTGTTTGAGAAACACTAGCATAGGGATGCCCGTTTGCTGGGGTTAGGGAAGCAGGAAGTGGAGTGAAGGTGAGACTCGAGAGGGGAAGGCGATAGACCTTTACAAATTAGGTCATATTTTTACAAGTTGTGAAAATCTGTGTGGTGGTGGAAAGGGTGGGAGTAAGAGGAGAGAGTGTAAGAAGGCTACACCGAGCTCGGCTGTGGAAAGCAAGTGAGTGACTTACCGTGAAAGGCAAGGAGCAGACGGCGAAGGTGATGGTCATGATGGCCAGGAGAATAAGATGGTCCGTCTCCTCCGCCATGGATACCCTTTCCGCTCTCCTGTGGCTGCTGCCCAAGGAGGGTCCGCAGCGGCTTCTCCTGCCCCGGCGGTGCATGTGGATGAGGTTGACGATGACACTGAAGTTGCAGGCGAGCACGGCGATGATGAGCAACAGCAGCAGAGTGGCATAAAGCCGCAGGTACGTGGTCTGCTTGTGTCCGATGAAGCACCACGTCCCTGGGCTGTACTGGGCATACTTCCAATGATCCAGCAGCGGCAGGGAGCAAAAGAGCAGGGAGACTATGTAGATAGTGGGCAGCACAGCCAGACCACTGCGGCGGGTGACTCGGCGCTGGTAAAAGTAGGGGTGTCCGATGGCTAGGTAGCGCTCCAGGGCCATGGCGAAGAGCATGAGCATCGTGGCCAGGCTGAAGAAGGTCATGGAGAAGGCAAAGTAAGTGCACACGCTCCTCTCCGGCCCCAGGGCCACCAGAGTCCGGTTCTGTGCGTAGGAAGCCAGCACCACGGGGCTGATGAGGCAGGTCCCAAGCAGGTCGGTGAGCACCAGCTCTGTCACCAGCACGTGGAACAGCGAGATGGAGTTCCTACGCCCCGAGTCCCCCCGCCAGCGGCGCATCAGGAGCGCCAGCGCAATGAGGTTCCCCAGCACCCCAGCCGTGAACATCACGGAGCTGATGGCCGGGCTCTCGCCCGAGGGGAGCCACCGTGGCTCTTCGCGGTTCTCGGACTGGGAGTCGTTGGAAGTATTGCCCATGGTCGGGTGCTGGGAGGAGAGACGCGGCCTCCGCTCCCGCCGGCTCGCACCTGGCAGGAGGTGGGGTCTGAGAGCCCGAGCGCTACGAGACTCTGAGCGAAGGGGAGGGACCCAAATCCAGAGCCCCCTGCCGGTCCGCGGCGCTCCCCGAGGGCGGGCTCGGCCCGGGGCTCCCGCGGCTCCCGGCGAGGCCGCGCGGCTGCCGCATCCCGCGCTGCCCCGGGCTCCTCCGGGGACCCGCTGCCGCCGCCGCCTCCGCGTCTCCCGGGGTGGCGGCCGTCCAGGGCCGAGAGCCGGCGAGCTGCCGGGAGGGGGACGCGTCACGCCAAGAGTCTCTCCGGGCGCGCGGGGCGGAGACCGGCCAGGCGAGGGGCGTGGGTGGCCGGCGCGAGCAGCGGCCCTGGGCCCCAGCTCAGGCGGCTGCTCGATGCCCACAGGCTGGCTCACCACCGCCGGCACGGTGGTCCTTTAGCCCTGGCCGAGGGCCTGGAGGGAGTGCGGGGCACAGTGTCGGGTACTGTGTCCGCACAGCGTTCACGGAAGGCAACGCCAGGGACAGCAAAACAACTCAGCAAGCAATAGAGAAGTTGGGAGGACCCAGTACCGTGAGACGTGAAAAAGAAGGGAGCAACAGATACTAAAGACGGCTTGCAGTAAGACCAATATGTTTGTTTGTTTGTTTTTAACATTCTCAGGAAGACACATCAGGAAGGCGGGGCCAAAATTAGAAGGAAGTGAAAAGCAAGCCCGCGCATTCAAGCAACCGAGCCATGCGTGCACGCCAAGCTGTTGCACCGTCGCTTTGATTCGGTTCCCAGCATTTCTCTTTTATCTATGTCAACACGATAACGGATAACCACTTGTTTAAGCAACCATTTTTTTAAAAAAGTTCTTTGTAATTGTGTAGAATTGTGTTTGTGGGTACAGCTTGAAACCACCGTACATTGTTCTCTGCCCAAGCTCAGCTGCGAAAGAGAAATGTTCAGCCATACTTTTTTTTTTTTTTTTCCGGTGTTCAGTTAGCCATTCAGGAGCCCTACGGAAAGACCCGTACCTGGTAAAGTTTATTGGTTGGTGACAGTTTCAGAGACTGGAGCTGACAAATATGGTTTGGTTTCCTACTGCCTACACTGTCACATATGCAGTCATGAAAAAGAGCTGATGTTTAAAACAAACATCAGTTTTACAGCCAACATGTGCTGTGCTGTGGTTAGTCGCTCAGTCCTGTCCGACTCTTCGCCACCCCATAGACTGTAGCCCGCCAGGCTCCTCTGTCCGTGGGAATTCTCCAGGCAGGAATACTGGAGTGGGTTTCCGTGTCCTCCTCCAGGGGAATCTTCCCAACCCAGGTCTCCTGCATTGCAGACGGATTCTTTACCTTCTGCGCCACCAGCGAAGCCCACATGGGTAATTACATTCTGTAAGGAGGGTCACAGGCACTTGGGGAAGGGAGGAGGCCTGGGAAGGGGGATGGATCTGCCTAGGGATTTGACGGGGTAGGGGGTGGGGTCGTTTGGACAGGGATGGGAAGTCATCCTGTGGGAGTAAAGGAAAGATTGCCTGCTGAAGATCACCCACCCCTTCCTGCAGCCTGCTTGTTCTCTATGACTATTTTAGCTCGATGATTCTGGCTTGGGGGATGGGGGCTCTTAACAGTGGATTGGATTGGGGATGGGAGTCCCAACAGGACAAGCTCACAGGGGTATGTTTTCCTCATATAATAGTGTGAGTAGTGGCGGGCTGGTGTAGCTCCAGGTCTCTTTTCTCCAGGGCTGTGATTCCTAGCATGCTGACTTTCTGTCTCCATGCTCTTCCCCAGTGGTCAGCAGGATTCAACAAGAGAAACAGAACCACATCGTCATAGAAGTGATATTGGACAGGGCTGCTTTAGACCTTACATGGTGGTGGGAGAAGGTAGAGGAGTCTATGCAAGGCCATTTGCTGTCTCTGGTTCTAGGGTTGAGAATGAAGTCACTGCAGATCAGCCAGAGGCAGCCAGGATAGAAAGTTGGGTGTGACTTGGAGCAACAACAGACTTAGAACTGGAAGGGACAAAGTGGAATTCATGAACAGCTGTAGTCTTCAAAGGCAGACTGGATCTGAGTATGTGTCTCATTACTCAAAACTTTGATAATGCAGAAGTGCTGCAGGAGAAACTGGTACCTTTCATGGAACTGTGCAAGCACTTGGCTTATGACCTGGTGAAGCTGAAGATCTGGCAGGAGCTGAGGTCTAGGTGCTGCCTTATGCCAGCAAGGAGAGCCAGCAGATCAGCTACAATGTGCTGGAGTTACCACCATGCCTGGAGCTCTGCGCTGTCCGTCAGAGCGTGAAGACCATGGCCGCTGCTTCACTTCTGTTGTCTTCCAGAGCTCATGCAACACTAAAACCATGCAGGATTCTAGAAGACAGATCCTGTTTTGCTGAGCTGACACAATACAAAGTCACCACACTGCCCCATTGGTCCAAGGCCTTAAGTCTGTTGCGTATGCTTCAGCCCAGAAATAATGTTATAGAAATAATGTACTGCCTCCAGAAGACGGAACCTGAAAGCAGACAGTGATGTTACACATATACAGAGAAAGCAGAAATACTGTTCCTCCTTGCAAGAATCCAAATGTTCTACCACTGAGAACTGGTTTAATGGATTTTGATACACGTATGCAACACAATAAAAAATCATCGAAAGGATGATGTGTGTCTGTATTTACTGATAATGTGGAGTTAAAAGCATGTAAATCATTCCATTCATATAAAATTATATGCATAAGTATTTGCACAGAGCAGCATCTAGAAGGATGTTCAGCAAAATATTAGTGGCAATTTCTCTGGGTAGTACTTTTTTCTTTATGCCTTTCTGTCTTGGTGAATTTTTCTGTGTATTACCTTTGTATCAGGAAATGCAAGGAAGCTGCTTTTTATTTAGAAAAAAAAATTATTGGAGGACTCTTTTCTACTTGGTGGAAGGCAGGGGGTTAAATGCTAATGTTTTCAATTCTCTTCCCATTCTGTTCCTTAATGAATGGGAAGGTCTTATCAGTTTCTTGAAACTGATCAAGAAGACTGTCCTTCTTATTTGAAAACTGGAAATCATCACACATTAGGCAGCATTTCTAATGACATGGTGCCCTGCCCCACTTGAAGTGACTGCTTTGACAATAGACTCTTGGTGTCTGTTAGCTGGTGTCATTGCTAGCTCAATTCTGACACTACCATTACCAGGAAGTCATAAACATGAAGGGTCAAAAAAAAAAAATTAAGTGAATAGAAACTAACTTCAAGACTCACTCACAACATTAAGGGAAATTGTGAGGGGGCAGGTGGAGAATCTTAATAGAGAAATGGAAACTATAAAAAAAAAGAACAAAATGGAAATTCTAGAACTAAAACTTATAGCAGCTTGAGGTTGACAGATTAAAGGGTGAAACCTGAAGACTAATCAAATCTTCCTTTTCTGTCATCATGACTTTGTGCTCCTGGGAAATATTCTCACTTTTTCCGTACCACATAAGGCTTAGAGAACACTCGTTTCCTGCTGCTTGCCCTGTTTTTACCCAAGAAGTGAAGCATGGGTTTCCTATGCTCTCAGATCCCTCAAATCTCTGAGAGGTACAGAGCAACTTATCTAGGAAACCCCGTGTTACAATCTAAGCTTCCCCGGTTCTCCTAAACTTCACCTTCCCTCATTCATATCCAATGAAACTACTAGGGGAGAAGTGGTGAAACTCTGCTCTTCCTTATTTCCTCCAATCTGGGTCTTGACTTTTAAAAGTCATAAGCTAAGAATTGACGCCTGTGTTCTGCTAAGACTGTCCTTTCTCTGAGGCAGTCAGCATAGAACTCCCTGCTGCTGCTGCTGCTGCTGCTAAGTCGCTTCAGTCGTGTCCGACTTTGTGCGACCCCATAGACAGAAGCCCACCAGGCTCCCCCGTCCCTGGGATTCTCCAGGCAAGAACACTGGAGTGGGTTGCCATCTCCTTCTCCAATGCATAAAAGTGAAAAGTGAAAGTGAAGTCGCTCAGTCGTGTCTGACTCTTGGCGACCCCATGGACTGCAGCCTACCAGGCTCCTCTGTCCATGGGATTTTCCAGGCAAGAGTACTGGAGTGGGGTGCCATTGCCTTCTCCGATAGAACTCCCTGCTGCTGCTGCTAAGTCGCTTCAGTCGTGTCCGACTCTGTGCGACCCCATAGACGGCAGCCCACCAGGCTCCCCCGTCCCCGCGATTCTCCAGGCAAGAACACTGGAGTGGGTTGCCATTTCCTTCTCCAATGTGTGAAAGTGGAAAGTGAAAAGTGAAAGTGAAGTTGCTCAGTCGCGTCCGACCCTTAGCGACCCCACAGACTGCAGCCTACCAGGCTCCTCCATCCATGGGATTTTCTAGGCAATAGTACTGGAGTGGGTTGCCATTGCCTTCTCCGATAGAACTCCCTAGCTACTGCTAAAACTAGAGGATGGTCTGAAGTATCAGGAAGTACTAGGCAAAGAAAAACAAGCAAGCATAAGTTAATATGCCAAATGAATGCCTGGCTGTATTTACACTCATGTGGGCCTGTGTGTGGAACAGGGCTTGGTGGGACTTATTACATCCTCACAGGATTGAGAAACAACTTGATAAGTCTTTGCAAACCAGAGTCAATAAAAAGTGCTTTACAAATGGATGTGAGAATACAACAGTTCTCTTGTCCTCGAACAGGAAATATGAGAAAGGTAGATCCACAACTGTTTATTAGCACAAGGGGTTAGATTAAATGAGTCATTCCAATAATGTTAGGAAGTCAAATTACTTGTGATTCTAATTTCCTTTTTAAGATTGATAGAGGACAAAGAATCTAATATAATCATGAACATTTTCTTTTACCAGAAAGCTTTGTGTCTGAGAACAGAACCAACTATAAGGTAGAAAAGCACATATAACACAAAAGTAAGGCTGTGGTTATTCAACTTGTTTGTATAAAGTATCAACTCATTATAGAAATTTTAGAAAAATAGAAGAAAAAAGTCACCCTTGAGTGAATCCATCAAAAATGGTCACTCTTAACATTCTGATGTGTGTTTCTTTCAATTTTTCTGCTACGTACATCTTTTTCCCCCTACTTGTAATATCATATGTAAATTTTTCTATACTTATTCTTAAAAAACTTCAAAGTATAATGATAATGAGCATAAACCCAGAGAAAACCATAATTCAAACAGACACATGCACATTAATTTTTATTGCAGTGCCATTTACAGTAGCCAGGACATGGAAAAAACCTAAATGTTCATCAACACAGGAATGGGTAAAGAAGATGTGGTACATATGTACAGTGGAATATTACTCAGCCGTAAGAAGGAATGAAACTGGGTCATTTGTGGAGACGTGGATGGACCGAGAGACTGTCAAACAGAGTGAAGTAAGTCAGAAAGAGAAAAACAGATATTGTATATAGACCCACACATGTAGAATCTGAAAACACTGGTATAGATGATCTTATTTACAAAGCAGAAATAGAGATATGGATGTAGAGAACAAATGTATGGACACCAACGGGGAAAGGGAGGTGGGATGAATTGAGAGATCGGGGTTGACACATATACACTCTTGATACTATGTATAAAAGAGATTAGTAAAGAGGAGCGACTGTACAGCACAGGGGACTCTACTCAGTGCTCTGTGGTGACGTAAATGGGAAGGAAATCCAAAGAGAGGGGATGTGTGTATACACATAGCTGATCCACTTTGCTGTACAGTAGAAACTAATACAATGTTGTAAAGCAACGATACTCCAAGAAATTTTTTAAAGTATAACGAATACCTTATACTGAAATATGTATTCAGTTCAGTTCAGTCGCTCAGTCATGTCCAACTCTTTGCAACCCCGTGGACTGCAGCACACCAGGCCTCCCTGTCCATCACCAACTCCCAGAGCTTGCTCAAACTCATGTCCATTGAGTTGGTGATGTCATCCAACCATCCCCTCCTCTGTCGTCCCCTTCTCCTCCTGCCTTCACTCCTTCCCAGCATCAGGGTCTTTTCCAATGTGTCAGTTCCTCGCATCAGGTAGCCAAAGTACTGAAGTTTCAGCTTCAGCATCAGTCCTTCCAATGAATATTCAGAACTGATTTCCTTTAGCATTGACTGGTTTGATCTTCTTGCAGTCCAAGGGACTCTGAAGAGTCTTCTCCAACACCACAGTTCAAAAGCACCAATTCTTTGGCACTCAGCCACCAGGGAGACCCAAGGGCTTATTATATTCCCTAAACTATTAAATGCTTAGTACACATTACCTCATTGGTTTTTGTATCAATTCTATAGGAAAGGTCAGAGATACCTTCATCCTCCTCTTACAGATGACCTAACTGAAAGGATACATGCTTGAAGTTCTATGTCTAAGGAAGCTTTCATTATTATGTGTATGTTTTTTTTAGGAACCAGCCTAAATGTCAAGGAAAAGAGACATATAAATAGATGTATCTGTTCAATGAAATGTTTTGCATCTAAAACAAACTAAGACCTTGCACATTCCCACTACCCCTGCCCCCAAGTTTCTACTTTTTATTCTCTCCAATATCAAATCAAATCCAGGAGAAGTAGAAGGGAAAGAGTATTGACTTAAGAAAGACATCATATAAAAATGTGGTTAATTTTATCATGTAGGCATATGTAGATATATAGACATATCCTACAATTTGATTTGATATTATTAAATATTGTTGTCACATAGGGTGTGTTTTGTTATGAAGATATCTGTGTATCAAAGGGTAGTTCCACAGGCCATGGCTGAGTTCTGTGGTTTCTCTTCTCCACAGCCCTACTACCTTGTGACACACCATGTGATTTTGTTACTTTTTGTCATTTGCTTGTTGGCTATCTCCCTCTGAAAGAATTTCAGTTTCTAGAAAGAAGGGATCTTGGTCGCTTTAATTCAGTGATGGATCATCCCAGGAATTAGAACTGTGCCTGACATAGAGTAGTGAAAGTGAAAGTCGCTCAGTCGTGTCCAACTCCTTACAACCCCATGTACTATACAGTCCATGGAATTCTCCAGGCCAGAATATTGGAGTGGGTTGCCTTTCCTTTCTCCGGGGGTTCTTCCCAACCCAGGTCTCCCACATTGCAAGTGGATTCTTTATCATCTGAGCCACAGGGGAAGCCCAAGAATACAAGAGTGGGTAACCTATCCCTTCTCCAGCGGATCTTCCCGACCCAGGAATCGAACTGGGGTCTCCTGCATTGCAGGCGGGTTCTTTACCAACTGAGCTATCAGTCAGCACTTGATAAATATGTGTTGAATGAACAAAGGGTGGAGCAATGGGCTGAGCCGGTGCTGCTGAGGGTTTAACCTGATGGATGCAGAGAAGTGGTCACTGACTTTTGCAGAAGGTACTCCATTGGTGACCCTGCTAAGAGCTCTTTTGGTGAAGTGGCAGGGACAAAACCTGATTAGAGAGGAGCTGGAGGAGAGAACGAGGAGGGAACTGATGATGAGAAAACACAGGAATGAAGACCACAAGATGGAAGAGTTTTGGAGAACTATGAGCGGGTGCTGAGAAATTCAGTGGTAACTGGAGGGATTGTGGAGTTCCCCTTATAAAATGGGCATTGGTGTATAGATGGAAATTGTCCTGTACAGAAGGAGAAAAGGATGATTCAGAAGCAAAAATCAGTAATTGCCAGTGCAAACACCTTGAGAATTTTGACAAGCTGGGGGGGGGGCTGTCATAAAGGGGGTCAGGTGCATTTCCTCCTGGATGAGTCATGTATGTGGACACAGATGCAAGTATGTTGGCAGAATTGATGGAGGGGATAAGGAGGTTGTCCAAGAGAAAAGGAAGAATGGATGTGGGCGATTTCGAATAGAAACAGTGCATAATCACTTCCAGGAGTTGGAAAGTACGTTAACTGGGAAATTGTGGCCTTTTAGATCCAAACTAAGATAATCTGCCATGAAACTTGGCATTTATAAAGGCAGGCATGTTTCAGTAAAAACTACATTTTATTGTGCTTCACATATACTGTGGTTTTTGGTTTTGGTTTTTCTTTTTTTAACAAATCAAAATTTTATGGCAACCCTGAATCAAGCAAGTCTACTGGCACTGTTTTTCCCACAGCATTTGATCTGTACAATGTTTTGGTAAGGCTCATAGTATTTCAAGCTTTTTCGTTGTTATTTTATTTGTTATGGTGATGTGTGATCATTGATCTTTGCTGTTACTATTGTCATTGTTTGGGGTTGGTCTGAACTGCTCCCATATAAGACAGTGAACTAAGTGGATCAAATGTATATGTCTGGACTGCTCCACTGACAGGCAGATACCTATCTCTCTCCTTCTCCTCAGGCCTCCCATTCTGAGACACAGCATTATTGATGTTGGGCCAATCAATAGCAATGGCAGTCATGGCCTGTAAGTGTTCAAGTGAAAGGAAGAGCTGCAATTCTCTCGGTTTAAACAAAGCTTAGAGAGGAAGACATGTTGAAAGCTGACATAGGCTGAAGCTAGGTCTCTTGAGCCAAATAGCCAAGTGTGAAGGAAAAGGAAAACTGTTTAGGGAAATTAAAAGTGTTACTTCGGTGAACACATGAACAATAAAAAGCCAAACCGCATCATTTGCTGATATGGAGACATTTTACTGACTAAAATAGAAAATCAAAGCAGCCACAATATTCTCTTAAGCCAAAGTCAGTCCAGAAAAAGGCCCTAATTCTCTTCCATTCTGTGAAGGCTGAGAGAGGTGAGGAAACTGCAGAAGAAAAGTCTGAAGCTAACAGGGGTTGGTTCAGGAGATTTAAGGGAAGAAGCATTTCTATAACATAAAAATACAAGGTAAAGCAGATCTAGCTAAGATCTGATAGAAGATCTAACTAAGATCATTAATGAAGGTGGCTACACTAAACAGTGATTTTCAGTGTAGACAAAATAGTCTTCTATTGAAGGAAGATGTCGTCCCGGACATTCACATCTGGAGAGAAGTCAATGCCTGGTTTCAAAGGTCAGGCTGAATTTTTAGGGGTTCATGCCACTGGTGACTTTAGGTTGAAGTTAGTGCTCGTTTACCATTCCAGAAATGCTAGGGATTTTTCTTAAGAATTTCCATAAGAATTCTTAAGAATCTATAATAATTGTGTACTCTGCCTGTGCTCTATGAATGGAACAATAAATCATAGAAGCAGCACATCTGTTTGCAACATGGTTTATTTTAAGAACATTCGTGATTCATGGGAAGAGGTCAAAATATCAACCTTAACAGAAGTTTGGAAGAAATTGATTCCAACCCTCATGGATGATTTTGAGGAAAGCTTCAGTGGAGGAAGTGACTACAGATGTGGGGAAATAGCAAGAGAACTAGAACTGGAAGTGGAGCCTGAAGATGTGACTGAACCACTGCAATCTCATGATAATAACCAACAAGGACCTACTGTACAGCACAGGGAACACTGCTCAATACTTTTTAACAGACTAAATGGGAAAAGAACTTGAAAAAGAATAGATGCATGTATATGTATAGCGAATCACTTTGCTGTCCACCTGAAACTAACACAATATTGTTAATCAATTATGTGCTGCCGTGCTCAGCCGCTCAGTCATGTCCAACTCTTTGTGACCCCATGGACTGTAGACCCCAGGATCCTCTGTCCATGGGATTCTCCAGACTAGAATACTGGAGTGGGTTGCTATTCCCTTCTCCAGGGAATATTCCCGGTCCAGGGATCAAACCCAGGTCTCCCGCATTTCAGGTGGATTTTTACTCTCTGGGCTACCACTATACCCAATGTAAAATAAAAAGGTAAAAAAAAAAAACAACACTTGAATGGAAAAGGAGTTGCTTCTTATGAATGAGCAAAGAAAGTGGTTTCTTGAGATGTAATCTGCCCCTGGTAAAGATGCTGTGAAGATAGTTGACATGATAACAAAGGATGTAGAATATTGCCTAACTTTAGTTAATAAAGCTGCAGCAGAATCTGAGAGAATTAATTCCAGTTTTGAAAGAAATTCTACTGTGAATAAAATGCTATCAGCCCTGCATACTACAGAGAAGTCATTTGTGAAAAGAAGAGTCCATCAGTATGGCAAACTTCACTGTTGTCTTATTTTTAAAAATGCCACAGCCAACCCAGCCTCAGCAACCACTACCGCCATCAACATCAAGTCGAGATCCTCCAGCAGCAAAAACAGTGTGACTTGCTGAAGGCTCAGGTGATGGCTAACACTTTTTTTTTTTAGCAATTAATTAGTTTTAAATGAAGGTATGTACACTTTTTTAGACATAATACTATTTCACATTTAATAGAGTATAAAATAGTATAGACATAACTTTTATCTGCACTGGGGAATAAAAAAACTATGTGATTGGCTTGAATGACTGTAGGAGTCTTCTGACAGGTTTTCCAGCCTCTAGCCCTCTTCACCTCTGTTCAGTCGTTTATATTATGGCCTGAGTGATCATTGCAGAAAGGAGATGTGATCGTGATGCTCCCCTGTTTATAACTAGTCAGTGTTTCTCCACTGTCTTCAGATTAAAGTCTAAATTCTTCCACTTGGTGTAGAAGACCCATCATGCCCTGGCTGCTGCCTACCCTCCATGAAGACAATGACAGTGGGAGAGATAAAAACAATAAAAGTTTAAAAACTGGAAAAAAAACGAACAACAAACTACTGATTTGGTAGGCCAGGGATAAATACTTTTTATGGTCATGAATTGTTAAGTTGAAAATTAAAAGGCAAGAAGTTGTTTATATTAGACAAAAACACACAGAAATATGTATAATAAAGATTTCACCTAAATTGATGATAGAAAAGAACATTAGCAAAAAAATATTAAGCATAAATTGAGGAGTGGGATGGTGCGCAGAGGCGGGAACATTATCTGTAAATCTAAGTTCAAAAAATAGGGAACCCAGCCACTGCCCAAAGTTGCAACAATTTGAACAGAAAAAAAAGAAAATAGCAGATTTGAATCAAACTGAGTTATAAAAATTCATGTGTCTATATAAAGATAGAGAGAAAGAACTCATAAGTCACCATTGAGATGGCTTGTAAATTGACTTTTTACTTTGACAATTGGTAGCTAAAGAGAAAGAAGTAAGTAAGCACTTATACACTCTTTCCTATAAGAAATAGATCAACTGGAGCTATTTGGCTATATAGCCAATAAGGGAAAGTGCTTGAGCTCCCCTGATGGCTCAGACTGTAAAGAATTGGCCTGCAATGAGGGAGACCTGGGTTCGATACCTGGGTTGGGAAGATCCCTGGAGGAGAGCATGGCAACCCACTCCAGTATTCTTGCCTGGAGGATCCCATGGACAGCGAAACCTGGCGGGCTATAGTCCATGGGTTCACAAAGAGTTGGACACGACTGAGCGACTAAGTTGCTTGCAATTCTGAGACCCTTAACTACAGCGAGCTAGATGGGTTTGGAGAGAATGTATTTCAAGTACTTCTGCTCCCTCTAGAGGAGAAATGTAAATAAATCAGGTCTGTCAGATTTTGTTAAGAGTTTTGAAGTTAAATTTCAGTGTCATTTAAAAGAGAGAACTCATTTGGAAGTAGTGAGGAAAATCTAGCTTTAATTAATTACAATTTTTAAATTTAAAAGTAATACTTTTCAATAATCATATCACTTTAATATGATTCCTGTTTCTAATCTGAAATATGTCCTTCCAGTTTAGTCGGCTGTACAGTATTACACGGGGCTTCCCAGGTGGCGCTAGTGGTAAAGAACTCACCTGCCAATACAGGAGACATAAGAGACACCGGTTCGACCCTGGGTGGGAAGATCCCTTGGAGGACATGGCAACACACTCCAGTATTCTTGTCTGGAGAATTCAGAGGACAGAGGATCCTAGGGAGCTACAGTCCATGGGTCACAAAGAGTTAGACACGAATAATAGAGATATTAACCCTTGGAGATGTTTTTCCCCAGGACTGTCTGCTCTCTTATTTTAACTTTTTTTTTTTTTTTTGGACATAGAGAGCAGGGTATAAACTGTAACTGTAAATACTTTACAAAGCCAAACACATATCTTGGTTTTTAATTAGGTAACATGATGGCCATTGGAGATAATAAAAAGATAAGACATGCTTGGTTTTCTCTAAAGACTAATTAGGGCTTAGATTCAGTTCAGTTCAGTTCAGTCGCTCAGTCGTGTCCGACTCTCCGCAACCCCATGAATCACAGCATGCCAGGCCTCCCTGTCCATCACCAACTCCCGGAGTTCACTCAAACTCATGTCCACAGAGTCGGTGATGCCATCCAGCCATCTCATTCTCTGTCGTCCCCTTCTCCTCCCGCCCCCAACCTTTCCCAGCATCAGAGTCTTTTCCAGTGAGTCAACTCATCACGTGAGGTGGCCAAAGTATTGGAGTTTCAGCTTCAGTATCAGTCCTTCCAATGAACACCCAGGATTGATCTCCTTTAGAATGGACTGGTTGGATCTCCTTGCAGTCCAAGGGACTCTCAAGAGTCTTCTCCAACACCACAGTTCAAAAGCATCAATTCTTCGGAGATCAGCTTTCTTCACAGTCCAACTCTCACATCCATACATGACCATGGGAAAAACCATAGCCTTGACTAGACGGACATTTGTTGGCAAAGTAATGTCTCTGCTTTTTAATATACTATCTAGGTTGGTCATAACTTTCCTTCCAAGGAGTAAGCGTCTTTTAATTTCAAGCTGTAGTCACCATCTGATCACATGGACCACAGCCGAATGTGGTCCACTGGAGAAGGGAATGGCAAACCACTTCAGTATACTTGCCTTGAGAACCCCATAAACAGTATCAAAGGGCAAAATGATAGGATACTGAATGAGGAATTCCCCAGGTCGGTAGGTGCCCAGTATGCTACTGGAGATCAGTGGAGAAATAACTCTAGAAGGAATGAAGGGATGGAGCAAAAGCAAAACCAATACCCAGTTGTGGATGTGACTGGTGATAGAAGCAAGATCCGGTACTGTAAAGAGCAATATTGCATAGGAACCTGGAATGTTAGGTCCATGAATCAAGGTAAATTGGAAGTGGTCAAACAGGAGATGGCAAGAGTGAACGTTGACATTCTAGGAATCAGTGAATTAAAATGGACTGGAATGGGTGAATTTAACTCAGATGACCATTATATCTACTACTGTGGGCAGGAATCCCTTAGAAGAAATGGAGTAGCCATTATGGTCAACAAAAGAGTCCGAAATGCAGTACTTGGATGCAATCTTAAAAACAACAGAATGATTTCTGTTCGTTTCCAAGGCAAACCATTCAATATTACAGTAATCCAGGCCTATGCCCCAACCAGTAATGCTGAAGAAGCCGAAGTTGAACGGTTCTATGAAGACCTACAAGACCTTTTAGAACTAACACCCAAAAAAGATGTCCTTTTCATTATAGGGGACTGGAATGCAAAAGTAGGAAGTCAAGAAACACCTGGAGTAACAGGCAAATTTGGCCTTGGAGCACAGAATGAAGCAGGGCAAAGGCTAATAGAGTTTTGTCAAGAGAACTCACTGGTCATAGCAAACACCCTCTTCCAACAACACAAGAGCAGACTCTACACATGGACATCACCAGATGGTCAACACCGAAATCAGATTGATTATATTCTTTGCAGCCAAAGATGGAGAAGCTCTATAGAGTTAGTGAAAACAAGACCAGGAGCTGACTGTGGCTCAGATCATGAACTCCTTATTGCCAAATTCAGACTTAAATTGAAGAAAGTAGGGAAAACCACTAGACCATTCAGATATGACCTAAATCAAATCCCTTATGATTATACAGTGGAAGTGAGAAATAGATTTAAGGGACTAGATCTGATAGATAGAGTGCTTGATGAACTCTGGACGGAGGTTCGTGACATTGTACAGGAGACAGGGACCAAGACCATCCCCATGGAAAAGAAATGCAAAAGAGCAAAATGGCTGTCTGAGGAGGCCTTACAAATAGCTGTGAAAAGAAGAGAAGTGAAAAGCAAAGGAGAAAAGGAAAGATATAAGCATCTGAATGCAGAGTTCCAAAGAATAGCAAGGAGAGATAAGAAAGCCTTCCTCAGCGATCAATGCAAAGAAATAGAGGAAAACAACAGAATAGGAAAAACAAGAGATCTCTTCAAGAAAATTAGAGATTCCAAGGGAATATTTCATGCAAAGATGGGCTCAATAAAGGACAGAAATGGTATGGACCTAACAGAAGCAGAAGATATTAAGAAGAGGTGGCAAGAATACACAGAAGAACTGTACAAAAAAGATCTTAACGACCAAGATAGTCACGATAATATGATCACTGACCTAGAGCCAGACATCTTGGAATGTGAAGTCAAGTGGGCCTTCGAAAGCATCACTACAAACAAAGCTAGTGGAGGTGATGGAATTCCAGTTGAGCTATTTCAAATCTTGAAAGATGATGCTGTGAAAGTGCTGCACTCAATATGCCAGCAAATGTGGAAAACTCAGCAGTGGCCACAGGACTGGAAAAGGTCAGTCTTCGTTCCAATCCCAAAGAAAGGCAATGCCAAAGAATGCTCAAACTACCACACAATTGCACTCATCTCACACGCTAGTAAAGTCATGCTCAAAATTCTCCAAGCCAGGCTTCAGCAATATGTGAACCGTGAACTCCCAGATGTTCAAGCAGGTTTTAGAAAAGGCAGAGGCACCAGAGATCAACTTGCCAACATCTGCTGGATCATGGAAAAAGCAAGAGAGTTCCAGAAAAATATCTATTTCTGGGAGTGCAGAGTCTTAGCCTCTGGACCACTGTGGAAGTCCCCTCAGCATATGGCAACCCACTCCAGTACTCTTGCCTGGAAAATCCCATGGACGGAGGAGCCTGGTAGGCTGCAGTCCATGGGGTTGCTAAGAATCGGACACGACTGAGCGACTTTATGGATTGTCATGTTCCCATGCATGCATTACCTGAAGAGATCCAAAAAATCTTATCTTTAAGATATCTAGGCTTGATGTTTTAAAGCAGAGACATGGGAGAGAACAAGATGGCAGAGGAGTAGGTGGATGTGGAGTACATCGTTCTCCATGGACACAGAAGTGCATGCAGAACACCAGCTGAGAGTGGATAGGAGTGCCTGACCAGTGGAAAAGAATATATAGAACCATGCAAAACTCGTTAGGAGAAAGCAACTAGGGGGAAAAACAGGAGTGTTAGTAGGACCGGACCTGCCCTGGGCGGGTGGGGGAACTAAAGCAGGGGTCCAATCCCCACATGGGGCAATTGTCTGAGTCAAAGGAGACACATTTAAGGCTGAGAGTGAAACAGCTGATCTGTGGCAGCCTAAATGGGATGAGAATCAGACAGTCCTTGCCACAGCCATACATACACTGGGTGGGAATGTAGGTCTCCTGGAAAGGGCAGTGGCTGGGAGTTGGAGTTTAGAAATTGTGGAGCAATTCCTGGGCGAAGGCTGCTGTTGACTGCAGTGAGACAGATCAAGGGGATATGAGGGAGGAGATCATCTTGGGAAATGCCAGTGGAGGAAAACCACGCAGCCATGGAAGCAAGGCGATACTGCTGAGTCACACGTAAGGGATGGAGCCATCACCATGCCAGCATCAACAGCTGAACAATAGAGAGGCTGGCCCATCAAACGCCTGACCACTGAACTACAGAGTAGGACCCCAGTCAGGGGGGCCCCTCTACGTGCCTGACACACCGAACAACTGAGAAGGACCCCAGGCAAGGGAACCCTGTAAATGCCTGAATGGGTGGAGCTACCAAGAAAGACTGGCCAAAGAGGCTTTCTGATCACCAGCTACAAGAGGCTGGAAAAAAGACTCTGATAGGGCCATAACTCATGCAGCAGAGGCAGTCCATGTCCCTGCACACTTGGCGCCGCCAGGGTCCCCGCAAGCCACGCAGCTTTACCACCTTCATGCTCAACTCTCACTGGGGCAAAGCTGCCACAGGCAAAAAAAAAAGATCTCATGTTTATGGGCTCAGAGTCACTGCAGACCTTGTCTGACTCTGTGACCCTGTAGACTGTGGCCTGCCAGGCTTCTCTGTTAGAGAGGGGGTTCCCCAGGCAAGAATACTGGAGCGTATTGCCCAATACTGGTTGCCATACCCTTCTAGAGCACTATATTTGCTACTACCCTAGCTGCCAACCCCCTGAGTGCCTGGTGGTGCCAGAACCCCTGCAACCCAAGCAGCTATACCACCTCCACACCTGGCCCTCACAGGGGCAAACCCAAGCCCTCCAGGGCAGCCTCAGGAGCTAAACCCCAGTGGATGACCCACATGTAGAGGTGGAAATAAAACCACCCCTGAATCCCAGGGGCAGTATGGCTAAGGAAGAAGACCCGAAACCTTCAAGCTGCAGATTAAATCCACATGATCAACTAAGCAGACTTTGTGTCTATGGAATATATAAAAGGCCATTGAGAGCTCCAACAAAAGAAAATGCACTAGTTCTGATAGCTGTGGACATTGGAGGCAGGAACACACAGGAGTAGGACCAGATTAGAATCTGAGCTGCCTTCACAGCAGGTCCAGAGATCAGCACAGTGTTGGAGGGCATCCTCGGGAGGTAAGATGGACTGTGATGCCCAGCGCTGGAAAGTACTCTGAGAGAAGTGACTCAAGAAAAACATTTATTATTCTTATTTTTTGACTTGTTCTGTAGATTCTTTTGGATTTTTTTTTTCTTTTTCTTCCCCCTTCTGTTGTAGTTGTCGATTTTATTGGCACTAAGAAATCCAGTTAAGCTTTTGAGCTTTATTTTTTTTCCCCCCTTGGTCACATTTTTTCATTGTTGTCATAAACTTCTGCCCCTACATTGAGCTTTAGCACTTCTGTGGAGTTTTCCTCTTTCTTTCCTTTTCTCTTTTCTTAATTTTAATTTTTAATTTTTTAAATCTATTATTATTTTTTATACATTTATTCCTTTGTTTGCTTTTCCTACCGTTCTTTTCCCTTTGCAGTTAATCTTTAACGTATATAAATTTTCATCTACCTCTATTTAACTTTGCATATCTATTTTTCTTTTCTTTCTCTCCTTTCCTCTCAACATATTTGTAAGTTTCATTTTCATTGCTTTATTCCCCAATTGGCACCTTGCTTTAGTTTTGTTTTCCGGTTTGTGCTTTAATTAGTTTTGTTCTGGTAGATATAATTTTTGGTTTCCTTTGTTCACCAGGTCAATCCATAGTACTTCATTTTTGTTGGACTGTTTTGATTTTGCTTATGGGTGTATATGTATATTCAGTCACAATTTCTATTGTTATTACAAACCTCTGCCTCTACATTCGGAGAAGGCAATGGCAAGCCACTCCAGTACTATTGCCTAGAAAATCCCATGGATGGAGGAACCTGGTAGGCTGCAGTCCGTGGGGTCTCTATGGGTCAGACATGACTGAGCGACTTCACTTTCACTTTTCACTTTCACACATTGGAGAAGGAAATGGCAACCCACTCCAGTGTTCTTGCATGGAGAATCCCAGGGACGGGGGAGCCTGGTGGGCTTCCGTCTATGGGGTCACATAGAGTCAGACATGACTGAAGTGACTTAGCAGCAGCAGCCTCTACATTGGGCTTTTGCAGTTCTGTGAAGTTTTCCTCCCCCTCTCCATTTTTTTCTTTCTTCTGGTTTTTTCTCTTTTTTATAATTTTAGTTTTTAATTTTTTAAACCTATTATATCTTTCTTACATTTATTCCTTTGTTTATCTTTCCTACTCTTTTTCCCCCTTGCAGTTAATCTTTAACGTATATAAATCTTCATCTACCTCTATTTAACTTTGCATATCTATTCTTTCTTTCCTTTCCTCTCAACATATTTGTTAGTTTTGTTTTCATTACTTTGTTCCTCAGTTGGCAACTTGTTTTAATTTTGATTTCCAGTTTGTGCTTAAGTTAGTTAAGTTTGTTCTTAACTGGTAAATATAATTTTTTATTTCCTTTGTTCACTGGCTTAATCCACTGTACTTTATTTTTGTTGGGCTGTTTTTACTTTGCTCGTGGGTGTATATGTATATGTGTATATTCCATTATTTGCATTATTATTTGCCTGATTTTGTAACTGCCATTTGTCTGCAGTTCATCTTTGGCTTCCCATTTTTGGATATGTGCTTTACTCTCCCTTAATGCCATAGCAAACCACTTGTGAAATCTTCATTCCTAACCAGAGATCAAGCCCTGAGCCTTTGGAGTGGGAGCACTGACTCCAAGACCCTAGACTACCAGAGAACTAACCCTCAGTTCAGTTTAGTTCAGTTCAGTCACTCAGTCGTGTCCGACTCTTTGCGACCCCATGAATCGCAGCATGCCAGGCCTCCCTGTCCATCACCAACTCCTGGAGTTCACTCAAACTCATGTCCACAGAGTCGGTGATGCCATCCAGCCATCTCATTCTCCGTCGTCCCCTTCTCGTCCCACCCCCAACCTTTCCCAGCATCAGAGTCTTTTCCAATGAGTCAACTGGTCGCATGAGGTGGCCAAAGTATTGGAGTTTCAGCTTTAGCATCAGTCCTTCCAATGAACACCCAGGATTGATCTCCTTTAGAATGGACTGGTTGGATCTCCTTGCAGTCCAAGGGACTCTCAAGAGTCTTCTCCAACACCACAGTTCAAAAGCATCAATTCTTCGGCGATCAGCTTTCTTCACAGTCCAACTCTCACATCCAAACATGACCACAGAAAAAACCATAGCCTTGACTAGATGGACCTTTGTTGGCAAAGTAATGTCTCTGCTTTTTAATATATTATCTAGGTTGGTCATAACTTTCCTTCCAAGGAGTAAGCGTCTTTTAATTTCATGGCTGCAATCAGCATCTGCAATGATTTTGGAGCCCAAAAAAATAAAGTCTGACACTGTTTCCACTGTTTTTCCATCTATTTCCCATGAAGCGATGGGACCAGATGCCATGATCTTTGTTTTCTGAATGTTGAGCTTCAAGCCAACCTTTTCACTCTCCTCTTTCACTTTCATCAAGAGGCCTTTGAGTTCCTCTTCACTTTCTGCCATAAGGGTAGTGTCATCTGCATATCTGAGGTTATTGATATTTCTCCCAGCAATCTTGATTCCAGCTTGTGCTTCTTCCAGCCTAGCGTTCCTCATGATGTACTCTGCATATAAGTTAAATAAGCAAGGTGACAATATACAGCCTTGATGCACTCCTTTTCCTATTTGGAACCAGTCTGTTGTTCCATGTACAGTTCTGACTGTTGCTTCCTGACCTGCATACAGGTTTCTCAAGAGGCAGGTCAGGTGGTCTGGTATTCCCATCTCTTTCAGAATTTTCCACAGTTTATTGTGATCCACACAGTCAAAGGCTTTGGCATAGTCAATGAAGCAGAAATATCCTAGGGAGTATCAAATAGTTAGAACTCACAAAAAGGAAACACTTGAATACAAGACCCAGCATAACCCAGCCACCAGTAGCACCCTGTTCAGGACATCTCATCTAAACAGCAAACAAAACAAAAATACAAACCCAATCATCAGCAGACAGGAGTACCACCTTACTCAGCCTCACCCATCAGAGGAAAAACAAACAAAAACTCAGCACAAATCTCACCCTATACGAAGCTCACACAAACCACTGGACCAACCTTAGGAGGGCAGAAACCAAAAGGAAGAAAGAATTCAACCTTCTTCAAGGAAAGAATTCAATTTTCCTTGAAGCCTGGGAAAAGAAAACCTCAAACACAGTAACTTCAAAAAAAATTTTTTTAAAGGCAGAGAAATACTGCACAAATGAAGGAACAAACTAGAAACACAGAAGTCCAAATAAACGAAGAGAAAATAGGAAAATTACCTGAAAAAGAATTCAGAATAATGATAGTAACGATGATTAAAAAAAAAAAAACCTTAAAAAAAATGGAGGAAATGCAAGAATCAATTAACAAGGATCTAGAAGAATTAAAGAATAAGCATATACAGACAAAACAACACAATTACTGAAATTAAAAATACTCTAGAAGGAATAGCTGAAGCAGAAGAACAAATTAGTGAGGTGGAAGATAAAATGTGGGAAATAACTTCTGAAGAGCAGAATAAAGTAAAAAGAATGAAAAGAGCTGAGGAAAGTCTCAGAGACATCTGAGACTTTGATATTTGACCATATCAAATGCACCATTTGAGTCATAGGGGTCCCAGAAGAAGAAGAAAAAAAGAAAGGGTATGAGAAAATTTTTGAAGAGATTATAGTTGAAAATCTCCCCAACATGGAAAAAGTAAAAGCCAATCAAGTCTAAGAGGCAGAGAGAGTCCCATACAGGATAAACCCAAGGAGAAACATGCCAAGACACATACTAATCAAACTAACAAAGACTAAACACAAAGAAAGAATATTAAAAGCAGCAAGGGAGAAGCAACAAGTAACATACAAGGGAAACCCCATATGCTTAACAGCTGACCTTTCAGCAGAAACTCTGCAGGCCAGAAGGGAATGGCAGGATATATTTAAGGTACTGAAAGGGGAAAATCTACAACCAAGATTACTGTAACTGGCAAGGATCTCATTCAAAATTGATGGAGAAATCAAAAGCTTTTCAGACAAGCAAAAGTTAAGAGAATTCAGAACCACCAAACCAGCTTTACAAAAATGTTAAATGGACTGATATAGTCAAGAAATACAACAGAAGAAAAAAGATGTACAAAATCAACCCCAAACAATTAGAAAATGGCAATAGGAACATGTATATCAATAATTACTTTAAATGAAATGGATTAAATGCTCCAACAAAAAGACATAGACTGGTTGAATGGATACAAAAACAAGACCCATATATATGCTGTCTACAAGAAACCCAGTTCAGACCTCAAGACACATATAAACTGAAAGTGAGAGGATGGAAAAATATATTCCATGCAAATGGGAAGCAAAAGAAAGCTGGAGTAGCAATCTTCATATCAGACAAAATAGATCTTAAAATAAAGATCAGAAGAGATAAGGAAGGATACTACATAATGATCAGGGATCAATCCAAGAGGAAGACCTAACAATTGTAAAAAAGGAGATGCAACCAGTCCATTCTAGGAGATCAGTCCTGAGTGTTCATTGGAAGGACTATTGCTAAAGCTGAAGCTCCAATACTTTGGCCACCTCATGTGACGAGTTGACTCACTGGAAAAGACTCTGATGCCAGGAGGGATTGGAGGCAGCAGGAGAAGGGGACGACAGAGAATGAGATGGCTGGATTGCATCACCGACTCAATGGAGGTGGGTTTGAGTGAACTCCAGGAGTTGGTGTTGGACAGGGAGGTCTGGCATGCTATGATTCATGGGGTCGCAAAGAGTCGGACACGACTGAGCAACTGAACTGAACTGAACTGACGCATCCAAAATAGGAGCACCTCAATACATAAGACAAACACTAACAGACATAAAAGGATAAGTGAAAAGTAACACAATAGTCGTAGGAGACTTTAACACCCCACTCATACCAATGGACTGATCATCAAAACAGAAAATTAAAAAGGAAACACAAGTCTTAAGTGATACATTAGATGAGATGGATCTTATTGATATCTTCAAGACATCCCATCCAAATGCAGAAGAATGCACCTTCTTCTCAAGTGCACATGGAACATTCTCCAGGATAGACCACATCTTGGTTCACAAAACAAACCTCAGTAAATTTAAGAAAATTGAAATCATATCAAGCATCTTCTCTGACCACAACACTATGAAACTAGATATTAGTTACAAGAAAAAACTGTAAGAAACACAAACACATGGAGATTAAACACGTTTCTAAATAACCAACAGGTCACTGAAGAAATCAAAAGGGAAATAAAAAAATTTCTAGAAACAAATGACAATGAAAACATGACAATTCAAAACCTAAGAGATGCAGCAAAAGCAGTTCTAAGAGGGAATTTTATAGCAATACAATCCTACCTCAAGAAACAAGAAAAACATTGAATAAACAACGTAACTTTTTACCTAAACCAACTGGAAAAAGAAGAACAATAAAACCAAAAAATTATTAGAAGGAAAGAAATCATAAAGATCCAAGCAGAAATAAATGAAAAAGAAATGAAAAAAACAATAGTAAAGATTAACAAAACAAGAAGCTGGTCTTTTGAAAAGACAAAATTGACAAACCCTTAGCCAGACTCATCAAGAAAAAAAGAGAAGAATCAAATCAACAATATTAGAAACAAAAAAAGGAGAGGTTACAACAAACAATGCAGAAATACAAACGATTATGAAACAATTATGAACAACTATATGGCAATAAAATAGATAACCTGGAAGAAATGGACAGATTCTTAGAAAAGTTCAATCTTCCAAGACTGAACCAGGAAGAAACAGAAATTATGAACAACTCAACTACAAGCACTGAAATGGAAGCTATGATCAAAAATTTCCCAAAAATCAAAAGCCCAGGACCAGATGGCTTCACAGAATTCTATAAAACATTTAGAGAGGAGCTATTGCTTATCCTTCTAAAACTCTTTCAAAAACTTGCAGAGGAAGGAGCACTTCCAAACTCATTCTGTGAGACCACCATCACCCTGACACCAAAACCAGACAAAGATAACACAGAAAAAGGAAACTACAGGCCAGTATCTGTGATGAACACAGATGAAAAAACCCTCAACAAAATCTGAGCAAACAGAATTCAGCAACACATCAAAAAGCTCAAACACCATGATCAAGTTGGGTTTATTCCCGGATGCAAGGATTCTTCAATACACACAAATCAACCAATGGGAGACACCATATTAACAAATTGAAAGATAAAAACCATATGATAATCTCAATAGATGCAGAAATAGCCTTTGACAAAATTCAGCACCCATTTATGGTTAAAATTCTTCAAAAAATGGGCATAGAAAGAACCTCCCTCAACACAGTAAAGGCCATATATGATAAGCCTACAGCAAACATTATTCTCAATGGAGAAAAACTAAAAGCATTCCCCCTAAGATCAGGAACAGACAAGGGTGTCCACTTTCACCACTATTATTCAACATAGTTCTGGAAGCCCTAGCTATAGCAATCAGAGAAGAAAAATAAATTAAAGGAATCCAGATCAGAAAAGAAGAAGTAAAACTCTTACTGTTTGCAGATGACATGATACTGTACATAGAAAACCCTAAAGATGGCATCAGAAAGTTACTAGAGCTAATCAGTGAATTTAGCAAAGTTGCAGGATACAAAATCAATACGCAGAAATCACTTGCATTTCTATATACTAACAATGAAAAATCAGAAATAGAAATTAAGGAATCAATCCCATTCACCATTGCAACAAAAAGAATTAAATATCTAGGAATAAACTTACCTAAGGAGATGAAAGAATGGTACGCAGAAAATTATAAGACACTAATGAAAGAAATCAAAGATGACATAAACAGATGGAGAGATATTCCATGTTCCTGGGTAGGAAGAATCAATATTGTATAAATGACAATACTACCAAATGCAATTTACAGATTCAATGCAATCCCTACCAAATTACCAATAGCATTTTTCACAGAACTAGAACCAAAAATTTCACAATTCATATGGAAACACAAAAGACCCCAAATAGCTAAAGCAGTCTTGAGAAAGAAGAATGAAGCCGGAAGAATCAACCTTCCTGATTTCAGGTTATACTACAAAGCTACAGTCATCAAGACAGTATGGTAGTTGCACAAAAACAGAAATATAGACCAATGGAACAAAGTTAGAAAGCCCAGAAATAAACCCATGCACCTATGGGTACCTTGTTTTTGACAAAGGAGGCAAGAATATACAATGGGGCAAAGGCAGTCTCTTCAATAAAGGTGCTGGGAAAACTGGACAGCTACATGTGAAAGAATGAAATTAGAAAACTTCCTAACACCATATACAAAGATAAACTCAAAGTGGACTAAAGACCTAAATGTAAGACAAGAAACTATTAAACTTGTAGAGGAAAACACAGGCAAAACACTTGATGACATAAATCAAAGCAAGATCCTCTATGACCCACCTCCTAGAAAAACAGAAATAAGAACAAAAGTAAACAAGTGGGACCTGGTTAAACCTAAAAGCTTTTGCACAGCAAAGGAAACTATAAGCAAGGTGAAAAGACAACCCTCAGAATGGGAGAAAATAATACCAAATGAAACAACTGACAAAGGATTAATTTCCAAAATATACAAGCAGCTCATACAACTCAATGCCAGAAAAACAAACAACCCAATCAAAAAGTGGGGAAAGACCTAAACAGACATTTCTCCAAAGAAGACATACAAATGGCTAACAAACACATGAAAAGATGCTCAACATAGCTCATTATTAGAGACATGCAAATCAAAACTACAATGAAATATCATCTCACACCGGTCAGAATCAGTTCAGTTCAGTTCAGCTGCTCAGTCGTGTCCAACTCTTTGCGACCCCATGAATTGTCACAGCACGCCAGGCCTCTTGTCCATCACCAACTCCCGGAGTTCACTCAAACTCATGTCCATCGAGTCGGTGATGCCATCCAGCCATCTCATTCTCTGTCATCCCCTTCTCCTGCTGCCCCAATCCCTCCCAGCATCAGAGTCTTTTCCAGTGAGTCAACTCTTACCATGAGGTGGCCAAAGTACTGGAGTTTCAGCTTTAGCATCAGTCCTTCCAATGAACACCCAGGACTGATCTCCTTTAGAATGGACTGGTTGGATCTCCTTGAAGTCCAAGGGACTCTTAAGAGTCTTCACCAGCACCACAGTTCAAGAGCATCAATTCTTCGGCGATCAGCTTTTATAGTCCAACTCTCACATCCATACATGACCACTGGAAAAACCATAGCCTTGACTAGACAGACCTTTGTTGGCAAAGTAATGTCTCTGCTTTTTAATATGCTGTCTAGGTTGGTCATAACTTTCCTTTCATGGAGTAAGAGTCTTTTAATTTTATGGCTGCAGTCACCATCTGCAGTGATTTTGGAGCCCCCCAAAATAAAGTCTGACACTGTTTCCACTCTTTCCCCATCTATTTCCCATGAAGTGATGGGACCAGGTGCCATGATCTTTGTTTTCTAAATGTTGAGCTTTAAGCCAACTTTTTCACTCTCCTCTTTCACTTTCATCAAAAGGCTTTTTGGTTCCTCTTCACTTTATGCCATAAGGGTAGTGTCATCTGTATATCTGAGGTTATTGATATTTTTCCTGGCAATCTTGATTCCAGCTTGTGCTTCTTCCAGCCCAGCATCCCTCATGATGTACTCTGCATAAAAGTTAAATAAGCAGGGTGGCAATATACAGCCTTGACATACTCCTTTTCCTATTTGGAACCAGTCTGTTGTTTCATGTCTAGTTCTAACTGTTGCTTCCTGACCTGCATATAGATTTCTCAAGAGGCAGGTCAGATGGTCTGGTATTCCCATCTCTTTCAGAGTTTTCCACAGTTTATTGTGATCCACACAGTCAAAGGCTTTGGCATAGTCAATGAAGCAGAAATATTTGTTTTTCTGGAACTCTCTTGCTTTTATGATGATCCAGCAGATGTTGGTAATTTGATCTCTGGTCCCTCTGCCTTTTCTAAAACAAGTTTGAACATCTGGAAGTTCACAGTTCACATATTGCTAAAGCCTGGCTTGGAGAATTTTGAGCATGACTTTACTAGCGTGTGAGATGAGTGCAATTGTCCGGTAGTCTGAGCATTCTTTGGCATTGCCTTTCTTTGGGATTGGAATGAAGACTGACCTTTTCCAGTCCCATGGCCACTGCTGAGTTTTCCAAATTTGCTGGCATATTGAGTGCAGCACTTTCACAGCATCAACTTTCAGGATTTGAAATCGCTCAACTGGAATTCTATCACCTCCACTAGCTTTGTTCGTAGTGATGCTTTCTAAAGCCCACTTGACTTCACATTCCAAGATGTCTGGCTCTAGGTCCGTGATCATACAATTGTGACTATCTTGGTGGGGAAGATCTTTTTTGTACAGTTCTGTGTATTCTTGCTACCTC
Source organism: Moschus berezovskii (assembly GCF_049115385.1). Lineage (NCBI taxonomy): Eukaryota > Metazoa > Chordata > Mammalia > Artiodactyla > Moschidae > Moschus > Moschus berezovskii. The sequence continues at coordinate 87,096,214 of NC_142468.1, forward strand.
TTCTTAATATCTTCTGCTTCTGTTAAGTCCATACCATTTCTGTCCTTTATCGAGCCCGTCTTTGCATGAAATGTTCCCTTGGTATCTCTAATTTTCTTGAAGTGATCTCTAGTCTTTCCCATTCTGTTGTTTTCCTCTATTTCTACGCATTGATCACTGAGGAAGACTTTCTTATCTCTCCTTGTTATTCTTTGGAACTCTGCATTCAGATGCTTATATCTTTCCTTTTCTCCTTTGTTTTTCGCTTCTCTTCTTTTCATAGCTATTTGTAAGGCCTCCTCAGAGAGCCATTTCACTTTTTGCATTTCTTTTCCGTGGGAATGGTCTTGATCCCTGTCTCCTGTACAATGTCACAAACCTCCATCCATAGTTCATCAGGCACTCTAGCTATCAGACCTAGTCCCTTAAATCCATTTCTCACTTCCACTTTGTAATCATAAGGCATTTGATTTAGGTCATATCTGAATGTTCTAGTGGTTTTCCCTAAGTCTACAAACAATAAAGGCTGGAAATGATGTGGAGAAAAGGGAACAGTCGTACTGTTGGTGGGAATGTAAATTGATGCAGCTGCTATGGAAGATGGTATAGAGATTCCTTTAAAAATTAGGAATAAAACCACCATATGACACAGCAATCCCACTCCTAGGCACATACCCTGAGGAAACCAAAATTGAAAGAGACACATGTATCCCATTGTTCACTGCAGCACTATTTACAATAGCTAGAACACGGAAGCAACCTAGAGGTCCATAAGCAGATGACTGGATAAAGAAGCTCTGGTACATATACACAATGGAATATTCAGTTCAGTTCAGTTCAGTCGCTCAGTCGTGTCCGACTCTCCTCGACCCATGAATCACAGCACTCCAGGCCTCCCTGTCCATCACCAACTCCCGGAGTTCACTCAAACTCATGTCCACAGAGTCGGTGATGCCATCCAGCCATCTCATTCTCTGTTGTCCCCTTCTCCTCCCGCCCCCAACCTTTCCCAGCATCAGAGTCTTTTCCAATGAGTCAACTCGTCGCATGAGGTGGCCAAAGTATTGGAGTTTCAGCTTTAGCATCAGTCCTTCCAATGAACACCCAGGATTGATCTCCTTTAGAATGGACTGGTTGGATCTCCTTGCAGTCCAAGGGACTCTCAAGAGTCTTCTCCAACACCACGGTTCAAAAGCATCAATTCTTCGGACATCAGCTTTCTTCACAGTCCAACTCTCACATTCATACATGACCATGGGAAAAACCATAGCCTTGGAATATTACTCAATCATAAAAAGGAACACATTTGAGTCAGTTCTAATGAGATGGATGAACATAGAACCTATTATAAAGAGTGAAATGAGTCAGAAAGAGAAAGATAAGTACTGTATTCTAACACATATATACGGAATCTAGAAAAACGGCACTGAAGAATTTATTTACAGGACAACGATGGAGAAATAGACATAGAGAATAGACTTATGGACATGGGGAGAGGGGAGGAGAGGGTGAGATGTATGGAGAGAGTAATGTGGAAACTGACATTACCCTATATAAAATAAATAGCCAATGGGAATTTGCTGTATGGCTCAGGAAACTCAAACAAGGGCTCTGTATCAACCTAGAGAGGTGGGATGGGGAGGGAGATGGGAGGGAGGTTCAAAGGGAAGGAGACATATGTATGTATGTATATGTATAAAGTGAAGTCACTCAGTCGTGTCTGACTCTTTGCAACCCCATAGACTGTAGCCTACCGGGCTCCTCCGTCCAAGGGTTTTTCCAGGCAAGAGTACTGGAGTGGGTTGCCATTTCCTTCTCCAGGGGATCTTCCCCACCCAGGGATCAAACCCTGATCTCCCACATTATAAGCAGATGCTTTTACCGTCTGAGCCACCAGGGAAGTCCCATGTATATGTATACCTATGGCTGATTCATATCAAACTTTTCTGCTGAGGTTTGACAGAAAATAGCAAAATTCTGTAAAGCAATTATCCTTCGATAAAAAATAATTAATTTTTTAAATACATGACTTCCTGTTTTCCTTCTAAAATTCTGAAATTTTGTTATGTGCCAGGCAGATGCTGCTTATATGACCAACTCCAACAAAAACTTTGGGCACTGCATCTCTAATGAGCATCCATGTGGACCACGTTTCACAGGTGCCCTCACAACTCATTGCTGGAGGAATTAAGCATATCTGTGTGAGTCCACTGGCAAGGACTCTAGGAAGCTTGTGCCTGTTTTTTTCTCCACTTCGCCCCATATGCTTATTCCCAATGCTGACTGTGCTTTGTAGCCTCCCACTCTAATAAACCATAGCCACAAGTACAACTATGTGTGAATCTTGTGAGTTCTTCTAGAGAATCCTCGAAACTGGTCACAATTTGCATCTTTTCTGTGTGGTACTTTTTTTCAAGTCAGGTATCATCTGCTGAGAATGACTCAGATGGAGAGAGGTTTGGACCCCCTGAGTGTGTGCATGCTAAGTCACTTCAGTTGCGTCCGACTCTTTGCAACCCCAGGGACTGGAGTCCACCAGGTTTCTCTGTCCATGGGATTCTCCAGGCAAGAATACTGGAATAGGTTGCTATGCTCTCCTCCAAGGGATCTTCCCAACCCAGGGATCAAACCGGAGTCTCTTACATCTCCTGCACTGGCAGGCGGGGTTTTTTTTACCACTAGTGCCACCAGGGACGGAGAAGGCAATGGCACCCTACTCCAGTACTCTTGCCTAAAAAATCCCATGGATGGAGGAGCCTGGTAAGCTGCAGTCCGTGGGGTCGCTAAGGGTCGGACACGACTGAGCGACTTCACTTTCACTTTTCACTTTCACACATTGGAGAAGGAAATGGCAACCCACTCCAGTGTTCTTGCTTGGAGAATCCCAGGGATGGGGGAGCCTGGTGGGCTTCCGTCTATGGGGTCACACAGAGTGGGACACGACTGAAGTGACTTAGCAGCAGCAGCCACCAGGGAGGCCCCTTTGGACCCCCTAACTGATCTGATTTCTTCTCCTGTACCTTCCCTCCCTGGGGCTCTGGAAAATGGATTATGGAAACTACTGGTGCCTAGTATCTTTCTACAGCTGCAAATATTTATTAGTGTCATATCTCTGTGATCTTTAATTTCATTCCATGTTATTTTCCCGGTTAGCTAAATTTGTCTCTCCTACCTCTCCTCCTTCCCGGAACAATCAGCTTTTGGCTCACTTATATTTTTTATCATCCTTTCATTTGTTTGTCTTTATCATTTTAAATCCCATTTTGCTTAAAAATTGTGTTCTTTTTATTAAATTGTAAATAATGTAATTTCTTTTCATAATAAAAATATTTGCTGTTATAGCTTTCCCTCTAAAATACAGGCTTCTATACTCTTTTTTACATTCATTGGTTTGCTTTAATTATTTACCAAAACAATTTTAGTTATTTCATTTAAGAGATTCCCTCCCTGTTCCAATGGTTGTTTGATAGTCTGAAAACTTAAAAGAAGTCATATTGTGAGTAATGTAGCAGACTAGACTGTTTAGACTAACTCTCCAGATGAAAGCAACTAAAAAAGGTTGTTCAAAGATATCAAGTCTGAAAAACATGAAAATGATAAGATAGTTGGGAAAAGGGAATTTGGAGGGAAAGTAGAACACTGATGTTGCTTCTGCCTCTAAAGACATCTGCCAATTAAGGAAACTTGGTTGTTATTGTTTAAGTCCTCTGACGGCCCATGAGTTTAGAAATTAAAGGCTTAGTTGTGGAAAAATGGAGAGCATAAGAGGAAACCTTTCCCCCCACTAAGTCTAGGATCCCAAAGGGTTATTTCCTCAGGTTAAGAATGAACCAGAAGGAAACCTGCTCTCACTGTCTAATCCTCATCCCCAAGAGACACGGGGAAAGCAGTCCTTTGATGCTGAACAGCGCAGAGGGAGTAAAGAAAAGAAAAACCCTGCCCCCAGGAAGTTAAAACCACCTGCTCGTAGAGATTGCGAATTTGTAACCCCGATTCATTTCCTGGTTTGTCCGAAAAAGTGTTATGCTGTGAACTGGTCAAAAGTAGTCCTGGACTGACTCTAGGTGCCCGGCAAATACAAATCCTCTCTGGAGGAAGGCACCATCATCCTAGGAAAGGATAAATTTTTTTTGATAACAGTTCAACTGGAGACAACTGGTTATTTACATGGTAAAAATACAAAATTGACTACATCACACCATACACAAAATAAATTATAGGTGGACTAAAACCAAAGAGTGAAGGCAAAACTATAAAACCTTTATAAAATAATGTGGAATAATATTTCAGGTTAGGAAAAAAATTTCTCAAACAGGACACAAAAAGCTTAACCATAAAATAAAAGTTTAATAAATTAGATTCCAATAAATACAACTTCTATTCATTAAAAGTCACCATAAAGAGACTGAAAAGACAGATTACAGAATGGGAAAATATTTTTGCAACACATATAACTAACAGTAACAGTGGATAGGACATTTACAAATCAGTAAGAAAAGACAGACATCACGTGGCAAACCTAGGCAAAAGACTTGAACAAAAGTTTTATAAAAAGAGAACTTCCAAACTGCCAATAAATATATGGAAAGGCATATGGCATCATTAATAACAAGGAAAACACATTATAAACCTCAGTGAGATACCATTACAAGGTACCAGAATGGCTAAAATAAAAAGTCCAAAATTACAAATGGAGTGATGGGAGCTACCAAACAGTGCTGATGATAGTGTAAATTGGAAAACAATTTTATTAATGTAATAAAATAGAAGATGGACATACTCTGCAATCCCAAAATTCCACTCCTAGGCATATGCCTTAGATATACTCTTTTCATGTCTGAAATGTCTGACATTGGCAGCATATGATATATTCACACAATACGACATTATTTGGCATAGATATCATATGAACTGCAGCTACATAGTGAGGTGAATCTCAAACATAATATGTAGTGGAAGCTCCCCAGATTTTCCTTTCCAGACCTGGACACCCACTGGCCTCTGCTCTGAAAAATTGCCCCCTCTTTTAAAAAATTGTTTATTTATTTATTTATGGCTGTGCTGGGTCTTTGCTGCTGCACAGGCTTATCTCTAGTTGTAAGAATAGGGGCTGCTTTCTACTTGCAGTGCTCAGGCTTCTCATTTCGATGTCTTCTCTTGTTGCAGAGCACAGGCTCTGTCTAGGGCACATGGGCTTCAGTAGCTGCCAAACGTGGGCTCAGTATTTGCAGCTCCCAGACTCTAGAGCACAGCCTCAATAGTTGTGGTGCATGGTCTTAGTTGCCCCATGGCAAGTGGGATCTTCCGAGATTAGAGATTGAACCCATGTCTCCTGCTCTGGCAGGCAGGTTCTTTACCACTGAGCCACCAGAGAAGCCCCTGGAAAATTGTCCTTGACCTGAAGGTCCCCCCTCCCCCATTACACCCTGGCCAAAGACTGCTTATGACATGTGGGCCCAGCACTGTGGTGTTTTCCAGGCTCCAGGGTTGTTCAGGGAGCAGGCTACCTCTGAGACAACATCTTTGCTTGGCGCTTGTAGCTGCCCTGTCCTGGCTTCCTTCACTGCCTTACTCCCGAGAGTAAGCGCCACATATCACACACACTGAACATTTGTCTCTTGTCTGCATGGGAGGAATCTGATCTGAGACACAGTGCTAAGCTAGAGAGAAAGATACAAAAGTACACATTTCATGATATACATTTAGGTGGTAAAATAACAAAAAGTGAAAGCAGGTTATCCAAGCATCGGGATAATGTTCACCTCTGGTTCTGTTTCTTGACCTGCATGGCATTTACTTGAATGTTCACTTTATTATTTAAACAATATATGTACATTTTATGCACCATTTTAGTGTGAATGATACACACAAAAAGTTAACATTTCCAAGAAATTGGAGAGTCTTGGTTTCCTCTTAAATACGAAACTGTTTCCTAATCAGAGAAGATGATCTGTTGGAGTTCTGCCTGCTTACATTTGTTGAGATTTCCCCTGTAGCCTAATACACCACTGTAAGTGTTTCATGTACCACGTGTGTGTGTTAGTTGCTCAGTCATGTCCGACACTTTGCAACCCATGGACTGTAGTCCGCCAGGCCCCAGACTCCTCTGTCCATGGAATTTTCCAGTCAAGAATACTGGAATGGGTTGTCATTCCCTTCTCCAGGCGATCTTCCCAACCCAGGGATCGAACCTGGGTCTCCCGCATTGCAGGAAGATTCTTTAAACATTTATCAGCAAAGTATGCTATGGATTTGTGTATGATTTGTATGTCCATTAATTTAATAGTCATGATTGCATTAGTTATCTATGACTGCAGAGAAAATCACCCCTAAATTTAGTGACTTGAAACATTTCTCCCGCGTTTCTGGGTGAGTCTGGGTCTGCTTAGCCATGTCCTCTGGATCTCTCTCAAGGTCACATGAATTAAGAGTCATTATAAGGTCCTATAAGAAGAATTAAAGAACCTCTTGATGAAAGTGAAAGAGGAGAGTGAAAAAGTTGGCTTAAAATTCAACATTCAGGAAACTAAGATCATGGCATCTGGTCCCATCACTTCATGGCAAATAGGTGGTGGGGAAACAATGGAAACAGTGACAGACTTTATTTTGGGAGGCTCCAAAATCACTGCAGATGGTGATTGCATCCATGAAATTAAAAGACACTTGCTCCTTGGAGGGAAAAGCAGCAAATAACACATAAGGGGATTCCCATAAGGATAACAGCTGATCTTTCAACAGAAACTCTTCAGGCCAGAAGGGAGTGGCAAGACATACTTAAAGTGATGAAAGAAAATACCCTACAGCCCAGATTACTATACCCAGCAAGGATCTCATTCAAATATGAAGGAGAAATCAAAAGCTTTACAGACAAGCAAAAGCTGAGGGAATTCAGCATCACCAAACCAGCTCTCCAACAATTGCTAAAGGATCTTCTATAGACAGGAAACACAGAAAGAGTGTATAAACTTGAACCCAAAGCGATAAAGAAAATGGCTACGGGATCGTACTTATCAATAATTACCTTAAACGTAAATGGGTTGAAATTTTCAAAAAGGCTAGGAAACAATTCTCATAGCCATCAATAGTTCAGTGTTGAATTCATGAATAGTTTTTAAAGTTTGGGACAAACTGTAGTATTTGCTATTTGAAGTACTATTTGTAATTGGCATATTACGATGTAACATTGGTCTTCATTTCCAACTTAAAACACCTAAAAATGCCTAACAGGTTTTTAGATTTGTGAATTTTAGTTGAAATGTATTTTATGATGTTACTAAACCTGCAGAAATATTGAAATATTTCAGAGAACTTATTCACTGTACATTTAATTTATTTTATTTATAAAAGTTATGAACTGTAGAAAGTTTTACTTGTTGGGTCAAATGCTTGTTGCTTCAAATGCTTGTTGCATTTGAAGTGCTAGTTACAAGAAAATCAAATACCTTCAATGTATAAATGCTATTAAGTTTTTAAAGGACTCTGGAGTATAAGTAAGTTTGTTTAAAGAAATTTAGTCTGTTCAACTTGAATCAGCTCTGTCAAACATTAATTAAAAGCCTCATTTAAAAAAAAAAAAAAGACACTTGCTCCTTGGAAGAAAAGTGATGAACAAATTAGACAAAATATTAAAAAACAGAGACATTACTTTGCCAACAAAGGTCTGTCTAGTCAAGGCTGTGGTTTTTCCAGTGGTCATGTATGGATGTGAGAGCTGGACTATAAAGAAAGCTGAGCACTGAAGAATTGATGCTTTTGAACTGCGGTATTGGAGAAGGCTCTTGAGAGTCCCTTGGACTTCAAGGAGATCCAACCAGTCCATCCTAAAGGAAATCAGTCCTGAATATTCATTGGAAGGACTGATGCTGAAGCTGAAACTCCAATACTTTGGCCACCTGATGCAAAGAACTAACTCATTTGAAAAAACCCTGATGCTGGGCAAGACTGAAGGCAGAGGAGAAGGGGATGACAGAGGATGAGACGGTTGGATGGCATCACTGACTCAATGGACATGAGTTTGAGTAAACTCCAGGATTTGGCGATGGACAGGGAGGCCTGGTGTGCCGCAGTCCATGGGGTCACAAAGAGTCGGACACGACTGAGCAACTGAACTGAACTGAACTGATAAGGTCCTATGAGCTTGAATAAAAAGATACTTTCTATAAGATTTGACTTGACTGTGCTTTATTATTCTCACTGGTTTTAGGATTTAAATAGCAAAAAGTAAAAGCATAAAACAACCAAGTTCATTCCTTCTCTTTATATTTGATTTCATTTCTCTATAACCAAAGCATGGATGGATATACATTGCAAGATTTTTAAGGCTGGACTGATTTCTGAGTTCATGTAGTTTGTTTTTTTTAATCTCCTGGCAGATTGGAAATTTTACCTCATTGTTATCAGCTGAGATCTAATGACTTGTTTCAATAAGTTAGGCAGCTGTGAAGAGGCAAGGAAAGCAAGCCCTGATCACATACCACTCTGAAGTGTAAGCTCAGATTTCTTCCACTTAGAGGCTGTACTTGAAATCCCCAGACGGGCTATAGCAGCCTCATTCCTGAGAGGAATTATAAGAGAAGGCACCAATCTTTTCACCAAACTTTGTGTCAATAAGACAAAGTTGTCTTTACAACTTTTAAATTGCGTAATAAACTTTTCACATTGTTAATTTTGTAATTTTTGATTTTCTAGTTTATGGATAAAACTAAAACGTTAATTTCCACAATGTCTATGACAATAGGAAAAATGAAGAACAAAAATATTTCCTCCTGCATTTTATTATTTTCACCTTTGGGTAGCCTAAGAAAAAAGTCTTTATTTGTTGAAGTAAGAGTATTCCTCTCCGATATAGAGGAATCTCTGACCAAGTTATAGCAGCCTCTTATTGAGTATACTGATGTTTTTGGGAAATCATGGAGGAGAGAACCTTTTATTCAATGCATGCTTATAATCTATTTTTGCCCTTTCACTGTTCATGGTATTATGGGAAAAGACAAAAAAAAAAAGGGTGACTATCTATTCCTCAAACATTTTGAAGCATAGAAAGGAAGATGAAACATAGAATGTATTTCTAAAAATATATAAAAGTTCAAATTACAAAAGTTTAAAAATAGCTTTACATATTTGAATGGAGAATTCTATTCTATAGAAAGCTAGAAAGATATTTAATTCCCTAACGAAAGCTTCCCTGTAGACATAATCTCTGGTAATGCTATTCTGTGAATGAATGCCCTTTGGTTGGCTTTCTTTCACAACAAAACAACTGTCAGGCTTAGGCCCAATAAGCATCTGCACAGGGATGAAGAAGCAGCTCATCTAGGGGAACATCTTTCCCTCATGGGCCAAAGCTCCTCACTGCCATTAAGTCTGAGCATGTGAAATAGAGAACTGTGATGGCTGTCTGAACAGAAGTGTTGTAACTGCCTTGAGAACATTACAGGTAACATGCTTTGGGGAATTAGATGCTACCACTGAAAAGATCTGAGAATCAGAGGTCAGAGAAGCATTATGAATGGAGTCTTTTTCTGCATTTTTTTTTGGTCATTTGGCCGGTAGTTTCTTTTCTTTTTTTTTTTTTTTTGGTGTCCTCTGTCGTCCCCTTCTCCTCCTGCCTTCAATCTTTCCCAGCACCAGGGTCTTTTCTAATGAAAAGCAGCTCTTTGCATCAGTGGCCAAAGTATTAGAGCTCCAGCTTCAGCATCAGTCCTTCCAGTGAATATTCAGGGTTGATTTCCTTTAGGATGGACTCATCAGTTTTAGAGTCTGACTGTCCAGGTTAGATAGAATCCCCTCACTGACTGTGACATTTCAGGCGAGTTACTCCATTTCCTTATCTATACGACGGAGACAACTACACCTATCTTCCAGGACTGTCACGAAATTTGAAAGAGATATTATGAGTAAAACCTTGAGAACAGGTCCTTGCACAGAATAATAATTCAGAAATTAGGTAGTATTATTATTTTATCAATTAGAAGTTAAGCCTTTCCTTTTCTAAATTCTCTTCTGGCCTTAGTCACTCCTGTCACCCCCAGGATTATAGCTTTGTGGGCAGATGTGTTGCTTTTCTCACTTTATTTCCCCACAATGAATTATAATGCCTAGAATGTTGTAGGTTCCAAATCCAAGATGATGAATAAATGGATGATAACAGGGATCTTCCCTATTGGGTCGGGAAGATCCCACCTGTGTCTCCTGCACTGGCAGGCAGTCTCTTTACCACTGAACCACCAGGGAAGTCCTCACAATGCATTTCCTTATATGTTACATGCATGCTATTCTCCTCACAATGTGTATAGATGCAGTATTTTATTATTATTATTATTGCCTTAAATGACTATCTTTAAAATAAAATATGGAGAAGGAAACGGCAACCTACTCCAGTATTCTTGCCTGGAGAATCCTATGGACAGAGGAGCATGGTGTGCTGCTGTCCATGGGGTCGCACAGAGTTGAACTTGACTGAAGCGACTTAGCATGCATGCATACATTGGAGAAGGAAATGGCAACCCACTCCAGTATTCTTGCCTGGAGAATCCCAGGGACAGAGGAGCCTGGTGGGCTGCCATCTATGGGGTCGCAGAGTTGGACATGACTGAAGTGACTTAGCAGCAGCAGCAGCAAAATAAAATATTTAGATGAAGAGAAGGGTCTCTGTATATTTACCAAACAATATTTACCATTTCGGGCTTCCCAGGTGGCTGGCAGGTGGATTCTTAGCCACTGGACCCCCAGGGAAGTTCAGTTGTCAGGATTTTGTTGGCAATAGTGGACATGTCTGACAGCTCCCAGACAGCTCCCATCTGAAGGATGTCCCTAGGTTATGGGCCACAGGATCTGAGCCAAGAGTATAGGAGTGAGAGAAGGACCCTCAGAAGGGCACCCTGTGAAAGTACCCAGGTTCAAGTTGAGGGTCCTCCTGTCTAGTCCTGGCTTAGCCTTAGAGAGACGTTCAGTGGTTCTGGGAAATCCAGTAGCTGTCAAGATGATATTTGCTATCAACACAATGAGCCGCAGTGTTCTAGAATGAAGGAGGTAAGGTCTTAGGTGTATGAGGAAAGCAGGGTTCTGAATAGTGGGATCTTCTAGTTAAGCAGAGCCACTCCATATTACTTATCTGTTTTGGGGAACAAATCATCCTAAAATGTAATGGCTTAAAGTAACAGTGATTTATTATTTTTTATAATGTATATTTTTTTTATATATTTTTACTCTGGCCTTGCCTAGGCTCACTTACGAGAACACAGTCTCACATGTCTGGGGCCTCTGCAGGGAGGAGGAATGTCAGGAGTGGTATGTCTTCAGGTGGCAGCTGATATTCACAGAAACTTCCTCTTCCCCTACCAGGATATCAAAAAAGCAAGAGTGGAAGTTCCAAGGTTTCTTGAGATATTACTTCTGCCCTGTTCTACTGGTTAAAGTCCATCACAGGGTCAGCCTCATTTCAGGGGGAGGAAAATACCAGATTCCTCCTCTTGATGAGAAGAGTAGCACAATCATGTTGCTTGATCTTGTGACAGTTTCTCAGACTGTCCTGTTTTTCATGACCTTGCCACTTTTGACGCGTACTGGTCAAGTATTTTGTAGAATATCTTTCAATTTGGCTTTGTCTGATGTTTTTCTCAAGATTAAATTGGGGTTATGGAATTTGGGGAAGAAGACCACAGAGGTCAAACGTCCTTCTCATCACCTCCTATCAGAGAGCATTTGATACCATTGTGATTTGTTACTGGTGATGTTCTCTTGAGCCAGTTCTAACACCAATTCTGATGTGTTTTTTCACCAAGCAGTTAACTCAAGTCCCTGTGGACACTGACTGGTAGTTCACAAATTTAATTCTGTTCTGACACTACCTGGAAATAGTGTCAGATTCTGCAGATTAAGGGCTCAGTCCTACAGGAGTGCCCCCACTTTATTTATTTATTTATTTTGACTGCACTGTCCAGCATGCAGGGTCTTGGTTCCCCAACCAGGGACTGAACCTGTGTCCCACAGCCCCGTACCCACTGCATTGGAAGATGATGTCTTAACCACTGGACTGCCAAGGAAGTCCCAGGACTGCTCCCACTTTAGATAGCAATCACAAGTGCAGATGGTTGCCTGGCTATATGATAGCCTATAAATCAGAAGTTCCTTTGATCTTCTCTCTGCTGCTGCTGCTGCTGCTAAGTCACTTCAGTTATGTCCAATTCTGTGCGACCCCATAGACGGCAGCCCACCAGGCTCCCTCGTCCCTGGGATTCTCCAGGCAAGAACACTGGAGTGGGTTGCCATTTCCTTCTCCAGTGGGTGAAAGTGAAAAGTGAAAGTGAAGTCGCTCAGTCGTGTCCGACTCTTAGTGACCCCATGGACTGCAGCCCACCAGGGTCCTCCGTCCATGGGATTTTCCAGGCAGGAGTACTGGAGTGGGGTGCCATTGCCTTCTCTGGACCTCCTCTTTAGGGTCAATTAATTTGCTAGAGCAGTTCTCAGAACTCAGGTAACCATTGACTTACTTTATAACTGGTTTATTACAAAGGATATTAAAGATATGAATCATAAATGGCCAGATGAAGTGATGCATAGGGCAAGGTCCCAAAAGCAAGTGCTTCTGTCCCCATGGAGTTTGGGACCTGGCACATGGATGTGACCTGGTTCACCCACATGGAAATTCTTCAAGCCCTGTTGTCCTTTTGAGTTTTTACGGAGGCTTCATTATATAGACTTGATAGATTAAATTCTCAGCCCTTGGTCACTGACAACCTCCTTCTCCTCCCGTCTCACCAGAGGTGGGGAGGTGGGACTGGAAGTTCCACCTCTAATCACCATTGGTCCCCTGGGCAGCCAGTTACATAGGGGCTTTAGGTCACCTCATTAACATCATAAAAGACACTTTTATCACTCTGACCGTTTAGGAAATTCCTAGGGTTTTTGGAGCTCTGTGCCAGGAATCAGGATGAAGATCAATATATATTCCTTATTGTAAATCATAATATCAAGCTTGAGCACTTGGTTAAAATGGAGCCAGTTTTCTCCACTGGAATGTTAATATTTTTCCCTTTCATATTCTATTGTTAGAAACTCTTTGTGGTTTTAATTTCAATGAAGACTAACAATGTCAGATATTTTTTCATGTGTTTACTTGTCATTCCTATACGTTATTTGGTGTGCAAATTATTTTTTAATTGAGATAATTTATTATTGATGAGTTTTTAGAGGTTTTTTTTAATACATTTTAGATGTATTTCAAAATAAATTGCAGACATCAGGGTACCTCCCTCTAAACACATCAGCATATTATTAACTAGAGTTCAAATACTTTGTATACAATGAAATACACACTGAGATTTAGCAAGCGCTACTTCTTTGTAACCCAAATCACTGTCAAGATGAAGACTGTTCTATTGATTTTTATGACCCATTGATGGTTGCAATCTATTTCAAAAACATGCTTCAGACAATCTAGTGGTAATGCAAGGCCAGGGTAGAAGCTCTGGGCTATAAACATAGGATTTGCAAACCTCACTCATCCCTCACCCCTCACTTAAATATTACTTTCAGGGCTAAGGGACCTTCAATAAAGTGAACAACAATAAGCCTGTATTATCCTAATTTGACCTACTAGGAGTTCGGAGAGGTGCAGGTAACATACCCAAGACAACATAGCTGATAAATGAGGGACCTGGGATGTCACCTCTGGCATCCTGACCCCCACCAGCCCCTGTGAGGCTAAGAGGGTGCTGTGGTTGTCCCAGCGGCTCGTCCCCATTTTCAGCGAGGTTTGCTTTGGAAAGCTGTTCCGATCACAAATATTCATTGTTTGGGAGATAGCAAGTGTGTGAGCAGGGCCTCCCTTCGCAGACTGCAGGGACCCTCTGGGCTTGTTTCGGGCAGGCCTGACCTTACTGCAATTCGCAGCTGCAAAAGGCCATGTGCCAGTGCTGCTGTTCATAATGGAGGACCTGGAGGACGTGGTGCTAGACCGTGTGACAGGGTGTGTGGCCTCAAAGCTCCTGTGTCCTTCCCTTGAACCTGGGATTCTTGGGGCAGGGCCCCTCCTGTACATTCCTTGAATGCATCTTTTGAGCCATGGGTAATGCAGACTGGACCCTGCCTCAGGGAGCTGCTTGTCTAGAAGGGGCTTTAGGGTACTGGTGAGCAGGACACCAGCGGAAATGGTCAGTTCCCTCAGAGAGACTCTGAAAAGGACTAGACATATCAGAGAAGGGAGCCTCTGCTTTCTGCTTCCTGGAGGATGTGGCATTTGACGGATATACCAGATTATGTCAGTAAGATTAGAAAGTAGGGGACATTCTAAATGCAAGAGAGACCATTGCTAGAGTTTTAGAGGTAGAAAAGGGCTTTTGGTATGTGAGTTCAGATGGATTGCAATCTTGGGAGTGGAACCCTGAGAGGTTCTTGGGGGCCTTCATGGAGATCTCAGCCCCCAGCCTCAGAAACGGGTCCTTCATTCAGCTGTCAGCAAGGAGCCACAGGAAGATTTCATTGGGGGAGAGGCCCTCAAAAGTGGGGTGTTGCTGGGAAGTTGGGTCTGGGCTTTCCAGGCAGGATGTGTAGGGCAAAGGGAGGGGAGAGTGTCTGGGGCACTGTAAGCCCAGAGTGGCGGGGGAAACTAAGACCAGGAGGGCAGGGCAAGAAAGGTTCACTTTCTTCTCCCTGGCCAGCTAGGAAGAACTGTGTTTCACTGGGCTGCAGAGCACGGGCAGCTGGATGCTCTGGACCTCTCTGTGGGCTCTGGCTGTGACCACAGTGTCAAAGACAAGGAACTGTGACCATGGGTCCCAGGCGAGGGCCAGGCCCTGGACTCCTGAGCAGGGTGGTCACTGGCAGCTCACCTGTGTCTGCTTCTGACTCTAGTGTGCTGCAGGGCCTGGTGGCCGAAAGACCAGCGCGTGTCTGGTATTCATCTAGCCGACACTTTTCAAACCCTGTGCTATAGGTGAAGAGCACAAAGATGCCCAAGACACAGTTTCTTACTCAAGGAATTCAACACTGCAATCCTAGTACAGAACTGTGACCAAATGTGGGGATCCATGATGGCAATCTGATTGGTTGGTAGTGATGCTGGAGGTGGGTTTGAGCAGGGCTATGATTCATTGGGGATGTCTGTTGTTGCAGGGAATGGGGAAGAGTTAGGGGCATGGTAGCCACACATCTGGTGGTTATTTGCTTTCTTTGTTGTTTTAGTAATCTACTATGATTATAGCAAAAGAGGGATAGCACTGAGGAGGGAGTGGTTTATTCAGGGTAGCACTTACAAGCAGAATTTTACCAACCTGAGAAGGGATGAGGGATGGGGGCCTAAGGTGACCACTCTGCAGATGACTTGTATCAATGGACCATTGTGAATCAATAGGCAAATACACTGCAGCAAATTCTAAACAGTGCTTCCAACAAAGGGAGGAATTCCATTGTTAATTTTCTGATAAATATGCTTGGCCAGGATACAAGGAGTCCTGTATATAAACCAGTGACAAAGCTCACAGACCAATGGACCACAGGATCTTAGAGCTGGAAGATGTCCTTGAAGGGCCTGTTCAACCTTCTCATTTTACTGATGTGGAAACTGAGGCCCAGAGAGGGGGATAATTTAACCAAGGTCACACAGCAAAACTAGAGTCTAGCTGGGGTTTGCAACCAGCGTCCTGCTGCCTGCCCCTGTGCTCCTCCCTCTTGCCAAGCTGCCTCCTGGGGCCCTGAGCCCTGGGGATCTGCATCAGATTTGTCTGCCCACACTCATCTTTCCAGGATAAAAAGGCCAAGTCAGATTCCAAGATTCAGGTCAGGCAGATGGACTTCATTTCAGAAATATGGGCTGTGTTCTGGGCTAGGCCCCGCACCAGGAGGGTGGAGTACAGAGAATAGTAAAGGACAACTCTTGCCAGGACACATCTACCCAGGAAGCCAAAAAAAAAAAAGATGTTTTCAGGGCCTCAGGAGAGCAGGAACACCAAAACCAGAAAGCAAGAAAAGTTCGGCTTTGATGAATTTACACAGAATCTTGCCATCAGAAATTATAGAAAGCAACTTTTAAAACTGCATGCCCCTGTGAAGTGTTGTATGGCTTCCCAGGTGGCGCTAATGGTAAAGAACCCACCTGCCAATGCAGGAGACATAAGAGACATGGGTTCAATCCCTGTGTCGGGAAGATCCCCTGGAGGAGGGCATGGCAACCCACTCCGGTGTTCTTGCCTGGAGAATCCCATGGACAGAGGAGCCTGGTGGGCTACAGTCCATGGGGATCACAGAGTCAGATACAACTGAGCATGCATGCACGTTAAGTGTTATATTAATATTTTCCACTGAGGAGTGTTCTCATTTTGAATTTCATTGGGGGAGAGGGCACAGTCAACTTTTCAAGGCTTTGAGCCACTGGAGGTCTGACTCCTGCTATGACCCCCCCAGCCTGCATAGCAGGACAGACCCGTTAGAATGGATGACAACACAACTCACACTTCAGGTGCTGTGGTAGGGAGGTTTTGAGAGCCCAGAGAGAGTGACTAATTCCTTGGGAAACAGCAAGGAGAGGCTGACAGGGCTCCATAGCGGAGGAGAGGCTGGACGTCCCCTCAGGCAGAGGGGAGAGTTCAGGCCCAAGGCCATGGCCTCCTTCCACCCAGCTCCTTGCCCTGCCTGGGCAGAGGGTGAGGCCCTGTTAGGGGTTCCCTGCCACTTGCAGCTTCAAAGGACAGGAAGTAGATATTTATAATCCAGAAGGAAGAGGGAAGCCCTGGCCTGCCTCCACAGGGGCACATGCCGGGCCCCCACAGTTCCCCCACTTCCTTCCTGTCTCTTTGAACACAGAGGCTTCACACTGCGGCTACGTCACCCACAGCCTGGTCCTCGCCTGCAGCAGCAAGTGGGAGAGGAGTAGAACCAAGTGGGCAAGGGGATTTTCTAAACTTAGTTTTACGTAGTAGCATAATCTGATGCTGAAACTGCAATACTTTGGCCACCTCGTGCGACGAGTTGACTCACTGGAAAAGGTTGGGGGCGGGAAGAGAAGGGGACGACAGAGAATGAGATGGCTGGATGGCATCACCGACTCTGTGGACATGAGTTTGCGTGAACTCCGGGAGTTGGTGATGGACAGGGAGGCCTGGCGTGCTGTGATTCATGGCGTCGCGAAGAGTCGGACACGACTGAGCGACTGAACTGAACTGAACTGATAATCTGATGATGATCATAAAGGAAATGTAAATGTTTCGTCTTTGACCCCATAAGATAGTTTATTTATGTGTGGCTCTATCATGGGGGTGGGGGATGGTTTAACTACTTTAAGTACATGTTCACATCTTCACTGGGTCCTTGAAAGATCTGTGCCTAAACTGAATGTCTGTTTTTGTGTGTCTTTTTTTCCCTTTTGGCTGCTTTGGATCTTCGTTGCAGCGTATGGGCTTCTCTAGTTGTGGTGCATGGGCTCAAGAGTGTGTGGGCTTGGTAGTTACGGCACGTGGGCTTAATGGCCCCGTGGCATGTGGGATCTTAGTTCTTCAACCAGGAATCGAGTCCTCTGTATTGGAAGAAGGCAGGTTCTTAACCACTGGACCACCAGAGAAGTCCCTAAATTGAATTCCTTCCTGGGGAAGGTACTGAGACTGGCCAGGGCAGAGGGGAGCCCTTGAACCACAAGGTCCCCTTAGCTGGTTCCCACAGCTTCAATTGTTCCCACATCTTCCTGGACATGATGAATGGCTGAAGCTGAGTCTTCCTTTCTGGTTGCTTTTGTTTGTGACTCCAGGGTCTTTGCCCTGGCTCCATCTGCAGCTCCCCTGTAGGGACATACCATGTCCTGGGCTGCCTCCTCTCCCTGGGCCTCTTACCCTCCTGAAGCAAGATCTCTTTAAGGATGACCCCCAACAGTCTGCCCTCGGTGAGGCCACTTCCAACACAAGGTACACTGTGCCCTTTGCCAGCACAGTGGAGTCATCTGTCATGGCTCTGTCACTGTCACCTTTAGACTTCTCAAGGGTGAGGCTGCTCTCAAGTTCCAGGAGACACAGGTCAGGTTCTGCATCTCCATTATTTATTATTGAACAAATATCTACAGAACAAATATCTGCCGTGTGCCCCAGACCCTAATCTAGGCACTTGGGAAAACTTTAGAGAATAAAATAAGACAGAAATCCTTGCCTTTGTGGCACTTCTGTTTCAGCCAAGAGGTTCAGACAATAAACAATAAATATAGTATACAAGTAGCTGGTAGAGGGTGTTGGGTGGTCAGCGCCATGGGGGAAAGGAACAGTGGAGCAGGATAAGGGGATCAGGAGGAAGGTGCAGTTTTCACTTGCATAGTCAGGGTGGGCTGTGCTATTGAGTAAGAAGCTAACGTCTAGAACAGATGTAGGAGGTGAGAGACTGGGCCATGTGGCCGCCAGGCACAGACTGAGTACAAGGAGAAGGCGTAGATCTGGGCTCACTGAGTTGGGACCACTTTAACCTGGAGCGTGGAAAACAGGGATTTGGTTTTGTTTTTTTTTAAGTGATGTGTCTATCTTAAAGTGTGAAACAAGAGATGAGAACCTGGTCCTTGAAAATGTTAGGGGAAGCACACTGATTGAAACCGCCCACTCTGGCCAGGCACCATAGTAACCATTTGTATGAGTTGTTTTATGACAGGAGATCCTGATAAGGAACACGGAACTAATAAGCCACCACCAACCGTAAGAGTTCAGGAAAGGTGGAAAGGAGACACCGGGTGTCCGTCCACTTCCCAGAATCCCCCTCGCTAGCATCTATCTTGGCTGAGCGATGCGTGCGCCTCCAGGAAAGACTATGAATTAGAATGATTGGCCAAAGACCACCCGGAAACTAATCCCATCACCATAAAAATGGAGACCGTGAGCCACGCAGCAGAGCAGTTCTCCTGGGTTCCCTTACCCTACTGCTCTCCACCCGGGTGCCCTTCCCAATAAAGTCTCTTGCTTTGTCAGCATGTATCTCCTCGGACAATTCTTTTCCGAGTGTTAGACAAGAGCCCAGTTTCGGGCCCTGGAAGGGGTTCCCTTTCCTGCAACAAAAATGCGCCTGGTTTTTGGTAGTTTGGGGCACAGCTCTCCGAGCAGGGTGGCATTGGTCCAGCAGAGTTATAGCTTGTCACAGACCTGCTCTGTCACCCTGGACGTGTCACCCCCTCTCTGGACCTCAGCTCCAGCGGGTCCCCAGGACCTGCCAGTGTCCGTGATCCCACCGACCCTTCAGGAGCCCCTCTCCTTACAGTAGGGGAACAGAGCCCTTCACCTGGCCACCCACTGGCTGTGCTGCAGTGACTCATGGCCATCAGGCTGCTCTGAAGGAGCAGAATGCGGCAAGTCACCACCTGGAAGAGGCAGAGATGTGTGACGTTGACTTGTCCCCTGCCTTCCAGGAGCCCACAGCCCATGGTGCTGTCTGATTTCCCCTGGTAGGGCCTTGGAACCAAGAACAAGGGCATGTTCTCAGACTAACAGCCTGCCAGGAAAAGATGATTGGCAGCACAAAGCTCCAGGCTCAGAGGAAAACTGGGCATCAGGGATTATGGAGAAGTCGTTAACACCGTGTGTGTTTAAAGGAGCGAGAGGTCACATGACCAGGGTGGGGCAGGAGGGAAGAGAGACAGGAGGGTGAGGAGACGAGAGCAGAGCTGCGGGGGAGGGACTGAATGCACCAAACGCCCTCCAGGTGAGAATCGGGCGTGGGGCTCAGGACACCATGGCTAACCAGGTCATCATCCGCAGCAGCAGGGAGGGGAGAGCTCAAAGAGCCCGGCAGCCCCAGCAAGAATGGTGACCTCCGCCTTGGGCTCTGGCCTCAGCCTCCTGCTGCCCTCACACCACTCCTCTGTGTTTCAGGAAGGTCTGACCACAGCTGCCGAAGAGATCCACCTCACCTGTGTGCAGCTCCTCCTAGGGGCGGGGAGTAGCGCGAACACCCTCACCCAGGTAGCTGGGCCCCCTCAGGACAAGTGTGTGTCCTCAGCTGCCGAGCTGTGACTGTGTTGGCTGTGATTGTAGCAGCCACAATGATTCCTGAACGTGGTGTGAGCAAAGCTATGAGGCAGCAGGGTGAGGTCCTGGACTTGACTTCTCTACTGCTAAACCCCGTGACCTTGGGCAAGTTACTCAACCTCTCTGAGCCTCTTTTCCCAGCTATAAATTGAGGATGATATATACTTGTGTGTGTGTTAATTGCTCATTGTGTCTAACTCTTTGCAACCCTATGGGCTGTAGCCTGCCAGGCTCCTCTGTCCATGCAATTCTCCAGGCAATAATACTGGAGTGGGTAGCCATTCCCTTTTCCAAGGGATCTTCCTGACCCCGGGATCGAACTTATGTCCCCTCCATTGCAGGCAGATTCTTCACTGTCTGAGCCACCAGGGAAGCCCATAATATATACTTAATTTTTTAAGTTGCCATGAGGACTAAATACCTAGTGTAGTGCCTGGGACTTAATAGGAGCTCAGTACCCATTAGAGTCTTATTGTTGGACACTTGATAGTTCACAAAGCCCTTTTATAATGGTCGAATATTATCTCAGAAACATTTTCCCCATTTTACAGATGAGAAAGGTTCAGTGACTTTCTCAGGGCACAAGCTAGTAAGAAGCAAAGGTGAGTCTGAGAAGCCTGTTTCTCTGACTCCAGAGCTCAGGGCCTGACAGGTGTGCCTTGCCCAGCGGGGGCGGGGGTGGGGTATGTGTGTCTCTAGCTGGGCCCACCCACCCCAGCAATCCGAGCTGAGGCCTGGATGTGACTCTGGGACCAGCCTGTTTTCTCCCACTGTGCTCTGTGAGTGGCCATTAGAACTTCTGTGTCCTTGAGAAGGGGTGGGGTAGGGGAAGGGTTGTGACCTTTCTTTAAGTAGGAAGTTAGTTTTTTTGTTTTGTTTTGCTTTTTATTTTTTGATCAGTGACAAATAATCTTTCTTGGATGGTTGAGCGTCTGAGGGTCTGGAATTCTCTTTCGTTCTAAATTATAATAATGTGGCAAAAATAACATTAATAGTGAATAATATAAATAATAGCAAAAACGGAAGAATGAAAAGGATACGCTAAAAAATATTTAACGCAAAAGAAGGCAGTCTCAGGGAAACAGAATAAAAAAGAGAGGAGACATTCTGAAAACAAATAGCAAAATGACAAATGTGAATTTAATAATAATAGCAACCATAACTTCCCTTAAATATAAATAGTGCTTTATTATTAGTATTAGTATTATTTTGGCCATGCCATGTGGTCCACCGGATCTTAGTTCTCCAGCTAGAAACTGAACCACAGCCCTGGCAGTGAAAGTGAAGTCGCTCAGTCGTGTCTGACTCTTTGCGACCCCATGGACTGTAGCCTACCAGGCTCCTCAGTCCATGGGATTTTCCAGGCAAGAATACTGGAGTGGATTGCCATTTCCTTTTCCAGGGGATCTTCCCGACCCAGGGATTGAACCCGGGTCTCCCGCATTGTAGGCAGATGCTTTACCATCTGAGCAAGCAGTCTTTTATGTATTGGACCACCAAGGAATTCCCTTTTTTTGGCCAATAATGCTTTATAAGCCACAAAACATTTACTTTGCAGAACTCCCCTGGCAAGTTCAGAGACTACTATCCCAGGGGTGTCAGGGGCAGCAGGACAACCCAGAGAAGGAACATGGCTGGCCCCAGGCACCCAGTTATGCTCGTCCATCAGCAAGGCCCTCTCTCTGTGCCCAGCACTTGGCACTGGGAGGAACAAGAATGCTGCATACCATGATGCCTCCCCAGCAGTAACAGCACAGGAGTTTAAGAGACTTGGGAGGTCAAGTCCAGCTGTGGTCATTGGTGGGTTAGAGATGCCCACCTCCCTGGGCCTCGTGCTCCAGCCTTGACTTGTTTCTGGCAGAGGCCGTGATCCATCCCAGCATCCCCCCCACTCCCAAGGTCATGTAGAAGAGTCTCCGAGGAGCAGCCAACCCAAAGGGCTTGCATTTCCCACCAGGAGGTGGATGGGTTCCCACCCACCCTGTGTACTCGCTCAGACAAGACTTTGGCAGGGTGACCAACTCGTCCTGGTTTGCCTCATACTGTCCCGATTTTAAAACAGAAAGTCTCACATTCTAGGGAGCCTTCAGTCCGGGACAACCTGAGACAGCTGGTCGCTTAGCGGGACCTTCTGAGATGAAGGCCCATGAAAGCCCTCGCTCTGGCCCTGCCAATCCCCTCTTTGGCCCCGCCGACACCAGCTCCAGCTGGATAGTATGTGCTGGGTGGAGTGTGCCTTGTACTGCAAATCTTATCTGTCCCCATCTTTGAAAACCATCTTCTCAGAGTCTTTTCTCTGAGTGTCTTCACTGACTCAGGAATTGTGAAGGCTTTTGGCTTTTGTTCCAGAGTCTGTGACTGGAGGCAGGGAACATCCTGAGACCCTAGCATGCTCCTTTTACTAGTTGCCAGGCCTGGGCAAGTCACTGATTTCTCCCTCCTTTGGGTTTAATGGGGATAATAGACCCAGGATCGGGGGGCAGGGTGTGAGTTGTGAATGGAATAATGAATCCCAGAGTGCTTTGTAAATCCCACTGTGAGGGGTCCTGGGGATGCTGCACTGATGCCTGTTTCCTTCTAGAAAAAAGCAGAGCTGCCTCCATTATGCAGCCCTTGGTGGCTCCGAGGACATGGTCTGGGGCCTCATCCAGGCAGGAGGCAGTACTGATGTGACTGACCACGTAAGTGCGGGGTGTGGGTGAAAGGGGGGCACACTGCAGAGTCTCCCATGACTTGCTCAAAACAGACACGGAGAAGAGGTTAGCGGTTGCTGAGGGTGGGACAGGGGACAGAGGAGTGAGGAGGGTGTGGGTATAAAAGAACACAGGCAACCCATGTGGGGATGGACCGCTGCTGTATCTTGACTATGTATCAGACACATGAACCCACATGTGTATCCATTAACGAAAATTGCATAAAATACACATGTATACCAATGACTGGGAGTGAAACTGGGGCGATCTGAGTAAGATGGGTATTATCCATGTCAGTATTCTGTTTAGGGCACTGTACAGTGGCTTCATAAGACATTACTATGGGAGTGGGGAGAACTGAGCAGATGGATGACAATGGTGGGAAGAAGGTCTCTCACTAGATCCTTTTGGTTCTTTTGGCTTTTATAGATAATGTGTAAAACAATGAAAAGCAGTACTGATCTCTTGCCACTCCCCTTTTCAACCACAACCCCTCGCACCTGTTTCTGGGATGATGACGGCTGTAAACAGCCTCCTTGGTTACTTTATCTCTGTGGTCTGCTGCTTCCTGGAAAGCCACCATTATAGCTCTGCTAGGTTTCTCAGCTCATCTGAATAGTTCTTTGAGCCAGTTTCCCATGTCTGCCCATTCACTCACACAGCAGACCTTCTTTTGACCTTAATTTCACAGTTATTTAGCAATGATCTGTTGAAATTCTGTGGCAGTTTTTCCTGTTTTTTTTAAATTTTTTTCTAGATACATTTTAGAATGCTGTGATGTGCTAAGTCGCTTCAGTCTTGTCCGACTCTTTTGCGACCCCATGGACCATAGCCCGCCAGGCTCCTCTGTACATGGGATTCTCCAGGCAAGAATACTGGAGTAGGTTACCATGCCTTCCTCCAGGGGATCTTTTAACCCAGAGATCAAATCCATGTCTCTTACATCTCCTCTTTCGTAGGCGGGTTCTTTACCACCAGTGCCACCTGGGAAACCCATTTTAGAATACTTTTTGGCATTTATTTGCAGTTTGGGTTTGGGATTACATTAAATCTGTAAATAATATAAGACAAAATGGTCATCTTTGCAATATTTTATTTTTTCACTAGGAACATGTCTTGCCATTTCCTTTATGTCCTGTTTCATATCTTTCAGTGGTGTCCTATGGTTTTTTGTTTGCCTTTGTAATAATCATTTCCAATTATACTCTTCATAGGTACTTTATATATTTTGACTGTCATTGTGAATAGACTATCTTTTTAAAACATGTCATTTCTTATAGACATTCAATATAGGAATGTTATTGACTCTGGTATTTTTATCTTCTATATGACTTTTCATTAATTTTGCTAGAATTTTTTTTTTTTTGGTTGGGGTATAGTAGCTATTTTAACACATCTAGATGTACAATCACATTGCCTACAAATAATCATATAGGTTAAATCTTCTGATATCCATAAACTGCTTTTTTCCTGGCCAAAACTAGTAATGGTAGTTGTGGGTGTTTTTGTTGTGTGTGTGTATGTTCTGTTCTATAATCTTTTATTGCCCATTATGTGAGGGTGTTTTCCACAGTTATTAATAGTATCAATCTATACCATTGACTCACTGGAAAAGACTCTGATGCTGGGAGGGATTGGGGGCAGGAGGAGAAGGGGACGACAGAGAATGAGATGGCTGGATGGCATCACCGACTCGATGGACATGAGTTTGAGTGAACTCCGGGAGTTGGTGATGGACAGGGACGCCTGGTGTGCTGTGATTCACAGGGTCGCAAAGAGTCGGACATGACTGAGCGACTGAACTGAACTGAACTGAATACCGTTGATTTTTCTGGTTTTGTCCTGTCCCACTATACGTGTGTCACCGTATACCTAGACAGAAGGGTACTGTGGCAGTATCCCACTTGGTCATGCAGTCAGTGTTCACAGGGAACCACTGGGGATGGAATCCTCCAGACCTGAGTGAGGCCTTGGGTGACTGTTGGGCTTGGAGTGAGACCTATGTTCTGGTCCTGGCTGGCTCTCTCATTCACTGATTTCATATATAAATATTTGTTAGGCACCTACCTAAACCCTGGGGGTAGAAAGTCCAATAACACAAGGTCTCTATAAGTTACATGTCCTTGGGTGAGTCATGTTAGTTTTATGAACTCATTAAGTGTTCTCATTTGTGAGTTGAAAGTACTATATAAGAATACCATTCCTATATGTTTGCTAGGTTCCTGGAAAGTAAATGAGCTATCAGAGAATTTTAAGGTGGTATTCCTAGAAGGGACATTGCTGCTTATTGCAGCAGGCATCATTTGCCGGATGAAGATAAGCAGAGAAGCAGGATGACTTGCACAAAGTTGTGTGGTGAATGCTTGGCACATCAAGGTCTCAAATGTGGGACTTCGGGTTCCCTCCCACCCTGAGATCAGCAGTGGGCCCCAGGAATTCAGGCTTTGGGCTGTAAATGCTTTAGGCCACTCATGTCACCCAAGAAGCGAGAGAGAAAAACTCAGAAGCACTGTCTCCACTCCTCCTAACTCCCATCTTCTAGCACCAACCTGCAGCTGGGCAGTCCTGGGAGGGACCCATCAATTGATCTGCGTGTCTCCCTCTGCAGCAGGGCGCCACTCCTCTGCACCGCGCCGTGAGGCACAGTGTCACTGGCCTGCTGCAGGTCCTCATGGACGCTGCAGTGATCTGGACACTTTTGACAATATAAGTGACTACAGAAACCATCTGGGCCCCATGGCACCTCTGGGCATCCTCCCAGGCTGGCAGAGTTTGGCTGTGGTCTACCAGCCTGGCCCAGAGTTGAGGAATTGCTTTCTTAGCTTGTAAAAAGCTGTTTGAATATTTGTTGAAGGTAGCAACATTTTATTAACCATTCCTCTCTGTTGAGCATTTGGGTATTCCCAAGTTTTTGAGAGTCCCCTGGACTGCAAGGAGATCCAACCAGTCCATTCTAAAGGAGATCAATCCTGGGTGTTCATTGGAAGGACTGATGCTAAAGCTGAAACTCCAATACTTTGGCCACCTCATGCGAAGAGTTGACTCACTGGAAAAGACTCTGATGCTGGGAAGGATTGGGGGTGGGAGGAGAAGGGGACGACAGAGAATGAGATGGCTGGATGGCATCACCGACTTGATGGACATGAGTTTGAGTGAACTCCGGGAGTTGGTGATGGACAGGGAGGCCTGGCGTGCTGTGATTCATGGGGTCGCAAAGAGTCAGACACGACTGAACGACTGAACTGAACTGAACTGAAAGTAAACATCTTCCTAAATTTAACTTTTTCCTTTCATTGATTTTTTCCCCCTTAGGGAAAATTACCAGGGCAGCAGTGACGGGGTTCGTCTTGGATAACAAAAGGCCTTTGAGTCCTGAACTTGTGATCAGTCAGAATCATTTTAAAACCCCCATCCCCACAATCTGCCTCCCAGTCATACAATCCTCAGGGCCACCATCCACAACCACTAGTAGTGGAAAGCAATTTGACAGAATATAACATATATCTTTAAACCAGTCAGTATTTGCACAGTTGAGAATTGAGCCTCAAGAAATATATTGAGCTCATGCCCCAAGATATTCATTATAGCACCGTATCAGTTTTAATTTCAAAAAGGGCCCAAATACTTAATAAGAGAGAAGTGATTGGGTAAATTATGGTGGCAGTGGTTTAGCTGCTAGGTTGGGTCCAACTCTTGCAACCCCATGGACTATAGACTGCCTGGTTCCTCTGTCCATGGGATTTTCCAGGCAAGAATACTGGAGTGGGTTGCCATTTCCTTCTCCCAGGGATCTTCCTGACCCAGGAATTGAACCCGGGTCTCCTGCATAAAATTATGATACAGATATAGACTGGCTTTTATGGAGCTATGAAAAATGGTTTTTATTGAGTTTATAATACTCAGAAAGTTATGCAGATACAAAATATAATATAGAATGATCTCAAATATGTAAAGCCATAAAACTAAAAATAATTGCATTAAACAAAAGACCAGAAGAAATGTGTTAAGACTGTAACAGAGGTTGACTTGGGTGGGCTAGTGAGTGGTATTTTTTTTGTTCTACTTTTTTTGTTTTTTACTGAATTTTCTCTCCTGAGTAGTATGTTTATGATTAAACCCAGTTTACCCTGCCTTTTAACTTCTTAGAGAGAAATTCTGTTAAGACCCAGTTGGGAGTGGACCCCCCTTGGTCCTGTCCCGGCTTTGAGCTTCACACCATGCCTACACGCTTCTCTGCTCTTCATTCCCTTGGCTTCTTCTCCAGAGGAAGCAGACACCCCTCCAACTTGCCACGGAGCACGCCTGGTGGGACATAGCAGAGATGCTCCTTATCACTGGGGTTAACTTAAACCTAAGAGATGAGGTACCTCTGCTCACAACCAGCCTCCCTTTCCAGCTTTCACAACTTCGCCTGCGGCAATTGCCTCCTGCTTCCAGAGTGTTCATACCACTGTTACATATCAGCTCAAAGGCCGCCTCCTCCAGGCAGCCTTCCTGCCCGTCCATCACCCTCCCTTGCCTCCTCCGAGGGCTCTCTGCACTTGGCCTGCCCCTCTCTTGGTCCTTGTCTGTGATACAGTTGTCTTCTGTTTCATGGGCTCTATCAGACTTTGAGCTCCTTGAGTTGTCTGCTGGGGAGAGGGGGAGAAGACTAGAGGGACAGTGCATCACCACCCCACAAGTCCCTACATGTGAGACAAGGTTGGCAGAAGCTTCTGGGGTCATGGTGCCTCTGGGGTGGCCAACTCCTTAGGTGGCCCGAGGTTCAGGAAGACCTGAAGACTTGGTATGAGGCTGAGGAGGTCACGGGCCCACCAGGGCAAGGGCCCTTGCACACATGGCCCAGCCCTTGGGATGGTGTGGGAAAGAGCTGGAGGCAGGGAACAAGCCCTGAGGCTGGACCTGGGCAGGGCTCCCTGCTTTGAGCTGGGCCCCCAGACAGCTGGCCAAGCTCGGAGAAGAGCTTCCCATCTTCCCAAGGTCCCCGGAGGTGGTTGAGGCCAGCTGTGTGCCACAGACCTGAAGCCAAGGGCTGGGAGACTGTAGGGAGGGAGCAAAT
This sequence comes from Moschus berezovskii, assembly GCF_049115385.1. NCBI lineage: Eukaryota > Metazoa > Chordata > Mammalia > Artiodactyla > Moschidae > Moschus > Moschus berezovskii. The sequence continues at coordinate 87,123,927 of NC_142468.1, forward strand.
ATGACAGAGGGGCCCAGGCCCCTTCTCTGGGTTCTGGGTTTGTTACGACAAAGGCTCTTGGCCTTTCCCAGTGGATAGAAATTGACTAGAACCCAGACAAGAAATTCAGACAAGGCCATATTGGGGCCCTCGCTACAGCAGGCGTGAGCGAGGTGGGGCAAGCTTGTTCCTTATATGGGCTGGGAGGTAGGGGTGTGTCCAGAGGTCGGGCTGGAGGGGTAGCTTAGGTATTTGGCTCACCCCTTAGCTGGTGCTGTGTGCAGGGGGTATGCACAGTACCCTGCTTTTGCTCCCAACCCTCTGTTTTAGCTCCACAGTCTTCAAAAGTGGTAGCTGGGTTTTTTGGCCTCTTTTGATCTTTGGGGTCCAGAATTTGCCCCACCTGTCCCTGCATGCAATTATTTTTAGTCTCATATAGTTTCTTTGTATTTTGTTGTTCGAGGAGAGGTATGTCCAGGTGCAAGCGTTGCAGCAAAGTCTTCCAGGTCCCAGGCCTGTCTCAGTTTCATCTGAGAAATGGGGCTGGTAACGTGATCTCACAGACAACTTTGAAGAGTTATGTAGGCCGGGTGTTGTTTTTTTTTTTAATTTATTTATTTTTAATTGAAGAATAATTGCTTTACAATATTGTGTTGGTTTCTGCCATACATCATCATGAACCATAGGCTGAGTTTTATAAGCTCTAAGGCCTCCTATTCTAAAGGAACACAAGGGGTGTTGCTAGAATTATTATTATTGCCTTAGTCTACTATGACTTTCCATACCTGGAGTTTCTCCCAGAAAATGTTTCTGTTCTTCAGTGTAGACGGCTGGAAACTGTTTGCTTTTGACAGGAAGGTTTGTTGTCAGAGGTAGAGACCACCACACACCCTCGAGTACAGACTCTGGCTTCCCTTCTCCTTTCTCACCTGCAGCAAGGAAAATCTGCCCCGTTAGTGGCTGCCCGCAGCAACCACAGCAACCTGGTGGACATGATCATAAAAGCCGATCACTTTTACAGATGGGAGAAGGTACTGAGACCCTATGCTTGGTCTCTCTGTGTTGGAAAGGGAGTAGCCATGGCTTCAGGTGGAGCTGGCTTTGAACCTTAGCCCTGACCAATTCAGGAACCCCTAGGTTTCCAAGGAATGGTAATTGCTGCCTTACCTAACGCTAGGGTTCTTTGGGATTATAAACAGATGGGTGAGCACCCAAGCCACCTGAAATAAGGCTGACAGAGGGCCATACCAGTGTGGAGATACTAGTAGACACTGCTCTAGCTCCTCATTGATGAATGCATACACGCGTGAATAAATAAATGCGAGTTCTGCAGCCCACCCACCCTGCGTACAATATTGGACCAGGCAAAGTGATCCAGGCTACCATGTACTTTCTGCAGAAGCCGGTTCCAGGCTTTGAGGAACATGAGGATGAGGCATCAGCAGAGCCTGCCACTGACTAGGGGACACGGGGTCCTGCAGCTCTGTGTTCACCCATCTCCCCAAGACCAAGGTTTATACATGTCGATACATACTGCATTTTGTGCTGCACAAGCCTTGGCCACTGTGAAACTTGGTTCTTTGTCCTTTTTTGTTAAACAGAACAAAACTGATGGCTCTTGATTTAGAGAACAAAAAAAAAGAAATGAGAGTTAGGTTCCAGATCACTGTCAGCTCCAGGTGATTGGAACTGTGGGGTGTTCTAGTCAAGCAACTTTCTGAGCCCAGAGGTCAAGTGTGCTGGGATTGATTAGGGATATCTGCTCTGGAGTTGGGAAAGAGTAGTAGAAAATGTAAGGTCAGGCATTTGCAGTTCCAGCATCAACAAATGGGGATGGGTGGAGAGTTTTTTGTTTACCTTTGGTGGTGGTTTTTATATACAGAAAATAAAAGTTTTCATTTATTTCAGTTTTGAAATTAATACTATTTTTTTTACAAAATTTAAATCTTAGTTTTCCTTAAACTTTTAAATTTATTTTTACATTCTTATTATTGTATTTATACAACTAGTAAATTTTAACAGTCACTTTCAAGAAAGACATTTTTTTAAATGGCTGCATCACACAGCATGTGGGATCTAGTTCCCTGACCAGGGATCAAGCCCACACTCCCTGCATTGGAAGTATAGGGTCTTAACTACTGGACAGCTAGGGAAGTCCCTCTAGGAAGACTTTTGTTTAAAATTTGGTGCTGTGTTTAAACTTAATTAAACTACCTTAAACATAGTAAACTGAATTAATACATTTAATATAATAGGTTCTCTTTTTAAGCACTTCAACTGCTTCCTAAATTCTTAAACTATTCCATTAAATCCAGTAAATTAAACCTATAAAGTGAATCTTAAATGTCACAGACATTCTGATATTGTATCATTGTTGTTGTTTAGTCAATAAGTCGTGCCCTCTTCTTTGTGACCCCATGGACTGTGGCCTGCCAGGCTCCTCTGTCCATGGGATATCCCAGGCAAGAATACTGGAGTGGGTTGCCATTTCCTTCTCCAGGGGATCTTCCTGACCCAGGCATCAAACCTGCGTCTCCTGCACTGGTAGGCAGACAACTGCTGAGCCACCTGGGGAGCCCTCCAATATTGTATACAAACAGTAAAATTCTCTTGCACTTCTCAAAAAGATAACTGTCCCAAAACCAATCGATCAATAACAAATTTCCATAGGAATCAGAAGATTTTTCTCTTTCACATCTCGTCAACATTATTACAACTTCTTTACATACTACGGATTTCTCCTAAATATTAATACAAGTGATTAAATGAACTGATTCATCTCTATGCATAATCTTAATCCACCTCAGGCTTTAAAAGTTCTCAACACTAAGGCAGTGGTGCAGTTAGAATCACAAATCCCTCCTTTCTACCCCTGCTGCTGCTGCTGCTGCTAAGTCGCTTCAGTCGTGTCCGACTCTATGTGACCCCACAGATGGCAGCCCACCAGGCTCCCCCGTCCCTGGGATTCTCCAGGCAAGAACACTGGAGTGGGTTGCCATTTCCTTCTCCAATGTGTGAAAGTGAAAAGTGAAAGTGAAGTCGCTCAGTCGTGTCTGACTCAGCGACCCCATGGACTGCAGCCCAGCAGGCTCCTCCATCCGTGGGATTTTTCCAGGCAAGAGTACTGGAGTGGGGTGCCATTGCCCAGTTCAATTAGAATCTTGAGGTAAAGGCCTAGCTTCTGTGGTTCTTAAAGGTCTCAGATGATTCCAATTTAAGATGCAGCTGAGAACACTGTTCTATAGAAACAATTCTTACCACCCCACGTGGGAGAAAAGCTCCCAGGTCATCACCTCCCAGACACTGTTAACCAGGATGTGAGGTTCAAACCTGCAGATGCCAGGACTCACCTGAGCTTTTTAGCAGCCAGAACTAAGTATCCACATTTTTCAAGGGGCTTTTTTTGGCTTCAGTCTAGGCTTTTGTGGGTTTAACTTATGCTACTCCATAATTTTGGCAGCCTCTTATTTTATCACCTGCTTTGCATGGAAAGAATTCTGTAACTCACCCTTCTCTATTTGTTGGCATTCAGCAAGTTTAGTTAGTGCCTGATTCTTGGCTTGCCTAGTTTTAGCCACAATTGCTGAGGTGTTCTACTGACACTCCTACTATAAGAACACAAATAAAAGGAAAAATTGGGAAGGTTTCCTGGAAGAGGTGGTGCACAGGTGGTCTTTTGACTATGGCAATGAGATTGAGAGACAGGAAGGTAAGGAAAGGAATTCTGGATGGAAAAATATGTAAGCAGCTCAGGTTCCAGCACTCAAAGCTAGGCATAGAGTAAAAAACCAGGTCTGTGATGATGCCAGTTCTGGGTCCAGGTTCATGGAACAAGGGAGAGCCTGGCAGGGATTTCCCCAAAATGGCTGCTATACTTCTGGGATCTGCCCCACAGGACCGCCTCTTGTGTAGGGACATCTGTAACCCCCTGGGAAGAGTTTGACCATTAAGCAGGACCATCAGCGGGAAACACAGTCTCTCTGATCAGTGCTGTGGCAACTGGCTTCCCGGTACCTGCAGCCCCACAAGTGGAAGAAGCTGGCGTACTGCTGGGAGTTCACCAAAGCCCACGTCCATGCCATAGAGCAACAGTGGACAGATGCCACCTTGCCTCGCTGCCCCAGAGCAACCCAGGGGGAGGGGTGGGGGCACATGGGGTGTGTTCAGTTTGCTGTGCTTCTAGGGGAAATCCTCACCAAGTCACATGCTATTTCCAATGTGCCATGCGCTCCTTGCCTCCCCAGGCCTTTGCATGGGCTGAGTCCTCTGCCCCTCCCTCCACAACTGACCTGTGAACTTCATCACATGCCTCCTGAGTCAGCTTGAGCTGATACCCATCATTCACACACAAAGCTAAAGGCACTTCCTTTACTTCCTGTAAAAAGGAAAGGAACTGTTGTTGCCACTATTATTTAACATCTGTTTGGAAATTTTGGCCCTGGTATTAAGGTATGAAACAGAAATAGAAATTAAGAGTGTAAATATTGAAAAGGAAGAGAGACTTATTAATTTCAGATGCTATAATTATATACATAGGAAGTCCAGAAGAGTCAACAGAAAAACTCTCAGAAAAAAATAGTTCAATGAAATGGCTAAATATGATTAAATATATAAACACCATAGTATTCCTCTGTACCATCAAGAAGTAATATACCACTTACAGTAGTGTGTTTCTAAAGTATGAGTGACATGAGTAAGACAATACAAATTATTTGAAAGAAGACTTGGTAAGTGGTACAACATTTCTGTGTTTCCAGCGAAAAAAAGTGTCATGTAGATATCAATTTTCCCCCAACTAAAGCTTTGATCCAATTTTATTTATTATTATTAATATTATTTGGTTGCACTGGGTCTTAATTGTGGCATGTGGGATCCAGTTCCCCAACCAGGGACCAAACCTGGCCCCCCTGCAAGAGGAGCATGGAGTCTTAGCCACTGGACCACCAGGGAAGCCCCTCATTCAGTTTTCAGTTCAGTTCAGTCGCTCAGTCGTGACCGACTCTCTGCGACCCCATGAATCACAGCATGCCAGGCCTCCCTGTCCATCACCAACTCCCGCAGTTCACTCAAACTCATGTCCATCGAGTCGGTGATGCCATCCAGCCATCTCATTCTCTGTTGTCCCCTTCTCCTCCCGCCCCCAATCCTTCCCAGCATCAGAGTCTTTTCCAGTGAGTCAACTCTTTGCATGAAGTGGCCAAAGTATTGGAGTTTCAGCTTTAGCATCTGTCCTTCCAATGAACACCCAAAATAGGAAGTTTTTGAAACTTGTCTAAAGGATTCTACATGTGTGCGTGCTAAGTCACTTCAGTCATGTCCAATTCTGTGACCCCATGGACAGTAGCCTGCCAGGCTCCTCTGTCCATGGGATTCTCCAGGCAAGAATACTGGAGTGGGTCCATTTCCTTCTCCAGGGGAAATCTTCCCAACCCTGGGATCGAACTCACATCTCTCAGTTCTCCCGCATTGGGGCGGGTTATTTACCACTAGCGCCACCTGGGGATTCTACAGTTCATCTGAAAGAAGAGACAGGGAATATATAAATAAATACTCTGGGGGAAAAAGGCAAAAAGGGTCTAACTCAGAAAGCTAAAAATTTAACATGGAGATTCCTGACATACACATGTGTAAATCGGGTAGTGGATAGAGCAGGGAGTCCAAAAGTGAAAATGAAGGTCGCATCTAACTCTTTGCAACCCCATGGAATTCTCCAGGCTAGAATACTGGAGTGGGGAACCTTTTCCTTCTACAGGGGATCTTCCCAATCCAGGGATCAAACCCAGGTCTCCCGCATTGCAGGTGGATTCTTTACCAGCTGAGCCACAAGGGAAGCCCAAGAATACCAGCGTGGGTAGCCTATCCCTTCTCCAGCAGATCTTCCCAACCCAGGAATTGAACCAGGGTCTCCTGCATTGCAGGCAGATTCTTTACCAACTGAGCTATCAGGGAAGCAGGAGTCCAAAAGTAAACTGTTACAGATGCAGATTTCTTAGACAATTAAAGCGCACTGATGAATTACAAGGCTGGTGACAAGGGCTAGTGAATAAATGGGTCAAATGAAACCTATCACAGGCATATCATTGGCAACACCAGGAGGAGGTGCCTGCTGGGGGCCCACAGACACAGAACATCAGGGATGCGGTGGATGACTGACTTGAGCATGATGAAAGTGCCCCCAGGGCTGTGCCAGGGCCTGTGCCCCCACCTGGGAGAGCTGACCCGGTCACAGGTTGATAACTAGCTGATGCTGCCACAGGCACTGAAGAGGGCAGGCACTTATTCTCCAAACACTGGACTCACCCAGGAAGCCTTAGCACCGCTCAGCGCCTGGGTGCACCCGCCCCCACGTACACAGGAGTCTCAGAGGCGGGGAGGAGCCCAGGTGTTCCCAGCAAGCACTGGTGGCCGAGAACCACTGTGCAGCGTGAAGAACAGCACGCAGAGCAGAGATGATTGCGAGCAGTCAGGGAGGTGAGCTCTCAGTGCTTCTCGTTCTTGCCTTCTTCCCCGTGACACGAATAGGACACACGATGGATGATCAGGAGAAAGCCTGGGGCTGGGCAGGTCCTCGTGTCTCAGACCCAAAACCCCACCCCCATACCATCTGAGGCTGCTGCTCCTCCCCTCCCTGCCCACCCTCCAACTCCCCTCCCCATCTCTGGGCTGAGCTCTGCTGAAATCTGGAGAAGGGCTTGGTGTTCTGGTGGAAGTAAGGGTGGGCTCAGACCTGGCTCTGGTAAGGCAGACAGGGTGGGCACCTTTTCTCTCTCTCTCTCTCCCTCCCTCCCTGGTCCTCAGGAACCAGGAGCTGTGGGGAACATGGGCACCTCATGCTGCCCATCTGGCCACACAGTGTGGTAAGAACCCCACCAGAGTGCTATTCAAGGGCCTTGTGGCCATTGGCAGGAGGGACCTGGCTGGTAAGTGTCTTCCTCTCTCCTGCTTCCTGCTCAGGGCAGCTCTGGGCCACATCCCACTGGGATGAAGCAAGGCCCTCTAAGGCTGCTCAGACCACAGTGCCATAGCCCTGGCTCTGAACCTTCCAGATTGCTGGTCCTAGCCCTTCCTCCTCCTGGAACCCATGCAGAGCCCAGGCAACTCACACTACCTCTGGGCCCTAGGCTCCCCATCTGTGCAAAGAGGGTGGCCCAGATGGTCCCTGTGACCTTCACAGCCCCAAGGTCACTGAAGCTACAATCTCTTCCTATCCAGCTGTCTATACTGCTTTGATCCCATGTCCCCACCCCACCCCCAGCCCCGCCCAGTTGGGGGTAAGGCAAGAAGAGCCTGCAGGGTTGTTTTTCACAAACATTAAGACCTATGGGCCAAAACTGGTTTAAGTTGAGTTGAACTACTAAGATCTGATCAAATAAAATTTCTGAGGCCATCACAACCTATTTGAGTCTGTCAATCCCAAAAGTTTTTTGGGGATTTGGGATTCAGGGCACCATGTGGAACCATCAGACAAGCACGGCACCATGTGGAACCATCAGACAAGCAGCGAAACAGGTTCTAGTAATGATCCCTCATTAATAACAAAATCAGCTCATGATGAAAAGGCTTCAACTCTGTAATGTCTGTTGGCCTGATGCGTTTTATATATATACAGGGCAACCACAGGATGGGGTATTAGGCATTCATCCATAGTAATGAAGGAACATGGCAACAGGAAAAGCGATCATAGCATATTGTTGAGGGGCAAAGGGAAAGTCCCCTGCATGGTGGGTCTTCACCAGCTGCCACATGCAAGGTGGGAAACCAGTCATTTCAGAGGGGAAGAATTAGAGATGACTTGGTTCTTTTTCCAACATATTCTTAAATATTATTGTTGTATCTTCTTTTAACACAAGCTCTGGCAGACAAAACATCAAACCAGCCCTGTGAGGCAGCAGTTAGGGAACAAGAGGCAGAGGGAACAGGATTCTTATCTTTTGCAGAAAGCTTCAGGAAGAAAGCAAATGAGGACCCTAGGTGCACAGGCATGTAACTGGAAGGAACGTGCGACCGCAGAGTGAGGGCCACTGAACAGAGCAAGACCACTGTTAAGTGACCTCCAGCTGCTTCCACTTAAGCCCACAGTTATCCAGGACCAGCAGGCAAATGTCTGTCATCTTTTTCACAGGACTGGTTCACGGGCCAGCCTGAGGTTTTGTAGGTAGTCTCTTCCCACAGGTATAGTCCTTGGCCGCTCTTAGCTCAATTTCATCTCCTGCATCTCATTGGAGCCTTGCAACAGCCCCCTGAGATGCAAGGGATGTCTTTTCAAGAAGACACTGGGCTCAGGGTGGATAAGCAGCTAATCAAGTGATGAGGTATGGAGTCAAATTCACCATCTGTCTCCCTCATCTGATGAAAGTCTCCATCCATCCCTTATGAAAGAACTGCCCTTAATTCAGTCCCTGGCTTTTATGAAAGGTGTGCTTACTGCACAGCTGTTTCCATCCATGGCTTACTTGTATATTTTGATGGTCCCCAGTGGCAATGGCAAGCCACTCCAGTACTCTTGCCTAGAAAATCCCATGGACGGAGGAGCCTGGTGGGCTACAGTCCATGGGGTCGCTACTAGTCAGACAAGACTGAGTGACTTCACTTTCACTTTTCACTTTCACACATTGGAGAAGGAAATGGCAACCCACTCCAGTGTTCTTGCCTGGAGAATCCCAGGGATGGTGGAGCCTGGTGGGCTGCCATCTATGGGGTCGCACAGAGTCGGACACGACTGAAGTGACTTAGCAGCAGCAGCAGCAGCAGAGGCATACAGTCTCATTTTTTCCTCTTTTTTAAAAGAATTTTTTAAAGTTGTCAACTCTTAATTTTGAAATCATTTCAGACTTATCAAAACATTGCAGATATAGTACAGAGAATTTCCAAATACTCTTCACTCACCTTCCCCAAATGTTAACCAACCAGGAAATTAACACTGAAAGGATACTATTAACTCACCTTCACACCTTATTCAAATTTTGTCATTTGGACCTTTCATGTCATTTTACTGGACCGAGATCTGGTCCAAGACTATAACTTGCATTTGGCTGTCATCATTCCCATTTTGGGCCATACAAAGGGTCACCTCTCTGGACCAGCACTGTATAATAGAACTTTCTTCGAAGGAGGTGTTTCAGATCTGTGCTATCCAATATGATTGCCACTTGAAATGTGGCTAGCGGAATGAAGAACTGAGCTTTTGATTTAATTTGAAATTTAAAGAGCACCTGGAGCAAGTAGCAACCATATTGGGCTGGTCTGAAGCCGTTTAGGTGCCTTGACTGCACAGGTCATTGCATAGCTCAGCCACACCAGCTGGAAAGCATGGTCCTGGGGAAATATGACTCTGGAAATTTCACATGTGAAGAGGATCTGTGCTGGGTTGCCTGAAAGTGCTGCCTGAAACCTGTTTCTGTCTAATGTGTACTTTCCTGCTATGGCCGGTTTGCTGCTGCTGCTAAGTCACTTCAGTCGTGTCCGACTCTGTGTGACCCCATAGACGGAAGCCCACCAAGCTCCCCCGTCCCTGGGATTCTCCAGGCAAGAACACTGGAGTGGGTTGCCATTTCCTTCTCCAATGTGTGAAAGTGAAAAGTGAAAGTGAAGTCGCTCAGTCATGTCTGACCCATAGAGACCCCACGGACTGCAGCCTACCAGACTCCTCCATCCATGGGATTTTCTAGGCAAGAGTACTGGGGTAACTCCGGTTTAGAAGCCCATATCTTAGAAAAACTTTCCACAAAGTTACCCACTGGACCTGAGTCCTGGGAAGGATATAGAATAAAAACTGCTAGAGCTGAAAGGGGTTCCAGTTCTCACACATGGCTGGTGGGAGTTCACAGTGGTACAATCCTCTGAAAGGCAGTTTGGTGTTATTCACCAAACTTACAAATACATTTACCCTTTGACTTAGCAATCCCACATCTGTGAATTTATCCTACAGAGAAATTTGCAAACATACTAACATGAATGCAAGCGAGCATAGCAGAAACTATATCTGTTCAGGTTTTTAAAAACTGTTTTTAAAACAGGCTGATGATCTGAGAGGTGTGTTTTGCCTGAGGCCCCACAGTTAGAGGTGGGATTCGGCCCTCTGCACAGCACACAGCCTCCCTTCCCTGTGGCACCCATCGTCACACGTGCTGTGTTGAGATAGAGAACACTCCTCCACCATCTATTCCATATGAGAAAGGCATTTCATAGGACTTGGATCGCTTACCTGGATGAATTTTTATTTTTGAGACAAAAAAGCAAGTTAAATAAAGTTTAAATGTTGACATAGATCTCTCAAATTCAATACTTTCATTTGTTTGGGGGATCAATGGGAAAATTTCAAACAATTTGTTGTGGGTTGGTTCTTTTCCTTTAGACAAGATTAACAAGATTGATTTATAGAGTTCTCATGAATGATTTGTTGCCTACTCAATCAATCTGTGGGATTACTTGGTGGCTCAGATGGTAAAGCGTCTGCCCGCAAGGCTGGAGACCTGGGTTCGATCCCTGGGTCAGGAAAATCCTCTGGAGAAAGCAATGGCAACCCACTCCAGTATTCTTGCCTGGGAAATCCCATGGACAGAGGAACCTGGTGGGCTATAGTCCATGGGGTAGCAGAGTCGGACATGACTGAGCGACTTCACTTTCACTTTTCACTTTCAATCTGTAACAATATTTTAAAAAATCTTTAAATGTTTTTCTAAACCTATGAAAATATTTATATCAATAATTTTTTATTGAATCACGGTTGATTTACAGTATGGTCTTAGCCTCAAGTGTATACCATATTTATTCAGCTTTTTTCTGCTTAAATGCCATTATAGGTATTTATTAGATACTATATATAGTTCTCTGTATATAGTAAATCCTTATTGCTTATCTATTTTATGTATAGTAGTTTATATCTGTTAGGGCTTCCCTCAAAGCTCAATTGGTAAACAATCCGCCTGCAATGCAGGAGATCCTGGTTCGATTCCTGGGTCAGGAAGATCCCCTGGAGAAGGGATAGGCTACCCCACTCCAGTATTCTTAGGCTTCCCTTGTGGGCTCAATTGGTAAAGAATCTGCCCGCAATGTGGGAGACCTGGGTTCGATCCCTGGGTTGGGAAGATCCCTGGAGAAGGGAAAGGCAACCCACTTCAGTACTCTGGCCTGGAGAATTCTATGAACTGTATAGCCCATGGGGTCGCAAAAAGTCAGACATGACTGAGTGACTTTCACTTGTATCTGTTAATGCCATACTCCTAATTTGTCTTTCCCTTCTGCCCTCACTCCTCTGGTAACCACTCTGGTAATAAACCAGGTTTATTTCCTATGTCTGTGAGTCTACTTCTGTTTTGTAAATAAGTTCATTTGTACTGTTTTTCAGATTCCTCATTTAAGTGATATTCAGTTCAGTCACTCAGTCGTGTCCAACTCTTTGCGACCCCATGAATTGCAGCATGCCAGGCCTCCATGTCCATCACCAACTCCCGGAGTTCACTCAAACTCAGGTCCATCAAGTCGGTGATGTGATATTCTATAGGATTTATCGTTCTCTGTTTGACTTCACTAAATATAATATTTTCTAGGTCTATCCATATTATGTTGCTGCAAATGGCAATATTTCATTCTTTTTTATGGATGAATAATGTTCCATAGTATATACATTTACATACCCCGACTTCTTAAGCCACTCATCTGTTAATGGGCACTTGAGTTACTTCCATGTTCTGGCTATTGTAAATAGTGCTGCTGTGAACATTGGGGTTCAGTTCAGTTCAGTCGCTCAGTTGTGTCCAATTCTTTGCAACCCCATGAACCGCAGCATACCAGGCCTCCCTGTCCATCACCAATTCCCAGAGTTTAACCAAAGTCATGTCCATTGAGTCAGTGATGCCATCCAACCATCTCATCCTCTGTCATCCCCTTCTCCTCCTGCCTTCAATCTTTCCCAACATCAGGGTCTTTTCAAATGAGTCAGCTCTTCGCATCAGGTGGCCAAAATATTGAAGTTTCAGCTTCAACATCAGTCCTTCCAATAAACACTCAGGACTGATTTCCTTTAGAATGGACTGGTTTGATCTCCTTGCAGTCCAAGGGACTCGCAAGAGTCTTCTCCAACACCACAGTTCAAAAGCATGAATTCTTCTGTGCTCAGCTTTCTTTATAGTCCAACTCTCACATCCATACATGACCACCGGAAAAACCATAGCCTTGACTAGACGGACCTTTGTTGACAAAGTAATGTCTCTGCTTTTTAATATGCTATCTAGGTTGGTCATAACTTTCCTTCCAAGGATAAGTGTCTTTTAATTTCATGGCTGTAATCACCATCTGCAGTGATTTTGGAGCCCCCCAAAATAAAGTCAACCACTGTTTCCACTGTTTCTCCATCTATTTGCCATGAAGTGATGGGACCAGATGCCATGATCTTAGTTTTCTGAATGTTGAGCTTTAAGCCAGCTTTTTCACTCTCCTCTTTGACTTTCATCAAGAGGCCCTTTAGTTCTTCTTTACTTTCTGCCATAAGGGTGGTGTCATCTGCATATCTGAGGTTATTGATATTTCTCCTGGCAATCTTGATTCCAGCTTGTGCTTCATCCAGCCCAGTGTTTCTCATGATGTACTCTGCATATAAGTTAAATAAGCAGGGGGACAATACACAGCCTTTACGTACTCCTTTTCCTATTTGGAACTAGTCTGTTGTTCCATTTCCAGTTCAAACTGTTGCTTCCTGACCTGCATACAGGTTTCTCAAGAGGCAGGGCAGGTGGTCTGGTATTCCCATCTCTTTCAGAGTTTTCCACAGTTTATTGTGATCCACACAGTCAAAGGCTTTGGCATAGTCAATAAAGCAGAAATAGATATTTTTCTGGAACTCTCTTGCTTTTTTGATGATTCAGCAGATGTTGGCAATTTGATCTCTGGTTCCTCTGCCTTTTCTAAAACCAGCTTGAACATCTGGAAGTTCACAGTTCACGTATTGCTGAAGCCTGGCTTGGAGAATCTGGGGGACACATTGGGGTTCATGTGTCTTCAAATTAGAGTTTTCAGCTTTTTTGGATACATACCCAGGAGTGGAATTGCTGGATCATATAGCAGCTTTATTTTTAGTTTTTTAAGAAAACTCCATACTGTTTTCCATAGTGGCTGAACAATTTACATTCCCACCAACACTATACTGGGTTCCCTTTTCTCCACTTCCTCTCCAACATTTATTTGTAGACTTTTTGATAATAGCTATTATAACAGGTGTAAGGTGATATCTCATTGTAGTTCTGATTGCATTTCTCTAATAATTATGTTGAGCATCTTTTCATGTACTTGTTGGTCATTTGCATGTCTTCTTTGGAAAAATGTCTATTCAGGTCTTCTGCCCATTTTCAACTGTGGTTTTTTATTTTGAGCTGTATGAGCTCTGTTCTTGTCAAGATTGTTTTGGCTTTTGGGGGTCTTTTTGTGTTTCCATACAGATTTTGAAATTATTCTAGTTCTGTGAAAAATGCCCTGGTATTTTGATAGGGTTTGCATTGAATCTGTAGATTGCTTGTGGAGTTTGGTCATTTTAACAGTATTAATTCTTCTAATACATGAATATAGTCTGTCTTTCCATCTGTTTGTGTATCTTCAGCTTCTTTCATCCATATCTTATAGTTTTATGAGTATAGTTCTTTACCCTTTTAGGTAGGCTTATTCCTATTTACTCTGTTTGATGTGATGGTAAATGATATTGTTTCCTTAATATCTTTTCTGATAGTTTGTTCTTACTGTATAGAAATGCAACAGATTTCTGTATATTAATTTTGTGCCCTCAAATTTTAGCAGATTCATTGATGAGCCCTGGTAGTTTTCTGGTGGCATCTTTAGGATTTTCAACATATGGTATCATGTTTTCTCCAAGCAGTGTCAGTTTTACTTCTTCCTTTCCAATTTGGATTATTTTTCTTTTCTTTTCTAGTCTGACCGCTATGGCTAGGACTTCTAACACTATATTGAATAAAAGCAGTGAGAGTGGGCATGCCTGTCTTAGTCCTGATCTTAGAGGAAATACTTTCAGCTTCTCACTGTTGAGCATGCTATTAGTAGTGGGCTTCTCAGATACGGCCTTTATTATGTTGAGGTACGTTTCCCTCTATACCCACTTTCTGCAGAGTTTTTTTTTAAATCACAAATGGATATTGAATTTTTATCAAAAACTTTTTCTGAATCTACTGAGATGATCTATGGTTTTTAGTCTTCAATTTGTTAATGTGCTGTCTCTCATTGATTTGTGAGTAGTGAAAATTTTTTGCAGCCCTGGGATAAATCCCACTTGATCATGTTGTATGATTCTTTATATGTATCATTGGAATTGGTTTGCTAATATTTTGTTGAGGATTTTTGTATTTATATTCATCAGTGATACTGTCCTATAATTTTCCTTTTGTGTGTGTGGCATCTTTGTCAGGTTTTGATATCAGGGTGAGGTTGGCCTCACAGGATGAGTTTGGAAGTGTCCTTCCCTCTGTGATTTTTTGGAATAGTTTCAGAAGGATAGGTGTTAACTCTTTTCAAAATCTTTGGTAGAAATCTCCTGTGAATCCACCCGATCCTGGACTTTATTTGTTGGGATTTTTTAATTAACTCCTGATTCAATTTCATTATGGATAATTTATCTGTTCATATTTTGTTTATTCTTGGTTCAGTCTTGGGACATTGTATATTTCTAGAAATTTGTCCATGTTTTCCAGGTTGTTCATTTTATTAGCATTCAGTTATTTGTAGTATTCCCTATGATCCTTTGTATATCTGTGGTGTCTGTTGCAACTTCTCCTTTTTCATTTCTGATTTTATTGCTGTGGGTCTTGTCTTTTTCTTGGTCAGTTTGGGTAAAAGTTTATCAGGGTTTCCCAGGTGGCACAGTGGTAAAGACTCCACCTGCCAATGCAAGAGACACAAGAGATTGAGTTGGATCCCTGGGTTGGGAAGATCCTCGGGAGTAGAAAATGGCAACCCACTGCAGTATTCTTGCCTGGAAAGCTCCATGAACAAAGGAGCCTGGTGGGCTACAGTCCGTAGGGTTGCAAAGAGTTGGACACAACTGAGCACAAACACACACACACAAGGTTTATCAATATTATTCCTTTCAAAGAACCAGGTCTTAATTTCATTGATATTTTGGTTTCTATTTCATTTATTTCTGCTCTGATCTTTACAATTCCTTTCCTTCTATTGACTTTGGGTTTTGTTTGTTGTTCCTTTAGGTGTAAAGTCAGGCTGAGATTTTCCTTATTTCCTGAGGTAAGCTTGTATTGCTGTTAACTTCCCTCTTAGAGTTGCTTTTGCGCCATCCCATAGATTTTTGGATAGTTGTGCTTTCATTTGTCTTTAGGTATTTTATTTCTGCTTTGATTTATTGTGATCTATTGATTGTTTGACTTCCCTGGTGGCTCAGATGGTAAAGCCTCTGCCTATAATGCAGGAGACCCAGGTTCAATCCCTGGGTAGGGAAGATCTCCTGGAGAAGGAAATGGCAACCCACTCCAGTATTCTTGCCTGAAAAATCCCATGGACGGAGGAGCCTGGTATTGTTTGTTTAGTAGCATTTTGTTTAGTGTCCACATTTTCTTTTCTTTTTTTTTGGCAAGTTTTTTTTTTCCTTGAACTTGATTTCTAGTGTCATAGCATTATAGCCAGAGAAGATGCTTAATATGATTTCAGTTCCCTTAGGTTTACCAAGGATTGTTTTCTGGTCTAGCATGTGATCTACCCTCAAGAATGTTCCATTTACACTTGAAAAGAATGTGTATTCCATTTTTGTATGGGATATTCTGTACATATATCTACTAAGTTCATTTTGCCTAACATGTAAACCAATGTTTCCTAATTGATTCTCTGGATGTTCTATCCATTGATGTAAGTGTGGTAAGGTCTCCTATTATTATTCTGTTACTATCAATTTCTCCCTTTATGTCCATTTATATTTATGTATTTGCTGTTGCTGCTGCTAAGTCGCTTCAGTCATGTCCAACTCTGTGCGACCCCATAGACGGCAGCCCACCAGGCTCCCCCGTCCCTGGGATTCTAGGTGATCCTATATTGGGTGCATTGTATCTTTTTCTTGAATTGATTCCTTGATCATTATATAATGTCCTTCTTTATTTCTTGTAAGAGTCTTTATTTTAGTCTATTTTGTCTGATAGGATTATTGCTACCTTGGCTTTCTATTGATTTTCATTTGCAGGAATATCTTTTTCCATCCCCTCACTTTCAGTTTGTGTGTGTCCTTAGGTCTAAAGTTAAGTCTCTTGTAGGCAGCATATATATGGGTCTTTTTTTTTTTAATCCATTCAGCTACTTTGCCTTTTGATTGGAGTATTAAGTCCATTTACATTTAAAGTAATTACTGATACACATGTTCTTATTGCCATTTTGGTAACTGTTTTGGGTTGTTTTTATAGTTCTTTCTTGTTCTTTTGTCCTCTTGTGATTTGATGACTAGTGTTATGTTCTGAATTCCTTTTTCTTGTGTATCTTAGATTTTTTTAAAAATATGCATCTTTGGCTGTGCTGGGTCTTTGTAGCTGCTTGGGCTTTTCCCGAGCTGCAGGGAGCAGGGGCTACTCTCTAGTTAGGACATGCACGCTTCTCATTGCAGTGGCTTCTCTTGTTGAAGCGCACTGGCTCTAGGGCATGCAGGCTTCAGTAGGTGCAGCATGTCGGCTCATTAGTTGCAGCTCCTGGGCTCTAGAGCACAGGCTCAATAGTTGTGGCACACCAGCTTAGTTGCTCCGTGGCATGTGGGATCTTCCCAGATCAGGGATCGAACCTGTGTCTCCTGCATTGGCAGGTGGATTCTTTACCACTAAGCCACCAGGGAAGCCCTATTATAGATCTCATACATGATTACCATGAGGGTTTTATATAGCAATTGTTTTATATATATATATGTGTGTGTATGTATGTCATACATATATATGACTGTTGTAAGGTGAAAGGGTTAGTCACTCAGATGTGTCTGACTCTTTGCAACCCCAGGGATTGTAGCTCACCAGGCTTCTCTGTCCATGGAATTCTCCAGGCAAGAATACTAGAGAGGGTAGCCATTCCCTTCTCCAGGGGATCAGATTCTTTATAATCTGAGCCACCAGGAAAGCCCTGTTTTAAATTGCTGATCTCTTAATTTCCAGTGCCTTTTAACAACTCTGCATTTGTACTCTCCTCTCCTCACATTTATTTTGATATTATGTTTTACGTCTAATTTTTTTTGTGTATCCCTTTACAGCTTATTGTGGATGTAGATGATTTTACCACTTTTGTGTTTTAACCTTCCTACTAGCTTTCTGTGAAGATGAGTTCCTACTTCTACTGTTTGCCTTTACTGATGAGATTTTTCCTTTCATAATTTTTGTGTTTCTTGTTGTAGTCTTTTCTTTTTTGTTTAGAGAAGTTCCTTTAACATTTCCTGTAAAGGTGGCTTGGTGGTATGAACTCTTTTTGCTTTTGTTTTTCTGTAAGGCTTTTATCTCTCCATCAAATCTAAATGACAGCATTGCTGGGTAGAGCATTCTTGGTTGTGGTAGCTTTTCCCTTTTCATCACTTTTAAGTATATTATGCCACTCTCTTTTGGCCTGTGGAGT
This sequence comes from Moschus berezovskii, assembly GCF_049115385.1. NCBI lineage: Eukaryota > Metazoa > Chordata > Mammalia > Artiodactyla > Moschidae > Moschus > Moschus berezovskii. The sequence goes on from NC_142468.1 coordinate 87,141,486, forward strand.
TTCTGCTGAAAAGTTAGCTGATAGCTTTATACAACTTCCTTTTATTTTTCGCTTGCTGCTTTTAACACATTATGGACCAGAGACATATTATAGCCCCAGGTTTCTGCAAAAACCCTCCAGTCAGTAACGGGTTAATATTCTCTTTAATTTCTGCGACTTTGACTACAATGTGTCTTAGTGTTTCTCTTTGGGTTAATCCTGTAGGGACTGCAATTTCTAGATTGGTTGGTTGTTTCATTTCCTAGGTTAGGGAAGTTTTCAGCTTTTACGCCTTCAAGTATGTTCTCAGCTCTCTTTTCTCCTTCTTGGACCTCTATAATGTGAATATTAGTGAACTTGATGTTGCCACAGAGGTCTCTTCATTATTTTTCTGTTCAGCTTCAGTGATTTCCACTTCTTCATCTTCCAGCTCACTGATCCATTCCTCTGTAGCATTAACTCTATTGTTGATTTCTTCTAGTATATTTTTCAATTCTTGGCCTACGGCATCCCAGCAGTGGTGCATGCAGGCTGCTGAGCCAGGGCTAGGCTAGAGGGAGGATTCCATAATGGCACTTGCCAGTGCCAGTGTCCACATGGTAGAATGAGCTCCCAAGATTGGCTCCCAGCAGCGTCTATGCCCTCAGACACTGAGCTGCAGTTGCCTCCTGACTCTCTGCTGCTGCTAAGTCACTTCAGTCGTGTCCGACTCTGTGTGACCCCATAGATGGAAGCCCACCAGGCTCCCCTGTCCCTGGGATTCTCCAGGCAAGAACACTGGAGTGGGTTGCCATTTCCTTCTCCAATGTGTGAAAGTGAAAAGTGAAAGTGAAGTCACTCAGTCGTGTCCGACCCTTAGCAACCCCACAGACTGCAGCCTACCAGGCTCCTCCATCCATGGGATTTTCTAGGCAATAGTACTGGAGTGGCTTGCCATTGCCTTCTCTGCCTGACTCTCTGCTGCTGCTGCTAAGTCACTTCAGTCGTATCCGACTCTGTGTGACCCCATAGACGGCAGCCCACCAGGCTCCCCCGTCCCTGGGATTCTCCAGGCAAGAACACTGGAGTGGGTTTCCATTTCCTTCTCCAATGTGTGAAAGTGAAAAGTGAAAGTGAAGTCGCTCAGTCGTGTCTGACTCGTAGCGACCCCATGGACTGCAGTCCACCAGGCTCCTCCATCCATGGGATTTTCTAGGCAAGAGTACTGGAGTGGCTTGCCATTGCTAGGAAACTTTAAAAGGCAGGTAAGTCTGACCCAGGCTCCTATCAAATTACTGCTCCTGCCCTGCAACCCAGAACATGTGAGGTTTTGTGTGCACCCTTTGAGAGTGGAGTGTTTATCTCCCCCAGCCCTCTGGGACTCCTGAAAGTAAGCCCTGCTCAGTTTTCAAAGCCAAATGTTCTGGGGGCTTATCTTGCCAGTGCAGGACCTTTGGGCTGGGGAGCCTGACTTGGGGCTTGGAACCCTCTTTGGGAGAACCTCTGCGATTATAACTCTCCTGAATGTGGGTCCCCAACCTGGGGGTATGGGACTCAGCTATACTGCAACTGTGCCCCTCCTACCCACCTGGTTGTGATTTCTTCTTAATATCTTTTGTCGTGGAGGATCTTTTTGGTCGGTTCTGGTCCTTCCACGGAGAAGGCAATGGCAAGCCACTCCAGTACTCTTGCCTAGAAAATCCCATGGATGGAGGAGCCTGGTAGGCTGTAGTCCGTGGGGTCGCTAAGGGTCGGACCCGACTGAGCGAATTCACTTTCACTTTTCACTTTCACACATTGGAGAAGGAAATGGCAACCCACTCCAGTGTTCTTGCCTGGAGAATCCCGGGGACGGGGGAGCCTGGTGGGCTTCCGTCTATGGGGTCACACAGAGTTGGACATGACTGAAGTGACGCAGCAGCAGCAGCAGCAGCTGGTCCTTCCAAAGCGTGAACTTTGGAAGCTAAGTAGAACAAGTCAATTGTAAAAAGATATTTACAACAGAATCACAAATAGGAACACTGACTGGATATTAGTATGAAAGAATTATTGCTGAATTTTTTAAAGTGTGATAACAGCATTATTTTATCTCTTGGAGGTACACAGAAAAATATTTACAGATGAAATAAGATATCAGAAATTGCCTTAAAATAACCAAGTGATATGAGTATGTGTAGAAAAAGTGAGGGTGGGGTAAGAGATGATGCAACACCATCCATGAGTTGATAATTTTTGAAGCTGATGGGGATGTAGTTCATTATACTATTTTCTCTATGTGTGTTTAAATTTTTCCACTGAGAGGGCAAAAAGCAGGTATGAAAAGTACCTTGCCAGAGCAGCAGCTCAGTAAATGACTGTTTTTGTAATCTAACAATGAGCAAAGTGTGCTTTAGAGAGATTAAGTCACTTACCAAAAGTCACACAGGTTTGGCAAACACCACAGTCTGCTTCTCAGAGTCCTATGTGTAAGCAGCCCATTTGGCAGCTGCAATAATCATAAAAGCCATAAAAATCATAAAATCATAAAATTCAACTCACTGAAATTGAATTTTTATTCCAAAGACTGTAATGGGTAAAAAGACAACAGCCAAAACTAAAAACAACTGGATTAACTGGAAATTAGAAGTAGTTGATTTGCAGGAGAGCAAACAGTGGGTGACGGCCTTGGCACTCTAATAACTGTTATAACCAAGAAAGCGTAAAAAAAAACAAATGTACTGATACATAACGTGGCTATGCAGCATTTACAGCAAATAACAGGAGGAAAGGAAGACAGAAAGAAAAGGAAAAAAATCTACAAAACCCCCAAACTAAGAAATTAGCAATTAAGAACACAGTGGGTAAATACTTTTGGTAGCAAAATTTTCACAGTTCTTAAAATGGGAGTCTCCAAAAGTACTTAAGTTCAAAAGCTAAAAAAGCTGAAGAGGAAATAGTCACACTGGCTTAGAAGAGCTGCCGCCTGTCACGAAGATGACCATCAGTCCTAGTTCCAAACACAGTGATAACCGGTGAACCTGACCAACCGAAGAGAGGCCGACTGGCAGGCACTGACGTCACGGATTTTATGACGCTGGACCACTCATCACCAACAGCTACTGCTCCTCCTGACTGATGCCAAGGCTGCCTTTCTGCACCTCGAGTTCCTCGGCACTGACCATCGACGGGTCAATAGCTGCGTATTTGGTTCCATGGAATTGAAGCAAATGTATCTGCAGAAATGCAGAATGATTTAAACATCACTGTCCTATATTAATAATTTCTACTTTTAAAATTACAGAGTACTCAGGGAAGGGGCAAGATTGGGGTACGGGGTTAAAAGGTAAAAACTACCAGGTATAAAATAAGCCACAAGAAGATACTGTACATCACAGGGTATATAGCCAATATCTTACAATAACTTTAAGTGGAATATCATCTGTAATCTAAAAATGTTGAATCACTACACAGAACACAGGAAACTAACATTATAAACCAACTATGTGTTAGTCGCTCAGTTGTGTCTGACTCTTTGCGACTCTATGGACGATAGCCTGCCAGGCTCTTCTGTCCATGTAATTCTCCAGGGAATAATACTGGAGTGGGTTGCTATTCCCTTTTCCAGGGAATCGTCCCGACCCAGGGATCAAACCTGGGTGTCCTGCATTGCAGGCAGATGCTTTATCATCTGAGCCACCAGGGAAGCCCAAAAAACCAAATATACAAAAATAAACATACAAACACTAAAAAAACTAGAGTGATACATACTAACTAGAGGAAAATTAGAAAACATAAAGTCAAAAATCATTATGTAACCAGTCTTTCTGGGCAACTAGATATTCTTACTAACATTTTAAATTGCAGCATGCTGCTTCTCAAACAGGTGTTTACCCTTCTCCTCTGCTGCTATGAATCAGGTCCTTCCCATCCTCTGCTGTTCTAATATCATAATGACTGTCTCTGGGAATCAGGTTGTTTTGTATTTACAATCCTCTCCTTAGGATCTGTAGCCACATGTGGATGACAGGATCAAAGAACATGACTGGTTTTTTAAGGCTCTTGATACTATTTGCAAATTGCAAAGCAGCCACTGCTCACCACTATTCTAATATCAGTTTAGGCAGGTATTTGAAGAGGTGGTGTGTTTAGATTGTGTGTACGTTTTAATGCATTAAAATCAGACCAAGAAGTCACTTCAGGGAACTCAGATTGACTCCATTTTAAGTCTGGTGTCCTGACTGAATTCCTTGAATCTGGGAGCCAAGGTTCCATGGTACCAAATGGCTACTTCAGTGTGTGAATTCAGGCCTGTGGTTCATAGAAAAGGGAGAGTGGGCAGACAGTCACCCAGGTGTCTCTAACTATGCTTGAGTTCTATAAATTATTCATGGAGACCACCTTTATCAAGTTAGTGCTTCATTCCTACAGAGAATTCTGTAGTTCTCTCTCTCCACCACCACCAAAAAGCTTTATGTTTCAAACCACAGACTCTGGATTCAAACCGGGTTCCAACCGAGGGCCTACCTGTACATAGAGATTCACCTCTGCACTTCTGCACAGGTATGGGAAATTGCCTCCTGTTTTAAGGTGAGCCCTCCGGGCATTAGGATACAGTTTGTACATTTCTTCTTTAGCTTCAGTTGAAAGTGCACTCTGGTCAAACACCTTTAAAAGAATATGAGGACAAAACTGTTATTTCAATGTGTTCTTTCCACATTAAGCAAAGTGTCCCCCAAAGCACTCCTTTCAGGAGACATGGCTGAACCTTTCTGAAGCCTGGGCCACCACCTTCTGCTCATCCCTAGTGACTCTAACTCCAAAGTAAAAAACACAGATTTTACTGCCAAATGTTTTTTGCATTGTTTAGGGGAAAAAAATTCTACCATGAACTTCATTTGTCCTCAAAGATAGTTAATTAAATTAACAGAACATTAATAGCAAACAATCACTGAAAATACCAACTTCAAAAAGATCATGAAACCCAAAAAGAACTTAGCATTAATTTTAAAACAGTTATATGTATGATATGCTCCATGAAAATAATTATCTAAAAAATTAAGAATATTAGATAAAAAGTCCAGGCCCTTTCCTGGGGGAGCCACAGTTGGAAGTTTGCAATATATGACTCAAGAATCTTATAATACTCACACAAATTTATGTTCAAACTCATGCAAAAATTATTCAAATAATATAAAAGACACACACACACAAAAAAAACCCATGAAAATAAAGATAGGTGGGTCTCAGTTCAGTTCAGTTCAGTCGCTCAGTCATGTCCGACTCTCCGCGACCCCATGAATCACAGCACGCCAGGCCTCCCTGTCCATCACCAACTCCCGGAGTTCACTCAAACTCATGTCCACAGAGTCGGTGATGCCATCAAGCCATCTCATTCTCAGTCGTCCCCTTCTCCTCCCACCCCCAACCTTTCCCAGCATCAGAGTCTTTTCCAGTGAGTCAACTCGTCGCATGAGGTGGCCAAAGTATTGCAGTTTCAGCTTTAGCATCAGTCCTTCCAATGAACACCCAGGATCGATCTCCCTTAGAATGGACTGATTGGATCTCCTTGCGGTACCAGGGACTCTGAAGAGTCTTCTCCAACACCACAGTTCAAAAGCATCAATTCTTCGGCGATCAGCTTTCTTCACAGTCCAACTCTCACATCCATACATGACCACAGGAAAAACCATAGCCTTGACTAGACGGACCTTTGTTGGCAAAGTAATGTCTCTGCTTTTTAATATATTATCAAGGTTGGTCATAATTTTCCTTCCAAGGAGTAAGCGTCTTTTAATTACATGGCTGCAATCAGCATCTGCAGTGATTTTGGAGTCCGAAAAAATAAAGTCTGACACTGTTTCCACTGTTTCCCCATCTATTTCCCATGAAGTGATAGGACCAGATGCCATGATCTTTGTTTTCTGAATGTTGAGCTTCAAGCCAATCTTTTCACTCTCCTCTTTCACTTTCATCAAGAGGCTTTTGAGTTCCTCTTCACTTTCTGCCATAAGGGTAGTGTCATCAGCATATCTGAGATTACTGATATTTCTCCCAGCAATCTTGATTCCAGCTTGTGCTTCTTCCAGCCCAGCGTTCCTCATGATGTACTCTGCATATAAGTTAAATAAGCAGGGTGACAATATACAGCCTTGAAGCACTCCTTTTCCTATCTGGAACCAGTCTGTTGTTCCATGTACAGTTCTGACTGTTGCTTCCTGACCTGCATACAGGTTTCTCAAGAGGCAGGTCAGGTGGTCTGGGATTCCCATCTCTTTCAGAATGTTCCACAGTTTATTGTGATCCACACAGTCAAAGGCTTTGGCATAGTCAATGAAGCAGAAATAGATGTTTTTCTGGAACTCTCTTGCTTTCTCCATGATCCAGCGGATGTTGGCAATTTGATCTCTGGTGCCTCTGCCTTTTCTAAAACCTGCTTGAACATCTGGGAGTTCACGGTTCACATATTGCTGAAGCCTGGCTTGGAGAATTTTGAGCATGACTTTACTAGCGTGTGAGATGAGTGCAATTGTGTGGTAGTTTGAGCATTCTTTGGCATTCCCTTTCTTTGGGATTGGAATGAAGACTGACCTTTTCCAGTCCTGTGGCCACTGCTGAGTTTTCTAAATTTGCTACACCTTGCTAAAACTTGTAGACATTTTAAGTGACCATGTACTTAAGTGGTGAACATAACTTTGAAAGTGCAGGCAGAGCAAATGCACTGTGAGGACCATATATTTCTTTGAGAGTATTGACAGGCTTACTCTGTGTCATGGTAAATGTTGGAATGTAGCAATAATAATAGAAAATGGTAAGTTATTATACATGTTCATAATAATTTCCTGATAAAAATCAGTTTTTAATGTAAATACCATATTACTTGCATTTAGGAATAAATCTATTGTGAGACATAACAGTTATAAGATTAAAATAAAAAGTCAAAGCCACAGTGAGATACCACTTCACATCCATTAGGGTGGCCACTATTTAAAAAAAATAAGGATATGGAGAAATTGGAGACCTTATGCACTGCTAATGGGAATGTAAAATGGTATGGCCCCTGTGGAAGACAATAAGGCAGTTCTTCTAGAAGTTAAACGGAATTATCAAATGATTCAGCAATTCCACTTCTAGGTATGCACCACCCCAAAGAACTGAAAATAGAACCTTGAATGTGTATTTGCACACCAATATTTACAGCAGCATTATTCACAATAGCCAAAAGATGGAAACAACTGAAATGTCTATCAACAGATGAAAGGATAAACAAACTGTGGTATATATACATACAATGCAATATTAGCCAACTGTAAAAGGGAATGTTTTTTTAATTTTAAATTTATTTTTAATTGGAGGATAACTGGATATTTTTAACATATGCTTTAACATGGATAAAGCTTAGAAATATGCTAAGTGAAACAAGTCAGATACATAAGGATATTTATATGATTCCACTTACATGAGGTACCTAGAACAGGTAAATTCATAGAGACAAAAAGTAGGACAAAGGTTACTAGGGTCTCTAGGGGGAATGGTGAATGAAGAGTTATTGTTTAATGGGTACAGAGTTTCAGTTTGGGATGATGGAAAGTTCTGGAGATGGATAACAGTGGCAGTTGGACCACACTACAAATATACTTAATGCTACTGAACTGTACACTTAAAAGTAGTTTAAATGGTGAATTTTGTTATGTGTATTTTACTACAATTAAAAAACATGTAAAAAGCAAGCTTCTGTGTTAACTAGACTTTATGGAATTCTGGCACCTTCATTTTGCTGCCCAGATTTGTAACAGCTTAAAAAGAACAGCAAAGCAAACCAAAATGGGTAAGGACTACCATGTTTGTTTAAATTTATTTTTATTTCAATGGTGTTATTCCTTCTAGGAAAAATACAGGATAAACAAGAAAAGATTTTTTTTGAAATTGAGAAAGCAGTGTGGGGGGCAGGTGGTAAAAACAAATTCAAGGCAGTGTTTAAGCAACACTGAAAAATCGTAAAATGATTTGTAAGGTGGATCTTGACATAATACATACAAAAAAGGTAAAGCATCTGTTTTACTTAAAGAAAACTTACATCCATAATGGTTACAGGGATGTCCCGAATTTTATGAGGTTCCACATAAGAATTTTGACAATTCAGGGTAAGTCTTGAAGCCAGTTCACTCTGACCCAAACTTTCCAGCTGCAGGAAAAAACATAGGTAAAGTTTTTTCAAAAATTTTTTTTCACATTTACATGAGATCCGCAGATAATATCCTATTTATAAAGGTGGCATTATGTGTGGTCGTGCCAGTGAGTTAACCGCTGGGGAGACACAATGTATCTGAGGCCATAACTGGGCCCTAAGAGTGGTGATATTTTTCTATTCTGGGCACCTGGCCTTCTACAACCCTCAACCTGAGCTGCCTCTTCAACCAGGTGCCTGTGGGCAGCAAGCCCATTCCAGAAGCTCAATGAAGACAGAGAAACATTTCAGTGATCTTAGAGCTGGAAGAGGCCTCAGAAAAAATCATCTGTACAGTAGTTCCTACATGCCCATCTACAAACCTGCTCCATCACACTTACCTGGGGAGGTAGAAGTGGAGGAGAGAGGTAAAAACAGATTCCCAGAGCCCTCGGCCAGGGGTTCCAGTTCAAGGTCTAGTGTGAGGCCTTAGAATCTGTATTTTTTAAATTTCCCCATGATTCTGATAAATTACTCAGCAGCCGTAATATCCGTCTGGATGTATTAAAGTTAATATGGAAAAATGTTTAACAAACACCTCTAATACACACTGAGAGAGACAGGTATTTCTCAGGAATCAAGAAGACATGAAAATTCCCAGGACAAGGTGTCCCCTCCCCATCCTTACCCTGTCTACCATGAAATCAATGGCATCAGCCATCAAAGGGTCCACTGGGCCAGAGGAAAAGTTCCCAAGAACTATTTTTTTAAGCATAAATGATGGCATCAGCCAAAAGCTGTAAAAAACAAACAAACAAAAAAACTAATCATTTAAACTTACAAGACTATACATGAGTGGCAAGTATTCATTCAATATTGAAGCTCTGTATTAGCTACGCATTTGGGATTTAGAGATTTAAAAAACCTATTGTCTTCCTTCAAAGAGCTAGTTTTGAAGCATCTAGTTTTTATAAATGCTTTCTTGAGTTCCCAAAGAGTTATGGTTTCATATGTCAAACTTTTGAGGATTTGGAATAATTATAAGCAATATTTCAAAATGCCTTTATTGAGATAGACATTCTGATAATTCCAAGATTTTATTTTCTAGTTGGTCTTATTTTCAACAGCTAAGCTACTTGTGGAAAACTGAACTCTTACCATATCAACCTTAAGGTCTATATCACCTTTTAATTAGCATTAAAGGATAGATTTCAAAATAGTAAAATCACAGAGTTATTATACCTGCTATTGCTACTAGTGGATTCTTGGGCTAATTCAAGGCAATTCAATCTGCACATGTTTCTATATGTGATCTTTAGTTAGGGTTTACTCCATTAATTACATTGGGAGCCCTTATATAGGGTAAACATGAATTTTTTTAAACCTATGCTGAAAATGACTTATAAAAGGTATAGACCAGCTTCTGATGTACACTCTCAGTAAATGTCCCTCATAAGGACCAGTTAGCCATCTTTCAGTCACCTTCAATGATCTAAGTTCTCTACTCTAACCCATCCCAATAGCTTCTTAACTTCTAAAGGGGATGCTGCCTGGGTGTTTTCTGTGTGTCAGTGTGTGAGTGGGGGGGTCATGCTCTTGGCTCTGTTCACCCCTGAAGCCTCTGTGTGGCACATAGTAAGTATTCAGACATTTGATAAAAAATTCCTGATATGCAAGAGCACCAAGTGGGGGAAGTCTTGGCTTCTGACAATCAAAACAACATGAAAAAAATCATCAAAAAGAATGACTTTTGGTGCATCATCTGGTCATGAAGTATCTGTCTAATGCATACAAGAAATTGCTGCACAAATGCTGAGTAAACAAGAGAAAACATCAGGAAACATTTTTTTAAAAATCAGAATGCAACAGTAAATAGTTATGAAAACAATGTTTACCTAGAACATTTTGTAAAAACCAATCTGATCACTCAGTTAAGTCAGTAGGCTACTTTTGGGGGGCAGAGCCTAGCCTTGCTAGCAACGAAAGAAATATAGTGAAGTCAGCTTTAAGGTACCATTAGACATCTATAAAACTAATTCAAACGATAAAATCAATGAAGGGACAGCTCAGAGAAAGCAGGTACCCCATTGGTTGCCTTGCAAAGTATTCTGCCTTCTCCATCTTTCTAAAAATCAGACTAATGTTGTAAAAGTGCCAGCGAACTAAACAGTCTCTCCATTTCGGGGAACCTATCTCAAGGAAATAATCCAGAAAGAGAGGAACAAAAGTAATTTACGCACAAAGATTTACAGTAGAACCTGATGAAAAATTGAGAGAAGCCGAATGCCTTAAAAAAACTGTAACAGTCATTACAGAGAACTCCATACACAAAATACTAAGTGGAGCAAGCAGAACACAGTATCAGTGAGATACGCACTGAAAGGAAACTGTAAAGGCATAGCAACTATAATAAACAAAGCCAGACAATGATTTAGAGTAACGGGAACCAATGAAGTTAGAATTCTTTCAATTCTTTTCTTTTGCAAGGGTGCCTGTTTCTAATGCTAAAAGCCAGGATGGTTTCAGAAGACAAAAGTAAATATGGCCCCTCCCTCCCTAATGCTTCATAAAACCAAACATCAACATTTTCAATTCCACTGAAAACAACAAAACTGTTGGTCGAATGTTTACATTCTTACCTGTTTGCAGTCCATGTTTGGTTAAAGATAGAGGTGTCACTGAAGGAATTGCAGAGGATGAGGGAATGGACTCTGGGAGATTTGTGAGTGTATTCAGCAAACTTTTGGGCCAAAAAGCCTCCCAAAGAAGCCCCAAAGAGATGAACCTAATTGGAAACAAACACAAGGATCCTAAAAACAATGACTGATCTTGAAGTATCAAAAAACTGTTGTAATTATCACCAACCACAGAATATAATGTTATCCATCACCAGTCATTAGACTGAAATATTTACAGCAGTCAGAAGTTTAGGAAATACTGTATTTAAATGCAATGTCTATACCCTGTCAAGAAAAATTACAAGGGTGCATATGTTATATTAATTAAAAAAATATTATTCACAGATTACATTAGAAAATGAAACTACTTTGCAGTTTCTGTTTAAGAAAACAGAAATTTTAACTTGGTAATTCAGTATTTCCACTCCCAAACAAGTACTCGAGAGAAATGAAAACGTCTGTCTACACAGAAATTTGTGTAAGAATGTTCATAGCAACATCACTCATAATAACTAACCAGTGGAAACAAATCAAGTGATGAATGGGTAAATAAAATGTGTTTCATCCATACAATAGGATTTTATTTAACAATGAAAAGGAATGAATTATTGATAGAATCTGCAACATCAATGAACCTTGAAAATCTTGTGCGAAGCGAAAAAAGCCAGTCACAAAAGACCACAAATTACATCTTTATATTTATATAAAATATCCATAACAGGCAAATCCACAGACAGGGCTCCAGAGAGGAAGAAGGGTGGTGACTGCTAAGTATGGGGTTTCTTTTTGGGGTGGAAAAAATGTTCAAAAATTGACTGTTACAATGGTTGCACATATCTCTGAATATATTAAAAAACCGTGAAGTATACACTTTAAAAGGGTAAACTGTATGGTATGTGAATTCAAGCTCAAAAGAGCTGTTATTAAAAAATAAAAGACAACACCAGACAATGATGTAAATGTTGTATTAAAACCACATGTGAGTAACTAGTTTCAAGGTACTCACTTTATCCAATTGTAAATGGTCTAAAAGTTTTCTGAATCCATCACAGAATTCAAGGTGGTCCCAATAAACTGGATACTGCAACTAGAATATAACAAGTTTTAAATTTATCTGAAAAACTGTAAAAGTAAAATACAACTCATACATATCTGAAAAATTTAGGGTTCTCAAAACAGTACTTCTCATCTGCTCAATCTCTGCTCCTTTTTCAAAACATGGGAAAATAAGCTCTCATTTTATCCTAGACTTCAAAATTCCAATTTTATCTAACAGAACAATTAAAAAAATAAAGATAAAAATCACACTCTAGTGATACTACATATACAATAATTTCAATTCACATCAATTTCCTTTCCAAATAGCTAAGAAACTCTGAGGTTCGAGGATGAACAGAGCAGAACCTATTCGAGTAAGAAAATTTTGTCTTCCCCTTAAACCAATTTCATTCTGAATTATGGCTCAGAACTAGAAATCCTTCTAAGGAGAGTTTCCTCTCTTTTTTTTTTAGCATTTCTTTAAGGGAGTAGTCAATAAAATTGTTCCTCTACTTTTATTGACTTAGTCATTCTATCTGACTTCTTGTAGTACTTTTGTTTGTGATCAAACATTTCAGGTGCTTAATCCTAGGTAACCCATTAATGTTGACAATAATGAAGAAAAAGAAACACAAGTCACTAATTCCTTTCTAGGGGACTCAGGCTTGTTACCTAAGAGTGTCCTTTAATATATGTAAGACTCATCTTAAAGGCTTGCTGTTTTAAGCACTTAGATTCATTTGGCTAATGACAAATCATTGGGATAGATACCACCATGTAAATTATGGGATAATTTCAGATATGATGTAATATGTTAGTTTTACTATTAAAATTCCATTCATGGATACGATTCCACTTTTCTGGGGCAGGATGGAGAACAGACTCTTCCTAGCAAAAATTTAAGAGTTTGAGTCACATGATAATCTAAAAGAAAGGAGATGACATTTTCATGAATCCTTTAATTTAAAAATGTCTGTGCCCTAAGGAGTGTCCCAGAGCTGGGGTGTTGAGTGTGGTATTGAGTTCCACTCTAGGAACTCTGGCCTAAAGTGCCAGGTGGAAGGCCTCTGCATCTGGCACTCTGAGCAAGAGAGATTATAAGCACAAAAGGGGAAAAAAAGCTGGAGACAAGATGGTGGAGGAGAAGGACTTGAGCTTACCCTCTGATGAAAACACCGAAATCACAACTAATTGCTGAACAACCATAACAAAAAAGGCTTAAGCCTACCAAAAAAAGCCTATACCCAAAGAAGAGACTAGAATGAGACACCTGAGAAGAGGGCCCACAAACACAGGAAATTAGACAAAATGATAAGCAAAGAATTATGTCCCAAGATAAAACCCGAGAAGAACAAATGAAGTGGAGACGGGCACTCTACCTGAAAAAGAGTTCAGAGGAATGATGGTACTCCAGGCCCAGAGGGAGTGGCACAATGTATTCAAAGTGATGAAAGGCAAAAACCTACGACCAAGAATACTCTACTCAGCCAGGTTCTTGTTCAGATTCAATGAAGAAATCAAAGGCTTTATGGACAAGCAAAAGCTAAGAGAATTCAGCACCACCAAACCAGCTTTACAATGAACGCTAAAAGAATTTCTCTAGACAAAAAAGAAAGGCCACAACTAGAAACAAGAAAATTACAAATGAGAAAGCTCACTAGTAAAGGCAAACATACAGTAAAGGTAGGAAATCATCCACACACAAATATGATATCAAACCCAGCAATCATGAGAAGAGAGTACAAATGCAAGACATTAACTAAACACTAAAGATAGTCATCAAATCGCAAGTGAAAGTATGTCAGCCACTCGGTCATGTCCGACTCTTTGTGACCTCATGGACTGTAGCCCCAGACATCTCTGTCTATGGAATTCTCCAGGCAAGAATACTGGAGTGGTTAGAAGAGAAAAAAAGAGAAATGGGGAAAAATGACCTATAAAACCAAATCCAAAACAATTAACAAAACAGCAATAAGAACATGCATATCAATAATTATCTTAAATGTAAATGGATTAAATGCTCCAACCAAAAGACACAGACTAGCTGAATGGATCAAAAAACAAGATCCAGGGCTTCCCTGGTGGCTCAGTGGTAAAGAATCCACAAAAAGAACTACCACAATCAGAAGCCCACAAACCACAACTAGACAGTAGCCTCTGCTTGCTGCAACTAAAGAAAAGCCCACGAAGCAATGAAGACCCAGCACAGCCAAAAATAAATTAATAATAATAAATACCCATATATGCTGTCTATAAGAGATACACTCACATCTAGGGACATGTACAGACTGCAACTAAAAGGATGGGAAAAGGTATTCCGAGCAAATGGAAATCAAAGAAATCTGGAGGAGCGATACTCTTATCAATGACAAAATAGACTTGAAAATAAAGACTGTTACAAGAGACAAAGAAGGACATTACATAATGATCAAGGGATTAATCCAAAAAGAAGATATAACAATTGTAAATAAATATGCACCCAACGTAGGAGCACCTCAATATACAGGCAATTGCTTAAAGGAGAAATCAACAGGAACACGATAATAGCGGGGGACTTGAACACCCCACTTATGTCAATGGACAGAACATCCAGGCAGAAAATCACTAGATACAAACCTTAAATGACACATCAGACCAAATGAACTTAATTGATACTTATAGAACATTCCATCCTAAAGCAGAATATATATTCTTCTCAAGTGCACATGGAGAAGTGCATCCTGCAGGACAGATTACATGCTGGGCCACAAAGTGAGTTTTGGTAAATTTAAGAAAATTGAAATCAGATCAAGCATCTTCTCTGATCACAATGCTATGAGATTAGAAGTCAACTACAAGGAAACAAAAACGTAAAAAACAAAACAAACAAGTAGAAGCTAAACAGTATGTTACTAAACAACCAATGGATCACTGAAGAAATCAAAGAGGAAACAAAAAATACCTAGAGACAAATGAAACTAAAAACACAATAACCCAAAACTGATGGGACACAGCAAAAGGAGTTCTAAGACAGAAGTTCACAGCAATACAATCTTACCTCAGGAAACAAGAAAAGTCTCAAACAACCTAACCTTACATCCAAAGCAACTAGAAAATGAAAAACAAAATCTAAAGTAAATAGAAAGAAGGAAGTCATACAGATCAGAGCAGAAATGAATGAAATAGAGACAAAGAAAACAATAGAAAAGATCAATGAAATTAAAAGCTGTTTTGTTGAAAAGATAAACAAAATTTGATAAACCTCTAGCCAGACTCAAGAAAAAAGAGAGGGCTCAAATCAATAAAATTAGAAATGAAAAAGGAGAATTAAATGGACACAACAGAAATACTAAGGATAATAAGAAACTATTACAAGCAACTATATGCCAATAAAATGAACAATGTAGAAGTGGACAAATTCTTAGAAAGGTACAATCTTCCAAGACTGCACCATGAAAAAATAGAAAACATGAACAGACCTATTACAAGACATTGAAACTATGATTTAGAAACCTCCAACAAACAATAATACAGGATCAGATGGCTTCACAGGCGATTCTGTCAAGCATTTAGAGAAGAGTTAACACCTATCCTTTTAAAACTATTCCAAAAATTGCAGAGGAAGGAACACTCTCAAACTCATTCTATGAGGCCCCCATCACCCTGATACCAAAATCAGACAAAGATTTCACAAAATAAGAAAATTACAGGCCAATATCATGGATAAACATAGATGCAAAAATCCTCAAAATACTACTGAATCCAACAATATAGTAAAAGATCATACACCATGACAAATGGGATTTATCTCAGGGGTTCAAGGATTTTTTTATATTCACAAATCAATCCATGTGATACATCATATTAACAAATTGAAGAATAAAAACTACATGATCATCTCAACAGATGCAGAAAAAGCTCTTGACAAAACTCATTACCCATTTATGACAAAAACTCTCCAGAAAGTTGGCACAGAGGAAAATTACCTCAACATAATAA
Source organism: Moschus berezovskii (assembly GCF_049115385.1). Lineage (NCBI taxonomy): Eukaryota > Metazoa > Chordata > Mammalia > Artiodactyla > Moschidae > Moschus > Moschus berezovskii. The sequence continues at coordinate 87,157,281 of NC_142468.1, forward strand.
AGGCCATATATGACAAACCCACAGCTAACATCATACTCAATGATGAAAAGCTAAAGGCATTTCCTCTAGGATCAGCAACAAGACAAGGATGTCCACTCTCACCACTTTTATTTAATATAGTTTGGGAAGTCCTAGCCACAGCAATTAGAAAAGTAAAAGAAATAAAAGGAATCCAAACTAGAAAAGAAGTAAACTGTCACTGTTTGTAGATGGCATGTTTTTATACACAGAAAATCCAAAGATGCTACCATAAAACTACTAGAGCTCATCAATGAATTCGGTAAAGCTGCAGGATACAAAAATCTGTAAATTTTTTATTTCTGCAGATACAGAAATCTGCTGCATTTCTATACATTAACAACTGAAAGATCAGAAAGAAAAAAGGAAACAACCTCATTTATCATCGCATCAAAAAGAATAAAATATCGAGGAATAAACCTACCTAAGCAGGCAAAAGACCTGTACTCTGAAAAGTATAAGACACTGCTGGAAGAAGCAGAAGATGACACAAACAGAAAGACAGACTATGTTCTTGGATTGTAAGAATCAATATTGTCAAAATGACTATACTATCCAAGGCAATCTACAGATTCAATGAAATCCTATTAAATTACCAATGGCATATTTCATAGAACTAGAACAGAATTTAAAAATCTGTATGGAAACACAAAAGACCCCAAATAGCCAACATAATTTTGAGAAAGAAAAATGGAACTGGAAGAATCAGGCGCCCTGACTTCAGACTATACTACCAAGCTACAGTAATTAAAACAGTATGGCACTGGCACAAATTCAGAAATATAGATCAGTGGGACAGGACAGAAAGCCCAGAAATAAACCCGCGTGCCTATGGTCTCTATGCCGCGTGCCTCTATGACAAAGGAGGCAAGAATGCTGCTGCTGCTGCTGCTGCTAAGTCACTTCAGTCGTGTCCGACTCTGTGTGACCCCATAGACGGAAGCCCACCAGGCTCCCCCGTCCCTGGGATTCTCCAGGCAAGAACACTGGAGTGGGTAGAGGCAAGAATATACAGTGGAAATGCTGCTGAGAAAATTGAACAGCTACATGTAAAAGAATGAAATTAGAACATTCATTAGAATGTTTTAATGAAATCAGAGTATCCTCTAACCATACACAAAAATAAACTCAAAATAGATTAAAGACCTAAATGAAGACTGGATAGTATAAAACTCTTCAAGGAAAACACAGGCGGAATACTCTTTGATATAAATTACAGCAATATCATTTTGGATCCACCACCTACAGTAATGAAAACAAAAATAAACAAATGGGACCTTAAAAGCTTTTGCATACCAAAGGAACAATAAACAAAACGAAAAGACAACCCACAGAAAGGGAGAAAATATTTGCAAATGAAACAACTGACAAGGGATTAATCTCCAAAATATATAAAACAGCTCATGCAGCTCAACAGCAAAAAACAAAAATAAAAAAATGGACAGAAGATCTAAATAAACAGTTCTCCAAAGAAGACATACAGATGGCCAAAAAGCACATGAAAAGATGCTCAACACTGCTAATTATTAGAGAAATGCAAATCAAAACCACAATGAGGTATAACCTCACATCACTCAGAATGGCAATAATCAAAAAGTCTACAAACAATAAATGCTGGAGAGGGTGTGGAGAGACGGAAACCCTCCTACACTGTTGATGGGAATGTAAATTGGTACAATCATTATGTAGAATAGTATGGAGGTTCCTTAAAAAACTAAAAATAGAACTACTATTTGAATCAGCAATCTCACTCCTAGGCATATCTGGAGAAAATCATAATTCAAAAAGATACACACACCCCAGTGTTCAATGCAGCACTATTTACAATAGCCAAGACACGGAAGCAACCTAGATATCCATCAACAGAGGAATGGATAAAGAAGATGTGGTACATGTATGCAATGAAATATGACTCAGCCATAAAAAAGAATGAAATAATGCCATCTGCAGCATCATGGACCTAGAGATTATCATAGTAAGTGAAGTAAGTCAGGAAGAGAAAGATAAATATCATACAACATTACTTATATGTGAAATTTTAAAAAATGATATAAATGAACTTATTTACAAAACAGAAACAGACTTAGAAAACAAACATCATTACCAAAGGGGAAAGGTTGGGGGCAGGATAAATTAGAAGTTTGGGATTAACATATATACATATATAGCAGTGTTACTACATATAAAATAGATGTATTATAGCACAGGAAGGGGCTTCCCTGGTGGCTCAGAGGTTAAAGCGTCTGCCTCCAATGCGGGAGACCCGGGTTCGATCCCTGGGTCGGGAAGATCCCCTGGAGAAGGAAACAGTAACCCACTCCAGTATTCTTGCCTGGAGAATCCCGTGGACAGAGAAGGCTTGTAGGCTACAGTCCACGGGGTCACAAAGAGTCGGACACAACTGAGCGACTGAACTGAACCGATAGCACAGGAAACTCTACTCAATATTCTGTAATAACCTATGTGGGAAAAGATTCTGAAAAAGAATGGATATATGTATAACTGAATCACTTTGCTGCACACCTGAAACGAATACAACACTGTAAACCAACTATACTCTAATATAAAATAAAAATTTTAAACAAATTTGTGTCCTAGGTGATAAAATTGTATGCAACTTAATATACACACAAACAATTGCGTATGAGTAAAACTGGAAATGTGAACAAGGTTGCAGATTACATTAACATCGATATTGGCTGTGATATTCTACTATAGTTTTATAAAATGTTACTATTGGGAGAAACTGGGCAAAGTATATAAGGGGTATCTCTCTACTATTTCTTACAATTGCAAGTGAACCTATAATTATTTCAATAAAAATGTAAATGAAAAAAGGATCCATGCATTTTTAACTGCTAGATACTAACAGATGTCTAGTAAAATTTCAGAAATCTCCTGGCACTTTGATCAGATCTTAAGGACAAAGTGATTCTGAAGACACTGCTGTCTTGTTCCTTGATTCTTTATCTAGCTAAGAAATAGGGAATGCCCACATCAGGAAGCTTGAGGGCAAGAAATATCCAGGCAAAAGGCAAGGCCGTGTGCCCTGTCAGTTTAGAACAAAAAACATGCTCTCTGCTTTGAAGAACGCTCAAAAGTGAGACAGACAGCTGGGGGGCTGCTCAGTCTCCCTCTCCCTGGCCAATCAACAGCTATCACCAAGACAGAAACTCACCACTTCAGCTGCAAAGGACTAGGATGAGGGCGGCTACCACCCTCCTCTCCTGGAATGCTGTCCACAGAGAGGGATTACTGAAAACCCCAAACAAGGGAGGATTACGTGGCAGGGCTTCCAACACACCATATGAGGAATAGTTAAAGAATCTAGAGAGATTTAGCTGGAGAAGACAAGACCTGGGGGGAAAGTCAGTAGGCGGCCGAAAGTAACCAGTTTTTTTGAGAAAGAGCAGGGCTGTCAGGAGGAAGAGGAACTGCGTTTGTCTTGTGGGACCCCAGTTGGTGGTAGCCCCCAGTGGAATTTTCAGTTTCCTTCTAAGAGAAGAGCCCTGGTTCACGTTTTCTCTCCTCTAGGCAGTAAATAAAATGTATACTAACAGCAGTACTCCTGTAGGGAGTACCATTTACGTGTTAACATTCTAGGTCCCAGAAACAACAGCCAGCTCCAAAGCCAGGGCCTCTGCTTCGGGGAAGTTAGGAAACTGAAGTCCACTGTCCTGACCTACTCAAGGCGTGCCAAACACTCTACGGTGAGCAACGGCGCCTTCCCACCTACGCCCTCCTCCCAGAGAGGGAGATTAAAGAATGATCAATGCAAAACTAGATTTAGACCAAACTCAGTGGTAACAACTAGAAACAAAAAACTTCTTAACCAAAAGTGAAGGATATGAGCTAATTAATGAACCTCACCTCACCTGTCAAAGACTCACAGTAAAGCAAGCTTTCAGTCCCCTTTGCTGCTCCCAAGCAGTGATGGAATAAAAGCAGGGAGGAAATGGGATCAGAAGACTGAGCTGGGTTCTCCCTCTGCTGCCTACTGGCTGTGTGACCCTCAGCCATCTCTAAAATGTCCAGACCTCAGCCTCCTCATCTATAAACAAGACCAATGCTTCCTACTGGTCAGACTTATTCAGGAAATGCACGCTCAAGCTGAGGGTAGAGAAAGCTTCGATAAAGGTTTGTCTCCTCTGCGCCTCCGTTTGTTTTCAAACCACACCACCTTCCTTCAAAAAACTCCCTTTCACATTTTAAAAATGAAAAACAGTATTTTACAATAAGAAACATGCCCATTACTGTACTCAGAAACAGAAACACACACACACAAAATCAGAAAATGTGGATCAGCGTTGTTATCCTAAATCAATAATACTTACAGCTATAACCCGGTAACCCCATCCAGTCAAAGCCAAAATTTGCCGGAAAAACACATCTGCAGTTCCGCTGACGGGAGGGAGAAATATGAGAGGACACCTGATATTTCTGGGGCCTGCATCGTAGAGCGACCAGATCTTACTATCGTCATCATCCACAATAATCTGCAGGGAAAGTTGTAAGAAGAAAATGAAAAATCTCATGGATTTGATTTTACATATTAATAGTTATTTTGACACCGTAATTTCATTGACAATACCACTGTCTTGGTGGTTTACACACTAACGTGGGGATCACACCAGACCAGTACATATAATAAACAGCTTTGTCTCCTTTTCCTTCTTCAGAACTGACACAGAGCATGGAAATGCTTTATACTTTTCCCGAGAGCTCCTTTTTCTCTCAGCTTGGAATTTTCCTCTCCAGTCATGATTATTTGAAGTTCATTTTGTTTACCATTAAACAGTAAACTCTGCACATGGCATCTTAATTTTTCCCCGTATTTCTGGTTGTGTGTGTGCATGCACGCATGTAGGAGGAGGACAATTTGCAGAGTCATTCTCCAGTGCTGACCCAGAGGGCTGGCTGGGATCAGCCGGGTTAGTGTGTGAAAGGGGAGACAAGAGAAAGAAAAGACTCCGGGCTCCGGGGAGAAACTGGGTAGAGATGGGACCACTTGTGAGATGCTTCAGGAGCCTGACCTAGCCCAAGCCTCTGAGACAGAGACCTCTGCTAGAGAGGAGGGACGAGGCAGGTGTAGGTTTCACTGTCCCCAGAGAGTATTTCAAACCATTCGGTCAGGTGTGGGAAATGGCTCAGGGAAAAACTGGATTTTTGGGAAAAGGGGGTGAGAAGGAAAACGGTTATCAGAAACCTTCCTCATTTAGTGGCTTTTGACCCAGTAAGGGAAAAAGATGAGTATTACCTGAGCTGAGACAAATCAGGTGTTCAGCACAGAGTCTGGCAGATACTGAGTGTTCAATAGTGTCAAAAGTGTTAGCTACAGTATGCACTGCATGATAGGTAATTTTCATTCTCTTTGGCTGACTTTTGGTGCTATTTGGAAAAGTACATTAACTGCTTGAACTTATGCCAGTGCAAATCAATACTTATCCTACTTTTACATAAAAAGGTTCAAGGTTCTGTTTTTTCTTCTTCTTTGGCCATGCCATGTGGCATGCTGGATCTTATTTTCCCAATTAGGGATCAAACCCATGCCCCCCTGCATTAGAAGCATGGAGTCTTAACCACTGGACCACCAGGGAAGTCCCAAGGTTCCATCTTCTGAGAGCTCCAAGTTGGCAGTGCTGTGGGGCCTATGGTGTCAATGTGGGTGATAGCATGCTAACTGGAGTCACTTAGCGGACGAACGGGGCAGGGCAAAGTCTAGAGGGCCCTATCCAATACTTTCTGGACTTCCACAAGTGACAGTATATCTCATGATTATGTTTTTGCCCTTTGGATTCTGCCATTCACACTTTTGCTTTTCATGTTTCTTTTTGCTGTGATTGTAATAAAAAATCTTAGTGACCTTTGATAGTGCATCCAGTAAATTCCAACCTTCTAGTAATAAAACATGAGATATGATATTCAGATTTCTGAAATTAAAATCTAGCACTATGAAATTTCAAGCAAAGTTTTCATCACTTGTGGACCAAACTGACCAAAGGAGAACACTACAGCAATGAAACTACTTCCTACAACTACTTCCAAGTATATTTCAATAAGTTTGTGTTGCTTTGGGTTTAGTGATTAGATTGGAGAAGGAAATGGCAACCCACTCCAGTGTTCTTGCCTGGAGAATCCCAGGGATGGGGGAGCCTGGTGGGCTGATGTCTATGGGGTCGCACAGAGTTGGATACGACTGAAGTGACTTAGCAGCAGCAGCAAACCTTGATGAACTCACTAAACTTGATGAACATCACTAAACTTGATGAACATCACTAAACTTGATGAACTCACTCAGAGCCCATGTGAATTACTTGAGGGGATGGGACAGGCAGAGGGATTCCAGTGGCAATTCTTCCAGCGCAGACAGTAGCTCCTGGGGTAGCAAGAAAGGCAGGTTCCCTTTGCTAAGCTGCCAAGTAGCTCTGGCTTTGAAGCCAGATAATTTGATTTTAACCCAAACTCTTCTAGACTATGTGACTTTAACATGTTAACCTCCACGAACCTTGGTTTTCTCATCTGTAAAATGGGCACACCAGTAACCACTCTGTTAAACTCTTGAAATAATTAAGATATTTGAGGACTTCCTACAACAGTGTAAGGTATTCTGTCTACATGTGGAAACCATACCTCAAATTTCTATAGGAAAAGTAACTCTGTTATTCATTCAAATTTGCATGCTACTTCCACAGCTATCTACTCTGACAAAATAATTTTAACAGAAACATAGATGATATTCAGATCATAGGACTCTAATACTTCTGCAAGGGGATCAGCAAAGATTTTATTCTGACACAACTTTTGTCAGTGTGATCCCCAAGCATTAGGGATTAATTTGAGACTCACAGTCAACAGACTTCAACCTAAGTGTTTAGGGTTTTTGGACAACCCAGGCAAATAAAGTTTCTAAAAGATGACTATGGCAGAATGAGTACAGATTATGGCAAACAGAGGATCTATAATGTAAATCTTCAACCTTGAAGAATAGGAAAATGGTTTCTAATAGAATCTAACTGCACTTACTGTACAGGTGCTGTTGCTTATGCTTTCCACCAAACTATACAGAGGAGTACATGTATTCCTGCTTGCTTGAATATGTAAAAGCAACTGTAAAATAATGAGTACAGTTATTCTCGCTTTTACTCTTGAATGAGTCTCAAAAGTTGATTACCCTTGACAGGGAAGGGGCTGAACATTATGCTCTGCAATCCACTCGTGATATTTGGCAATAACCTTTACTCTCAAACACTACTAAGACATAATGTCTAAATCACACATGAAAAACAATACAAGATTTTGCAAAGAAGAGGTGTAGTAAAACCATACATACCTTTTTAAGGGGGACTGTACTTCTAAACCAGTTATAATCAGGAGAGACTTTAATCTCTCCCATGGTTAGCTGAAATGGAGGTTAACCCTGAAATAAAAGCATGTGATGTTTCACGTCAAGAATTCATGTTTACATCAGAACTTAATGTAGAGTCTGGTCTGGTTCTACCAACAATACTTTAAAAGGTAAAACCGAGGAAATGGGCTGTTTTACCTTGTCGGCATATACTAAAACTACAGAAAACAATTGGTGAAATCCTATAATCATGGAGCAAGCAAGAAGTACCCTGAGAGAGAATTGTTCCAACCTCCTTAGTTCCACCAAAAGAGGAATCTGGTCTAGAAAATGTTAATGACTTACCCAAGATCCCATGGCTATTGCAAAACCAGAACAGTCTTTTCTGACACCTGACTGCCTGTCCTAGTTACATGACTCCAAATGCAGTAGAATAACCTGTCTTTCAACAAAACCTTAAGAATCTATGTTAATAAAGATGTTCCTGTCTGACAGAATTCTAGGGAAAAGTCCACACTAGAAAAAGGAGTTCATGTAAACTTTCTTCCTCATAAATTCATAAAATGCCATAAATCTAACTCCAGGAGAAGACTGATTTAGAAACACACATAGATTTTAATGCAAAATACAGGAAAAACTTGCTGTTCATATGGATGTGGCAAAAGTGATATAATGCACTCTGAAAGATCCATGATAAGGTACCAGAACATTCCTGAAGGCACAATAACTAGCAACAAAATAAAACATGTGCCTTTAAAAAACAGGTGGTCTTCTATTGTGAGATTAGTGATTTCCAGCTTTTATAGTTCTATGACCTGGGAAAAGTCACTGACCCTTTGGGGACTTGTTTTCTCATCTAGGATTGTCTCACTACTCTCTCCCTAAAGTGCAAAATAGTGCTTCATACACAGCAGGCATCATCTGTCGACTAAATGAATGACTGAATCCTAAGCAGGCCGAACTAGTCAATCCTAGAATCCCTTTTAACCTGGGTACCTATGAATGTTACATTGGCCGGGCATCCTCAACTTAAAGCTGCCCCTTTGCTTAAAAATCTATGTTGTGTCATAACAGGAAATTGAAAATTATAGTTCCTTGTTGCAGATTCTTACTGCCAAATGAAGAAATTCTACCCATTGGTTTGGAAGGACTCAAATGCTCCTTTGCATCATGTCCTCTACTGCAGCACAAGCCTGGATTTTCCTAGCGAGGATGAGTTTGAGACCCTAGGACTTAAGTCTTAGGCTGACTGTGAACTGAGAACTTAGAGGGGCTTTTCTGGGCTGGTCAGATGCCAGGGATTCTTAAGCCAATGAATTTTCCTCTTTGGCCCTCCACATCTGCTCCCTCAAAACACAGGACACTCAGCAATCTCAACTGTTACCTCTAGCCTTAGGGGTTACTATACTGAACCCCAAGGAGATGGTAAATGTAGACATCCAATATTAAACTAGGTTAACAACCTTGACATTGTAATAACTGGCCTTTTCTTTCAAGGCTGGGATGGTTCTTAGAAAAGTTCATTGAAATCTTCAGTGGTTGTAAAGAAGAAATCATCAGCCAGTATCATACAGACAATCAATGTGCATGGATGTAGTTCTTATTCATACTGAAATAAAGAAAATCATTCTTTGCATATCCATTTTCTCTTAACAAATATTAACATGTTAAAAAACTGAAGCCATTTGAACTATAGCCTTTCTCTAAGCTGGTCACTGCTTTTAACTGAAGGCAACTGGCACATAGAGTTAATTCTGGAAAATTTTCTACCTGGACAGACTTGAACTATTCCTGTGTCATCCAACTATTGTCCAATCAAGACATTTTCTAGTATACCATTACTATGAACAATCACTATTCTACAGGAAGAGATATCATAAACATGTTTAGAAAAAAATCCCTACTCAACAGATCAGAACAAAACACCTACTCAAAACACCTTGGCTAACTAAAGTCAGAAATTTTGCTTCTAGATTCACCAAACTTGGGATAAAATAAATGATTCATAGTCTGGAATCAGTTGCAACATACAAACCAAACTATCACACAAATATACACACACACATTGTACACAGGCACACACATTCACTGTCACTCACTTCTCTCAGGAGTAAGTAGAAAGAGGTTCCTTACCACAGTCTTCAGTATTATCCACAACCACCCAATATTATAACATTTATTTTATAACTAATCTCACTGGTTGGAGAGATTCCACTGAACGGTGACTAAATTTTTATAGAAGCAAGTGATTTGAACATTTGTGCTAGTTTGGCAGTGCATGAAAGGTAAGCTAGATACCAAATGTTGCATATGACCAACTGACATTTAAGAGGGAAAAAAAAAACTGCTGCAAAGGGAAAGCAGCTGTGAGTGGTATGAAAAGGAATTCTGTTCTCCTAGCTCTCTTTCATCCACTACAAGGGAATACTTTTCCAAGTCACAAGGGGAACATTCTGCATATGGCCAAAAAAAAAAAAAGTTTCACTGAGACTGTGATCCAACTGATCGGTATTAAATAAGAAAGAATGTGGACCAGGAGCTCAACGCTGATTTGATCTCTCACAATTCTTCACAAAAACAAAAGCACCTGTTCAAGCTGCTGGGAAATGGGTGGCAGGAATTTTCCCTTAATCTTGCTTAGGGAAACCCCCTTCTCAGAGCATGTTGCAGACACTCAGTCCTCTCTGGCCCTTGTGCTGCTCCAGGATAAAACTGCCAGTTTTGAGTGTGCACCAAGAATTACATGCACTTCTCCATCAAGGTTTCACCAGAACCAGCCACTTTACAGTCCACTTATCTCTCAAGATTTCAACAGACCCTGTCAATTCACAGCCAATGAAATCGCCTTTACAAATGTTTAAGTCATCTAACCAGTTTAACTAGTCAGAGATTTTCTGATCCTTTTCCTCAATCATATGGTCTACATATGGACAATCTATGATTCTTATTGACACAAGCAATAGTGAAATATTAGAACCTAAGGGTCTCTGGATGATGCCATTGGCTTTTTAATGCAAGTCTCCATACCTCACCACACCAATACAGAGCTATTCTTTTTTCAGGTTTCCTGGGGGGAAGATTTATCCTTATCTTCAGAGACGTATTCTATTATCTCCTAAACCTCATGGGAGGAAAAGCTGACTACTTGACATTTCGACAGTCACACCTCATCTTGTACCCTGTCTTAGTATTAAAGATTTTGGAAATTTGCACACAGCTATTCAATTACCCCTCAGTCTCTTGAAGCTCTGTGCCAAGAGGAGCTGGAACATTGTAGGTGGAGACAAAGAAGCAGCATAAATGCAGAACTTAGGACTCCCGAGGACAAGGAGAAGAGGAAAGTGAGACAGCTTAGCCCTGCCACTTTCCTCACACCTGGCCCATGCTCAGCAATGACAAAGGCATTTATCACTTTCAGGCTGAGGTGCAATCTCCAAAATAACTAGTCTGCTCAGAGTTCTTCAAAGTTTACAGGAAAAATACGTTCCTGGGCTGCAGCAGTGTAGCCCCAAGATGGGATTGCAGGAGTATGTCCAGGTCAAGTGACCCCCTCACCCCAGGCGAACCACACACAGATCTCCACCTTCTTCCAGTCCCACTGGTGACAGCCACACAAAGGCAGGGTCACAGGCACACCGATGCCCCATGAACTCAGACTCGACCTTAGACACACCCAGGGACGTGCAATCACGTGCATGGTCACATGAACCGACCCACTCAGGGCCACACTCACAAAGTCACACCGACAGAGGCAGCCGTGCCCACTACAAACCACTCTCACCTGCGGCCACAAGCACATCATACACCCACGTCCCAAGCTTCCCAGGACCCCTCCCACCCCTCACCTGCCGTGGCCGCCCCCAGGTCCCTGTCCCTCCTCCCAAGGCGGCTCTTCCCTCCAGAAAGGGGGCCGGCCTCGGAGGCTGCTGGGGCCCGGGCGGGGGCTGGAGGCCTGAGCGCTCAGTATCCGTCAGCGCCGCGAGCCGTGGGGGCGCGCTGGAGGGCCGGCCTCCGAGGGGCGGGGCGCGCGGCCGAGCGAGACTGGACCGCCGCCCTCCCTCCTCCGGAATTGTTCGCGCAGCTGGCGCGAGCCGCGAGCTTCCGGGTTCGGAGGGGTGGAGCCACGTCGCGAGGGAGGGGTGGAGCTGCGTGACTCCGGCGGTCACCATGGCGACGGGGCGGGTTGGACCACACGGTGAGACTCCCGCGTTCTCCCTACATCCTGCGGGCTGCAGAGTTGGCATCCGCTCTGGCGGGGGCGGGGGCGCCGGGAGGAGGCGCAGGGAGACTCAAGGGTCAGTTCTAGGTCACTCATGTGACGTGAGCACCGAGGGGAAGGTTGTGGGACTGGAAGAAAGGGGCGCCTGACCCTTGGGACCTGCCTTGCCTGAGTTTGCGGCATAAAGCTTTGAGGGAACTCCTTTGTGTTACAGGCTTTGATGAACAGGGCTTTGTATACTCTTTTCTTGACAAGATTTTTTTTCCTTTGGCACAGCCACAAATGCCCTCCATAATCCTCCACTGTAACACCTCCACCTCCCTTCCCAGACTTGTGCTGAGGTCTTGGGAATTTCCAGGAACAGCTCCCGCTGACCGTCCAGCTCCTTTATCACTTTCCCTTAAAGGACTAGAGAATGTTCATGTATTTATTAACATTATTAACACGGTTCAACAGTACGTGAACGGTGAAATTCCAGATGTTCAAGCTAGATTTAGAAAAGTCAGAGGAACCAGAGATCAAATTGCCAACATCTACTGGATCATGGAAAAAGTGAGGTCCAGAAAAACATCTACTTCTGATTTATTGACTATGCCAAAGCCTTTGAATATGTGGATCACAACAAACTGGAAAATTCTTAAAGAGATGGGAATACTAGACCACCTTACCTGCAGAAATCTTACCTACAGATTTCCTGAGAAATCTGTATGCAGGTCAAGAAGCAACAGTTAGAACTGAACATGGAACAACAGACTGGTTCCAAATCAGGAAAGGAGTAGGTCTAGACTATATATTGTCACCCTGCTTATTTAACTTACATGCAGAGTACATCATGTGAAATGCCAGGCTGGATGAAGCCAAGCTGGAATCAAGATTGCCAGGAGAAATATCAATAATCTCAGCTATGCAGATGACATCACTCTTATGGTAGAAACCAAAGAAGAACTGAAGAGCCTCTTGATGAAAGTGAAAGAGGAGAGTGAAAAAGTTGACTTAAGACTCAACAGTCAGAAAATTAAGATCATGGCATCCGGTCTCATCACTTCATGGCAAATAGATGGGGAAACAATGGAAACAGTGAGAGACTTTATTTTTGGGGGCTCCAAAATCACTGCAGATGGTGACTGCAACGATAAAATTTAAAAATGCTTGCTCCTTGGAAGAAAAGTTATGACCAACCTACTGCTGCTACTACTGCTAAGTCGCTTCAGTCATGTCTAACTCTGTGCAACCCCATAGACGGAAGCCCACCAGGCTCCCCCATCCCTGGGATTCTCCAGGCCAGAACACTGGAGTGAGTTGCCATTTCCTTCTCCATGACCAACCTAGATAGCATATTAAAAAGCAGAGACATTACTTTGCCAACAAAGATCCACCTAGTCAAAGCTATGGTTTTCCCAGTAGTCATGTATGGATATGAGAGCTGGACCATAAAGAAAGCTGTTGGACCATAAAGAAATCACTGTAGATGGTGACTACAGCCATGAAATTAAAAGACACTTGCTCCTTGGAAGAAGAGCTATGACCAACCTAGACAGCATATTAAATAGCAGAGACATTACTTTGCCAACAAAGGTCCATCTAGTCAAAGCTATTGTTTTTCTAGTAGTCATGTATGGATGTGAGATTTGGACTATAAAGAAAGCTGAGCACTGAAGAATTGATGCTTTTGAACTGTGGTGCTGGAGAAGACTCTTGAGAGTCCCTTGAACTGCAAGGAGATCCAACCAATCCATCGTAAAGGAAATCAGTCCTGAATGTTCATTGGAAGGACGGATGCTGAAGCTGAAACTCCAATACTCTGGCCACCTGATGCAAAGAGCTAACTCATTTGAAAAGACCCTGATGCTGGGAAAGACTGAAGGCGGGAGAAGGGGACAACAGAGGATGAGATGGTTGGATGGCATCACTGATGCGATGGACTGAGTAAACTCCGGGAGTTGGTGATGGACAGGGAGGCCTGGGTGCTGCCCTCCACGGGGTCACAAAGAGACACAACCGAGCGACTGAATTGAACTGAATATATTTATAATCATTTATGTAAGATTTTGCAAAGTTCATGACTCTCCTTTTCATTAAAATATTTGGAGGTATGAAAACGTTGAATAACATATAAAGCTCCTTGTCTGAAGCTTTTAGTGATCTCGCAGTAAGAGCCTGCTGAAAAAACCTCTCCCTAATCTGTTTCAGGGAAAATTTGTACCTGATTAAAGGCCTTTGCCTTTACCCTGGCAAATGTTTTTGGGGATTAAGGGCAGGAAAGAATCTGAGTAAACTGCATCCTAAGTCATGATCTCTGCCTTCCTGCTTAGGAGCCTTGGATCCCAGTCTAGAATTGGGACAAATCCCAGATGCATTTCCCAAGAACACAGTAACATACCCACCCCCCTAAACCCCTGCCAAATTACCTTTTCAGAATTTCAAATCAGTAACAGAAAGTGGTGCTGGTGCTGGAGAAGACTCATGAGAGTCCCTTGGACAGCAAGGAGATCCAACCAGTCCATTCTAAAGGAGATCAATCCTGGGTGTTCATTGGAAGGACTGATGCTAAAGCTGAAATTCCAATACTTTGGCCACCTCATGCGACGAGTTGACTCACTGGAAAAGACTCTGATGCTGGGAGGGATTGGGGGCAGGAGGAGAAGGGGATGACAGAGAATGAGATGGCTGGATGGCATCACCGATTCGATGGACATGAGTTTGAGTGAACTCCGGGAGTTGGTGATGGACAGGGAGGCCTGGCGTGCTGTGACTCATGGGGTCACAAAGAGTCGGACACGACTGAGCGACTGAACTGAACAGAAAGTGGGCTTTCCAAGTGGCACCGTGGTTAAAAAATCTGCCTGCCAATGCAGAAAACGCAAGAGACAATTCCTGGGATGGGAAGATCCCCTGGAGAAGGAAATGGCAACCCACTTCTTGCCTGGAAAATTCCATGGACAGAGAAGCCTGATGGGCTACAGTCCATGGAGTCACAAAGAGTCAGACTTGACTGCGTCTACAACAACAGAAAGTGGTCTTCTGTTTTTTGCACCACATAGGTTCTGAATGTTTTTGTGGAAGAATTTTAACCTTGGGTGTTTTTCTTAAAAATTTAGAGTAGTTTAATGAACAGAATCACTGGCAAATCACTGGTTGTATGTAAACCCCGTTATAGGTACTCATTACATCATCTGTCTCCTGCAATGGGTTGGGAGTTTTAACTTAGAAAATCAGTGATTTAACCAGTGCATTAACTCTTATGACCTGTTTCATAATAAGCACTGAATGTGTACTGAATGAATTAATTAGTGAACAAATAAATCTATCTGCTTGTATTCCTAAAGCTGTATTGCTTATATCCCACACTCCCAGACCTCACTTGAGTATCTGCACTAAAGAGACATGAATTATGGATTTACTCCAATGTATTAAAAATCTTTATTCTGGTAATAAGGATATTCTGGTTACTTTGGTAATAATAACTTTCACTTGGCTGTTGATAACGGAAAACCATTTTATTATGTAGATACATTTTGTTATATTTATACTTTTGTTAAAACATCAAACCCCAAATCATGAATCTTTTGTTTCCCTTAGAAAAGGAACTCGTGGTCATATTTGGACCTTCAGTTGTTCCATAACACATGGCAAGCACACTGTCCTTTCCCTAATCTGTGAACAAGGAACAGTTAATATCTGTGGATTCCAGCTGTCCTATAATCGCACAACTGAGGGAAGCAAACTCTGGACCCAGGGCAAGCCAAGGTGCAAGCAGGCCTGGTGGGTGTGGCTGGGAGGGTTTGCAGCTGTCATGGTTGGGGTCTGCCAGATGGTTCCCACAGCACCAGTCCCTGTGTGAGAATCTCACTTACAAACTGGAATGTTCACAAAATACGCTGTGAACACCAAGCAAAGTAAACAGGTGGCCAGCTGCTTCTCAAAACTGCCCAAACCCAAGCTCTTTTCCTCAGATTGATTTTTTTTGACAGGATAATATTTGTTTTAAAACACATGTGCAAAATAATCCCAGCTATATCTCATATGCATGTATACATACCAGAGCGGTGGTTACCTCTGAGGGGAGACTGGGAATAGAAGAGGTGGTGAAGGAGAACTTGGCTTTAGACTTAGTATCTGAATTCACACAACAATCCATGTTATTGTGATTACAAAAAATACTTAAAAGCAACTATAGTCATGCTTTAAATGCTGCTCTAAATCCTTCAATAACTCATCACTGCCTCAAGTTAAAGTACAAACTGTATGGGTACAGCAGGGTCTGACTTTCTCAAGGGGTCTCAAACCTGCCCCACTCCACTTCCACCAGGCTGAATTTCCCTTGTTTTGCCCCCGGGAAGCCTGTGTGAAAAAGTAAAAGAGGAGCAAAACAATACCAATTCTTGGAATACCATCCTTTTAAGGTTTTCAGGGTACAACTGACTGCAGCGTTATATATCAAATTATGCTGAGAACCGAGTTTGAAAAAGAACGCTGTTTCCTCATTGCCAGACCAGTCTGTGACATACACATTTTATACTGGATTACAGGGGTTAGACACAGAGTGGGGGAGTTAAGAAACCTGAGTTCTATCTTTGGGAAAGACACTTCCTCTCTCTAGGTGTAGTTTTCTTCTTTGTAGAATGAGTCCAAAGTAGACTAAATGATCTCTAAGTTCTTTCCAATTTTAAGATTTTAGATTCCATGTGACATACACATTTTATACTGGATTACAGGGGTTAGACACAGAGTGGGGGAGTTAAGAAACCTGAGTTCTATCTTTGGGAAAGACACTTCCTCTCTCTAGGTGTAGTTTTCTTCTTTGTAGAATGAGTCCAAAGTAGACTAAATGATCTCTAAGTTCTTTCCAATTTTAAGATTTTAGATTCCATGTAATTGTGAGAGTCATATTACAGAATCTACAATAGTCTTTCCTCAAAGCTGCTCTTCTCTGATAACCACCCTCGCCCGACCATTACTTCCCTTCAATCAAACTTTTAAAAAAGTAGGCTGCACACAAAACTGCTCTTTATGGAAACAGTATTTTGACTTCTCGGACAAGTTAGTGTTTGGTCATTACTTGCCAAAGCTTTTGACTGTGTGGATCACAACAAACTGGAAAATTCTTAAAGAGATGGGAATACCAGACCACCTTATCTGCCTCCTGAGAAATCTGTATGCAGGTCAAGAAGCAACAGTTAGAACTGAACATGGAACAACAGACTGGTTCCAAATTGGGAAAGGAGTAGGTCAAGGCTATATATTGTCACCCTGCTTATTTAACTTATATGCAGAGTACATCATGTGAAATGCCGGGCTGGATGAAGCACAAGCTGGAATCGAGGTTGCTGCAAGAAATATCAATAACTTCAGATATGCAGATGACACAACCCTTATGGCAGAAAGTGAAGAACTGAAGAGCCTCTTGATAAAAGTGAAAGAGGAGAGTGAAAAAGTTGGCTTAAAGCTCAACATTCAGAAAACTAAGATCATAGCATCCGGTCCCATCACTTCATGGGAAATAGATGGGGAAACAATGGAAACAGTGAGACCTTATTTTGGGGGGCTCCAAAATCACTGCAGATGCTGACTGCAGCCATGAAATTAAAAGACGCTTGCTCCTTGGAAGAAAAGTTATGACCAACCTAGACAGCATATTAAAAGGCAGAGACATTACTTTGCTGACAAAGGTCCATTTAGTCAAAGCTATGGTTTTTCCGGTGGTCATGTATGGATGTGAGAGTTGGACTGTAAAGAAAGCTGAGCGCCGAAGAATTGATGCTTTTGAACTGCGGTGTTAGAGAAGACTCTTGAGAGTCCCTTAGACTGCAAAGAGATCCAACCAGTCTATCCTAAAGAAAATCAGTCCTGAATAAACTGTGGTGTTGGAGAAGACTCTTGAGAGTCCCTTGAACTGAAAGGAGATCCAACCAGTCTATCCTAAAGGAAATCAGTCATGAATATTCATTGGAAGGACTGATGCAGAAGCTGAAACTCCAATATTTTGGCCACCTGATGCAAAGAACTGACTCATTTGAATAGACCCTGATGTTGGGAAAGACTGAAGGTGGAAGGAGAAGGGGACAACAGAATGAGTTTGAGTAGGCTCTGGGAGTTGGTGATGGACAGGGAAGCCTGGCGTGCTGCAGTCCATGGGGTGGCAAAGAGTCAGACACAACTGAACGACTGAACTCAACTGAAGCAAAGGTACCACATATCTTGTATCATCTGTCAACCTAGCATCTCATTAGTGTTTCTTCCATAAATAACAATGTGATAACCTACCTTCCGGAAGGAGGGCTGCAGTTAAAAAATCCTGGGAAACAAGAGCTACACTATTGTAATACAAAATAAAGCAGCTTCTATCTGTAGGGTTCTAGAAAATTTCATGAATTCTTAGAGGTGATAAAGACAGTGATTAAATAGTAACTAAAATGGGAAACCTCATGCGATGAGTTGACTCACTGGAAAAGACTCTGATGCTGGGAAAGGTTGGGGGCGGGAGGAGAAGGGGACGACCGAGAATGAGATGGCTGGATGGCATCACCGACTCTGTGGACATGAGTTTGAGTGAACTCCGGGAGTTGGTGATGGACAGGGAGGCCTGGTGTGCTGTGATTCATGGGGTCGCGGAGAGTCGGACACGACTGAGCGACTGAACTGAACTGAACTGAAAATGGGAAAATCTTTTTGAAATGTCTGGCCTAGTGCCTGCATATGACGGTCAGCCAATTTAACATGTGCTCCTACTTCTTAATTTCTGAGCACCAAGGCCTAGTACATTAATTCCTTGATCACAGATAAAAAAACATTTGCAATAGAGGAAGGGAAGCAGAATGGTTAGTCCCACAGTCTGGTGTCAAACTACTCAAGTATGAATTCTAGCTCTACCACTTATTAGGTATCTAACAGTCTGGAAAAAGGAGGATCAATAACACTACCTACCTCATAGGGTTACTGTAAAGATAAAATGAGAAAGCTCAGGTTGAGTCCTTAGAAAGGAGAATAGCAATCAGTTAAGTGTTGGCTAGTAATAATGGTATTGGGAATCTGCTGTGTTCCAAGCACTGTGCTAGGTGCATTACATAGACTATTTTTATTCCTCATGCAAATCCTTGCAAAGTAGGTACATTTTTCATTTCACAGATAAGGGAATAGATTCAGAGAGGATGAGTAATCATTCTAGGCTTAAGGTCAGTGGTAGGACTCATTCCACCTTGGTTGAATCTCAAAATCATATCTCTTTATCTTGAAATTGCTTGATAAAGAAAAACTGGAAATATGTTATATCGCCTTTCAGTTCAGTCGCTCAGTCGTGTCCGACTCTCCACGACCCCATGAATCACAGCACGCCAGGCCTCCCTGTCCATCACCATAAAACAGCTTAAAAGCAATAAGCATTCTTTCAGCAGCCTTTCTCAAGAGTTCAATTTTGTGCTCAGAAACATTTCTTTTGTCCCTCAAATCAAGCCAAGAATAAAATCTTTTTTTAATAAAAGCTACTGTAGGCTTCAGTTTCTATTATTGTCACTCACTAGCTAGCTGTTGCTGGATCACCATTTCATCATTTCCAAACTGAATTGTGAGTACTAAAACACAGAGCCTTTCCCACTCTAAAATTCTTTTCCTTCTGTTAGTCTAAAAGCATCTCAGCAAGCTGTTGCTGCCATCCAGAGGAGAAAATATTGTTGCAGGCCCAAAGAAGGCATCCTAGTAGTGTTAAGACTGCAGTGACAAAAATAGCTAACTTTTATTCCCTACTATGTGCCATGTGCTTCCCTGGGCATATTCTATATGTATTTGTATTCTGCAAGGTAGGTATTACTCATGTTTTTTAACTGAGAAATCAGAATTAAATTTGTTTTTGTTTTTTGGACCATTGAGAAGTATGTGACCCAACCAGGGATTGAACCCACGCCACCTGCAATGGAAGCATGATGTCCTAACCACTGGACCACCCAGACATCCCCAGAATTTAAACATTTCAACATTTGTCCTGGGCCACCCAACTACCAACAGGTAACCGAATTCTGTGGAGTCTGATGTGTTTTCAGCAATGACAAGAATCAAAGAAGTATCTTGCATAAGGAGGCAATGTGTTTGCAAATTCATCCTTTCATCCAGAATGCAGAATAGGCTGTATTCCACCCCTTCTGGGAGGACCCCAGACCTAAGGCCCTGCATGTGGCTCCATGTGTACCTCTTAAGCTAGTTACAGCTGCGACTGCTCTAGCGTACAAATTATTTGTCAAGTTGTGATAAAACGCAGAGTCCCATATCCAGAGATTCTGATTCAAGCTCTGGAGTAAGGCTCAGGAATCTCCATTTTAAACAAGTATTCTAAGTGATTCTGCTTCAGAGAAACTGCTCGATCATACTGGGCTGTGGTCTCTTTTGGAGGTTGAAAGAGTGGGTCATCTCCTTTCCTGAAGGCTATCTGGGATGTGCACCATTTAATTTTTCAAAGAATGCGCTGTCAACATAGAGCTGGCATTCTAAACCTGGGGTTTGTCCTCCAGTCCCATGATGGGCTTGAGGCTCCCTGGATGGGAAACTGCCCTCAGTGAGATGGGCCCTGTACCCATGCCTTAAGATTTCATGTGTAAAAGGTATTCCATATTGTCCTAAGACTCTGGGAGATAGTGAAGGACCAGGGAGCCTGGCGTGCTGCAGTCCATGGGGTTGCAAAGAGTCTGCTGAACAACAAAATTGTCCTAAGTATGGCAACCATGTCAATCACAATAGCCAGCTTCCCTGTCCAGCTCATATGGCCTCACCCACAGCCCCCTACTTGGCGTTAGGCTGTTTTGTTTATGCAAGTGAACTCACTGGACTGGGGTAGGCCTTGCCTCACAGGCTAGAGATGGTCTGGCACAAAAGATTACCAGCAAGGGCAATGGTAATAGGCAAAACAAGCAGACAGGCTTCACCCAGAATGCAGAGTGGCAGACCTGAGATGACTTACCACCATGCAGTAAGAGGTTAGAACTTATAAGAATAAATTTGTGCCCTCAGTAAGGCTCCCCACTCCCCATGGCAGTGTCTGAGTGGGTACCTCTTGAGATCTGCTGCAAAAATCACCATTAACGCTTGCCCATAAGCCCCCAAAGGACAGTGATTATCTTTCTCACTGAATTCTATAACATGAATTTAGCATCTAGAGCGGGGAGTAAGCTCTCAATACATGTTAACTGAAAAACAACAAAAAGGCTCTTTCACAGTCACTGATTCTCAAACTATTTTGAGTATGGGATTAACAGATATTAAGTGAAAGTCGCTCAGTCACATCTGACTCTTTGTGACCCCATGGACCATGGAATTCTCCAGGCCAGAATACTAGAGTGGGTAGCCTTTCCCTTCTCCCGGGGATCTTCCCAACCCAGGGATCGAACCCAGGTCTCCCACATTGCAGGCAGATAGATTCTTCACCAGCTGAGCCACAAGAGATGCCCAAGAGTGAAGCCAATACTCTCCATAAAACACCCAACTGATAACCCAAGTTCTCACTTCTATTGCAAAAATCTTTTAAACCATTTCACCCACTGCCATAAACTGCTGCCATAGTTTAGATCATGTTTGTAACCTCCCAACACATCTTCCTACCCCAGGTTTCATGTCCAATCTACCTTCCAGCCCACCACCAGTTAACTTACCAAAATGCAAACCTGTAGTTGTGTCGCTTCCTTGACTGTCTATTGCATACAAAGCAAAGGTCCAGATTCTCATGGTCTTCAAGTCCTCCATGATCTGGTCTTCCAGTCTCATCTCCATCATTCTACTCCACCTGTATCAATTCTTCCAGTTCCTATAAAACACTTTCTTCTTGCCATTTGTTTCTCTTCCATGATCCACCATTAGCTTTCTCCCAGCCAGCTATATATACACATATATAAGCATATAACTAGCTCATACACTGAAGAGTGTGCATAGCAAATTTATAAAGAATGATAATAAAAGGCAATCGTGTTCCCATCACTCAGCTTAAGAACGTTACCAAACCCCCCTGTAAGATAGTGTTCTTTTTATGCCCCTGTTCCTCTGCACATACTAGAATGTTCTTCCAGGCCTTTGTCTTTATAATGAACTCATCATTCGGAACCTCAGATTCAGCTTTGCCTACATTGACTCCCTTGAGGGAGACTTAGTGGTTCCACAATACCTCCATTATAGCATTTAAACAGTATTCTATTTGCTTATGCTTGTATCCCCAATAGATTAAACATATATTTAATCTCTAAGTCTCCAGTAATCAGCATAAAATCTAGCTTACACTGCAAGTGTTCAATAAAGAGGATCTTTAAAGACTTCTCTGGCAGTCTAGTGGTTAAGACTTCACCTTCCAATGCAAGGAGCGTGGGTTCAATCCCTGATTGGAGAGCTAAGATCCCACATGCCTCGTGGCCAAAAAAACCAAAAGGTAAGACAGAAGCAATACTGTAATAAATTCAATAAATACTTTAAAAGTGGTTCACATTTTTAAAAAATTCTTTAAAAAATACGATGTTTACACAACCTGGTTTGCTTCAGAGAGTCCTGCTGATACCTGTCATCCAGGGGTAACTAAGTGCTTCCTTTTAGTTATAAACATGTCCTAATAGAGATGACCAATTATCTGATCATGCTATCAATAAGTATTGTTGAATTCATGACTGCAGAAAAATTTTAACTGATAGAATCTAGGCAGGAAAAGCTGATAATATAAAGGCTTAAAAAAATTCCACAGCTGGCCATCGCACCTCCCTTCCTCCAGAGAAGTGTCTGACTCTCCTGGACACAGAGAAGATGAGTCTGCACAGGCCAGCTGATCAATAACCTTTACTGCACAAACATGTTGAAGAATGTTACTATATTCCTACTTTAAGGGAATCTAGGCGTAAAATGTGAATTTACAGAGATTATAACATATTATGAATGTTTATGACTTGGTAGGAACTGGATGGTAGATAAATGTAAAGATCTGACTTTACGCCATTAAAAATCCGAAATGTAGATTGAATACTACTGAAATGCTAACACAGTCAAAGGGGACATATAATTTTAAAAATGTAATAGATGCACTTTTTTAAAACAAACTCTCTTCACTATATACACATACCAGTTAGTCATACTCACTGTCAGGGAAAGATACAGTCTGATGAGTCTGATATTATAAATAAAAATTTAATTTAAAATTTCTCTTTTTATTCAAAGAGAAAAAGCTGTTTTTAACTCTGTTAGACAGAAAATGCAAAGTGAGGTAATTTATCTTTTTGACAATAATCTTCCCTTTCAACAGCGTCCAATTCTTTGAAAGTCAAGATAATTCCTTGTAAATAAGGCTTCCAACAAATTACAAGTATACAGTAGGTTCTTGTCCATCTTCTTCCAAAGTACTTAGTGCACTATTGCATAGCAACAATTTTTTTTTTCTGCTTCTTCTTCTTTGGTGGAAGTCTGAGAGTCTGAAATCTGCATTGGCTTGGTTGAGCTTGGGAATTTTTCTGGTACCAGGGGTGCAAATATCCATTGTAGAAGTCAGTAGCTGTTAGTGTTTTCTTGAGCATCACTGATCGAACACCAATCCAGTCATCCTAAAGGGCAAAAGACAAACAGTGAATATGCAGTGCTGGCAAAACTGGTGGTAAATTTTTACTTATAAAACTTTTATTATGAGGAAAAAAAAAAAAAAGCCAACAAATCTTTACTACATCCAGGCTGCAAATGGCACTAAGTAACATAAATGATGAGCTTTCTTGGTGGCTCAGTGGTAAAGAATCCATCTGCCAATGCAGGAGATGCTGTTCCATCCCTGGGTTGGGAAGATCCCCTGGAGAAGGAAATAGCAACCCACTCCAGTATTCTTGCCTGGGAAATCCCATGGACAGAGGAGCCTGGCAGGCTCTAGTCCATTGGGTTAAAAAAGAGCTGGACACAACTTAGCAACTAAACAACAACAACAAAGTTACTGAATCATTTTTTCATTGTCTGAGCAATAGTAACACCTTGGTAAAACTTCATCACGATCTGACAGACAGGCAGTCAGTTGAGTGATGACCCAACTAAAAATGACAAATGATATAAACTATAAACTCAGCAAAAGAAGTATAATCATGTGAAACTAAAGAAAAGTGTACCTTGCAACAAACCAGCAGTATTTGTGACTGTTTGTGGTATATTACTGATCCTGGAATAATAGCTTGTCCTGTTAATTTTGAATCTAAAGAAAGGGGAGGAGAAAAGAGGGATATTAGAGAGAGAATAAATAATTACACAACTTCATAGTGCTTCTTAAAAATCAAAGGAAACATTCTGCAAGACAGTACTAATACTGGAGCGCACACATCTGCTGATGCCCTGACTTTGTAATCCAAAACATACGAGAGTCATGGTGCCCTGTGTGTATCTCGAACCCAATGGGAACCTTTCCATACACATAACCAGCTATTAGTCCTTTACTCAGTGTCTCAGAGATCAACCTAAAATGTTGAACCTAGAAGTTTTGACCATTTGGGTGAAATAACTAGCTTGCAGTGGAGAGATGTACAAGGAAACTTAGGATCTAAGCTGGGCCCTCTATCTATGACCAAACAAATCCCAGTTCCTAGATCCCTGGGTAACTCTGACACCCTCTGAACTATACCAGCTCCCTCTGTGGCTCACATTCCTTCAGTCTACTGGGATATGGTAGGACACGAACAGGCCTCTGAATGGACCAGATCATGAAATGCTCCACCCTGGCCTAAGATTCTCACTGAGCTGCCCAGAGATCTTCATTATGATATTCACCAGAATGAAATTAACCTAATCATTCTGCATTCCCTGAAAACCTTACCAGAGGAAATCACAGAGCTTAATATGGGATAGTAACACTGGTATCTACTTCTCAGTTTCTTACAATGGTTAAAAGAGGAAATACATGAGAATGGACACTGCAAAGAATAACATTATAAATGAATGTAAAGTATTACAATTACTGAGCTGAAACAAACTGAAAGAATCCTTATTTTTAGTTAAGTGTGACTCATGGTAAAACAGACACATTTTCAAACGGACTATACTGAAAACATTTTCCATGCCAGCTATTCAAAAGTAAGTACCACTGAGGACTGAACTATCAACTTCTACCAAATCCAGAAGCTTAATGGTATTATCCATCCAGAGTGTCTGCAACGGAATCTGCAAATAAAATGAAAGAAGGATAATAAAAAAATACACTCAATCCCCAACACTTTTCAATTATTATTTTGTGTTAATCTGGCCTGACTTCTCTCCCAATTACAGTGGAACTGGGAACTCAGTCTCTAAACCTTATGGAACAGAACAGAACACGACCCTCTGTATCAGCCTTATAAGATCAGACTTATAAGAACTTAAAATTAAACATCATTTTTAATCAATGTATATCTTTATTAATATTTCTAGTTAAAAATCATGCTCATTCTAAAAATGCAAGCATTACAACAATTAATGTTAAAAAATTAGAAAATGAATAATTTTCTTAAGCATCACTGATAGAAGAACCAATCCAAACATCTTACAGGGCAAAAGACAAACAGTGAAAATGCAGTGCTGGCAAAACTGGTGGTAAATTTTTGCTTATAAAACTTTTATCACAGAAAAAAAAAATCTTCACTAAATCCAGGCTGCAAATGGCACTCAGTAACATAAATGATGAGCAGTTCAGTCTCATCATTTTTTTCAAGGACTGACTGCAGTTCAGTCCTCTAGTTCATAGACAAGAGAAGTGAGGCCCAGAGGTTACCTCCCATCTCCAGAGGTAACTACAGTTAGTAGCCTGATGTGTACATCCTTGTATTTTTTCTACGAATATAATCATCACAAAAATCTAAAACATAGTGTTTGACGAGGAATTTTTTTTTTTTTTTACTTAACCATAGACTGGACAAATTTTCATCAGTACACACTTATCTATTTCACTCTTTTATCTGCTGGACAATATTCCATTTTATAAAATGCACCATAATTTATGTAACTAATGCCTTTATGAGAGACATTTCATAACATATTACAAAATTACAAAAAAACTTTAAATGTGATAATAAATAGCCTGGCATATATATCTTTGAGGACTTTTATATTTCTGGAGAATAGTCTGTTGTTGTTGTTTAATATATTTATTTATCCATTTGGCTGCACTGAGTCTTTAGTTGTAGTATATGAACCCTTAGTTGCGGCATGTGGGAGCTAGTTCCCTGACCAGGGTTTGAGCCCAGGGCTCCTGCATTGGGAGCACAGAGTCTTAGCCACTGGACCACCAGGGAAGTCCCAACAGCTGTTTTTTTAAGTGGACCACTTGGGTTAAAGAGCATCAACATTTTATTGTTAAACAATCTTATAAGAGAAAAAATGACAGTCTATTACTGTTTATTATTAATGAGGCTAAGGAGCAGTGCATATCCACTTGCACATTTTATTTCTTAGGCCTGTTTATGCCCTTTGCTCATTTAAAAAAAACACTGAGTTGTTCATCTCATTAATTCATGAAAGGCTTTTATATTTTTAGGAAATTAGCTCTTTAGTTCTCAGATGTATTATGAATATTTTTTTAGTTTGTTGACTTTTAATAATGGGTAATTTTTTCCAAGCATAAGTTTTTTATTTCATTAAATTGTATTTATTAGCCTTTTCTCTCATGACTTCATTGGTACATATCATGCTTAAAAAGGCCTATCCACAGTTATCAAATATTACAAAATTATTCACCTATGCTTTTTCCCACTTCTTTTTGGTTTCATTTTGATCCATTTAGATTTTATTCTGATTTTAAAAGATGAGACTTGAAGGCTCCCTTTCTTTTGGTTAACCAGTCATCCCAACACTATATACTGGATAAGCCATCTTGCCTTTCCCCACGGTGAGATGCTACTTTTATTAGACTTTGATTTAAATAGGCTAACAGAAATTAACATACACCAGGAAAATAAGTTATTTCGAATTTCTGAAGTAAATAAACTAATTTTCAGACTGCAGTTCAGTCCTCTATTTCATAGGTGAGGACAGTGAGGCCCAGAGGAATGCAGCTGTCTCCCTGCGGTCAGACACAGCTGGTTAATGTCAGAGCCAAGGCCCAGAATCTACGTTTCCTCATTCTCAGCTCAGGGCTCTTTTCACGGCCACCTCAATAGGACATTTCACTTTCAGAACAAGATAGGCTTTTCAAAGATGTGAATGGTTAAATCTGAAAATTAAACACACTTGAAGAAAAGTATTCACAACTTTATCTATGTCATATTTTGGTATGATATCCTCGTCTATAATTTGCTGACTGATTCTTCTTTCACCAGCTTCCAGTAAGTCATGAAATGATTTTCATGTGTGTAACCTTTTCTCTTTCAAAGAACTCTAAAAACTTCTGAAACACGTTTACTGACGGAAAATCATTTATATTTACCGAGGGCGATATAGGTACCAAATACAATATAGGTACAGAATTAGAATACACAGTACGTGTTCTTGGGGAGGTAAACCTCATCTTCACCTCATCATCAGAGCACAAAGAAAGGAAAGGGACAGTAAAGAGTACAGTCATTCCTGTGTTCATGATCATTACTGTCAAAATCGTATGTTGGCATGGATTTAAATTCACAGTTTATCTCCTTTGATCTTGACAGCTGTGGACCTGGTCATTAACCTCATTTTACAGGTAAAATGCAGAAGCTCAGATAAGTTAAGAATCTTGCTCTGCGTTAATACACAGCAGCTCTAGGAATCAAATTTCACTTTTTGGTTACAAGATAAGCGTTCCTTCTGTTACAGCACAAGCGCTTCTCAGTGGAGAGGAAAGGCAAATTGCAAAAGACAAGCATTATCATGTAGTGTTTAACTGTTCTAACTTTTGGGGGAGCTGTCAAACTGTTCTCTAAAGCAGCTGCCCCATTTTACATTTCCACCAACAATGAATGAGGGTTCCAAATTTCTCTGCATCCTCATCAACCCTGATTATGTTTGTTTTTTAAAAAAATTACAGCAATTCTAGTAAGTGTGAAGCGGTATCTCAGTATAGTTTTGATTTGCATTTCGAGGAGACAGGGACGACAGAGAATGAGATGGCTGGATGGCATCACCGACTCGATGGACATGAGTTTGAGTGAACTCCGGGAGTTGGTGATGGACAGGGAGGCCTGGCGTGCTGTGATTCATGGGGTCGCAAAGAGTCGGACACGACTGAGCGACTGAACTGAACTGAACTGAATGACTAATGACATTGACATTATATATTTTCTTAGGATAAATGTCTATGTAGATCCTTTGCTGATCTTTGCTAATTATCTTAACCTTTTTGCTGTGAGAGTTCTTTGTTCTTTTATATACTAGCTACTAGACTTTCATCAGATATATGATTTGCACATATTTTCTTTTATTATGTAGGCTGTCTTTTCATTTTCTTCTTAGTGTTCTTTTAAATTTTGAAATCCAATTTCTCTGTTTTTAGTCTGTTGCTTATTCTTCAGGCATTATATCTAAGAACCATTGCATACTTCAAGGTCATAAAGATATACTCATGTATCTTCTTCCAAGAGTTTTCATAGTTTTAGCTCTTACATTTAGTTTTCTGATCCATACTGAGCTCATTTTTATATGTGGTGTGAGGCAGGGATCCAAATCCATTTCTTTTTATTATGAATATCCAGTTGTCCAAGCACCATGTGGTAAAAAGACTATTCTTTCCCCATTAAATTGTCTTGGAATCCTTATCACAAATCACATGACCATAAATGTATGGGTTTATTCTGCACTCTCAATTCTATCCCACTGAGCTTTATGTCTATCTTTTTTAGTATCACATTGCCTTGATTTTTATAGCTTTGAAGTAAGTTGTAACATCAGGAACTAGAAGTCCTCCAATTTTGTTCTGTATCAAGATTTTCTGTCTATTCTGGACCTCTTGGGGTTCCATATGAGTTTTAGGATAAACTTATCCATTTTTGCAAAAAGTCAAGTAGGATTTTTATAGGAAATACGTTGAACTTGTAGATCAATTTGGGCAACAGTGCCATTAGTAAATCTTCTTATTCACAAACACAGAGGTATTTCCATTTACTTTGGAATTCTTTGCTGTTTATTAGCTCTATTTGTTTTGGAGGGGGGCTGCTGCTGCTGCTGCTAAGTCACTTCAGTCGTGTCCAACTCTGCGACCCCATAGATGGCAGCCCACCAGACTCCCCCGTCCCTGGGATTCTCCAAGCAAGAATACTTGAGTGGGTTGCCATTTCCTTCTCCAACGCATGAAAGTGAAAAGTGAAAGTGAAATCACTCAGGTGTCCGACTCCCAGGAACCTCATGGACTGCAGCCTACCAGTCTCCTCCGTCCATAGGATTTTCCAGGCAAGAGTACTGGAGTGGGTTGCCATTGCCGTCTCCGTTGGAAGGGGGAGTCTTCATAATTTTCTATATATAATATTACAGACATAGTTTTACATTGTTCCTTTTTTCTTGTCTAATTACTCTGGCTATAACCTCCAGTACAATATTGAATACAAGTGGGGAGTTGCTGTAAGGCAGCAACCAACACAACACTGTAAAGCAACTATCCTCCAATTAAAAATAAAAATTTTTTAAAAAAAGCAGTGAGAGTGGAGATCTTTGTCTTGTTCCTGATTTTAGAGGGAACAATTTCAATCTTCTGCCATTAAATATGTTAGCTTTGGATTTTTTTCTTTTTGGTAGATATTCTTTACCAGTTTGAGGAAGTTCTTGTCTATTCTTAGTCTGTTGAATATTTTCATCATGAAAAGATATTGGATTTTTCAAATGCCTTTTCTATATCTACTCAGACAGCTGCGTGGTTTTTGTCCTTTATTCTATTAATGTGGTGTATTACGTTGATTTTTCTGTGCTGAACCAACCTTATATTCCTGGGCTACATTGCACGTAACCATGGTGTATAATCCTTTTCTACATGTTTGACTCAGTTTGTTAATTCTATTAAGGATTTTTGTCTCTATGTTAATAAGGGCTATTGATCTGTAGTTTTCATTTTTTGTGAATCTTTATCTGATTTAGCTTACTTGAGTTTTGTATTAGCTGCTCCCTCTGAATGGAATGCTGTTTTCCTGATCTGGGCATGACTTTCTCCTTATTGTCTTTCAGACCTCAGCTTAAATGTCAGTTCAGAGTGGCCTTCCCCCAACAGGTATCCAATCTAAAATAGCCACCAGTGAATCTATCACATTGTCTTCCGTTAATTTTCACTGAAGAGCTTATCACACTATCTGATACTATCCTTATTTATTTGCTTATTTGTTTTTGCTTTCCCATATCACCTCTAACACCTAGAACAATGCCTGGCACATAATAGGATTTCAATAAATTATTTTTTTTAATGAAGGAATAACAGCAGCTATCAGATACTGTACTAGATGCTTTATATACAATATGTCATTCTAATTTTCAAATGAACTAACTAAAGCTCAGAAGTTAAATAACTTTCTCAAGTCTACAAAGCTAGGAAGTAGCACAGAGAAGCTGGAATCCAGCTCTGTCTGGTTCTAAAGTCAATGTTCTTTTCCCTATGCCATTCTGTTAAGCGGGAAAAGTACAGGATTTGAAGTCAGGCGGATCTGGTTCAAAATCTGACTCTCACCAACAATGTGACCATCAGCAACATTCAATAGCCATTCATTGAGCATCTACTTTAAGCCTCAATCTGTCAACTTAAAATGGGATAATACCCATAGCATAAGGTTGTAATCCTCACTGAAGAACTGTGCA
This sequence comes from Moschus berezovskii, assembly GCF_049115385.1. Lineage (NCBI taxonomy): Eukaryota > Metazoa > Chordata > Mammalia > Artiodactyla > Moschidae > Moschus > Moschus berezovskii. The sequence goes on from NC_142468.1 coordinate 87,187,553, forward strand.
TGTTACAGATATTCAAAGGCAGTTCTCCATTTTAGCCAACAAAGGTAGTCCATTAAAAACCCCAAACTTGGGACTTCCCTGTGGTCCAGTGGTTGAGAATCTGCTTGCCAATGCAGGGGACACAGGTTCAATCCCTGGTCCAGGAAGATTCCACATGCTGCAGGGCAACTAGACCCATGCGCCATAACTATTAAGCCCACTCTCCAGAGCCCAGGACCTGGAGCTACTGAGCCTAATGTAGCAAGGGCTGAAGCCCACGTGCCCTAGAGCCTGTGCCTTGCGACAAGAGACGCCGCCAGTGAGAAGCCTCAGCTAGAGAGGAGACCCTGTTCGCCTCAAGCAGAGAAAGCCCACGCACAGCAACAGAGACTCAGTGAAGCCAAAAAGTAAACTAAAAAATAAAAAAGTTTAAAAAGATGCTATATAACAAATATTTTAAAAATGAATGTCGCATATCAGTTCAGTTCAGTTCAGTCGCTCAGTCGTGTCCGACTCTCCGCGACCCCATGAATCACAGCACACCAGGCCTCCCTGTCCATCACCAACTCCCGGAATACACTCAAACTCATGTCCACATAGTCGGTGATGCCATCCAGCCATCTCATTCTCCGTCGTCCCCTTCTCCTCCCACCCCCAACCTTTCCCAGCATCAGAGTCTTTTCCAGTGAGTCAACTCGTTGCATGAGGTGGCCAAAGTATTGCAGTTTCAGCTTTAGCATATACAAAATAATTAAAATAAGGACTCAAACAGATATTTGTACATCCACCTTCATACCTGCATTATTCACATTAGCTAAAAGGTGGAAACAACTCAAATGGCCATCAAGAGACGAATAAACAAAATGTGTTCCATATATGTATATATACAATGGAATGTTATTCAGCCCTAAAAAAGAATGACATTTTGATACATGGTACAACATAAATGAAACCTGAAAACATTATGCTAAGTGAGATCAGCCAGGCACAAAAGAACAAATATTGTATGATTCCACTTATATGAGGAGCCTATGATAGGCATATTCACAAACAGAAAGAATAGTGATTACCAGGGATGGTGCGATGGGTGGAAAGGGGAGTTGTTGTTTAATGGTTATAGAGTATCAGTTTGAGATGAAGAAAAAGTTCATTTAGAAATGAATTTCGGGGACCTCCCTGGTAGTCCAGTGATTAAGAATCTGCCTGCCAATGCAAGGGACACAGGTTCCATCCCCGGTCCAGGAAGATCCCACAGGCTCAGGAGCAGCTGAGCCTGCAAGCCGCGACTACCAAGCTCACGTGCTTCAATACTGAAGCCCATGCTCTACAGCAAGAGAAGCCACTGCAATGAGGAGCCCATGCAGCCAGAAACAAAAAATAATTAAATGAAAAATGAATTTCAGGATCCTTAGGCTTTATGAGATTTATTCCTAAATAAAAATACTTCAAAAGTAAATTACTATACACACATATACACACACAATTAGGTAAAACTGCAATTTGACTTCCAACTTACTATATTTCCAACGGCACGATAAAGTCTGAATATCTGCTCTGAAGTTTGTTCCTCCCATTTTATACAGCTGGTAGCAGCCGAAATCTTAGGGGCTGTGAGAGAAAGCCAATGGCAAGAATGAATGACCATAAACTGGTAATTACTGATACAGATTGACAGAATGACCTGAATGACAGAAAATCCATCACATTATTTTCTCAGCTTCTGTGTGCTTTAAGTTTTCCATATCTGTACACATACATACATAATAAATAAAAGGACCAGAAGAAAACATTCCCTGGGTTGGGAAGATTCCCTGGAGGAAGGCATGGCAACCCACTCCAGCATTCTTATCCGGAGAATCCCCATGGACAGATGAACCTAGTGGGCTACAGTCCATGGGGTGGCAAAGAGTCAGACACAACTTAGTGACTAAGCACAGAAGAAAGCATGGGTAAATTTCTTTATAACATAGGAATAGAAAAAGTTCTTTTATGATTCAAAGTCCAGAGCAATTAAAGAATGATAAATGTGACTACATAAAAAACTTTTGTAAGACAAAAAGAAATGCCACAAATAAAGCCAGGAGACAAATGACAAACAAGGTATTTGCAATTTATATCACAGTGTTTTATATCTATTTATATATATTGCATGAGAGATATATCTATATAATAAATATAAATATTTACATGTAACTATTATATATGTGTGTGTTACCTATATTTATATTATATTTAGGAGCACTTTGTATCTATTATACAGATTTATTTATTTCTATTACACAAAGTACTCCTAAAAACTGAGACAAAAGAAACCAAAAACTGAAAAATGGGCAAAAGATATAATAGACTCTTCAGGAAAAAAAATGCAAATAGTCCTTAAACATGAAAAGTTCCTCAACCTTACTCAAGGAGTAATATGATTAAAACTACTTCAAGACACAATTTCTTATCTCTTAGATTAGGAGGTAACATATGCATAAAGTTATTCATACTAGCATTATTGGAAATAGCAAAAGATTAGAAATAATACACCCGGGGCGGATTCATGTCAATGTATGGCAAAACCAACCAATATAATATTGTAAAATAATTAGCCTCCAATAAAAAAAAAAAAAAGGAAAAAAAAAAAGAAATAATCCAAATGTCCACCAATAATGTCTATTGATTAAACTATGATTTTTTCATACAAATGAGAACTATATTGCCATAAAAAAGAACACAAAAACTTCTTATTGATAGATGATCACCAGCATTCAGCATTCACTGTAAAGTGAAAAGAAGAAAGATGCAGAACAGTGCTTATTTTAAGCCATCCTTTGTGGAATAAAAAAGAAAATAATCAGTTCTAAAGTATGTGTTTTTGCTTATTTTTATAAAGGAAACAACTAAAAGGCTAAATCAGAAACTAATAGTTCTAGAGGGAGAGAAACAGGATCCAAGGAGATAGGAATGAGATGGAAGTAAGACTTCTCTGTGTAACCTTTTCAAATGCTTTTAATTCTGAATCACGTAAATGTTTCAAATATTCACAACTAAGATTTAGTTGTAAAGAGGAAAAAGGCAACCTTGAAAATTAAAACCAAACTGAAACAAAGAAACTTTATATAATCTAATATCAAACTAGGTAACAAAGCCACATGGAAAAAATAATTATCTCCAGTAAGTTTTCAACACAGTACTATGACTATATACTTTAGAAGGATATATTTTAAGGACAAAAAAAAAAATGTAGATCTTAACTCTTATTTATTTAACTTATATGCAGAGTACATCATGAGGAACGCTGGGCTGGAAGAAGCACAAGCTGGAATCAAGATTGCTGGGAGAAATATCAATAACCTCAGATATGCAGATGACACCACCCTTATGGCAGAAAGTGAAGAGGAACTAAAAAGTCTCTTGATGAAAGTGAAAGAGGAGAGTGAAAAGGTTGGCTTGAAGCTCAACATTCAGAAAACTAAGATCATGGCATCTGGTCCCATCACTTCATGGCAAATAGATGGAGAAACAGTGGAAACAGTGTCAGACTTTATTTTAGGGGGCTCCAAAATCACTGCGGATGCTGATTGCAGCCATGAAATTAAAAGACGCTTACTCCTTGGAAGGAAAGTTATGACCAACCTAGATGGCATATTAAAAAGCAGAGACATTACTTTGCCAACCAAGGTCCGTCTAGTCAAGGCTATGGTTTTTCCCGTGGTCATGTATGGATGTGAGAGTTGGACTGTGAAGAAAGCTGATCGCCGAAGAATTGATGCTTTTGAGCTGTGGTGTTGGAGAAGACTCTTGAGAGTCCCTTGGACTCCAAGGAGATCCAACCAGTCCATTCTAAAGGAGATCAGTCCTGGGCGTTCATTGGAAGGACTGATGCTAAAGCTGAAACTCCAATACTTTGGCCACCTCATGCGAAGAGTTGACTTCACATGGAAAAGACTCTGATGCTGGGAAGGACTGGGGGCAGGAGGAGAAGGGGACGACAGAGAATGAGATGACTGGATGGCATCACCGACTCGATGGACATGAGTTTGTGTGAACTCCGGGAGTTGGTGATGGACAGGGAGGCCTGGCATGCTGTGATTCATGGGATCGCAGAGAGTCGGACACTACTGAGCGAGTGAACTGAACTGAACTCTTACTTAGTACTTAAATTTTTCACAGTAATATTGGTATTGCAATTTTGAAATTACTTTATGCACAGCAAATAAAAAATGGCACAGAATTGATTTTAAAAAGGTTTTTTGTATAAGAGAAAATACAAGAAAAATCCTGTACTTTAAAATTTGAATAAGAAACAGTATCAACTCAAATATTTAAAAAAATATATAACACCTAGCCTTTTCTGACACCTCACTTTGGAACACATCATGGTATCAGATGGTTTCTAAATACTACTCCCCAGCTAAAATGAACAAGGGAGAGATGGCTGATTCCAACATGAGGCACAGAATTTATAAGGTGAGCCTGGGACATCTTGTGAAAAAACAAGGAAGCACTCAAAAACTATTTTGGGGGTTGGGGGGATATCAAAAGGATGCAGGAGCCAACTTTAAGAGGCCACCAGGCCAAATCTGGGACAGCTTGAACAGCACAAAGCATCAGGAATGTGATTAACTATAAAACACAATAAATAAAAATCCACAAGTCAAATGATACAAAAATTCACTTGCCATCATAACTGAAGGTGATTATGGTGCCAACTCCCTATTTTAAAAATTGATAATTACAGAAAGAATTAAGAAATCATCCTGCCCTTTTAGGATGAATTAAAATTCACCCCCAATTAGTGAGGAAAAGCTCTTCTTTACAGAATAATGCCAACCATTAAATATAAAAGGAACTGGAAAATAACTGTTTTGATTTTCATTGAAATAATTCATTGAAGGAAGGAGCACCAATCCCTGCTAAAATTGTGAAAGGTTGTTGCTGTTTAGTTGCTCATTCATGTTCAACTTGTTGCAACCCCACGTACTGCCAAGATCTTCTGTCCATGGAATTTTCCAGGCAAGAATACGGGAGTGGTTTACCATTTTCTCCTCCAGGGGGTCTTAGGGACTGAACCCATGTCTCTGCATCTCCTGCACTGTAGGCAGATTCTTTACTGCTGAGCCTCTAGGAAACCAGGTATCTGCACAGTTATCAAAGTATGACCCCACAGATTACCGGTCATTTGCAAACGGAGAAACATGGCTTTACACTAGAAAGATCTGGTGGTCACCACCTCAACCAAGTGACGAAACTTAGCTTCACTAGCTTTGATGCAACCGAGTATTATGGCTTGCTGACATGACACACTAAAACTGCACGACAGAGGTAGAGGCTTCCCCACATGCACCTATGTGCTCAGTTACGCTCAGTTCCAGAGACTCCCCAGGAATATCCTTCACACATTTTTAAATTCTGAGCCATGAAAATGTCTCACATATTCAAGAAATAAAATTAAATCATAAGTTAAAATAAAAAGCAACACAAGGTTAAAAACAACCTGAAACAAATATCACTGGAACACAGTATCATCTATGAAATTCTCTTTCCACAACTTTAAGCCTGAATCTAATCAAGTCTTGAGAACTTCTGATTTACAGGAACTTCAAGGGCTGGAAAAACTAAACACTGAACTAAACACTGAAAGGAAATAGACAACTGGCCTGGTTTCTTCAAAAAGTTAATGACATAAAAAAAAGCAGTGAGGAATTACTCTAATGAAACTAAAGAGACATACAACTCACCGTAACTGGATCCTAGTCTGAAAAAATATACAGCTATAAAATATGCTTTTAGACAGGAAAATTTAAATATGGACTGGCTATGTTCACTTTTCCTAGGAGATGCATGTTAAAATATTGAGGGATGAAAAGTTATAATGCATACTTCCAAATGGTATGTGCTAAGTCGCTTCAGTCGTGTCCAACTCTTTGTGACCCTATGGACCACAGCCCACCAGGCTCCTCTGTCCATGGGGCTCTTCAGGCAAGAATACTGGATTGGGTTGCCATGCCCTCCTCCAGGGGATCTTCCCAACTCAAGGATCGAACCCACGTTTTTTTCCTTCTCCTACTTTGGCAGGCAGGTTCTTTATCACCAGTGCCACCTGGGAAGACCCCAAATGGTATAGCAGAAATTAAAATATATATACTACATAAACACATATATATAAAGAAAATATGACGAGAGACAAAGACTTTACAAGGTGAACAAACATTAGTAATTGTTGACTCTGAGTTAAACAGGCATTCACTGTCTTTCAGTTTACCTTTGTGTTTGGTACTTTTCAATAAAAAGAATAGAAAAAACTGTTTTAATCTTTCATAAGGCTACATGAGAAGAGGGAGAAAGATCCCTTACCGATCATTCTCTGGAAACAGACCTGCAAGTGGACACACGATCTTTAGTCAAATTAAGGGAAATGTACAGTGAAGAAGTCAGAGGATTCAGTGTCGATGCCAATCACGACAAACAAAACCTCAGGAAAGATGTAAGAGTCTGGGCCGTCTGCACTTACCATGTGTCACCCCCTCGGCTGGCTGCTGTCTTCCATTATTCAAACTTTCAGGCAAATCTTTCAAAACTGAAATAAGCTTTTTAAAAAAAAAAAAAAAAAGAGGAGAGAAATATATTCAAGATGAAAAGAACAAAAACAGAAATACATTACAACTCAGTACCATGAAATTGGGGTCAGGCAATAAATTGGCTTAAGCTGTGAAGAGTCATGTACTTGGTGGAGTTTCAGTGGAGCTGTTCCTTCTCTGCAGACTACAGGTCACTGATTTCCTTTCTGAGAATGCTGAGCCCTGACTGGCTGTTAGAACAGCCTGAGCTCAGCTAACCACACTCTCACTCTATATGAAGGAAAGCTGTGGAGACTTAAAGAGAGTGTACTCTGGAGTCACATAGTTCTGGATTCAAATCCCAGTTCCACTGCCTACTAGCTGTGTCTCTGTGGAAAAGTTGTTTTACTTGTCTGTGACCTTCAAGGTCATCATCTATAAAACAGTTGAAAAAGGTTTGTTGGAAAGGTTAAAAAAAAAAAGGATATAAGAGCATATCTAACACAGTCCTTGGCACACAAGCCAGTGCTCCATAAACGACAGGCACTATTATAACAGCATTTCCGAGGTGAGTGCCTAGAATGGAAAGCACCATCTATAAACCTGGGGAGAACGTTTACCTCTACAGAAAGTTTAGTTCAGATGAAAATCACTAATTGGGTCATTAAGCAGTTACTCAGATTGAATGAAAAAGTCACAGAAAAAGCCATTTACAGCAAGGGGGTCAGTAGAATTCCAAAGTACATGGATGTAGATGCCTGGAACACAGGTATAAAAGTGGGAGGAAAGCTGTGACTTACTTAGGAAATGCTCCTGGTCCGGTTTGACAGGGATGAATGGTATGTCCCTAAGACTAACAGTGAAATTGGAAGAACAGTCTAAAAGCCTCTCCATGGAATGTGGTAGATCATATAAAATCACATATTTCATTCAAAAGCCTTGATTAAGTACCTCCTCTGTGTAAATTCTCAAAGACTTCCAAGCTGATTTTTAGGAAGCCAGGGATAGAAATCATTTTTTTAAAATAAGTTTAAAATTATATATAATAAAAGTGTTCTTTCCACCATAAACACTTAGGAAACAAGCAGGCAGATATTGGAAAAGTGTACCATGCTGGCACCCAGTCTTGACAGCACTGCTTCCAACTCCTTTGAGGTGCTCTTGGGTGGCACAGGAACCGTTTCCTGTTTGAGGATTGGGCCTACATCAAACCTACCAAGAAAATCAAAAGCAAATAGTAACATGATCATTGACTATTTATTAAGTTCAATATGTTTATCTCCATGAATGTTTACGTACCACAAGGATAGTTTTTGTTTATTTTTTAGGCCACATGTATGACTTGTGGGATCTTAGTTCCCTGACCAGGGATTGAACCTGGGCCCCCTGTGGTGGAAGCACAGAACCCTAACCACTGGAATGCCAGGGAAGTCCCCAACAAGGGTAGTTTAACCATGGCCATGAATATGACTGTTAGCCATCGGCAAGAGAGAAATGTCAATCTGAAAGAACGGTGAGCAACATTAGCATGTTATTGATATCACTTGAGTTTATTATTAACCAGAGAGTTTAAGCCTATTAACTTCTCACCATTTTCCACATTTTCATCTGCTTCACTCTTAAGTACCATTTTCTGGTCATATAGGCCATATATGGAGTCAATATTTGAGCTTAACAAAATTAAATTCTAATACAGTCATTTTACTTAACTATTAAAATCCATAAAATTAAAAAAAGAAAGAAAGACGGGAGAGAAAATCTGGCCTATATTTAGATTTTATTTTTTCCCAGAGGAAAAAAGTATAAAATTGCACATCAGGGATTTAATTAAAACCACAAATAATTCTACCATTAGTAATAAATAGTATGAGAAAGTCTCTATTTATATAATGAAAGCACAAAGCAAAGAATTTATTTTCCAAGGAAGTACAATTAAGGAATTTATAATCATTCCTTTCAATATTTCCTTTCTCAAAGGACAAGAGTTTTGCCTGAATTATAGTCAATAGTGATTACAAGTGGGTGCCAATGTATTTGCATTGCCACAAGTCTTGAATTTTATATCAAGCTCTGCAAATATCGGCTATCAACTTCTATTAGAAATATATTTTGTTTTAAATATGTAACTCTATGGTCTGTTAACTCTATTTTTTACCTATAAGCTTTAGTAAAATGCTTATTATGAAAAATTACAAATGTTCCAAAAACAGAGTGCACAGTCTAAGGAATTCCCATACACACATCACTCAGATTTGAGAACTACCAAAGCTTCACCACTCCTGTTTCATCTGAACCTCCCCTCTTTTTTTCTGAAGTTAATGCAAATCTCAGATATTGACTTATTCTTATGAACTTGTGAATTTTTCTTTTCTCTGGAGACATTAGGTGATAACAGGCAGAGTATTAAGATACTCTCCTGGTACAATTTAAAATAACTGTTTTTTAGATTGTAGGTATGATTTAAGAAATTAAATATTAAAAACAATTGTATAACACATTGGTATACAATGTATTACTTCAGGTTCCAAAAAAATTTTGGCCATAGAAACCAAACCAGAAAACCGAGATTATGACAACTAATATGCAAAAATCCATCTCTCACTTATAAATGTCATTTACAGAAATCCAGTTGTTAATAACATTATTCCATTAACAAGTATAAAGAGACATTGTGTAAAGTCTAAAACACATATGTTTTATGTTAGAAACCAGGAAGAAAGAGAAGAAAAAAGCACCCTTGAGTTAGAGAGATTAGTGATTAGCACCTACTTATCCACCTTCCCCTCCCTCAGGCAGACTGACATCAACATTCAAAAATCACAGAAAGTCTCAAGACAATAAAATACGCTCTACCTTTTAGGTTTAATTTGCATAATCGTTACTCCAGCAATCGTGTCTCCATGGAGGATGGTGTGGATTATTGGGGCTGGACCACGCCACCTCGGAAGGCAGCTGGGATGGACATTCAAGATGCCGCTGAGTTAGAGAAGACAGAAATTCGTATGAAAGTGGGCTTTTTCACCATTTAGTTTACTGCTGCATATATGTGGGCTAGATCGCTTCAGTGTGTCCGACTCCGTGAGACCCCATGGACTGGAGCCCATCAGGCTCCTCTGTCCATGGGATTCTCCACATAAGAACACTAGAGTGGGTTGCCGTGCCCTCCTCCAGGGGATCTTCCCAACCCAGGAATTAAACCTGCGGCTTCTGCATTGCAGGCGAATTCTTTACCGCTGGGCCACTGAGGAAGTCCCTTAATTTACTGCTACCTAATACTTTGGCCACCTCATGCGACGAGTCGAGTTGACCCACTGGAAAAGACCCTGATGCTGGGAAAGGTTGGGGGCGGGAGGAGAAGGGGACGACAGAGAATGAGATGGCTGGATGGCATTACCGACTCTGTGGACATGAGTTTGAGTGAACTCCGGGAGTTGGTGATGGACAGGGAGGCCTGGCATGCTGTGATTCATGGGGTCGCGGAGAGTCGGACATGACTGAGCGACTGAACTGAACTGAACTGAAAGTATATGCTATTTTTCATCATTAAACTTTGCCAGAAATTTTGAAAAACAGTTAAATCTAGTCCCAAACCAACTAAAGCAGGAGTCAGAGCTAAGTACACTTTCTTGCCATAACAGACCCATGAAACTCAATAACAGAGCAAGAACTATTCATTGTTCCAAAGATGTTCCACAACAGCTTGTGATATCTGGGAGTTTTTAAATAAAAACATAAAATGTGTTTTTTTACTATATGAGAAGAACCACTCAAACCCAATCGTGCATCTCATGGACAATGTAAAATTATACCTTTTAGTCAAATTACATAATTACCCTCACTTTACTAAATTTGCATATAGAGTTCCTAAAACAAGCTTTGATCCCCATCAAATGATTTATTCACCACTGGTGTGTATCCCAATACGCTTTTCACCCATAAATAAGCAGTTTTAATAATTTACTAATCTGCCATTAGTTTAATGATGTTTCCATCAGCATGAGTATGCACTTGAGAGTATGTGTGTGTATATATATATACACACACATATATATGTATATATATATAAAGTGAAAGTGAACATCACTCAGCTGTGTCGGACTCTTTGTGACCACATGGAATAGTCCATGGAATTCTCCAAGCCAGAATACTAAAGAGGATAGCCATTCTGTTCTCCAGGCGATCTTCCCAACCCAGGGAACAAACCCAGGTCTCCTGCATTGCAGGCAGACTCTTTACCAACTGAGCCACCAGGGAAGCCCCTATATATATGAGACTCCTATATTCTAAATTCCACTGTTCAGCCCAGTCTCATTCATCCAACAAATATTTACTAAGTACAACTCATGACCTGGCACTAAGTACTGGGGATATAAGCAAGAGTGAATCCAATAGGAAGAAAAAAAAAAAAGGATTGGATTTTTACTATGAGCAGAGAGACATGACTTACACTTTAAAAGGATCACATGGTGTTGGGTGGTAAAAGACTGAGAGGGCCAAAGTCAGAAGTGAAGACCACTTAGGAGGTTATGCAGTACGAGAGCCAAGAGTGGTGGCCACAGAAGTGATGAGAGACCATCATTCTAGGCAGATTTCAAAGGCAGAGCTGACAGAACTTCCCAATGGATTGGATGTGTGGTGTGAGATAAGGAATTAACAATAACGCCAAGGTTTTGGGTCTTGAAGGCTGGAGTTGCCATGTGCTGAAATGAAGTTTTTGGGAAGGATCAGGGTTTGGGGTGAAAGGTTCAGGATATCTTAAATGTAAGGTGCCTATCAGACATCCAGCAGAGCTGCAGAGGAGGCAGTGTATACCAGGGTCCTTGAGTTCAGAGATCTGAACTGGAGGGACAAATTTGGGAATTGTCAGCATATATGCAGAACTTAAATGAGGGTGGGTGAGAATCCATATAGATAGTGACAAAAGGCATCATACATTTTAACAATTCATGCCAGGAATGTTAATTAATCTTCCCATGTGATTTGAAACGTCAGTATGAGAACTGACATGTAAGACAATTTAGACTGCTATGGCATGTTTTTCATTTTCAGCTGTGCATTTGACTTGGCTTTTTTTGCCATTTGGCTTTGTGCCAATATTGAAATCTCGATGACTGCATACTTCATAATTGGGATGGACACAACTGAGCAACTGAACTGAACTGCACATGGAACTGACTGGTTCCAAATTGGGAAAGGAGTATGACAAGGCTGTATATTATCACCCTACTTATTTAACTTATATGCAGAGCACATCATGCAAAATACCAGGCTGGATGAAGCACAAGCTGGAATCAAGATTGCCAGGAGAAATATCAATAACTTGATATGTAGATGACACCACCTTTATGGCAGAAAGCGAAGAAGAACTAAAGAACCTCTTTATGAAAGAGGAGGGTGAAAAAGCTGGCTTAAAACTCAACATTCAAAAAACGAAGATCATGACATCCAGTCCCATCACTTCATGGCAAATAGATGGGGAAACAATGGAAACAGAGACAGACTTTACTTTAGGGAGCTCCAAAATCACTGCAGGTGGTGACAGCCATGAAATTCAAAGACGCCTGCTTCTTAGAAGAAAAGCTATGACCAACCTAGACAGCATATTAAAAAGCAGACACATTACTTTGCCGACAAAGGTCTGTCCAGTCAAAGCTATGGCTTTTCCAGCAATCACGTATGTATGTGAGAGTTGGACCATAAAGAAAGCTGAGCCCTGAAGAATTGATGATTCTTTGAACTGCGGTGTTGGAGAAGACTCTTGAGAGTCCCTTGGACTGAAAGGAGATCCAACCAGTCCATCCTAAGGGAAATCAGTCCTGAATATTCATTGGAAGGACTGATGCTGAAGCTCCAATACTTGGCCACCTGATGCAAAGAACTGACTCACTGGAAAAAAACCCTGATGCTAGGAAGGATTGAAGGCAGGGGGAGAAGGAGACGGCAGAGGATGAGACAGTTGGATGGCATCACCAACTCAATGGACATGTGTCTGAGCAAACTCTGGGAGACAGCAAAGGACAAGGAAACCTAGTGTGCTGCAGTCCATGGGGTCGCAAAGAGTTGGACGCGACTGAACTGAACTGATCAAATTACTGTGCAATGTATCTTAAAAATACGGGAACACAGAGAGGATTTCAGGGGCGTTTCAAGCCAGTGCTGACTGACTCATGAAACCAATCATAGCATCTCCTCCAGTGTTGGCTGAATAATGGATCTCCAAGGATGTTTATGTCCTAATCCCCAGAACCTGTGAATGTGCTACCTTACACATTTTGTAGATACAGTTAAGGTAAAAGACCCCAAGATAGAGAGATTATTCTGGATTATCCAGTGGGTCCAATCTAATCACATGAATTGTTAAAGGCAGGGAACCTTCCCCAGCTGAAAGTCAGAAAGTGATAATGGAATGGAGAGATATGAAGTGAAAAAGACTTGATCCTCCATTGCTGGCTTTGAAGACAGAGGAAGGGCGCCATGGGCCAAAGAAAGTCGGTGGCCGCTAGAAGCTGGAAAGGGCAAAGGAGTGGATTCTCCCCTAGAGATTCCAGAAAAGAATGAAGCCCTGCTAACACTCTGATTTTAACCTCATGAGCCATAGGTAGACTCCCAACCTATAGAACTATAAGGCAATAAACTTATGTCATTTTGAGCCACAAAACAAACAAAACAATTCAGGCCACTAATGAAATATTTTACTTTATAAGAAAATACTGAACCAAGGAGAATTAGAGCTCAAGTCACACCATACTGCACTTTAGATACCAGGTCCAATATATAAAGACCAAGGTCTGTGCACTGTATTTCCTTACAAATAAAACTTACTAGGGAAATTTAAGAATAAGAGCCTCACTCAAAAGTCGGCCAAATGATGCTACCACGCCAACATCATATTCTCCAGATCCCACATCTGGCCACTCATACACTGGAAGCTGAGACTGGACAGCATATTGCTTCACTGGCAGTCCTTTTGGTGATGGGGAGGGCACTGTGACCACCTCCAACTTCTCAATTAACTCTTCCTCTTTGTTTTCCCTAAGGTGGAAAGATTAGAAGAAAATATGACAGGGTTAAGATAATGACGGAATGTTAAACTACTTCATACATTTCTAAGGCATTTTTCTGATTAATTCACGAAGCATTTAAGGGTAAATGTTAAAACTAGTGCAACTGAGAGACTAAAGTTTGGTTTATTTATTTAATTTTGTTTAAATTCAAAGAGCCACAAGTGGCTACTGGCTACTGTCCGGACTGCTACGGTTCTAGAAATTTCCCGTGCACACTGAAACACATACAGTAGACATTTCACACAACTGGAATATTATATATACTGTCCTGCATTTTTTCTAACACCGAATGATATTATGTGAGTCTTTAAAAAAAATGGTTAAACATACATTTGCTTATGTATGCATCAAACATTTCTAGAATAAGAAATTGAAGAGAAGAATTGGGAACTGGGAGAACGAAAAGGAAGGAACTGACTTTTCATTGTGTATCGTCTAAATTTTTTGAATTTCCTTTTTTTACTATAACCACATTATTCAAACAATAGATATTTTTAAAATATATATGTATGTATATATATTTCTATGTACACACACACACCCGCCATGGGCATCATTCCATGACACTGTATGTAGCACTATCTCTATTTTTTACCTGCTCTATTTTTTATAAAATTTTTTTAATATTATTTTTTATAGTATTCCAGTGCCAGGGGCTGTTCATTTACTTGGCAGGTATCGCATCAAATGTTAAGGAGTTATGAGAAAAGGAGTAGACAGGAGGGCCCAAAAAAGAAAGTGCAGGAGTACTGGGGCTGCCAAGGGAAGCACCAACAGAAGCATCAGGACACACGCAGTGAGAGATGCGGGAGACCACACAGGGAAAGCAGCATGCAGAGAGTGCATTGCAGACTGTGCAAAGGCACACGTGTGAAGGGAGTGTTTCAGGGTGTGTTACGGAGCGGAGTGTGTGGACTGGGGAATACAAGGGGATTCATGAAGGAGTCCACACGAGGGTCTGCTGGGAAGCACTTGCAGGGAAGACGTGATGGAGGGAGATGACAGAACTGAGTCTGGGGTGCATGGGGAAAACAAGGAATGGGGAAACAAAAAATGCAGACTAGGGGAAAGGAGGCAGAGCGGTGCATATGGGGATACCCACCACATACCACGGACTTTCTGGACAGGCTAGATCTCAAATAATTCTCCCCCCTAGGAATCACGATTTGTTGACTTTTAGAAATATTAAACGTAGAGAATTTCCTGGTAGTCCAGTGGTTGGGACTCCACACTTCCACTTATGGGAGCCCAGGCTTGATTCCTGGCCGGGGAACTAGGATCCCCCTGCGGAATAAACATTAAATGTATACCTAAGAGTTCTGATTTATAAATTTATTCATTGTAAAAGCAGTTCTCTTCTGGGGTGCATCTTCGTTTCAGTCCCAGAAAACTGGATCGGATGTATACAGTGAGGAGATAGGCAGTCAAAGTGTAAGGCAGGCGTGTGCAGAGAGATGCCTGTGTCTAGTAAGAAGCCCAAAGGATTAGAGGGTACAAATCATGTTGAGTAGGAGGCAGTAGGAGTGGAAAGGGGAGGTCTTTGAAGTCAGACCCCATCTTAGTCCCAACCTGCTCAGCTGATGACCTTGGGCAGTCTCTTAACCTCTCTGGGTCGCGGTTTCCATGCAAAGGGGGCAGGGAGGTGCTGGGACAAGACAGAAGTGATGCAGGTAAAGCAGGCAGCAAGGTCTCGACACCATGGGGTGCCAGGGAGAGCTCAGAGCGCGTTAAGAGTCGGGGGAGTGCAGACCGGCTGGGCCGGACCAGGCGGGCACCCAAGGCCTGACGCCGGGGGCGGCGCACCTTCCGGGCGCCCGAGACGCCGAGATCTGGGCCCACGCTCCTCCCGCCCATCTGCTTTTCTCGACGAGAAGCCCAAACCCTCGAGGCCGGGCGCGGTTTCCAGAGCCGCGCCCTCCACACCCGGGCCGCCCAATCCCCGACCCCGGTACCTGGCGGCGTGCAGCGCCCGCAGCGTGTCGCGGGCGAACCGGTCAGTGCCGAAAAAGAGCACCCTCCAAGGCGGCTTCTCGCGGACTCGGGCGCCCTGGCCGTCCTCCCAGCCAGCGGACGCGTTCAGCCTGGCCAGCGCGCGCCAGCGTGCGTTCGGCCCCCGGCCCGCGCCGCCCCCGACGGGCAGGGGCCCGCAGCAGCAGCGCGCCAGGACCCTCATCTCTTCCGCGGGCGGCCTACCCGCGCAGGCGCCTGCGGTGCGGGAGCCGGCGCCCGGCCGGAGGGGCGGGGCCGGGGAGGAAACGCCCGGCGAGGCCCTTCCGCGGCCGGGGCGTGGCTTCCTGATTGGAGGCGTGGCCCATCTGTGTTGGAGCTGGAAAAGGAATTCGCAGGTTCAAAAGCTCGTGACTTTTGTTGCATTTGTTTGCACGATTTAGCCAATCTCCCCAAACAACTCCTTTTAGAAACAAATCATATATGTTTTCAGATGACGAAATCTTTATTTATTTCTGTACCGTTTTCTCAGTCATTATAACTGATACTTACTAGATTCCCTTTGTTTAGTTAATCTTCATATCACCCATAAGTGAAAGTGAAATCGCTCAGTCGTATCCGACTCTTCGCGACCCCGTGGACTGTAGCCTACCAGGCTTCTGTGTCCATGGGGTTCTCCAGGCAAGAGTACTGGAGTGGGTTGCCATTTCCTTCTCGAGGGTATCTTCCCAACGCAGGGATCGAACCTCTGAGCTACCAGGTAGATATTCTTACACCCATTTTACTGAAGAGGATCTGAGAATCCGTGAAATTAGGGTAGTTACCTATGTAAGGTCCTCACAGCTAGCCCCACGGGGCTCCAAAGTCTGTTATCCTAACCCTTACAGCAATCCCAAGTATTAGGGAAGTCAGTGTCCCCAATTCTTGCTTGTAGTCACTCTAGTGACTCAAAGGCCCACTTTTTCCCATACCTTGTGGGTACCTTTCAGCTCAGAGGGATAACACAGAAGAAATTCTCAGGGGCTATGGGCAGGGGAAGCTGTCCTCAGAAGAATCTAAAAGCTTTTAGTGCTTAGATTCTGTATCTCTGAGGTCCTTGAGTGGCCTATGCAACCTGACTGTAGAGTGGAGACCAGATTCCTTCCTAGACTTACTGTCACCACCTTTCCCCATCACATAACCTCAGGCTCAAAGACCCTGGGCCAGTCCTTTTTCCTAAATTATAAGCTCTGCACATCCCTGCTTCAGTGCCTTAGCTTATGCTCCCCTCCCCACTTCCTCTCTGAATACTATCCATTCTTTAATGTCATGGTCAGACATCCTCCCTTGAAGCCTCGAGCTCCTGCCTGTATGGATGTAGTGTTTTTCTATGTACCCTTTTTAATAGTATTCTTTTAATATGTTGGCCTAATTTATTTATATTTATTTTTTACTTTTTGGTCGTGTGACATTTTATTTCCCCAACTAAGGATTGAACCCGTGTCCCCTGGAGTAGAAGGGTGGAATCTTAACTACCAGACCACCAGGGAAGTACCTCTATGTATCCTTTTAATGCTCTATGGGGACCTCTGCTTCTCACAGTTTGGAATTACTGAGGGAAGTTGTCTGATGTACGCATCAGTTCGGTTCAGTTCAGTCGTTCAGTTGTGTCCGACTCTTTGCGGCGCCATGAATCACAGCACGCCAGGCCTCCCTGTCCATCACCAACTCCCAGAGTTCACTCAAACTCATGTTCATAGAGTCGGTGATGCCATCCAGCCATCTCATTCTCTGTCGTCCCCTTCTCCTCCCGCCCCCAATCCCTCCCAGCATCAGAATCTTTTCCAGTGAGTCAACTCTTTCCATGAGGTGGCCAAAGTATTGAACTTTTAGCTTTAGCATCAGTTCTTCCAATGAACACCCAGGATTGATCTCCTTTAGAATGGACTGGTTGGATCTCCTTGCAGTCCAAGGGACTCTCAAGAGTCTTCTCCAACACCACAGTTCAAAACCATCAATTCTTCAGCAATCAGCTTTCTTCACAGTCCAACTCTCACATCCATACATGACCACGGGAAAAACCATAGCCTTGACTAGATGGACTTTGGTTGGCAAAGTAATGTCTCTGCTTTTTAATATGCCATCTAGGTTGGTCATAACTTTCCTTCCAAGGAGTAAGCGTCTTCTAATTTCCTGGCTGCAATCAGCATCTGCAGTGATTTTGGAGCCCAAAAAAATAAAGTCTGACACTGTTTCCACTGTTTCCCCATCTATTTGCCATGAAGTGATGGGACCAGATGCCATGATCTTAGTTTTCTGAATGTTGAGCTTCAAGCCAACCTTTTCACTCTCTTCTTTCACTTTCATCAAGAGACTTTTTAGTTCCTCCTCACTTTTTTCGCCATTGGAGAAGGAAATGGCAACCCACTCTAGTGTTCTTGCCTGGAGAATCCCAGGGACAGGGAAGCCTGGTGGGCTGCCGTCTATGGGGTCACACAGAGTTGGACACGACTGAAGTGATTTAGCAGCAGCAGCAGCACTTTCTGCCATAAGGGTGGTGTCTTCTGCATATCTGAGGTTATTGATATTTCAGTCAGTTCATTTCAGTAGCTCAGTCATGTCCGACTCTCCACGACCCCATGAATCACAGCATGCCAGGCCTCCCTGTCCATCACCAACTCCCAGAGTTCACTCAAACTCACCTCCATCCAGTAGGTGATGCCATCCAGCCATCTCATCCTCTGTCGTCCCCTTCTCCTCCCACCCCCAATCCCTCCCAGCATCAGACTCTTTTCCAGTGAGTCAACTCGTCGCATGAGGTGACCAAAGTATTGGAGTTTCAGCTTCAGCATCCATCCTTCCAATGAGTATTCAGGACTGATCTGCTTTAGGATGGACTGGTTGGATCTCCTTGCAGTCCAAGGGACTCTCAAGAGTCTTCTCCAACACCACAGTTCAAAAGCATCAATTCTTTGGCGATCAGCCTTCTTCACAGTCCAACTCTCACATCCATACCTGGCCACGGGAAATTTCGACATTGACAAATTCACCTGTGTGTTGAATAGAAAAGAGATAGGCAAAGAGGAAGGGAGGGACTGTACTTCCAGTGACTCTGCTCATCTGATTGTATATGAGAAGGGGATGGAGACAAGATCTCAACCTTCTATTCCTTCGGTCAAGTTATCTTCTATTATCCTCTCATGGTAAGTGAAATATGATTTTTTTTTCTTTTTGGCCACACTGCAGGGCTTGCAGGACCTAAGCTCTCCAACCAGGAATTGAATCTGCATTCTGGGCAGTGAAAGCACAGAGTCTTAGCCACTGGACCCCCAGGGAATTTCCTCTAATATTATTTAATGGTCTTTTCCCATACAACAAGACCTATAAATGTAAGTTAAATAGTCATTTGGGTTTTCACCTTAGAATCTGGCTGCTGTCTAAAGTGTGACTCTTCATATTTGTGTTTGTGTAATTTTTCTCCTTGAATTAGAGAGACTGCATTATGATCCAATTAATTTTCAGCGACCCAAATTAACCTCTGATAGCCCCGCCCCACCGAGCTGCCTTGAGTCGGTCACAGCGCCCTCTGCTGATCACATAGCGACTGCTCAGTCTGAAGAGTCGTTTCCAATCCCTTGGCTTTCCTCCGCATAGTTAAACCGAAGAAAGTAGGGAAAACTACCGCCTCTTGACCTGACTCTTGAGAAATCTGTATGCAGGTCAGGAAGCAACAGTTAGAACTGGACATGAAACAACAGACTGGTTCCAAATAGGAAAAGGAGTATATCAAGGCTGTATATTGTCACCCTGCTTATTTAACTTCTATGCAGAGTACATCATGAGAAATGCTGGGCTGGATGAAGCACAAGCTGGAAACAGGATTGCTGGGAGAAATATCAATAACCTCAGATATTCAGATGACACCTCCCTTATGGCAGAAAGTGAAGAAGAACTAAAGAGCCTCTTGATGAAAGTGAAAGAGGAGAGTGAAAAAGCTGGCTTAAAACTCAACATTAAAAAAATTAAGATCATGGCATCCAGTCCCATCACTTCATGGCAAAGAGATGGAGAAACAGTGGAAACAGTGGCAGACTTTATTTTGGGGGGGCTCCAAAATCACTAAATGGTGACTGCAGCCATGAAATAAAGACACTCCTTGGAAGAAAAGTTATGACCAACCTAGACAGCATATTAAAAAGTAGAGACATTACTTTACCAACAAAGGTCCGTCTAGTCAAAGCTATGGTTTTTCCAGTAGTTATGTATAGATGCAAGAGTTGGACTATAAAGAAAGCTAAGCACTGAAGAATTGATGCTTTTGAACTGTGGTGTTGGAGAAGACTCTTGAGGGTCCCTTGGACTGCAAGTGGAACAAACCAGTCCATCCTAAAGGAAATCAGTCCTGAATATTCATTGGAAGGACTGATGTTGAAGCTGAAACTCCAATACTTTGGCCACCTGATTTGAAAAGACCCTGATGCTGGGAAAGACTGAAGGCAGGAGGAGACGGGGATGACAGAGGATGAGATGGTTGGGTGGCATCACCGACTCGATGGACATGAGTTTGAGCAAGCTCCGGGAGTTGGTGATGGAGAGTGAAGCCTGGCGTGCTGCAGTCCATGGAGTCACAAAGAGTCGAACACAACTGAGCAACTGAACTGAACTGAACTGAACCACTGACATCTAAATTTCCAGCAGGCGTTCTTTTCATTTTTAGCAAACTTCTTAAAAAAAAAAAACCTAAGCATGTTGTTATTATAACAACTGACATTTTCCCTGGATGCTAACACGGAAATCTTTCTGAAACTCTTGATGGTAAACTGGGGATGTATGGAGGCAGGAGTAGGGTGAAATCATCTCCAACCCCAGACAAATCCATGGCTGTAGCACACAAAGATGAAGACATCAGCCCCTGATGGCAAGGAGTTTTAGGTAATAAATTAAGACGTTCAGAGAGCATGTCCAAGAGGACTGGGCTAGGATAGAACCCAGATAGTGCTAATTTGGCTGATGCTTCAGTTTCCAGAAACTTCTCTCCCCTGATGAATGGAGTATGTGTGCATTTGAATCAATGAAATTACTCCAAGTTCTGAGTCTGAGTGACAAGGCAAGAGCAGTGTGGTTGACAGAGGAAGAACTGCCTTGCGGTAGCCATGACAACATTTCAGCTTTGAATGCTTTGAAACTGAAGTGATGAGACAAGCAAGCAGAGATGTTTTGGTAGGAATCTAAAATATGGGAGTGGCTTCCGTGAGAAGCTGGTGAGAGGTGATCCAGGAGTTTAAGGAAATGTCCCTTGTTCCCCATCATCCCACCTAAACCTATGTGTATGTGATTTTTGAGGAGTCGGGAGACCTGCCACAGACTGTGTGTGTGTGTGTGTGTGTGTGTGTGTGTAAAATTAGCCCGTTGACATTGAGAGCTTAACGAGGAACAGTCAGAGCCCTGGGAAAGATGGAGCTGAGGCACAAGAGGAAAATGGTCAGAGCTCTGGTTAGTAAGGTGGCTGATGCTTTAGTTCACAAGAATTTGTGGCCCGGGAGGCCGTGCCACATGTAACCAGGGGGAGGTTTGCCACATATAAGCATCGCGCCACTGTCAGCGGCGGGAACTGAACCGAGGGACGCAGTCCAGTGGTGCCTTTTGGGATGCAGCCCCTTAGTGCGAAGATTCGTATCCTACCATCTACTGCCTGTGGTTGCATATGAAGTCCGCGAGGGGGCGCTGCGCACTAATTTCCCGTCCCTGACAGTGCTTCCGACTCCCTTTCGGCTTTGTTCTTACAGTAGATGTCACTTCCTAACCTGTCTAGCCGCTTGTAAAGCAGGGTTGGGTCTGCAAGGCCCCCTCACCGGGGAAGGACCGGGACCTGCTGACCACCCCACATCCCTACACCCGCCCCAGCTCTTACAAGTGTTAGTCTCTCGGTTGTGTCCCACACTGTGCGACCGCATGGACTGTAGCCTGCCAGGCTCCTCTGTCCACGGAATTCTCCAGCCAAGAATACTGGAGTGAGTTGCCATTCCCTTCTCCAGGGTATTTTCCCCAGCCAGGGATCGAACCCAGGTCCCCTGCATTGCAGCCAAATTCTGAGCCACCAGGGAAGCCCTCAGCTCTTACAGATGATACACAAATGTTGAAGAGGCTATTCTATGCAACGTCTGTGTGCCTTTCCACCTCCGGAGCGAGCTTGAGAAGCATCGTGGACCCACAGGACTGAGTGCCCTGGAGGAGAGAGACTGGAGAGGTCGCATGGCAGTTGAAGAATGCCGGCCGTCCCAGGGAGGGAAGCCAGACGAGGAACTACAGGAATGAGACGCAGCTTAGGCATGAGAGGGGGCTAAGAAAGTTGCTCTGTGCTGCCCACAGTCAACCTAGGAAAGCAAGAGAAATTGGAACAGGCTTGAAGAGATCAAATCATAAAATCTTTGGTCTGTTTCTCAGCCCCTTCGCCCAAGCAAAACAACTGTGTAGTATTAACAAAGGGAGAGTATAATGTCTTTTCATAAACTACCCTTGCCTAGCCATAGGAAACTGACAAGATAGTAAAGCCATTTCAGTTCAGTTCAGTTGCTCAGTCGTGTCCGACTCTTTGCGACCCATGGTGTTAGAATCAAGATAGTTGTGAACTTGCCAGGTGGTCGTGGTTAAGAATCCACCTGCCAGTGCAGGGGACACCGGTTCAATCCCTGGTGAGCCCATGTGCCACAGCTACTGAGCCCTTGTGCCTAGAAACTACCACAATGCGTAGCCCCCACTCACCCCAATGAGAGAAAGCCCACAAGCATCAGAGAAGACCCAGTGCAGCCAAAAATAAATACTTTTTAAAAGACTAAGCTTGGAGACAAAAGCTGGCCAAGTGCATGCTTATTAAAAAAAAAAAAAGACTCAAGATAGTTGTTACCCTCGGAGGGGGTTTGGTGGTGGTGACTGGGGAAGGAGCACACACGTTTGGTCAGGCTCCATTTCTTTATCTGGGGACTGATGACAGCAGGTGGGATTGGCTTGTGAAAATTCATCAACTTCTATTTTTATGATTTATGGGTTCTATGTGTGGTATAATTCAATTTTTTTAAAGACTCAGATTTGATCACAATGTGGGTAAAATGCCAACATAGCATTTTAGTTCATGGGAGGCTTGGATTTATATTCTGATAAGTCTAATTAATTGGATTTTTCTAAGTTCCTCATGCTTATCTTATAGATTCAGTTCAGTCGCTCAGTCGTGTCCAACTCTCTGCGACCCCATGAATCACAGCACGCCAGGCCTCCCTGTCCATCATCAACTCCCGGAGTTCACTCAAACTCATATCCATTGAGTCGGTGATGCCATCCAGCCATCTCATTCTCTGTCGTCCCCGTCTCCTCCCACCCCCAATCCCTCCCAGCATCAGAGTCTTTTCCAGTGAGTCAACTCGTTGCATGAGGTAGCCAAAGTATTGCAGTTTCAGCTTTAGCATCAGTCCTTCCAATGAACACCCAGGATTGATCTCCTTTAGAATGGACTGGTTGGACCTCCTTGCAGTCCAAGGGACTCTCAAGAGTCTTCTCCAGCACCACAGTTCAAAAGCTTCAGTTCTTCGGTGATCAGCTTTCTTCACAGTCCAACTCTCATATCCATACATGACCACTGGAAAAACCATAACCTTGACTAGACGGACCTTTGTTGGCAAAGTAATGTCTCTGCTTTTTAATATGCTATCTAGGTTGGTCATTACTTTCCTTCCAAGGAGTAAGTGTCTTTTAATTTCATGGCTGCAATCAGCATCCGCAGTGATTTTAATTATTCTTTACACCAAGAACATAAAATTATGTAGACATAAACATGGCATCTCAACTGAATGCAATTATAATGACTAGTGTGATATGTGACAATATACAGCCTTGACGTACTCCTTTTCCTATTTGGAACCAGTCTGTTGTCCCATGTCCAGTTCTAACTGTTGCTTCCTGACCTGCATACAGGTTTCTCAAAAGGCAGGTCAGGTGGTCTGGTATTCCCATCTCTTTCAGAATGTTCCACAGTTTATTGTGATCCACACAGTCAAAGGCTTTGGCATAGTCAATGAAGCAGAAATAGATGTTTTTCTGGAACTCTCTTGCTTTCTCCATGATCCAGCGGATGTTGGCAATTTGATCTCTGGTGCCTCTGCCTTTTCTAAAACCTGCTTGAACATCTGGAAGTTCACGGTTCACATATTGCTGATGATACGGCTGGATGGCATCACCGACTCTGTGGACATGAGTGTGAGTGAACTCCGGGAGTTGGTGATGGACAGGGAGGCCTGGCGTGCTGTGATTCATGGGGTCGCGGAGAGTCCGACACGACTGAGTGACTGAACTGAACTGAACTGAAGTGTGATGTGTAAAATGTAGGCAGCACTGCAAACCATGTGAAACCACAGACTTGCCCCGCTTGCAATACCTCAGAAAAAGCTAGGGTGTGTAGTTAATATCAACAGTGATTAATTCATTAATGTCAGTTTAAAGAGTAATTCCCAGGTCACTAGTTAACTTTAAGAGCTTAGACATATTAAAGTAGTTAATAAATTGGCTATCTTAAAAAAACTAAAGAAATTAAAGAGAATAGACAGGATCCAAGTTCTTGAAGGTTACACAGTCCCTTTTACAACCAGTCACAAAAGACCAAAGAAGTGTGCAATTCCATATACACAAATGTCCAAAATAGGCAGATGTGTAGAGACAGAAAGTAGGGCAGAGGTGGGTGCTGGGACACTTGAGGAGTGCCACTAAAGGTACAGAGTTTCTTTGGGGGATGATAAAAGACCCTCTGAAATTGGCTGCATTGATGGTGACACAGTTCTGTGAACTTACTAAAATCACTGACTTGCACACATTTTAAATGAATGAATCATGTGGTGCATCAATTATATGACAATAAAATTATTAAAGCATGTTTTTTATATACTCTGGTCTGTATGGAATGTACTTTTTCATTAGATTCAAATTATAAGAATAAAATCAATGCAGTAAAAAATGTCATAAAGTATGTTTATCAGACTAATTTTATTTTTAAAGCCAAAATTTTAAACTTTAAATAACATTGTACCTATCATTTAGGCTGCATATTCAAAATATATATGTATTCAGTTCAGCTCAGTTGCTCAGTCTGTCCGACTCTTTGCAACCCCATGAATCACAGCACGCCAGGCCTCCCTGTCCATCACCAACTCCCAGAGTTCACTCAAACTCATGTCCATCGAGTCGGTGATGCCATCCAGCCATCTCATCCTCTGTCATCCCCTTCTCCTCCCGCCCCCAAATCTTCCCAGCATCAGACTCTTTTCCAGTGAGTCAACTCGTCACATGAGGTGGCCAAAGTATTGGACTTTTAGCTTTAGCATCAGTCCTTCCAATGAACACCCAGGACTGATCTTTAGAATGGACTGGTTGGACCTCCTTGCAGTCCAAGGGACTCTCAAGAGTCTTCTCCAGCACCACAGTTCAAAAGCATCAATTCTTTGGCGATCAGCTTTCTTCACAGTCGAACTCTCACATCCATACATGACCACGGGAAAAACCATAGCCTTGACTAGAAGACCTTGGTTGGCAAAGTAATGTCTCTGCTTTTTAATATTCTATCAAGGTTAGTCATAACTTTCCTTCCAAGGAGTAAGCATCTTTTAATTTCCTGGCTGCAATCAGCATCCACACTGATTTTGGAGCCCAAAAAATAAAGTCTGACACTGTTTCCACTGTTTCCCCATCTATTTCCCATGAAGTGATGGGACCAGATGCCATGATCTTAGTTTTCTGAATGTTGAGCTTCAAGCCAACTTTTTCACTCTCCTCTTTCACTGTCATCAAGAGACTTTTTAGTTCCGCTTCACTTTCTGCCATAAGGGTGGTATCATCTGCATATCTGAGGTTATTGATATTTCTCCCAGCAATCTTGATTCCAGCTTGTGCTTCATCCAGCCCAGTATTTCACATGATGTACTCTGAATACAAGTTAAATAAGCAGGGTGACAATATACATCCTTGATGTACTCCTTTCCCAGTTTGAAACTAGTCTGTTGTCCCATGTCCAGTTCTAACTGTTGCTTCCTGACCTGCATACAGGTTTCTCAGGAGGCAGGTCAGGTGGTCTGGTATTCCCATCTCTTTAAGAATTTTCCACAGTTTGTTGTGATCCACTCAGTCAAAGGCTTTAGCATAGTCAATAAAGCAGAAATAGATGTTTTTCTGGAAGTCTCTTGCTTTTTCGATGATCCAGCAGATGTTGGCAATTTGATGTCTGGTTCCTCTGCCTTTTCTAACTCAGTTTGAACATCTGAAAGTTCTTGGTTCATGTTCTGTTGAAGAACGTGCTTGGAGAATTTGTTTCTTTGTTTCTGCCCTTTTTCTAGTTGCAGCAAGCAGGGGCTACACTTTAGTTGCCCCGATCAGGCCTCTGACTGTGGTAGCTTCTCCTGTTACACAGCATGGACTCTAGGCACACAGGTTTAGTTGTTCCATGGCATGTGGAATCTTCCTGGACCAAGGATCAAACCTGTGTCCCCTGCATTGGCAGGAGGATTCCCATCCACTGCACCACTGGGGAAATCCTAAAAGAGTCTGTTAACTTTCACAGAACTTTTGGAAATAAATAAAATCTCTGAATGACCGTAAGCAAGCAAACAGAACTGTAAAGGACCCCTTGCTTCTTGAGCAGCTGGAGTTCCTCTTTGTTGTGTGGCCTTCTGCTGTAGTGTTCAAAGCATTGCAAAACTCTGGTTAGTAAGACAGCTAAAGCAATGGCCATTTCTTGTTCTTGGACACCTGGGTTCTTTTTGACATTGCTCTTCCCTGAAATTGGGCTCCACATCTGAAGCAATAGCCTGATTTTACACCCAAACCATCTTTCTTATTTCCTAGACAGCTACTGCTGCTGCTAAGTCACTTCAGTCGTGTCCGACTCTGTGCGACCCCATGGACTGCAGCCCACCAGGCTCCCCCGTCCCTGGGATTCTCCAGGCATGAACACTGGAGTGGGTTGCCATTTCCTTCTCCAGTGCATGAAAGTGAAAAGTGAAAGTGAAGTCACACAGCCACTAGACAGCACCAAAGCTTCTTTCACCTTTTACCCTCAGATATCATGCACAGAGAAGAGAGATGCTAGAAATAAGTTACACATGGAGTTAGACTCCACAGTTTTCAGTTACTTCAATGGCATGCTTCTTTATTTATTGTATTCAGAATATGGAGAAAGCTGCCAAATTAAAAAGAGAAGTGCAAGAAACACAAGCTACTACCCTATTAGTTTCTACAGGTAAAGTATCACTGTGGCTATATTATTATATCCAATTGTGTTGGATAGTAGCGTATTTCTGTTCATGAATAAACATTGTCAATAAATTTATTTCTAAGACAGTTTCTCTTAGAATGATAATAACTCTGTCAGTTGGAGGTGATTGTGATATCCACTCTACACTTTACAGACAGAGGGTCCTATCCTGGAGATGTGTCAAAACTTTCACTGTCTGTAATACATCTTTCCCTCTGGGACTGATGATCAATTAAGTCTTTATATAAGAGTAATGGGAAAGCCCCTTGCTTCTATCCTACTCTCCAGTAGGAAATTCCATTCTCTTTCATTCTGATGTATTTAGTTGACACTGTAATAATAAATAAAATCAGAGCTGTTAATACGTAGGCTTGTCATCAACATGTGGGTTTTGCTCTCTCTTCACATTTCTCTAAATGCCCTTGTACATAAGAATGTCAAGAAATGCAAGAAATGTCAAAGGAAAATCTTATAACTTTGGTCATAAGGACTGTATCATGCATGTGTGCTCAGTCGCTAAGTCGTGTCTGACTCTTTGTGACCCATGGACTGTTGCCCACTAGGCTTTTCTGTCCGTGAGATTCTCCAGGCAAGAACACTGCAGTGGGTTGCCATTTCCTTCTCAGGGGATCTTCCCGACCCAGGGTTCAAACCTGTGTCTCCTGCATTGGCAGGCAGATGCTTTACCACTGAGCCACAAAGGGAAGCCCAAGGACTGTATCAGATGCTCATTATTTTTAACAGTTTTATCAAGATATAATTCACATATTATTCAATTCACTCATTTAAAATGTACAAGTTGGTGGCTTTTGCTATATTTACAGAGTTGTGCACCAACTAATTCAGTCAATTTTAGAACATTTTAGTTACTTCCCATATAAGTCCTATTCCATTACCCCTATTCAACCCCTCCATTGCCCCTAGGCAACCACTAATTGATTTTCTGTCTCCATGTATTTGCCTGTTCTGGACATTTCATGTAAATGGAATCATATCAAATGTAGTCTTTTGTGACTGGCTTCTTTCACTATGTAGTTTTAAAGGTTCATCTGTTGTAAGGATCAGTACTTCATTGCTTTTTATAGCTGGTTAATATTCCATTGCCCACTCATTCACCAGCTGAAGGACATTTAGGTTGTTTCTGCTTGTTAATTATTATGAATAATACTGCTGTGAACATTTGTGTGCAAATTTTGGTGTAAACGTATGTTTTCAGTCTTCTTGGGTACAGACCTAGGAGTGGAATTGCTGGGTCAGACGATAGTTTCACGTTCTTTTTTAGAAGAACTCTCAGGTGTTTTCTAAAGCGGCTGCACTGTTTTGTATTTCCACCAGCAGTGTACAATGGTGTGCCAGCAATTTTAACTATTAATACTACCGAGAATTAACTCATGAGCTCTGGCCTTTGCGTGTGAGTTGACTTTGCCTGACAGGATGTACCAGAGCACTTAAATCCCCAAACTGCTGAAGCTCCTTTATCTAGAAGCAGATAAATCTGTAAATTTGGACAGCTGATCCCATATTTGCCTACAGAGAATTCATCATGTAGGACTGAATGAAACTAGTGATGGAATGTGGATGGCATTGTCTTGGAATGTTTCTGGTATTTTTTTTCCGTTCTGTACTCTGCTATACATATGACTGATTAAGGGCATTTTTATTGTATCTCTAACCTTCAGTTTAGCAGGCTTTAACTGTTCGAACTGAAAGGTATACTCTTTTGTTTTTCAGATTGCACCAGGAAGGATCTTAATTCTCTGAATAGGGCTAGAATCTGTGCTCCCTGCATTAGGAGCACAGTCTTAACCATTGGACTAAGCAGGAAGTCCAGGAATGCTCTCCCTTAACACGCATAGTTAAAGGAGATTTACCTTGAATCTCCCTTATTATTAGCTTTGTGAATCCTTCCCATAAGTTTGTGTTTTATTTCAGTCAATTTTAGAACATTTTAATTACTTCCCAGATAAATCCTATTCCTATTTTGACCCATCAAAACTCATGAAAGAAATAATACTGTATACTTCAGATCATCCAGTTTTCAGAACCCAGGGACTAGTTGCCTCAGAATATGTGCCCCACCATCACACTGCATTAGAGACTAGGATGTACAAAGTGTCCTTCTCTGCAGCACCATCCAGAAGAGAGGTCTGGAAAGCCCTTGCTTTCCAGTCATAAGTTCAATTAGAATTAGTTCTGCTTCTCACCAAAGTATGACTGGAAGATCCACACATGTAAATCCAGTCAGGAGGGTCATATTTAGAGATTAATTTCTTTTTATGAGGTTTAAAACTTCCCATGGATAAGAAACAAGCACTGCATTTTATATATGGAAATGATGCTACAAAACCTTTCAGGGAAATGAGTTACGGAGTCACAAACTTACATGTCATACAGGCTGACACTACTAGGCAGGCCAGAAACATTGACGAACTTGAGCTGCAAAAGAGATGTGGAAACTGATGGCCAAACCTGGCGAGGGGAATTAGAGGGTGCTTGGTTTCTGTTCTCAGAGCAAACACACTGAGAAGGTCAGTATCAGGCACTTCTGGTGGAAGAAATGGAAACTCAACCCTACAGCTTTGTAACCATTTACAGGCAAAAGTTAACTTCCTGCTTCCAATCTTATGGCTGTGATTTTGCTTACCACTCAGCAAGGAGGCTTTGCTCATTTATAGATGCCTCTTGTTGCACTCCTGATTTAAAACATGACACGTAGAATAATATTTACATAATTCAGGTTCATAAACTGCATTAGACAGCTACCACCAGACTGAATGAAACACCATACCGTATTTGTTTAGAAATTTCTCTGAACCCTCCTACACTGTTGGTGCAGTCATTATGGAAACAGTGGAAATTCTTCAAAAATTAAAAAATAGAGTTGCCATATGTTCCAGCAATTCCACTCCTGGGCATATCTATATACCCAGACAAAACTAGAATTCAAAAAGATACGTGCACCTCTATGTTCATAGAAGCACTATGAACAATAGCCAAAATGTGGAAACAATTTAAGTGTCTGCCAACAAACAGAGGAATGGACAAGGAAGATGCGGTACGAATAGACAATGGAAAGTTATTCAGCCATGAAAAAGAACTAAATGGATGTTGCATCCATTTGCAACAATATGGATGGACCTAGAGATTTTCACACTAAGTGAAGTAAGTCAGAGAGAGAGACAAGTATCTTATAATATCACTTATATGTGGGATCTAATATATGACCCAGATGAACTGATCTATGAAACAGAAAAGCCTCCCAGACATAGAGGACACTTGGATTCCCAAGCAGGAGAGAGGATTGGGGGAGGGGTCAAGTGGGAGTTTAGGGTTATCAGCGGCACACTGGTGTTACACAATGGATAAGCAATGAGGGCCCACGGCATAAGCACAAGGAACTATATTCAGTACTCTGTGACAAACTATAATAGAAAAGATATGAAAAAGAATATATATATATAGAATCACTTTGCTATACAGCAGAAATTAACACAACATTGTCAATCAACTACATTTCAAGAAAACAATTAAAAATAAAAAGAAATTCCTTCCAAATATAGGAAGCTGGCTTAAAGGAATAATATTAATGTGGATACAAATATTTCCATCAATGGTTTTATTTTTATATGGCTACTTGCCTCCATTTTCTCAAAAAAGTAAAAAGTGATCAACTAGGTAAAAAACTTAATGGGCATAGAGTTGTTTTTTTTAACCAAAGCAGGTCTTTAAAACTTATCTGACCCCAAAGGAGGAGTTGTGCAAGAGAAAAATTGTCCCAAATATAGTCCAGGATAGAATTTTTTTCTTTTTGAATGATTTAATTCATAACTTCCTTCTGGAAATAAATTAAAATTTCTGATAAAAAAATTAGAAATTTTTCTGATAAACTTAAGATGATTAAGACTTATTCTGGAAATCCTAGTCACTTACCCACACAATTGAAATCAGTCAAGAGTCTTAGTGACTTTCTAATTGAACATGGTTTTGGTTTTAAATCTAGTCTCACAATGATTATGTAATTACGCACCAAAAGTACACCTCTAAACTGGGACTCGGAGAAGGCAATGGCAAGCCACTCCAGTACTCTTGCCTAGAAAATCCCATGGATGGAGGAGCCTGGTAGGCTGTAGTCCATGGGGTCGCTAAGGGTCGGACATGACTGAGCGACTTCACTTTCACTTTTCACTATCACACATTGGAGAAGGAAATGGCAACCCACTCCAGTGTTCTTGCCTGGAGAATCCCAGGGACGGGGGAGCCTGGTGGGCTTCCGTCTATGGGGTCACACAGAGTCTGACATGACTGAAGTGACTTAGCAGCAGCAGCAAACTGGGACTACCAGAGGCCTTTCCCCTGACAGCAAGATGGTGATAAAACTTTAACTATAGTCCTAACTAAGCAGTCTCAAGAGTTCTCAACTATATTCTACTTAGTTTCCTGAAAGAATTCTTACCTGCTTGTGAAGGTGAGAACCACAAAATTCAGACAAAGTAACACACAATGCTTATTTACCAAGTCGTTAGACATTTCTCGAACAGATTATTGAGCACCTTTCTTCAAGATAAAACTATTCAGTGTCCTGTGCAGGGGAATGATTAAACTTCAAGTACCTCATATGATTAAAATGATAGACTTTGGCTTTATTCTACTCTCGGACTTTGATTTAGTCAGAGACTGAAGAAGATATTTGGTTATATTATAACCAGGAGCAAGGGGTCAATGACATAGAATTAAGGGTCAATGACATAGAAAGTTTCCAGTGTTATAGCTAAGGTAAAAGTGCTGGCTACAGAATGCCCTTTCTTGGAGAAGGCATAAACTTTGTGCCATTGTTTCACACCAGTTTCTGCCCAAACTTCCAATACTTTAGAAATGTCCCTGAAATACTTCCAGCAAAACCTATGTTTGTTGAAAAAGCATTTAATCACTGAGAAGATTTGTTTTCAGTGTAACGGTGGCTTCCCTTTGGATACTGATCTTTTTTCTCAATCACCCTATTGCAGATGGAGGCATCAGGTCAGTGATTAAGCACCAATAGTTTTGAACATTTAATTGCTGTGTCTTTTCAGAAAATCTTCTCACTAATTCTACTAGGTGTTTCCCTCCTCTGAGTTTAATATAAAAATTGGCCCTTAGAAGAAATATTGTTTCCAATTGCACCATGATTTAACCTCTCCCTTGTTCTTGGACATTTAGATTTTTTTAAACCTCTTTAAACAATGCTGCAGTGAACATCTTTGTACATGTATCTCATTGCATTATCTTGTCTGTTATCATTTCCCTCTGGATTTCATTTCATTTTCTGTGAAGTTTAATGACAAGAGGATGTGCTGCTTTGGGGGACTTGGAAAAGTTATCATTTTAATGATTAAATTGGCTTCTGAGTGTAAGCAGTGTTTGTGAAAATGAAGGAAAGAACATCTAGTCAAGGGTGTGACCATCTCTTTTGGCTTCAGCTAATAATGAATGGCTCACCCCAAAGAACAGAACAGTCTGATCTGAAAATATAGAGCAGTCTCCACCACCTTGAAGCCTTTGCTGGATGTCAGCCTTGGCAAGCATCACATCTTTATGTGGGGAGGAAGGAGGTTGAGAAGCAGAAAGATGCTCACGCCTAAGACCCTGGAGCTCAGGGGAGGACCTTACCTGGCACTTTAATCCTGGGAGCATGTTGAAGGGCCCGGAACTGAGGGATCAGGACCCTGGACAGCTCAGTTGGTGTGGCCCTCCCTTCACTAACCTCGTACTTAGGCAAAGGGCTCCCCCTTCATATTGGGTTTTACCTGTTTATTTATTAGGCAGAAAAGCTAACTGGTTAGCCCCACATAAAAAACCTCCTGAGTTTAAAGGGCCTGGGTTTTGTTATGGTAATAATGTCTAAAATACCTTTTCTTTTCATTCCTCTTTGAGGTTTATATGATTTCATAAGAAAAAGAAGTCCAAGGTCCAAGGACGTATGACTGGTCATAGTAAAAGTGAACTGGGCTAGTACTAAGTTCTTCTGATGCCATTGCATCCACTAATTAAGCAGTTACTGAGCATACATAATGTATGTATTAGTTACAGTATAGACTAAGACTCTGTAACAAAGAGATCTCAAACACAGTGCCTCAAACCATACCAAAGTGTGCCTCTCTCACACATAACACTCCAGAGGTGGACAACTGATCCAGGGCAGGTAGGCTGCTCTTTTCCATGAGGTCATCCAGGGACTCAGGTCCTTCTAACTTGTTTTCTGGGTCCACAAACATTTCCCATAGTAAATCCAAATAGTAAATATTTTAGGCTTTGCAAGCTGTGCAATCTTTGTCACAACTGCCCAATTCTGCTAATGTAATGCAAAAGCATCCATATTGTTGTTGTTTAGTCACTAAGATTGTGTCCAACTTTTTAGCAACCCTATGTACTATAGCCCACGAGGGTTATAAATCCTCTGTCCATGGGATTTTCCAGGCAAGAATACTGGAATGGGTTGCCATTTCCTTCTCCAGGGGAATCTTCCCGACCCACAGATCGAACCTAAGTCTCCTGCATTACAGGTGGACTCTTTACCACTGAGCCACCTGGGAAGCCCAAAAGCAGCCATAGGCATAACATAAGCAAATGGGAATGGCCATGTTCCAATGAAACTGTATTTATAAAAGCAGGTTAGACTTGGCCCATGGGTTTAATTTAATGACTCTTGCCTTTAGATGTTCTTTCCACCATTATGTTCGTGTTCCAGACAGAGAAAGGAAGTGAATGGGTTGAAATTTCTCTTATAAAGACAAAATCCATAGATTAATCACATAGTCACACAATGGAATGTTCTGAAAATAAGAATAAATGAACCACAACTACACACAACATGGATGAATACCACAATATAATGTCAAGCAAAAGAGGCCAGACACAAAAGAGTACATACTGATCGATTCCATTTATGGAAAACATAAAAACAGGCAAGCTGACATATGGTATTAAAAGTCAGGATAGTGGTTGCCTTCAAGGGGGTGGGGTCAGGAACCAGAAGTGGACACAAGAAGGCTTCTAGCTTCTGACAATATTCTGATCTGGAGGATGTGAGTTCCCACACGTGGGTAGGTTCACACATGAAAACCCACTAAACCACAGCTTAATATTTGTTTACCTTCCTGTGTATAGGTTACACATCAATTAGAAGGTTTACATAATTTTCAAAAAAAGAGTAATTCAAAAGTACTACACTACTGTCTCTCATTTCTTGTCCAAAACCGAATCAAAGGAGCACCCCAAACTGCAAGGGATTTGGGAAATGTGGTCTCTAGCTGGGTGGCCATATGACTCTGAAATTCAGAGGGTTCTTTCATGAAAAGGAAGAAGGTAAGAATGTATTCTAGAGATAGTTAGAAGGCTCTGTTACAGTCTGTGCAGCCATCACTGGCCCATGACAGTTATCAAACCCCACCGGGCATGACCTGTGCGTTTCCCCTGGCAATAAACTTCCCTAGTTAGCCTACTATGGGAATGCTATCATCGTCTGTAATTCTGTGCTGTCTGGATTTACTCTCTGTCAGGTTATTTGTCCATGATACTTGATAGCCACATTTTTTTTTTTTACCTTTTCCCCTTTTTCTTTTTCTCCTTGGAACTTGAACATCATAGCAAGGGCTGCGTCAGCCATGAGGGAAATCTCAGAAATCTAAGCACTGATTTCCTTCAGCTTTTGAGCAGTTAAATTAGTAATTGGCTACCTCTCAAATTCTATATGAAAAAATAAGCCCTTATGTATTTAAACCATTGAAATTGGGTCTTTGCTATCCATGCCAATCACAATTCTTAACTGATATGGAAAGCTTCCTTGACAAGATAATGTTTAAGCTGAGACTAGACAGATTATAGGTGGCAGATAGAGTAGCAGGGGAAAGTTCAAAGCCCTTTCTACTGCCTTCCACCACTAATTGCCCACCATCTTCCAGACAGGGAGACTAGGGCCTGGAGAGGTCAAGAGAGTTCAAGGTAAGATTGATTTGTCCAGAGGTGACATTTGACGCTATGCGGAAGAGAGGGCTTGGTAATGAACTCACATCTCTGTGTGTACGTTTCCTTCATGGCACTTATCACACAGCAATCAATTGCATGATCCCTGGTGTGACTAGAAGACTGCAGTCTCCATGAGGTCAGGGACAATGCCTGTGATTGTTCATTAGTAGCATAAATCCTGGCACAGAGCAGACATGGAATAATAATTATTGGGTAAGTTATAGCAGAAAGAACTGAATAAGAGAAGGAAGAAAAGAGACACAGGCAGGAGAGTGGAAAACCTTGGCTGCGGCAGGCACCTCCTGAAGGGGACACAATCCTAGTGACACTCCCCCAGGGCAGATTCAGACGGCTGAGGTCAAGGGTCACTTTAGGGACCCACACTGACATGCCTATCCAGCTCACAGCCTTTCTCTCTTGGCTACTCGATGGGCATGAGATTTGAGCCAGCATTCATAGTACTTCACCCTTGACAACAATAACTGATCCAAAATGTGGGTTTGTGACCCAGACCTGGATAATTAGTGTCCTGTCCCAGGAATTGTCAAACTGGAGTTGAGAAAAGAGATTCCTTCCCCCTCTGGCTGTGAGGGTGTGAGCCTGGATTTCCCACAGTCTGGTCCAGCTGCCAGGAGATGGCCTGCTTGTCGGAAAGAGCCTGATATCCAGAGAGAACAGGGAGAGACCTAGAGAGAGAAAGAGCGAAGGATCTTCAGGCTTCTGATTCCAGCTATCCCTGCGGTTGGCTCCACTCTGCTCTTCCCAATTATATGAGCCAAGGAATTCCTTTTAAAATCCTTTTGTGCTTAAGAAAGTTAGAATTGCGGTCCTTTTTTTCGAAATCTATGAGCTGCCTTTCTCTCCAAAATACATCCTGAATCTGAGCACTTCTCACCATCTCCGCTGCATTAACCTGGTCCAAACCACCACTGTCTCTTGCCTGGATGAAAGCAACAGGCTCCCATCTCCTCTCTTGCTCCCTGACAAACCACTGTCCACCCAACTGATCCTGGATAAATGTCAGTCCAGTGATGTCACCTCCAGTGATTTCTCTGTCCATCCATATTCCTTATCCTGTTTTGTGGCATGATCTGCTTCTGTCTGCTGCTGCTGCTGCTGCTGCTGCTAAGTCGCTTCAGTTGTGTCCGACTCTATGCGACCCCATAGATGGAAGCCCACCAGGCTCCCCCGTCCCTGGGATTTTCCAGGCAAGAGTACTGGAATGGTTTGCCATTGCCTTCTCCACTGCTTCTGTCTACCCTGAAACTATTCCGTGCCACCTCCAATCATCACTGCTTCAGCTGCGTTGCCCTTCCTTATGTCTTTCGCAGACTCATTATTTCTTCAGCACCTTTGCTCCTGCTGCCCCGGGTCTTTGCATAGGTAATTCATCATCATTCATTTTTAGTAAAGTAATATAGTAATCATAGTCCCCCATCTATTTCTGCATCATTTTGCTGTTGAAATTATTCACAGAAATTGTCACTAGTTGAAATTATTTATGTTTTACTCACTTTTTTGTGGGCTGCCTGTCCCCTAGAGTATGAGCTTCAGGAGACTAGAGACCTTGCCTGTCTTGATTCCCTGTGTCCACAGTAGGTGTCCAAGCAGTCTTTATGGAGTGAGTGATGGAATGAGGAGGCGCTGGGCTTCCTTTCAGGCCCCAGGTCCCCATTGCACCTTCTTTTCTCTGTTGTCCACACCGCTGGCCAGTGTTAACTCACAGAGGAGATTGCACCTGTCATGTGACTTCTTTCTTTTGTCATTTGGGAAATGGAAACCTACCCCTTGCTAAGCCAGCTCTAAGGGTTGTTGGAGATGCAAGGAGCTGGTAGGTAGATCAGAACTGAATGTGTCTGGCTTGGTGGGAGGACACCTCACTCCTGCCTCCCCACCAAGCCCTTGCTACTCAGCACTGTTCAACCCGACCTGCTTCCTCCTCGCTGGGTCACCCACACAGCCTCATGTGTCTTGCCTCCCCACCCCCAGCCCTCCAAAGGTCTTATTTTATAGCTTCCTGTGAGGATATCACATGAGGCCATGACCCTCGCTGTGAAAAAGCAGAGGCTGTAAAAGGCTGGCCTTGGCTCTCTGCTAGGTGGTTAAATATTGATAACACCAGGAAATAGAGGCCCAGAGTGGGCTTACCACACATCCCCCTGCGATGATGGCGCTCCAGACAGAGCGTTCTCCCCAGCCCGTTCCTCTGGGCTGGCAGGAGGGTTTGGATGTTTTCCTGTTACTTGAGGCGAACAGATAAGAAGGAAAGTATTGGGCTACTGGTTCTTGCTGACTGTGACAGTCAGATGGAACCTGTTTGCCATCAGCGGCCACTTATTCAAGAGGTCAGTCACCCTCAGGTGACAAAGGAGGCTCCAGGCCTGGGCGTGTGCTAAATGCAGAGCTCCTAGATGGGCCCGGCTGCGACAGGCTCTGCCGCACTGCCCCCCAGGTGACAGCTGTGCGGGAAGCTCAGGTGCAGAGACCAGCCAGTGTCCCCTGAAAGGAGGAGGAGGGAGAGAGAAATCAGTGCTGCTCCCACCAGCAGACCAGACAAGTCCTCGGAACCCGGGACCCAGGGTGAGTGCCTTCAGCCTGCCGCAGGAATGGGGTGGCGGGTGCCAGGTCTTTGGCAGGAATCATGTCCAAGGGCAGATGGTTAAGCTCTGATTAAAATGCAAGAATCTCATACTGAGTGAAGTGAGTCAGACAGAGAAGGAGAAATATCCTGTGACATCCCTTATCTGTGGAATCTAAACAGAAATGATACAAACGAACTTACAAAACAGAAACAGACTCACAGACAGAGAAACAGAACTTATGGCTGCCCGAGGGAGGGATCGTTAGGGAGTTTGGGATGGACACTGTACACACTGCTATATCTAAATGGATAACCAACAAAGACCTCCTGTGTAGCACAGGGAACTCTGCTCAGTGTTATGTGGCAGCCTGGATGTTTGGGGGAGAGTGGATATATGTATATGGATGACTGAGTTCCTTCTCTTTTCACCTGAAACCATCACAACATTGTTAATCAGCTATACTCCAATACGAAATTAAAAGTTCAAAAGAAAAAGAAAAAAGAAAAGATAAAAATACAAACAAAGCAGGAATCTCCTGGAGGGGCCTAAGGGCACGTGACAACTAAACGCAGTATGATACCCTGGGTGGGAACCAGAAGCAGGAAAAAGACAACGACAGAAAAGTGAATGCAAACAAATCACGACCTTTCGCTAATAATCTTTTAAAAATTCAGAGATATTACCACTATGCTCTCTGTAGAAGAAAACTGGATAAGTGCTTTGAGGGGACTGTGTCCTTTGTTTCTGTAGCATTAACACAGAGAGGGCCAACGTGTATCCATCTTATCAATTTGTTTCATTTGTTGGTATATTTTTATTATAACAATATTATGCATGTTTAAATCATACATTCCACTGTGGGCATCAGTCCACGTGCAGATGTGTGCACCTTTCTGATTAGTTCCAGTACCACACTGTCTTGATGACTGGAGTTTTAAAGTGAGTCTGGAAGTTGGGTAGCATCAGTCCTCTAACTTTGTTCTCCTTCAGTACTGTGTTGAGTATCCTGGGCCTTTTGCTTCTCCTTATAAACTTGAAACTCAGTTTGTCAATATCCATAAAATAACTTGCTGGGATTTTTATTTGGGTTGCCCTGTATCTATAGATCACATTGGGAAGCACCGACATGTTGATTAGTTCCACTCATTAGACATCCAAAATTGGAATTTTTGTCTGGAAAGGTATAAATACAATAGATACATACTTTTTTATTGAGATATAGTTGATTTACAATATTATATGTTTCAGGTGTATAATATAGTGATTCACAATTTTTAAATGTTATACTATTTATAGTTATTATAAACTACTGCCTGTTTTCCTTATGCTGTATGCTATATCCTTGTAGCTTATTTATTTTATACATAGTGGTCTGTATCTCTGAATCCCCTACCCCTCTCTTGTCCCTCCCCATTCCCTCTTCCCACTAGTAACCACTAGTTTGTTCTCTATATATCTGTGAGTCTGTTTCTTTTCTGTTATATTCACTAGTTTATTTTATTTTTTAGATTCCAGGTAAAAGTGATGTCATACAGTATGTGTCTTTCTCTGCCTGACTTATTTCACTTAGCCTAATACCTCCAAGTCCATCCATGTTGTTGCAAATGGCAATATTTCATTCTTCTTTATGACTGAGTCCATTGTACAGATGTACCACATCTTTATCCATTTCTCTGTCAATGGACATTCAGGTGGCTTCCATATCTTGGCTATTGTAAATAATGCTACTATGAACATCGGAGTGAATGTATCTTTTGAATTGGTGTTTTCATTTTCTTTGGCTAATATATGTATACATTTAAAATACACACAAATACACAAAATATATGTTTAGAATACACGTAAAAAATATATATATTTAAAAATTAATTACATGTATCATTTTCATAAAGGTAGTATGTACTCTTTCACACATTGGAGAAGGAAATGGCACCCCACTCCAGTGTTCTTGCCTGGAGAATGCCAGGGAAGGGAGAGCCTGGTGGGCTTCCATCTAGGGGGATCACATAGAGTCGGACATGACTGAAGTGACTTAACAGCAGCAACAGCAGCACTATGTACTCAGAGAAATGTACACAGTATAGAAGTGTTCCAAGTGGATGTCCCACAGGTCTAGACCCCAGCTCACTTCCCTAGAGGGAGTTGGTGTTGGCATCTTGATCTCCATGTTCTTTTCTCTGTGGGTGTGTGTCGGGGGAGGGGGTGGCTGTTCTGCATATGCAGCAGGGGTCTGTGGCCAATATTACTAATTAATCCAGGCATTCCTGCATCTGAGACTAGACAGGATCACAACCCTTAACAAGTGCTCTGGAAAAGCTGGAGCTGGAACACAAGATCACATCGATCGGCCATCCCTATAATTTGTCTTTCCATTATTCAGTATATATATATATATATATATCTCCTTCAAATGAGTAAGTAGGTAGTGGGCATCTGAGTCCTTGAAACTCTTTAAAAAAAAAATCTTTCTATTTCCCTGACTTCCATCTCTGTCTTGGCACATTAGTGGTGTGGTGGTGGTTTAGTTGCTAAGTTGTGTCCGACTCTTGTGACCCATGGACTGTAGCCCGCCAGGCTCCTCTGTCCATGGAATTTCCCAGACAAGAACACTGGAAATGGGTTGCCATTTCCTTCTCCAGAGGATCTTCCCAACTCAGGGATCAGATCCACGTTTCCTGCATCGCAGGCAGATTCTTTACCACCAAGCCACCCAGGAAGCCCTTGGCACATGAATGATGATTCATATATGAAAAACTTGGCTCAGTATTATATTTGTATCAAAATATTTTCCTTCAAAATCTGTAGATGTTGCTTCAGTTTTTTCAGAGCATTTAGAGTTGGAAAAAACTCTGACGTCAGTCTTTTTATTAGCACCTTGGTTTTTTGTTTGGTTGCTTGTCATCCAGTTGTTTTTGGACGTTCCTGGCTGAGCCTGCAAAGGCTATTTTGGACTGGACATCAAGAGTGGGGGGATTTTGAGACGGCCTCTGGGCTCTCTTTGCCTTGTTGTCCTCTTAGCCCTATGACATGTTTTCATGATTGGTTTGTTCAAAACCCTTTACTTTGATCTCCATTTCTGTCTCCTTTTCCTCCCCTCTCCCTCCCATGCCGACCCCCAGAGACAATTATCTAATGTCTTGAATGTGTCTTTTTAAGAGTATGTTTTTGTAAAATGTGTATTGTTGTTTTGCCTGAGTTTGGGTGAACTCCGGGAGTTGGTGATGGACAGGGAGGCCTGGCGTGCTGCGGTTCATGGGGTCGCAAAGAGTCAGACACAACTGAGCGACTGAATTGAACTGAACTGATGCATAAATTTTGAATTTTCATAAATGTTGTTGCATGCTCCCTTATGATCCTTGGGGATACTTTCGGGATATGAATAGGCTCAGGAGTAGAACTGCTGGGTCATTTGTACACTTACTTTGACTAATTTGCTCTCTAGATGGCTGCCCCAGTCTACACACCCTGGCAGTGTGTAAGGCTACAGCCCCAGAACCACACCAACACCAGCATTATCCACCTTCCAAAGTATGCCAGTCGAATAGATGTCAAGTGGTGTTTCATTTCAATTGTCATTCTTCTGATTTCCAAAAAGTTTAAGCATATTTTCATATTCTTGCTAGCCTTTTGAGTTTCCTTTTTATAAGCTGCCTGTTTATATTATCTATTAGGATTCTAGTCTTTTTCCTGTTAATTTGTTAGAATTCTTTGTACATTTTA
Organism: Moschus berezovskii; assembly: GCF_049115385.1. Lineage (NCBI taxonomy): Eukaryota > Metazoa > Chordata > Mammalia > Artiodactyla > Moschidae > Moschus > Moschus berezovskii. The sequence continues at coordinate 87,228,657 of NC_142468.1, forward strand.
GATATTAAGCATATCTAAAGCATCACAAGTTTTAAGCATCACAAGTATCTTATCCCAAACAGAAATGTGTCTACTACTGTATTTATAGTATTCTTCATTGAACAGATCATCTTATTTTGATATAATCAATCAATAGTTTTCTGTTGTTATTCAATGATTTAAGCTTATATGGTTTTAAGAAGTGCTATCCTACTTCTATTAACTTTTCACTTTTTCCTCCTGCATTTAGGCCTTTAACATTGGAGTCTGTTTGTGTGTGTTGTATGTTAGATGTGCATCTGTGCATGATGTGTGCTCAGTCATGTCTGACTCTTTGTGACCCCATGGACTGTAGCCTGCCAGGCTCCTCTGTCCATGGATTTCCCAGGCAAGAATACTAGCATGAGTTGCCATTTACACCTCCAGGGGATTTTCCCAACCCAGGAATTGAACCTGCATCTCCTGCACGGGCAGGTGGATTCGAGCCATCTGGGAAACCCCTAGATGTGCAACTGGTCTTCCTTTTCTCCATAGAGTGAGGCAGTTTTCCTGACACCATCTACTAAACAATTCATCCTTTCCCTACTGATCAGCAGAGCTATCCTTATCTTAGAAATATCAAGTTTCTTCTACATGAATATAGGTCTCTATGAAATCTCTGTTCTCATACCTTGGTATAATGACTTGGTTTTATGTCAAAACCACATTTTTTATTATAATACATCTCAACATCTGATGGGGCCAGTCTCCCCTCTTAGTCTTTTTTTCTATGTTTATGTGCTCAGTCCTGTCTGACTCTGTAGTTTACTTTGTCATATAAATACTAGAATAAGTGTATCAAGGTCCTCAAAAAACATCCAGTTAGAATTTTGGCTGAGACTGCACTGAATTTATAGATTTATTTGGGGATAACTGATATCTTAGTAAGTTTACCCTGTCTGAAAACATAAATCTCACTCTATTTATTCAGATCATTTATTATTATTATCTTGTTCTAGAGTTTAAATGGAGAAGGCACTGGCGACCCACTCCAGTACTCTTGCCTGAAAAATCCCATGGACAGAGGAGTCTAGTAGGCTGCAGTCCATGGGGTCGTGAAGAGTCGGACACGACTGAGCAAATTCACTTTCCCTTTTCCCTTTCATGCATTGGAGGAGGAAATGGCAACCCACTCCAGTGTTCTTGCCTGGAGAATCCCAGGGACTGGGGAACCTGGTGAGCTGCTGTCTATGGGATCGCACAGAGTCGGACACGACTGAAGCGACTTAGCAGCAGCAGCAGCATAGTTTTAAAATGTTCTTCAGGGGACTTCCCTGGTAGTCCAGGAGTTAAGAATTCCATGCTTCCACTGCAGGGGGCACAGGTTCGATCTCTGTTCCGATAACTAAGATCCTACGTGCCCTGCAGCAGAGCACCGCCCCCCTCCAAAAAATTCTTCATATGCTACTGTGCTACTGTGGGATGCTGGGATGCTACTGTGAATGATCTTATTTTTATTTAATTTTCCAGTTTCACTAATAATGGGAGAAATACTATTTCGAGCTTGTATACAGCAACTTCAGTGAATCCGTCTATTAGTTCTATTGTTTATTTTTCTAGGTATTAATAGATGATCTTGTCATCTGAAAATTATGAGTTTTAACTCTTTCTTATCAAGTCTTGCACTTCCTTTTCTTTCCTTATAGCACTTGCTAGAACCTCTAGGACTATTTTAAACTGTAGTGGTCCAAATTTAACCAGCAGCTACCTTTGTCTGGCATTTCACCATTCTCCACTCTAGGTCCTGGGTATGTTGATATCCAGGAAAGAGACTGTGATAGGCCCAGCCTTCATCACGTGGGGGAGACAGGCACGTGTGTTTGGCCAGCCCAGGAAAATCCTCTGCTAAGGAAACTTGGTGAAGGAGTCGGGTGGACTGCAAAAGCTGGAGGGGATGCTGGGCAGGCGAGAACTGGAGAGACCCTGCAAGGGTCGGTCCCACAGCCCATCAGTGGCTCAGACCTCCCCACACCCATGTCAGTGCTCCTTCCCACGTGTAATGAGTTTTAATAAAGATTTGAGCAGCTCCCACTTCCATGGTCTCTGCTCAGGCCCCACCTGCTTCGGGAGTTCCAGCTATTTCCCTGTTGTAACTTTGGGCCCAGGGAGAGGCAGGGTTTGGGCCCAGGGTTTGGGCAGGGAGGGGAGAGTAAGTTGGGTGGGATATCCATTCATGCTCCGTTCTTCGTTTCCAGGAGTCTTCAGGCCTTTGCCAAGGGTCATAACCTTAGTAGGCCAGGAGAGCAGCTTGGGGCGAAGGGGTCTGAGAACTTCCTTGTCAGAAACATATCCCAACCAGGAGCAAGGGCATGAACTACAGTGAGGCGCTAACCGGAGCCCCACCCATCACCAAGGTGCCTAAGGAGCTGCTGGAAGAAATGCTTTGGTTTTTCCGAGTAGAGGATGGTAAGTGGTGGGGATGGGTGGTAGGGGTGCGCTCTCCTGGCTGAGGTCCCCTCCTCCGTGGCAGGCTGCACATTTCCTCCAGGGCAAGAACTGGGGCCGAGGGTCTCACTCCCCAGAGGGGCCTGGCTAAACTGCACTCTTCTTTCCTCGGGGCTGGTCACTCATTTACTCGTCCATCCTGTCATTCACAAATATTTATTTTTTCCTTCTGTGCCCCAGGGACTGTTCTCAGCATGGGGGTTACAGAAGTGAAAACACACAAAATCTCTGCCCTCACAGAGCATTCCTTCTAGTGAAAGAGATAAACCAACAAATGACTAAAATGCATAGCGTGCTGGTGAAATAAGTAATAAGGAGAAAATTTAAGCCAAGAAAGGAACAGGAAGTGTGCAGCCAGGGAATGTAACGTGGTCAAGGAAGGCCTCTCTCAGAAGCTGATGTTGGAATAAAGGGTTGCAGGAGGTGACAGAATTAGCCATGCAGATTATGTGGGGAAGTGCATTCCTGGTAGAGGGAACAGTAGATGCAAAAGCTCTGAAGCTAGATGCTACCTCATCTGGGTACAGTATGGACAGATCCTGATTATCCAAGCTCAGATTAGCTACTTTATGTGTTATCTGCAGGCAGCTTGTCAAATCTAATTTAACTGCCACCCTTTCTTCCCTCCCTCCCTCTCTTCTTTCCTCCCTCCCTCACCTCCTTCTTCCCTTCCTCTTTCCCTTGTACTGCACTCGGCCAGCCCCGAGCAAAACTCTGAAGATGGTGAAGTTTATCTTCACTACACACCTCCTTTCCCCACTTATTATGATCCCACTGCAGTGCTGTCTCTCCCAGGTAGATGAGAACGTCTTTGGAGCAAAGATCTCTTCTCCCCCGTCCCCTACTTTGGACCAGGAGTTCCCTGGCTCATCTTCAGCTTGTTAGTCTCTCTCTACAATATGTGGCCCACAGCAGGGGGAAGCTGATGCTGTGAGTTGGTCTGTTAAGGGCCTGAGGGGCACCCGGCCTGTCCTCAAGGCTCCATCCTGTGTGTCCCTCCACAGCAACTCCTTGGAATAGTTCCATGTTTGCCCTGGCAGCCTTGGTGGTCATCGTAAGCTCCATCCTCTTGGGAAGGAACATCCAGGCAAACAGGTGAGGAGCTGGTCTAGGGGTGGTCTCTGGAGGGTGGAGAAATCTAAAGAGGGGTCATCTAGAGACCTTGGCTGTCCACCCTTTGGGTCAGCAAAATGCAGCCTGCTGGGTTTTGTTTGTTTGAGAACCCAAAGCTGCAGAAAAACTAGCAGCTGTCCCCAGTGACCATTCCCTGGCCAGCAAGCAGGGCGGGGGCTGGTGTGTCTCAGAAATCAGGATCACTGGCTCTGGAGTCATGCAGGCTGGGTTCAGATTCCAGTTCTGCCACTCACTAGCTGGGCAAGACACTCAGTACATCCAGGCTGGATTCTCCTTCTATAAATGGCAACTGTGATGGATTCTTTCCTCCTAGGATTGTGGGGAGTGCTCAGTGGGGGCTTTTGCAGAATTAGGGATGTAGTTACATGGGAAAACCCTGTGCTACTCCAAGGCCAAATGCAGGGCATGGATAGAGACCTGAGATCACTTGGGGCTCCTGGGTAATTCTGACATTTTTATAACAACAATACTCCTTAACCCTGGATGAACAAACAAATCACCTGTGGAAGAATGTTAAACACAGAAATCTGTGCCTCACCTTAGAGATTCTGATGCAGAGGGTCTGCGGGGAACCTGGGCACTGGCATTTTGTTAAACTCTCTGGATGAGTCCACGACTAACTTTTGAAAGCTCCTTGAGGGTGGGAACTACATTTGACTCAACTTTGCTTCCCCAAGCAACTGGTGCAGTGTCAGATTCTGGAAGGTATTCAACGAATACTTGGTTCACTCATTCCCATTCATTCATTCAATAATTACTATATCCTAGTAACTAGCAGTAACTTTTAAATAGTAATACTGAGAATCCCTCCTCAGATCTGTATCATGGTTTGCACTTTTGAAGGCACCTTCACATTCTCTCACTTGATCAAACCAGCCCTGTAGGATGGGGCTGGCACAAGTTACTTATTCCCACTGTACAGAATAAGGTCACTGAGGATCCATGGAAGAGTTGGCCTACCCTCCAAGCTCTTCTTCCTATGCTATATTTTATGTCATCTATGAATCCTCCTCATAGTTCTGCTGTAAAGCCAGAAAGAAATAACTCAGTCCCCTGCGTTCACATCAGTAACTAGTCATTATGAACTGCTACAGCTCAGTCATCATTCATTCCACAGAATAAGCCAAGCACTGCTCTGTTTCAGGTTCTGTGCCGAGAATGGGGACCACAGGGCTGGGCAAGATAGATTCGGCCCTGGTCTTATGGAGCTGACAGTTTGGCGGGGAGGCAACTGTGGTTGAGAATGACAGGTGATGACTGTGAGATATATAGAGGTGGGATCTAGGGCCTTGAGGGCAAAAAAAGAGACGGAGGCTGGGCTGACCAAGGGACAGCACGCCCCAAGCTCAAGGGAGGAGCAGGAGGGCCCAGGGGGCTGTAGTGTGGACCGTGGGGGAGCAAGGAAAGGGAGGTCAAGAGGCAGCAGGGCCCAGAGGGTACACACCCTGGGGACTTCCTAAATTTTCAGTTCTAGCTCATGGGCACTCGGGAGCCAGAGAAGAACTTTGTACAGGGACATGAAAGGTTTATGTTTTAGCAAGATCAGTCTGCTAGAAGGACCCAGAGGGGTAATGCCTCTGAGAAGGTGACTTTTCCTCTCTCAGCCTGTCAGGAAGCATCCACCTCGGCAAAGTCACCTCAGAGACAAGGCAGCTGTCCTCAGGAGCAGCAGACAGTGAGATGTTCCCCTATGACCCAAACAGATTGTCTGGGCAGTCAGCTCAAACTCTGGCGGGGTCTCTCCACTATTGCTAGGAGATCTAGGGGTGGGGACTTGGAGTAGAACCACCTCGGAGGGAAGATGTTTGGGTAAGTTACTGGTAGGAAGGCTGGATCTTGGATGCCAGGTTCCAGAAGTGGGCAGTGGGGAGCCAGTGAAGGTATTTGAGTTGAGGACTCTGGAATCAGGGCTGGTGTCTGCAGGCTGGTTTGGAGACTTAAGCGCCTAGAGGCAGAAGGATTAGGTGGGAATTTCCTGCTAGTCTGCCTAGGGATGGAGCAGAGTGAGGGTGGGGATGGGGTCATAAGGACTACACTAAGAAGGATGAAAGTGGAGCTTGGTGAAAAGAACACAGGACTGGGAGTCAGGAGAGACATGCATGACCCCGGCACATGCTCCTCAGGCCCCTCTGAGCCGCACTATGTCACTTGCAAGAGGAGCAACAGTGGCTGAGCTCACAGACGGCCCTGTGGGCTGGTAAGATGAGGCACGGAGGCGTCCAAGATGCTTCTCTGCCCAAAGCCTATCAAACCGTCTCAGCTTTTTCCCCAGACTGTTTCCAGAACTGTGTCCTGGATTTACCCCCTCAAACTTGCTAACCCACTTGGGAGCCCCAACCACTGCTCCAACCACTTGGCACCCCCACACAGGGAACCCCCCATTCAATAGTGTTTTCTCTCCTCCCAGAAATCAAAAGAAGCTGCCACCGGAAAAGCAAACTCCAGAAGTCCTGTACTTGGCTGAGGGCGGAAACAAAGATGACAATAACCTGACCATCCTAACAGAGACTTTGCTCTCTGAAAAGCCAACTTTGGCCCAGGGAGAAATGGAGGCAAAATACAGGGATGTGCCGCTGGTCCGTCTTCCAGACCCACAAGAATCTGAAAGCTAGTCAGGGTGCAGGGCAGTGCCCCCGGAGAGTTAGCAGACAGAGTGAGTGAACTGCAATCAAACTAAAACCCTGTTTTGAAAAAAACGAACAAAATCTTTTTATTAAAATGCTTCTGGATGTGGGCAGTTGGAATTGCATAGTTTGTTCAAATGGCGGTGGGCCACACATAAGTGGCTTGGAGTGAAAGTGTGAAATCCAGAGCCAGCCTGTGGGTCAGGAAGCCTGGTCAGACTCCTCACGTGATCTTGGAGTTCCCAGCTTCCCTCTGACCTCGACTTCTCCATCTGTAGAATGTGACTGAAGCCTGGGCTGGAGCTCCTGTTTTCAATCCAAGCTCCTGGAAGGGCTGAGTAAGGAAGGGGCAGGGTTCTGGGCTCAGAATTCCTTTCCCTTCCCTTCCCTCCGTCTGATCCACCAGGGAAGCCCTGGACAGAGGAGCCTGGTGGGCTACAGTCCATACAGTCACACAGAGTTGGGCACAATTGAAGTGACTTAGCATGTATACACTCCCTTCCCTCCACCGCAGCTCTCTCCTTTACCTGCTGATCTGCCAAGGGTCCATGAAAGACTTCCTTTGGGCCAGGGGTCCTGCGGTAAACAGAGCTAGAAAACTGTGAAACCCCCTGCCTCTGAGGCCTTTCTTTTACTAACCATGGGATCCCAAAGGAGTGTCTTGATCCCGTATGTGAGCCACCATGTTGCAGTACAAGCTGGGGTGGCAACCCCAAATAATTTATGCAAAATTTATGAACCCAAAATGCTGTAGGTTCTATCTTACAAAAGGGGACTTTGAACACACAGACCCGTTGCCAAAGGTCCTAGTTCCTGCCATCCCAGACTAGAGACAGAATACGCAGAACACTGTTTCTCCTTACTGGATGCCTGGTACACCCAGTGTGGGCTCCCTGGAGTCCTGGGTGATTGTCATCGGAGAGGACAACTTTGTCCTGCAATTTTGATCAGTCACCTTGAGAAGGCTGAGGGTCCACAGGTCCTGAGGGTCTGTGGACAGAGCCCTTGATTTAAGGTTGGAAAATACAGGCGCCCTGCCTGCCAGTGAAACATTCGGGAGGCTCCTGCATTGGCCGGCCTGCAGCGCTTTCCCTCCACCTTCGCTGAGTGGCAAAGCACTGGAAATAGCCCTTTCCCAGACACCTTTGCTTCTCACAGGCTTAGTAGGATTTCCCAACTAGATTTTACTTGAATAAACTGTGGGGTTTGTGGCCTGGGGGTTCTGCGAGGTCAGAAGACAAGGGGAGGGTCAGGCTCCAGCCCTCCCAAACCTGCCCCTGCCCTGCCCTGCCCATCCACCAGGAGGTGCAGGGACTTCAGGGTGGGCTGCTCTCAAGCCTCATGAAGGCCTCATGAAGCTGTCCACCCAGAGCCGTCCCCTAGGGGCCACATCAGGCCTGGCTCCTCACATAGCTGGAGCAGGAAAGGGGGTGACAGCACCGTGATGGATGTTGCCATTTTCTTCCATTTCTGGCTGACCCCAGGTCTCCACGTTGTTACAGTATGTTTCCTTCAGGGTGAGGGATACAGTGGTTACCATGGAAACTAAGGCCTGGAGGGAACAGGAGCAGCATTCCTGTCTGTCCCTACGGCTCCTACAATGGTCTGGGTGTCAGGGACACTGCCTGGCGCTGGAGGAGGGGTCCGCTGTCTGCCGGACGGTGAGGGCTACTATTCCATCAGAAGGAAAGCTGGTGGTGAGAAGCTAGCCCCTGCCCAGCAGACCGCCCAGTGCCAAGCTTGGGATCCTGAGCAGGGGTCCTCAGAAGATCTTGAAGCCCTTCAATAGCGTCAGGGTGGGTGCCTTGCGCTTGCTCTGAGCCCGGGATGACTTCACAGTGACCAGCTTGGCCTGTGCCACAGCAGGCATCTCCTTCAGGCTGGTGGTAGAAAGTGTGTTGAAGGTGCAGCTGGCCAGCCCGTGGCGGGCCGTGAGTGGGGCCTGGTGATGCACAGCTCTCTCCTCCGAGATGAAGAGAGGCCTGGCCAGGGAGTTCTTCTCCAGCTCCCGCCGCGCCTCCCGTACTGCCTCATGGAAGACGTGCTGCACATGCTCAAAGTCCAGGCAGGCAGAGACCTCGAAAAACAGGCACCCGAACCTGCCCGCCAAGGCGGCGCCCTCTGCCTGGGTGACCTGCCTGGAAAGGAAGCAGGGGGAGTCAGGGTCAGGAGCATCCGAGTCAGGCAGGCCCGGCCCTACTCCCAGCTCCTCACTTACCAGCTTCATGACCTGGAGCCATCTTCATCTCTCTGAGGCTCAGTTTTACTCATCAGTAAAATGGGAGAATAACAGCTGCCTCTCAGGGTTGTTAAGAAGATTAAGAGAGATGATTTGTGTCAAGGGCCAAGCACAGGGCCTGCTCAGTGAATGGCATCTGATATCACCTAAGCCAGAATGTCAGAACGAGGCTAAGGGGAAAGGAGAAGCTGGCCCAAAGATTCTACCTGTGGCCAGAGGAAGATGGCTGCTCTCAGCCCCACGTCTCCTCAGCTCATTTCCTTGGTCAGGAAATGAGCCGCCCTTAGCCCTGGCATGTGGATTAAGCTCTGGAGAGAGGTGGTGGTTTGGTCAGAAGGATGTGAGACCACGGTGTCTACAGAGGCCTGGTGGGCTATGATCATGACTCAGGACTCCAGTGGTCAGCAGAGCTCTAAGGGCTCATGGGAACTTTTGTCTGCCTGCCCAGAGACAGCAAGGGTGACAACACAAGAGAGGGAGCAGCACCTATTCCCACTTTATCCTGTAACACCTCCCATGATGGTGGGATCACATATTTGTAACCACCTATCATGACAGTGGGATCAAGTATTTGCAACCACCTCTCATGAACTGTATAAAAGGTCAAAAAATTATGATACCACAAGATGAGTCCCTCAGGTCTGAAAGTGCCCAATATGCTACTGGGGAAGAGTGAAAAAGAATTACCAATATCCCCAGAATGAATGAAGCGACTGGGACAAAGCAGATATGACACTCAGCTGTGGATGTGTCTGGTGATGAAAGTAAAATCCGATGCTGCAAAGAACAGTATTGTATAGGAAACTGGAATGTCAGTTAGGTCCATGAATCATGGAAAATTGGACATGGTCAAGCAGGAGATGGTAAGAGTAAACATTTACATCCTAGGAATCAGCGAACTAAAATGGATGGGAATGGACGAATTTAATTCAGATGACCATTGTATCTACTACTGTTGGCAAGAATCCCATAGAAGAAATGGAGTAGCCCTCTTAATCAACAAAAGAGTCTGGGTGCAACCTCAAAAATGACAGAATGATCTCAGTTTATTTCAAGGCAAGCCATTCAACATCACAATAATCCAAGTCTATGCCCCTACCACCGATGCCAAAGAAGCTGAAGTTGATCATTTCTATGAAGACCTCCTCGAACTAACACCTAAAAAAGATGTTCTATTCATCATCAGGGATTGGAATGCAAATCTAGGTAGTCAAGATTTACCTGGAGTTAACAGGCAAGTGTGGCCTTGGAGAACAAAATGAAGCAGGGCAAAGGCTAACTGAATTCTGCCAAAAGAATGCATCAGTCATAGCAAATACTTTTTCAACAACACAAGAGATGACTTTACACATGGACATCACCAAATGGTCAATACCAAAATCAAATCGATTACATTCTTTGTAGCCAAAGATGGAGAAGCTATATACAGTCAGCAAAAAAACAAGACCTGGAGCTAACTGTGGCTCAGATCACCAGCTTCTTATAACAAAATGCAGGCTTAAACTAAAGAAAACTTGGAAAAACGCTAGGCCAGCCAGATATGACTTAAATCAAATCCTATATGAATTCACAGTAGGGTAACAAATAGATTCAAGGGGCTAGATCTAGATAACAGTGTGCCTGAAGAACTATGGACAGAGGTCCGTAATACTGTACAGGAGGCAGTGAACAAAACCATCCCAAAGAAAAAGAAAAGCAAGAAGCCAAAGTGATTGTCTGAGGAGGCTTCAGGAATAGCAGAAGAATGAAGAGAACTGAAAAGCAAGGGAGAGAGGTGCATCCAATTAAACTCAGAGTTTCAAAGAATGCCCAGAAGAGACAAGAAGGCCTTCTTCAATGAACAGTGTTTAACAACAGAAGAAAACAACAAAAGGAGAAAGACTAGAGATCTCTTCAGGAAAACTGGAAACATCAAGGGAGTTTGTCCACCCAAAGAATCAAGATAGAAGAGAGAAACATCAACAACCTCAGATATGCCGATGATATCACTCTAATGGCAGAAAGCAAAGAGGAAATAAAGAGCCTCTTGATGAGGGTGAAGGAGGACAGTGAAAGAGCCGGCTTAAGATTAATATTATAAAAACTAAGATCATGGCATCTGGCCCCATTCAGTTCAGTTCAGTTCAGTTCAGTCGCTCAGTCGTGTCCGACTCTCCGCGACCCCATGAATCACAGCACGCCAGGCCTCCCTGTCCATCACCAACTCCCGCAGTTCACTCAAACTCATGTCCACAGAGTCGGTGATGCCATCCAGCCATCTCATTCTCTGTCATCCCCGTCTCCTCCCGCCCCCAATCCCTCCCAGCATCAGAGTCTTTTCCAGTGAGTCAACTCGTCGCATGAGGTGGCCAAAGTATTGCAGTTTCAGCTTTAGCATCAGTCCTTCCAATGAACACCCAGGATTGATCTCCTTTAGAATGGACTGGTTGGACCTCCGTGCAGTCCAAGGGACTCTCAAGAGTCTTCAGCACCACAGTTCAAAAGCATCAATTCTTCGGCAATCAGCTTTCTTCACAGTCCAACTCTCACATCCATACATGACAACGGGAAAAACCATAGCCTTGACTAGACGGACCTTTGTTGGCAAAGTAATGTCTCTGCTTTTTAATATACTATCTAAGGTTGGTCATATTACTGCATGGCAAATAGAAGGGGAAAAGGTAGTGACAGATTTCCTCTTCTTGGGCTCCAAAATCACTGCGGACGGTGACTGCAGCAATGAAATCAGAAGACGACTGTTTCTTGGCAGGAAAGCGATGACAAACCCAGGTAGTATGTTGAAAAGCAGAGACGTTATTCTGCCAACAAAGGTCCATATAGGTCCTTTATCAAGGCTATGGTCTTCCCAGTGGTCACATATAGTTGTGAGAGCTGGACCATAAAGAAAGAACACCAAAGAACTGATGCCTTCGAACTGTGGGGCTGGAGAAGACTCCTGAAAGTCTCATGGACAGCAAGGAGATCAAACCAGTCAATCTTACTCCCTTAATCCTTTAAGATCAACCCTGAATATTCACTGGAAGGACTGATGCTGAAGCTCCAGTATTTTGGTCATTTGTTGTGAACAGACAACTCATTGGAAAAGTCTCTGATGATAGGAAAGAATGAGGGCAGGACGAGAAGAAGGTTTCAGAGGATGAGATGGCTAGACGGCATCACCAATGCAAAGAACATGAACTTGGCAAACTCCAGGAGATGGTGAGGGACAGGGAGGCCTGGCGTGTTGCAGTTCATGGGGGTCTCAAAGAGTCAGACACGACTGGATGACTGAACAACTCATGATGGTGGAATCAAGTATTTGTAACCACCTCTCATGACAGTGGGATCAAGTATTTGTAACTTTCAGGAAGGTCCTGAAAGCATGGACATCAGGTGAGAGAAAAATACTGGCCCTTTGGTAGACCAGATGTCCAGAAGAGATGACGTGGTGGCAGGCTCTGAGGGCTGGAGACCAAGGTTTCAATGGCTGAATCCCACTGCTGAACGGCCTCACCCACCATCCATGAGGACAATGGCACAGCCTGTGAGGTTAGAGGAGACCCCCGGGCGAGTATGGAGGGAAAAGATTTCTGATCCAAGGGTAGGAGCAGGTTAGCCCATCAGACAGGGAGAGTGTCTAGGACAAAAAGGTCAGGGCACAGCACAGAATCCATTCCCCACCCAAGGTTGGTGTCCTGTCAGTTCACAGTTTCCTGAGGAGCTCCTTTTGAAAGAATACTTGGTATTACATGCATTTGTGATGAACCTGAACCTGAAACTTTGTCATTGTGGGGCTTGAATAATGAGCTTTCAGAAACAAGAACCCCATGTGTGCATGCACGTGTGTGAATGGCTGACCCAGCATGTAACATTACTACCCTTTTTGCTTATTTTGGCATAGCCTAGCAAAAATGGTATCAGTGGTTCGGGAACCACTGCCCTAACCCACATTTTACCCTTCAGCTGCAAGACAATCATGGGAGACACTGGCCACTGCTCAGCAAAGTTAGATTGACTGTGCCTGTCAAATCCTGACCTACCAACCTCGGGACTCAACCAAAGAAGGAAATGGGGATAAATCATCATGACTACTTCTTAGGGAACTGATGCTGCTTTGCTCTTTGCTCCCAAACCACTTTCAGACAATCCCTTGGGCAAATATTGGGACCAAAATAGTGGCCTAGTTTTTTCCTTCATATTTAAAACTGGTTTATTCTCAATTCAGTCTTCTGATTCCTCCTCTAGGCTCTGGGGACTCTGACTCCACAAAGACTACCTTTTAAGTTCACACAACTTCCCTCACTTCCTGAGACAGAATTTGTCTGGGTGTGAGGGCATGTCTGCCTTTGAAGGCTCCTACTGTGAATCTCCTTCATGAGACCACACCTCTTTTCCCCACTGCCCATCAGCCCTGGTCTATATCAAATGTCCCCTCCTTTCTAACACCAGTCAATGGGCCTTTGGAATCTGGGAAGCAGGGGCAACTGACCTTGAGGAGGGAGGGGTGGGAGGAAGGCTGCCCTACCTCCCAGGTAGACCAGCCACAAGGGATGGACGTCCGTGCTGGAGAGGGCAGTGGGGTCACTCATCGGGTGAAGGTGTCATAGTCTCAAACACCTCAGGGGCTAGGCAGGCAACTTGAATGTTTGGGGAGGGGTAAGCCATGGGGACTGTGAGGCCTGTGGTCAGCTACAGGGAGCATACCCCGCCCTAAAGCATTCCAGTTCCAGGTGTTTTAAAACACTGTGCCGGCCAAACAAAATATGACTGCAGTACTCAGTGGTCATCTGCCCCCCGGCCCAGTCTGGCCTTTGATTAAAGTCCAGCCCTTTATAAGAGACTCCTGCCCTCGGCACAGCCAACGGTGGGAGTGAGCCTGAGGACCTCACTTGGGGGAGGCAAGAGCTAGCTGAACCAGAGCTGACTGGCCCGACTCAGGCTGCCTGTCAGAGCCTCTCTCTCTAGAACTGGAATTGGGCCCTGGATGACCAGCCAACTGCAGGGAGTGGAAACAGAAGGTCATATAGTCTCAGGCAAGAAAGGGTGAAGCCAAGAGAGACCTCAGAGCTCCAGGAAGATGGAAGGAGTGACCTCTCTTCCGACCTTCAGGGTCCAGTCCCTGTGCAGCCTGGATGCCTTTCCCTTCCTGCCCGGCACTGCCTGGAAGACCTGCCCACCCTATACTCTTACAACACGCCCCCTCCCTTCCACCTACATCAGAGGGGATCACTCTTCTTAGCAGCCAAATAATCCCCGAAGATGACACCGTCTGGATGAAGAAAGCAAGCTCTGGGCTGTGGGATGAAGTGTGTGCTCACCTGTACTGGGCCATGTCCAGCTTGTTGCCCAGCAGCAGAGCCGGGAAGCTGCGCTGTGTCTCCTTTGCGTGCAAAGCGAGCAGCTCCAGGTAGCTGCTGCTGCCCTCGAAGCTCTGGCGGCTGTCAACACTGTATACCACCAGGAAGGCGTGGGCCCAGTTCAGGTAGCGCTCACAGTTCCTGGGGGTGTCCTGGGACAAAACAGGCAGCCTCAGTCAGGGGGTAAAGGACTTCACCTGAGCTGCCTCTCCCCACCTCCCTGCTCCCCGGGTCTTTGTACTTTGTTCCCCAGCAGGGCCCTTTTCAAAGGGGCACTTGAGTGTGGATTTGGCTTGATGTGAAAGGAGACATTGTCTCTGAGCCTCACTCCCACCACCCAACCACAGACTGGGAGCCCTTGGCCTCTGGGGCATAGAGCCAAGACTCTGGCATGGCCCCTACTGAGACCTGGCTGTGCCTGGGCACTGCTGATTTGGGGTCAGGTCATGGTGCCCCTTTGGCTTCTGAGAAGAACTGGCATCGGGCCTTGGTAGGGGGTGGTGAGAACATAGGAAGCTGTATGTACTGGGCGGGGAGTGGGAGTTGGGGTCAGAGGGGCATCTGTAAACACGTGTGCACCTGTGAACACAGGCATCAAACCCGGAGCACAGGATCTCAGAGCTGACACCAGGAATCATCAGTTCTCCCCAGGCCCTGTCCTATCCTCTCATCTGGGCAAATCAATGGATTCAGGCCTAGAGAGGTCAGCACCTCAGTCAGGGACACACAACAGATTGGAGCTGAAAAGGTTTACAGATTCCCATCCAAGGTCCCCACTCTGGAAGCAGGACTCCTCCAGGGGCTGCACGGATTCTCAGCTCCTCAGGGGTAATGGGGGGGTAATGTTACCAGGTCTGCAGTGTCCATGACCCTCAGGTGGACAGGCTGGTGGTCCACGGTCTCCTCGGAGCTGTAGGTGTCCTCTGTAACACAGACGGTCAGCCCAGTCAGAGGCAGGCTGGCCACTCCAAGGTGGGCTGGGTCTGACTCCCAGCTTGCCTTTCTGCTTATACCCTGTGCACCCCTGGGGGCTGACTCTGGGGCTGGCTGAGCTGGGACCATGGGAGAGGACCTTGGCTCTCACCCATAAAGAGGACACGGGCAGAACCTCCCACCAAGGAGATGCTGCTGCACCTGTCAGGGCTCAGAGCATCAGAGGTCACTCAAAGAACATGCCACAGATGGGACTGTGTGCTGGGTCCACCCACCATGCCTGCAGAAGGAGGTGTGCAGCTCCTGGGCCCAGTGAGCAGCAGAGGCCTCAGGAACTACACTGCTAGCCCCTTCCTCCTGATCCCCAAGCTTCTCCCCCCTATTCTCCAAGCACAGCACCTCGCCCACAGGAAGCCCCTCAAGGAGAGTCAGGACAATCCTCTCGCACTCAGTAGGAAAAGGGACATGAAAGGAGAAACACACAACGTGATTGAGGCTGGCGAGTCAGATCTTGTTTAGAAGTTCCAAGGAAGTTTTACACATAATCTTTGTCAAAATAAATGCAGAGGAATCTAGTAGAGTTGAAAGTTTTAGGTTGGAAAAATGGAAATCAAACCCAATGTCAGCTACTTTTAAGCTGTATGGCTTGGCCAAGTCTTTTCAACATTTTGAGGCTCTGTTTTCTAATTTTAAAATAAGGATAACATGGGACTTCCCTGGTGGTCCAGTGGCTAGGGGGCCTGGGTTTGACCCTTGGTCAGGAAACTAGATCCCACATGCCGCATCTAACACCTGGCTCAGCCAAATATAAAAATTTAAAAATAAATAGGGATAACATGATAACACTGGCTAACAGCTTTCAAATTTTTACTCTGTGTCAGGCACTGTGCTAAAGGCTTGTCCCTGCACCATCTCAAAGGGCTGTGGGAGGACTGGATGGGCCCCTAGGCACGAACCTGGCCCTCCACAAATGCCTGGGAAAGGACACTGGGGACATGGTGCTTCAAAGTTTCCAGGGCAGGTTCACATTCCTAGGTGATTTTTTTTTAACTTTTTATTTTGAAATAATTTTAGACTCATGTAGAAGTTGCAAAACAGTACATAGAGTTCCTGTGCACCCTATCCCCCACCTCTCTCCTCCCAGTGTTAGCACCTTACATAACCACAGGACAAGGATCAAAACTAGGAAACTGACTTTGGTACCACACTATGAACTGAACCACTGATCTTATTTGGATTTCAAATTAGTTTTTATATTTTTTTTTCAAAGTTCTCATGACCTCAAACCTGAGAAAGAGTCAAGTGGCCAGGCCTGCAAAGAGGACCTCACTATCACAGGCAATTGCTCTCCCTACCCCCAAACTTCCCCTGTGCCACTGGCCCACATGTGGGGTGCACTTGGCCCTCACCTTTCCCTGGGGGAGCCCTGGGCCCCCAGATGACCCCAAAGAAGAACCCTCTGGGCAGAACTGGGGTCCTCTCTGCCTTGCTGGCAGAATACACTGTGAGAATAGTCCCCCCCCAACTCTGGCGGAATTCACAAACACTTCTCTCTGAGGGTCACTGGCAGACAAGCTGGGCCTGGACACACGCCAGGTCCACTAGCAGCCAGCAGAAATCGCAGACAGCTCCCATCCCCAAGCCTGCTGTGGGGACTTGGATAAATAGCCGCTCTTATTCAAAGACAAAAAAAAAATCTAATGGAAAATATGCCCCAAATGTTTAACTATATTTGGTGCAAGAAGAGTGGATGCCTACGTCTCGTTCAGATTTGTCTTTATTTTCCTGCCAGAGTTGTCTGATGTGTGCCTTTTAGATGCTTCCCAAGTCCTGGGCTCAAGGAGGCACCGGTGCTGTGCCCAGCCTGGGGGGAAATATTAGCCCAGGTTTGGTCTACTGTAGCCCCGTACAACACGGTAGCCTTTTGAGATTCTTGATAGCTCTGCTGAAGAGAGATGACAAGGAGGCGAGACCCAGAGGAGAGAACTCGGTCCTGAACTCAGGGCTCCACGGTGAGACACTCTCATGCCCTCAGTTCAGTGGAGCCGCCAGTCCTCCAGCTCTGACTAGGCAGAGAAGAAGCGCCCCGTCCAGCCACAACTGTGGAACATACATGGGCGAGCGAAGAAGGCTCAGAGGTCATGAGATCATCTTACCCAGCTCCCTCGCTCCCTTGCAAGTAAGGTGACTCCAGGGGTTGGGGGTGGGGTAGGGGCTCCTTTTCAAGATGTAGTCACATCCTGCCTTCCTGTCACAAATTCCCTGCCCTCAGGACATTCTGGAATCCTTTAATAAATAGGGACTTCATAACTCCTGGGGTTCCCCAGGTGGCACTAGTGGTGAAGAACCTGCCTGCCACTGCAGGAGAAATAAGACACATAAGCGACGCGGCTTCAATCCCTGAGTCAGGAAGATTCCCCTGGGGAAGGAAATGGCAACCCACTCCAGTGTTCTTGCTGGAGAATCCCATGGACAGAGAAGCCTGATGAGCTACAGTCCAAGGGGTCACACAGAGTCTGACATGACTGAAGTGACTGAGCACACAGCACAACTCCCAGTTCTAAATGAAATTCTGAGGACTTTAATGCAGAGAGAAGTTTCTTTCCCCAAAGTGTTTTTCTCTCATTTACGCTAATAATTTTTAAAGCACCACCAAAGGAGCTCTTGTCAGAGTATGCATAGGATGATGCTTTCGAAATGGTACCTGTATCCTTGTTGGAGCAGGTTGGGGGGAAGAGAGCTAAGAAGCTGTCATTCTGCCCTAGGCAAATCAGCTAAGATTCCCCCAGTCCCTCTGTGAGAAGAGGGTGTTCTCCTGGAGACCCTGCTCCCTTCCTGGAGTGCTCAGCACAGGCACACAGGCATGAATCTCTTGGCTCCAGTAGCTCCCAACCCATAATAAGGCACAATTCACACACAGAGCACTGGTCTATCTTCCAGATGGGGAAACTGAGGCTCAGAGATCCCACAGGCTTCTGACTTCAGGCCCTCAATAGCACACCACTCATGCATGCTGTCGTGTCTGACTCTTTTTGACCCCAGGGACTGTAGCCCACCAAGTTCCTCTGACCGTGAGGATTCTCTAGGCAAGGATACTGGAGTGAGCTGCCATGTCCTCCTCCAGGGGAACTTCCCAACCCAGGAATTGAACCCATATCTCTGGCATCTCCTGCATTTCAGGCAGGTTCTTTACCTACTGAGCTACCTGGGAAGTCCTCAATAGCATAAGGCTACACTTAATCGAGGAAAACTGGAGTGTTGTCTTATCTTCCTTCACACCTGAAGTTCTCCATGATCTTAGGCAAAACACTGAGCCCTCTCTGCCTCAGTTTCTTTACCTGTAAAATGGGGATAATAATAGGAGGTCTGGACTTCTCTGATGGCTCAAATGGTAAAGAATCTGCCTGCAACGTGGAGGACCTAGTTTGATTCCTGGGTCAGGAAGATCCCCCAGAGAAGGGAATGACAACCCACTCCAGTATTCTTGCCTGAAGAATCCCACAGACAGAGGAGCCTGGCAGGCTACAGTCCAAGGGGGTCACAAAGAGTCAGACACGACTGAGCGACTAACACACACTAATAGGAGGTCTTCTTTAAAGGGTAATCCTAAAACCCAATTTCAAATCCCATGTTTAATATCATCTATGTTGTGCCTACACTGCACTCCAAGCTGGAAACAAGAATGAACAACACAGGTCTCCACCCCAAGAGGCCTCTTTGGGCTCAAGCTCTTAGAAGGTATTTGAAAAGATGAGAGGGTGGTTTTACGTCTGCACACGGCTAACTCTCCCGTAGACACGCAGACCTTTCTGCACAGAAGAGGTTCTGGTCAGAGAGTCCCCACCGTTGCTGGAACCAGCCATGGGATAGTGGCTGGAATGTTCAGACAGTGGACAGGCTCCCCAAGGAGCAGCACTGGCCTCCCACAATGGCTGACAGGAGAGCGTCCAGCCGTCTCTCCAGCTCAGAAGCTCTGAGGGTGGGGTGAGAGGACCAAAGGCTGAGGTGACTAACCACTGAGCAGCCGCCACCCCCTCAGCCATCTGACTTCACATTCCTCCACTCGCTCAGAACTCCAAAATTGCTCAATCAGGAAGTTCAAGCGACCACTGTAATAGGCGCCCCTGGTGGGACCCTGCCTGAAGTGTATGAATTGGGGGACAGGAAGGAGAGAGACTGGAGGTGGGTTGTCAAATAAAATACAAGATGACCAGTTAAATTTGAATTTCAGACAAACAGCTAACAGTTATAAGTATGCCCCATACTTATATTGAGGCAGGCAGAATCTGTCTTCTGAGGCACTGTCCTTGGGCATCTCCATTTTTCCTTCCCAGACACCCCTGCTGTGTGACTTTTCTCCCTCCCCACTCCCCTCAGTGACCAACTTCAAGTCTGGCCTCTCCCAACACCACCCCCCGCCACCCACAACTGCATCCTATGTCGCACCCCGGAGGTCACTGACCTCTGCTAATCAATGGGATCCCCTCAGACTTACTGATGACCTTGGCCCAGAAAGTTCCTTGGGTCTACTTCCTCCACTGCAGCAGAGGGGTGTGTCAAAGCGCAGGTGGTCACCCCAAACTCTGAAGAATAAATCTTCTTGGGGACTGTTAGCGAGTTGCCTGCCCTGCACTCCTGACTTAGCCAGGGACCCCTTTTGCTTTCTCTGTTTGACACCCGGGGGTTTTCTGTAAGACCTCCTTGGAAGAGATTATGCTAATTAAGGAATAAATTCTAAAAGCCATTGGACCAAATAGCCATGACGCCCCCTTCCTGGTCTGACACTGGGATTCAATATCCCAGCCTGGACTGAGGGGCTGATGGACACCTAGGGGCTAAAGAGCTCTTTTCTCTTGGTGTCACAGGGGCATTCCATCAGAGGCCTGCTGTGGGTGGTGCTTCACTGTGGAGGTTTCAATGGGTGGGACACCGAGGGTCCTCCCAGAGCCTTGGATTTCCTCAGAAGGCCTTCGGGGGTCCCACAAAAGTTCATTCAATTCTCATGAATGGGGAAAATAATCTAAGACTGCAGTCCCCATTTCCAAAAAGCAGAAAGCTTCCAGATACCCCATTTTTCTCAGAGGAAAGTTGACCATAAAGAAATGCTATAAATGTGAGCTTTAAATTACGTTTATACTAATAAAATTCTGTATTTATTTAGATATTGGGGTTCCATCAAGCAGTTATTTGAGGAAAGCATTCTGCTGCTAAAATTAATTTTCAGAAACACTGATTTGATTTACTTGGGAGAATCTCAGCCACCACAGATGGGAAGCCATCTGAGAAGGAAGAAGGAAGAAGAAAATATGCATTTAGTGTCTCCTATGGGTCAAGCCCTAGGCTAGACCTTTTACATATGTTATTTCTTCAATCCTCACAGTAATTCTCTTAGATAGCTATTTTTATGCCCATTTTACAGATAAGGAAACAAAAGTTCAGAGAGGTTAGGTGACTGCTTCAAAGGTGCACAGCCAGTAAGTGACAGAGCCAGGATTTAAACTCAGTTCTGACTGACACCAGGGCATCCCTTTTCCCAATATACCGTGAGAGAGCTACCAAACAAGACTAGTTTTCTTGTGTGGTTAAAGAACTGGTTTAGAACCCACCATCACTAGGGAATTTTCCAAATGTCTTGTCCAGCTTTTCTGGAAAAGCACACTGAATGACGATCTGGAAGAATAACACTTAATGGATGTGGATGTTCTGCAATTTTTTTTTTTCAAGCCTCATCATACCTAATATTTTAGGGCAAATCAACTTCTCTCAGTTCTCTTAATTGGGCTAACCCTCAAACTATCTGGGGTGTGCTGTGGAAGGGTACATTTCTGGAAACTAAAATATTTTGCCCATGGCCTGGGTTATGCTGATGGCTCCTCCCCTTGGCCCCCAGATGCGTGGCTCTGGTCAGGCCTGGACCTACCACAGTGTATGTGGGTGTGCAGGGGAGAGGGCAGTGGGACACAGCCAGAGGAACAGGGAGGAGTGAGTGGGTCCTTACCCAAGTTGGGGTCATATTCGCTGATAAACCTCCTGGTCAGAAACTTCACGGTCAGGGCTGCAAGAAGTAGAAAGAAGCTGGCTTAGTATCCCCATTGCATCTGGCTGCCAGACGCTGGAGGCTGCTCCTCTCGGTTTAGAGAAGACTTTTCTAGGTGCTGTAACCCCTTTGCTCTCTGGGGGAATGTGGCTGGGGAGCTGGTTTGAGAGGCTCAGATGAAACCAGAAATATGGGGAACATGTCCTTCCCAGTTGCATTTTTTTTGCGGGGGGAGGCAGCAAGAAAAGAAATGAGAGGTAAGTCTAAGGGGTGTTTGTGTTTATGAAGACCCTGATTAAGGGGTCTAGACCCAGGCAACCAGTTACCATAGGGGCAGCCTAGTGAGACTGAAACTGAAGAGAGACATCCCCTTCAGAGATGAGGCACAGAGATTCTGAAGCATAGGGGCATTTATCCCAGCCTTGGCTACAAGCCAAAGAGAGAGTACAAGTTGAGTTGATCAGTGGGTAATCTCTGGGAGGGGTATGAAACCTCGGAGTCCCAAGTAAACACATTTTAGTCCTTAGTCCTCAAGTCTTGCCTCTAAGGCCTCCATACTCATCATGCAAGTCTCACAGAACATAAAACCAGGGAAGCTGTCTTGGTGGAATGCATTCACAAGACAGATTTTGTTCAGAACTTTAGCCACGTAAAGCCAAGCCCACTACTATACTGGACTCTTAAAAAGAAGCACAATATTTTTGTTTTGTTTTGTTTTTTGAAGCACAATATTTTAAAGAAAATCCTTAAAATTCTATCCCAGGATTCCTAACAGTGTCAGTTTGCAAACTAATTATCCAGGGAACACATATTTTAACATTTAAATTCCTTCATTCATGTAGTCACTGTCTAATGTACCAGTGACAGAGCTGCGGATAACAGTTTGATTTTCTAAGGGACGAGGGGAAGTCTTTTTTGTAAGACAGCATGATTCAGAATCCCCCCTCTGAGTCAGGGCGCTGGCTTCAAAACTGGAAAGGAGGCCCCTGGTGACTCTCAAAGAAGGAAACTCATAGCGGAGTCCATGATGGCCATTCACTAATGGCTGTAACTGGAAAACAGCCAGTGGAGGAGACCCCTTGGCCCTCCCACCTTCAGCTGCCTGGGACTGAGAGTGGCAAAGAGGACGGTGAACCCTTTTTCTGGATCTTTGTCTACGGTGACACCTCCACCACCTGAGCTCCAGCTGGGTGATAGCTACCAGAAGTGATGAAGGCTGTTCAGTGGTGCTAGAAATGGCCTGAGTAGAAATCCAAGAGCTTTGTTCGTTCATCAAGGCTCAGTTCAAGGCACCTGAGATTACGGTCCAATGTGTTTCCAGAAAGTCAAGAGAAGGGTCTGGCTTGAAACAAATACATTTGAAAAGAATTCACACTTTGTTCCAGAGTTCCAGGGAACTGCGGTGGGGAGCGGGGAGTGGCCACTCTCCCTCTGGGAAATCCCCAGTCAATGCCTTTTATCGCCTCCCTTCAGGGCCCCTTCACCCCTGGCCGAAATCTAGAAGCACAAGGCTGCGACAACGCTAACAGGGGCACGGGGCTGGGAATCAGTGCCTCACGGGTCCTTCGGGGCCAGTCACCAGGGCTGTCTGCTGGCCCGGAAGAGGAGATGGGGGTGGCACAGGGCACGGAGGAGACCAGCAGGGGAGCGGAGACGCAGAGAGGAGACAGCTGGGATCACAGGCGAGGAGGACGCGGTCAGTGGGGAGACACAGAGGGGCAGACAGGCCAGGAACCCAGGACAGCTGAGACACGGAGGAGCTGAAAACAAAGCAGAGGGAGAGCCACGCAACAGAGAAACTGAGGCAAAGAAGAAAATCAGGGAGTCTCAGCCAGCCCACCTGGGCGCAGAAAGCCCCGCACGGCAGTGGGAAAGCCTGCCTGCACACCCCGAGCTCCCGCTTCTCTCCGCCGCTCCCCGCGCCTCCCGTCCCCGCCGAACCCCTTCCCTTCCGCCCGCACCCCACTCACCGGACTTGCCCGCCCCGCGGCGCCCGAGGATGGCCAAGTTGACCTCGAGGGGCGCGCTGTGCGGCCCGCCGCCCGCGCGGGGCTTCCCGAACACCGAGGCCATGGCGCCGCTGCGGAGAGAGACGCGCGTCCCGCCTCGGGGCCCCGAGCAGCGCGCCCGCCCGTCGGGGCCTCGGGAGCGAGTGGCGGGCCCCCTGGCGCTCGCGGGCCGGCGGCGCCGCGTCCGCTTCCCGGGCCCGGCGCCCGGCGGGGAGGGGGGGCCGGGGCGGGGCCGCCCCGGGCGCCGCCGCCTCCTTGTAAGGGCCGAGGAGACCCCCGCGGGGCACTGCCCCGCTCCCCGCCCGCCCGCCCGCCCCGCGGCTGCGCTGGGCCTCGAAGGTCAAGCGCCGTCACCGCCCCCCAAGACCCGACGGGAAAGGGCAAGGACCGGAGAGAGGGAGGAAAGGGGTAGAGGGACTGGGGGAAGGATGTCTCCAGCCTGGTCTGAATCTCCAGCCAGTCACCTCCCATCAGCGAGAAGATCCACCCCTCCCTTTGTCTTACCCGTCGGGCCCGCCTCCTCCTTCGGGAAGCCTGCCGGCTTCAACTCCAAGCCATGTGCTTTCTCTGGATCGAAAGCCCCTCAGCCTTGGCGCTCAACTTCCCCAACCACATTACCCTCCCCTCCGATGTGGGAACTGCAGAACCCATAAAGGACCCTGGCTTCTGGGAAGGGGGCGAGGGAAGATCTCCTTACTAAGATTTCATGGCCAACCTGGGCCCAGCCTCAAGAAACCTAACCCAACCGGGATTAGGCTTTTCTCCCTGATGGGAGCTTATGAGTGGCCTAGCATGCAAAAGGGGCATTTATTTGTTCTAAAACCTAGCACTCCCTCTTGCCTATGATTCTGGGACTGATGGATGAACCTAGCAGGGATCACCTGTCATTGCCCTTGAAACCCAGGGAAAAATCTGGACCTGCTAGAGAAAGGGCAAAGGACCATCATGAGGAATCTGGACATTTAGGATCTAGTACCATATCTTAAATGGGTGACATTAGGCAAGTCATCTCACTTCCTTGGGCTTTGGTGACCCATCTACGGGCTTCTCCAGTAGCTTAGTGGTAAAGAATCTGCCCGCAATGCCGGAGTCTCAGGAGACGCAGGTTAGATCCCCGGGTTGGGAAGATTCCCTGGAGGAGTGCATGGCAACCCACTCTAGTAGTCTTGCCTGGAGAATCTCAAGGACAGAAGACCCTGGTGGGCTACAGTCCATAGGGTTGCAGAGTCAGACACAACCTTAGTGACTCACACTCTCTCTCTCTCACACACACACTCCCATCTATAATGCTAAAGGAAGGGGGAGATGAATCCAAAATTCCATGAGTGGTTCAGGCCCAATGGAGAATGACAAAAATCAACCCTGGGTTCCAGGTCTAAGTACTTTCTAGAACCCTGTGGATTCTCTCTTTTGAAATACACCCCAGACCAGAGTGGGGAAAGATGTGGGCGTCTCAAGAGACTTCTCACTGCAACACAACCCCCTCCAACCCCAACCCCCCTATCCTGCCACAGCTAATCTATTCACCTATGCACAAAAGAAACCAGGAAAGTCCAGGTCAGCAGATGGAGGGACTGGAGTCAGAGCCTGATGGTAATAACTTCTTCTCAACCAAGAGAGAAAATTATTTTCCAGGACAGGACATGAATAGTGACTCAGCCTAATTGTTTCTGGGAGATCATGGTAAAGCAGCTGTGTTATTAAGACTCTAAGGTGTTGGGAGGAATTTGTTTAGATTACACCCACAGACCAGAATCGCTCATACAGCTAATGGCCTTTGAGTTGTAGAATGAGAAAAAGTGGGAGGCAAGTTCTGGCCACATCCCTGGGCTGGCCCGAGTCCTGGGAGGACAGACTTGTTCTGGGTGGGGCTATGCGGAGACTCGGTCTCACAGATGGACTACTGGAGGGAGGGCAAGCTGTGGACTCCCAGAGGCACAACAGGGAATAAACTTGGGCTCTGCTACTTATCTACTTATGTGATTTGGGGAGAGTTACTTTTCTTATCTTTAAGACTCAGACCAACTAGTAGATGGGAGCTTCAAGGTGGCAGGTTCCAGCTCAGTGATTTTGAGAACTCTAACCACCTGAGCTGTCCATAGTTAGAAGAGACTACTGTCTTTGGAGGAAATGAACCTCCTGACACTAAAGGCAATCATGGGGGTGAGATTTCAAGGTGTTATAAGGCAGGGGTCCCCAACCTCTGGGATCTAATGCCTGATGATCTGAGGTGGAGCTGATGTAATCGTAATAGAAATAAACTGCACAATAAATGTAGTACACTTGAATCATCCTGAAACCATCCCCACCCCTGGGTCTGTGGAAAAAAAAACTGTCTTCCACAAAACCAGTCCCTGGTGCCAAAAATATTGGGGACTGCTGTTGTAAGAATATACCACAATCATTTGCAAGATGGGATGAGATGATTCTTAATCCCCTTCTAGTTCAGAGATTATATGAATTGGTTGCCAGCTGGTTGCTCAGGCCCTCAGCTATGACTGCTAAGTGCTCAAAGTCTGCACCTCCTATGAGGTTTAGGAGGAAAACAGTTGCCTACCTCACAGCTACAACCACTCCCATTCTCCATCCTCAGCCTCTTCATCTGTGGGCTGCTTGTCGAGCACCCGGAAGTGCCCACTTGGACCAGAAAGGCCCTTGGAATCATCATTTACTGTCAAACCATGGAATAAGCTGGGCCTCGGTTCATCATCTTTTTTTTTTTTTTTAAGAATATGACTATCTGCATGTTTTTTCTCACACATCACTATTTTCTCAAACACTATCAGCAGTTCCAAAATCTATCCAAAAATACAGTCAAGGGACTTCCCTAGTGGTCCAGTGGTTAAGATTCTGCACTTGCACTGATGGAGACACACGTTCGATCCCTGATTGAGGAACTAGAGTGTGATATCTCATGGCCAAAACAAAACAACCAAATAAAACAATCAAAATACAGTCAAGTAATTATGGAAATTTGACACAGGAAATATGAAGTACTGGATCAGATCTATCAGGTTGAAATATAAAAATTTCAACATTTTCCACCTATGTCACTCCCTGGAGGGTAGAATTTATTGAATAGGAATATTCACTATTTGTATATGCAAATACCATCACCAAATTATTAACCTATCTTGGGGATTTTGTAAAAATCTATGAACAATGTTGAACTTAAAGGACTGTGAGTTAAAGGATTTGATATACACGTGTTTAGAATTCCTATCAATGAGAAATTATCATTGATTTTTCAGATGGCCTTCTTGGTCTATTTTTCAAATACCCCAAACTCATTCAGAGTTCCCAGAGCTGCAATATAATTAAATATCTATTAGACTAAGCCAATAATTATTTGCAATACATCTGCTTTTATCCATCTGTTCCTTATTATCATCCTAAGAGATGGTTATCACACCCATTTCACAGTGGAAGAATTACAGAGACACCTCATCTTTAAAATAGGGATAATATTAAGTATTAGATGAGATAATATGAGAATGTTCCTCCCAGAGCTTCGCCCATAGCCCCAAACAGCAAATGATAGTTTCCTGAACTCACCCAGACACAAATAGCTCACACTTCCTACCCAACTACCAAGAAGTCATAACTGTTTAATGACCAGAAGTTTGGGCACTTTAGGTCAAAAGAGAGGTGATTCTACTACAAGTATCCCACCCCTCCTCATCACCACCTCCCCACCTTTGAGGCTCTTATAAGGGGCCCTCAGGCACTCAAAATGCAGAGGATGTGGCTCCTCGCCCAGCAATGGGCTCGATAGATGCTCAGTAGATGTCTCCAGAGTGCACGAGTCCCATCTAGACGGGTCTGGACAGGTAGGACTAAGTCTTGCCCTTGCCACCCACCTCACCCCTAGAAGCCATTCCACATATAAAGCTAACATTTTTGGCTCCCTTTGAGATATCACTGCATTCCCTGGAGGCACAATATGATAACCTCTTCTGTGATTTTTCAATTATAAAGTCAGATGTGAAAACTGAACAAAAACAAGCTCCACTTTACAAAGAACCGAGGCCTGGACAACTTGGGTAGCTTTTGCTACCCAGCAGGAATCCTGACTCCTAGTACAGTGTTCTTCTTCAGGTACAGGCAAGCACATCACTACCCTGTGTGCAGAAACATCACTATGGGTGGCAAAGGCCAGGAGTCACTCATCAGGCAGGAAGGCCATGAGGTCACAATCGGAAATGACTTCAGTCTCATACGGTTCAACCCCTTCATTTATAATGGATCAAAGGGAATTACCCAGCACAGGAGGAGCTGAGCCCAGTCCTCCACCAGACAGCAGGATCTCCTGGGTCAGGGGTTGTGTCTCCTCCGCCAGACTGGGGGCTCCTCCTCAGGTTAGGGGCCAGTCACTGCAGAGAAAGAGATAAACAAGGCAGGGTGCGCTCTGGAAAAGCTCAAGAGTCTGACACAGAGCCCCATTCCTTGCTCCCACCCCCAACCTCACAAAGTAGAGAGGGAGGTTGGTGTGGGGTCGCACAGGGCCTGGGAATTCCGTGGGCTGTCCACAGCCATGACAGTTCCTTGTCCTCTCCAAGTCCCAGAGGGACATTTGTCTGGGTGGAGGAAACTCTCACCAGCTGCAGAAAACACCCCACTGGGGCCTTGGGCGCAGAGCCAGAGTGCAGATCCTGGATCTAGTCTCAGAATCAAGACCCCCCACCTTGGGTGACCTGCTCCTCACTTCCGTTCCTGGTTGTAAGGGTGGGAGTTGGGTGTGTGCGCTAGTGCCCAACTCACTGAACCAGGGCTGGACTTGTAGAAAAACGAGGCTTGGGGGCAAACTTCAGCCTGGAGGGGCTTGTGCTCTCAGGAGAGGTGCAAGCAGGGGTTCTGCCTGTCTGCCACCGTTAGTAGGTGCCAGGAATCAGCCATTTGGGGAGGGAACTGTAGTCCCCTGGGGGTCAGCCCCTTTGTTTGAGCCTGGCAGGAGGCAGCAGTTACCCTTCCCAAAGACAAGGCTAGTGCAGGTGAGGACAGGCAATTGGGCTGGGGCCTGGAGTCAAGCGGGGGTTCAATCCCTCCCACATCTTCAATCATAACCAAGGAAAGGCCCATTCCATCTCTAGGCCTCCCTTTCCTCATCCATGAAATGGGAACATTCTTCCTGTCCTTGAGGCCACCAGCAAGGTCAGAGTCAGGCCTGGGCACTGCAGAGCCCACTTTCCTTCAAAAGGGGGACTGTCATGCCTATAGCCAACATCTAGCCTCAGGGAAGGAGAAAAGCTGACAAAGGGCCTGGTATAGTACCCATGGGGACTCTGGCCCATGCTTTCCATCTCCTCCTCCTCTTCCGGTCAGGTCTCTGGGGCAGAGAGTCTTGGCTATTTCTGGCTGCTGCCTCCTCCAGGCTTCAGGCTTCCCAGGCTCACACAAGTGGTCCCCACACCCCAGCCCTGCTTTGATGGGGTGAACTGGGCTGAGAGTTCCCTGGCAAGAAAGGCACACTCGTGTTGGATCTACAGATTGACACGTGAGGATCTATGCATGCGTGTGTCTTGGGGGGAGGGAAGTTCCCCAGCTCCCCTCCCTTATCACTGTGAGCCACTGAGCCACTCCATCCTCCTGAAGACTTGCAGCTGAAAATCTCCTGAGGGGAAGATACACCCTACACAGGGCTAGGCCTCAGTTAACCCACTTGTAGCACAAAGTAGCAGAGAAGTTAACCACTAAGCTCCCTCCAACTGACATTTTAGAACCCAGAGTCTTAGCTGGTAACCCAGGAAAGTTCCAGGCAAGATGGATAGCAGGAGGCCTGAGGCTCTCTGCTACCAGCTACACAACCCTGGGCAATTCCCTTTCTGAGATTTCCCTGGTGGCTCAGGTGGCAAAGAATCTGCCTGCAATGCAGGAGACCCGAGTTGGATCCTAGGGTCAGGAAGATCCCTTTCAGAAGGAAATGACAACCCACTCCAGTAATCTTGCCTGGAGAATTCCATGAACAGAGGAGCTTGGTGGGCTATAGTCCAGGCTGTTGCAAAGGGTCGAACACCACTCAGCAACTGACACTTTCACTTTCACACTGTAAATGAAGGGGTTGAATCATAGGAGACCAAAACTCCTTCCAACTGTGACCTCTTGGCACAAAGTGACTGCCCAGCATTTGTAGCACAGAGAGGAAAGAGCACAACAGTTAGGGGTGGAGGCTCCGGGATCAGACGGGCTGCACTCCAGTCCCAGCTGGGCTGCTCTCTGGCCACGTCACCTCGGCCAGGTGAGCAGACCTCTTGGTGACTCTGTCTCCTCATCTATGAGTTTAATAATATTTGACGCATGCATGCTATAAGCAATAAACAGATAACATCTATCAACTGAGAGAAAATAACAGTATCTACTCATCAGATTGTTGTAAGGATTATAGAAGTTAAAGTGCTCACAAAAAGGCCTGAGGTGCAGTTTAAGGCTTCACTTAAACCAGAGAAACCTGTCTCCTTCCCATCCACAGACAAAGAGTCCCCTTAGCAGCGCCACTTTTCTTTTCCCCAAGATCTGAGCTATACAGCAATGGATGAGTAGGGAGTACCAAGTGGGGAATAGACATCAGCTTCCCATTCCCATCCCGAGTCAGAGACTACTTCCACACTCAAGGCACTTACTGAACGTTCACCTGTTACCCATCCATTTTACAGAGTAGGAAATCAAAGCTCAAAAAGAGACTGGACTAGCCGGATTCAGAAGCAGAGGCCCAAGGCAAAAGAGAATCTGCCCTGGACCCCAGCCTGGCCCTGGACAGACTCTACCTCTGTCTGTCTGTCTGGGGCCCAAGTACCCCTACCCCACCAACCAAGGCGTGGGCCAGGTAGTAACCTCATCCTTGCACTTTCCTGAATGACCTTGAAAAGCCATATAAATTCTCCGACCTTCATTCTGAACACTTTAGATATTGTCCAAATACCGTGTTAATTATCGGCCCCATTTTAAGGAAGCAGAGGGTCAGAGTTAGGGTATCAGATAAAGGGGTTACAGCTGATTTAGTGCAGGTTAAATGGGATATCTTTGTAAACTGTCCTCACGGTGCCCTAAGGCTCGTAGGTGCCCACTATATGGTCACTATTATTATTATTTATCACACGGAAGTGAGTGACCCGGCAGGTGTCCAGATGCCCTCCGGGCCCTCAGCCATCCAGCCCGCTGGCCACCACATCACATGAGCCCTACTATCTTTAGCCAGGGAGATATTTATATCCCCCGGGGGAAGTTTCTGTCACTGCGGGGGAGCCCCAGTGCGGGTGGCCGCCGCGTCCGGGCCCCCGGAGGCGGCCTCTGCCCCTCGAGCCCGCCATGCCGCAGGGCCCTGAGCCCCCGGTGCAGGTGTGGGTGGGCAGCCAGCTCTTCCAGGCTGACCGGGGCCTGCTAGTGGAGCACTGCGGATTTTTCCGCGGCCTCTTCCGTTCGGGCATGCGGGAGGCGCGCGCTGCCGAGGTGCACCTGGGCGCGCTGAGCCCGGACGGCTTCCGCACCACGCTGCGCGTGCTGCGCGGCGAGCGGCCGGCGCTGGCGGCTGCCGACGAGCTGCTGCAGGCCGTGGAGTGCGCCGCCTTCCTGCAGGCGCCGGCGCTGGCGCGCTTCCTAGAGCACAGCCTCACGTCGGAGAACTGCGCGCTGCTGTGCGACGCGGCCGCAGCCTTCGGCCTGCACGACGTCTTCCACAGCGCCGCGCTCTTCATCCGCGACGGCGCCCGCGAGCTGGCGGCCGAGCTGGCGCTGCCCGAGGCCCGCAGCTACGTGGCGGCGCTGCGGCCCAGCAGCTACGTGGCCGTGAGCACGCACGCGCCGGCGCCCGGCTTCCTGGAGGACCCTTCGCGCACCATGTGCTACCTGGACGAGGAGGAGGACACCTGGCGCACGCTGGCCGCGCTGCCCCTGGAGGCCAGCACGCTCCTGGCCGGCGTGGCCACGCTGGGCAACAAGCTCTACATCGTGGGGGGGGTGCGGGGCCCCAACAAGGAGGTGGTGGACCTGGGCTTCTGCTACGACCCCGACGGCGGAACGTGGCGCGAGTTCCCCAGCCCCCACCAGCCGCGCTACGACACGGCACTGGCCGGCTTCGAGGGCCACCTCTATGCCATCGGGGGTGAGTTCCAGAGGACAGCCATGAGCTCGGTGGAGCGCTACGACCCGGCCTCGGGCTGCTGGAGCTTCGTGGCCGACTTGCCGCAGCCAGCTGCCTGCGTTCCCTGCGCACACGCCCGCGGCCGCCTCTTCGTGTGCCTGTGGCAGCCGGCAGACACGACAGCCGTGGTGGAGTACGCTGCGCGGGCTGATGAGTGGCTGCCCGTGGCCGAGCTGCGGCGCCCGCAGAGCTATGGCCACTGCATGGTGGCCCACCGGGACAGCCTCTACGTGGTGCGTAACGGACCTAAGGATGACTTCCTGCACTGCGCCATCGACTGCCTCAACCTCGCCACGGGCCAGTGGACAGCGCTGCCCGGTCAGTTCGTCAACAGCAAAGGCGCGCTCTTCACTGCCGTGGTGCGCGGCGACACCGTCTATACGGTCAACCGCGTGTTCACCCTGCTCTATGCCATCGAGAGCGGCTCCTGGCGGCTGCTTAGGGAGAAGGCCGGCTTCCCACGGCCTGGTTCCTTGCAGACCTTTCTCCTGAGGCTGCCTCCCGGTGCCCGGGGGCCTGTGGCCTCCACAACACCAGAACTGTGATCCTTGGGCTGGACTTTCGGACTAGATGCCCAGAGTCTTCTGTGAGCTATGGCTGAGTCTATGAGAGTGACCTTAGGAGCTGCGGGGAACTTCAGGCCCTGGTTGAGATGTCCAGGGTCTTGTGACTTCTGGTTGTATGAAGGTATCCAAGAATCTCAGGAAGCATCGACTCAGGATCTCAACCCTCAAATTACTTGGGCTCTCTTGAGAGCTGGTGGGTCACAATGTCAGTGGAAGGGATGGGGGATAGGATTTCAATAATCCAGGCTTGTGTGTGAAAGGGCCAGTAATTGAGGACCGGCTGGGAGTGGGTTAAGTGATGTTAATGAAACTGCCAGTCAAGTAAGAATTAGGCACTTACTGTTTGCTCAGCACGGCATTGGGCCTCATGTGACTGTAGTTACCAGACAGGGGTTCAAAAGCTTAGAGTCTAGCCCAGGACAACAAAGGGTTTACATGCACTTGTCTTGATCCACAGAGGGCTAAAGGCAACTTAGAAAAACAAACAAGAAACAAACCCTGCAATATAATGAAAGAAAGTACTGAAGAAATCAGGACAAAGGGAAAATAGGGAGAGGGAAAATATGTTATTCCAGGCAGGAGGATTGTAAACAAACTGTATTAAAACAAACAGGATAATTAGCTGCTAAAGGGGGAGATTCAGAAGAGGAGAGACGGGGAAAGCTGGGCAGATAGGAATAGTCTGTGAGCCCTGCCTTTGAGGCAGAGCAGCTGTAGATGGAGGCCTATGGGCAGGCATCGAGGCTGGCCTGGCCTGTGGAGAGAGACACTGAGCTGCACCTGGAGTGACCTCACTGACCTGTGAGGGAGAAAGGGATCCCTGCACTGTTTAATGGGATGTGGCCCACAGGGGAGAACCCAGTCGGAAGTCTCTTACCCACCGCCTTTTTGGTCATCACCCCAGGGGCAGTGGGCTGTTAATTTTCATGACTTCAGGTTACTCAAAGTATAAGCCCAATTTAGAGCAGGTCTGATGGTGGCTCTGCTGGTAAAGAATCCGCCTGCCAATGCGGGAGACACGGATTCGATCCCTGGGTCAGGAAGATCCCCTGGAGAAGGAAATGGCAACCCACTCCAGTATTCTTGCTTGGGAAATCCCATGGACAGAGGAGCCTGGTCAGCTACAGTCCATAGGGTTGCAAAAGAGTCAGAGAGGACTTGGTAAATAAACAAACAGCCTCCATTGCTGCCGTTCCCTGAACCTGGAATGCCTTTCTCTCTGGTGCCTCTGTCCCTACCTCCTCTGTGCAGGATTGGCTGTTCCCAACCTTGACTGCCTGCATTGCTCGTTGGACCCCTGGCTGACACCTGGCTGTGTGTGTGTGCACATTCGTGCAGCTGAGCACATATGCAGGTAGCAAGAACAGAGATCTTATTGTGCTGTCAGCTGAGCTGGGGCACTTTCCTACCTGCAGGATAAAATGATGAGTTCCTACAAATGAACATATCTATGAAACAGAAGCAGGCTCACAGACACAGAGAACAGGCTTGGGGTTGCCAAGGAAGAGGTGGGTTTGGGAGGGAAGGATTGAAAGTCTGGGTTTAGTAGATAAAAACTATTATATACAAAATGGATAAGCAACAAGGTCCTACTTGTGTATAGCACAGAGAATTATATCCAGTATCCTGTGATAAACCATAATGGAAAAGAATAAGAAAAAAATAGACATATATATATGAGTCACTTTGCTGTACACCAGAAATTAATACAATATTGTAAATACTTCAATAAAATTTTTTTAAAAAAAGAAAGAAAAACACGAGGTCCTAAAAGACCCCAGGCTGTAGTGACCACTAGTTAGGAATCTGGTGCTGACCTCTGGTGTTAGGACTCTTTTCTCTCCTTTGGCATACCCCTACAGTGGTCTCTGGTCAGATGCCCACCTCAGTTATCCAGCTGCTCCATGCCCCTGGGCAGACTTCTTTGAGTGGTCCTAAATGGTCTCCATCCTCCAAGATGCAAGGCCTGTGGGAAATCCTGGCCTTGTCACAAATGGCGAGTACGCCATCAGCCGGGCACCTCCTGGGCATGGAGCCTAGTGTCTGGGTTACCCCTTGCTGCCTTTCCCCTGAACTATGTTCCAAACCCTGGAGAACGTGGACCTAGAAGCCTGGGACCTTTCAGGCCTGGATTAACCTAATCTGATGAGTCACAATAATAAATCCAGACTTTTACATCCTGTGAATGCTGTGCAGAGTACTTTCGCATCTGTCTTCCCACTCTAGCCCTGCCTCAGCCTGAGAGTTGGGTACCTTCTCCCAACTGATGAGCTATGTGAGGTTCATGACCAAGCGGCTGGCCCGTGCCACTGAGCCCCTCACTTGTTTGTTCTATCCAAGTGTAATTTTATTCACATGTCAAAGATTTATCTAACTCATTAATAAGGGAACCAAAAAATAGTAAGGCTGGTTCAGTGGTCCATTTGAGAGGCAAAAGGTCTGTATATTTTGTTGGAAAAGATACACCAAAATAAGTTTGCTAAGGTAGAGGTGAAACTGGTTAATATAGGGAATAATACCATAAATTTTGTGGTTCTCTACTGGGCTAAATTCCTTTTCATATTCATGTACATGCACATACATACTTGTATATGCAGCTACAACTTAGCATATAACTCTACAAAGTCAGGACCTTAATCAATAGTAAATTGCTGGGACTTTCCCGGTGGCCCAGTGGTTAAGAATCTGCCTTGCAATGCTGAGGACACAGGTTTGATCCCTGGTTGGGGAACTAGGGTCCCATATGCTGCAGAGCAACTAAACCTGCACTGCAACGAAAAATCCCACGTGATATAACTAAGACCTGATGCAACCAAATAAATAGTTTTTAAAAGTAGTCAATTGTAGAGCAAAGGTACAGCCCCTTGCCAAGTCACTTCAGTCATGTCCGACTCTTTGCAACCCTATGGACCATACGTTGCCTACCAGGCTCCTCTGTCCTTGGGATTCTCCAGGCAAGAATACTGGAGTGGATTGCCATGCTCTCCTCCAGAGGATCTTCCCAACCCAGGGAGAATTAAATAACTCTGAATGCTTCCAACCCTGCCCCAGAATGACACTGAAAGGACACGCAGTCCTTTTGCCTATTTCCAAGTTACAGATAATTTTTCTTAAAGCGCAGAACACTCTCCTTGCTCACTCCTCCTGACCAGTGCTGAACACACTTCCGGTCTCCAGACCCACCAGCTCCTCGGCTCTCTCAGCCCATAGACCTTCATCAGCTTCTGCAGCCGACCACATGAACCAGCCCAGGCTGGCCTGCTGGCTCCAGGGTTCAGTTGTCCGTTGGTCCAGAGCAGCCCTTACTGAGATGCCTTTGCTGTGTAATAATAACACAGTATTCACAGAGAGTTTTCCCACAGTAGACTTATTTAAGCTTTGCAAGAATTTTAAGTGGAAGGCAGCTGGGCAACATCTGCACTCCCTTCTTAAAGATAAAGTTAAAAAAAAAAACCAAACAAACCCAAACACCTAAAGGTCATGATGACTAGAAGAGGCCTGAGTAGCAAGTAGCAGATCCTGGCCTTGAACCCAGGGCCATGTGCTATTTTCTGTTGCTGCGTCCCCTCCCTGTTCCGCTGATATACTGGGATGGACAGATTGGTTCTGCCAGTCTCAATTACACTCCCCTCCCTGTTACCCTTCTCGCTGACCTCTTCTCTGGGGGTTCATCTGCCCCCCCTGGACTCAGCCCTTTCTCTCGAACTCCTGAGATAATAAAATTAACTGTCCTGGGTTCTCTTGCCTTAGGACCTAGCTGGAAGGTGAACGGCCCCCTTCACCATTAACGAAAGGGTGTTAATGACTGTTGAAGACCCAGGAGGGCAGGGGCCTTGACACATTGGCAGATACCCCCTCAGTGTGGGGGCGGTTTTAATAATCCAGCCCACCTCCTCTTCGGCCTCACAGGTCAGGCTCCATCATTTCTTCCTACAGCCTGCTGCCCTTGGCGAAGATAGTTACCACGTCTGGTTTGCAGAAAGCGGAAGTCTGGGAGGAGATGGGGTAGGGGATTCTGAAAGAACTTAGGCTTTCACACAAAGTCACGCAGTCAGTAAGGGGGAAGAGCAAGGACCTGTGATTAGGATTTGGGATTCTCAACCTCTCATGCCCTGGCATCCAAACTGCATGTAGGTACCTGGGGGAGCAGGCCAGGTGCAGGAAGGCAAGTTACAGAAATATTAGGAGTTACTGAGCCCAGAAGGCTGAGTTTGAAATCTCTCTGTGC
This sequence comes from Moschus berezovskii, assembly GCF_049115385.1. NCBI lineage: Eukaryota > Metazoa > Chordata > Mammalia > Artiodactyla > Moschidae > Moschus > Moschus berezovskii. The sequence continues at coordinate 87,264,360 of NC_142468.1, forward strand.
CCGCCCAGAGGGACACTCTAAGAAGTTTTGTCCTTCCAGAGAGATCTACACACACACGCAAACACACACACACACACACACACACACACACAGAGAGCTTACTGCAGTAAGGTGTATTTCTCTGAACCTCCATGAGAGCCCTGCAGCCCCATTCCCCAGGGCTCTCTCCTGTCTTCTGTAAACTTTCTCCTTGACCCTGATGCTGGATGCCCTGCACCCCAAGTGTTCCTCTCCCTGGGAATTTTTCTGGTTTGCTTACATAGCCTGCCTGACAGAGGCAAGAGGAAACACCAGCCCTTCCCACACTCCATCCAGGGCCTGCTTCCCTGCTGGCCTCTCCAGCATGCTCACATGGGCAGAGCTGTCCTGATGACCCACCAGCCATAAACTGTTGCTTCTCTGCTTAGACCCTTGGGTGTGTCTCATCTCTCTTGAGTGAGAGCCAAGTCCGTTCCAGATCCCCTGTCCCATTTCCTCCAGATTTCATCCTTCATCTACTGAAGCTGAGCTCCATGAGGACAGAGATTTGTTGGCTCACTGCTGTATCACCAGGACAGTGAACAGAACATAGTAGAGGCTTAATAAATATTGAATGAATGAATGGTGCTCAATGGATATCAAAAGAATAAATGAATCCATCACATGATCAATCAATCAAAGGGAAAACCCACAGAGAGAGGAGATTTCAGAGGAGAGGGGTATCATTTCTGCCAGGGGGCAGCGTGGGCAGGTGACTAAGGGAGACCTTCATGATGAGGTGATGCGCTGTGGGGTGCACAGCACACCATGGGAAGAGTGGGATCTGAAAACGACAGCAGCCCAGAGGCTCGTGGAGGGGAGGCGATGGGAATTAAAGTGCTAATCATCCCATGAAGAATTGCTCCTCTTGGCAGTGGAATACACACAGGGCTGGTCTGTTTATTTTCCTTTGGCCCCAAGCAGCTGGACCTCTTTTTCATCCTAATTGCTTTGCTTCAAGTTGCTGTCACTTCCCAGGAACAGTGGCAAGTTAACTGTGCTGGTGGGAGACACAGCTGTAGGCAGACAGGCTACATCTGAGCAGGCTCATTGTGGGCGTGGGTTGCAGGACCCCCATGGAAGGGTTCTCCTGGGTCTCTTCCCAGCAATGTCCCTGCAACCCTCAAGATTCTGCCCCAGCTGGAATGGGGATTCTCTCTCTGGCATCTTAGCAATTAGCAAAAGGTAAAGGGGTCTTTCTGTCAGGTCGCAGTGTCTTAGAACAGAGAGGAAAGGGAAGTTGGCAAAGGCAAGACAAATAGCTTGTGTGGAGACACACAGCAATGCAGTGGACCACTCTGAGCTAAAACCCACATCTCTAGAATCTTCTTCCCATCACACCATGCTGCATCTCTTGTGTTGCCTGCCAGGACACCCATGAGGGAGGTCTCCAAAATGACCCATCCGGTCTGCCTTCCCTGATTCCGGACCTCCACCCTCACTTTTCCAGGAAATATAACCCTCTTTGTCACATTATTTTAGCACTCTGCTTTATTCAGCAGATAGAGACAAAGGGCGTCTGTAATGGCGGTATCTGAGTACCTGGTCCCTTCACATCACATGTGCACACACACATGATTTTGACAACTCTGAGGGTGGCCTTATGACACTGGCCTACTATGCTTTTTCTCTCAAGTAACATATCTTCATTCTAACTGGGGCCTTCTGTGGATGGTCCCTAGCTCCATAGTTCTGATTAGCAGAGGAAATTTCAGGGGCTCAAAGAAGGAGTGAGCATTGGCCTGGGGTGGAGACAGAGGCTGAGGCTCTGCAGAGGGCCAGCTCTGCCCGGAGCAGGCAGCCGGTTTCAAGGTCAAGTCCCAGCTCTGCTTTCTGACCACTGTAAATTTCCTTAACCTTTCTGATATTAAGATGTCTCAGATAATTCCTTCCCTGGAGGGTGGTTATAAGAGTGGAATGAGGACCTGGAAGCCAGCACAGATTATGCTCACCATCCATGTTCCCTTCTCCTCCCTCCCCTTCTCCACTGAGACCCTTTCTGTGAGGCAGGCAGGGGTGGGCTGAACACAGACATGCGGTCCAGGCATTTCTCCCTCGCTGAGGGGGCTGCATGGCAGTGTGGGTAAGCGTCGGCTTCAGCATCAGGGGACCTGGGTTCACATTCCAGCTCCATTGCTTGCCAGCTGTGTCGTCCGGTGCAAACTCCATCTGTTTATAAAATGTCGAGGATAATGAGGCTCATTGTACCCAGAGTTGTTGTGCAAGTAGATCCCGTGAAGCACCTGTATCTCTCCTAGGAGGGAGGGAGGTTGGAGTCTGGGTGCAAAAAGCCTTGAATGCCAGGCTGAGATTGTGGGTCTCATTCTGTAGGAAGAGGGAGCCACAGCATGTGTTTGGGGTGATGAATATGGAAAATGGATGCCATGCTTTTCAAATTCCAAGAGCAAGCCCCTCAGCTGTCCCACCTGCCCTTCAGAGCCCCTGTCCCCTCTCCTGTCTCTTGCCCTGGGAGGGTGCCCTTTGTGTTGTATTATTGGCTTCCTTGACTCTGACCCCAGTGGGGACAGCAGCAGATGGTGAGGGGCGGAGGGGAGCAGGAGTCTGGGGACTTCATTGCATGCTCCCTCCCTGCCCAGCGGCCTTGCACCTACTCCTTTCCTCCACTGACCAGAGTCGCAGCTCCGGTCAGGCGGCCCATCCCTTGCAGCCCTGTGAGTCTCTTGTTTGCGGTGGCCACCTCTACCCTCCCCCTGCAGGCCTGGGAATGGCGAGAGCCCCACTGGCGCGAGCCCTGCACCAGCCCCAGAGCGGTAACCTCTGTCCTTGGTAAACAGCCTCTTCACTCAAGTCTCCTCTAGTGACCTCATTTGACTTGCCATCTCTTTCCTGCCAAGATATGCGCCCTGTCCCTTCTGGCACTCGTCTCTCTGGGCATTGGTCATCAAGTGCCTTGGTTTGCAACAGCAAAGGGTGTGGGCTTACCTCGTGCTATTGTGCTTTGCTTTATCGTGCTTTGCCAATGTTGCATTTTTTTTTTTTTACAAATTGAAGGCCTGTGGCAACCCTGCACTGAGCAAGTGTTGCTGCCATTTTTTAAAAATTTAGTTTATTGACTTATATTTTGGCTGTGGTGGGTCTTTGTTGCTGCGCCCAGGCTTTCTCTAGTTGCGGTGTAGGGGCTTCTTGTTGCAGAGCACAGGCTCTAGGTGTATAGGCTTCAGTAGTTGCAGCACTCAGACTCAGCAGTTGCAGCTTGCGGGCTCTAGAGCAATGGCTCAGTAGCTGTGGTACCTGGGCTTAGTGGCATGTGCAATCTTAGCCTGGACCAGGGATCAAACCAGTGTCCCCTGCACTGCAAGGCAGATTCTCAACCACTGGACCACCAGGGAAGCCCTGGCACAATTTTTCCAACAAGCACTTGCTCACTTGGTTTCTTTGGTAATCTTGCAGTATTTCAAACATTTTCATTGTTACTGCATTTGTTATGGTGATCACATGTTACTGTTGTAATTGTTTGGGGGTGCCTTGAGCTGCACCCATAAAAGACGGTGAACTTAATGAATTGTTGAAATGACAAGAAAATATTTAGACTGTTACATAAACTTAGTTGGCAAAGCAATGGCAGGGTTTGAGAGGACTGACTCCACTTTTGAAAGATGTTCTATTGTGGGTGAAATGCTGTCAAAGAGTTCTGCATATAACAGACAAATCATTCACAAAAGGAAGTCAATTGATGTGGCAAACTTCATTGTTGTATTATTTTAAGAAATTTGCCCAGCCTCCCTAACATTCAGCCACCACCACCCTGATCAATCAGCAGCCATCAACACAAGGCAAGGCCCCTACCACCTCAGAAAAAAAGATTATGACTCGCTGAAGGCTTAGAAGATGGTTAGGATTTTTCAGCAATAAAATCTTTTAAAATTAAGGTCACTATGCTGTTTTTTTTTTTCAATGATCCCACGGATGTTGGCAATTTGGTCTCTAGTTCCTCTACCTTTTCTAAATTCAGCTTGAACATCTGGAAGTTCATGGCTCATGAACTTCAACTTCATGTTGAAGCCTGGCTTGGAGAATTTTGAGCCTTACTTTGCTGGCGTGTGACATGAGTGCAACTGTCCGATAGTTTGAACATTCTTTGGCATTACCTTTCTTTGGAATTGGGATGAAAACTGACCTTTTCCAGTCCTGTGGCCACTGCTGAACTTTCCAAATTTGCTGGCATGTTGAGTGCAGCACTTTCACAGCATCATCTTTTAGGGTTTGAAAGAGCTCAAATGGAATTCCATCACCTCCACTAGTTTTGTTCACAGTAATGCTTCCTAAGGCCCACTTGACTTCTCATTTCAGGATGTCTGGCTCTACGTGAGCGATCACACCATCGTGATTATCTGGGTCATGAAGATCTTTTTTGTATAGATCTTCTGCGTATTCTTGCCAGCTCTTCTTAATATCTTCTGCTTCTGTTAGGTCCATACCATTTCTGTCATTTATTGTGCCCATGTTTGCATGAAATGTTCCCTTGGTATCTCTAATTTTCTTGAAGAGATCTCTAGTCTTTCCCATTCTATTGTTTTCCTCTGTTTCTTTGCATTGATCACGGAGAAAGGCTTTCTTATCTCTCCTTGCTATTCTTTGGAACTCTGCATTCAAATGGGTATATCTTTCCTTTTCTCCTTTGCCTTTAACTTTATTCTGCTTTATTTATTTATTTAAAACTTCTGCTTTATTGACTATGCCAAAGCCTTTGACTCTGTGGGTCACAACTGTGGAAAATTCTTCAAGAGATGGGAATACCAGACCACCTGACCTGCCTCCTGAGAAATCTGTATGCAGGTCAGGAAACAACAGTTATAACTGGACATGGAACAATAGACTAGTTCCAAATCAGGAAAGGAGTACATCAAGGCCGTATACTGTCACCCTGCTTATTTAACTTCTATGCAGAGTACATCATGAGAAATGCTGGGCTGGATGAAGCACAAGCTGGAATCAAGATTGCTGGGAGAAATATCAATAACCTCAGATATGCAGATGACACCACCCTTATGGCAGAAAGTGAAGAAGAACTAAAGAGCCTCTTGATGAAAGTGAAAGATGAGAGTAAAAAAGTTGGCTTAAAACTCAACATTCAAAAAACAAGGATCAAGGCATCTGGTCCCATCACTTCATGGCAAATAGATGGGGAAACAATGGAAACCGTGACAGACTTTATTTGGGGGGGCTCCAAAATCACTGCGGATGCTGATTGCAGCCATGAAATTAAAAGATGCTTACTCCTTGGAAGGAAAGCTATGATCACCTAGATAGCATATTAAAAAGCAGAGACATTACTTTGCCAACAAATTTCCGTCTAGTCAAAGCTATTGTTTTTCCAGTAGTCATGTATGAATGTGAGAGTTGGACTATAAAGAAAGCTGAGCACCGAAGAACTGATGCTTTTGAACGGTGGTGTTGGAGAAGACTCTTGAGGGTCCCTTGGACTGCAAGGAGATCCAACCAGTCTATCCTAAAGGAAATCAGTCCTGAATATTCAGTGGAAGGAACTGACGCTGAAGCTGAAACTCCAATACTTCGGCCACCTGATGCGAAGAGCTGACTCACTAGAAAAGACCCTGAAACTGGGAAACACTGAAGGTGGGAGGAGAAGGGGACGACAGAGGATGAGATGGTTGGATGGCATCACTGACTCAATGGACATGAGTTTGAGTAGGCTCCAGGAGTTGGTGATGGACAGGGAAGCCTGGTGTGCTGCAGTCCATAGGGTTGCAAAGGATCAGACATGATTGAGAGACTGAACTGAACTGATCCTGTTTTTAAGATATTACACTAATGCACACTTTATAGTGTATGTGTGCTTGCTTAGTCACTCAGTCATGTCCAACTCTGTGACCCTATCAATCATAGGCCATCAGCCTCCTCTGTCTATGGGATTTTCCAGACAAGAATACTGGAGTGGGCTCACCACTATTATTCAACATAGTTTTGGAAGTCCTAGCTACAGCAATCAGAGAAGAAAAAGAAATAAAAGGAATACAGACCAGAAAAGAAGAAGAAAAGCTCTCACTGTTTGCAGATGACATGATAATATGTATACAAAACCCAGGCTGGAAGAAGCACAAACTGGAATCCAGATTGATAGGAGAAATATCAGTAACCTCAGATATGCAGATGACACTGTCCTTATGGCAGAAAGTGAAGAGGAACTCAAAAGCCTCTTGATGAAAGTGAAAGAGGAGAGTGAAAAAGCTGGCTTGAAGCTCAACATTTCGAAAACTAAGATCGTGGCATCTGGTCCCATCACTTCATGGGAAATAGATGGGGAAACAGTGTCAGACTTTATTTTTGGGGGCTCCAAAATCACTGCAGATGGTGACTGTAGCCATGAAATTAAAAGACGCTTACTCCTTGGAAGGAAAGTTATGACCAACCTAGACAGCATATTAAAAAGCAGAGACATTACTTTGCCAGCAAAGGTCCGTCTAGTCAAGGCTATGGTTTTTCCCGTGGTCATGTATGGATGTGAGAGTTGGACTGTGAAGAAAGCTGATCGCCGAAGAATTGATGCTTTTGAACTGTGGTTTTGGAGAAGACTCTTGAGAGTCCCTTGGACTGCAAGGAGATCCAACCAGTCCATCCTAAAGGAGATCAGTCCTGGGTGTTCCTTGGAAGGACTGATGCTAAAGCTGAAACCCCAATACTTTGGCTACCTCATGTGAAGAGTTGACTCACTGGAAAAGACCCTGATGCTGGGAGGGGTTGGGGGTTGGAGGAGAAGGGGATGACAAAGGATGAGATGGCTGGATGGCATAACCAATTCGATGGACATGAGTTTGAATAAACTCCAGGAGTTGGTGATGGACAGGGAGGCCTGGCATGCTGCGATTCATGGGGTCACAAAGAGTCGGACACGACTAAGCGACTGAACTGAACTGAAAGATAATATCAGAAAATTACTAGAGCTAATCAGTGAATTTAGCAAAGTTACAGGATACAAAATCAATACACAGAAATCACTTGCATTCCTATATACTAACAATGAAAAATCAGAAAAGATAATTAAGGAATCAATCCCATTCACCACTGCAACAAAAAGAATAAAATATATAGGAATAAACCTACCTAAAGAGACAAAAGAACTATATACAGAAAATTATAAGACACTGATGAAAGAACTCAAAGATGACATAAACAGATGGAGAGATAGTACATGTTCCTGAGTAAGAAGAACCAATATTGTGACAATGACTATACTACCAAACGTAATCTACAGATTCAATGTGATCCCTATCAAATTACTAATGGCATTTTTCATAGAACTAGAACAAAAATTTCACAATTCATATGGAAATACAAAAGACCCCAAATAGCTAAAGGAGTCTTGAGAAAGAAGAATGTAGCTGGAGGAATCAACTTTCCTGACTTCAGATTATACTACAAAGCTATAGTCATCAAGACAGTATGGTACTGTCACAAAAACAGAAATATAGACCAATGGAACAAGATAGAATGCCCACAGATAAACCCACACACCTATGCATATCTTATTTTTGACAAAGGAGGCAAGAATATACAATGGGGCAAACACAGCTTCTTCAATAAGTGGTGCTGGGAAAACTGGACAGCTATATGTAAAAGAATGAAATTAGAATAATTCCTGACACCGTAAGTTCAGTCGCTCAGTTGTGTCCAACTCTGCGACCCCATGAATTGCAGCGGCACGCCAGGCCTCCCTGTCCAATCACCAACTCCCGGAGTTCACTCAAACTCATGTCCATCGAGTCGGTGATGCCATCCAGCCATCTCATTCTCTGTCATCCCCTTCTCCTCCTGCCCCCAATCCCTCCCAGCATCAGAGTCTTTTCCAATGGGTCAACTCTTAGCATGAGGTGTCCAAAGTATTGCAGTTTCGGCTTTTGCATCAGTCCTTCCAATGAACACCCAGGACTGATGTCCTTTAGAATGTACTACTATACACAAAGATAAACTCAAAATGGATTAAAGACCTAAATGTAAGGCCAGAACCTATAAAACTTCTAAAAGGAGAACATAGGCAGAATGCTCAATGACATAAATCAAAACAAGATCCTCTATGATCCACCTCCTAGAGGAATGGAAATAAAAACAAAAGTAAACAAGTGGGACCTAATTAAAAGCTTTTTCACAGCAAAGGAAAACATAAAGAAGGTGAAAAGACAACCCTCAGAATGGGAGAAAATAATAGCAAATGAAACAACTGACAACGGATTAATTTCCAAAATATACAAGCAGCTCATACAACTCAATAACCCCATCAAAAAGTGGGAAAAAGACCTAAACAGACATTTCTCCAAAGAAGACATACAGATGGCTAACAAACAGATGAAAAGATGCTCAACAGCACTCATTATTAGAGAAATGCAAATCAAAACTATAGTGAGATATTACCTCACACCATCAGAATGACCATCATCAAAAAGTCTACAAATAATAAGTGCTAGAGAGGGTGTGGAGAAAAGGGAACACTCTTGAACTGTTGGTGGGAATGTAAATTGATTACAGCCACTATGGAAGATGGTATGGAGGAAAACTAGGAATAAAACCATCATATGACCCAGCAATCCCACTCCTAGTCATATACCCTGAGGAAACCAAAACTTAAAAAGGCACATATATCACCATGTTCATTGCAGCACTATTTACAATAGCTAAAACATGGAAGCACCCTAGATGTCCATTGACAGATGAATGGATAGAGAAATTGTGGTACATACACACAATGGAATATTCAGTCAGTTCAGGTCAGTCGCTCAGTCGTGTCCGACTCTCCGCGACCCCATGAATCACAGCACGACAGGCCTCCCTGTCCATCACCAACTCCCGGAGTTCACTCAAACTCATGTCCACAGAGTCGGTGATGCCATCCAGCCATCTCATTCTCAGCCGTCCCCTTCTCCTCCCGCCCCCAACCTTTCCCAGCATCAGAGTCTTTTCCAGTGAGTCAACTCGTCGCATGAGGTGGCCAAAGTATTGCAGTTTCAGCTTTAGCATCAGTCCTTCCAGTGAACACCCAGGATTGATCTCCTTTAGAATGGACTGGTTGGATCTCCTTGCAGTCCAAGGGACTCTCAAGAGTCTTCTCCAACACCACAGTTCAAAAGCATCGATTCTTCGGCGATCAGCTTTCTTCACAGTCCAACTCTCACATCCATACATGACCAAGGGAAAAACCATAGCCTTGACTAGATGGACCTTTGTTGGCAAAGTAATGTCTCTGCTTTTTAATATACTATCAAGGTTGGTCATAACTTTCCTTCCAAGGAGCAAGCGTCTTTTAATTTCATGGCTGCAATCAGCATCTGCAATTACTCAGCCATAAAAAGGAATGCATTTGAGTCAGTTCTAATGAGGTGGATGAACCTAGATAGAGCCTGTTATGCAGAGTGAAGTAAGTCAGAAAGAGAAAGATAGATATCATATACTAGTGCACATATATGGCACTGAAGAATTTATTTGCAGGGCAGCAGTGGAGAAACAGACATGGAGAATGGACTTAGGCACACAGGGAGAGGGGAGGAGAGGGTGAGATGCGTGGAGAGAGTAACATGGAAGCTGACATCACCATATGTAAAATAGAGAGCCAACGGGAATGTGCTGTGTGTCTCAAGGAACTCAAACAGGGACTCTGTATCAAACCGGAGGAGTGGGATGGGGAGGGAGATGGGAGGGAGGTTCAAGAGGGAGGGAACATATGGCTGATGCATGTTGAGCTTTGACAGAAAACAAAATTCTGTAAAGCAATTATCCTTCAATTAAAAAATAAATAAATTAACTAATTAAAAAAAAAAGAATACTGGAGTGGGTTGCCATGCATTCCTCCAGGGGATCTTCCTGCCCTAGGGATTGAACCTGTGGCTCCTGCATTGCAGGGGATTTTTTTTTACCATTAACGCCACCCAGGAAGCCATTTATAGTGTATAGAATAAACGTAAACATAACTTTTACACTGGGAACCAAGAAATTCACGTGACTCGCTTTATTGTGATATTCGCTTTACTGCAGTGCCCTGGAACAGAACCTGCAATATCTCCAAGATACGCCTGGACTGGAAAATGTTCATCTCACTATCTTGGTCTGATTACACAGTGATGGGAACCAGAGAAACGTCTTACCAGAATGGGTGGTGCCTCAGTGACCGGAAGCTAAGGACTTGCTTCCCAAACCACTTCAATTTGAGGGGAAAAAAGTGACCTTTAGAAGCTCTCAGTGGAGTGACTGGGAATGAAAACAGAACCAAGTGCATGAGCTCCAGGGAGCACAGCTTTGGCCACCCCTTCCCAAGTGAGGGGCCAGGCAGGTCTGCAATGCTGGCCTCTAGGTCAGGCCTAGCTCTCCACTGTCCTGGTCAGACCTGACTTTTACCAGGTTCAACCAAGGGGTCCTGGGTCCCTGCCAGCCATGTGCTGGGTGACGTTTGGGCCCAACGCACCGCCTCTCTGAGCCCCACTTTGCATCTGTCACTGAAGACACAGCCCCAGTCTGGTGCACATGTTTGCTGTATGGTCAGGTGAGGAGTTGAGTGTACACACCCATGAGAGGGGAGCCTGGTGCTCCAGCTTCTAACTCAGACTTTCTGAATTCGAACTCAATTTTAGCACTTTCTGACCAGGAGACCCTGGGCAGCTCTTAGCCTCTCTGAGCCTCAGGTGGTAGGAGTCAATGAAGACTGTTGGGAGGTGAGCAAAAAAGTACACAGAAGGAGCCAAAGTCAGTACCAGGCCCACAGCAAGTGTCAGTAAACCCCAGAAAACTCTCCATCCTCAGGCGAGGGCAGTGGATTAACTGGTCAGTAGCAGTCAGACTGGCTTCCGGTGGAGAAGGCAATGACTACATGGTATGGCTGGGAACCCTGAAAGCCTCTCGCACCATTCCTCCCAGCTGGCCATTATCTCCAGAGTGTAACCCCTGGACCCTGCAGCATCTTAGGGTCATAGAGCTGGTGGGTCGGTAGGGCAGGCGTATGAGTTCTCTCACCAGATATGAGACTGTGTCATCCCTATGATCCTAGGGCCCCAACCCCTGAACTGAAAGTCCTGCTCCCCTGGGGAGCTCAAAACACTTCACTTCAGCAGCAGTGACCTGCCTTGAACCCTGAGACAACTATTGCTCAGCCATCTCCCTGGCCACCTGCCCCACATTGCCTGGCACTGGGGTAGACCAAAGAAAGTTCCTCATCACAGAGTCAGGGCTGGTCACCTTGATCTCCTCAGAGCTCAGCGTGATCCACCACAGTGTGGTCACTTCTTCCGGCCTGCGCAGGGACAGTGACCCTCTCTTGTTTCTGTCCAGCTCTGCTGCCATCCAAAAGGGCCCATGCAGTCCCCATGGGAGCCCATCACAGGGGTCGTGAGCCAACTTGAGCCTCTGTCCCTTCCATGGGAACCTCCTAGCAGACACTGAGAAGGCTTACTCACTCTGGCGCCAGCCACATGGTCCCTCCAGGCTCTGAGGGGCTGGACACTAGGGAATGGGGGCTTACTGCCTTTGTCCCCCAAGATCACTGTGCTCAGAGTGTCATCCCAAGTACCCAGAGCTTCCCTAACACCTTCTGGTGAGTCGTTCATCTGGCAAATCGGTGACACTTCCTTGGAAGCCAGTTACCTTTGGCATAGACCCTCCCCATAGGGCTAATTTTCATCATTTCCCTTGTTCCCTTCCTTCCTCCTTCTTCATTCAGCAAATACTCGGAGCACCTCCTCTAATCACAAGCTGCGTCAGGCACGGGGGCAGAGAGACCAAGCAGGTTTGGCCCCTGCCCGCCCGCAACCCTCCAGGGCTTCACAAGGCACGATGGGGGCACCTGTCCGCAGTTACAAGACCGCAGGGCGTCCCTGATGGAGAGAGCCCACACCTCGGCCCATGTTTCCCTCAGCCTGCTTTACACTCTTAGGCCTTTCTCCGCCCCATTTGGGGCTGCCATTACTCACGTTCTCTCATTGCATCAGCAGGACACTTTGGGTTCTGACAGGGAACCCACCTTTAGCTCAGTTAAGGAGAGCGGGCTTCCAGTGGAAGGACGCTGAGTAGCTCCAGGCTCCCAGGGAAGGTCAGAGCACTGGCTAAGAAAGGACAGGATGAGTGTGCTCACGGTTCCAAGGTGACAGCCAGAGCCAGCCAGGCCCAGGGCGGGTGACATGAGCCCATCTGCCTGGTCAGGGAAGGTCAGGGCACTTTGACAACAAGATGACCCACAGCTGGGGGAGGTAATTCCTCCAAGTTCACTGGGTGTCAGCTAAGAATAAGGCGGCAGTGGCAGCGGGGCGGGGTAGGGGAGGACCTCCCTGCTGTTTCAGTGGCTCAGACTCTACGTTCCCGATGTGGGGGTGCCCAGGTTCGATCCCTGGTCAGGAAACTAGATCCCACGTGCTGCAACTAAAGATCCTGAATGCTGCAATGAAGATCGAGGATCCCGTGTGCTACAACGAAGACCTGCTGCAGCCAAATAGATAAATATTTTTAAAGGTGCGTTATTAAAAAAAGAAGAAGAAGGGGAAGGACCGCTAGCTGGGTGGCCAGAAAGCAGCAGTGATCACTCCAGTCTCCCTTCTATCCCCCTCACTGGCACCACTGTGTCGACTCCACAGCTCCCTGGCTGCAGCGTTAAGTGTGAACCCCTCAGGGCCCAGCCACGACCTCCCAGGCACACTGGGGCCTTCGCCTCTCCTTTCCCACCCCAGGCTGTCTCCTGCTTGGGTGACAGCAGCCTGGAAGACCCTTCCTCTCCTTCTCCACATGAAGAACTCCTACCTATCCTACAAGACCCAGTTCAGTTGTGCCCCCTCCTGGAAGACGCCTCTTGCCAGCCTGAGGCTCCTCCCTCAGCCTGGCAGGAGCTCCTTCAGGTGGGGCTCACCTCTGCCTGGAGGCTGCCCTCGCTGCACCAGCCTCGGAAGCTAAGGAGCCATCTGTCCCCTTGGCAGAGCCCCTGATGCCCTCCCTGCCACCCCCATGTCCCCCTTGAACCTGGCACAGGGCCGGCTGAGATTCATGAAATCGCCTGGCTGCTGAGGCTTTCAGAGTCTGTGACTAAGCCTTGCCCTGGGGCTCGCCTGTCCTGGGTCCCCTGGCTTCCCTCCTTCCACCCTCACCCAGTTAATGTCTCCGTTCAGCCTGGAAACATTTTCTTAAAGACAAAAAATAAATAAATAAATAAAATCATAGGTTAACAGTCTCAAGCAATAAAACAGCAGATGACGTTGTGTGGGCAATTTCCCAGAGGACACAGAACACACGTCTCCTGAGTGGGTGGCCTTATAAGGGCAGGTTCAGGAGGAGAATGGGCAGGAGGCAGAGAGACCCGCCAGGAGACAGGGAGGTGGCGGTGAGGGTGGGTGCCCCATCGCTGGGCTGGGAGTGGGGCCAGCAGGGGTGCTGGCGAGGACCCAGCTCCACAGGAAGAGCTGGACACGTACCATCTCCAGAGGCCCTGCTTGGGCCAAAGCCCGCCTGTCCTCCCGCCTGCCCTGCCACCAGCAGCAGCACAGACATTGCGCCAGCTGCTGCGCCGACTCATACCACCAGCCTGGGACCCAGAGCCCTCCCACCCCAGGATGGGCCATGTCTCATCTTCCTTCCCAACTCCCCGCACTCGTGGCCCAGCAGGTCCTGGCTCCCAGCTGGCATGCAGTAAAGCTTTGTTGGGTAGAAGAATTATTAAGTGAATGGTTGTTTAATGGTAGTTTGGACTCATGAGCTAGGCTGTAGCCCCTGGAACACAGGTAGGGCCTCCTTAGGGAGACAAGCACACAGCCAAGTGAATGCTTAAGAAATAACTCGGTGCCTGGGTGGCCCCTGCCTTTGAGTCGAGCTGAGCCATCAGTTCTTACCTCACTCAGGGTTACCAAGCAGGAAGGCACGCGTGCTCCACAACTGTTCCAGAGAATGCCTGGGGTGGGACTTCATTTTCCAACGTCCCCCCGCCCCACACCCCAACACCAGGACAGTGAGGTGGGGTAGCTATAAGAGAGAGAGAGACTTCCCTGGTGGTCCAGTGGTTAAGACTCTGTGCTCTCAACGCAGAGGGCCTGGGTCTGATCCCTCGTTAGGGAACTAGAGTCCATATGCCTCAACTAAGACCCAGAGCAACTAAAAATAAACAAGTGACAGAGAGGAAGAGAGGCAGTGGTGGGCGTGGGGAGGCCTTTCCAGGAGGTTCCCGATTGTCCACGTGCTCGTCTGAACTCAGCATTTCTGAGAACAAAGCCCTCATCGCTGGTGTGGGAAGGTGGGGGCGGTGTGTGCCAGGCGACCCTGTCCTAAGGAAGGGGCTCTGGAAGCCTCCCCCAGTTCTCATTATGAAAGACTCTTTCCAGCACCCCCAAAAGCCCCAAATCCTCCTCTAAGTGAGTCTTAAAAGAGACAGAATGGATGGTCAAATAAGGTGAAAACTGGGGGAGCCACCCCATCCCTCAGCCGGCTCTTACTTGGCCTAAAGCTTATCATTTATGAGCCACTATTCACGAGCATTGCTCTGGCCCTAAATCCTCTTATAAAAGGCAAAGAGTATTTCTCTGCAGGGGCCGACAATCACCTGTCTAATCACTAGATAAGACAGGAGAACAGGGCACTGAGGGGGCAGACGGGGGCAGAGGCAGGGAGGAAGTGGGAAGCAAGGGGCCCAGAGGGGAGGAGGGCCCGGGAAGAGGAAGCTCCTGAGTCCTCCAGGGATCCCCGGAGGCCACCTGTGCCCAGAGGGTGTGTCCTCCTCCACTGCCCCTGAGGGCAAGAGTCAGGGCCAAAAGGAGCCTCTGGCAGCCTCTCAGCTGGCACTGCTCTGGGTACCAGGAGAACATTGTCAGCTGTAGAAGGCTGACTCAAGTTGAAGCTAGAGCCCCAGAGGCTCCTGTTAGAGGCGAGAGGGGAGCAGAGCAGGCTGTGTGGGCCTGAGCCTGCTGAGGGCCTGGCCTTGCCTGAGACCCTGACCCCTGGGTAAGGCCTGCCCCACTGTCATTCTGTTCCAAAATAGAAATGTTCTTTGTGTAAAGAGTAACGCAAACCACAACAAAACCCCCTTATGTGACTGCCTGAAATTCCACCAGTAGTCATGTATTATTTGGGGTTAATCACTGCCCCCTGTGTGGGACTGAATAATGGTCCCCCAATATTTAACTTATATGCAGAGTACATCATGAGGAACGCTGGACTGGAAGAAGCACAAGCTGGAATCAAGATTGTTGGGAGAAATATCAATAACCTCAGATATGCAGATGATGGCAACCCACTCCAGTGTTCTTGCCTGGAGAATCCCAGGGACGGGGGAGCCTGGTGGGCTTCCGTCTATGGGGTCACACAGAGTCGGACACGACTGAAGTGACTTAGCAGCAGCAGCAGCATGCAGATGATACCACCCGTATGGCAGAAAGTGAAGAGGAACTAAAAAGCCTCTTGATGAAAGTGAAAGAGGAGAGTGAAAAGGTTGACTTGAAGCTCAACATTCAGAAAACAAAGATCATGGCATCTGGACCCATCACTTCATGGGAAATAGATGGGGAAACAGTGGAAGCAGTGTCAGACTTTATTTTTTGGGGCTCCAAAATCACTGCAGATGCTGATTGCAGCCATGAAATTAAAAGACGCTTACTCCTTGGAAGGAAAGTCATGACCAACCTAGATGGCATATTAAAAAGCAGAGACATTACTTTGCCAACTAAGGTCCGTCTAGTCAAGGCTATGGTTTTTCCCGTGGTCATGTATGGATGTGAGAGTTGGACTGTGAAGAAAGCTGATCGCTGAAGAATTGATGCTTTTGAACTGTGGTGTTGGAGAAGACTCTTGAGAGTCCCTTGGACTGCAAGGAGATCCAACCAGTTCGTTCTAGAGGAGATCAATCCTGGGTGTTCATTGGAAGGACTGATGCTAAAACTGAAACTCCAATACTTTGGCCACCTCATGCGACGAGTTGACTCACTGGAAAAGACTCTGATGCTGGGAGGGATTGGGGGCGGGAGGAGACGGGGACGACAGAGAATGAGATGGCTGGATGGCATCACCAGCTCGATGGACATGAGTTTGAGTGAACTCCGGGAGTTGGTGATGGACACGGAGGCCTGGCGTGCTGTGATTCATGGGGTCGCAAAGAGTCGGACACGACTGAGCGACTGAAATGAACTGAACTGAACTGAACTGAAAGGTGTCCATGTTCTAATCCTTGGAGTTAACTGCCCTACATGGTACAAGAGACTTTGCAGATGTGATTACAGATTCTGAAGTGGGAGATTAACCTGGATTATCCAGGTAGGCCCAACGTAATCACAAAGGTCCTTATGTGGAGGCGGAAGGGTCAGCTAGTTAGAGGGCACACATCTCCCTGGGAAGGGAACACACAAAGAACTTGGGTTCAGCCTGAAATCGTTTCTGAGGGCCTCCCCACCCCGCACTATACCCTCCCCACCAGTCAGGTCCTTCAAACTGCTGGCAATGGGTCTCCGAGGGAACATGATGGGGACACAGAAGAGGAGACAGAGGATGTGGGGACAGAAGCAGAAGCAATGCCTCAGGGAGAGCTTACTTCATTCTGCATCTTTGGGTCAGAATGGTCCCCTCGGGGGACTCCACCATCCCTGGCTTCCTCTCCAAGGGTCATGTTGTCTAGACTCTGGCTTCAGATGGCTGAATGTGCCATCTGCTGCTGTTTCAAGGGGCCACCAGTGACCCTTTCTATTAGTTGTAGAGATTCTTTTTCTCCCACAATCCTCTGCTCTGGCCCTCTTCTTAAATCCTGCTGACCAAGAGGCTAAGTCACTGGGGGAGAAGTTCTCCCAGGTTTTCTGAGTTTGATCATAAATGCTGGAGATATTTTAACCATAACAATAATGGGAAGGATGGCAGAATAAGGTAGTAGTGATTATAGAACAAAGTAGGGCATAAATATGAATAAATAAGTAAACAGCTACTAGATACCATGTCACAAGCTTCCTGTGCATTCTCCTGTTTAATCATTCTAATTGGGAAGTTTTAGTATCCATATTTTACGGGTAAGGAACTGAGGCACGGAGAAGTTAAGACTTTCAAAAGGTCACACAGCTAGTTAGTAATAGGGTTGTAGTTTCAGCCCAAGTTTGACTTCAGAGCCCATGCCTTTAACTGTGACACTATTCTACCTCCTAAAAAATAATGTAAACTAACAATGTGCCCGTTGATGTTTCATTTGTAATCAAACCATAGTTTCTAGGGATGGGAAGGTTTGGGCAGATGGGAGAAAGATGGGGTTGTAACACAGCGGAAGGCACTGCAATGTGGGGGAGGGGCCAGCCGACTGGTCGCCTCTAATCAAGAGGACTTAATAAAGCAGCAGACTAAGGCCAGATTACCTTAATCAAAACAGAAATAACCTTGGATCTAACATTGCATCTTAGAATTGAATTTTAATTTTCCTGTCTTTTCCAAGTGCAGTTATATATATACTTTTTTACTGACTTTATGCCATCTCATGGATTTCTCAAATAGTTTTATATTGCCTGCAAGTTATTTAAAGAAAAATTTTAAGGGCAAAGAATATTTTTAATGTAATTTCAAGTTGGCAGGCCTTGAGGCTTAGTGGAAAGTACTCAGGAACTGGATGGGCCTCAAAAGACCCGGATTCTGTTTAGGCCTGTGTAGGCCTGCTAAGGTCCTCACTGCATGTTCAAACAAGATTTTATTTGTCTTTTCACAGGCCTCAGCTCCAGGTCCAGCCCTGCTTGTTGGGTGGAGGGGGCTGAGAGATTTCAGTTCTGCACTAATTGCTCCAGGTCAGTGCTCAGGGCAACTGGGAAGGACAGAGGCATCAGTGCCCTGTCCTCTGACCTCTACTTGCCTGTCACGGGCAGCTCCAGCAATTTGTCCCCTCAGTCCCTGGGGACCTCCGGAAGATAGGCCTGGGATGACTGAAGACAACTCTGGTCCCAACCCCAAGTGAGGGAAAACTGACATAGAGGCACAGAAGCCAGACACACTGGTCATGGGCCCATTATATTGACTAAAAATTCCCCAAGATATTGGCATAAAAACAGACACACAGATGAATGGAACAGGCTAGAGAGCAGGGAAATAAACCCACACATATATGTGGTCAATTAGTTTACAATCAAGGAGCCAAGAATATACAATGGGGAAAAGACAGTCAGGCTCTTCAATGACACCCTTACGACACCACTCTTACGGCAGAAAGTGAAGAGGAACTAAAGAGCCTCCTGATGAAGGTGAAAGAGAAGAGTGAAAAGCTGGGTTAAAATGAACGTTCAAAAAACGAAGATCATGGCATCTGGTCCCATCCCTTCATGGGAAACAGATGGGGAAACAGTGGAAACAGTGATAGACTTTACTTTCTTGGGATTCAAAATCACTACAGATGGTGACTGCAGCCATTAAATTAAAAGATGCTTGCTCCTTGCAAGAAAAGCTATGACAAACCTAAACAACATATTAAAAAGCAGAGATATTACTTTGCCAACAAAGGTCCGTCTAGTCAAAGCTATGGTTTTTCCAGTAGACACTTAAGGATGTGAGAGTTGGACCATAAAGAAGGCTGAGCACAGAAGAATTAATGCTTTTGAACCTCGGTGTTGGAGAAGACTCTTGAGAGTCCCTTGGACTGCAAGGAGATCCAACCAGTCTATCCTTAAGGAAATCAGTCCTGAATATTCATTGGAAGGACGGATGCTGAAGCTGAAGCTCCAATACTTTGGCCACCTGATGCAAAGAACTGACTCACTAGAAAAGACCCTGATGCTGGGAAAGATTGAAGGTGGGAGGAGAAGGGAACAACAGAGGACAAGATGGTTGGATGGCATCACCTACTCGATGGACATGAGTTTGAGTAAGCTCCGGGAGTTGGTGATGGACAGGAAAGTCTGGCGTGCTGTAGTCCATGGGGTCTCAAAGAGTCAGACATGACTGAGCAACTGAACAACAACAGCTCTTCAATGAATGGTGCTGTGAAAACTGGGCAGCTGTATGCAAAAGAATAAAACCCCACAACTACCTCACACCACACACAAAAATTAACTCAAGGGAATTAAAGACTTGAATGTTAGATGTGAAACCATGAAACTCCCAGAAGAAAACATAGGCAGTAAGGCTCCTTGACGTCGGTCTGGGTGAGGACTTTTTAAATCTGACACCCAAAGCAAATGCAACAAAAGCAAAAATAAGCAAGTGGGACTACATCAAACTATTATTAAAAAACTCTGTACAGCAAAGGAAACCATAAACAGAGTCAAAAGGCAACCTACATAATGAGAGAAAATATTTGCAAATCATATATCTGATAAAGGGCTAATATCCAAAATAGATAAAGAACCCATTCAGGGACTTCCCTCAGGTCCAGTGGTTAAGACTCCCAGCTTCTACCACAGAGAGTACAGTTGGATCCCTGGTCACGGAGTTAAGATCCCATTATTATTTTTGGCATGGCCAAAAAATAATAAAAAATTAAAAATAAATTTTAGAAAAAGAACTCATACAAGTCAACAGAAAAAAAAAAAAACTCCAAACACCCACACAATATGATTTTTAAACGGGAAGATCTAAATAGAGTTTTTCCCAAAGAAGACATACAGAAGGCCAACATGCACATGAAAACATCATTCATTATTAGGGAAATGTAAATCAAAACAACAATGAGATGCCATCTCACACCTATCAGAATGACTGTTATCAAAATGACAAGAAACCCCAAGTGTCTGTGAGGATATGGAGAAAAGGGAACCCTCATGCACATTGTGAGAATGGAAGTTGGTGCAGCCATTACAGAAAATAGGAAAACAGTGTGGCGGTTCCTCCAAAAACTAAAAATAGAACTCCTATATGAGCCAACAATTCCATTTCTGGATATCATCTGAAGAAAATGAAAACACTAAACTGAAAAGGTATCTGCACCCCAAAGGTTCACTGCCATATTATTAGAAACAACCAAGATAATGGAAACAACCTAAGTGTCTATTGACGGATGCAGGGATAAAGAGACTCTGGTGTATATATACAATGAGATATTATTCAGCCATAGGAAAGAATGAGCCATAGGAAAGAATGAGATCTTGCCATTTGTGACAACATGGATGGGCCTTGAGGGCATTTTGCTCAGTGGAATAAATCAGACACAGAAAGACAAATACTGTATGATTTTTCTTATATGTGGACTACTAAACAAAAACAAGCTCACAGATACAAAGAGCAGATAGTGGTTGCCAGAGGTGGGGGATGGGAAAGGGGGGAAATGAATGAAGACGGCCAACAAAATAACCAAAACAGCGATTTAAAAAATAAAAAGGAAAACGAAAGAATCTCCAGAGAGCTTCTTATAAAAACAAAACAGATTCCTGTGGGCTGCCAAGCTGGACTTTCTGAATCAGATCATCCAGGAGTGGGGCTATGGGCATTTTAACAAACTCCCCAGGGCACTCTTACGGATAGCAGTCAGGCCCAGTCATTCCACTTTCCCTGGGGAAACTTAAGCCCAAAGAGGCCTTGAGTCAGTCATCAGCAGAACCAAAATCAGAATTAGGTCCTCTCACCCACAGTCAGATATCGTTTCCACACCAAGATCAGAAACCAGGACCCAAAGAAATACACATTATTTATTTGCTTTAATTTTCTTAAAGTTACTAATGCCCATAGTTTAAAGAATCAAATACAGATCATTTTACAAGGCTTATACGAAAACACGCAGTTCATCGCCTATGCACCCCATCTGGCCCTCCTCACAAGGAACCACTTTCACCTCTTTAAGCCGCTTCTTCTGATATTGAAGGAAACTGGAATGTCATCCCAAAATATGCCTCTTTGACATAATTCTGCTCAGTTGCATCCCAACTCTTTGTGACCCCACAGACTGTAGCCTGCCAGTCTCCTCTGTCCACAGGAATTCTCCAGATAAGAATACTGGAGCAGGTTGCCATTTCCTTTTCCAGGGGGTCTTCCCAACCCAGGGACTGAACCTGTGTCTCCTGCATCTCCTGCATTGTCAGGTGGATTCTTTACCAGTGAGCCCTCTGGGAAACCCTTGACATAACTGAGCTGAAGGCAATTAAGCAGAAAATGCACGCAAAGTTCTCTCTTCCCTTCCCCTCTTTTCTGCCTTGAGGCAGGATATACATTCTTTTCTGGAGACAGATTCTTGTCAGCCCAGCAGTGCACCAGGGAACCAGAAAATAAATCTTACTTCGTTAGTTCCCTTCATATATTTACCTCCCTACAGTTTGCCATCCTTGGAAGCCTGAAACTGTTTTCCTTTGTCCTGTCATTTCTCTACAAATGTATTGTTGTTTGTTGAAAATGCTATATAAAGTGAAAGTCACTTCAGTTCAGTTCAGCCGCTCAGTTGTGTCCGACTCTTTGCGGCCCCATGAATCACAGCACACCAGGCCACCCTGTCCATCACCAACTCCCGGAGTTCACTCAAACTCATGTCCATCGAGTCGGTGATGCCATCCAGCCATCTCATTCTCTGTCGTCCCCTTCTCCTCCTGCCCCCAACCTTTCCCAGCTTCAGAGTCTTTTCCAGTGAGTCAACGCATCACATGAGGTGGCCAAAGTATTGCAGTTTCAGCTTTAGCATCAGTCCTTCCAATGAACACCCAGGATTGATCTCCTTTAGAATGGACTGGTTGGATCTCCTTGCAGTCCAAGGGACTCTCAAGAGTCTTCTCCGACTCTCCAAGCCAGGCTTCAGCAATATATGAACCGTGAACTCCCAGATGTTCAAGCAGGTTTTAGAAAAGGCAGAGGCACCAGAGATCAAATTGCCAACATCCGCTGGATCATGGAGAAAGCAAGAGAATTCCAGAAAAACATCTATTTCTGCTTCATTGACTATGCCAAAGCCTTTGACTGTGTGGATCACAATAAACTGTGGAAAATTCTGAAAGAGATGGGAATACCAGACCACCTGACCTGCCTCTTGAGACACCTGTATGCAGGTCAGGAAGCAACAGTCAGAACTGTACATGGAACAACAGACTGGTTCCAAATAGGAAAAGGAGTGCGTCAAGGCTGTATATTGTCACCTTGCTTATTTAACTTATATGCAGAGTACATCATGAGGAACGCTGGGCTGGAAGAAGCACAAGCTGGAATCAAGATTGCTGGGAGAAATATCAATAACCTCAGATATGCAGATGACACCACCCTTATGGCAGAAAGTGAAGAGGAACTCAAAAGCCTCTTGATAAAAGTGAAAGAGGAAAGTCACTTAGTCATGTCCAACTCTTTGCAACCCCATGGACTATACAGTCCATGGAATTCTCCAGGCCAGAATACTGGAGTAGGTAGCCTTTCCCTTCTCCACGGGATCTTCCCCAGCCAGAGTTCTAAACTGCTATCCTGAGTTACTTTTCATTGAAGTTTCTTGGGCACGATGTGTGCCACCTGCATTAATACATTTTGGCTTTTCTCTTGTGAATCTTTTTGTTAAAGAGCCCCTGTGAAGTTCTCAGAGGTAAAGTTTTGCCTCCTCTACAGGGTTTACTCCCGCTCTTGACATCATGTGCATTTTTACAATAGGCATGCACTGCTTTGGTATTCTCGTGTAGTCTTCATGATACAGTCAGGATGGATTGCCAGGTCTGGGTCAGGACCAGGATGCACAGACACTGCTAGGTGCCCTGGGGGTCACTGGGCACAGGCCACCAGCTCCTCCAGGGCTTGCTCACGGCGGTTGCCATGGACCAGTAGCACTTCCTTGATGCGGTCCTGCTGGAAGCCCATGTCTCTGAACTGCTCCGAGAGGCGCAGGAACTCCCCTGCCTGAGGAAGAGGAGGCAAAGAGGGCATGGGGGGCTCCGGGAGGCTGGGCCTCTGCCCTGGGCAGTCCCCTCCCAAGTACCCACTCCACATACCCCCAGAAAGCCATGACCCCACAAGCCAGGTGAGCCTGATCCTGGCCAGCACCTATGGTTTTCCTGTATCTCAATGACATGAGGTGACATGGGCTCAAACCTCACTTCCTGTGCCAAGGAAGGAGGCCCCAGCCTGGCTGCTGGCTCTCTCTGTCGTGGCTTTCCTTCCCCTCTCCCATTCCCTCCTGATTCCCTGTGCTCATGCCCAGCACTGGGGCAGGAAGAGAAGGCTGCACACTGGCGCCCAGAGGATGCACAGCACAGGGTCTCTGTACAGGGCCCAAACCCTCACACAGCACAGCCTCTGCCTGCCTCCTCTGACCCCACTGCTCAAAACTTCCCTGCCTCTCCCCCCACCCCTCGGCATCCCTCCCACCCACCATCCCTACCATAGTCTCCGGGAAGTCTGCTCTGCCTTAGCCAACTGCCGACCGTGGACAGGTCTCAGACTGTCCTCCTAACTGGGGCCACAACCTCAAGCTTTCTGGGCTTCCAGGCAGGTGGCAAACTCCCTGAAGAGATTTCAAGCATCATCGTGCTACCTGCCTGGCTCCTGCCTGGGTGTCAGACAAAGAGGAGCCAGTCAATATTTGCTGTGTTGATTCAGCTATAAAGCTCTGCCCAGATGGTGTTAGTGGTAAAGAACCCGCCTGCCAATGCAAGAGATGTAAGAGATACAGGTTCAATCCCTGGGTTGGGAAGATCCCCTGGAGGAGGGCATGGCAACCCACTCCAGCATTCTTGCCTGGAGAATCCCACGGACAGAGGAGCCTGGCGGGCTGCAGTCCATGGGGTTGCACAGAGTCAGACATGACTGAAGCGACTTGGCACAAAGCTCTGCTTCCTGTTTCCTCCCCACCCCTTCCCCTTGGGTCCTCTTGCCTTCTACATGTCTCATCTCCCTAGGCCGTCTCCTTCTCCCTGGGGTTCAGCAAGCAGGCTGTCTCCTGAGACCCCCAGGCTGTCTTTGGTGCTGGCCAGCCCCTGAATGCCAGGCCTGAATGGGTACCCACCCCCCCGCTCACTGGGGGCCCGGACAGGAGGCTCCACTGACCTGGATCTCAGAGAACTGGAACATCTCCATGGCCTCATCCACCGGGCCCTCCTCGTAGCCCTGTCGCAGGAGCCGGTCACAGGCGCTAAGGTAGCTGAGAAACTGGGCAGGGAAGGGGCACAGATGGAAGGACAGTAAGAGGAATGACCTGGACAGCAGGTGCGGTGGCGGAGGCACCCAAGGGCCTCGGGAGGGCTGAGCTCAGGGCCAGGCTGACTGGGCAACCAGCCATACACAACATGGCCCCAGAGATCCATGAGCCAACAGAAGAGGGTCAGAGGCCTCCCTGGGCACAGGTGGACAGCACAGCCTCACCAACTGTCCAAGCTGGGGGCTGGAGTCCAGGAAGAGAGCTGTCGGGGGGTGGTCAAGGTGTTCCCAGAACCTAAGTGGGGAACAGGCCAGGCCTCAAACACAGGGGTCAACCCACCATCCGCCCCGCCTGCTCACCCTCCCTGGTGAGCACTCACCTGTGTGAGGGTGCCTCTTTCCCACCCACCCCTGTGCACCTCCCCCCCAGACACATAGTATCTTTGCCACCCGGGACTCCACAAGCCCCACCCCACAGCAGTGTTGCGCCCAGGCTGGGAGGGGAGGAGACAGCCGAGGGCCCACAGGGCTGAGCACCTCTTCCAGCCACTCCCTGCTTATTCACCGAGGGCTGCTTTTGCCCTCAGGATAAAGTTCTGCCTTCCAACCCCACGTTCAAAGACCTGCTCGCTCTGTCAGCAGCCTTGGCTGCTTCCCTCAGCACCCCCAGACGCCTGCCTATCCGGCTCCAAGGCCAAGGCCAGCCTCACTCCTCTGCCCTGGGCAGCCTCTCCCCACCCCCACTCCCACCTCCATCTCCACCAGGTGTTCCCACAGCACTCAGGGCTTCCCTGCACCTGCAGCTCTGTAAATGCCTACTATCTTTCTCCGCTTTCTCATCCACCAAGTTTTTGTCCCACAGGAGGACACCACTATGTCCCAGCATCCAGCATGGCAGGCAGGCAGAAGGAGCTCAATAAATGTAAGCTGTGTTTATAAACGAAATTAAGAACTACCTTCCGGGAGCTCATAGCTCCTTGGGGGAGATAAACCAGATACAGGAAAACACGAGTGCCAGGCAAATCAAAGCAGGATTTACAGGGAATTGGTGCCAAACGAAGGCTCCAGACGATTAAAGTATGGGTACGGTGGAGGAGAAGCAAGTCGGATTTCTGCAGACCTTCGGAACGGAGCAGAAAGCAGGCCGCACAGACTAATGGCATTCAAACTGTTCCAGCCTGTGAACTGTCCAAGCACCAGGGGGCTTCAACAGTAACAGGGGGAGGCTGCAGTTGCTCTGGGAGAACTGGGGGCAAGAGGTAGAGGGAGCCCAGAGTGGGGGCCCTCACCCCAGGAACCTTGCTCTGGGCACATTTTGTAAACCAACCAGATCAGTTCTCCTGGCACAGTTGAGGGAACTGAGGTCCAGGCAGGGTGGACCAGGGTCCCAGGACTAGGGCCCAGATCACCTGACTTCTTGACCAGTGCCTTGTCCCTGGGTCCCGCCGCTAGAGGAGGAACTCTCAGCTGGCTTGCAAGTAGACAGAGCTTCCGAAGGTCTGTTCATCTACAGCAAACGTTCTCAGCCTCAGTGCCGACTGTAGCTACCTGGGAGCTTTAAAACTATGGGGCCTCAACAATAAACTCTGGAGAGGGTGTGGAGAAGGAAATCCTCCTACATTGTTGGTAGGAGTGTAAATTGGTAGAGACACTATGGAGAACAGTACAGAGATTCCTTAAAAAACTAAAAATAGAGCTACCATATGACCCTGCAATCCCATTCTTGGGCATATATCCAGAGAAAAACACGGTCAAAAAGGATACATGCCCTCCAATGTTCATTGCAGCACTGTTTACAATAGCCAAGACAAGAAAGCAACCTAAATGTCCTTTGACAGAGGAATGGATAAAAAAGATGTGGTACATATATGCAATAGAATATTACTCAGCCATTAAAAAGAATGAAATAATGCCATTTACAGCAACTTGGATGGACCTAGAGACTGTCATACAGTGAAGTAAGAGAGAGAAGGAGAAACATCCTATGACATCCCTTACATGTGAAATCTAAAAAGAGATGATAACAGATGAACTTACTCACAAAACAGACTCACAGTCTTAGAGTATGAACTTACGATTACTATAGGGGCAGAAGTTTGGAGGACGGAATAGTCAGGGAGTTTGGGATGGCCATGTACATACTGATATATTTAAAAGGGATAACCAACAAAAACCTACTGTATAATATATGGAATTCCACTCAATGTTAGGGGGCAGCCTGGATGGGAGGGGATTAGGTGGGAGAATGGATACACGTATATGTATGACTGAGTCCCTGTGCAATCCACCTGAAACTATCATAACATTGTTAATCAGCTATCCTCCAATACAAAATAAAAAGTTAACAAAACAATAGCAACGAAACACTGGTGTCTCAGTATCACTACCCATACCCTGCTGATGATGGTCACGTCCAGAGGCCCTGATATGACTGGTAGTGGGGAAGCCTGGCACTGGGATTTTTACAGCTCTCCAGGTGATTCTTGTGTGCAGCCAAGATTAAGGGTCTCTGACTCAGTCCAACCAAGTAGACCCAAGCCAGGCTGCGTATCAGAACCATCTGCAGATCTTTTAAAATGATAGGCCCCTGGGCACACTCCAGATCTACTGATCCTGCAGAGTAGGTTCCGAGAATCTGCATTTGTAAGGATTCTGCTGCTTGGTCAGTAACTAGGACTAGCTCAGGATCCAGGGTGGGTGAGGATGTCACCTTCAGATCCCAGGATGGGACCCCCAGCAGTCACTGGTCATAAACATATTCTCATCCATTCTGTGAATGGGGAAAATGAGGCTCAGAGAGGGGCCACGATGTGTCTAGAGTCTAAAAGTAAGCCTGGGTCTGGCCGATGGACCCTCAAAAGTGCCACCCATGCCTGTCCTGCAGGCAGTCAGTGGGCACGCTGATTCTGGGGCAGGAAGGAAGGAGTGATGGACAAAGCTGAGGTTTTGTATTTCTTCCTCTCTCCCTGGCTTTTCCAAGTGCCCTGTCTCCATCACCTGATGCCCACCCTCCCGGACCATCTGCTGTTCTTCTCTGACCAAAAATGATTTATTGTAGTATTTGTCTTTCATGGGGAAAAGGGCTGTGAACCCAAAAGAGATGTTCAGTTAATGGTGGAACTTCACAGAACAGAGAGGAACACTAATATGGTCGGGGAGATCAAGATAAAGTCATCCAATGGCCCTCAGGCCCACACCTTAGAGCCTGGCCCCTGAATGCTCACTGGGAGAAGGCCCACCAGGCAGGTGGTCAGTCTATGCCTGGAAATACAGTGTTCCTGATGCAGTGAGATTCTTCCAGCCCACCCAAAGGGAGGCCAATGCCCTGAGGTGCCCCCAGCTAATCTTCAGATCCCCACAGTGATGACCTGAGACCTCAGCCTTGTCATAGGGTCTGGAGCGGTTGGGGAGGCATGTCAGAGTCCCCACCATGGGCCTGGCCCCTCACGGCGCTTCTGGACTGCTTCTTGGCCAACGTCCTGGCTTTTCAGCAGCAGCTGAAAGTGGAGGCAACTTTAAATCTACTCTTAAATGTCAGATCAACCTAAGGTGCTGCCCTGGAAGATTTTCACACAGAAAATGAGAGAAAAGCACAGTGTAACAAAATTCAGAACCACACCAGCCTGGCATTCACCCCGGTGCCACCACTGACTATCTGAACCTCCCTGACCTCAGTTTCCTCATCTGCAAAGTGGGAACAGTAAAAGCAACCTTGCAGAAATGAGAAGACCTAAATGAATACTCTCAGATTGAGGGGGTGGCACAAAGGTGCTCAGTAAATATTAGCAGCACCCCTGCCATCTCCTCCACCACGTTAGCCACCATACGTGGGGGTCACCATGTTGAACGCTTTCCCCTAGGACTGATGAACCGAGCAGAGCAGGAGAAGGAGGGGGTGGGAAAGAGGACCCAGTGCCTTCCCATCCCCTCAACCTGCAGCAGCACATCCGGATCTGGCTCCTG
This sequence comes from Moschus berezovskii, assembly GCF_049115385.1. Classification (NCBI taxonomy): domain Eukaryota; kingdom Metazoa; phylum Chordata; class Mammalia; order Artiodactyla; family Moschidae; genus Moschus; species Moschus berezovskii. The sequence goes on from NC_142468.1 coordinate 87,292,299, forward strand.
TTTGAGCCACTCTCCCTCCGTCACTCCCTCACCCAGGAGCAGGCAGCTCCAGACCTCAGGGACTCAACATATGGCCACCATCAGTGACAAGGGAGAGGGTCTCCAAGTCCTCTGATGGTGGTGGGACAGAGACAGGAGAAAGAAATATGTGCCATTCAATACCTGTGGCTCAGCTTTCCAACCACAAATAACCCTGGTGAGTAGAAAACAATGCAAAAAGGGATGCAACATTCAGCTGGGGGAAGGGATTCAGACAATGATATTCAATGCCCTCCTGCCCCTGCTCACAGTCCTTTCATGCCTCCCTTCTGCTGTGGGGTCTTTGAGAAAACTCTCAGGCCAGCCTTCAAGGCACCCTTAATCTTCCCTCTGTTCCCCTTCCTGTCCTATCTCCCCCAGCCCACGTCATATATTCAGTGAGACTGTTGGATCAGGGCCTCCCAAGTCCTTCCTGCCTCTACCTCTCAGCTGATACTGTTCCTTTTGCCTGGAAGATCATCCTCTCCTTTCTTCAAATTCAGGTCTTATCCATCCTTAAAGTCCAGCTCAAGGCTTTATACCTTCATGAAGCCTTTCTCAATTACTGAAACCTCCCCATGGTAGATTAAGAACAGTCATATACTCTTAGCAACTTTTTCCATCAAGAGGTAGAGTCTGTTTTGCTATCCTTATAATCTGATCTGGTCTATGATATGCTTCGGTCAACAGTATAAGGCAGGAGTGACTATAATTTCAAGAGACTTTGCATCTTCCACTCCTGTACTCTTGGGAACACGTGGGCTAGCTTGCTGGAGATATGTGGTCCAGTTGACAAGTGTCACCAACCACTGGATTGTAATCAAGGTCATCCTAGACTATTCAGCTCTAGCTGGGTCACCAAACTGTAGCCACAAGAGAGACCCTAGGTGAGACCAGCAAAAGAACTTCCTTGCTGACTCCACCCACACTGCTAACCCAGAGACTCATTACATGGTTGTGATGTTAAGCCACTAAGTGTTGGGGTGACTGTCACACAGCAATGGATAACTGAAACACCCCCGAACTGTTCCTGTTCCTTCTGCTCTCAGGCTTCTCACCAGCACCTCTCTTTTGGCAGTTCAGGGGTTCTCACTCTCCTGCAGGTGTTCTCATATTCTTAGCTTGTATTGGGGGGGTCAAGATTTGCTCCCAAATATTAGAGCCGCTTGGGGTGCTACCTACCCTTGTTATTACTGGTGTCCACTCTTCTTCCAATAGGAGTAGAGTCCTTAAAATTGGAACCTGGGGTGGTAGACTCTGAGATACCCCTTCCAGACACACCTTCCTTGAAGGTCTTATTGCAGAGGAGGTAGAAACCATCAGCTATCTGTCCCTTCAGGGGCTGCCTTAGCTGCAGAGATCACGTCTCTCAAGTCACCCTCTTTCTACATCTGGTGACTCATTAAGGCAGAGGTATGAAGGCCTGACCAGCTCATCCCCAATTAGGACAACTCCAAAGGGCCATATGTGTTTCAGAGCTTTGGGGTTGGCTGTCCCTGGGTCTATAAAGCTCAACCTCTCCCTCTACCCATCCCCGCTTCTGTCCTTTCCTTTCCCCAGAAGTTGTTCCCAAGGGTCTCCTTAATAAATCTCTGTATGCCAAACCCCACTGGAGTCTGCTTCCCGGGAACCCAACCCACAACACTGGTTTCCCCATAGCTCCCAGCTGCATCTAAACACCAAGGAAGCGTCCAGTAAATACTTATGACTAGATTGATGGATGGGTAGATGGAGAGAGATGGATATCGGTGTGGATTAACTGCTGAAGGAAGTGGTCAGAGCTGTGCCATCCAATATGGTAGCTGTATGTGGCTATTTAATTTTTAATTTCATTTAATTATAATTAATAACAATTTTCAGTCATACTAGCCACATTCAAGTAACCACATATAGCTAGTGTTTACTATATTGGACAACACAGGAATAAAACATCTCTCCTGTTGCAGAAAGTGCTACTGGGCAGCTCTGGAAAGATCTGTGACTGCCCAGAGCTTCAGTCCTACTTTCGGGGCAGAGACTTGGACAGGAGTAGAATATTGAGACTCCCCAAGTAGACATGGGGAGTCTTGCTAAACTCCCATGGAGATGGTAGCCTTAGGATCTAGAAACTTGATCCCACCCCCAATAATTAATTCAAAGCTGAAATTCTGCCTCCAAAGAAAAGCACAAAATAACTTCAAGTTGAAGATAAAAACAATGTGGCCACTGACCCAACTCCAGTTCCACAGCCCCCCAGCTCAGGGTCCCCCACTGACCTGGCTCAGGCTCTGCCGCCCCGTCTTCTGCAGAGCCACGATGGCCCTGTGCAGGGGGTACCCCAGGGCAACCACTGGCCCGATGAGGTCTTGCTCCTCCTGGCTCAGGGCAGACAGCAAGTCAGCAGAATCAGGGTGCGATCTGTGGGCAGCACAAGGCTGGGGCACCTGTCCAGGAGGTGGCAGGCAGGTGAACGGGCTGAGGGACTGAAACACAGACAAGCTGTAAGTGTCAGTTACCACTGGAGGTGACACCTGGCTGGGCAAGACATTTTTAAAGGTGCCTTCGCTACAGAGCATCGGGGCTAATACAGAGAGGGTCTTGGAGTCCTGCAGACCTGGGTTCAAATCCCAGCTTTCTACTGTTTACTCAGTTTGTTGTCTAGTTGCTAAGTCGTGTCCAACTCTTTGCAACCCCATAGACTGAAGCCCACCAGGCTCCTCTGTCCATGAGAGCTCACAGGCAAGAATACTAGAGTGGGTTGCCATTTACTTCTCTAAGGGATCTTCCCAACCCAGGGACCGAACCTGAGTCTCCTGCATTGCAGGTGGATTCTTTACCACTAAGCCACCAGGGAAGCCAGTTTATTCATGCGTAAAATGGATGCAATCATACCAGATACCTCACAGGGTTGTTACAAGGCTTAAATAAGACAAGGTGAGAAAAGTGACTAGCAAAGGGTTTGGCATACAGAAACTGCCAGTAGATAATAATATTTATTGCTTAGAACAAGCCTGCAAGACAAATACGATAAGCTCATTCTATTTTATAGCTACTGAAGTCAAGGTTCAGAGAAGCTGGCAAATGACCTGGCAAACAACACACTTTTGGGACCCGAACCCTACTCAGAATCAACACAGGGTTCTCGACCCCATACCTTAGGGAGCAGGGGAGCAGGACTGAGCTTCCTAGCCAGAACTTCCTTCCTGAGTCTGGTTGGACTGGGGCTTGGCTAGGCAAGGAGCAAGATAGGAACTGGGTACAGATGTGGTGCTGGGGAAACCCACAGACCCTGGACTAAGGAGGGTGGCTTGAAGGCATTTCAGTAGGTTTGGCTGGCATCATCCCTAGCCCTTTCCCCATGAAAAAGCATCCAACTGTTAACCCGGTCCCCTCCTCGGGCAGGAAGGCCTAGGTGCTGCCCTGGCTCCAGGAGCAGAGTGCATGTGACATGTGCATTCCCTACACATCCTCATCTTCTCAGCGGTTTTCCTGCCATGACCTCACCTTAGGATCTACTCTACTCCTAGAGTGAAAACCATGCAAGCCTTAGGATTTGAGTCTACCCTTGTGACCTTGAAAAAGATGCTTAGGTGCTCTCTGCCCCAGTTTCCTCCTCTGCAGAATACGTGTCCCATCTGCCCCCATCTCTCTCCCATCCCACTACAGGGTTATTGCTAGAGTTAAATTTAATTGGGATCAGGGAAGAGCCCTCCTAGCATCAGCATCCAGCCCGTGATGTAGGTGTGGCCTGTACCGTTTATATAACCTCTTCTCTGTTTGCTCTAAGTAACTGTGTGCAGGGTTGCTTTACAGATAGAGAAGGGATGGCTCAGAGCAGTTCAGTGACTTGCCTAAGCTCACACGGCATCGAGTGGGAAAAGCCAGACTTTGAGTCTGTCTTTTGGACTTGTTTTCACCTTGGCCTTATTCTGTTGCATCTCCTGGCCTGACTGGAGTTGCTCAGGGGCAGAAAGCTGTGCCTAAATGTCACCTCCTGCTACTAATCTAACCTAACACATCTGTTCCAGACCTAGGTTTTATGGACTCTGACACTTAAACAATGTAGACTACTTAAAGGAAAAAGACACAGGAGCATAAACATATGCATAAAACTGTGCACAAATCCTTGGAAGGGCCTCTAGGTGGCTCAGTGGTGAAGAATGCTCCTGCCAATTCAGGAGCCTCAGGAGACCCACGTTTGATCCTTGGGTCAGGAAGATCCCCTGGAGGAGGAAATGGCAACCCACTCCACTATTCCTGTCGGGATTAAACCCATGGACAGAGGAGACTGGCAGGCTACAGTCCGTGAACGCACGCATGCTAAGTGGTGTCCAACTCTTTGCGACCCTATAAACTGTAGCCCGCCAGGCTCCTCTGTCCATGGGATTCTCCAGGCAAAAATACTGGAGCAGGTTGCTATGCCCACCTCCAGGGGTCTTCCGGAACCAGGGATAGAACCCATGTCTCTTACACGTCAGGCGTGTTCTTTACCACTAGCGCCACCTGGGAAGCCCCAGGCTACAGTTGGGGGCGGGGGGGCAGTCCCAAAGAAAGACACGACTGAGCAACTGAACACACAAGCTCAAAGCCTTGGGAGGATCTAAGCCTGAAGCTTAAGCTTTCCTGGTTTCACAGTCCGTTCGCATCTGCTTCCAGTTCTTGGTGCACATCCTTTGTCCTGAAGCCGTCCCAGCCTGCAGCAGCCTTCACCTCCCCCTCAGAACCTGATCCCTCCCACTGCGCAGTGCTGCCTTTTCTCACACTTCCTCACCAATCTCCTCATCGCATGCTTTTGACTTTGTCTCTTCTAATCCAGTCTCTTGCAAGAAATAACTGCGCTGTGAATATTCCTTGATTGAACTCCCCCAATCCTTGAACAGTGGGAAGCCCTAGATCTGAGCCACATTCACTGATTCAACGGACATTCACTGAGCTCCCCCTGTGGGCCAAGTGTGCTCTGGATGCTCTGGAAACAAATGCAATCCAATCACTGCCCTAAGAGAACTCACATTCCATTGGAAGAGACGGATACTGGGTAATTACAATTATCCTAACAGGTGCCCTAATAGAAGCAAAGGAGACACAGCGAGAAACAAGGAAGGGGACCTCGAAGCAGGGAATACTCTAGGCATAGGGCTTCAGGAAAGACAGCATGGCTCAGGGCCAGGTGAGAGCTGGTAGGGAGGAGTGTCCAACCAGGCAGGGGACCCAGATGTGGGGGCCTCGCTGCTGAGTTGTGGCCTTGGCCAAGGGGGCAGGTTCCTTACCGCAACTGTGGGCTTGTGGCTCCGCAGCGGGGGCATGGCGCCGGCCGTGGAGGGCCGCGGGGGCAGTGCGAGGGTGCTGGGGAGCGACGGCTTGGGGCCCAAGGGCGGCGTGCGGGCGCTGGGGAGCGAGGCCTCGGAGACAGGGGACGGCGGGGACTGCGTGGGAGCACTGCGCGGTGGAGGCGCCGGGCCCAGGGGCGGCGCGGGGCCGGGGCAGAGGCTCAGAGCTCGGTGGCGGAGGCGGTGCAGGAGGCTGCGGGGGCGGGAGGCGAGCCTGCCCTCGGAGAGCCGCCGCCGGGCCCCAGCCAGCTCCGACCTCACGCCGCGCAGCACGTCCAGCGAGCACCGGTGCTGGCCCGGACGGGGGCTTGCCGCGGAGCTGGGCTGGGGGCTGCAGGGCTCCGGCTCTTCCTCCACGGCGGCGAAGGCTGCTTCCTCCTCCTCCTCCTCCTCCTCAGGCTGCCCCTGGGATCCGGCCTCCGGATCTTCAACTGCCGCAGGCACGGGTTCCAGCCCTTGCTCGGGGCTGGCCAGCAAGAGCCAGGCGGGAGGGGCGGAAGCTACCCCCGGAGCATCGCATTGGACTGGGCAGGGTCCCCGGATGACAGCCTCCACCCAGAAGAGTGTCCTCCTCTCCAGGCTGAAGTCGTGCTGCGGAGACAAGGCCAGGGGAATCTCCGCCAGGCAAACCAGGGTCGGGGGGCACACCCCTACCTCCTGGCCCCCGGGGAACCTGTTCAGCCATAGACTCTCCAGGCCTAGACAGCTTCTGATTCTAAGCCCCAGGCATTCATCGCAGGCCACCCTCACCCTCCGTTTTAGCTAGCATTGGAGTGGTTGGCGGTCAATAACAATTTAATAGCAAACTCTGTAGACAGGAGGACAACGTGAGGGATAGGTTAACAGAATGAAAGTCTAAGTCCCTTTGCCATTCAGCATATAATTGAACAACAGTGGCCTAAACAATTTCTCCAGGGGACTTCTCTGGTGGTCCAGTGGTTGAGAATCTGCCTTCCAATGCAGGGGATGAGGGTTGGATCCCTGGTGGGAGAAGTAGGATCCCACATGCCACTGGGGGCAACTCGGCCTCTTCACTACAACTAGAGAAGCCAGGGCACCCGCAACTACTGAGCCCGCAGGCTGCAGAGCCTGCACCACTAGAGAGCCCATGCATGCACCAAATAGAGAGCCCACACACGACCCAACAAAGACCCGGTGCGGCCAAAACAAAATTTTTTTAAAAATTTCAACAAAACTTGTCCTTCAGCAAAAAGCTTTCACTTGAGCTCAGCACCATTTGCCACTAGGCAGCTGGCCTTGAAGGCCGGCCCAGACACACAAACCTCTGCATGGAGGAGTACTTGCCACCATCCCAATCACTGCCTTCCAGCTTACTTTGGGCCCAGGAAATGTAAAAATCATTCGTTGTTTTTTTTTTTTTTCCCTGAACTCTACTTAGTTGGTCCTAATGTTATTCCCATTTCCACATTATCAAAAAGAGGCTCAGGAAATTTAGTTTGCTCAAGGTCAGATCAGTGGTGAGTAGATGAGCTGGGATTCCTGTCCATCTGACTGATCAAGCCACCTAAAAAATAAACGTGGAGCCCACACAAATAATCTAAATTGAGAGTTTATGTGAAGCAAAAATAAAATATTCCCATTCAGTTCAGTTCAGTTGCTCAGTCATGTCTGACTGTTTGTGACCCCATGGATCACAGCACGCCAGGCCTCCCTGTCCATCACCAACTCCCGGAGTTCACTCAAACTCACCTCCATCGAGTCGGTGATGCCATCTAGCCATCTCATTCTCAGTCGCCCCCTTCTCCTCCTGCCCCCAATCCCTCCCAGCATCAGAGTCTTTTCCAGTGAGTCAACTCGTCGCATGAGGTGGCCAAAGTATTGGAGTTTCAGCTTTAGCATCTGTCCTTCCAATGAACACCCAGGACTGATCTAACTACTATTAAAATTAAGAACTGGAAATATAAAACTCCATTAAAAAATATAAATATTCTTAAAGGCAACTTCAGTGCTCTGTGGTGGCCAGGTAAGCCTGGGGGAGTAGTTGCGGGAGGGATGTGGGAGGCAGAAAATCAGACAGGAACTGCCTCTCCCCTCACCCCACTCCTGACACAACCCTAAGTTGGGGAGAGGAACAGAACTTAGCTGTTCTAAGTGTGGTTCCCCGACTGAGGTCAGGAAGTGTATCTTATTTCTCTCTGTTCTTGGGGCCCAGGGCAGTTCTGGCTCCGAGGGGATATTTGTAAGTGTGTGCAGAATAAGTGATTAAACAGAGACTGGAGCAAAACGAGTGGGTTGAGAAGAGCAGAGGAGGTGAAAAGACCACTTCAGAGCTGAGGAGACCGTCGTGGAGGGAACGAGACTGAGAGATAATGAAACAGACAGAGGAACTTAGGGGATAAAATGATCCAAAGACCCAATAAAAATACCAGCACTAGCGATTTGTGGAACCTAAGCAAGATGATTCTAAAGTTCATATGAAAAATAACAAATAATAGCCAGGGGCTTCCATGATGACTCAGTGGTAGAGAATCCACCTGCCAATGCAGGAGACACGGGTTCAATTCCTGGTCCAGGAAGATCCCATGTGCCGCGGAGCAACTAAGCCTGTGTGCCACAACTACTGAGCCTGTGCTCTAGAGTCTGGGAGTCGCAACTACTGAAGCCTGCACACCCTAGAGCCCATGCTTGCAACAAGAGAAGCCACTGCAAAGAAAAGCCTGCCACCACAACTAGAGAAAAACCTGTACAGCAACGAAGACCCAGTACAGCCCCCACACACACACCAAAAAAAGAATAGCCTAAAAACCTCTGGGGACAAAAAGAGAAATAAAGGGGACTGGCCCTACCAGCTGCTAATATATATTACAAACCTCAACAATTAAAGCTAAGGTACTGCACAGAGACCTTCCTTCTGTTCAGAAATGGAAGGTCCAGAAATGGACGTTATCTATGGGACTTCAGTAGATAATAAGGTGGCATCTCAAGCAATGGGAAAAAAGAGGGACTGGTCAATAAATGGTGTTAATCAGCAGAAAGAAAATAAAGTTGGATCTATTCTTATATCATACACAAGGGGAAATTCCAAAGGATCAAAGATTCAGTTGTTTGAAATGAGACTATAAAAGTACTAGCAGAAAAGAGGAGACAAATCCTTTATAATCTCAATTAGGGAAAACATTTCTCACTCTGAATTGAAATTGAGAAGCCGTGAAAGTACACACATGCACATGTGAAAATCTGCATGGCAAATACACCCCATAAGCAAGGTCAAAGGCAAATAACAAACTAGCAGGAAAACAGCACTGATAACACAGACATAGGAGTGCCTAGAAATAGATAAGAAAAGACTAACAGCCCAACAGGGAAATAAACAAAAGATATGAACAGTCCACAGAAAAGGAACTACAGATGGCTCTTAAACACATGAAAAGCTGCTCAATCTCACTCACAGTAAGAGAAAGGAAAATAAAACTATACTGAGATACCATTTGCCTATCCCTCAGCAAAGATGCAACATCTGATGCCTCCTTTGTTGAGGATTGCAGCTAAGGTATAAGCCCATTGTAGAGTGCTGTGCATGCTAAAGTCACTTCAGTTGTGTCCAACTCTTTGTGACCCTCTGGGCCACAGCCCACCAGGCTCCTCTGTTGATGGGATTCTCCAGCAAGAATACTGGAGTAGGTTGACATGCAAGATCTCCAGGGGATCTTTCCAACCCAGGGATCAAACCTGCGTCTCTTATGTCTCCTGCATTGGCAGGTGGGTTCTTAACTACTAGCAGTGCCACCTGGGAACCCCTTGTACGGTGCTGGTTGGATGTAAAACAGTATAATCCTTATGGAAGGCAATTTGGCAACATGATTTAATTCAAAAGGACATCTGCATATAGTATTTCCCTGCGGCATTGCTTGTAATGACAAAAGACTGGGAAGAGCCTAAGTGTCAATCAAGAGGGGATTCATTCAGTAAAGTACAATATATCCATATAATACAATACAATGCAGTGAAAGACAAACTGAAGAAGCATTCTGTGTATTGATATGGGAAGTCTTCAAATATGTTAAGTGAAAAAAAATCAAGAATAATAATATATAGAAAATGCTACCTTTGGTGTGAAAGGAGGAAATAGCTGTATTTGCTTGTATGTACACACATAAGAATCTCCAGAAGAATACATTTTAAAATACAAGTAATAGAAGTTACCAGGGCAAGTGGGGACAGGACAGATAAGGAAGTGTCAGTGAAAGGCTTTTTACTCTCTTTCAGACATCCTGGAACATGAAGTCAAGTGGGCCATAGAAAGCATCACTACGAACAAAGCTAGTGGAGGTGATGGAATTCCAGTTGAACTATTTCAAATCTTGAAAGATGATGCTGTGAATGTGCTGCACTCAATATGCCAGCAAATTTGGAAAACTCAGCAGTGGCCACAGGATTGGAAAAGGTCAGTCTTCATTCCAATCCCAAAGAAAGGCAATGCCAAAGAATGTTCAAACTACCGCACAATTGCACTCATCTCACACGCTAGTAAAGTCATGCTCAAAATTCTCCAAGCCAGGCTTCAGCAATACGTGAATCATGAAGTTCCAGATGTTCAAGCTGGTTTTAGAAAAGGCAGAGGAATCAGAGATCAAATTGCCAACATCTACTGGATCATGGAAAAAGCAAGAGAGTTCCAGAAAAGCATCTATTTCTGCTTTATTGACTATAAGCCTTTGACTGTGTGGATCACAATAAATTGTGGAAAATTCTTCAAGAGATGGGAATACCAGACCACCTGACCTGCCTCTTGAGAAAGCTATATGCAGGTAAGGAAGCAACAGTTAGAACTGGACGTGGAACGACAGACTGGTTCCAAGTAGGAAAAGGAGTATGTCAAGGCTGTATATTGTCACCCTGCTTATTTAACTTATATGCAGAGTACATCATGAGGAATGCTGGGCTGGAGGAAGCACAAGCTGTAATCAAGATTGCCAGGAGAAATATTAATAACCTCAGATATGCAGATGACACCACCCTTATGGCAGAAAGTGAAGAGGAACTAAAAAGCCTCTTGATGAACATGAAAGAGAAGAGTGAAAGAGTTGGCTTAAAGCTCAACATTCAGAAAACTAAGATCATGGCATCTGGTCCCATCACTTCATGGGAAATAGATGGAGAAACAGTGGAAACAGTGTCAGACTTTATTTTTTTGGGCTCCAAAATCACTGCAGATGGTGACTGCAGCCATGAAATTAAGACGCTTACTCCTTGGAAGGAAAGTTATGATGGCATATTAAAAAGCAGAGACATTACTTTGCCAACAAAAGTCCATCTAGTCAAGGTTATGGTTTTTCCAGTGGTCATGTATGGATGTGAGAGTTGGACTGTGAAGAAAGCTGAGTGCCAAAGAATTGATGCTTTTGAACTGTGGTGTTGGAGAAGACTTGAGAGTCCCTTGGACTGCAAGGAGATCCAACCAGTCCATCCTAAAGGAGACCAGTCCTGGGTGTTCATTGGAAGGACTGATGCTGAGGCTGAAACTCCAATACTTTGACCACCTCATGCGAAGAGCTGACTCATTGGAAAAGACCCTGATGCTGGGAGGGATTAGGGGCAGGAAGAGAAGGGGACGACAGAGAATGAGATGGCTGGATGGCATCACGGACTCAATGCACATGACTTTGGGTGAACTCCGGGAGTTGGTGATGGACAAGGTGGCCTGGCGTGCTGTGATTCATGGGGTCGCAAAGAGTCAGACATGACTGAACTGAACTGAAGACAGGCAAACTGCCTGGGAATCAAACTGACCTCCAACATTGTTTTTTAAATAAAGTGTTATTGGAACACAGCCACACTCACTCCTTTCTGTAATGTCTATGGCCCTTTCTCCCTACAATAGTAGTGTTGAGTGATTGCTAGTTTTTACTATCTGGCCCTTTACAGAAAATGTTTGTTGACCCTTGCTGTGTGTATATATATATATATATATATATATATATATTCTTTCTAAAAAATTTAACTGACAAAAAGGAAATTAGCTCTAATTAAAGGAAAACTATGATGAAATAACAAAACACAGACTTGCCGAGGCTCCTCAAGAAAGCAGTAGGTGCAGGAGGTGGACGTGGGCTTTAGGGACTGGCACGCTCATGTTGGAATCCTGGCTGTGCCACTCACAGCCACATGGCCCTGTTGGTCACATGGGTGGGAACTTTGGTTTCCTGTGCCATGGAGAGGGAACACCCACCTGCTACAAGGGTCATAAGAATGAGAGAGAAGAGTGAACCTATGAAGAGCACGTAGCCTGGCCCTGGTACACAGCAGGTGCTTGATGAATGGAAGGCATTTTTTTTTCTTTTTTAGACTGCTACAGATTCATCTGGTAATCTAACCACTATCTATAACACTGTTGCTATGGGGAAATGTGTTTCAAGTTCCAAACACTGGAAATATAGCCCAGTAAACTTGGAAGACTGACCAGGAGAGGCTATAAATCATACGTGGAGTCCCATGCTTCTCTATTTGATAGCTGGTCACAGCAGTGAAAGAAATGGAGACTCAGGAGGGGAAATAGGCTCAAGGGAGACAAGTAGGTATGGAGTGCCCACCCTGAGAACAGAAGGCAGGGCCAGGGCCACCATGTGGGCTGGGACACAAGACATAGACTTGGCAGAAGGGTACCTATTTCTGCTTCTAGGAGAAGTAACTTTCAGAATAGCCTCTCCCAGCTTAGCGGAGAGGGAATAGTTATGTTAGTCTGTCTGCCTCCACTGGAGCTTAGTAAAGCGATTTCCTTTCCCAGCCATACAGGCCCTACTGCCAGAGTGAGGGCCCACAGCACAGGTTCTCTGGGGAAAGCAAGAGCTCCTGCCGCACCAAGAGGGGGGCCCTGAACACTATACTTGGGGCTTTACGAAGCTTATTTCACTTCTAGGTCCTGAGGAACTCAAGTGCAACTCCAGGGGCTGCAAATGAAGTCTCCTGCTCCTATGCCTCCAAGCTACTCAGGCCTCTCTACCTGACCCTCTCCAGGCCTCTCCTTCCTGGACTGGTTTCTCTGCACCTAACTTCCCATAACCCTGTATTTTTTTGCCCTTGAACATTATGTGTCTGATGTCTCTCATTTTCCAATCCTCTGAGTTATCATGAAATGATCTGCAATCAAGATCTAGGTTTTATTTTTCACTTAATTTTTAAAATTAATCCACTTCCTTATTTTTGGCTGTGCTGGGTCTCCGTTGCTGCGAGCAGGGCTCCTCTAGCTGCAGCAAGTGGGGCTGCTCTGCAGGTGCGGCGTGCGGGCTGCCTCGCGGTGGCTGCTCTTGTCACCGACCACAGGCTCTCAGGCGCACACACTGCAGCAGTTGCTGCACACGGGCTCAGTGACTGCATCACAGGCCTAGTTGCCCCATGGCATGTGGGCTTTTCCTGGACCAGGGATCCAACCAGTTTCCCTTGCATTGCAAGGCAGATTCTTAACCACTGGACCACAGGGAAGCCCAGGACCTGGGTATTAGTCCCACCATTGCCTCTATCTTTGGACAGATCATTTCCCTTCTCTGAGCCTCAGGTTCCTCATGTGCAAAGTGAGTGTGAGGTGAACTAGATCCTCAAATTTTCCTACCAAGTAGCCCACAGACAGTGCTGAATGTACACACAAGATCCCAAGGACTCAGTCCCAAGAGATCCACCACCAGCTCCACAGCTGTTTGCAATCCTTCTCTTTCATTTTTTAAAATTCATGTGAATTTTGCCTTCTACCTCATATATCTATGTTATAATACAAATGCAATAGGTTTCCTCCTAAATCTTCAAATAGATTTGACTCACTTGGAAGTTAAATAGTCATGTTTATCCTGAGGGTATGTGATGACACCGTATACACTGAAGGCATACCCCAGTGTGTGAGCCATGGGGCAAGGGGTGCTTCAAAGGTGCCCCATGGATAGGTGTACTTTGGGTCTGTGGAACAGTACTCCATTCTGATGTGTCCTGTGTAACTGTCTGCATTGTAATCTCAAGATAGCATCTTAGCCCAGTGGAGTGATTCTAACTGGAATTTTAGACTTGGCAGTAGGCTGATAGAGAAGAGAGAAATTGGAATTGGAGTATCCTTGCTAGGACTCTCAGTAACTCCATACAGGCAACCTTCTGGTTATTCTAAACTTAAGATGCACTAAATAGCCCCATGACCAAGTCTCTAGACTTCATGGACTATCTTTTCCTCTTGGGTTATTTTCATACTTCCTAGAATATATCAGAACAGGAGTGGCTGCCATTTAAAATCAAGGAACAAGGGGCCTCATGAGGCTCAGCATCAGACCCACAGACCCAGGGATGAGAAGACACACAGAGAGAGGCACTTACCATAGAACCCAGAAGAAGTTCCCTGCAGTCTGGAACACTGAGATCTGGCCCAGGGAAGGGCTCTGTGTCTATCACAAAGCCCTTGGGCACCTTGAAGGGGACATCATCCAGGGCATTCATTCTGTCAGAGGAGTGTGGAGATGGCTGAGCAGGGCTGGAAAGAGCAAGTCCCTGAGGACCAGGCTAAGGCCTCAGATGGCTCACTTCTCTCCTGTGTGGTGACTTGGCTGAGCCCCACACAGCCAGGGAGGGAACGGTGAAGTGACTTGTGCTGCATAAGGGAGGAAAAATGAATAAAACCAAGAGCCTTCAAACTGGCAGCAATTGATTTTTTCAATTTAAGTCTTGCTCTCTAGACCACTGTTTCCCAAAACATGGTCTACAACACTAGTTCTAAAGGATTTCATCAAGAGTATTCACCCCAATGGTGAAGAGCGAGCTATCAAATTACACAAACTCTTCCAAAAAAGAAGGGAAAAAAAGGAATATGTCCTAACTTGTTTTGATTTCAGCATCACCTTAAAACCAAATCTGACAAGAAAATGAGAGGCAGATATTTCATGAACATAAATGCAAAAATCTTACCAAAAATAATTATGGATAGAAAAAATACAACACTTCCAGGCTGAGTTTAATTTCAGGAATGAGAGACAGGTCTAACATCCTAAAATTAATCAGTGGAAATAAAGATAAATATCAAGAGAATAAAAAATAAAAAGTGTATAATTATAATATATAAAAAGCCCTTGTAAAAATCAATATCCATTCATGATTTTAAGAAACAATAAACAAACTCTATTTGGCAACTTAAGAATAAAAGGGAATTTCATTAACCTAACAAAGACTGTCTCTAAAACATCCCACTTAATGGTGAAATATTAAAAGATTTCCCCAATATTGGAAATGAAATAAAGATGTCCCCTTCATCTCTTCTGTTCAACACTGCCCTGGAGGTACTAGCCTGTGAAAAAAGAGAGGGGGGAAAAAAAGTATAAGGATTGGAAAGAAAGAAAACTACCATTATTTCTAGATGACATATTTATATGTAGAAAATCCAAAGGAAGAGTACATTATGTTGTAAAGCAATTAATACAGCGTGATATTGAGAGTTTACAAAGAGACCAACAGAATAGAAAAGATAGTCTAGAAGCAGATCCACACATATACAGATCCTTGATTTATGACAAAATTGGCCCTGAAGAGCAGTAGGAAAATGAAGGTCTTTTTAAGAAGTGGTTTTGGATCAGTTGGATATTCTCCAAAAAAAAATCTTGACCTCTACCTCATAACATAAACAAAAATCAATTTCAGGTAGGCTGTAAACCTAAATGTGAAAGGTTAAGAAAAATACTTGAAGATAAAATAGGAGAATATATTTATGGCCTTAGAAAAGGCAAACATTTTGTAAAATATTACCAAAAAGACTAACCATAAAGGAAATACTGATAAATTGGGTTACGTTAAAGTTAAGAACTTCCACTCATCACAACATTCCGTTAAGACAGTGAAAGAGCAAATCACATAGAGGAAGAAGATATCTGTAGTACACATATCTGACAAAGGACTCACATCCAAAATATGCAAAAAACTTCTACAAATCAATAAGAAAAAGATCCCAAAGTAGGCAAGATTTTTAACAGGTACGTAGCAAAAGAGGACATCAAAATAGCCAATAAACATGTAAGTTGTTTAACTTCATTAGCCATCAGGAAACTCCAAAATGAAACAATGAGATATCACTAAACACACACAGAGGAAGAGTTAAAATTTTAAAAAGCCTGACAATATCAAGTGTTGATGATGCTGTGGAACATCTGGAACTCTCATGCACTATTGATAAGAAAGTCAATTAATATCTGCTAAGCTGAAATCTAAAAATTAAAAATTCACACATAGTCATTGAACCATTTGGTTAAGATCAAGTGCGATATCAGTTCAATAATACAACAGCCAGGGATTTGTTTTTTTACATATTTTGGACCACATTAAATGCAGTTGCATTAAAAAAAAAAAAAGCAAAATTCATTCATACAGAATTCAATTTCATGACTGCCTATAATATACACTTAAATCTAGACTCCTGACCACAGGCATTTTGCAAACAATCAGGGTTTACCAGGGAGTACCTCTGGCTCAATACAACATCATCTGTATCAGGATGGTTGCAAAGTCCTGCTGTTCAGGGTCACTGGGGTCATCCCCACACACATAGGAGAACATCCCGTGAAGAGGAAGAGTGGATAATCTGAGGGCATAGAGGTCAAAGGAGGCCAGATGGGCAAATCCTTTAATTCCCTCATTTCTGCTGTCTGCCCTCTCTTGTCATTGTCTTACTGTACGGAAGGCTCGAAGGCTTCTCCACCCCATGTTGGGAGACAGTCTCCCAGTATACTGGGAATGAGTCTTCATACTATAGGATCAGACAGCTTCCAGTGTGATCACTAAGTAATCTACCCCATCAACCCTTCCTACAGGGGACCTTTGAGATATAAGGAGTTGTATGGGACACATGAAAGTGAGGAAGTTTTGGCAGTCTCAGATCTATTGTTTACATTTTTGGCCATCATTAGAATTTTTAGCTATGGGGAAGGACCACAGTTTGTTGAGACGCCAGTGTGAACTCCACGTCCAATGAATAAGTATAGAGCCCCCCTTCTGCTTCCTTCCCTCCAGTCCCAATATCTGTATCCTATTCTCAGCATTATACCTGCTTCTGGGGTTCTTTTAAGAGTTTGAGGATTCTGAAAGCACATTTTAATAGCAGCCAGGACTACAATGTAAGACATGATCTAGGTAGACTGTATTCTAAAATGACAGTCACTCTGCTAAATACAAAATAAGAGGCACATTAAGTGATGATGTTCCTCAGAGGACGGGGAGTATTCCAGTCCTTATGGGAGTTGGGGAAACTTCAGGAATGATAGGAC
Organism: Moschus berezovskii; assembly: GCF_049115385.1. Lineage (NCBI taxonomy): Eukaryota > Metazoa > Chordata > Mammalia > Artiodactyla > Moschidae > Moschus > Moschus berezovskii. The sequence goes on from NC_142468.1 coordinate 87,308,860, forward strand.
TTGATCTGGACCCTGGAGGGTGGAAGAAAAGCCTGCGGAGCAGGGAGAAGGTGAGGCAGAGAGAGAACATAACCCCAGGGAGAAAATAGCTTAAGCCAGGGAGCAGGGACAGGGCAGAGTGAGAGGGAAGCAAGGTGCTTGAGTCAAGCATATGGTTTGTGTTGAGAAGCAGTCTGCAATAAGACTGAAGGGGTGCACTGAGGTGGAGCTGGGGAGGGTGCTGAACTTGAGCTGAGTGCTAACACCGTTCAGTAAGCAGTGGAGAAAGCCCTGAAGGGCTCTGAAGAGGTCGAGGGTGGGGAAAGGCGGATAGTAGGAAAGCCAGTCTACACATGCTCCGACAAACTGCATGACCCAGGACCTTTCCAACATCAGTTCAAGGGTCTGTGCTCACGTGGCTGTTTCTGAGCCTGGGGCTAGGGGCTGGGTGATAGGGATTGTAGTAATTGATCTACATGGAGCCCCAGCAATGATAGTAGTATTATAGGTCTCTACTATACTCTCAAAATGACTTCATCCTTGCCCACAGCTTCAATAATCTATGTGCCTGTACTCATACATGAAATTCTCCAATTAGGCCCTTCTAAGATCAAACTTAGAAATGCAACTGCCTACAAGGCCTCTCCTCCATGATGTCTCAAGGGAGCCTTAAACTCAACATACCCAAGGTAAACTCTGATGTTCCCCTCCCCCCAAACTGCTCCTCTTTCTCCAGGATTCCTTATCTCAAGGAATGTCTTAAGATACACACAAAAGCTTGGGACTCATCCCCAACACTTTCTTCTTCCCCTTCACCGCCACCCATCTCAAATTCCCACCGGATTTTCTCTCCTAAATCTCTGGAATCTAGCCATTTCATGCTACCTCCACTGCTGCCATTGGAATCCGAGCCCCCTTCCTCTCTCACTTGGGCAACTGGTGTCCATGTATCTTCTCAAGCCTTATCATTCTATTACACGCATTGTGATGACAATGATCATTTCAAGCCATTCTGATGTTTAAAAGCCTCCAATGGGCTTCCCTGGTGGCTCAGAGGTTAAAGCGTCTGCCTCCAACGCGGGAGACCCGGGTTCGATCCCCGGGTTGGGAAGATCCCCTGGAGAAGGAAACGGTAACCCACTCCAGTATTCTTGCCTGGAGAATCCCATGGACGGAGAAGCCTGGTAGGCTACAGTCCACGGGTCGCATAGAGTCGGACACGACTGAGCGACGGAACGGAACGGAACGGATGGTTCCCCCCTACTCTCAGAATAAAATCAGACTCCTGACAAGGAATTCCAATGCCTTGCAGTGTCTGGCCCTACTCCCTCACTTGCAGTCTTAATTCTCACCATGCCAGCCTTCAACTGCATTGCCCTCTCAGCCCCACAAAGGGTCTTTCCATACACTATTCCAGACACTTGCAGGGTTTCTCTTTGTCTCTCCCCACTAGTTAATTCTTCAGAGCTCTACTGGAACATCATGTCCCCAAAAAAGCTTTCCCTAATCCCCAAACTTGAATTGGTCCCACTAGTACAGTGGCTTTCAAGGTTTTTCCCCTACTGTGACCCATGGGATGAAATACATTTGACTCTGTAACCTAGTAAATACATACATAAACTGAACGATAATTCTTACACTTACTATGTGACACATAGATATTTTGTATTATTTCACCTAAAAGCATTACAGAACACTCAGTATGGCGGGGGGGAAAGAGGGGATAACCATAGCTCTCCTTCCAAGCACTCGGCCCACTTTTTTATTGTTGGATGAATATCTATCTCCTTTAAAGCCTGTACTCATTCAGGAGTATTTGGCATTTTGCTCACCATTATAGCCCCTGTACTTAGCAAAGTATCTGAGCCTCAACAGGCACTTAAAAAAATTTGAACAATGAAAAATATAAATTTGTGACTTAATACTGTTTGTAGTGCATATCACAATTACAACTGACTACAATTATCTTATATAATCATTAAACTTCTCTACTCTAGACTAACTGCAGGAAGGTAGGAATCCTATCTGTTTGCCCCCTTTTAATGTCTTCAACATTTAACACTGTACCTGGAAAATGGTAAATAACTTCCCAAGAACACCATTCAAATCCTGGTAACCATATTCTGGCAAGAATAAGTCAATGAAGTTGAAAAGTGACTGCTGCTCTTCATACTTATCCATTCTAAGTCCAGTTGCCTCCAAGACGTCAATCTTTGCTTCAGAGACTATGAAAAACCCAGCTTATTCCAAAAGGAAAATGGTACCTTCATTGGAAACAAATTCTTCATGGATAGTCAGGTGTGGCAAATCAGAAACTACTAATGGGTACACCCAAAAGGAAACAGTTAATTATGCGGGAAGAGTTGGTGATAAGTAATTTTTAATTTAGTTAGAAATGCTTCATGTAATCTCTACTCCCTAAATTATGTCACAGCTAATACTTTACAGCATTCACACTCCTTCTATATATTATTCTTATTTGAATGGAATAAGACATACTTTGCACTTACCTTGTAATTCCCAAGATAGCTTCTCTGAGGACAAAATTTATAGAAGTAAATTGCTACAACAGACAGTATAATCCCAGCTAAGCTTCTCAATAATCCTTAAACAAATATCACGTGGACAAAGGAGCATGAATGGCTTTAGAGTGATTAAATCGGTTGGCTATAGCAAATTCTTTGACGTCATAAACTCAGGCACTCCCACTGAACACTCTTAGTATTCAACATACAGCTAATCTCTTTCATTTTCCAATCTTCCCTGTACTTATCTAATTTCTTAAATGCTCTTATTAGAGTATCTCACAAATCTATTGTCTCCTATTAATTTGTCAAGATAAATTTCTTGTATATAAGACATGTTGAATCAACACATTTCTGGTTAGTCTTTGAAGGATTTTAATTCTCCATTTTCATTTATTTATGTTCAATACATAGAGAATATAGGCTATCTGCTGCATGCTAAGTTGTGCTGTGTGGCAAGCTGCTTCAGTCGTGTCCAGCTCTTTGCAACCCTGTAGCCCACCAGGCTCCTCTGTCCATGGGATTCTCCAGGCAAGAATACTGGAGTGGGCTGCCACTCCTCCTCCAGGGGATCTTCCCAACCAAGGGATCAAACCCACATCTCTTATGTCTCTTTCATTGGCAGGCGGCTTCTTTACCACTATCACCACCTGGGAAGCCCAGTATAGGCTACACCTATAAGGTAAACTTGGAATAGGATACTGGGATTGAGTGGGAACTCGGGATGGGAGTTCAAGAAGCTCCCACTGGCCTAACATGAAGCAATCAATAAAAAATAATAACAATGGGTTGAAAGAAAAATCCATTTAGATCCGAATTCATAATGACACTTAAAAACAAAATTTATAGTAACTTTTAGAGGATGCAACTCACTATTTTGAATAATAGTAAATAAAATCATGTGTTTATTTTTTGCCTTTCCTATACAAACTCTGGTATATAGTTGATGAGGTGATGCTTCTCCTTTTAATATTCCAGCTGAAGTAAAGAAAGAAGGACACAATTAAACTGTCTTTTGCAAATCCAAATAAGTGAGTCCAGGTCTTGAATAACAATGGCTGCTAAAATCACAAAAGGAGACAACCGATTAGCCCTCCTGAACGTAGTACCAGGTCTATGATACACTTGTACCAGAAAATCCTGATCTTAATGTGGTCAAACCTCTAGCGTGGTCCAACAGAAATATATGAGCCACATGTGTAATTGTACATCTCAAGTCAAACTCAGTTTCAGTTCAAACTCAATTTCAAGTGCCCATCAGCCATAGGTGGCTATGGTACAGTTCTGTCTAATCGTTAAATTATAAGAAATACAGGAACAGAGGAATATGCAATCACAATGATGCAGCTAGCTAAATCCAGACTGGGAACTTTTTAGAAAAAAGGTGATCGGATTTCCTCAAGTAATAAGTGGAGAGGCAGCGAGAATGCAACAGTACACAGGAAGACCTACGGGTTATGAGAAACTTAAGAGACACATCAGCTAACAACAATGCATAGATTGCATCCAGATCTTGATTTGGAACAAAATGCAAAACACACACTTACGAGATCATTTGAACACTGACTGGATATTTGACGATACTAAGGAGTTATTCATTTCTTTAGGTGCAATAATAGCACTATGGTTAAAATTTTTTAATGTCTTAGAGCTATATACTGAAACACTTATGACGTAATATGGCATCTGAGATTTGCTTCAAAATAATCCAGTGTGATTGGTAAGGGTACAGATAAAACAAGATCAGCCAGGAGTTGACTATTATTTGAAGCCAGATGATGAAAAACATTATACCATTCTACCTTTCAATGTTTGAAATTTTCCACAATTAAAAAAAAAAGAAAGAAGACCTGGGATAAGATTACAGAGATACTGTCCATATTGTCAGAAGTACAGTTCGTGAAAGACGCTACTATAAGTCTTCTTTCTGAACTCATGATGTACCAGTGGCTGCTGCCACCACCACGACACGGGGCAATAAACTAGGAAAAACTTAACAAAACAAAAAACCAAGCAAATAACAAAAATAATGCTCACTTTATTAAAACTTCACAGAAGCCCAATGAGAGGAAAGAGGGAATTGTTTTTTCCACCTGAGACTGTGTCTTCTTTTCCTTGGGTTCCACTGCCTGAGTTTTCCTGAGTCCCTGCTCCACACTCCCTAAGCCCATCAATGCAGGTATCTTCGAAGCAAGGCTCTCTGGAACCAAATATATATTGTACAATTCATCTTTTATTTCTACTTGTCCTGCAGCTCACCAGAAAATGGTGGAGATTTGTAACAAAAGGGCACACAAGCCTGTGGGGTTATGTGAGCCTGATCATGTCAGATTCTGAGGTTTATGAGCTTAGACACACTTTGGAGGAGTGATGGCACTCACACCCTATCTGCTAACTCTGTAATGCACAATATAGAAACTTAACAGTGCAAATGAAACAAAAAAGGGACAAATGTGTCAGTGAGTATCCTGTACCCAAGTGCTTCCAAGTACATGAAATCACCTGCAAAGTTGAGGTGTCCTTTCCTGCTTATCCAGAGCTGGATTCAACATACAAAGTCTAGTGCTTGAGGTTTGCCTTCCTGGAGCAAACGCCTAGTTACTAAATGTGAACTTTATAGTGTGTGTGTGTTTCAGCAGTGAGAAAGAGTGTGCAGTGATTTGGGAGGCAACAAATTGAGGGCAAAGGCTCAAACTAAAAAATAAAAATAATGTTTATTTAGCTTTTTGGAAATAACACAATAAATGACAATAAAAGGAAAACCAAACCAAACAAAAAAACCTGACAATGTTATATGATTGATCATCTCCAGGCACAACAGTATTTATTAATGAATATAAAAAATAAATTTTATTATTTCAATCCACTTCCCCCCTGCCCTCTGCTTCAACTATATGTATATTTTTGGAAGCTTGAGTTCCTAAGAAAATTCCACAATTTCCACTATACTGGCTCCCACAGGGTGACTGAGTGAAGTTGATCAGGGTCCCAATCCTATAAGGAAATTAATTTTTATCATTGGGGATTCTGAACAACAAGACCTTTAGGAACTTAAAAAGCAGGTGCTTTCATTAGGATCCTTCTAACATGGGGGACATGCAGCCAGCATCCATTAAAACACAATTCAGTTTGGATACAAGTACTCTGCAGGCTTTCCAAGTTCTCCACATGACAAGCAGTGAGGCCACCAGCTTTTCTGGCAGCCTAGCCTCTCCAGCTGCACCAAAAGTAGAATTCACAAAACTGAAGATAAAGCCTTCCTGGCTTTTCTTCCTGGAAGTTAGGGGGGTCTTTGGGTAAGAAAGGTAGGGAGATTTTGCATCAGGCTTGCCTTAACAAGCAGTACTGGGGGAAGGGCTGCTAATCCACCCAGAGCACACCTGTGTCGAGGCTGTGCGTGTACAGTGTCCTTACCCATTACCACGCAAGGAAGGCACGAGGAAACCTGCAAGTCACTCTGGACGAAGCCCCTCAAAACAGAGGCAAATTCAGTGAACCAAGGCCACTGCCTGTCACGATAACCTCAGTCCACCTAGGTCCTTTCTTGAAGAATCGTATTAATCTCCTGATTCAAGAGGCACCTCTGGCTGAGACAGAGGACAGAAGAAAAATGTACCTTCTGGGTAGGGCAATGCCACATGGAGTTTGGTCTACTGTACAAAGTGGCAGCATCGCTGATACTTAGAGCTGGAAAGAGCCTTGGCTGGATGACACTCCTGGAACATCTTTACTAATGCAGCTTAACAGCGGTTGCCCAGATGTCGTTGCTGGGGAGCGGGGGAAGGACCCATCCTTGAGGAACAGAGCTGCCTTTGGGATGATCAGATGGCACCAGGTACTGATCCCAATCATGCCTTAATAAGAACATTGTAGAACAACTGTTTATTTCTGTTTTATTCCAAGCAAGATGTTAGCAACTAAGTATTCTATTTCAGGACTCTGCTTTCAAATGACTGATATGAATCCACTAAAAAACTTAATTTCTAGAAAGTATGCAAAAGACTACTTCTTAATGTACACACAAATGGGGAAAAAAACTCCAAAGAACTTGTATTTTATGGATAACCAAACAATGACTATAGCGTTGACCCTCACTGTTTACAGATTCTGTATTTGAAAATTTGCCTACTCACTAAAATTGATCTGTAACTTCCCAAATCGTTACTCATGGTGCTTCCATGGTGACCTGCTGACACACACAGAGCAGTGAAAAACCTGCCACCAAAGGGCATGTTCCCAATTGCAGTGGAGCACGGTGACACTCTACCTTCTTGTTTTCAGCTCTCCTACTGTAAACAAGTGTCCTTTTTGTAGTCTATTTAGTGCAACATTCTTCACATTTTTGTGCCTTTTATTGGCATTTTGAATGGCTCCCAAGTATAGTACTAGAGTGCTAAATCTAGCATGAGAAGGCTGCAATATGCCTTATGGAGAATATATATATGTTAGATAAGCCACCTTCAGAAATGAGTTATATGTTAATGAGTTCAATGTTAAAGGATCAAAACTATATATTAAATAAGGTATCTCTTAAAAAAGAAAAAATTTATATGTTGATTGGTTGATGAAATGTTATGGCCAGAGGCTCACAGGAATCTAATTCTATTTTTCCTTTAGGAGCAGCAGTTCAACATTCTCTAATTCAGCATTTGCAGCTTTATAGAATACAGCTCCTATGAATAATGAGAATCAACTGTAATATATTTAAAGGCTAAAACTTGTGTATTAGCCAGAAATACACTTTTCCCAGAACACTGCTGAACAGCACTGCTGGACCTTTGGAAGGATCCTCAAAGATCACTTGGTTTGGCGGTTATTCAAACTGGGCTTTGAAGACCCTTAGATCCAAGGAGATGCTCTGGGGAGTCTAGAAACAACAAGTGCTTCCACTCACTAACAGATTTAAGCTGCCTGTGGAACCCATTCATTCATTCATTCTGTTATACAAACTGATTTCTCAAAAGACTTCATCTGGGAGGGTACTACTGTTCACCTTTGAAGGCCATAGTCTAATCCTCTAATTTACATCTTGCAGGTAAGGAAAGTGAGGCTCAAGAGCTAAAAACTTTACCCAGCTCGTTAGTAACTGCAGATTAAGGTGAGACTCCTTGTTCCTAGCTCTCCTGGCTTTGAACTCACAAGCCAGTGTGGGTCTTAAACAGTCTCCACAGGTAAGTAAGTACACAGGGAGGGTTTCTTCTCCTTGGCCTGTTTAGCCGCAGAAGAGAATTAGGAAAAGGAAGACAATGTTTTAAGTCAACATTATAGCTATAGCATGGGATAACACAGATGGCAAGTCACAACCTGAGTTTCAGTGTTTTTACCTGCTAAAATAGGGATATGTACTTCTCAAGAGTTGATGAGGACTAAACAAGATATAAGCGACATCCTTCAAACTTGGAAACATTACATAAATTCATAAGAACTAAAAAAAAGTTATAGTAATAGACCCCAACAACATAAGCACTGCCTGTTGCTACCTAAGGGAAAGAAGACGTGGACAATGCCCCTCTGACCTTATCTGGATGAGCGCTGGCAGGGAGTGCTCAGCTTGGAGGTAATACTGCCGGAAAGGCTGCAAGAGATGAGCGAGCGGGAACTCATCTGAAAAAGAAAAGCACCATGCCATGTCATCATGCTTAGCGTGTAGAGCATATTTCTCAAGACAAAGTGACTTAGTCTATGATTATACAATATGATCAAATGTGTCTCACCTTCATCCCTGATTTCCAGGATATAGTTTAGAATTCAAATCCTAAAGGTATCGCTTGGCATCTACCACCTCTTAGCTTAGGTGGAGATCATCCATGAGCAAAAGAGCTGTCAATCTAGTATTTTTCTTTTCTCTACTGGCTACAGAGGAACTTACCTGGATCCCCAAATAACTTGGACTCGATTTCATGCTTCTGAAGTAAAAATTTCTCTTTTTCTTTCCTCTGCTTCTTTTCCAATTCTCTTTTCCTCTCTTCCTCTTGTTCTCCTTCTAACATAACTTGGAGGGCTCTCTCTTCAGCTTCATAGAGTTCAGAGCGCTTTTTAATGAGTTTTCGCAGTCGCTGAAGATGATGCTCAAAAGTCTCATCTGCTGAGGCTGGAGGACAGACCCCTGGGCAACGAGATCCAAATGGTGTTTAGACACAACCTCTTCTTATCCCAGATCCATGTTCTAAGGAGCAGACTCAAAGTCCTACTTCCAGTGTGAGTTTGGTTAGGGCTTACAAATTCCAACCAATCTTCAAGGCTCAATGTGACCTTTCCGAGGCTGCAATTAATGTGGCCCCACCCTGAGTTTCACTAACTCCTTTCTGCATCACACCACTTAACCATTGATTTTGTTAATTTCTAATGGTTTTGACCCTTCAGCTGGACAGTTCCTTTACTAAAGGGAGGAACTGTCTTTTATTTCTTCATTGTAAAAACAGCACAGACACCTAGACCCAATTAATAAATATTTCTCCCTCTGATTGAGTCTGAACTTCTGAGAGTGCACACTTGAGCAGTAAGAAAGAAATACACTTAACCAACCACAATAATCTCACAGGCTGCTAATGGGAGTAGCATGACTAACTATTTCATGTGCCCAGTTTTAGCACTGGAAACCCAGCGTCCTGGGGATGGCTGGTCACCCTGATTTGGAGGTCTGATTCTTTTCTCCCTCAACTACTGCAACTAAACGGCTGTGGAATTTGCTCTCCTATCTTTATCTCCAAGGCTAATGGTTCTTCACATCATTCTGTTAGGATTTCTGTGCTTGAACAAGTTTCCATTCACTCATTCCCACCTATGGAAACTCTACAACTCAAATCCATCTTCTACTAAGTTGATAATTATTTTCCAAATACACACAAAATTCTTATGTACTGAGAAATTTAAACTGTCATTTTGTGGCCTTTAACGAATTCATGATTTTGTTTCTTTACCTAGACCAAGGATTCACAAACTTTTTCTATAAAGGGCCAGACACTGAATATTTTAGGTTTGTGAATCATACAATCTCTGCTACAAAAACTAAAATCTGCCAGTACAGCAAAAATATACAGCTAATCTATCAGCCCCAAAGTGCCTCCAGACCCATGTGAAGGTGTGGCCTGCTCCCATCTCAGTTTGCTGGGCCGCACCACCCACGCTCACATTCCTCAGCCTTTCATGGATCACTTCTCACCACCCTGACACATTCCCTCTGAAATGGCACTCCCCACCAACCCTCTTCCAGACCCCCTGCACTGACATGGTCTGGGTTAGATGAGATCCTTCCACTTCTACCATTACTTCTCTAGTTCGGGCAGCGCCCAGAATTTCCCTTGAGGCCACCCACGCCTTAGGGCCTCGCCCACTCTTCGGACCTTGGCATTATTAGAAAAAAGTTTCTAGCCCTGAAGTCTTAAACCCAATTATTCTCTTCTCTGGCTTTCTACCTGAGACTCAGTCAGTTTCACTAAAACTTCCAATCTGGGAATCCCTTGGTGGTTCAGTGGTTAAGATTCTACACTTCCACTGCAGGGGACATGGATTTAACCCCTGGTTGGGGAACTAAGATCCTGCATGCCATGCAGTGCAGCCAAAAAAAATTAAAAACAGACAAACAAAACAAGACCCAAACAAACAAAAACACCCCTCCAGTCTATCAGATTTCTCCAAAATGTGTGGTCACCCAGAAAGCAAAACCCCAACAGCCCTGTACTCTGTGCTCACCTGCCAAATGCACTCCTGGGACTATGTGACATGGTGCCAGTGTAGACTTTCGTCAGCTCTGCCCATAACAGCACCTCTCTGCAGTCAGATTCCCATGCATCTCTGGTTGGCTCTCATTCATTCCTCACATCAAGTATTTCAAACCTTCAACTGCTCTCCTTCTCTACTCTAAGCAACCCATCTAGCATTTTCCCTAAAGAAAAAGAGGCCATCAGGCAGGAAATTCCTTAACATTTTTTTTCCCTGACTTTGCTCATTTTCCCTACTACCCATTCTTGCCCTCTTCATTTTCATCCCAGTGGAAAATGGCTCCTTCTCCACTGACATGAATGCCTCCATCCGGGATCCGAATCTCCCTACTTCCTATAGGACCTCAAGCCATCAACTATCCCTCCTGCTTCCTTTCTCAGGCAAACTTTTAGTGAGTTGGACTCACTGTTTGCTTTTTTGATTTCCTATTCCCTCTCTGATCTTGTCTGGTCCGTCTTCTACTCATACCACCCCACTGAAATGCACCCCGCAGGTCACTAATGATCTGTTAGGGATGGTCCTTAATCTTCATATTACTTGATGGTGATGGTAATAATAATAGGAAGAAACACTTAAACATTTGCCAGAATGGTTTTAAACACTTTATGTATGTTTACTAATTTAATCATTGCAACACCCCAAGGATAGGTACTATCACTATTTCCTTCGTACAGGTGAGGAAAAATCAAGGAACAGAGAAGTTCTGGTAACCTCCCCATTATTACACAATCCCTTTCAGCATTTGCAACTTTCCAGAAAAAAGTAGGGAGTCTACGTGGTGCATGCCAAGTCGCTTCAGTTATGTCTGACTCTTTGCGACCCTATGCACTGGAGCCCAGCAGGCTCCTCTGTCCAGGGGATTCTCCAGGCAAGGATACTGGAGTGAATTGCCATGCCCTCCTCCAGAGAGTCTTCCCGACCCAGGGATCGAACCTGTGTCTCTTATATCTCCTGTGTTGGGAGGCAGATTCTTTACCACTAGTACCACCTGGGAAGCCCCAGGAAGTCTATGCTTTCCTCCTATCTCTCTTGATCTCTTTTGTAGTCTCCTCCTTACCCAGCTTGATTTTGACATTTCCGAGGATTCTGTCTTTTTGACCCTCATCTCATACCACACAACATCCTTAAGGTGATTCCAATTTATGGCTACATGCTGATAAACTCTTATCCAAAATACCCCAAAGGCACCTCAAACTCAACAGGTCCTAAACCAAACTCACCAGCCCTGAGCCTGTTCCTGTTCCTGTTTTCCTGGTCAATTAGAACGGTACCATCATTCATTTAAGAGATCAAACTAGAACCTGAAAGTCATTTTTTCCCTCAGCTCCCACATGAGCTCCCCAAGTTATTTACTGACGTGTATACACGCACTTCACACACACTACTCACATCCCTTAAATCCATATACTTTTCTCCAACTCACCATCTGACCCTTATTTCACAATCCCATTTATCCATGCCCAGACAACAGTAGCCTATCGGTCTCTTTTCTCCTCCTTCCTAGAAGCCCCAAACCTTCCTTTACTTTGCCAGCACTAATCATTGTCATCATTTCACTCTCTGCTAAAAGTCTTTCAATGGGTCCACTCAGCTTTAAGCATAGGTGAGATATCTAGTCCTAGTCCATAAGACTCTTTGCAACTTGTCCCTGCGACTCTTTGCAACTTGTCCCTGCTTACATAACCAGCTTCATTTTCTCAGTAGGTAATTGGAGAAGCACATGCCTTAAAGAGAGAAGTTAGCATTTCTTCTTTCAAAGTATCCAACAAAACCAGTTACTAGACACTAACTTGTTTTATACTCAAGGCAATTAATTCCAAAGAGTCTGCTTATTTTAGATCATAATTTCTCCTAAAATTTCTCCCTTCTTTTGGAAAGTGAGGAAAGCTAACAGTGAGAAATTATGATGGTTAATTCACTTGATGAAAATTTACTGAACATACCTCATGGAAGACATGAAGTAGGGGAATATTAAATAGTAGCCCTCAGGTTTTGCATTTTTGTCAGGAAAAGAAAGAGGTAGACACAGCAGATGCAAACTCCACTCTGACTCTTGAATGGGGTCATCTGATTCTGAGCCCTGAATCTGAATCAGCCAGTCTGGAGGCTGGCATGCAGAAGCTAATCACTTAGCTAGTGAATGAGCAGACAGAATGTACATGTCCCAAAGAAATTTTATTAAGGGTCTGAGCTGCGGTTTTCAATCATATTTTAAACCACACAGGGCAAATCTTTTGCTACTGTGGTACTTGCTCATTTGTGCACTCTCAAATATCCCTGGTGAATGACAATCGCCTACTAAATAGGTAGCGTGTTATCCCAGCCAGGTGCAAATGAAAAGGAGCAGCAGGTCACCTCAGCCCAGATCAGGGAAGGGTGGATAATGCTGCCTCTGTACTTACTTCTGAAGGATAGTTCAGAGCTTAAATGGGAAAGATGGAACTGAGGACCCTCCAGACAAGCAGACTGGCAAGAGCAAAGATCCAGGCAGGCAAACGGAAAGCAAACTGGGGAACTTCGAGAAAACCAGTGCTCCCTCTAGAGTCCAGAGGAGACTACTGAGGTTTTCTAAGTCCAAAAGTGACTTGCAGGTAAGTCAGGGACACCCGTGCAATCTGCAGGGCACTCCCTGCCCCATCGAACCATTCATACACTTTCAAATAGCCATGTTTCAGGTCTGAAATGTATCTGAGGGAACATGATAAATTTTTGACATCTTTTGAAGCACCAAGTAAAGACAGGGTAGCTTTTGCTTTAGTGTATGGGCAAAACTGACCAGCCATGCCAACCTCACTCAGACAAGTGTGGCCAGGAATGCCTGGGGTGGGAATGATGAGTCAAGAGGAACATACGGCAGTGGGTTTCCACATCCTTTTCAATTTTGGCTACCCGGAGCTAAACATCTGAAGCTTTCTGCTTCAAAAGTTCTGAGGTACTGTTGATAAGCTTAGGTTACCCTAGTGGGTGAAAATAATGAAGTATCAAGCATTTTTCCATCAAACGCTTTGGGGAGGGGGAGGTGCCAGGGTAAAGAAAAAGAAGAAATGCAAAGTCATGCTTACCTTTCCTTGCCGCAGCCTCTTTCCTAAGTTTCCTCAATTTCTCCAAGGCCCGAAGAATATCCACCATTCTTTTGGTGTCTGTTTGTTTTTTCCTCACTTCAGATAAGACACCATCAGCAGCAGCTTTAAGTTCCTGCTCCTAAAGGAGAAAGAGAAAGAGAAGCCATGAGACCTAGTTTGGAACCTAAAGAGGAACAACCTTACACCAGAGAAAAGCTGCCTGGGCTTGAGATTTCAGAGGATTGAGCGGTCCCAGGGTTAAGAAAGACTCCACTGGATCAACATCCCAGTTTCCCGGGCCGAGCACAACTCCCCTCTACACTGCTCCAGCCCAGGGATTATCTTCTCTGCAGCGTCCACGTGGGCCCTTGTCTTTGTTTCTTCCTCAGAGTTTCTCAAGCGTGGTTCAAGGAACATCTGCATCCAACTTACCTTGTCAAGCTGGGGCTCTGTCGTTAAAAACGCAGCCTCCTGGATGCAAAGATTCAGACTAGCAGGGAGAATAAGGAATGGGGTTGGAAAGCCCAAGACTCCACAGCGTTCTCAGTGACACAAAACCACAGCCTGTGCCCCACTGCTCTAAAGTTTTTGATAGCACAGCCTTTCCAATATCTGAAAACCCATTCTTACTCTTCTTAAATTGGTTCACATGTAGATTAAATAACCCTGGTTCCTCAAGTCACTACTCACAGGATTCCCTCTCTAGTACCCTTGCAGTGGGTGGTAGGGAGAATCCTTTTGACTAAAGCTCTCTTTCCCATCTGTCAAATGAGCACTACAATTTCACCATTACAGATACACCATGCTGTTTCACTCTTTTTTTCCTGGAACTGTACATGTTGCTTTCACTTAGCTTGGACATTTCCTACAAGACTCAGCTGAGATGTCACTGAATCATCTGGGTCGCCTTCCTTGATACTTTCCCCCAACCTCCGGCTGAAATCCTAACACACACACCATGCTATACAGACACGATCCCCCATAGTTCTCTAAGCCCCTCAAGGATAAGCTCTATGTCCTATTCATCTCTATCTCCAGCACCGAATAGTGGGCCAGCCCCAGTAGGTCCTCATCAAATGTCTGTTGAACTGGCTCAAATTCCCTTAGATTAAGGCACTGCCTCTCCTTTAAAGCACTATTATATTCCTGGAGGTGTGAAGACAAAGCTTGCCATCAATACACCTCACAGGGGAGGTGGATCAGACTCAGGGCTGTGGCAGATAGGAAGAGGGAGGAAATTCTAGCTGTTTGTGGAGAGCAGAGGGAGAGGGGAAGTCTCTTGAGGAACTCAAAAGTAATGAGGATGCCTTAATTATAATATCTGACCAATTTCCAGTTTCACCCTTGCCCTCTACTTAAGAACTTGAGGTAGGTAGGCTTTGGAGTGAAACTGCCCCCAAACCAGTTGTGGGACTGTTGGCAAATTAATCTCTCTATGCCTCAATTACCTAATTTGTAAACTTAGGGTAATACTGCTTATCTCTCAGGGTTGTCACAAGATCTGGCATTTACCAGGAAGGACTGTAGGCAGCATAGTGTCTAGTATATAGTAACTGCTCAAAAATACCATTGTTCCGAACTTGAGAATACAATTGAACTTGTAAACAAAGGAATCTGGGGAAATCATCACTATTGGCCCATTAGCTAATCAGGGTATATATGTTCCTGGAGAAACAGCCCAAAATACTTTTTATTTTGTATTATTAAAATCACCGCAATACAAGACGCAAGGCCCAGACGCTTGTTCGTCTTAAATGTTACGAAGTGGACAGAAGGATGCAGCAAGAAACAGATCTGTCATCCCCGTAAGATCACTGCGAGATCATTGCGTAATCCTAAACTTGGTATTCATGAGACTTTGCAACGCACCTAGAGCATTTGTATTAGTACACGATACACCATTAACACGCAACCAAAATGGAGATATGTGGTAGGAAAGGCAAACTATCTTTTTATTTTACGGATGAGGCAAAAGAGGTTTAAAGCTGGGAAATGACAGTGCAAAGCCTCACGCCCCTTCAGGTGGCAAACACCACTATCCCGGCCCCCGCGAGCGTCCGCTGCTCTTACCCGCTTCTTCTCCTCCACCTCCTGCACGCACTGGACCCTCCAGCGGTCAATCTCCTGCTCGCGCTCTGCTGCCCGCGCGGCCTCCGCCTCCCGCTCGGCCTCGCGTTCCCGGACCCTCTCGCGAAGCCGCAGCCGCCGACGCCGGACCCTCTCCAGCCTGCGCCGCGCCTCGCCCACGTAGGCGGCCTGGGTCAGCAGCTCTAGTCGCTCGGCCAGCTCGGCGCGCAGCGGCTGTGCCTGCGCATGCAGCTGCGCCCAGGCCGCGCCATCGGCCTCGGCCTCGCGCAGGGCCTGGCCCAAATCGCGCAGCCGCCGCACCAGACGCAGGGCCCCCCGCAACCGAGCGCGCAGCTCGCCCAGGCTGGGCCCGGCGGGCGCGCGCGAGGGCACCGAGCCGCCGGCCCGCCGCGGGGTTCCGAACACCGCCTCCAGCCACTGCCGGTCGCGCAGGCGCTGCAGGGCCGCGTCCCCGAGCGCGTCGGACGGCGGCGGTGCCTCGGGCCAGCGCTGGCTCCAGGGCGGCCCCGGGCCTGGAGGCGGCGGCCGCGGGCGCTCCCCGGCGTCGTTCCCTAGGAAGGGCCGGCACTGGGGCGGCGGCGGAGGCAGCGGCGGTGGCGGCACCGGGTAGAAGGAGCCGCCGCCGCCGCCGCCCCCGCCCCCGCGGGAGACTTCGCCGGGGGCCCGGGGCTGCAGAGCCAGCGGAGGCTGGAGGAAGGGGGCGGAGGCCCCCGGAAAGGAGCCAGGCCGCTGAGGAAGAGGCGGCGGGAAGGCCGGGGAGGGTAGTGGCGGTGGCGGACAGCCGAAGGGAGCGGGAGGCGGCGGCTGCGGGGGCGGCGGGCCGGGGCGACCCGGGGTGAAGAAGGGTGGCAGAGCCATGGCCACCACGGAGGGTTCTGAGAACTGACAGGAACCGGAGAGGGTCCCGGAGAAAGTGTCTTCCGGGAGGAAGTGACGCATACCACGCGCGGCACTAGTGTGACGCTGCGGCCCAGGGACCTCCGCGCAAGGCTGGGCGTTTTCATTCAATCCTTCAACACTGCCCTTACTGAGCATTCTGGGTGCGGAGCTAGCAGCTTTGCAGTGAGATTAACAGATACAGTTCCTCTCCTTCTAGAACTACCTATTTAATCAAGTAATCATTCAAGCAAATACGGAAGTGCCGCCGTGGATGTGGGGGAAAAAAGGGCAAGAACTTACAGGAAAATTTGATTTAAAGAGGTTGGGGAAGGTCGTCCTAAGGATCTGAGACTTCGAGGTCTTAAGGGTAATTATGAATTTAATAGTAGAAATCGGAGAGAAAATGAGAGGGATGCACAGTGCGGCTGGGAACAGTGTTTACAAAAGCTCTCTAGTGGATTACAAGAGTAGGTCTGGTGTGGGAACTGAGAGTATGCCAGTGTTGATGGACCACAGAAAGCCTGAAGGAAACCTAGTGATCCTGGGAAGCGGACTAGATCATAGGATCCAGGATCTGAGATTTTAAGAACAGTGGAAAACCACTGGAGGGTGTTAAGCAGGAGGGGCAGGGAAGCCCATATGAATTGTAGATTCGTATGTTATATATAGTACAGTAAAATCCTGTGTACTCTTTACCCAGTTTCTTCCAGTGGAAACATCTTGTAGAACTGTATTACAATATCACAACCGGAATGTTATCAAGATACAGAACATTTCCATACTTCCAGGTGCCCTCATTTGCCCTTTTATAGCTACACCCACTTCCCTTGGCAACTACTAATCCTCCATTTCTGTAACTTTTTTCCTTTTGAGAATGTTGTATAAATGGACTCATACAGTACATAACCTTTTAACTGTTTTCACTTAGCATAATCCTTTAGAGATACATCCAGGTTCTTGTATCCATGTTCCTTTTTATTGCAATAAAGTTGTGCAAAATAAAAAGTTGTGCAAAATAAAAGTTGTGGATAAAATGAAACCATACTTTGTGTAGTCATTTACCTACTGAAGGATATTTGAGTTGTTTCCATTTGGAGACTACCATGAATAAAGCTACTATAAACATATCTATACACGTTTTTATGTGAACACAGACTATCATATCTCTGGAATAAATGCCTAGGAGTGTAATTGCAAGGTCATAAGTCAGTAACATGTTTTGTTTTTAAAGAAACTGCCACATTGTTTTCCAGAGTAGCTGTGCCATTTTACAGTCCCACTGCTGCTGCTAAGTCACTTCAGTCGTGTCCAACTCTGTGTGACCCCATAGACGGCAGCCCACCAGGCTCCCCCGTCCCTGGGATTCTCCAGGCAAGAACACTGGAGTGGGTTGCCATTTCCTTCTCCAATGTGTGAAAGTGAAAAGTGAGAGTGAAGTTGCTCAGTCATGTCTGACTCGTAGCGACCCCATGGACTGCAGCCTACCAGGCTCCTCCATCCATGGGATTTTCCAGGCAAGAGTACTGGAGTGGCTTGCCATTACAGTCCCACTAGCAATATATGAATCATCCGGTTTCTCACTCTCATCAGCATTGTGTGTAGTTACTATTTTTTTATTTTAGACAACCTGACAGGTGGATATTTCATTGTGGTTTTAATTTCCACTCCTTTAATGGCTACTTTATGTCAAGTATCTTTTCATATGCTCATTTGCCATCTGTATACCCTCTTCATTGAAATATCTGGTCATGTCTTTTGCCTATTTCCTAATTGGATTTTTTACTGTTGAAATTTGAGAATTCTTTATATATTCTAGATACTTTTTTTTATATGTGGCTTGCAAATATTTTTTCCCCAGTTTATAGCTTGTCCTTTCATCCTAATATGTTTGTTTAGTTTTTTCAGAGCAAACATTCTTAATCTGGATGAAGTCCAACTTACCCGTTTTTCCTCTTAGGCTTTTGGAGTCAAGTCTAAGAACTCTTAGCCCTAGATCCTGAAAACTTCTCTTTTATGCTTTTTCTAAAAGTTCTCTAGGTTTACATTTAAGTCTGTGATCCATTTTGGGTTGATTTTTGTGTCAGGTATCAAAACTTAGTTTGAGGCCCCTCACCCCACCCCTTTGGGTATCCAATTGCTCCAGTATCACATGATTAGAATTTCACAGTTGTAAAGTGATGGATGATCCCTTGGGTAAGACTCCAGCTCTGTACCATGAGAAGAACCAATATGAACCTGACTTCACTTCCGAAAGGACTTCTAATATTTCTCAGAAACTTTGTAACCTAACATTCTACGTATTTACTTGTATCTTATGTATTCACTAATATGCAATATTGTATGTAATATTTGAAGTCTTCACTTTTCATCTTAAAATTTATTAGGTAAGGTATGGATATAACTTTATATTTTCTAGATGGATGTTGTTGTTCAGTCGCTAAGTTGTGTCCAACTCTGCGATCCCACAGAGTGTAGCAGGCCAGGCTCCTCTTTCCTCCACGGCCAGAGTTTGCTCAAATTCATGCCCTTGAGTCTGTGATGCTAACTCATCCTTTGCCACCAATGGTAACTCAGTTGTCAATACCATTTATTGAATCTTCTTTTTCTAATTTGAAATATCACCTTTTTCAACACTAAGTAAGTGTTAGTCGCTCAGTCGTGCCCGACTCTTTGCAACCCCATGGACTGCAGCCCACCAGGCTCCTCTGTCCATGAGATTTTCCAGGCAAGGATACTGGAGTGGGTTGCCATTTCCTTCTCCAGGGAATCTTCCCAACTCGGGATTGAACCCGGGTCTCCTGCACTGCAGGCAGATTCTTTACCAACTGAGCTACAGGGGAAGCTCTTTTCAACACTAAATCTCCATATATATTTAGGACTTATTTCTGTACTTCTACCTTCTTTTCCATTGGTCTGTCTGTTCATGCACTGGTAGATATTTAACCTCCTCATTCTTCTTTCATTTGTTGGTTATGTCGAGAGGCTTCAGAATCAGTCTGCCTGGGGTCAATCCTGGCTGTTACTTAGCAGTTGTGTGACCTTGGTAAAGCTATCTAACTACTCTGGACTCAAGTTTCTTCATCTAGAAGGGCTGACAGGAGTAGTACTTCACAGGGTTGTTGCATTAAATGCACAGTGACACAGAGCAAGCACTATGTGCATTATCATTTTACTTGTTTACCATTCTTGCTTATTTTTCCATACGAACTTTAGAATCCATTTGCCTAATTGCATTTAAAAACTTATTGGTATTTTATTGGAATATTAAATGTATAAATTAGCATAGGGATGACAGACACCCTTTTAATGTTGAGTTTTCCCATTAAAGAACATGGGATCCCACTTTTCATTGGTGGTTGTTTAGTCACCAAGTTGTGTCGAACTCTTGTGACCCCATGGACTATATAGTCCACCAGGTTCCTCTTTCCATGGATTTTCCAGGCAAGAGCACTGGAGTGGGTTGCCATTTCCTTCTCCACTTTTCATTAGATTTGCAAAAATACCTACCCATCCACTCTTCCACTTACATTGCTATCATCTGAGTCCAATCGATCATCATCTAGTAATAGCCCCGAGTAACCCTGATTTAACCATTGATCCTTTTGGGATCAAGGGTTTGGGACCCCTGGGCCATGGACCAGTACTGGTCTGTGGCCTGTTAGGAACCGGCCACACAGCAGGTGAGTGGCAGGCTAGCCAGCAAAATTTCATCTGTATTTACAGCCACTCCACATTGCTTACATTACCGCCTGAGCACTGCCCCCTGTCAGATCAGCAGTGGCATAATAAATAAATGTAATGCACTTGAATCATCCCCAAACCATCCCCCTTTCCCTGGTCTGTGAAAATACTGAGGAAGCTGGTCCCTGGTACAAAAAAGTTTGGAGACCACTGCTCTATAGTCTGGTCTCTTATACCACAGCCAGAGTGGACTTTTAAAACTTAAAAAAGTCTTGTAATGTCATTTCTCTGTGCAAAACCTTCCAACAGCTTCTCATCTCACTCAGAATCAAAACCTGGAAGGGAACTGGAAACAGCAGGGTCAACTTGTAGTTTACTGTGAAGGAGATGTGGGTTCAAGGAAGTTATGTTTTATATGTTGATAAGAATTGATCCAGGCCGGGAGCAGCAGTAGCGGCTGGCTGCAGGTTGGGAGCTGACATCTGGCTCCTGGTAAGTGGGACACTGTGCAGTGCCCGCCACTTTCCCCAGAGTCATGGAGATCGGCACAAAGATCAGCGGTAAGATCCCAAGTACCTTTAGGGGAAATTGCAAGAATTAGGAGCTTACGTTGATTGATTTTCACATTTGTGCTTTTCTTGAACTGAATTTTTTTATATTTTTTGATATTTGAAACAAATGTCTGATAGTACTTCTGAAATGAACCTTCCTGCCTACATAGAAATGTTATGAATATTTAAGATGAAGAACTTCCTGATTACATTACGGTGATGGTGGCCAACAAGAAAAGCCAGGACCAAATGACAGAGGACCTGTCTCTGTTTCAAGGGAACAACACAATTTGATTCACCATATGGCTTCATGTATATTAGATAAATTTAGTTCTGTAACAACCGACCCCTCTAGTCTGAAGTCTTCTGATACCAACCTCTTTGATGGTAACATACCTTCAAATAAGAGCAGTTTCAGTCGAGGAGACGAGGGAAGGCACAAAGCTGCAGTGCCACCTCTTGCAGTTTGTAGCACTAGACCTGAAAAAAAGAGAATCTAGAGTTTCTACAAGTTCACAGGAGCAGAAAGCCACTAATGTCAGATTTATGATGACAGAGCTGCAACCCGACTGATGTCCACAGTGAAACCTTTGAGGGAGCTAGCACCCTCTGAAGATGTGATTGATATTAAGCCAAAACCAGATGATCTTATTGATGAAGAACTCAATTTTGTGGAGGAGAAATCCTTATCTCAGAAAAAAAAAACTACAGTGACAATTACTTATGGTTCTTCTTGCCCTTCTATTGAAATTTATCGACCACCTGCAGGTCAAACGCAGACAGTGGTGCTCATGTAAACAGATTGCAATTTCAACAGCAGCAAAACAGTATTCATGTTGCCAAGCAACTTGATATTCAGGGTAGCCAGGTGTATGAAACAGGACATCTGTATGAACCAGAAATGCTTGACAGCTTAGAAGAGACTTATAGTCCCTTCCTCAGGAACAACTCAGAACTGATGAGTATTGAGGAAGAAAATTTTCAGAAGAGAAAGTTGCCTGTGGTAGGTTCAGTTGTTAAAGTAGAAAAATTCAGTCACGAGGGAGAAGAGGAGGAGGAAGATAAGGATTGTGGGTCCCATACTGGAAGCATCTCCAGCAGTGTGTCAGTGCCAGCAAAACCTGAACGGAGACCTTCACTTCCATCTTCTAAACAATCTAACAAGAATCTAATTTTGAAGACCATATCTGAAGCTCAAGAATCTGTAACAACTAACTATTCTACAGTCTCACAGAAACAGACACTTTCAGTTGCTCCCAGAACTTGAACTCAAGACGAATTGTTAGCAGAAATGGTCCAGGGACAAGGCAGAGTCCCAAGAATAAGTTCTCCCATTAAAGAAGAGGAAGCAAAAGGAGATAATATAGACAAGTCAAGGAACTCAACAGAGGCAGTTGTTATCCCAATTGCAAATTGACCCCGTGATGGCAGAGACTCTGCAGATCAGTCAAGATTACTATGACATGGAATCCATGGTCCATGCAAACACAAGATCATTTATTCTGAAGAAGTCAACGGATACTAGTTCCTATCTGAGCAACTAGTAGTGGCACCAAACCAGGAGTCGGGGATGAAAACTGCAGATACCCTTCGGGTATCTTCAGGACAACTTATGCAGACATGAGATCTTGTACAACCAGATAAACCTCAAGTCCTGAGTTTATAGTGACGCTGGATGGTGTCCCCAGCACCCCACCACCACCACAGGATACATGTCAGATCAAGAGAAGGACATGTGCTTTTAAGGAATGAGACCCACACACCACCCTGCAGCTTCATATGACGGACTCGCAGGTCTCCTCCACCCAAAGCAGTTACACTTGCTGAGCAGGCAGCTTGAGGACCCAGATGGCAGCTTTTCAAACGCTGAGATTAGTGAACTGAGCCTGGCACAGAAACCAGAAAAGCTGTTGGAGCACGGCAAGTACTGGCCTGCCTGCAAAAACAGGGACAAATGTGCTTACCATCACCGTGTCACCTTGCAAAGCCTTTCCCAATTGTAGATTTGCTGAGAAGTGTTTGTTCATCCCAGTTGTAAATATGATGCAAAAATGTACTCAACCAGACTGTCCCTTCACTCATATGAGCCAAACAACCCCAGGACTGCCTCCAAAACCAGCACTGCCTTCTAGTAGTCAGCTCTGCTGCTACTTCCCAGCTTGTAAGAAAATGGAATATCCCTTTTACCATCTGAAACACTGTAGATTTAACACTCAGTGTACATGACCTGACTGTACGCTTTATCATCCCACCATTACTGGACCAGCACGACATGCCTTGAAATTCAACCTCAGACCAGTGAATGACACCCAGTCCTACCTGACAGAAGACTGTGGAGTTTGAAAGTTTCCATCTACCGATGAAAGATATTGTACAGAATTTGTCAAATCTTTGAAACTTGGAATATATTGCTTTCATAATATGAAGTTTATTGCCTATCTGAAGTGTCTAATTTTTCAAGTTTGTAAGTTTATTAAGTGATTTTAACATTGGGTCTTTTTTTGTTGTTTTGACTATGGAAAGACAATTTAAGGAAAAAATGAATTGTATTAAAACATTTGAGGCGTGTATATAAAAAAATTGATCCAATTGACATATACACCCTACTGTATATAAAATAGATAATAAGAACCTACTGCATAGCAAAGGAAACTCTATTCAATGAGCTATAATAGCCTATATAAGAAAAGGAACTAAAACAGGGTGGATATATGTATAGTATATCCCCTACATATGAACAAGTTCCATTCTGAGAATGCATTTGTAAGTCCAACAAGTTAGCGTAGGTATGCAACTAACAAAATCAGCTATATAGTTCAGTTCAGTTCAGTCGCTCAGTCATGTCCGACTCTCCGCGACCCCATGAATCAGAGCACGCCAGGCCTCCCTGTCCATCACCAACTCCCGGAGTACACTCAAACTCATGTCCACAGAGTCGGTGATGCCATCCAGCCATCTCATTCTCAGTCGTCCCCTTCTCCTCCCGCCCCCAACCTTTCCCAGCATCAGAGTCTTTTCCAGTGAGTCAACTCGTCACATGAGGTGGCCAAAGTATTGCAGTTTCAGCTTTAGCATCAGTCCTTCCAATGAACACCCAGGACTGATCTCCTTTAGAATGGACTGGTTGGATCTCCTTGCAGTATAAGGGACTCTCAAGAGTCTTCTCCAACACCACAGTTCAAAAGCATCGATTCTTCGGCGATCAGCCTTCCTCACAGTCCAACTCTCACATCCATACATGACCACGGGAAAAACCATAGCCTTGACTAGACGGACCTTGGTTGGCAAAGTAATGTCTCTGCTTCTTAATATACTATCTAGGTTGGTCATAACTTTCCTTCCAAGGAGTAAGCGTCTTTTTATTTCATGGCTGCAATCAGCATCTGCAGTGATTTTGGAGCCCAAAAAAATAAAGTCTGACACTGTTTCCACTGTTTTTCCATCTATTTCCCATGAAGCGATGGGACCAGATGCCATGATCTTTGTTTTCTGAATGTTGAGCTTCAAGCCAACCTTTTCACTCTCCTCTTTCACTTTCATCAAGAGGCTTTTGAGTTCCTCTTCACTTTCTGCCATAAGGGTAGTGTCATCTGCATATCTGAGGTTATTGATATTTCTCCCAGCAATCTTGATTCCAGCTTGTGCTTCTTCCAGACCAGCGTTCCTCATGATGTACTCTGCATATAAGTTAAATAAGCAAGGTGACAATATACAACCCTGACGTACACCTTTTCCTATTTGGAACCAGTCTGTTGTTCCATGTCCAGTTCTAACTGTTGCTTCCTGACCTGCATACAGGTTTCTCAAGAGGCAGGTCAGGTGGTCTGGGATTCCCATCTCTTTCAGAATGTTCCACAGTTTATTGTGATCGACACAGTCAAAGCTATATAGTACTGTACTGTAACAGGTTTACATTACTTTTCACACAAATAATACATTAAAAACAAACACAAAAAATAAAGAAAACATTTAAAATCTTATAGTGCAGTACTTTGCAAATACAACAGCTGGCATACAGGGGCTGGCATCAAGTGAACAGGCAAGGAGAGTTACTGACTGGTAGAGGGAGAGGAGGTGGAGATGGTGGAGGTGAAGGATTGTCAGCAACTGGAGTCAGAGGGCAAGATGCAATTACACTCCTGCCTGACACTGATGGCAGAGGTCCTGGTTCCTTGCTGGATTCAATTCTATCCACCCTCTGGAAAAAACAATCCAGTGATGTCTGGGTAGTAGCTCTTTTTCTTTTGCCATGGATGACATGGTTCAGTTCAGTTCAGTTCAGTCGCTCAGTCGTGTCCGACTCTCCGCGACCCCATGAATCACAGCACGCCAGGCCTCCCTGTCCATCACCAACTCCCGGAGTTCACTCAAACTCATGTCCACAGAGTCGGTGATGCCATCCAGCCATCTCATTCTCCGTTGTCCCCTTCTCCTCCCGCCCCCAACCTTTCCTAGCATGAGTCTTTTCCAGTGAGTCAACTCGTCGCATGAGGTGGCCAAAGTATTGCAGTTTCAGCTTTACCATCAGTCCTTCCAATGAACACCCAGGACTGATCTCCTTTAGAATGGACTGGTTGGATCTCCTTGCAGTCCAAGGGACTCTCAAGAGTCTTCTCCACCACCACAGTTCAAAAGCATCAATTCTTCAGCGATCAGCCTTCTTCACAGTCCAACTCTCACATCCATACATGATGCACGGGAAAACCTAGACGGACCTTTGTTGGCAAAGTAATCTCTATGCTTTTTAATATACTATCAAGGTTGGTCATAACTTTAATACCAGACCACCTGACCTGCCTCTTGAGAAACCTGTATGCAGGTCAGGAAGCAACAGTCAGAACTGGACATGGAACAACAGACTGGTTCCAAATAGGAAAAGGAGTACGACAAGGCTGTATACTGTCACCTTGCTTATTTAACTTATATGCAGAGTACATCATGAGGAACGCTGGGCTGGAATAAGCACAAGCTGGAATCAAGATTGCTGGGAGAAATATCAATAACCTCAGATATGCAGATGACACTACCCTTATGGCAGAAAGTGAAGAGGAACTCAAAAGCCTCTTGATGAAAGTGAAAGAGGAGAGTGAAAAGGTTGGCTTGAAGCTCAACATTCAGAAAACAAAGATCATGGCATCTGGTCCCATCACTTCATGGGAAATAGATGGAAAAACAGTGGAGACAGTGTCAGACTTTATTTTTGGGGGCTCCAAAATCACTGCAGATGCTGACTGCAGCCATGAAATTAAAAGACGCTTGCTCCTTGGAAGGATGACATGGCAGCATGGATTAATTTCTGAATGGCTGCTGCAAACTGTGTACCATTCTACGTTCAGGTTCCATGCCTCAAGAACAGTACCTCCTCAAATAAGGAAAATCCCCTTGCCATTTCCCGTGTCATCAATCTACTGGGTTCTTCAGTTACTTCTTTTCTCTGGACCCAATCAGTTACTAATGGGTCTTCAACAGCAAGCCTGTGTTTCACAGCAAGGAGTTCAATGAAGTTGCGCTCTTGCAGATCTAGATCGTTTCTTGCTGAGGGACCACTAAGTTGCTGAAGACCTATTTGGACTCCTCATCCGCCTTCTCAAACCCATGGAAATCATGAACAGCCAGCCAGCAAAGGTACTTCCAAACCATGCATGGTGATAGCTGTAACCTCACACCAAAGTCAGTTTTTATGTCTTGTAAATGTGACAGTCCTTCCAAAACTGTCCCAAAGTTGTTCCTGATTCACTGCCTGATGAAAAGTGTGACATAAATATTTCTTCAAAGTTGTTGTAACCCCCTGGCCCACAGACTGGACAAGCAATGTAGTGTTCGGTGGCAGATGTACTACTTTGCCATTGGGGTGAAAGCCACCCACAAATGGTGGTGGCCTGGAGCACGTTGAGTAGCAAAAGAATGAGTGGGACATCCTTCTCCAAGCAACATTTCTCTGCCTCTGGGATAAAATGGTGTTAAAGCCACCTGGAAAATGGCCTGTGTAATCCAGGCTTTGGCATTACTCTTCCACATAACAGGAAGAGGGCCCTTGGCTACGGTTTTAGGGGCTTTTGGGTTCTCTGAATAATAAACTAAGACAGGCTTCAGCTTCCTATGCCCAGAAGCACTGTCACCAGAGTCAGCCTATCCTTTCCTACTTTATTGCCAGGCAGCAACTTTCCCTCCTTACTGATGTAACTTTGGTCTGCCACCCTCTTCCAGTACAGCCCTGTCTCATCCACATTAAAAATCTCCTTGAGTAAGTGTACACCTTCAGCAATAACTTCCCAAAGTGTTTCAGGAAATTTCCAGGCAGCTACCATATCTATAGTTGCTGCCTCACCACTTGCTTTTACATTGTGAAGGTCGGCTCGTCTTGATTCTGGAAACACAGTCCAGTTCTCCATGTTTCAAGTCTTCATAAGGGCTTTTAGGTTTCTCTTGAATCAGCATTAAGCTGAGCAGGACTTGACGCTAATGCTGATCCTGTTTCTCCATCTCCTCCATCACTTTCCCACATTTCTTTGATATTATCGGCACAGACTTCATGTTTCATGGTCTTATCCTTGTTCTTTAGAATTGCGCCAGTGGTTGAACAGTTTACGTCATAAGAATGAGCGACGTCTACCATCTTTTCACCTCCCTCTGCTCTCCCGATGATTTTCACTTTTCTTTCTTTCCATCATTATCGTTTGGCACTTCACAGAAGTACCAGCTACTTTTTACCACTTTTATGCTTGCTTCTGCACAGCCTGGGCTTGAAACAAAGATACTATATTACTGTACTCTATACAGTGCTGTACAGTACACAAAAGCACCACTTGCACAAGATGCACACACATGACAAGGTACACCAGATATATTAACTAACTTACGTAACTGGACATGTGAATGCATGTTTACATTTTTGAAAGTTTGCAACTTGAAGGTTCATATGCTGAGGACTTACTGTGTAACTGATTCACCTTGCTGTACACCTGAAACTACACTGTAAATCAACTATATTCCAATTTAAAAAAAAATTGATCAGATGGAAGGAAAGCAATGAGGTAGGAGACAAAGGGCAAGTGCTGGAGAAATGTTTGCAAGTAGATCTCTAGTTATGTCTCCTCCAATTTACCACAGAACCTTCCCAACAATTTAAAACACGTATCTAGTGATGTTCAATTCTCATGCTTAAAATCCTTTTAATAGCTCTCCATTATTTTCTGAATAAAATTACAACTTGATTTGGCATATTCTATATTTTTAAAAAACGTTTGGAGCAGGTGATGGGCTCCCTGTGTAATAATGTGGAGCAACTGAGTTTTGATAAAAGGGATTCTTCAGTTGTAACTGGAGAGAAAGGTTGGGTGTTAAAGCACATAGATTTATAGATTTGATAGTGGGAAGATGAGTTCCATCTTGTGATGGTTCCTCAATGTAAGGCCAAGTAAGATGGAGACGGGAGAGAATATATTAAACAGTCATCTCAGAGGAGTAACATGTAGTCATACAGGTTGGCTATTTCTCAACTCCTAAAGCTCCCTGGTTGTTTCACATTTCTGAGATTTTAATTTTCATGATTCCTTTCTGGCAAATTCCTACTTGTTTTTCCAGATTTTCCAGAAAGGAGTATCAAAATTAAAATCTCTGAAATGTGAAACAACTAGGGAGCTTTAGGAGTTGAGAAATAGGCAACAAGTATGACTTCATGTTACTTCTCTGAGATTACTGTATAGTATATTCACAGCTGGTACCTACCTCACTTCCATTATTATAATACACTGATGTTTGCATTTCCTTTCCCTAATAGACTAAGCTTCTTTGAAAACTTGGCCTGTACTCCTAGTATGGGGCCCATGCAGGATCACGTTTAATGGTAAACATTAATCAGTGTTTAACACAAACAGACTTTTTGTTGGTAGAATCCACAACTAGGAGAATCAGAGGAATATGAAAGTGCCAAAGGTTAACCAGTCTCTAGAATAAACCAGCTTGTGATACCTGTGTCCTTTTTAAAATGGCACTGCATTATGGACACACCACAACAAGGGCTTTCATTTAATCCTTTTGTTTTATTCAAATGCCAAAACAAGTTTCAAGATACAAATCGTAGTTGTGTTTGATTTAAAAACATCAATTATGCTTTGTTAACAACTTTCAAAACCAAATGTAAGTTGTTATGACTAAAACGTCTCCCAGTCCATTTCTGGAGGACTACCTTTAATACATTTAGTAGCTATTCCAATTTTCACTCTACAAAAAGGAAAATGATGAGCCTGTAAGAAAAAGATAATGAACAGTTATGATATGAAACCCTTCCTGAGAAGAACATTAACCATTTCTAGGGAGACCAGGGATACCGGTTTCTGTTCATACTACTGCAACCAGGCTGAAACACTTTGCAGAAGTGCATTTCTGGTCCTACCCCAACCATAATAGATATCTCTTATTACATCACAGAAAACCCAACTCCATCAACAAGATTTAGAATTTGCTAATAGTTTAAGGTTCTTTCCCTAAGAAAAGGGATAGGGTGCAGTTAAAAGAAAAACTCAAGAGTTTATAAACCAAAAATTAAAAACAAATGTTTAAAGGTACTCTGATTTAAACAATTTCCAATAAGGCTGAACTGAAGGAACAGTATAGAAACTTGTATCAATATAGAGGGAAAGAAAAAAATTTTTAAGGTATCCAAGTATTTTAATATTCATGGCATCAGTTTCACTAAGCCCCCCAAACCTCCCCTGCTATTGCTATATAATGAAAGTTAATAACTTACATTTTAATATGAACACATTCACTTCTGCTGATAGTAAAGCATAGATTTTCTTTAATGTTCCATGAAGCCAAAGAATTAGACAAATATTCAGCACCAGAAAACAAAAACAAGTATTTTAGATAAGTGTAAGGATATTTTATTTAGTTTAGCACATGGCTGTTATGACTGATGCTGCATGCTATTTTTAGAATTAGATGTAGTCTTTTTCTAAAGATTTAAGGCAGACTTTTAATTTCATCTGCTCATTCACGGTACTAAAGTGGATCAAAGATGGCAAATAAATCAGACAAGTTAGCAGGAGAATGGTCTTTTCTTATAGTACCAACGGGAAGTCAGTGTCATGCATCAGTGGACAAGACTAAGAACACAGCTAAACAAATCATCAAAGTATGGCTCTTCAGGGTACTTTTTTCCATGAAATCTTTAACTACTTGGAAACTCCTGTTCCAATTTTTAAGATGAATAAAATTCTAACATTTTTCAGGAAACAAACGTGAGTAGGCAAAGTTAAGCTAAAGAATGGAATCCCAACTTCAATTTTAAAGAATTTATTTTCCCATTTGTAGAGTAACATTATTGTAAAATCCACAGTTATCGCAACACCTGCATTGCTTAAAAGAACGCCTAAGATATTGTTTAAAGTATATTTTTTAAAAACCGAAACAAAATAATGTACATATTCTCTTGGAACATTGTATCATTAAAGTCCACGTAATGTCAGTCTGTATAAATCAATGTGATGTTACATAATATACATGATCTGATTTTTATCCTAAAAGCTTCTGACCATGTATATGATATCCAAGATAGATCCAATGCTTTTAATGTCAGACTGCAGAGACAGTTATGATCCTAAACAAAAGAAGGACAACTTTATATACACAACAGAAGTCTGACAGTTTAGCTGTTTGCAGCATCTGCTTGGCGAGGCCATCCTTCTTCTTCAACTCCAGAGTCATACTCCTCTTCTGAGGATTCTTTGGTTGGAGCCCTATAATGAAAAGTCATCAGTGTTTTTCTGTTTTAATAAGAATTAGGGGTAAATACAACTTCTCAAAAAATAAATAATAAATTAATCCACCTAGTTAGAAAAACTGCACAAAGAAAGAAAGTATTAAGAGTACTTCTAATATTAAGATTGCTTAATGGTAAATATGAGAAACATTTGAGCACACAACCAAAAACTATAAGTAATTTCCCAGTTTTTTTTAACTGAAACAAATCAACAACCAGGCTTCAACAGTGAAGGCCTTTTCTCCAGCAAAAGAAGCAGAATCTGTTATTTTAACTAAAATACTTATATGTCAATGGAAAGATGTTGAAAGCTTCTGATCAAACCAATATGACTCAAATTAGCCAAAATTATGATTAGACCACAATTCTTTTGTATATTAATAGTAAACAATAAAATGAGAGATTATACCTCTTTGAATAAGTAAAGGTTGTTCAAAACCAATCAACTGCCTCATAAGTTACCTTAGAAGATAAGCATAAAATGTAACATACCTTGTGACAGAAGTCTATTTTTTGTGTACGTAACATTCATGTCAAGCATTGTTTAATAAATATTTATTGAATAGACTGGGGTCAGTAAACTACAGCCTGCTGGCCAAATAAGTCTGTCATTTGTTTTTGTAAATATTTATTTGAACACAGACATGGATCACTCATTTATGGACTGGAACTATCAGCTGTAAGGACAGAGTAGCTACAATACAAATTGTATGGCCCCGAAATGTTAAAATAGCCCTGTACTGGACAGTTTACTGACCCCTAGAATAGTTAAATAAAAGCAGTGAAAGATATGTCAAATTTGTCAACTGATAAGATACAACTAAGAGGAATATTATGTCAACAAAGTTTTGGTCTTATGAAAGACATGAAACAAGTAATAAATAAATTATAGAATTAGAAGCAAAGTTCATTTAAATCTTTTCATTTAGATTACTTTATGTCTTTTTTGATACTTCTTTTAGGAGAAAAAAGTGGAGGCTAGTTTTGAAGATCAATTTCCAAGAAGACAAAATATTTTATAAACCAAAATTAGAAAAGTTTTCTACAGAATATTTGAGATAACTGATTCCTTTATGAATATAAAGATTTTCACACAACTGTATGACAGACCAATAAACCATAGCAATAAAGAATGATCTTAAGTTTTAGACCTGTTTTAGTTTGACAATACACTTTACCGGATGTATCCTGGTTCCTTCTTTCCTTCTACTACTTCTTTGTCAACCTCCACACATACAATATCAGAATTAGGGACTTCGAACATTGGTTCTAGTAACAGCTTTTCCTAAAGAGTAAAAAAGTAATGAATTACATGGAAAACTGAGGTTACATACAAAATACTTGTTTTCTATAGGTTATCAATCAAATTCATCAACTCAAGAAATATTATGGAGTCCCTATGATGCATCAGGAACTGAATTTTGAAAAGTCACTGTAAAAGCTTTCATATTCTTCATATTAAAACAGATTCTAACTAAATTCGGACAGAAGTCATTCTACAAGGGAAAGCTTGTCTGCAGTTCTGCCTACTTAGGTCACCCTGCACCTACAAAGACTGTACTTTCATTCTGCATGTGATCAGATATTACTCAAGAAGCATTTCTGACATACTTTATCACCAAAGGAGGTCAACTGGTAGTCCTTAATCTGAAAATGACTTAATTTTAAATCATCTATACCAAGCTATAACTTCAAATATGCATCTGTCTCAACTGCTGCAGTAGATCTAAAGTAATTTACTAAAGAAAACTAATTTTACCTATGGGTAGCAGCTGGATTATGTTCCATGTTAAGGAAAATACTGGTTGAATACATCAAATTTTCTAAAATTGTCAACTATATTACCTTTTCTTCTAGCTTACATGTTTATAAATCTGTCACAGCACCTGAAGTTGACACCTTTATTAAAGCATTATCTCAAACTGTGACAGATGTGTAGTTCTGTCCAAAAAGTCCTACTTAGATGAGAAAAGTAATACCAAGCAGTGAAATCCTCAGAGAACAGACCATGTGCTTGCTTTTGCAGTATGTAGAGAAACAGTAACCTTGTATAGCCACACCAGGGAGGGGAAAGACCTTTAAGAAAGAGGGTGGCTGAAAAGTAGGCTGTGTCACCAGGACTTGTAACAAAATTAAAATAGTGAGTTCATACTATACTGAAGAATTTAGAAATAAAATGTTATAATATCTACAACTTAACTTCAAACATAAAACAACAATGAGAATTTCAATGGTTCTGAGCCACTCTGGAGCTTAGTCAAAAGGCCTGTGTAGGGTTTTCTAAAAACTTTCTTCCCATGATCCTGATTTCCTCTATTTCATTAATCACATTAAGTGTATGTCCTTTGTTGCAAACACCTTGAAGTTCCATTTCAGAAAGAAGAAAAGGGACTTCCCTGGCAGTCCAGTGCTTCCACCGGAAGGGTTCAAACCCTGGTTGGGAAACAAAGATTCTGCATGCTGCACAGTGTGGCCAAAATATACAAGAAAAAAAAAAAATCACAAAATATATTAGACCAAATTTCTGGATATATTTCCAAAGGAAAAACATGGAGGTTTAGTATTCTCAAAATTCAGATCAAGAAATAATCTAGTTTTTGTAAATTTATGCCAACTTACCATAATGGACCGGAGGCCTCGTGCACCTGTTTTTCGTTCTAGTGCCAATCTGGCTATAGCTTTTAAAGCATCTTCAGTAACATTCAGTTCACACTACAAATACATTCAAAAGAAATAATTCAGATAATATTTGATGATGATGTTTTCCTAATAAAATCATGCAGTATTTGATCTATTACCTATCACTACCTATCACCATTACTGGTCTTTTTATAACAAGAGATGAATGCCCTGATTTTACAGGTAAAGAAATGTTCCAGAGAGTTAAGTACACTGATTCACTAATACTTAAAAACACAGAATCTTGTGTCTGGACTGATCCTATCTCCTTTCAGACTCAAGTATTTTTAGATTGTAACTTAAGCTTCTGAGAAAATACTCAAGAAGTGTTACTAACTCTCTCATCCCATAGAACAAAGGTACAATTTTAAGACAAGTCTCTCTAAATTACCACAAATATAAAAAATTACTATGAACTTAATATACCTCCTCCTAAAAAATAAGATCTTGGTACTAAAAAACTTTTGGTTATTAATTTCTACCTCCAGAAAATGTAAAACTTACACAAGGTAATCATCTCTCATGATGCTTTAGAATCTTGCTTTCAAAAAGCACTTGTTTCTATGAATTAGCTTATGAGATAGTTAACAGCATGAATCAAAGTTTGTCCTTAGTTCCTGAAGAGGTTTTCTAAATTAACATGGATTTTCTAGGACTTTATTCAACATTTATTGAACCCAGATGTGTTTAAATATTAGAAACTGAATGATGAATCAGATACCACCTTTACCCTCAAGAAACTTAAGTATATTGGATGGTGACAAATTAGCAAAATAGCATTTACAGCATAGTGTTTGCACATGGTGCTAAGAGAACAATAAAAGTGGGGACATCTAAATAAGGCTAGGGGACCACTGAAGCATTTTTAAGGACGGGAGTAAAATAATAAGCTTTGGTTTATTCATTCAATAAATATTTATTAAGCACTTAATATCTATTTGTTGAACACTATGTTCAATAATTTTAAAAAGATCCATTCTGGAAGTAAAGTGGGAGATGGTATTTTGGCAGTAGTGGTCAGAGACAAACTTTAGGTAAGGAAACCCAATTAGGAAGCAAATGCATGGGTCAAGGTGGAGAATGATAAAGGAAACTGACCTGAGGTAGAAAGAGTGGCAATGGAGAGAAGGAGACTAATGTTTTGTGACACTAAGTTCATAAAACCCAAACATCTGCTGATTGGATATATGGCTCCAAGTGTCTGACTGCAGAGAAGTAGATGTGAGAGCTAACTTTAGGAAAAAATATACCTAGCATGTCATAATGAAAGGATTTAGAATATCAAGGCTGAAAAGACAATTCTGTGTGCCTAGCCTGAGGGGTTAGCCTTAGGCTGCTAGCCTTAGGCTAGCTATATCCTTAGGCTTCAAGCTACAAGGCTGACTTTAACTAAGAAAAAATTTAAGCCAACTCATAAGTGTCTAACACAACACAACGTGCCTTCCCTGATTCCTCGATCCATATTTAGTGAGTAATAGGCTGGCCTGTTCCTGCCAACAGAATCTGCCTGCCAATGCAGGAGACACAGGCTCAATACTTAGGCTGGGAAGATCCCCTGGAGGAGGAAATGGCAACCCATTCCAGTATTCTTGCCTGGAAAATTCTATGGACAGAGGAACCTGGTGGGCTACAGTCCACACTGTGGCAGAGTCAGATACAACTGAGACACTGAGTGCACACGCACACACACAGGCTGGTATTCCTGACGAGAAGTACTGCTTTTTAATTTGTTAGGCTAACATATGCAGATTTTCCATAGCAAAAAAATACACGTAAGGAAGTATCAAAAATAAAGATCTAACCTTATCCATGCTGAATAAGGCTTGGTACTGAGGGATAACAGCATTACGTGGCTCAGTTAGTATTTGTACAAGTGTTTTCTCATCTAGGCTATGCAAAGGAACTACCACAGGCAACCGTCCCACAAACTCAGGAATCATGCCAAACTCAATGAGATCTCTGGCTTCCACATGACGTAACAAACGATCTTTTTCTTCAATGTCCTGGTGAGTATTTGATTCTCCACTTCGATTGGCAAGGTCAGCAGCAGCTGCAGCCCTTCTACCTTTTCCCAGATTAGATGGTGTTCCAAATCCAAGATACTGCCAAAGAAAACACAGGTATTGCAAATAACAGAATGAAGCTGCATCCTGTTCTGCATTCTGCATGCATATCTCAGGTGATCTTTGCAACAAAGTATTATCATTTATATTTTACAATGAATAAAAAAGGCTTAGAGAGTAGGGCCTATGGAACAAGCAGCCTTACAAGTAAATTATCCATAAGTGTCTTAAGTCATTGGTAAGCATTCTATTAAAGTCATAATTTCGGGTTGCACACTACCAGACTATACGATAAGTTAGAACACTGTATGAGTTCAGTTCAGTTCAGTCGCTCAGTCATGTCCGACTCTCTGCGACCCCATGAATCACAGCACGCCAGGCCTCCCTATCCATCACCAACTCCCGGAGTTCACTCAAACTCATGTCCACAGAGTCGGTGATGCGATCCAGCCATCTCATTCTCGGTCGTCCCCTTCTCCTCCCACCCCCAACCCTTCCCAGCTTCAGAGTCTTTTCCAGTGAGTCAACTCGTCACATGAGGTGGCCGAAGTATTGCAGTTTCAGCTTTAGCATCAGTCCTTCCAAGGAACACCCAGGATCGATCTCCCTTAGAATGGACTGGATGGATCTCATTGCAGTCCAAGGGACTCTTGCAAGAGTCTTCTCCAAAACCACAGTTCAAAAGCATCAATTCTTCGGCGATCAGCTTTCTTCACAGTCCAACTCTCACATCCATACATGACCACGGGAAAAACCATAGCCTTGACTAGACGGACCTTAGTTGGCAAAGTAATGTCTCTGCTTTTTAATATATTATCAAGGTTGATCATAACTTTCCTTCCAAGGAGTAGTAAGCATCTTTTAATTTCATGGCTGCAATCAGCATCTGCAGTGATTTTGGAGCCCAAAAAAAACAAAGTCTGACACTGTTTCCACTGTTTTCCCATCTATTTTCCATGAAGTGATGCGACCAGATGCCATGATCTTTGTTTTCTGAATGCTGAGCTTCAAGCCAACCTTTTCACTCTCCTCTTTCACTTTCATCAAGAGGCTTTTGAGTTCCTCTTCACTTTCTGCCATAAGGGTAGTGTCATCTGCATATCTGAGATTATTGATATTTCTCCCAGCAATCTTGATTCCAGCCTGTGCTTCTTCTAGCCCAGCGTTCCTCATGATGTACTCTCCTTATAAGTTAAATAAGCAAGGTGACAATATACAGCCTTGACACACTCCTTTTCCTATTTGGAACCAGTCTGTTGTTCCATGTACAGTTCTGACTGTTGCTTCCTGACCTGCATACAGGTTTCTCAAGAGGCAGGTCAGGTGGTCTGGTATTCCCATCTCTTTCAGAATTTTCCACAGTTTTTTGTGATCCACACAGTCAAAGGCTTTGGCATAGTCAATGAAGCAGAAATAGATGTTTTTCTGGAACTCTCTTGCTTTCTCCATGATCCAGCGGATGTTGGCAATTTGATCTCTGGTGCCTCTGCCTTTTCTAAAACCTGCTTGAACATCTGGGAGTTCACGGTTCACGTATTGCTGAAGCCTGGCTTGGAGAATTTTGAGCATGACTTTACTAGCGTGTGAGATGAGTGCAATTGTGCGGTAGTTTGAGCATTCTTTGGCATTGCCTTTCTTTGGGATTGGAATGAAGACTGACCTTTTCCAGTCCTGTGGCCACTGCTGAGTTTTCCAAATTTGCTGGCATATTGAGTGCAGCACTTTCACAGCATCATCTTTCAAGATTTGAAATAGCTCAACTGGAATTCCATCACCACCACTAGCTTTGTTCGTAGTGATGCTCTCTAAGGCCCACTTGACTTCACATTCCAAGATGTCTGGCTCTAGGTCAGTGATCACGTTATCGTGACTATCTTCGTCGTGAAGATCTTTTTTGTACAATTCTTCTGTGTATTCTTGCCACCTCTTCTTTATATCTTCTGCTTCTGTTAGGTCCATACCATTTCTGTCCTTTATCGAGCCCATCTTTGCATGAAATGTTCCCTTGGAATCGCTAATTTTCTTGAAGAGATCTCTTGTTTTTCCTATTCTGTTGTTTTCCTCTATTTGTTTGCATTGATCACTGAGGAAGGCTTTCTTATCTCTCCTTGCTCTTCTTTGGACAGACAGCTATTTTGCTCTTTTGCTCAGATAGCTATTTTGCTTTTTTTCATTTCTTTTCCATGGGGATGGTCTTGGTCCCTGTCTCCTGTACAATGTCATGAACCTCCATCCAGAGTTCATCAGGCACTCTATCTATCAGATCTAGTCCCTTAAATCTATTCCTCACTTCCACTGTATGAGTTAGATTTTATAAAAGAGCATGTAAGGATGACATCAAACAAAAATGGTAACTTTGTTGCAAAAGGTTGTGTATCTAAGATGTATGGACCTTGCTTTACTCTGTATGAAGAACTATACTCCAGGTAACTGTCATAGAGTTTGATTTTGATGTCATACAACTTTTTCAAAGTACAAGAGAAGTACATGATATATGAGAAAACAGTCTAAGTTAAAAATTCATTCTAAATATTCTGTGTATGTGGACAGTGACTCTATCAGAAAGCAAAATACTTTGCATTCAATAATGTAAACATTTAAAAAAAATTTTTAGGATGTACCTTTCCTTTTTTTAAAAAATTATTTTTAATTGAAGGTTAATTGCTTTACAGTATTCTGCTGGTTTCTACCAAACATCAACATGAATCAGTCATAGGTTTACCCATGTCCCCTCCCACTTGAACATCCCTCCCACCTCCCTCCCCACCCCACCAGGTTTTTACCGAGCCCCAGCATGAGCTCCCTGAATCACACAGCAAATCCCCACTGGCTCTCTATTTTCCAGTGGTAACGCATGTTTCCACGTTACCCTCTCCATACATCCCACCCTCTCCTTCCTCCCGCCCCAGCAGTGTCTGTAAGTCTGTCCTCAGTGTTTGTGTCTCCACTTCTGCTCTGCAGGCGTGCTACTGTTCAGTCGCCAAGTCATGTCCAACTCTTTACAACCCCATGGACTACAGCACACCAGGCTTCCCTGTCCCTCACCAGTTCCTGGAATTGCCCAAGTTCATGTCCATTGCATCAGTGATTCATCTCATCCTCTGTCGCTCTCTTCTCCTTCTGCCTTCAGTCTTTCCCAATGTCAGGGTCTTTTCCAATGAGTCTGCTGTTCGCATCAGGTGGCCCAAATATTGGAGCTTCAGCTTCAGCATCAGTCCTTCCAACAAATATTCAGGGTTGATTTCCTTTAGGATTGACTGGTTTGATCTCCTTGTTGTCCAAGGGATTCTCAAGAGTCTTCTCCAGCACCACAATTTGAAAGCATCAATTCACTGGCACTCAGCCTTCTTTATGGCCCAACTCCCACATCTGTACATGACTACTAAAAAAATCATAGCTTTGACTACACAGAACTTGTTGGCAAAGTGATGTTTCTGCTTTTTAATATGCTACCTAGGTTGGTCATAGCTTTTCTTCCAAGGAGCAACCATCCTTTAATTTCATGGCTACAATCACCGTTTGCAGTGATTTTAGAGCCCGAGAAAATAAACTTTCTGTTTCCACTGTTTCCCCATCTATTTGCCATGAAGTGCTAAGACCAGATGCCATGATCTTAGTGTTTTTAAAACTGAGTTTTAAGCCAGCTTTTTCACTCTCCTCCTTCATTCACATCAAGAGGTTCTTTAGTTCCTCTTCACTTTCTGCCAATAGAGTAGTATCATCCAACAGATCTGAGGTTATTAATATCTTGAATTTGAGCTTATAACTCATCCAGGCCGGCATTTCGCATGATATACTCTGCATGTAAGTTAAATAAACAGGGTGACAATAAACAGCCTTGTCATACTCCTTTCTCAATCCTGAACCAGTCAGTTGTTCCATACAAGGTTCTAACTTGCATACAGGTTTCTCAGGAGGCAGGTAAGATGGTTCAGTATGCCCATCTCTTTAAAGAGTTTTCCACGCTTTGTTATGATCCACACAGTCAAAGGCTTTAGCATAGTCAATGAAACAGAGGTAAATGTTTTTCTGGAATTCCCTTGCTTTTATGATCCAGCGAATGTTGGCAATTTGACCTCTGGTTTCTCTGCCTTTTCTAAATCCAGCTTGAAGATCTAAAAGTTCTCAGTTTACATAATGCTAAAGCCCAGCATGCAGGATTTTGAGCATGACCTTACTAGCTTGGGAGATGACTGCAACTGTCCAGTGGTTTAACATTCTTTTGTACTGCCTTTCTTGGGAATTGGGATGAGGATGGATCTTTTCCAGTACTGTGGCCACTGAGTTTTCCAAATGTGCTGACATATTGAGTGCAACACTTTGAGAGCACCATCTTCTAGGATTTTAAATAGCTCTGCTGGAATTTCATCACCTCCACTAGCTTTATTGGCAGCAGTGCTTTCTGTAAGGCCCACTTGACTTCACAATCCAGGATGTCTGGCTCTGAGAGAGTGACCACACCAACACCATCATGGTTATCCGGGTCATTAAGATCTTTTTTTGTACAATTCTTCTGTGTATTCTTTCCATCTCTTCTTGAACTCTTCTGCTTCTATTAGATCTTTACCTGTTTCTGTCCTTTATTGTGCCTATCTTTGGATGAAATGTTCCTTTGATATTTCCAATTTTCTTAAGGAGATCTCTAGTCCTCCCCCTTCTGCTATTTTTCCTCTATTTCTTTGCATTGTTCATTGAAGAAGGCCTTCTTGTCTCTCCTTGTTATTTTCTGGAACTCTGCATTTAGTTGTATGTACCTTTCCCTTTCTCCCTTGCTTTTTGCATCTCTTCTTTCTTCAGCTATTTGTAAAGCCTCCTCAGACAACCACTTAGCTTTCTTTTCTCTTTCTTTCAGATGGTTTTGTTCACTGTCACCTGAACAATATGACCAAGCTCTGTCCATAGTTCCTCAGCCATTCTAGTTTACTAGATCTAATCCCTTGAAGCTAGGTGTCACCTCCATTGTTATTCACAGGAGATTTAAGTTGTACCTGACTGGCCTATTGGTTTTCCCCTCTTTCTTTAGGTTAAGTTTAAATTTTGCAGAGAAGCTAATAATCTGAGCCACAGTCAGCTCTGATTCTTATTTTTGCTAACTCTATGCAGCTTCTCCATCTTCAGTTACAAAGAATGTAATCAATCTGATTTTGGTATGGACCATTTGGTGATGTCCATGTGTAAGGTTTATATATATTATAAAGCATTATTATGAAAACACTGGGGATATAAACCTGAAGACAGTCCTTATCCTAACTTAAAGGTGTTTACTTATAGTGAGAACACATTAAAAAATTTTTTTTTAATTTTTTATTTTGTACTGGGGTATAGCCAATTATCAATGTTGTGATAGTTTAAGGGGAACAGCAAAGGGAGTTGACCATACATATACACATATCCATTCTCCCCTTACATCCAGGCTGGCACATAACACTGAGCAGAGTTCTATGTGCTATATAGTAGGGTCTTGCTGGTTATCCATTTTAAATATAGCAGTGTGTACATGTCCATCCAGATGACTCGCAGGCAAAACCACCCTTATGGCAGAAAGTGAAGAAGAACTAAAGAGCCTCTTGATGAAAGTGAAAGAGGAGAGTGAAAAAGTTGGCTTAAAACTCAACATTCAGAAAACAAAGATCATGGCATCCAGTCCCATCACTTCACGGCAAATAGATGGGGAAACACTGGAAACAGTGAGAGACTTTATTTTTCTTGGTCTCTAAAAACACTAGATAAGGACTGCAGCCATGAAATTAAAAGACAATTGCTCCTTGGAAGAAAAACTATGAGCAACCTAGACAGCACATTAAAAAGCAGAGACTACTTTGCCAACAAAGGTTCATCTAGTCAAAGCTATGATTTTTCCAGTAATCATGTATGGATGTGAGAGTTGGACTACAGAGAAAGCTGAGTGCTGAAGAATTGATGCTTTTGAACTGTGTATTGGAGAAGGCTCTTGAGAGTCCCTTGGACTGTAAGGAGATCAAACCAGTCAATCCTAAAGGAAATAAGTCCTGAATATTCATTGGAAGGACTGATGCTGAAGCTGAAACTCCAATACTTTGGCCACCTGATGCAAAGAACTAACTCACTGGAAAAGACCCTGATGCTGGGAAAGATTGAAGGAAAGAAGAGACAGGGATGACAGATGATGGGATGGTTGGACAGTATCACTGGCTCAATGGACATGAGTTTGAGCAAGCTCCGGGAGTTGATGATGGACAGGGAAGTCTGGTATGTTTCAGTCCATGGGGTCGCAAAGAGTCAGACACAACTGAGCAACTGAACTGAACATGTCCATCCCAAACCCCCTAACTATTCCTTACCCCCATTCTCCCCTCCGGTTCGTTCTCTGAGTCTGAGAACACATGAAGATATTAAAGCATCATAACTGCAATGAAGGACAACTGTGCAAGAATCCTTAGCAGTGGAAAGGAAGGAAAGAGGCACAATCTGGGAAGGGAGAGTAAGAGGTGACCAAGAAAGTCCTCCCAGAGGAACTGACTCATCATTTAACAGAATCTTAAAGAATGAACACGTATCTGCCAACTGAACTGAAGCAGGGGAAAACATGAGCAAAGGCAATAGGAGTAAAACTTAGGACTGCAAGCAGTTTCATATGGTTAGGATATAGGCATATTATTTAATACTGTAAGCCTGGCTTTCAATGAGGTTTGATAAAAACAATAGCCAAATGGAAGTGTTTAATCCTTCATAAAATCACTGTTATAGACTCTTTCATGTTCCTGTATTCTTTTCATAAAAATCTATCTTTTAAAATCTTTGTCTTTCATGAACAGATTATACCCTTCCTCTTTCAGGGAATAAAAACTAGCTCATGATTTCTCCCTAATTTCATTAAGAAGTTCAAAGATAAACAGTGACTTAATTTCTACTAACTTGAAATGATGTAAACCTTCTTTCTATATCCATTTCTGATCTCTTTACTAACGTCACTTTTAACTGTTCTTTTCTACATGTTTCTAGTTTCAACTTTATTTGCAAGAATGAATTATAAATAAATATGGTCCGTGCTTTTGGTTACAGAATTTCAAATATAAAGTTCTATCTCCCACCCTCCCCCATCTCTCTCATACCCACACACGTGCATGCACACATGAAGAAATAATGTCTTCTAATTTTTTTAGGTTAACGCGCAGAATTTCAAAAGCAAGAAAAACACAAACTGATTAATATGAAAAATAAAAATCTAACTTTATCCATGCTGAATAAGGTCTGATGCTGAGAAGTAACAGCACTACATGGCTCAGCTGGTAGCCATACAAGAGGATTCTCATCTAGGCTATGCAAAGGAATGGCCACAGGCAACTGTTCAGTAGCAGAGTTTTTTTTTTTTTTTTACTACTACTAAACTGCTACATTAGTAGCTACTAATACCAAACTAAAAAACTCAAGTAAACTGCTACTAAACATGTAAGGTCTAGAAGACTTAGAGCAGGCAATATACAAAAGAGGTCATCTATGATACATTTTGGAGAAGGAAATGGCAACCCACTCCAGTAGTCTTGCATGGAGAATCCCATGGACAAAGGAGCCTGGTAGGCTACAGTCCATGGGGTCACAAAGAGTCGGACACGACTGAGTGACTAACACACACACACATGATACATTCATTTAGGTATTATATAAACCTAAACATATTATATTTGTAAGGCCTCCTCAGACAGCCATTTTGCTTTTTTGCATTTCTTTTTCATTGGGATGGTCTTGATCCCTGTCTCCTGTACAATGTCACGAACCTCTGTCCATAGTTCATCAGGCACTCTATCAGATCTAGTCCCTTAAATCTATCTCTCACTTCCACTGTATAATCACAAGGGATTTGATTTAGGTCATATCTGAATGGTCTAGTGGTTTGCCCTACTTTCTTCAATTTAAGTCTGAATCTGGCAATAAGGAGTTCATGATCTGAGCCACAGTCAGCTCCTGGTCTTGTTTTTGCTAACTGTATAGAGCTTCTCCAATTTGGCTGCAAAGAATATAATCAATCTGATTTTGGTGTTGACCATCTGGTGATTTCCATGTGTAGAGTCTTCTCTTGTGTTGTTGAAAGAGGGTGTTTGCTATGACCAGTGTGTTCTCTTGGCAAAACTCTATTAGCCTTTGCCCTGCTTCATTCCGTGCTCCAAGGCCAAATTTGCCTGTTACTCCGGGTGTTTCTTGACTTCCTACTTTTGCATTCCAGTCCCCTATAATGAAAAGGACATCTTTTTTGGGTGTTAGTTCTAAAAGGTCTTGTAGGTCTTCACAGAACCGTTCATTTCAGCTTCTTAGCGTTACTGGTTGGAGCGTAGGCTTGGATTACCGTGATATTGAATGGTTTGCCTTGGAAACGAACAGAGATCATTCTGTCGTTTTTGAGATTGTATCCAAGTATGCATTTCGGACTCTTCTGTTGACCATGATGGCTACTCCATTTCTTCTAAGGGATTCCTGCCCACAATAGTAGATACAATGGTCATATGAGTTAAATTCACCCATTCCAGTCCATTTTAGTTCGCTGATTCCTAGAATGTCGACGTTCACTCCTGCCATCTCCTGTTTGACCACTTCCAATTTGCCTTGATTCATGGACCTAACATTCTAGGTTCCTATGCAATATTGCTCTTTACAGCATCAGACCTTGCTTCTCTCACCAGTCAAATCCACACCTGGGTATTGTTTTTGCTTTGGCTCCATCTGGAGTTATTTCTCCACTGATCTCCAGTAGCATACTGGGCACCTACCGACCTGGGGAGTTCCTCTTTCAGTATCCTATCATTTTGCCTTTTTATACTGTTCATGGGGTTCTCAAGGCAAGAATACAGAAGTGGTTTGCCATTCCCTTCTCCAGTGGACCACCTTCTGTCAGACCTCTCCAACATGACCGTCTGTCTTGGGTGGCCCCACACAGCATGGCTTAGTTTCAGTCTAGATCTGATAGACAGAGTGCCTGATGAACTATGGACGGAGGTTCATGACATTGTACAGGATATACTGATCAAGACCATCCCCATGGAAAAGAAATGCAAAAAAGCAAAATGGCTGTCTGAGGAGGCCTTACAAATGGCTGAGAAAAGAAGAGAAGCAAAAACCAAAGGAGAAAAGGAAAGATATTCCCATTTGAATGCAGAGTTCCAAAGAATAGCAAGGAGAGATAAGAAAGCCTTCCTCAGTGATCAATGCAAACAAATAGAGGAAAACAACAGAATGGGAAAGACTAGAGATCTCTTCAGGAAAATTAGAGATACCAAGGGAACATTTCATGCAAAGATGGATTCGATAAAGGACAGAAATGGTATGGAACTAACAGAAGAAGATATTAAGAAGAGGTGGCAAGAATACACAGAAGAACTGTACAAAAAAGATCTTCACGA
Organism: Moschus berezovskii; assembly: GCF_049115385.1. Lineage (NCBI taxonomy): Eukaryota > Metazoa > Chordata > Mammalia > Artiodactyla > Moschidae > Moschus > Moschus berezovskii. The sequence goes on from NC_142468.1 coordinate 87,353,223, forward strand.
CCAAGATAATCATGATGGTGTGATCACTCACCTAGGGCCAGACATCCTGGAATGTGAAGTCAAGTGGGCCATAGAAAGCATCACTATGAATAAAGCTAGTGAAGGTGATGGAATTCCAGTTGAGCTATTTCAAATCCTGAAAGATGATGCTGTAAAAGTGCTGCACTCAATATGCCAGCAAATTTGGAAAACTCAGCAGTGGCCACAGGACTGGAAAAGGTCAGTCTTCATTCCAATCCCAAAGAAAGGCAATGCCAAAGAATGCTCAAACTACCGCACAATTGCACTCATCTCACACGCTAGTAAAGTCATGCTCAAAATTCTCCAAGCCAGGCTTCAGCAATACGTGAACCGTGAACTTCCAGATGTTCAAGCTGGTTTTAGAAAAGGTAGAGGAACCAGAGATCAAATTGCCAACATCCACTGGATCATGGGAAAAATAAGAGAGTTCCAGAAAAACATCTATTTCTACTTCATTGACTATGCCAAAGCCTTTGACTGTGTGGATCACAATAAACTGTGGAAAACTCTGAAAGAGATGGGAATACCAGACCACCTGACCTGCCTCTTGAGAAACCTGTATGCAGGTCAGGAAGCAACAGTTTGAACTGGACATGGAACAACAGACTGGTTCCAAGTAGGAAAAGGAGTACGTCAAGGCTGTATATCGTCGCCCCACTTATTTAACTTATATGCAGAGTACATCACGAGAAACGCTGGGCTGGATGAAGAACAAGCTGGAATCAAGATTGCTGGGAGAAATATCAATAACCTCAGATATGCAGATGACACCACCCTTATGGCAGAAAGTGAAGAGGAACTAAAAAGCCTCTTGATGAAAGTCAAAGAGGAGAGTGAAAAAGTTGGCTTAAAGCTCAACATTCCGAAAACAAAGATCATGGCATCTGGTCCCATCACTTCATGGGAAATAGATGGGGAAACATTGGAAACAGTGTCAGACTTTATTTTTTGGGGCTCCAAAATCACTGCAGATGGTGACTGCAGCCATGAAATTAAAAGACGCTTACTCCTTGGAAGGAAAGTTATGACCAACCTAGATAGCATATTAAAAAGCAGAGACATTACTTTGCCAACAAAGGTCCATCTAGTCAAGGCTATGGTTTTTCCAGTGATCATACAAGGATGTGAGAGTGGGACTGTGAAGAAAGCTGATCGCCGAAGAATTGATGCTTTTGAACTGCAGTGTTGGAGAAGACTCTCACGAGTCCCTTGGACTGCAAGGAGGTCCACCAGTCCATCCTAAAGGAGATCAGTCCTGGGTGTTCACTGGAAGGACTGATGCTAAAGCTGAAACTCCAATACTCTGGCGACCTCATGCGAAGAGTTGACTCATTAGAAAAGACCCTGATGCTGGGAGGGATTGGGGGCAGGAGGAGAAGGGGACGACAGAGGATGAGATGGCTGGATGGCATCACCGACTCGATGGACATGAGTTTGAGTGAACTCCGGGATTTGGTGATGGACAGGGAGGCCTGGTGTGCTGCAATTCATGGGGTCTCAAAGAGTGGGACACTACTGAGCAACTGAACTGAACTGAAACATATATAAAAGGTATCATTTGTAGCTATTATGTAAAACACAAAAGCAGGGAAATTGGCATGTTTTGGGGGTTCTTGCCACTATGCTGATATTATGTTTTATCATAAGTACGTACTGGGCATGAACCTTGAGGATATGAAAAAATAAATTTCAGCTAAAATCAAGGCTTATAAGAATGTTTAAGAAATATTTATAAATTAGGTGAGATCACAACCCTCCCTCAACCTCCAAACTACTTTCCTCCACTTGTGAATGTCAGCAGTGATCTATGAAGACTCTATGGGCAGGGGCAATGGAGACAAGCTCTTTATTGTGCTCCAGTGAACTGGGAACGAGAAATGAGTAGAGATTTTATTGATTTGGCAGTTACCTCAAATAATAAAAAAACTCAGATGAATATAAAATCAAAATCATCAAGTCACACTTTAAAAATGCTGATATAAAGATGATATTTAGAAATCTTCCAAATTACTACTCTGAAAGTTAAAAAATAACTAGGAATATATTTCTGGTATACTCTAAGAACACCTAACTGGCAGAAAGCAGATATAAGATTAGGATCTGAGGGTCTATCCTCTAACTTCAAATGCTCTCCTAGTAACCATTCAGAAAAACTTACCTTTTCATTTTTCCTCCTGCTGATGATTCTGTCCAAACCATTGAAAGCACCAGAGGCAACAAACAAAATGTTTGTTGTATCAACTTGTACCGTTTCTCCACGTAGCTTACGGGAATTCTTTTCTGGAACATTGACTATCGTGCCTTCCAATAGTTTTAATAAGCCCTAAATAAAGAAAAAACGATTTATGGCACCATCATATGTGTATTATTTATTATACTTTAGATAATGGGATTCAATGGGGAAAATAATATGTGGGTATGGTCAATGAGCATAACTGAAGAACATCTCTACATTTCTATAACTAACATGAAAATCTAATATACTATCATACTTAATTATTCCTAAATTTATTTGGAATAGTATAGGACTCCTGACGCATTTAGAAAGCAATCAACCTGAGAGGTTGTTTTTGATGGTAAAGACATAATTCTAACATAAAGACAGAATTAGGACTCTATAAAATGCTATTCAACCACGTGGGAACATTCAAAATTTGAAAATATTTGAAGCCTTGTCTTTATACTAAAATTCTACTCTACTTTTAGTGTTAAACTTTGAGAATAGGTGTATTTTGAAATGCCTTTATAAAATACATCATCTAGCACATTTTATATGTGTGATTGGATGTCTCTATGTCCTGGTCAAAAAAGAAAAGCAATTTTCCTTACCCTGTAGTTTATGTCATAATTAGTTTCCAGTAAAAAGTCAAGTTAATCAATAGATCATTATGACTTTAATTATGACTCTACAAGGAACAGAGCACTATTTTATCTAACTAAGTGAAAAGAATAAAATACATGTACACAGTTCATTTAGGCCTAGTTAGAAATCAGAACTTTCTTCAAGCATCCTTTAGAAATGTTTAACTTAGTCTTTGTGGAATACGTCAACAAAAATTAAATTTCATTTACTTCTTTAAAATATCTTTAATTTCCTAACAAAGGTAATTAGGTATTCAAAATCACCAACAGCTTTCTCTTAGGATCTGAACTAAATAGTCTGGGGAGTTCAGAGTGGGAGAAATAAAACAGAATCTAATTGAATGTGAAACCAAACGTACAATATTTGGGAGGTTGATGTATTCCCTTCCTTCTAGTGGGCTTGAACAAAATATTCAACTGCTTACTTGCTGAACGCCTTCTCCACCTACATCCCGTAACTGATGAATGCCTGGCACACTGCCAATCTTATCTACTTCATCCAGAAAGACAATTCCTATAATTTAAGGAGGAGTCTATTTATAATATGAAAAAGATATATATAAGACAACCTAAGCTTTAAAAAGCTAGGTAGCTAGACAGCAAGGTATTTAATCTTTAACACAACATATGCAATAGTTTAATACAATAAAAATACACTGCCAACTTTTCCACACATTATTTTGTGCAAACGTTTTATAATTTATTCTTATATCATCTGGGTCAAAATAACACTTGGGTAAGATTACCAATTCTCTATGACTATTATAGTTAGCTGAACTGAACCCCACTAATGTTTTCAGGTTCTTTATTCTAAGAAGCAGAGATAGAGGTACAGTGTGAAAGCAAAAGGTGAATACAAGGCTGGTACTAGCTAAACTTCAGCTTATTTTTTCCATCTATATTCTTGTCCTAAAGGAATTTAGACAGGAAGTTATCAAGCTCTTCATGTAAATAAGGAGAGATGATACAGAGGGAAAGGAGAAATGTAGCATCTAGGACACTCCCTAGGTAGACAAGTTAATATGTTGCTATACACATTTTGCACCCTCACACTTGTCTTTTTCCCCTCCCCCAACCCATTTCAGCATTAGGAGTCTGGAGGAAAGTTAGAACAGAATGGAATAAATAATTTGGCCTGTTTTCACTCTAGTAATATTGCAACTTATGGCAATAAGACAAAGCAAACTTTGTGGCCCTTAGTATGCTAGAAAACTTAAACACAGCTACTTTTATACAGTTATTGAATTTTACTCCTTGACTCAAAACAAAAAATGTATTATCTCTTGCTATTAGACTGCTTCCTCAACAGACTATATCTGAGAACAGACAAACTTGCTGAAACATACCTTGTTGTGCTTTTTCTACATTATAATTGGCATCTTGGAGCAGCTTGGCAATCACAGATTCAATATCTTCACCTACATATCCAGCCTGGGTCAAAGTGGTACAGTCACAGATAGCAAAAGGGACATCAAGGCATTTAGCTAGAGTTTGTGCCAGAAGAGTTTTACCTATAAATAGAAACAGAAACAACGGGCCTTAGGTTTTCTCCTTAAGAGTGAGAGTCCCCCAGTCATAAGACACGGGTTACAGAGTCATTCATATTCTATTTTCTTAAATGAGTGGTAAATTTTTAAGTTAGTTATTTACCTGACCCAGTTGGTCCAAGTAGCAAAATATTACTCTTTTCAAGTTTGATGTCATCGTGAGAAGAATCCAGTACTTCACCTCCTCGTTTTTCCTGAGGTATTTGTTGATTTACTTGTTGCTGCACTGATGCTCCTAAAGCATTACCATGTGGACTAATCCCAGCAATCTGAAGCAACTCTGAAAAAATGCCAAAGGTATTAGAGCTTCATTTGCTTTCACTTGAAAAAATGCCCAATAAAACCTTACATCTAAAACCAATTACTTATTTAGAAAAAAATAAGTAAATATTCTGACATTTTTGTCTTACCTAAAAGGGAAGGAAGCCTCAAATTATCTAATGACAAATGTGTAATATATGATGATTATTCATAGAACCTCAAGCAAAGTAAATGTATTCTTTTTACCTTCCTTATTTTTATAAACTTGTAAGAATATCCTTTTACTGAAAAGAAGGCAGTATAACAGAAGGAGAACAGTGTCAGGAGTCAGAAAGTTTCAGAAATTTGGTCCTTTCTTTGCCTCTGAATAGCTATATGACCCTGAGCTATATCATCATACACAGTTTGTGTTTCTGTGCCCTAATCTATAAAATGGCTAACACCTGCCCTATCAATTTTAAACACATGACTAGAGGTTTAAGAACAAAATGCAACTGATTTGGAGGCACTCTGAAAGACAAAGGTATATGAACATATATTTGTACAAATGAAAAGAAACAGTGTTGGAGAGAAAGGGTAAAACATTGAACTGAGGAATAGAAAGCTTGGGTTCTAGCCTCAGCTCTATCCACAGGAACACAGCAAGTCACTTGGCTTTACTGAGCCTGCTTCCTTAGTGAATTACTCTACAATCTCTTCCACACTTAAAAATGATGCTGAGTCTACCAGAGAAACCAAGCATGGTAAGACTCATTATCCCTGGCCCTACCTGAATTTCTGATTTTACAGGATCTCAACTGGATCACTGCATTTCCTTTATCAGACATACAATGTTAATTATATGAGAATCATAATTTTGGTGAACTAAGAGTTTATCAGCTGGGTCCCTTTTTAAAAAAATCTTATTCTCACCCTCTCAGCTGAAGGAAAGAATTTCAGTACTCTTTTCAACTAGCTAGATTTGTAAATATCCACATTGCTCCTAGCTCTCAGCATTTAAGGTACCTGGGCTCGTATCACATGTCTATATTTTCTAGATTTAGTTGTAGCTTGTTTCTAAGAATATCAGTATTTTCCAATGCTTTATTATTTCAAGCACATCAACAGACAGATGTTCGGCAAACATACTACTGAAATCCTGTTCCATCTGGCTGTCATTTTCAAATTATCTTTGGGTCACATCCTTTGGTAAAGGGTTATTCTCTTCACGAAAAATAATAGGCATTAAATAAATATTTGAATTTAATTAAACTGTACTACATTCAAGGGTTAATGGTCAGTGAATAATTCACAGTGCTATGCCTCATTACAATTCACATCAGGTTAAAAAAAAGGCAGTCTTCAGTTAGCTAGCTGTCCCCTACCAAACAAAAAAAAATGAAAAACTTTTTATTTTAATTTCAGCAAACTCTAGTTAGGAATTGTGACAATATAAAGAGGTGCTTGGCTGAAGAATAGGTCTGCCCAATTGGGAAAAGATGATTTAGGTAACTTGAACAAAATTGTAAGAAGCATATTACCTACAGTGGAATCACATGACACATATATTCAACTTTATGATTTTAAGTTTTTTAAAAAAGAGGAATAGTTTAAATAGTACAGAACAAATGATGTTCGTCATTCCATTTATGAAAATATGCCCCAGGGTAAACTTGAGAAAACACTCCCGTTCTTTCAGTTAAGTCTCTGTGCACATCTCTTATTGCCGAAGCAGCTCTTTATAATGAGGACTATGAGTAAGCAGGCTAGAATAGTTAGTTGTATGGAGCAATAGGGCCCTGGGCAAAACTTAAAATTTCTGTGCTTCAACTTTCTTATATGTAAAATGGTAGTGAAAATAATCTTTTCTGTCTCATAGGCTTGGGGAAGATGAAATGAGTATATACATGTAAAACGCTTAAAACAGTGCCTGGCAGATAGCTTTACATGTGCTTTGGAAGAATTTACTGTTAGTATTACTATTTTCCTAGTGTGTAAGTATCTGTATAACATAGCCCTTATATGCAAGCCAACTAGTTCATCTGGTATTTAACATCAGAAAAATTTATGTTCCAATGATGAGGGAAAGAAACCATCAGTCTTAAAATGTTAAAGAAACACATGTTGATCTCTAACATGTGAGTTCCAAAGGAATTTCCAAGAATATTTTAATTATATATGACTTTGGCCCAATGTCCTAACATTAGAACCTAATACCCCACATAGGAGATGACGAAATTATACATAAAGTAAATTCTACATAAGCTCTAAAAATATTAATTTCTAAGTCAATCAATATATGTAATTACAAATTATTTTGCTTACATCCTTAAATTCTATTACTTGTTAACATTTGTATTAAATCACTAAGATAGACTTTACTAATTCATACTAGTTTCACCAGCCACCTGCCCAAAATTATGAATATATAATGACAGCTTATTTTATTACATGTAATAAATTTTATGCCAGAGTTGCTGAACTCATTATGGTCTCATGGTTCATCCTAAATATACAGTACAATATTCTGATGTTCAAATATTAGATGTATAATACTGCTTGGTTCAAAGGCAAATGTAAACTTATCAAACTTTTAAGTGAAAAATGTTCACACTGGTTTATCCATTTTTTGTCTTTTGTGACAACATGAATCTTTTTATGGTAACTTTGGAACCTTCACCCTTTCTTTGTGTAGCAGCTATCTCCACTTCCAAAGAAATGAGTGCAAGACATCAGAATGGCCACTATCATTGGTTTATCAGGTCATTCCATACCCTCCATCAGACCACCTGATGTTTTGAGGGGCAGTCTAGAGCTCTCAACAGTGAGCTGGAGGTTATGCATAATTTTTGTAAGCCTATACTAAGTTTCATAAACACCAAAAAATAATGTAGTTTCTGGCAAAGAGTAGCTGAAAGATAATACACCTCCCTTAAAATCTGTCACTTAAGGCAGATCAATTTTAATTGTATTTTTTTTTTTAAGGAAAAAAAATGGATACAACATTCAAGGTACAAATTTTTAAAAATACAACTTCTGTTAATATGCAGATCTAGATTTATAGAGGAAAACTACATATAATACTTACTTCTTTACATTATAAGAAATATCACAGTAGAAAAGATAAAATCAAATATCTGAAACAACCCAACATCTATTAACTACACAAATTAGCTATAAAACTGTTCCAAAGCTATATATGCCATGTATAACAAATGGGTTTAGATAATATACAATGCCTTTCTTAGTAATACACAGACAAGTACATATCTATCACAACTAGTGCTGATAAACTTCACTGAAGTAAATCTAAAAAGGAAGAATGATTACAGAGGAGGACCTGAAGAGAGGTCACTTACTTGTAAATCTGTACTCATCCTCCCGTCTTCTTATTTCTAACTCTAAGAAAGAGGATGAAAATGGCAACATGAAAATATTATATATTTGCTTAATTTAGGGGAACAAACAAGGAGTATTCCACTTCTTGCCCTCTTTCAAATATAAAGAATATGTTCATTAATGTTTTTTCAGCTATAAATTATGAAAGAATTTATATGCTACTTCTTTTCTGTATTAAAAAAAAACTTCAAACATGCTTAATGATGGCTGTATAGTTGCTAATATTCACATTTGTCAAATACAAAGCTGCTATCTATTTTAAGAAAAGAAATGTAGTAATTTAGGTCTTCAATAAGAATTTAAATTCCTCATATTATAAAGACCATATAACCATTTGCTTTGCCAGCACCTAGAAGAGTTTAACTATTAATTTGTTGACTGAAGGAATCAGAAAAAATTATTTTGCTCCATGACCAAACAACAATATTTGGACCTTATAAGTCATAAAGGTTCCAGGTCCTACATCAGTTACTATAATTTATACTTTCTAAAAAAGTAATTGATCCTACTATGTAAATATTTTGCAGTAAGTTCAAGCAGTGAACAAGTGTCTTCATTAAGGCAATAAATTATATATTAGTACCTACTAAAAGTAATTTAATACTAAAAGTACTTAGCAAAACCCCATAAAATTATAACATAGATAAAAGAATATAAACAATAGATATCTGTAGGACAACTCCAAAATTACAGCTCCCTAGCCAAAAAAAAACAAAAAACCTTATTTACATTTTACTGTATTCATAGTTTTCTAAATAAAATCATTCTGTTAATATAACATATACATTGTCCATAGTAAGTTGACATTACACGGTATATTGGTGCATTAGAATCTATCATTAATAGGAATTATACTTTGCATCACTTACAAATTTGCCCTGAACCTTGCACTGTGTAGCTGAGGCCAAAACAGAAAGAGTGCTGAATATGTTCTGTAAGAGGTACCATTTTCATATATCTCTGACTTAGGAAAATTAAATTCTGTGTCCTGAACCCAAAAGAGAAGAACTCAAGAGTTGTATACAGAACACTGCAATGATCTAGTCAACAAGAACTACCTGTGGTCAAGTCTACAACTCAAAAATGACATCTCAATTTATACACGAGAACCTAAGCACATATACGTGAAAATAAAATTTTAAGAAATAATACTTAAAAAGTTAGCAGACTCTGCTATTTCCTACTCACATTAACTCTCTTTTTTAAATGCTGTTGGAAATGAACTGGAATGATTTTATGAGCCACTAACGGGAAGCAACCTGTATTTTTAAAAACACTGTACTGTACTAAAAGTATTTTAAGACAAAAGCAAAGAGTTGCAAATAAGGATTACCTCTAAGCACAGTAATCTCTATTTTGATCAATTATCAAAACACTAACCTCTAGGTGTTAATGATGTCTGCTTCTCAACTTCTGCCTGCTGTCTCAGATTAGCTGGGATATTATTATATATTCTCTTGTAATGATTGTATACAGCAACAGAAAGCACCTTCTTGGCAAATGACTGGCCAACAACGTACTTGTCGAGGTAGTTATAAATCTGAAAAATGATTAGGAATGAACAATTTACTGTGAGTCATCACAATACACATATTAAATACCGAGCACATTTTTTTTTTGGCTGCACCGCACAGCACAAAGAACTTTCCCTACCATGGATGGAACCTGTGTCCCCTGCAGTGGAAGTGCGGAGTTAACCACGGGACCACAGGGAAGTCCTATATACTAAACTCATTTGCTTACAGTTTTAAATTTGAACCAAGACTCTCATTCAAAAAAAAAAATGTCAAGGGCATGAAACATTATGCAGCAATGATTTCAGAGGCCCCAAACCTTAAAGATACAACACACCATTCATTTATTCTCTAGCTTAATAAAATATTCCCGTACTTTTCCAGTGCTATGCCAGTTTCTATTCTATAAGCAATGCCAATGATCCTAATTTTTGAAAGTTAATATTAAAGTCAATTAGAATACCTACACTTGCTACCATGGGTCTAAAGCTGTTATCATTAATGAAATCAATTTAAAAAAATTTTACAACTCTTTCAATCATATGAATAATATTCTTCACAAAGATTACATTATAAAACTAATTTTTTCAAAATAGGCATTCAGTTCAATTCAGTTCAGCTGCTCAGTCATATCCGACTCTTTGCAACCCCATGGACTACAGCATGCCAGGCTTCCCTGTCCATCACCAACTCCCGGAGCTTGCTCAAACTCATGTCCATTGAGTGGGCGATGCCATCCAACCATCACCTCCTCTGTCGTCCTCTTCTCCTCCTTCCCTCAATCTTTCCCAGCATCAGGGTCTTTTCAAATCAGTCAGTTCTTTGCATCAGGTGGCCAAAGTATTGCAGTTTCAGTTTCAGCATCAGTCCTTCCAATGAATATTAAGGACTGATTTCCCTTAAGATTGACTGGTTGGATCTCCTTGCAGTACAAGGGATTCTCAAGAGTATTCTCCAACACCACAGTTCAAAAGCATCAATTCTTCGGTGCTCAGTTTTCTTTATAGTCCAACTCTCACATCCACACATGACTACTGGAAAAACCATAGCTCCGACTAGATGGACTTTTGTCAGCAAAGTAATTCTCTGCTTTTTAATATGCTGTCTAGGTTGCTCATAGCTTTTCTTCCAAGGAGTAAGTGTCTTTTAATTTCATGGCTGCAGTCACCATTTGCAGTGATTTTGGAGCCCAAGAAAATAAAGTCTGTCACTGTTTCCACTGTTTCTCCATCTACTTGCCATGAAGTGATGGGACCAGATGCCATGATCTTAGTTGTCTCAATGTTGAGTTTTAAGCCAGTTTTTTCACTCTCCTCTTTCACTTTCATCAAGAGGCTCTTTAGTTCTTCTTCGCTTTCTGCCATAAGGGTGGTGTAATCTGCATATCTGAGGTTATTGATATTTCTCCCAGCAATCTTGATTCCAGCTCGTGCTTCATCCAGCTTGGCATTTCACATGATGTATTCTGCATATCGGAGAAGGCAATGGCAAACCACTCCAGTACTCTTGCCTAGAAAATCGCATGGACAGAGGAGCCTGGTAGGTTGCAGTCCATGGGGTCGCTACTAGTCAGACACGACTGAGCGACTTCACTTTCACTTTTCACTTTCACACATTGGAGAAGGAAATGGCAACCCACTCCAGTGTTCTTGCCTGGAGAATCCCAGGGACGGCGGAGCCTGGTGTGCTGCCGTCTATGGGGTCGCACAGAGTCGGACATGACTGAAGCGACTTAGCAGCAGCAGCAGCATTCTGCATATAAGTTAAATAAGCAGGGTGACAATATACAGCCTTGATGTACTCCTTTCCCAATTTGGAACCAGTCTGTTGTTCCATGTCCAGTTCTAACTGTTGCTCTTGACCTGCATACAGATTTCTCAGGAGGTAGGTAAGGCAGTCTGGTATTCCTTTCTCTTTAAGAATTTTTAAGAATAAAATAAGCATTATATACTCAAAAATCATTATACCACCTGTATCAATGTGCTTTAATATGAACATTTAGCTTTTTCTCAGATATTAACTTTAAAGCTATGCATTTATCTAAACGGCAATCTAAAACTCTTATTCTTGGTAGAAACTAAAGCTCTGTATGAAATTTGGTTATTGCCAATGGCTTAGCACCTAGGGTAAATTCTTTCAGCTTTTAGTTAACAGAAGTTAACTGCTAATATTCACCAACTCCTGAAAAGAGTTATTTTCTGGAACTTTATTCTCTAGAACTCCGACTCAGATTCTGAAGTCTATACAAATTAGTGAGGAACATAAAGCTTAACAGCTGTATTTCCCATTACTTTACTTATTTTTACATAACAAATTCTATAATGGTTGACCATATATATGTTGTTATGGTTTTTAAAAATCATCATTCCTCACGAATCACGCCCATGATTTAGCACATTTGCAGAAACAAATGCACTGGTATCTAAACAGTCAAAGCAAGCAAAGGGTGAGAAACAGCAAGTGTGCAAACACCACCTGAGACACAGCCAGAGATAACGACACAGCCCGGAAGCAGGGCTCCTTCTCCTCAGAAAGCACGCGCCAAGCACCCAGTGAAGATGGTGGTGTACACTGCTGTGTCTGATGCGGCTAGATCACAGTGCACCTGAGACTTCCAGAAAGAGCCGACGCCACAAGTCACAGTGTTATACAGGAGTGCCCTGGCACATTGGTCATGAAAAAAATACTTGCTTCTATTGTTAGTCTGAGGCTGTTTTACCTCTAATAAAGTAGATTAATTTAAGAGGGAAAAATTGCAGGCTGCTGTTATTTAGGGATCCCAACTAACAAAAACACATCCCCAGCTCTTCTATTTTAAGGATATCATTTTAGATTAACTTAGTATTAACACTAATAATCATCAGCTGTATTTCATTGCTATGAATACAGTAATCATGATATGGGAAAACAGCAATGGACCCCATACCTAAATTTCAAGTATCAAATATCAGTAACAATTCAGCCAGACATAGCCTATATTATAAAGAACTTACAAAACTTGTTTAGATACTAGTATTCAGATTCAACATAAACTGGAGAGAGGGGAGCAATGAAATGTTTTCAAGATAAAATGTTTATAACACTGAGCAAGGACTTATACCTTCTTGGGGGGAGGAGGCGGTTTCTGTTGGAATGCCAATTTTACAGCTTCTGCTGCTGATTCAGGTTCTTTAATTATGCTTTTCTTTGAGTCTGCTTCTGATAACACAACAAAAAAATGATGACATTTTTCACACTTCACAAAGCGGGTGGACGCTGTAAAAGGACAGAGAAAAATAATTCAAATACTGTTTAAAGACTCACTGAAAATTGCTACCTACGTACTTGACAAAAAACTTATAGTTCACTCCACTAGCCACAACAGCCCGCCTAATTTGTACCTAAAATAGATGATAAATGTGAGTTCAATAAACTACATTCTATTCATTTCAGCTAGGTGTGACAGATTTTATGTAGAGAAAAGATTGGCTGAAATTCTTTCAACTTCTCCATTCACTAAAGTTTTGGGTTTTTCTTTGGGGGAGGGGGTGCACTGCGCAGTTCACGAGATCTTAGTTCCCTGGCAAAGGACTGAACCCGGGTCCTTGGCAGTGAAAGCGGGGTGTCATCTAACCATTACCAGGGAATTCACCCTAAAGTTAATTTTAAAAACTACCACTATATTAAGTAATTATTTTACTCAAATACTAGAATGAATAATGAATAAACTGTGGGAAAAAAGTAAAGTACAAATAAATTAATCTGTAATAAAATTAACCTTTTACTATAAAAAATTACAAACACACAAAAGCTGAAAGAGAAAAATCCATTTTAATCCCTAAAATATGTAAAATATATGTATATTCTTAAGGTTCTTTTCAAACCTGTGAGTATTTCTAAGACCTTGACTTGGTAAATATATAAAGTTATTTTATACCTTTCTTGTTATCTTTATTTCACTAATTCCTATTTCTTTGACCTAAAAACCACTAAGAAACTGGGACTTCGCTGGTGGTCCAGGGGTTAAGAATCTGCCTTGCAAGGCAGGGGACACAGGTTCAATCCCTGATCAGGGAAGTAAGATCCCACACGTCATGGAGAAACCAAGCCCATGCACCACAACTGGAGAGTCCGTGAACAACGCAAGATCCCATATGATGCAACACAGATCCCATACACTGCAACCAAGACCCAACACAGTCAAATAAATAAATATTAAAAAAATAAGAAACTAACAAACTATAATCATACAGCTTTTAGAAACAGTGCAGGGCAGTTAAAAGTGAAGATGAAACGGGTTTCTCAATTCCAAGGCATCAGCTATAGATATCTTGTGTTTAAAACAAAAGTTTTCCTCTTTTCTCTCTTTTAGAATACAGGCACATATTCTTAATCTTCTCCAAGCCTAATTCCACTAATGGTAACCAAGAACTTCAGAAAGCAGCATGGTAGAGAATCCTATACAGACTATTAACAGGTTCAGAGCAAAATATACACAGGAATTAGTTACATATTGGTAAGACTAGTAATATATTTTTGTGTTACCTTTGTGCAACCTAACTAAACATGTAAAAAAGCAAAGAAAAATGATTTTTAAAACTATGGGAATCTCTGTCCTTTGGGAATATTATAACTACCTATCCACAGATTACAAAAAAACTGTACTGGCAAGCACACCTCAATCTTCACAAAATAATTGAAGTTTAAAAAGAAATAGACAATTCCACATTTTAAAAATAAATTTAATTATTTATTCAACCAATTTAATTATTACATATCTGCTCTTAAACAAAAAGCCAATCAAAAATATACCTTCTGGACAAATTTTAGCCACAAATTTTAAACCAGATGAGGGATCACTTGTATATTCCATTTATCAATCACCTGGGGTCACAGAGAGTCAGACACGACTGAGCGACTGAACTGAACTGAACTGAACTGAACAAGGCTTCCCTAAAAAAAAGATCAAGTTATTTCAAGTACTTTTGATTAACACAAGTCAAAATTCATTATCACCAAATCCCATCAATGGAAAAGACAGTGGCTTTATGTTATGACTAGGCACCAGTTTATTATTGTTATGATGGTAGTTAACAGGGCAGGGATTAAAGGGCAGGGAAGCCTCTAATCTAGCTCAGGCTGTGTCACTGGAAAATCTGGCCTGAGAACACAACAACAAAATATTTCTCTGAAGAAATTAGGTCAAAGGGAAAGAGAAAGACCGACAAAAAACATTCCTTTCCTTATTCCTTTCTTCTTTGAAGGGTTGCTTAAATTCTACCTGAATATTTTCAATACTGCTTTACACTGAAACACGTTCAACATATATCCAGGTTCAACTTATCAAAACACTATTTCAGAAAAACAAGTAAACAAGCATTGTAATGCATATATTTTATTCCTAAAAACAAGAGGCAAAATCTGATTTTGTTAAGTTTTCAGGGGATAAATAAACCTCCTTACTTTAAGTGATTATTACAGGTATTCTATATTCCTTTACAAACAGAATACTGATGCCAATAAACATGCTTGTATAGTATACCAACAACAGAAGAAAGATTACCTTAGTAAAAACTTTTTCAGGATATTTGTTTAAATGAAAGTTTTCCATAATTCTGAAAAAGTTTCAGGGTCAAACATAAAATCTCCAAACCACTACATAAAAGTTTATCCTCACTCTATGAGACACATAATTACAGTACGCCTTCAAAAAGTACTATATACATAAAAATAAAAACTAAAAGCTCCATCCAAAAGCAAGAGAACATGCAGTATGATTTTGTTTAAATGAAATACAAAAACAGGCAAAACCAATCTCCAGTGATGAAGGTCAAGGTAGTGGTTGCATTGGAGGAAGAGAGGTTAGTGACTGGGAAAGAACATGAGGGAGCCTTCTGGGGTGCTGCTAATATTGGTTTGTACATCCATCACACTGTACATTTAGAATCCATGTATTTTCTTTCCTTTTCTGTATATAGATTATCCCTCAATTTCCCCCTTAAGTTAAATAAGAAAAAATTTTTTTAAAAATCCCAAAAAAAGCCCAAAATAAAAAACCCCATAACTAAAGGCTCTGCTGCTGCTGCTGCTGCTGCTGCTAAGTCACGTCAGTCGTGTCCGACTCTGTGTGACCCCATAGACGGAAGCCCACCAGGCTCCCCCGTCCCTGGGATTCTCCAGGCAAGAACACTGGAGTGGGTTGCCATCTCCTTCTCTACCTTAAATAAAACTAGGGACACTATTCATAAAGTTATTTTTCAAAAGGGCAAAGAAAAAATTAATATATATCCTTATAATCAACAACCTTAGATATTATTTTATGATGATTTTCTAAATACTCATAATGGGACCAACAGAAATGATATTTTATTTCAACAAAGTCAGTCAAGCAACAGTAATACCACTATCAGAAAACATAAAAATCACTATAAACGTATTTGTGAGATGAAATATGTACAGGAAGATCAATGAGCTAAGAACAGCTTTTACATTTAAAAAAATGACAATGAAAGTTAATGAAATTCAAATTTCAGTGTCATACACAAAACCTTATTGGAACACAGCCGATTTCACTCCTTTACATTGTCTATGGTTGCTTTTGCACAGTAACAACAAAGGAGAAAAGTCACAACAGAGACCATATGGCCCATAAAGTCTAAAATATTTACTATTTGGTGTTTATAGTAAAACTTAACTGACTCCTATACAGCATTTAAAAATAAAGAACTACCCATAGGATAAGAAAAATATTTGCAAATCACAAATCTAGATAAGGGCCCAGTATTCAGAATAAAGAACTCTTCCACCTCCACAATAAATAGATAACCCCCACACAAAAAAAAAAAAGAAAGAAAAAGATAACTCAATCTAAAAATAGACAGAAAGTTTAGTCTTCTCCAAAGAAGACATACAAATGGTCAATAAGCACTAGGGAAATGTAGATCACAACCATGAGATAATAATACCACTTTCTATTCCTATGATGGCTATAATTTAAAAAAAGACACAAATGTTGAGGATATAAAGAAATTAGAACCCTTATACCTGTCTTGTTAGTGGGGTTATAAAATGGTGCAACATCGATGTGCTGTACTGTGCTTAGTTGCTCAGTCATGTCCAACTCTTTGTGACCACACAGACTATAGCCCACCAGGCTCCTCTGTCCATGGAGGTTCTCCAGGTAAGAATACTGGAGTGGGTTGCCATTCCCTTCTCCAGGGGACCAGGGAAGCCCTTATACCTCGTTAGCAACATCTACAGCAGTCCCTTAAAAAGCTAAACAGTTACCATCTCACCCAGCCATTCCATTCCTAAGTATATAGCCTGCCTCTCGGGGCTCGTCTCAACACAGCTTAACCATTGAGAATTGTTTATCAATTAAAATTGCTGGTGGCTCAGATGGTAAAGAATTCACCTGCAATGCAGGAGACCCAGGTTCAATCCCTGGGTCAGGACGATCCCCTGGAGAAGGGAATGCCAACTCACTCCAGTATTCTTACATGGAGAATTCCATGGACAGAGGAGCTTGGTGGGCTACAGTCCACAGGGTCGCAAAGAGTTGGACACGACTGAGCGACTAACACACACAAGCAAAACAAAGAAGGAAAGAGTTTTCTTAAATTATCTTATACCATAATAGTTCAAAGCATTACTAGCCCAGGATATTTTTAGTATCTGGTAACTGTAAGACAGACTATTGTAAGTTCAGGAAAAAAATAATTCTGATGTATATAAGGTATAACGTATATATTCCTGTGTAATTAATGATTTACAGAAAAGGTAGGGAAAAAGAAGAACAGAAGAAGTAATACTTACACACGAAGGTCTCTACGTGTGTGCATAAGTCACCACATTTAGGACAGCGAAGCTGGTTTCCACCTTTCCCAGAATTCCCAGAGCCTGATTTCTTACTGCTTCCCTCACTTGCTGATTTCTAATGTTTATGCAAGAAAAGAAAAAGTGTCAATTATTACTTTCAGGCAATCACCATGTAACTTAAGTTTGTATTTAAATTTATGTTTATATTGTTTGTAATTAATCTTATAAAAAAAACCAGTTCTAGTAAAAACATATATTTACTGTTTCCCTTCTTTACATGGTATGATCCAGCATGTATAATAATTAGCTTTTTTTCAATGACAGTAAATACTAGAGGAAAAAAAAAATCAATAAGCACTAGTAACTAAAAAAGTTACTATGAAATTGAATTGAGAGCTATTACCATGACAAGTAGTGACTCAACTTTCTTAAATCTAACTTCTGTCATCTCTAAAAAAAAGGTGGCGGGGGGGATAATTTCACATACTTTAGAGGGGCATTGTTAGGATTAAGCGTGTATATGAAAACACCTAGCATTTTGTCTCACACGTATTAATAACTCAAGTGTTAGTCAAATTTGCACAGTAAAAAACACGATTATTCACTGACCTAATAAAGTTACCAATCATCTATTTCCTAGCTAGAGTTCAGTTCAGGTCAGTCACTCAGTCATGTCCGACTCTTTGCGACCCCATGGACTGCAGCACGCCAGGCCTCCCTGTCCATCACCAACTCCCGAAGTTTACTCAAACTCATGTCCATTGAGTCGGTGATGCCGTCCAACCATCTCTTCCTCTGTAATCCCCTTCTCCTCCAGCCTTCAATCTTGCCCAGCATCAGGGTCTTTTCAAATGAGCTACAGAGTAGCCCACCATTAAGTCATACAGATATCCAAGATTTTTAGGTAGAGGATGAAGTAAGGTTTATATAATCTTGAGTTTTAAGAGCTGTGTAGAAGCAGAAAAGGATGGCTTTTCCAACCAACCATCAGACTGACTACATAAATTACTTAATGAAGCTTCTTTACTATGTTGGGGTGTTAGAAACTTTAATTACTGTTTACCAATGAAATGCTTATCAAACAATTTTATGCTTCAGGCTGATACACAAAATAAAAATACATAAAATTCTTCACATCATTTTATATTTCCTACAGAAAACAAGGCCCTCCCTGCTGACTCAGCAGTAAAGAATCTGCCTGCAACGCAGGAGACACAGGTTTGATCCCTGGGTAGGGCAGATCCCCTGGAGAAGGGAATGGCAACTCACTCCAGTATTCTTGCCTGGGAAATGCAGGACAGAGTCACCTGGTGGGCTACAGCCCATGGGGTCACAAAGAGTAGGATACAACTTAGCAACCAAACAACAACGAAAACATATAACCAATGAAATACTGAATACTATTATATTTGTTTAAATGAGGGAACTCAAATATGTATATAGATGCCAATAAAGATAAAATACCTTATTTCCATCTCCAGAGCCATCTTTACTTATCCCATCTCTTGAGGCAAAGTATGCTGGTGTTTCTGTAAAAGCTCTAAAAGGAGCTCTTCGTAGAAGCTGAGTTTCAAAGCTCCCAAGCCTTCCTAAAACCGGTATATGAATACGACTACAAGAAATACCTGAAAATACAATGAAATTTATTTAGTCTACACACAGAATATTAACACGCCTTCAATAAATCCCCTGGAAACAAAAATCCCTTAAGCATTAAGGAAGTTGAAAAAGTTACAGTTTTCACAGCAATAGTACAAACTGGTGACACCATCCTCAAAAACTGGCCAAACCTGTGCTTAGGAAGTGAGGAAAGACCAGAGACAACAATCAATGGCCCTTTCAGTGTGAAAGGGGAACAAGGGCATTTATGTTCTATATTGTTATATGTCTTACATCTACCAACAAGAACAAACAAAATGTAAACAAATAGGTGTCTGGATCATTGTCTGCTGACTCCTGCTTCTCTGCATATAAACACAAAATAAACCCCCAAATAAATTATAGTCAATGGCAAAAGAGCCATACTCCATACTGTGAGGTAGTATTTCCCAAGTTGGTCTTTAAAAGACTGCTCCCTACACAAGAAAAGTGAATGGTCATAAGTTAAACAAAATTCCACAGACCTCAGTACCCTAGAGCTACTAAGAATCTTGCAAAAGCTAATAATGTACATGGGCCATGAAGCAAGTCTCCCAGCAGTTTACCAGACTGCTGTTAGGAGGTGATTAAACAGTGGGGGCGAGGCCGGCGGTGGCAGTGGTGGTGGTGGTGGACACTTAGACAAATTTAAGAAGCTGACTTTGCCTCCCTCATTTTATTCCCTGCACAATTCACAACTCAGGGTTTAATTTTTATACCTGTTAGGGCTTTTTAAAAGATACACATGTGTATGCTGTATTCAAATGCAAAAACTGGTTTAAAAGTATGTAATTAAAACAATTCAAAAACAATTGCTTAGTTATGTAACTGTTTTATTAACAACTCCCTCCCATTTTCCAATTCATTTTACCCTGAACAACTTATCACCATAGGCCATCTCCAGTTCCACAAAGCACAAAAATGAACCCACCAAATTACTCAGCAAACATACAAATAAGAGGAAAAAATTTTTCATTTCTATATAAATTCACAAAGAACACTAAAAAAGGATTATGACATCCCAGCCCCCAACCTCAAAAGTGTAAACTTTTGCTTAACACTATTAAGCTTGAATATTGAGGGAAAAAAATTTGATGCATTCCTTGTAAGTAACATTTTCAAGACATTTCAAATTTTCTCAAGTGTAACATTTCCATGTTTTTCAGTAAATTATGTTAGCCATTACTCTCGTTGGTGATGCCATTGAGTCGGTGATGACTCAATGGACTTTGAGTTTGGGTAAACTCCGGGAGTTGGTGATGGACAGGGAGGCCTGGTGTGCTGCAGTCCATGGGGTCACAAAGAATCGGACACGACTAAGTGACTGAACTGAACTGACTCTTGTTAGAAAGAGATACAGTTTATGAAATTTAAGCTAAACATTAATGTTTTTTTCAAGGACATAGTATGATTTAAAGACTATGTCCCTCTGAAAAGCAAGTTCAGACAAAGTTACAGGGGAGAGGATAGACGAAATCAAGAATGCAGAAAGCTGAATGTACCTTGAGGCTGGGTGATGGGTATCTGGGGGTTCAGTGTTCTATTTTGTGTGTCCTTGAGAACATCCATTAAATGAAAGACAGCATAATACAATAATTTACTATAATCTATGTAACAAGTGTAATTTTTTAACTGAACATTTATGATGTATTCACAAAGAAAACTACAATTATAACAACCTTTATATTTGTACTTGGATGCTATATTTGTACTCAGAGGTTTAGAACAAAACTTAGACCTGAAGTTTCACATATAGTGTATTATTTTCCACTTGTATTTTTTAAAATAGCATTTAACAATGTACAGTATCTAATACTATCAGAAAATAAGCTGAAAGAAAATTATCTTTGGGAATTAAGATAAATAAAGAAGATGAACATGATTCTTTTAAAATCTACTTGAATAGAAAGAAAAGTAAGTCCTTCACTTTAAATAACTTATGAGATAACATATGAAACCAAACTACACAGTCACCACAGAAAATACAATTTAAAAAACATGTTCATGTCATTTAGACTTCTAAATTTAAGAACTTCTTTGCTGGCCCTGATAGTATGGTACTGAAGTGGTGTTTTAACATTCTATAATCTAAGGGCCACACCAACATGATGCTATAAACACTAAACCACTGGTTCCCAAACTTGGGCATGCATTAGAATCACCTGGAGGGCTTGTTAAACCACAGATTGCAGGGGATCTTCCCTAGTTCTGATTGAGAGGGTATGAGGTGGGACCCAAGAATGCATTTCTAACAAGTCCCCAGATGATGCCGATGCTGCTGGTTTGAGGACCACACTTTTTAAAACCACTATACAAAACAATGTAAATGATCAGTCATTCACCAATCATATAACATCTTCACAGACAGCACTGCAGCAAGCCAATCAGGAATTTTTAACCCTTTTTTTTTGTCCTCTGGCACACTGATGAAGCCTATTCAGAACATTTTTAAATGTACAGAATAAAATATATAGGAACCCAATCATCCTGAAGCAGTTATCAACATATTTTAAAAATATGCTTCTTAACAAAAGTAAACAAGATCTAACAGCTTTTAAAATAACCATGATTTCAAAGTAGTGGAAAGTGTAAACAATATTTTGGGCTATCAGCAATGTAATGTGAAACGAGAACATCTGTGATTTTGACTGGTGACAATTCCACAGGTATTGCGAATACTAATACTACTACAGTTTCTTGCCTATATTTATAACTGAAGGAAATGCTACATTTCTCTAAGAGACTAGTGAAAATAAAGGTCAAAGAACCTCTGAATTTTATCCCTGGGCCTTTTGGAAGCCTGTGAACCCAGGCGAAGAACACCTAAAAGCCAAACAAGGGGAAGTATTTTTCAAAAGAAGTATATTTCAAAAGACTACTTGGCAGTAATGACAGAATACAGTTAAAAGTTAAACCACTTACAAACTTCTGTCATAAAAATAAAGCTTTGAGTTTCAGAGCAGCTGTTTTTTTAAAACTATATATTAGAATAAGGTATCATGATTTTAGGGCTTTTAAGAACAGGAGAATATTCAATTTCTAAATACTTAACTTCCTATATTCAATCTTAAATTAAGCATTCTCCAAAAATACACCAATGATTCAGCTTAAAAGATAAACTGATCTTTAATTTGCATTTTAGAAACAGAGCGAAAGAACTAATGAAAATTTAAAACTAGCTATTTGTAGTGACACATTTAAGTGTTTAACAACTTATGAAATGGCAAATCAAGTTGGATGCTCTCTTAAAACACTTGACCCCTAACACAAATTGGAGACAAAATTCAACACTCACAGTGCTTGCAATTTAGTAGATACTTACTGTTTCTGGTAATCTCAACTTTTTCCTTTATGTCCAAGTTATTACTTCAGGAATTCTGACTACTTATTAATAAAGAAAAATAACATGACTCCTCTAATAGCTTTCCTCAAGTTTAAAAATATTTGACAGGTTTTAACTAATGCTACTAATCTACTGGTCTGAAGGTGAACATGCCCAAGAAAAGAGAAGTGATTAGGAAACAGTGTGTAATTCCAGAAATAAAGATGTTCTATCACTTATTCATTTTGTCTTATTTAATTTGTATTGGATTTAATCACAAGAGAGGGAGGGAACTAAAATCTAGCTAAAAACTATTAAGTTAGGCACATTATGTAACTACCATGAGAATTATGGATGCCAAACAACAAGTTTGAGCATCTTCAAATCTTCATTTACACCCTTATGAGGTGACACCCTTTCAAAGGACAAGAACAGAAAGCATCCAGAAATTAAGGGAGTTATACAGAATCGCACAACTCTCATAGCCAAATTCAGATCAAGTATTGTCACTGAGCATTTTTTTAAATGGAATCAAACATTTTTGAATGCACATACTTAGAATGCAAACTGACTGGTATATATGCAAGGTACATTTTAAAAAGACATACACCAACACTGAAAACACCAGCAATTTGAGCAAAAAAAATATTTTAAAAATTTACTTTAATATGCATTTCATATTCAAAGGGAATAGTGAAGAAAATATTAAATTGGATACATATACCTCAACAGGAAAAGAAGACAGATCCAGTGTCTAGTACGACAATTTATCAAGTAATTTTTCAAACTACCATTTAAAATTTTTAAAGTATAACATGACAGATAAAGGAGTTATGACATCGCCCCTTTTATTCTTAAAGCACTGTACAATTTCCTGTTAGAAGACTATATTGATGAGATTATTTCTGTTTAATTATGTTGCTGAAATTCTTAACTCTAATTGTAAGAATAATACACTAGTTAAAATTCAATTCTAATTTTTCTCCCACTGTCTTCCTTTTTCCAGAAATTCTAAATAAAAATAACCGTCTTGGAGGTTTTTTAGGCTTTAATAAAAATTATCTTTATATTCCTGTAGATTTATGTATAGTTTCTACCATGGAAAAGAAACATTTTATGTAATTAAGCCTTGGGAAAGTCTCAAATCCATGTGAAAACCATTTGATGTTTGTCACATAAAAATATTAAATTCTATAATGATATTGAGTAATATCTCACAGTTTAAGTTTAATTTACTCCTTTACAGTAAAAGCTATGGTTTGGTACTTCTGAAAAGCGCTAGTAAACTTGTATTAACTGAGAAACAAACAGATAATTCCTAAATAAGCCATTAATTTTCTACTTACCTAAGGATAGATTTAAATTTTTTAATTAATTTTCATTGGAGTATAATTGCTTTACTAAATTTAATTTTTAAAGGAGCTGTTGTTTTGAAAAGAAAAATAAACAACTGCACACTTCCTATAATTCGGTTTTCAGGGACAATTGATAGAAATGAAGACTTCTGTCAAAAGGAGCCTTCCCTACCCAAGGAGAACACGCACATATTTCGTACAGGCCCAGAAACAGTATTATTCTTTGTCTAGTTCTCTAAACTTGAAGGTGAGGACTTATTCTCCCTTCCGTCTCCAGCACCAAAACAGGGCCCGGCACACAGGAGGCTGTCAACAACTGTGTCAGATAAATGAATTCAATTATCTGTCACTTTCAAGTGTTTGCAACTCAAAATCCCTAGAATACGGATGTCTACTTGTTCAGGTTTAACAGTGCCTGGACTAAATTCACTCCTCTATATTTACAAACCATTTACAAAATGCTTCTGCCCACACAACCTCATTTAATCCCTGTGTGAAATAAACTGTCAGAAAATAAACATTTAGTAAACAGTAAGGATTTTACAATGATGTTAAATATTAGGAATAGAGGGCTTTCCCCCTCCGCCCCGAGATCACAAGCTGATAATCCAAAACAAAACGAATTTGCCTAGAACTTAGTGATTAAAACAGGATCTAGCCTGTTGTCAGCTATTCATAGATCTAGGGAAGAGAAAAATGGTTTCTTTTCCGGAATCTCTTGGCTGGGGTACCATCCCTTCACAGCTCCTGATAAACAGAAAGGAAAGGTAAACAAGCACCGCCCTTCAAAAACTATTTGCGACTGTCAAGTTAGGAAACCCGGCAAACGACTGCTGAGACACCCAAGTCCTTAAAAACCAACTACCGAGCGAACCGGCACCTCCTCAGGCGCTCTCCCGCGGCCGCCCGGAAACAGCACGAGCCCGGTGTGCGTCCCGGGTGGGCGGCCGCACAATGACTGTGACACCCCGGGCCTCGCGCGGCCTGCGCCCGGGACGGCCGGGTCGGCGCCCCGAGGCCCCGGGGGACCCAACAGCGGCAGCCCTCCATCCGAGCCCTTCCCGCGGCCCGCGACAGGCCCGAGGGGAACGCGGCCGGGCTCCGGAGGAGGAGCCGCAGTCAGAGCAGCCGGCAGTCCCGGGAGCTCCGAGCGGGGTCTGGGGACACTTTTTAACAAACGGAGCAATCTGTCCCCCGCTTTCAGGGTTTCTGCGAAGCGGCCACATTCTAGCCCCAAAGGCCTGAAAGCCAGCGGGTTGGGGAGCACAGGGGGTTCACCTCAAATGTGAGAAACAGCTGCTCCGGAGGCTGGCAGAGTCCCATGCCACGGAAGGTGGGGGCTGGGGTGCCAGGAGCAGCACCGAGTGAGGGGGGCGGTCTCTTGCCCTCCCCGGAGTCTCCACCGCCCGCCAGGACACTCCTGGATCAAGGGCTCAGGGGAGGGACTACTTCGTTACCTCTTTGAGCGGAGACGAGTGATGAGCTAAAGATTCGCGCGGCCGCCGCGCCACAAGTACAAGCTCCGCAGCCCGACATCTCCGCGGGGCCTAGGCCGGGGCTTCGCGCCCAGCGGCCTCTGGGTCTCAGCGGCCGACTCTTATTCGCAAAGTTCGCTGCCTTAGCTTCGGAATCTCCGGCCCGCTCTAGGCCCAATGCAGCGTTCACCCGCTTGGCACCAGGACCTCCGCTCTCTCCGTGCCCCACTGCCGTCTACTCAATAGACACCTAACCCCCCCTTACCCTCCCCTCCTCCTTCCCCCGCTCTCCATCCCCGCCCACCGGGCCCCGGGAGCCTGCGCGCGCCTGCGTCCTAGGTCTCGGGGAGGGGCGTGGGCACGCGCCGCGCGTGCGTGCGTGGGACACCGATGTACGGCGAGAGGAAGGGGGCGGTGACCGAGGCTCCAATGAGCAGGCTCCTATGGCAGACGGCCGCCCCGAACTGGGGAACTACAAGTCCCGACAAAGGATTCTTCCGGAAGTCTCCAGAGTTGAAAAGTTTGCGATAGAAGCGAAGAGATGCATGCTGGGAGTTGTAGTCCCAAGTCATCACAGTAAACTGCTCTTTTTCGGACTCTTGGCTGGGAAGGTCAAAGTGAGACCGGTGGTTTGACCGGCCTCGAGAAGTGTTGAAAGCCGCCGATTAAGTAAGAGTCGATAAGTTCCTTTTTCCGAGGGTTCCACATCCTTATCCTTAGGAATACGGAAGTGGTAGCATCTTTTACCAAGTTCTCAACCTACTGTTTGATGACAGCTCTCCTTGTTTTTTCAAGCCTAGTGGTGATAACTTCCAGCCGTTGCTAGTCCCGGGGTTCTTTACAATCCTGTCTGTCCCCTTAAAGCTGAGCACACTTTGGTAAATAGTTACTTCATTCAGCTCTCTTCTGATACTCTTCCACCCCTGCGTGTGTATGGCTGCTTTCTCTCTGGATATCTAAAACAAATCAACCAGCTAGCCGACGAGGTGCAGGATGGTGACAAATGAATCAGACTCTTTTCCCATCCGGGTGGGCACCAGATTACTTTGTATATAAGATTCTGATCAACTCCGAAGCCCGGAGAAATTGCCAAGCGAGCTAGGATATCTTCAGTTCTGAGCTGGGGGAGTAGGGAGGGGAAGGAGAGAGTAGGGGGAGGACGACACGCAAGTCAAAGTTATTTAACCATCATCAGTCTTGGATCAGAGAAATGTGACTTATAGTTTCCCAAGTCTGGCCATGAGAAGGGGCATTGGCCTTAGCCCAGGTCACATGTGATTTTTGTCTCTCTGGGTGCTAACTCCTAGCACTCCTTCAGCTTAAAGTGACAGAGACCAAAAGGGAGCCCAGGTCTTAACTCAGTTACCTTCATGAATTGAATTTTCAGAGAGTATAGACTCTTAAGTTCCTTCATCCCAGTGTTTTCAAACTGTGTTTCTAGATTTCCCTCAGAAGCCAAAGCTCTTTGTCGGTGTGAGGGGACTAAGAGAGTGGGACTCCCCAAACCCTCCAAGCCACTGCGGAAGTCAATCAGAGCAGCTCTCCTTTAATAAACTGTTTAATTTATTGAGGTTTTGCTTGAAAATACAGTTGTTCTGCTTTAAAACAATGTTTGAAAACCACTGATTCTAGGACAAACTTCTTTTAGCAGTAAGCTAAGTAGGTCTCCTGGAATCTTTAACACCCAATTTAATCCTTTCATTCCACTCTACCTTCTATTTCAATTATGTACACATTTTCTTATTGTTATATAAAGAAGTTGTTTGCTAAAATTCATAGATTGCTATAAAGCAAGATGAATAAAAACATTAGTTAGGCCAGGTCTCATCTGGGGGCACCCTTTGAAAACTTCCCTTTCTCTGTCTGTTCTAAGGACTTGACTTATTCAGTCAGCAAATATTTATTAGCACCAGTTACATGCCAGACACTGAGGAAATTGCATTGAACAAAACAAAATAAAAAAGTTTCATGAAGCTTCTAGTGGGAAAAAGTATTATGGTAAGTAAGTAAAAATACCTGACATTGCTATGATGACATAGTTCAGTTCGGTCACTCAGTCGTGTCCGACTCTTTGCAACCCCATTGACTGCAGCACTCCAGGCTTCCCTGTCCATCACCAACTCCCAGAGCTTACTCAAACTCATGTCCATTAATTCGGTGATGCCATCCAACCATCTCATCCTCTATCATCCCCTTCTCCTCCCGCCTTCAGTCTTTCCCAGCATCAGGGTCTTTTCCAATGAGTCAGTTCTTTGCATCAGGTGGCCAGAGTATTGCAGTTTCAGCTTCAGCATCAGTCCTTCAAAGAATATTCAGGACTGATTTTCCTTATGATTGACTGCTTGGGTCTCCTTGCAGTCCAAGAGACTCTCAAGAGTCTTCTCCAACACCACAGTTCAAAAGCATCAATTCTTTGGTGTTCAGCTTTCTTTATAGTCCAACTCTCATATCCATACATGAATACTGGAAAAACCATAGCTTTGACTAGACAAACTTTTGTCGGCAAAGTAATTCTCTGCTTTTTAATATGCTGTCTAGGTTGGTCATAGCCTTTCTTCCAAGGAGCAAGTGTCTTTGAATTTCATGTCTGTAGTCACCATCTGCAGTGATTTTGGAGCCCAGAAATATAAGGTCTCACTGTTTCCATTGTTTCCCCATCTATTTGCCATGAAGTGATGGGACCGGATGCCATGATCTTAGTTTTCTGAGTGTTGAGTTTTAAGCCAATTTTTTCACTCTCACTTTCCTCAAGAGGGTCTTTAGTTCCTCTTCACTTTCTGCCATAAGGGTGGTGTCATCTGTGTATCTGAGGTTATTGATATTTCTCCCAGTAATCTTGATTTCAGCTTGTGCTTCATCCAGCTCAGCATTTCACTTGATGTACTCTGCATATAAGTTGAACAAGCAGGGTGACAGTATACAGCCTTGACGTACTCCTTTCACAATTTGGAACCAGTCTGTTGTTCCATGTCCAATTCTAACTGTTGCTTCTTGACCTGCATACAGATTTCTCAGGAGGCAGGTCAGGTGATCTGGTATTCCCATCTCTCTAAGAATTTTCCACATTTTGTTGTGATTCACACAGTCAAAGTCTTTGGCATAGTCAATAAAACAGAAGTAGATGTTTTTCTGGAACTCTCTCACTTTTTCGATGATCCAGCAGATGTTGACAATTTGATCCCTACTTCCTCTGCCTTTTCTAAATCCATCCTGAGCATCTGGAAGTTCACGATTCATGTAGTGTTGAAACCTGGCTTGGAAAATTTTGAGCATTACTTTGCTCGCGTGGGAGATGAGTGCAATTGAGCGGTAGTTTGAACATTCTTTGGCATTGCCTTTCTTTGGGATTGGAATGAAAACTGACCTTTCCAGTCCTGTGGCCACTGCTGAGTTTTCCAAACTTGCTGGCATATTGAGTGCAGCACTTTCATAGAATCATGTTTCAGGATTTGAAATAGCTCAACTGGAATTCCATCATCTCCACTAGCTTTGTTCATAGCAATGCTTCCTGAGGCCCACTTGACTTCACATTCCAGGATGTCTGGCTCTAGTGAGTAATCACACCATCATGGTTATCTGGGTCTAGAAGATCTTTTTTGTATCATTCCTCTGTTTATTCTCACCACCTCTTCTTAATATCTTCTGCTTCTGTTAGGTCCATACCATTTCTGTCCTTTATTGTGTCCATCTTTGCATGAAATGTTCCCTTGGTATCTCTAATTTTCTTGAAGACATCTCTAGTCTTTCCCATCCTATTGTTTCCTCTATTTCTTTGCATTGATCACTGAGAAAGGCTTTCTTATCTCTCCTTGCTATTCTTTGGAACTCTGCATTCAGATGCTTACATCTTTCCTTTTCTCCTTTGCCTTTAGCTTCTCTTCTTTTCTCAGCTATTTGTGAGGCCTCCTTAGACAACCATTTTGCCTTTTTGCATTTCTTTTTCTTGGGGATGGTCTTGATCACTGCCTCCTGTACAATGTCATGAACCTCTGTCCGTAGTTCTCCAGGCAGACTCTGTCTATCAGATCTAATCCCTGGAATCTATTTGTCACTTTCACTGTATAATCGTAAGGGATTTGATTTAGAAAATTTCTGAATGGTCTAGTGGTATTCCCTACTTTCTTCAATTTAAGTCTGAATTTTTCAATAAGGAATTCATGATCTGAGCCACAGTCAGCTCCCAGTCTTGTTCTTGCTGACTGTATAGAGTTTCTCCATCTTTGGCTGCAAAGAATATAATCAATCTGATTTCAGTGTTGACCATCTGGTGATGTCCATGTGTAGAGTCTTCTCTTGTGTTGTTGGAAGAGGATGTTTGCTATGACCAGTGCATTCTCTTGGAAAAACTCTGTTAGTCTTGCCCTGCTTTGTTTTGTACTCCAAGGCCAAATTTGCCTTGGAGTATCTCTTGACTTGATTTAGGTCATATCTGAATGGTCTAGTGGTTTTCCCTACTTTCTTCAATTTAAGTCTGAATTTGGCAATAAAGAGTTCATGATCTGAGCCACACTCAGCTCCCGGTCTTGTTTTTGCTAACTGTATAGAGCTTCTCCATCTTTAGCTGCAAAGAATATAATCAATCTGATTTTGGTGTTGACCATCTGGTGATGTCCATGTGTAGAGTCTTCTCTTGTGTTGTTGGAAGAGGGTGTTTGCTATGACCAGTGCGTTCTCTTGGCAAAACTCTTATTAGCCTTTGCCCTGCTTCATTCCGTGCTCCAAGGCCAAATTTGCCTGTTACTCCAGGTGTTTCTTGACTTCCTACTTTTGCATTCCAGTCCCCTATAATGAAAAGGACATCTTTTTTGGGTGTTAGTTCTAAAAGGTCTTGTAGGTCTTCATAGAACCGTTCAACTTCGGCTTCTTCAGCTTTACTGGTTGGGGCATAGGCTTGGATTACTGTAATATTGAATGGTTTGCCTTGAAAACGAACAGAAATCATTCTGTTGTTTTTAAGGTTGCATCCAAGTACTGCATTTTGGACTCTTTTGTTGACCATGATGGCTACTCCATTTCTTCTAAGGGATTCCTGCCCACAGTAGTAGATATAATGGTCATCTGAGTTAAATTCACCCATTCCAGACCATTTTAGTTCACTGATTCCTAGAATGTCTATGTTCACTCTTGCCATCTCCTGTTTGACCACTTCCAATTTGCCTTGATTCATGGACCTAACATTCCAGGTTCCTATGCAATATTGTTCTTTACAGCATCGGACCTTGCTTCTATCACCAGTCACATCCACAACTGGGTACTGGTTTTGCTTTGGCTCCATCCCTTTATTCCTTCTGGAGTTATTTCTCCACTGATCACCAGTAGCATACTGAGCACCTGCCAACCTGGGGAAATCCTCATTCAGTATCCTATTATTTTGCCTTTTGATACTGTTCATGGGGTTCTCAAGGCAAGTATACTGAAGTGGTTTGCCATTCCCTTCTCCAGTTGGACCATATTCGGCTGTGGTCCATGTGATCTGATCGACTAGTTTTCTGTGATTATGATTTCAGTGTGTCTGCCCTCTGATGCCCCCTCGCAATACCTACCATTTTATTTGGGTTTCTCTTACTTTGGTCATGGGATATCTCTTCACAGCTGCTCCAGCAAAGCACAGCCGCTGCACCTTACGTTGGAAGAGGGGTATCTCTTCAGGGCTGCCCCTCCATTCAGATATGACCTAAATCAAAACCCTTATGATTATACAGTGGAAGTGAGAAATATATTTAAGGGACTAGATCTGATAGAGTGCCTGATGAACTCTGGACAGAGGTTCGTGACATTGTACAGGAGACAGGGACCAAGACCATCCCCATGGAAAAGAAATGCAAAAGAGCAAAATGGCTGTCTGAGGAGGCCTTACAAATAGCTGTGAAAAGAAGAGAAGCGAAGAGCAAAGGAGAAAAGGAAAGATATAAGCATCTGAATGCAGAGTTCCAAAGAATAGCAAGGAGAGATAAGAAAGCCTTCCTCAGTGATCAATGCAAAGAAATAGAGGAAAACAACAGAATAGGAAAAACAAGAGATCTCTTCAAGAAAATTAGAGATTCCAAGGGAACATTTCATGCAAAGATGGGCTCGATAAAGGACAGGAATGGTATGGACCTAACAGAAGCAGAAGATATTCAGAAGAGGTGGCAAGAATACACAGAAGAACTGTACAAAAAAGATCTTCATGACCAAGATAATCACAATAACGTGATCACTGACCTAGAGCCAGACATCTTGGAATGTGAAGTCAAATGGGCCTTAAAAAGCATTACTACGAACCAAGCTAGTGGAGGTGATGGAATTCCAGTTGAGCTATTTCAAATCTTGAAAGATGATGCTGTGAAAGTGCTGCACTCAATATGCCAGCAAATTTGGAAAACTCAGCAGTGGCTACAGGACTGGAAAAGGTCAGTCTTCATTCCAATCCCAAAGAAAGGCAATGCCAAAGAATGCTTAAACTACCGCACAATTGCACTCATCTCACATTCTAGTAAAGTCATGCTCAAAATTCTCCAAGCCAGGCTTCAGCAATATGTGAACCATGAACTCCCAGATGTTCAAGCAAGTTTTAGAAAAGGCAGAGGCACCAGAGATCAAATTGCCAACATCCGCTGGATCATGGAGGAAGCAAGAGAGTTCCAGAAAAACATCTATTTCTGCTTCATTGACTATGCCAAAGCCTTTGACTGTGTGGATCACAATAAACTGTGGAAAATTCTGAAAGAGATGGGAATACCAGCCCACCTGACCTACCTCTTGAGAAACCTGTATGCAGGTCAGGAAGCAACAGTCAGAACTGTACATGGAACAACAGACTGGTTCCAAATAGGAAAAGGAGTACGTCAAGGTTGTATATTGTCTCCCTGCTTATTTAACTTCTATGCAGAGTACATCACGAGGAATGCTGGGCTGGAAGAAGCACAAGCTGGAATCAAGACTGCCGGGAGAAATATCAATAACCTCAGATATGCAGATGACACTACCCTTACGGCAGAAAGTGAAGAGGAACTCAAAAGCCTCTTGATGAAAGTGAAAGAGGAGAGTAAAAAGGTTGGTTTGAAGCTCAACATTCAGAAAACAAAGATCATGGCATCTGGTCCCATCACTTCATGGGAAATAGATGGGGAAACAGTGGAAACAGTGTCAGACTTTATTTTTTTGGGCTCCAAAATCACTGCGGATGCTGATTTCAGCCATGAAATTAAAAGACGCTTACTCCTTGGAAGGAAAGTTATGACCAACCTAGATAGTATATTAAAAAGCAGAGACATTACTTTGCCAACAAAGGTCCGTCTGGTCAAGGCTATGGTTTTTCCCGTGGTCATGTATGGATGTGAGAGTTGGACTGTGAAGAAAGCTGATCACCGAAGAATTGATGTGTTTGAACTGTGGTGTTGGAGAAGACTCTTGAGAGTCCCTTGGACTGCAAGGAGATCCAACCAGTCCATTCTAGAGGAGATCAATCCTGGGTGTTCACTGGAAGGACTGATGCTAAAGCTGAAACTCCGATACTTTGGCCACCTCATGCGACGAGCTGACTCACTGGAAAAGACTCTGACGCTGGGAAGGGTTGGGGGCAGGAGGAGAAGGGGACGACAGAGAATGAGATGGCTGGATGGCATCACCGACTCGATGGACATGAGTTTGAGTGAACTCCGGGATTTGGTGATGGACAGGGAGGCCTGGCGTGCTGTGATTCATGGGGTCGCAAAGAGTCAGACACGACTGAGCGACTGAACTGAACTCATCTCTTGACTTCCTACTTTTGCATTCCAGTCCCCTATAAAGAAAAGGACATCTTTTTGGGGTGTTAATTCTAGAAGATCTTCATAGATCTTGTGAATCTTCTTAGAACCGTTCAACTTCAGCTTCTTCAGCTGAAGGTGGTGACATTCTTCATCACAGAAATAAAATCCTGTTTTGTAATGTATTCTTCTATCATTCAAAGAACAACTGAGTATTTAATTTTTTTTATGGGCTGATGTTTTGTGTACTTAGCCTGTATTCCCAACTATGAGAATGAGTACTATGAGTCTTCGAAGGCAGGTATTTCATTGTATACATGGGCTGAATATACAGTATAAATTCAGTAAATACTTGATTAAGTAGTTATCTTCCAACTTCTCTAGCTTGGCAGAAAACTGGGATGGTATCTTCAGAAAATATGACATTAAATCAGAGCAAATTATAATTGACAATAAAGGTGTTAATAGATACAAATTCTACAATTTATACAATGGTTGATCCAACTGATTGAGTATCCCAGAAGGAATTCTTAGAAATTAATAGAGAGTAGACTTTGTCCCAGAAAGTACAAAACAAACAAAGCTGTATACAACTTAGTTTAACTTTTTCTCAAATGTGAGCAAAGGTCATGTGGCTTTGGCACAGACTGGTAACGGTTTCATCACACAGGCCATGTCTATTTGGTAGTTTCGATACATCACCCCCAAACTATGCTCTGTGGGTCAAAATGTACCAGGATTTTTAGGATCAGCCCTCAACAAATCCACTACCTGGATTGGGACACGAACTTTGTGTTAGGTTCTTTGATGGTATAAATCTTACAAAGTGAAATGAAAGTCACTCAGTCCCATCTGACTCTTTGTGACCCCATGGACTATGGCCTGGCTGCCAGCAGTCTTCTCCATCCATGGAATTCTCCAGGCCAGAATACTGTAGTGGGTAGCCATTCCCTTCTCAGGGGATCTTCCCAACCCAGGGATTGAACCCAGGTTCCTGCATTGCAGGTGGGTGCTTTACCACCTGAGCCATTATTCAGATTGGGAAACTTATACCTGAGGATATACCAAGACTTCCATTTGGTACTTGAGCACAGAGGAATGTTGAGTTTAAACAAAGTATCATCTGTGCTAGAAAGGCTTCAAACCTAAAAGGAACCCCTTGACTATATGATAAAGGAGTCTGTTCCAAGTATTCCAAGAGTTAAAGGAGTCTGTTCCAAGTGTTCCAAGAGTCTGTTCCTAGTCACACCCTGGGGCAAAGACAACCTGTTGGGACAATGTCTTTGCCCCAGGGTGTGACTAGGAAGCCATGAGATGGAGCAGAGCCATGAGAAAGAGTATAGGGGCTCTAGATCCATAGTAGGACCCTCTGTCTCACTTGGTACTTTCCAGGTATCCTCTGGTTAAGTTTCTATCAGGTCATCCTCCCAAATCTGGATTTGGAAGCACAGAGTCATTTGAGATTTTCCCTGTAGTAATACAGATCTTTTTTCAGGAAAGTAATGGCAAGTACTTGTGGTCTTATCAGCTCTTTGGAACAAAATACTTTTATATCATCAACTTGCAGCACTTTTCTGATAGGTTTCCGTTCCGTTCCGTTCCGTCGCTCAGTCGTGTCCGACTCTTTGCGACCCCGTGGACTGTAGCCTACCAGGCTTCTCCGTCCATGGGATTCTCCAGGCAAGAATACTGGAGTGGGTTACCGTTTCCTTCTCCAGGGGATCTTCCCGACCCAGGGATCGAACCCAGGTCTCCCACATTGGAGGCAGACGCTTTAACCTCTGAGCCACCAGGGAAGCCCTCTGATAGGTTTATGTTGCTTTAAAAAGATGGTCAAATACAAAGTAATGAATGGCTGTGTTCTTGTTTCTAATGGGAAAAGATTTATTTTGTACTTAAGATATCTAGATTGTTCCAAAATGTGAAAGAGGATAGTGAAGGACAAACTTGAATAGGAAAGCTGTAGAAGATTTGGGAAAGGGAAATTTATTTGTCTTGGACTATAATGATTGCAAATAATAGTCTTAAAATATGCAGTGAAATATTAAAAATTTTCCAAAGCTGAAAAAAAAAGAAGAAAGTCAAATGCTATTTTCCAGCTCAAATAGTTTCACTTGAGTTGACTTCTTGAGTTATTTACCTTTGCGAACTACATGACTAAAGGCACATAATATTTTATGTCTCCACTTTACATTAACTTTTTCCTTTTATACTTGATTCTACCTTACAGGATTGTGAACACTGTGACTTGCTAAGTAAAAGATATTTTACAGGTCAGAGTCAGAGTCATCCAATCTAGCACTGGATTTTCAGATGAGGAAACAGGCCTATGATAAAGCAGGGATTTGACAAAGGGCACATACTGAGTCAGAAGCAAAGAGAAAAATTGAGCCCAAGTCTGCTGATTTTAAAACTGTATTTTTCAGTCTTTTCTTTTTTAACCCAAGGCTCCTTTTTATAAACAGAAAAAAAAATCTTCTCATCTACCTGAGATTTTCATACAGCCTCCCAGAGAGTCATCATTCAGTTGAGAATCACTGTATCGTCTGAATAATGATATTTCTTTTTCATAGCTGAACACTGATCCTTCAGACCAGCAGACATTGATCCTGCCAGGCAATAACAGGAGCTCAAAATGTATATTTTAAAACATAAAGACAAAAAAAAAGGCTCATGTCTATAAGTAGTATGAGACTCAAAGTAATACTAAGAACATTATATACAACTTTACAAACTGCTTTTACATCTACCGTCTCATCAGATTCTCGCAGCAAGCCAGTAAGGTATTGTTATCTGCATTCTGGTTTTGCAGCTGAGAAGATCAAAACATGGAGAGTTTAAGTGACTTGCCAAAGCAGAACCAGGATTTACACCCTAATCTCCACTACTGTTTCCATTACTTCCCTATACCTTCTTCCAAAAGCTGGTAAAATTTTAGAGATTCACAGAATCGTCACTCTTTATCTAGAAACATCTCATATCGGGGACTAAAATGCTGTCGTTTTATTGAGGTAGTAACCACCCCTACTCCCATCCTTCCTTCTCTTAAGAATGACCTGGGGTGTTTGTTAAAATACACCTAGGCCCTTTTCCTAATGGTTTTGATAAAATACTCTGGAGTGGGGCTCAGGGATCTATTTTTATTGCTAGAATACTAGAATCAGGAAATGCTAAGGTTTATTTGCAAAAATGAATAAGGTGTGTTTTCACTGTGGTGGTGGGAGCCTGTCCCTTTATTTTCAAGGCCTCTAATTTACCACCACTAATTACCACCACTTTCTCCCTCTAATTACTACCATTTTCTCTCTCAATGAATCACCGTTCAGCCTTGGCATTGTAGGGAGACCAAAGATTCTACAGGAAGATGTTCACCATCCTCCTGTGCCTGTCCTTGGGGTCTGGTGGTAACCTAAGATAGCACAATGTTCCCCCCACCCCAAGAACTCTCCTTCATCCTGATGTTGAGGGAAATGGTCAGCAGATGGCACTAACTCACCATGGCTTCCCTCTGAATTCATGGGGTAGAGAGTGGAGGGAAAAAACTTTTAAAGCTAATCCATTGGAGTTTTGGTATACCAAATCTTGAAGACAGTGCTAGGAAGGCTTGTGTAGTGTTTTCTAAAGAGCACAGATGTCAGGGATAGGAGGAATGGTGTGTGGCTCCTAGCTGGGTCATTTACCGGCTGTGTGACTTCCAGCAAGTTACCATAAGCCTGTTATTTTTGCAACTATAAATTGGGGTGCTCCTGACTCCCTAGGGTTAATGTGAATAAATGATTCTGAGTCATACTACACAGTAGGTGTTTAATAAATAATTTTTTACTATACAAGGCTTTCCTTTTATGCTTATAAAAAGTTTCATTTTAGTTATGCCTCAGCTTGATGATCTTACCCCATTCCACTATACCTTAGCACTATAAGGAGCTTGCTTGATTTCAAATGCAAAATTGAAGAAGAAGGACAAAAGAGAAGAGGGTACAGACCCTTAGTTTACAAGTCCTTTACAATTTGCAGTTAATTTGCCTTAGCCATATTATTAGACAATAAGAGATATTTATGTTTCAGTAACAGTTGTAATCATTTATATTTATATTTTGGTCATCTGATGCAAACAGATGACTCATTAGAAAAGTCCCTGATGCAGGGAAAGATTGAGGGCAGAAGGAGAAGAGGGTGTCAGAGGATGAGATGGACGGCATCACTGATGCGGTGAACATGAATTTGGGCATAGTCTGGGAGATGGTGAGGGACAGGAAGGCCTGACGTGCTGCAGTTCATGAGATCGTAAAGAGTCAGACACAACCGGGTGACTGAACAACAACAACAAATTACTTGCAAGCACCCATTGGGCTGTGTGTGTAAAATATGTACCTGTTGGTAAGTAAGTCAGCAGGACAAAATGAGAGAAAGCGTCTTAGCCAACAGAATATATTTTGCAATGTTGGCAATTCAAAGTTCATGTGTTTTGCTCATACTCGGGCCTTCAGAATAACATTCTGTGCCTATTTATTCATTTAAAATATATATATATATATATTTATCTCTTTGGCTGCACCAGATCTTAGTTTCAGCACACAGGATCTTTTAGTTGTATGCTATGGCATCTAGTTCCCTAACCAGGGATTGAACCTAGGCCCCCTGAAGTGGAAGCGCAGAATCTTAGCCACTGGACCACCAGGAAGTCCTTATTTACTCATTTTAAATATTGATGTGATTATATGGAGCCTTATGACCATAAGTGGGTGAGTAAATTAGAAAGGGGAGCAGTGCTAGAAGCCGGCCACCAAAGGGTTCTCAGGAGCCCGACAAAAAAGGAGGAAACAGAAAAGTGGATGCATGAGCTCCCTAAGATGGAGAAGGCAATGGCACCCCGCTCCAGTGCTCTTGCCTGGAGAATCCCATGGGCGGAGGAGCCTGGTGGGCTGCAGTCCATGGGGTCGCTGGGAGTCAGACACCACTGAGTGACTTCACTTTCACTTTTCACTTCCATGCATTGGGGAAGGCAATGGCAACCCACTCCAGTGTTCTTGCCTGGAGAATCCCAGGGACGGCGGAGCCTGGTGGACTGCCCTCTATGGGGTCGCACAGAGTCGGACACGACTGAAGAGACTTAGCAGCAGCAGAATTCCATAAGAAGACTGTCTCATAGATGCAGAGAATAAATGGCTGGTTACCAGAAGGGAGGGGGGTTGGGGGTAGGGAAGATAGGTAAAGGGGATTAAGAGGTACAAGCATTCAATTACTAATATACACTGTGTTCATTCATTTGTTCAGGGGATCTTTATAACAGTTCCATGAGATACATATTATTTTCTCAAATTTATAGTTGAGAAAACTGAAGCACACAGAAGTTAGACAACTTGTCCAAGATTACACTGCCAGTAAGTTAAAAAACCAACATTGAACCCAGGTACTCTACTTCGGTAGTCATGCATTTAAACACTGCACGATATTCCACAGGACTCACTATTAGATTGTCTCGGATGAAATACACTTTTTATTGCACTGTTAGGCTTTTAAAAATTAAAAATTTCTAAGAACATGCATGCAAATTCTTATGTTACTGAGTAAGGTGAAAATTGTCAGGCAATGTTTTAAAGAATTAAAGTAAACTCAGGAATTGTTTTTAAAATGAGCAAGCAATTAGAAGCTATCAAAAGTGACCAGAGTAGGGACTTCCTACTGATGGTTAAGACTCCATGCTCCCATTCCAGGGGCCTGGGTTCAATCCCTGGTCACGGAACTAGATCCCACAAGCCACAGCTAAGACCTGGTGTAACCAAATAAGGGAAAAAAAGGGAGGGAAGAGCAGGGACTTCCCTGGTGGTCCAGTGGCTAAGAATCCACCTTGCAAAGCAAGGGACGCCGGTTCGATCCCTGGTCTGGGACGATCCCACATGCTGTGAGGCAACTAAGCCCATGTGCCACAAATCTGAGCCCACCTGCTGCAACTACTGAAGCCCGTGCACCTAGAGCCTGTGTTCCACAACAAGAGAAGTCACTGCGATGAGAAACCTGCATATCACAACTAGAGAGTAGCCCCACTCGCCACAACTAGAGAAAGCCCACATGCAGCAACAAAAACCCAGCACAGCCAAAAAATAAGCAATAAAGCTTTTTAAAGATAAATAAAAATATATAATTGTTAAAATTATATGAATAAAATTGAATTAGTATTTGTGTAGTGGCAAAACAGTCTTCAAGCGTTGAGACAAAATTAAGACATTTTCAGATAATAAAAATTGATAGAACAAACTTGTGAGACTTGCACTACTTGGTGTCAAAACTTACTACAAAGCTACAGTAATAAAGACAGAATACTGTCATAAGAATGGACATACACAGCAATAGAATAGAATTGAGAATGCAGAAACAAATCCTCACTTTTACAGTCAATTGATTTTCAATGAGTGCCAAGCCCATTCAGAAAAAAGAATCTTCACTAAAAAAAAAAAAAGATGCTGGTTCAACTGGATATACACATACAAATGAAGTTGGATCTCTACCTGTATCCAATATATACATTTACTCAAAATGAGTCAAAGACCTAAGTGCAAATGCTAAAACTATAAAACTGTCAGAAGAGAACAAAGGTATAAGTTTATGACCTTGAATTATGCAACAGTTTCTTAGATAGGGCACCAAATACATAAGCAACCAAAAACAAATAAATTGAACTTTATCAAAATTAAAAACTTTTGTGCTTCAAAAGACACTCTCAGTAAAGTGAACTACAACCCACAGAATGGGGAAAAATATTTGCATATCAAGTATTGATAAGGGCCTAGTATTCAGACTATATAAGGAACTCTTACAACTCAACAGTAAAAAGATACCTCAATTTTAAAAGGGGATGAATGTCTGTGTCCTCACAAAACTCATATGTTGAAACCTAATCCCCAATGTGATAATATTAAGGGCTGGGGCATTTGGGAAGTAATAAGAGCCCTCATTAAGGAGATCAGTACCCTTATAAAATAGGTCTCAGAGAGCACTCTTGCCCTTCCCACCTTATGAGCCAGGAAGTGGACCCTCACCAGATACCAAATATATCAGACCTTGATCTCGGACTTCCCAACCTCCAAAACTATAAGAAATGCATTTCTATTGTTTATAAGTCACCTGGTCTTTGATATTTTTGCTATAGCAGCTCAAATAGACTAAGACAATGAGCAAAGAATTTGAATAGACATTGCTCCAGAGAAGATATACAAATGACCAATTTGTTGTCGTTCAGTCGCTCAGTTGTGTCCAACTCTTTGCGACCCTGTGGCCTGCAACATGCCAAGATTCCCTGTCCATCACCATCTCCCAGAGCTTGCTCAAACTCATGTCCATTGAGTCGGTGATGCCATCCAACCATCTTATCCTCTGTCATCCCCTTCTCCTACCTTCAATCTTTCCCAACATCAGGGTCTTTTCCAATGAGTCAATTCTTCGCATCAGATGACCAAAATATTGCAGTTTCAGCTTCAGGACCAGTCTTCCAATGAATATTGAGGACTGGTTTCCTTTAGGATTGACTGGTTGGATCTCCTTGCAGCCCAAGGGACTCTCAGGAGTCTTCTCCAACACCATAGTTCAAAAGCATAAGTCCTTTGGCGCTCAGCCTTCTTTATTGTCCAACTCTCACATCCATACATGACTACTGGAAAAACCACAACTTTGACTATACACACCTTTGTTGGCAAAGTAATGTCTCTGGTTTTTAATGTGCTGTCTAGTTTGGTAATAGCTTTTCTTCCAAGGAGCAAGCGTCTTTTAATTTCATGTCTGCAGTCACCATCTGCAGTGATTTTGGAGCCTAAGAAAATAAAGTCTGTCACTGTTTCCATTGTTTCCCTATCTATTTGCCATGGAGTGATGGGACCAGATGCCATGATCTTAGTTTTTTGAATGTTGAGTTTTAAGCCAGCTTTTTCACTCTTCTTTCGCTTTCATCAAGAGGCTCTTTAGTTCCTCTTTGCTTTCTGCCTTAAGGGTAGTATCATCTGCCAATAAGTATGGAAAAAGATGCTCAACATCACTAGCCATTAGGAAAATGCAGATCAAACCACAGTGAAATACCACTTCACACCCACTCCGTTCCGTTCCGTCGCTCAGTCGTGTCCGACTCTATGTGACCCCGTGGGCTGTAGCCTACCAGGCTTCTCTGTCCATGGGATTCTCCAGGCAAGAATACTGGAGTGGGTTACCGTTTCCTTCTCCAGGGGATCTTCCTGACCCAGGGATCGAACCCGGGCCTCCCGCATTGGAGGCAGACGCTTTACCTCTGAGCCACCAGGGAAGCCCTCACACCCACTAGAT
Organism: Moschus berezovskii; assembly: GCF_049115385.1. NCBI lineage: Eukaryota > Metazoa > Chordata > Mammalia > Artiodactyla > Moschidae > Moschus > Moschus berezovskii. Next base: position 87,394,430 of record NC_142468.1, read on the forward strand.
GGCTATAACTCAAAAAAGCAGAAATCACCCAGGTGGTGGTTAAGAATGCAGAGAAATTACAACCCTCCAATAGTGCTACTGGGAATGTAAAATGATGTAGCTGCTATGGAAGACAATTTAGCAGTTCCTCAAAGATTAAACCCAGAAATACTACATGACTTAGCAATTCTACTCCTGGGTATATACCTAAGGGAATTGAAAAGATACGTTCATACAAAGACTTGTACAGGGTGTTTATAGCAACATTATTCAAAATAGGCAAAAAATGGACACAACTCGAATGTTCATCAACTTATTAATAGATAAATGGTGGTATATCCATAGAATAAAATACTATTCAGCCATAAAAAGTAATGGCATATCCTATGGCTGATTCATGTTGATGTATGGCAGAAACCAAGACAACATTATAAAGAAATTATCCCTCAATTAAAAATAAAAAATTTTTAGAGTACTGGCATATCAATACATGCTACAATATAGATGAACCTCGAAGACATGCTAAGTGAAAGAGATCAGTGCCACAACTACAGAGCCTATTCACTCTAGAGCCCATGCTCTGCAACTAGAGAGAAGTCTACATGCCACAGTGAAGATCCCATATGCTGAAACCAAGACCCAACACAGTCAAATAAATACTTTTTTAAAGTTAAAAAAAATTTTAAATCGCACACAGAAACTACAAAAACTGACCGAGTACTAGGTCACAAAGTAATACACAACAAATTTCAAAGAATTGGTGTCACACAGATCTCCTTTGTTGTGTTTAAAACCTCCTGATGTTTGGAAATGAAAACTCTAAACTCCTGGAAAACCCACCATTGGGCTGCACCTGCAGGCCTAGTAAGCCTTGTAGCCTACCCTCCAGACCAAAGATCCGGGAGACAGTAACAGATATTAATGGTTTATTGGACAGAGGCTCTTACACATCTAAACCAAAAGGTCCTGGAGATCTGCCCCACCGTGGACAGCAGACAGCAGACAAGACATGGCAGCAATCTTCAATACTTGGGGGTGAAGGGAATTGAAGTCAGGTTGACTCATCAGTTACCAGGGAAACCAGCAGCCAGGGCAGGAGGCAAGCACATAGTTACTAATTTAGCCCTATAATTAAGATGATTGGATATTCATGTGAGTGAAGCAGGGCCTGGTTGAGCAGAGGCTGTACAGAGAACAAGAGAACAGCCATCTTGAGTGGCCTGACCATACACCCACAGTGATCTGCTCATTGTTCCACTGAAGTATTCACCTTTCAGGTTGCCTCCCCAGCTCCCCAAGATTCCTTGCCACTTCCCCAGCAACCATAACTGTATAATAGGACTGCCCTTTAAACTCCACTCCCAACTATGGCCACAGTTGATTGGACTAGAGGTAGAGCCCTAATTCAAAATGAGCCAATCAGATTCTCCAAGGAATCTGGGCGTAGGTCACCAGTCTTCATTAGCTTGAGGAGAGATGCCCACCTCTTCTATAAGCCCCAGGGAGCAGAGAAAGCTGAGCTGCAAAGAAACGAGGGGTTCCTACAGAGAGGAGAGACCACACAGTAAGAGGGAGCGATTGAAAAACAGACGATTAGAAAGAGGAACTTAAAAAGAAACAGGCAGTATTTGCAGAGCATATAGAGCAAGACTGAGTTAAATTGAGACTGATGAAATAAAATTCATATTTTATGGCAAAAAAAATTAAGCAATTTTTTTCCTCTGCCTGTTTGGGCCTCTTCCCTCCCTTTTAGTGTGTATTGTACATCAGCATTAACCAGAATTCCTTATGTGATAATATTCCTTTTCTTTTCTTTTGTCATGCGACATGCAGGATCTTAGTTCCCTGACCAGGGATTGAACCTGTGCCCCCTGCAGTGGGAGTGTGGAGTCTTAACCACTGGACCACCATGGAAGTCCCTTGATCATTAATCTTTAGTGAGAAAGCATTAATTGATCAAATATTTTGTCCCTCAATGTCAACGGAATTTCTTACCTGCCCTGGGTCTATCATGTCTGTCCATGTCAGGTCTTCCTATTTCTATTTTATCTTTCCTTTTAGGGAGTTGTACTGGTAAGATGTCTGGCAAACATTAATGGTCAATTCCAAGTTTTCCAATGCAATTTATGTCTATTTTATCTTGCATGTGCATTGTGCATGCTCAATAATTTATACAGAACTATAGATGTGATCAAAATTGACAGAGTAACAATGTCATTAGTAAAGATTTAAGCCGAGATTCTCCTAAACCAAAACATTTTCACAGTAGTTTTCCTAAACTAGGAAGAGAATAATTCAAAGCGAAAATTTGATTCTTCATGTGTCATAAGATGAGTTAACATCTCAGTCACATGGTCATACCATTGGAAAATTGATAGAACTCAATATGCTCACATTAAAGGCAGAGTGCAGGGGTTGTTTCCAAGACTATCCATAGGTGACCTTGAGCCAAGAGAAAGCAATTGTGAATCTTTCTAACTAACCTGGGGAGAGTCAAGGCCATAAACTTGTTCCATAAATACACTGGATCCTGTTAGGAACTACCCAATATTTAATATCTAGTGAAAACTATTATTTATGACAAGGTTCAGAACAGTTGTCATTAACTGGCTAAAAGGGTCCCACTTCATCATACTGGCAGTAAAATTAGCTTGCATGGTACTAGAGTTTTTCCTTCTAAGAGAAAATTGCTAGGGGCCATTTATTTAGAACCTTAGAGAAGAGAAATCCACCAAGGTAACCTAGGAGTACTAGACAGAGCTAACTAGCCACAAACCCAGAAACTGGATTGAGTTTTGAAACCTGCAAATAATTGAGCCCAAGGAAAAAAATATATTTGGTTCACAAGTAAAAGTATGAGTAATTGTCTAAGTAGTATACAGACTTGGTCCAGCATCTTGGATCAGCTGCCTACTTCAGATGTCATCTTCTTGTCCTGGTCTGGTGGTATTAATCCTAGTCAAAGTTGGGTATCAGAAATAGGCGTTGCAGTTCATTCAGAAGAATGAAAGTGGCTGTAAAGAATCCTTTATCTGATGTCTTTTCCAGTATACATAATCTGCCAGTTGCAAGTCTTGGCACTTATCTTCATTCAAAGATAGATGACTGTGATAAGCTTCAGAACCAAACTTTACAATAATATAACAACAACGAGCCATCTGAGAAGTGAGTCTTTAGCAGTAAATACAGACTTCAATTAACAAAACTAGAATTAAATATCCACTGAAACATGTATTTTTCTCTCTAAAATGCCCTCATTTCTACCAAATATGGTCAAATTAAGACTAATTTGTTTGTGAAATAAATCTGCTTTTCATAAATTTGGCCTGATGATCTACATAAGTGTAACTGATCACATGGGCTTCCCAGGCGGCACTAGTGGTAAAGAACCTGTATGTCAATGCAGGAGATGTAGAAGACTTGGATTTGATCCCTGGGTTCAAATTTTGATCTTCCTGGGTTAGGAAGATCCCCTGGAGGAGAGCACGGCTACCCACTCCAGTATTCTTACTTAGAGAATCCCATGGACAAAGGAGCCTGGTGGGTTGCAGCCCATAGGGTCACAAAGAATCAGACACGACTGAAGTGACTCAGCACACACCCATGCTACTGATCTCATAGGCTCTTTTTAAGTTGGCTGTGCTGGAACTTTTCATAAGGAATCTCAGATTAAGCTTTTAAAAGGCCTCTCAAAGGCAAGAAAGCCATGCCAAGGCCTTGTCACAGATTCTGCCTGTGGTGTCTATAGATTTGGATGAATTCTTCTCATTTTCCCCCAAGTACCTTAAGACTTCTGTACCTATTAGGAGGTAGCCTTCCTTACTTGGGCTTCTCTCATAGCTCAGTTGGTAAAGAATCCGCCTGCAATGTAGGAGACCCTGGATCAACTCCTGGGTAGGAAAGATCTGCTGGAAAAGGGATAGGCTACCCACACCAGTATTCTTGGACTTCCCTTGTGATTCAGTTGGTAAAGAATCCACCCACAATGCATGATACCTGGGTTCAATCCCTGGGTTGGGAAGATCCCCTGGAGAAGGAAAAGGCTACCCACTCCAGTATTCTGGCCTGGAGAAGTCCATGGACTGTATAGACCATGGGGTCACAAAGAGTCGGACACAACTGAGCCACTTTCACTTTCCTTACTTGCCTGATAAAGTTTCTGGCAAACTAAGAAATTACAGTTTCTGGAGGGATTAGGTAAAGAGAAAAGATAGATGCTTCATTTCTATTTATAAAGGTACAATTTACCAAATTGCCGTGAGTCATAATTAACTGGAGGGGAAAATCAAAAAGTGATGGCCTAGATTCTGAAGGCTTTGCAGTCCCTGGCTCTGGCCCTTCTAGTTGTCTGCTGGCACCCCTGTTACTCCCAACCAAAAGCCTTCCAGTGTGCAGTCCCAGCCCTACTCCTTGGCTCTAGCTGATATCCCTCTGCCTGAAATTCCTCCTGTCCTGCACTGCCTCCAACTTGTCTAAGTTCTCTCCGTCTTTCAAGCCTCCGTTCTTATCCTGACATCTTGGTGACATTTTCTCTACCAGTCTAGCTGCTGGAACCCTCCAAACTGTAGTGAGTTTTCTGCCTGCAGCTTCCTTGGTTGAGAGCAGAAACTGCCTGACCAGCCTCTCTATCTTCCTGTCTGTGCCCTTCCTCCCCGCCATCTGGCGTCTGTCTTCTTACAGTTCACTCTCAGTAACTGGGTTATCCGCCAGGGTACAGCAGGCTGAGCCCAAAACCCCGGGGCTTTTCTGAAATGAACGTTTTGTCCATCCAATCTGCAGAGTCTCCGCAGGGGAAGGGAACACCCAGTGAATCATCCGCTGTTTGTTAAAGCAAAAGCATCTTGGGAACTGTGCTCTTTAGCCTCAGTGAAGAGCACGGAAAGGACTTTAGAGATGGTTCAGTCTAGACAAATCCTCCATTTAATTTTTTTCCTATTTACTTATAATTTAGATATTAGTTTTGGGTGTACAACCAACCCATTTATTCACTGATTTCTTTATTTTGGGTGTGTAGAGTAGCATGTGGGTTCCTCAACCAGGGATCGAACCAATGCTCCCTGTGGTGGAAGCAGAATCTTAACCACTAGACCACCAGGGAAGTCCTCTAACCCCTTCATTTACAGGTTAGGAAAATGACTTAACCAAATTCAGACAGTTAGCAAGGAGCCTGTCTTCAGAAGCAAAATGCTTAAAACATAGGTGTCATGAGCTCAACTCAACAGTGTTCCTTGTCTAAAAGAGAGGTATCTGCCCTCCCCTCCCAACCTCCACCTTCCTGGTTTTGCACAAGCTATTTCTGCTTGTGGCCCTTGCTCCTGACAAACCACACCTTCAGCATGCCAGCTCCTATCATTCAGACCTCAAAGTAGACGTCACCCGTCACCTCCTCTAAGAAGCCTCCTCTGGCCACCACCCCCTCCAAAGCTGGTGCCACTCTGTGTAGGTTTGCTTGTTTTCTTTGTTCTTTTTGGCTGCATTGAGTCTTAGTTGTGGCATGCAGGATTCTCTAGTTGTGGTGAGCAGACTTAGTTGCCCTGTGGCACGTGGGAGCTCAGTTCCCAGGCCAGAGATTGAACCCCACGTCCCCTGTACGGCAAGGCAAATTCTTAACCCCTGGACCACCTGGAAAGTCCATGTAGTATATTTTATAAACTCATGAAGACCTGTCTACTTGCACACATGGCTTTACATAGAATAGGCACTCAATATTTGATGAGCAAGAAAAAAAAAGTGGACTCCAGTAGCTGCCACTTGCTGGAGTCCATTTATTCAGGTCCTCAGTGGAGAACAGAAAGGGAAGATCAGGGGTTGGGAGCCCAGTCATCCCACTCTCCCCAGTAACCCCTTCTGATGAGTTTGCAGGAAACTGGACGATCAGGTTGAAGCCGTGAGGCAGCTGTGCTGTAGATAGCTGAGCACTGACTCCTTGGCGGGGTCAGTCAAAACCGCACCCCCGTCATCCCACCCAATGTAGTCAGTGGGAGCCACTCCCTGGGAAGGATAGCCTGGAAGTAGGTTACAGAGCAATCACAAAGCTGCGAGGACCTGGACCTGCATACACTCACTCTCAGAGGTCATGGGAGTGGGGTGCTTAGCCAGAGAAATTTCTAGTCAATTATGAACCAAACCCCTGGAAACTGGGCAGATGCTGATCCAGGAGTACAAATCCAGGCCAGAACAGAGGTGGCCAAAAAGAGGTGCACCAGGCCTGCCAGGGGATCAGGGAGAGCATTTTGTCCTGATTGTAAGCGATGCCCTCTCCTCACCCCTTGGCCTCTTTTGTAATAGATTTTGGAGAGGTTGGGAAAGAGGCAATCAGTACATCTTACTCAACCCTGGCTGTTGATGCCTCCAGGATCACTCTGGCACCATCTAGGGCCTCTGATATACTATTTTAAACCAAACACCTTTTCCAAAAAAAAAAACAAACCTGTCCATTTATTTGGACCGTCATTTTACCCAAGGGACAGAGGCTGTTACACACAACAGAGGTCTGGTGTCTGGAAAAGCTGGGCATCTTTAGAAGAGCTTGGAATGAAAAAAATAAAAAGCCCATCCTTCTGAGTGAGGCCAGCCAACCCAGCTGGAGAAGGCAGCACACTGTGGGGGTGGGGGGGTTGCCAAAGGACCACGGGGCCAGCTTGCCGGACCCTGGGCCAAACAATTGTATAAGCTCCCCAGTATTGGAAGGTATGAAAAAAAATCAGGACATGTTTTCAGCTTTGTTCAGGGGCCCAGAACATGCTTTCAACTCCAGGAATCTCTGTTCTTCTCTGCAAATGGAAAATATGATCAAAGAGAACAAACTCGACCACTAGAATATGTGCCTAGTCACCCAGCCCTGTAACTTGGGGTTAGGCAGCGCTATGCCTCATGCCACCTTGTGACCATTTTCCAGAGACCCCTCTGTCCCTCTGAGCAGTTAGCTCACTTTAATGGTTTAAAGACAGGTCAGTGACCGCAAAATCAAGTACAAAATGTGTATTTATTGACATCTGTTCTGGGCTACATTGGGCTTCTAGCAAGAACAATAGCAAATATAACAGGAAACACATTAATGTAGTTAGCAACCGAGTGCAGTTGTGGATACCAGGTGATGTTTTTTCCAGATGTGGCAGAGGAAATATGATTACCTTATATTCAACAGTGTAACACTGAACATGCACTAGAGTTCCAGATTCAGCAAAGAAATGTTAGTAACATTTCAAGTAACAATATGGTTTATTTCTTTATTTCACCACCTTTTATACGTATGAACTGTGGTGCAGGCCTTGCTTACATCCTATGGAGCCAGGCCAAGAAATATGCTTTATATTGGTTATTTGATCTTCAACGTCAGATCATCATTAGAGGTGGGCAAAACCATGCAAAAAAGAAAATGAAAGACATTTCCAGGTACGGCACTAAATGAAGAATGCCTGAAGCCACAGAGTTTGCCCATAGCCAATTTCTTGTGTTTCTTGTAGAGACAGAACAGGACAATGGGGCTTTATTTTGACATTTTAGGGGCCTCATGCCAATCAGGATCACGGGACAAAGACAATCAGTAAGTAAAGGAATGAAGAAATAAACACGCAAGTTGCACCAGAACAGATGGGCTTAAATTAACCGAGTGACAGTTTGGGCGTCAGTCCCACAGGGCTGTCACGTGAGATGGCAGGAGAAGAGAAGTACCACAAGCCTCAGTCGCTCAGAGGCTGCTGAGCAGCCTCAGGAAACCTCAGAGAGGCCACCCCTCCACGCTGGCTACCCTGACTTGCCCGCTGCCTCCTGGAGGGCACTCTTCCCCTGACAGGGCTTGCAGGGGAGGGCTGGGGCGGGGTGTTCTGGAGGTACTGGAAGGCACTCTGACGGCCCACCTGCCTCTCTACGCAGTTAAAGGTGAGGGCCACTCCCACATTGGCCTTCATGACTCTGGAGGAGCCATCAGATGTGCCATCAAAGCACCGGCCGAGCGCAATCTCCTTGGCTGTGCGAGGGTCCTGGTCAGTGACAGTGTAGATACCATAGTTGTGGCCCAGTGGGTCCAAGGGCGCCAGCATGGTGTACTCACTGGTGTCGTTGTTGACCGCCAGCGGTAGGTGGTTGACCAGGTACTCATGCAGCATAGAGTTTACACTGGCTCGTTGGCAACTGCCCTGCGGGATGACCTTCACCAGCGTGCGGTCCACACGGTCCTGGTCATAGAGCATCCCACTGCACTTGAACTCCAAACAGGCAGAGGAGACGTTGGGCTGGTCCCTGTCCCGTGTGCTCTTCACATCCCGGATTCCATACAGCTTTCCCACTGTCCGCCGGTGGGTGCCCCCCATGTTACGGGATCGCACATTTATCTCCAGTGGCCCCACAATCTTCACCTTGATGTAGCAAGCCCTGAACTCCATTGGCTTGGGCCACCATGCCAGATAGTCTTCAGTCCAGCTCATGGGGTCATCATCGTTGAAAGGGACTGTGTTATAGTCATACCGATCCCCCTCAATCTGGTAGAACCGGAAATGGGCCGCACTGGGTGGTGCATCCTCGCATGCCCGGAGGTTCTCAAATGCATAGATGGGTCCATTGCCCTCCTCAGCTAAGTTGGGCCTTGGCTTGGCCATGCTGATCTGGAAAGCCGTTTTCTTGACCCGTGGGTCCTCATGGTCTGTCCGCCGATACTTGAGCTTGTTGAGGTAGGGCTGAGGCACACCAATAGCATTTGGGTTGAATTTAGGGGAAGACTCCACTGCTTCCAGTTCTTCCCCAGCCAGGCTGGCCAAGACGTAGGCAGAGTAAGCATCGGGGGACTGGTCATCACAGAAGGCAGGCAGGCAGGCCCCATTGGGACCCGTGAGGACACTGTCAAAGCGGCCCCAGGCCCTGGGGTTGGAGGAGAAGCCAGTCCTGGGCTCCAGGTTGATCACAGAGACCACGACCCCCTGGATCTGCTCACTGGGCAAGAACCTCTCACTCCGGTAGGCCCTCACCTTGATGAAGCACCTCCTGCTTTCCGGGACATCCAGGTTAAAAAGCCTCCTCTCACGGATCTCCATGTTGCCCACCAGGAAGGTCCTGTCTTCCCTTCTGTTCCGCCTTTGGCTTTCAGGTTTGAAGTCACTTTCCTCCTCCCACAGTCCTGTGTCTGGGTTGAGTGACCAGAGTTTCATCATGGGCACATGCTCTGTCATCTTGACCTGGGTCGAGTCAAGATGAACCTTCACCTTGCCAACATTAAGGGACTCTGAGGTGGCTTCATCTCTGAAGTCCACAGAGAACATGCCATATGTCCGAAGAGGGAAAGTGTCACCCTCATCATTGATGAAGTTCAGGTCACTCTGGGCAGCAGTAGCTGTGGAAATATTCCGGGGATCCAGAAAGGTCACACTGGCCTTTACTTTTCCCATGTAGGGCTCCCCGTTCTGCCGGTAGAAACTCTTGGATGGGATCTCCAGCTCAGCCACAGGGTCTTCACCAGCCACATCCCCCAAGGGGATAATGTTGGTCTCCATGGCCTCCAAGGTGATGGGCTCTTTCCGCCGAAGCATCTTGATCTCATGGAACACGGCACTCCCCTTCTTATTGAAGGGCAGCACTTTGGTGGTATTGACAAACTTCTGCAGCCTGTCCACAAACGTGAGCACCAGCCTCTCTGTGTCCTGAGGGACGTGGAGGGTGAACGTGCCCTTGTAGCCGGTCATGCTCACACGAGTGTTCCCCATGTACACATGGCCGAAGCGCAGGGGTTCCCCGTTGTCGGCTGCGCTGACTCGGCCCCGTACGATTCTCCGAGTCTCCGTACACCGCTGGCATCTGCACTCCGTGGCCACCTTGGTGGGCAGCGTGTACCCGCTGCACTGGATCTCCCTCTCCTCTGTTTTGGAGATCCCACAGCAGTGCTCCACAGCATCTCGGCACCTGATCCCATTATCCTGCTGCCCTGCACAGGTCTTGACAGGGCAACGACCCACATCATAGTAGAAGGAGTTGGTGGCATTCTGGAAACAGTCATGGGGCAGCCGGATAAGGTAGCTCTCGGGGGTTGGGTTGCAAGGAATCTCATCAGCAGCTAAGGAGGGAAATAGTTCAGACATTAAAAGCAAGTCCTTTTCCTACACGAAGGGCACCTCAGCCTCACATCTCTGACCTCTCTGCATGCTTTCTGGTTTTCAAAGCACTGGCATGGTCCCAATTCTCACAGAACTCCCCTGAGGGAGACTGGATAGCCATTACTCATTCCATTTTATCCCTGGAGAAACAGAGTTCCTTGTGAAGACCACTACAGTAATGGTTCTCACTGGAGGGATTTTGAAAATTTGTGAGGGTGCTCTGAGTTACCACCAAAACTGGGCGTGGCTACTGGCTTATCGTGGGCGGGGCGGGCTTGCAGCTCTGTTTTCTGCAGTGCCTGGCTCTGTGTGACATAAAGAATTTTCCTGCATTCTGCTCTCACATATTCTTTAGGCATTCATGTACATGGAAAGCATGTTTAAATGATCAGAACCTGGTATTTTATACATGGTTTTACCATGCATTGAATTTTTGAAGAATGCAACTACCATATAAATCGAGCTAAGACTGTACCTTGTTTAGCTTGGTAAAATACCAAGAACTGCTTCTTGTCTCAGAAAAATCACCTCCCTACCACTGCCCAAGGAATGTGAGACAATGCCCCTCTACACGTCAGTATTTATTGTCACATTCATGGTGACTGGATTCAAGTGCAAGTGTCTGACTTCTTGGTGGATGTTCTTGTGTCATTAACACTTACATATTTAAATACATACGATTTTGCATTAAAATTATCGTTTTATATTTCCATTTTATGTCATTAGGAGCATGTTCCATATATATATCTTAAAATCACATGTAGTTATTATCTATAAATTTGACTTTAGAATAGTAAACTACTTTTTAGTCTAAAATATTAAACATTCAAAGTATTGAGAATAACTGTGACAAGCGGGGAGCGCTTGTATAATGAGCTGGAACCACGGTTGACAGGGCTCCACACCTCATCTGCCAAAGTCCAAGTGCCCCGCATCCTGTCTGTCCTGAGTTGTGTTGCTCAACTTTCTTGGCGACTGTGAAATACTCCAGAATCCCCCCAACAAATTTCCTCCTGCCTTTTGTTTGGTTCTATTTAGGTCAATTACTAAGATATCCTGCTTCCCCCTCACTTTGCAAGTACAGGTTCCTGACTGGCCTCGGTCTCTGGTCTCCCCTCCTTCAGCTCACTTCTAGAAGCCAGCTGTAGTCAGGTCACCCTTTCCTGTAAAGCCCCCTCAGTTTCCCACTTCTCTAACTTTGCTCACGCTGACCCTTGATCTGGAACGCCCCCACCTCCATACACACAGACCCTGGCCATTGTTTAACATCAGGGGTTCACAATACTGGCCAAAAACTAGAATTACTGGGGAGAACTTTTAACCCGAGTGTTCCCAGGCCACATTCCAAACCAATGAAATAAAGCTCCCTGGAGGTAAAACACAGGCATCAGCATTTTTTAAAAACTCAACAGGTGGACCTACTGTATAACACAGGAAACTCTGTCCCATGTTATGTGGCAGCCGGGATGGGGAGGGAGTTTGAGGGAGAATGGATAAATGTACATACATGGCCAAGTCCCTTCACTCTTCTCCTGAAACTACCACAACGTTGTGAATCAGCTATTTGTGCACACGTGCTAAGTCACTTCAGGAGTGTCTGACTCTTTGTGACCCTGTGGACTGTAGCCCACCAGGCTCCTCTGTCCATGGGATTCTCCAGGCAAGAATATTGAGTGGGTTGCCATGCACTCCTCCAGGGGTTCTTCCCAACCTAGGGATCGAAACTGCATCTCCTGCAACTCCTCATTGCAGGTAGATTCTTTACCACTGAGCCACCAGGGAAGCCCTAATCGGCTGTACCCCAATAAAAAATTAAAAGTTTTAAAAAAAAACAGTGCAACAGTTGATCCCAGTGGGTGGCCAAAGCTAAAAACCACTGTTTAAGCCTCAAGCAACCAGCCACAACAGTCATTCCCACCTGGAAGTTCTCTGTTTCTCATCTGTAAGTAACAGCCACAACTCCTTACCTCCTGGGTCAGCTGCATTTTTTTCTATCTCTACTGACTTGTCTCTCATTTCTCCTACCCTCCTCTGTGAGGGTAGGATCAAGGTCTGTGCCATCTTTGTGTCCCGGAATGCACAGCACTGTGCACAGCCCAGGACAGCCCAAGTTTTGACTATTCGGTTAAGCCCACTGTGGCAAGGGTTCTCCAGGGGCCCTTCCAGGCTTACCTATGACAGTCAGCTGGGCAATATGGGACTTTGCAGCCCCAGCATCGCTCTGGGCCTTGCAGAAGTACTCCCCGGCTTGGTCCCGCTGCAGATTCTTCAGCACCAGCTTGCTGTCATGCTTGTAGAGGGAGGGGTCCAACAGTGTGTTGTTATGGTACCTGCAAGGGATGGAGAGGGACAGCCTGAGGGGGCAGTGGAAGCGCTGCTGTCCTTAAGGACAGTGTCAGGAGCCAGGCAGCTGACAGACAGGTCCCTGCAGATGCCAACTCTACAACTGACTCGGCTCATTCAAGAGCACTGACTGGCCTGGGAGTCAGGGGACTTGCTTCTCAGTCTCAGCCCCACCACTGACTGGCTATGGACCCTTAGACGAATCCTTTCACCTCTGAGCTTCAACTTCCTGTTCCATTCACATTAAATAGATGCCATGATTCCTGGTTGATCCATAGAATTGTTGAGAGGGTCAAATAAGATAATGGCTGTAAAATGTTTGTGAAGGGTAAAGGACAGCCCCTGGAGACTCTAACCTTGTTTGCCTTCAGGAAATTAGGACTGGGAAACCTGATTCTGTGTCCCAAGGATATAGAGTCAGGACCCTAAAACCACAGCTGCTCTATAGGGACCCCAGCTTCAACAGGACAACAGGGCTTGCTGGTTGTCTGAATGGCCTCAACCCTGTTGGCCCCCACTTTTTAAAAAAATTTTTTAATATTTTTCATTTTTGGCTGAACCATGCTGCATGTTAGAATCTTAGTTCCCTGACAAGGGATCAAAGCTACACCCCTTGCAGTCTTAACCACTGGACCACCAGAAAAGTCCCCAGCTGGCCCCCACTTTTAAGTGCCCATTCCCTGATGATGCACCAGGGCCGTGTGTGTGTGCGTGTGTGTGTGTGTGCATGCTCAGTCATGTCCGACTCTTTGTGACCCCATGGACTGTAGCCTTCCAGGCTCTTCTGTCCATGGAATTTTCCAAGCAAGAATACTGGAGTATGTTGCCATCTCCTGCTCCAGGAGATCTTCCTGACCCAGGGATCGAACCCACATCTCTTGCATCTCCTGTACTGGCAGCAGATTCTTTCCCACTGCATCGCCTGGGAAGCCACACCAGAGCCTTGCTTGTAACTTTATTCTGCTGGTTATTGTCATGATTAATAACTCCAGACCCAGTGCAAGAAAGCACTTGTTTTCCAAGAGGAGAATCAGGCCAGATGGCTGGCAGAATACTCACCAGAAATACTTGTCTGGTTTGGGCTTCCCTGTGGCCTTGCAGCACAGGGACACGCTCTGCCCAGCTCTCCGTGCTTTTGTCTCAGGGTTCATCACGATGTACGGCGTTTCTGAGACAGGGATGAGAAATGGTGTGTGGGGTTTTTCATTGTGACAGGTTCTCCAGAGGCTTGCTCCCTCAGGTATTTTGACATGAGTTAAAATTGTACAATTTCACACACACACCCTAGACCGCTTCTAATGGTCCTAATGGAGTCCACTCCCTCCATCCACTCAGATGGGACCCGCTCCCATAGCCTCTTGGGCAGTTATCTGGGTGAGGCAGTGGTGAGCCAAGAGGACCCTGTACCAGGCAAGATTCCCAAGCATTGCCATTGAGACAGAGCTGGCTGTTTTGAATAGTGCAGTACCTTCTTTTCCGATTCCAGCAGAATTTTCTGGCTATTCTGCACTGTTTCTGAATTTCCCCAGCCTCTCTCTCTATGACCTCCAAGCCTTACACTAGGAGGCAGGAAAAGAACTTATACATCTGAGGGAGCAAGCCATGCCACTATCTGGGGGAAGAATACTCCAAGCAGAGTATGTAGCAAGTGCAAAGGCCCTGGGGCAGGACTGTGCGTGTGGAGTTGAGGAATAGATAGGAAGCCTTTGTAACTGCAGTAGTGACTCAGCGGGGCTGCTGGGGACTGTAATAGGACAGGAGAGAAGGTAAGTAATGGGTGGAGGGTGGGGAGCCAGATGATGTTGGAACTTGTGGATTTTTTAGTTTTACTCTGGACAAGCTGGGAAGCCAGCTCTGAGTACTAGAATCCTTTCATTTAAAAGTCCAGCCTTCCTCCCCAGCCCTACCCCAGAGAACTTAAGTACCTGCCCTCACAAACTCCGCCTTGATGGTGGCTGCCTTCAGTCTAGTCTTAGGCACCGTGAGACGGATAGGCACAAACTTGGTCTTTGTGATCTTCAGGATGCTTTTGCCATCGGGGCACAACCCAGGGACTCGGAACCTCCCACTGCTGTCCGTCTGGGTCAGTAGCTTAGGTGTCTTGCTCAGGAGGTAGACGGCAGCCCCTGAGGCTGGGGCACCCCCAGGGAGGGAGACAGCCCCATACAGCACGAAGTCCTGACACATGCATGCGTCACACTCAGCATTCGCCTTGCCCATGGGGCAGGTAAGGTCACAGGCTGTGGAAAAAGAGGCCACATCAGGAAGATGTGAATGGATTCTGGCCCTCCCTCAGCCATGTCCCACCTGTGGAGTCCCATATGCTCCCTCTCATCCTTAGGCCTTTGTTACCCTCCCTCAGCAGCCTGCGTAACTAATTCCTACTCATCCTTCAAGACTTAGCTCAGGACACCCCTCTAGGAAGACTTAATTGATCCCCCTAAGTGACGATAACTGACCCTGCTCTGTGCTCCCACATATCCTCTACGTCCCCCACCAGGGCACACAACTACTTGATGAGTGGATTAATGAATGAATGAACCTCAGTCTGATCCTCTGACCTATTCTAGGCTATTTCAGCCCCAGCCCCGTAACCCTTCCTGGTACCAGGAGCAGGGGTGGTACCTGAACAGGCCTGTTGCATGCAGTGCCGGCCTTCCTCGGTGGCCTCACTGCACAGTGACACCGTCTCCGCCAAGCAGGTACGTGTTCGGGTCTGGACCCCAGGGTGACCACAAGCAGCAGAACACTTGCTCCAGGAAGACCACAGACTCCAGAGGCTGTGCTCTGTGTCTCGGCGCAAGGATCCTACAAAGAAGACCAGCAGGTGGTCTGACTTCCCTCCCAAGGGGACTCCATCAGGATGTCTGACCCTGAGGCTGCTTTTTCTCAGAGACCCAGGCCTCCATTTACATCCTAGATGTCTTTGATATTTATATTTCCTGCAAGGATTTTTCCAACAGATGAACACCAAGAGACTTGAGAAAGTGATATCTCTTAATTTTCACAATGACACCACCAAATGGGGTATAGGTGCCCCTGAAAGGGACTTACTGGCCAAGCGCTGGGACTTTGATGTGCTGTCCTTGGATGTGGAGGACTGCACCATCTTTACTCTTTCCCAGTGTGAAAACACCCCCTGCTCCTGCAGAAGGGGCCCTGCGAAGTCAAGACTTGGGGCCTCAGCACCATCAAGCCCCCTCCGCCTACATTCCTCATCCTTGATCTGAGGCCTGTGCACAAGAAAACGGGGGCCTCGAACCTCACCCTGAGACATTGCCCAGCCAGGGTTCCTGATCCAGGTGACTGCCACTGCCACCTGAGCCTGCAGGGCCAGCCCGTGTGAACTGGTGGAACCCCAGGAAGGGAGGACGCACAGTCAGTAGTGGACAGGCCTGTGGCTGGCTCTGAATTACCCAGTATGGGGAGGGGAACAGAAAGAGCATGAACTCTTGGACTCTGCGAACACAGGCCTGGGTTTAAATCCCGC
Source organism: Moschus berezovskii (assembly GCF_049115385.1). NCBI lineage: Eukaryota > Metazoa > Chordata > Mammalia > Artiodactyla > Moschidae > Moschus > Moschus berezovskii. The sequence goes on from NC_142468.1 coordinate 87,410,324, forward strand.
ATTCCAATGACCAGCTGTGTTGTTCCAAGAAGTTCCCTAACCTCTCTGAACCTGGAATCACTTGTCAAAATAGAGATTCCTTATAGTCAGTTGTGAAAGTTGAGTAATGGAGATAACTAGCAGCATCTGGCACAGAGGAACTAAAATAGAAATGAAAACTTAGTGGGCATTCACCTGCATTAAGCCCTCTGCATTTATTATCTCATTTAATCCTCGTAAAAACCCCCATAAAGTGAAAGGGTTAGTCGCTCAGTCACATCTGACTCTTTGCGACCCCATGAACTGTAGCCCACCAGGCTCCTCTATCCATGGAATTCTCTAGGAGAGAATACTGGAGTGGGTGGCCATTCCCTTCTCCAGGGGATCTTCCTGACCCAGGGATTGAACCCAGGTCTCCTGAATTACAGGCAGATTCTTTACTGTCTGAGCCACCAGGGAAGCCCAAAACCCCCCATGAAGGTATATTAATACCTCTCTTCCACATGTGAGGCTCAGAGAGTTTCAGAAAATCTGCTTAATGAACACAATAGAGACAGTGGCCCCAGATTCAAAGCAGTCCAACTCCAGAGCCTGTGGTCATCCCCATCAGTAAAATGGACTGAAAGGAAACTATTCATCAACACAGAACACTGTTGGGAACGTTACGACTCTCATGAAACTAATGGGTTGTTATGGAGTTGAAGTGCGTGTATGTGTGTGACGTCCCGAGTTTCCATGGCCAGATGCAGGCCCTGCCTCCACCGTGTGAAGGCTGGTGACAAGTCGGGCGTGGGGGCTGGCCAGGCTCACCTGGAGGGCAGAGGAAGCGCACGGTGTAATTAGAGCAGTTCTGGCCAGGTCGCTGCTCCCTGTTGAGGCACCAGAAGCCCTCGAGGGGGCTGCCATGGACCACTTGGCCAGTGCTACCTGCGGGTTTCCAGTTGGTGGTTCGAGCCTCTAGCCGCAGGGGCCGGGCGCACACCCGGTCCCCATAGTAGAATTGAATGGCATCCAGCCGTTCGTAGTCACCCTGCCCACCCGGGTGGTCAATGTTAAACCAGGTCGTCCACTCCCCAGGACCTGAGAGAGAGCCAGAGAGAGCCAGGTGGGAGCCAGGTGGGAGCCAACCGGGCCCCAGAGCCCCCAGTGAGCTCACCCCCTGGGAGTCATCCTCGCTACCCCTCACCCGCCCCTCACTGGTCTCAGGCCCCATCGTGTCTCTCTGTGCCTCATTTCTAGAATCTCTTACCCTTCTGCACACCCTACTGCCAAAGATTCTCAGCAGCCTGGCTATACCATGTTAATAGCTTCCTGCCTCGTGTCTCTGCCTCCAGCTTCCCCAAACCATCCCCACCCCTCTTCAATACTACAGTCAGGGCAAGCTTTCTCCATGCAGCCTGGGCCACATCACTCCCAGCTTTAACGCCCTTAGCCAGCTATTTAGGTGCTGATGAGCTGGTTATCTCCACCCTCCTCTCTCTGCTCTCTCCCTGCCCGTCTGTGCTCTGGCCCCAGCAAGCCCTACAGCATTCCTGGGATCTATCAGGCAGCTTCATGCTTCTGAGCTGGACAGAGATGTTGGTCAAATATCCTTTTTTTTTTTTTTTTTAGTTCCCTGACCAAGGATTGAACCCAGACTCCCTGGGGGAGAAGCACCGAGTCTTAACCACTGGACTGCCAGGGAAGTCCTCAAATGCCTTTTAAAAAGTGGATTTCTATGGAAGTCCCCAAATGGCTCAGTGGGTAAAAGAATCTGCCTGCAATGCAGGAGATGTGGGTTCAGTCCCTGGGTCAGGAAGATCCCCTGGAGAAGGGAATGGCAACCCAGTCCAGTATTCTTGCCTGAAAAATCCCATGGACAAAGGAGCCTGGTGGGCTACAGTCCAAAGGATCGCAAAGAGTTGGACACAACTGAGCAAAGCATTTTGTCTATGGAACCCTGACATTGTCCCCTGACTGTAGAGATTCTCTTAACAAGCTCAGTAAAGACCAACCCCCTCACCCCCAGCAGTCCCTTCTCCAGCCACAACTCACTGTCCAGGAGGTTAGCAGGCTTGGCAAAGATGCCTGAGGTCCTCTTCCCAGGCTGGACTCTTCTTACTGACTGAGTGAGCATCATCTGCCTCCCTGAGGGCAAGGAGGAGAAGTGAGAAGCCAATACAGTTACAGGGGCCCAGCAGGGTCCTGCTTCTAGCCTCTCGGGACGTAGGGAAGCAGGGTGATGTGGGGAATGGAACATGAGCGCTGGGCGTGAGTTCAGAGTCTCACTCTGCCATTGACTGGCTGTATGATCACAAAAGCTTTATTCTTTTAAATTTGTTTCCTCATAAAATAGAGCTTTACCCTGTTTACAATAGCTAGGACATGGAAGCAACCTAGATGTCCATTGGCAGACAAATGGATAAGGAAGTTGTGGTACATATACACAATGGAATATTACTCAGCTGCAAAAAAGAACACATTTGAGTCAGTTCTAATGAGGTGGATGAAACTGGAAACTATATACAGAGTGAAGTAAGTCAGAAAGAGAAACACCGATACAGTATATTAGCACATATGCATGGAATTTAGAAGACAATAACGACCGAGCCTGTAAGCAAGACCGCAAGAGACACAGATGTAAAGAACAGACTTTTGGACTCTGTGGGAGAAGGCGAGGGCGGGATGATTTGAGAGAACAGCATTGAAACATGTAGATGACCATATGTAAAATAAATGAACAGTGCAGGTTTTCGATTAATGAAGCAGGGCACTCAAAGTCGGTGCTCTGGGACAACCCAGAGGGATGGGGTGGGGTGGGGTGGGAAGAAGAGGGAGTGGGGTTCACAATGGGGGGACAGGTGTACATCCATGGCTGATTCATGCCAATGTATGGCAAAAAGCACCACAATATTGTAAAGTAATTAGCCTCCAATTAAAATAAATTAATTTTTTTTAATAGAGCTGCACCAACAATCACTGCATTACAGGATCATGGTGTCTTTTCAGGATGATGGTGAAGGTGAAGAGACCTGGCATGCAGTGCATGCTCAGCCAATGTGGCTCTCTTTTCCCTTTTGTTCTAGAAATGGACCGTGGGATGCTGCAAGGCAGCTGGGGCTCCTCCTGTAAGATCTGAGCCCATCCTTCTTGGCAGAATGGAACCTTGGTTTCCTCATCTTGTAAAATGGAGATATTACTTCCCACTGCACATGTGGTGGTCCAGTTGGCATGAGGATTCCATAAGGAAACACAAAGTCTCTGAAGTACATGGCGATCGAGACTATGAGCCCCAGACACTGCCACTTCCTGTCTGTATTGACCTTGGGCCAGGTACTTAACTCATCTGAACCCTCATCATAAAGTAAGGATAATAATAGTCCCCATCTCAGAGGATTATAGGGATTAAATAAGCTTCATAAAATCCACTTAGAATAATGCCTAGCACAGAATGTTTGCTGAGTAAAATATTAACAACTCCATTTAGCTCAAGACCTGGACAATAGATGTCCATTTCCCTTCTCCTGGCAAAGTTTGACTTTGGGAATCCACCCTCACCCTCATAGGATCTGGCTGGAGGAGTGGTCCTTTAATTTTTTTTTTTTTTTTTTTGGCCACACCGTGCAGCCTGTGGTAGCTTAGTTCCCCAGTCAGGGATTGAGTCAGTGCCCTCTGCACTGGAAGTACGAAGTCTTAACCACTGGCCACCAGGGAAGGGCAGTCCTTGTTTTCTGACTGCAGCTGGCGGAGTCTCCCTGAGGAAGGGTATAGGGACCTTTGAGCCACAGGCAGCGAGCCTCCAGGCCCAACCCACCTGAGGCTGAGTTGGAGGCTCCAAATCAGAAAGGTGAGAGGAGAGCAGAGGCCTGCAAAAGCTTCAAAAGGCAATTAACTCTCACATGAAAGAGTCAAATTAGTATTCTCTTTGCAGCTTAACTGGGGTGATAGTAGCTCTTTTAATCAAACTAATCTGATTTCCCTTCAGGTTGCTGAATGTTAATCATCTTCATCAATAAGAGCTGTCAGGGCAGAAAGAGCAAAGCAGGAGGTGGGCACATAGAGGGTTTGGCAAGATGCTCAGACAGCCTTTGTTCCTGCATCTGCAGTCACAAAGCCTTCAGGGCTCGTAGCTCTAAGAGAGAATTCTGAGCATTTTTTGCTTTACCTGAGTATATGGCTAGAAATCAAGAAAGGAAAGGGAGGTGGGAGAGAGTATGCAGCCCGGTGCTGTGAGCGCTGATGCTCAGATGCCTCGGGGAGCCCACCGGGCAAATTCTCTCCACCTATTCCCTGGTGAACTCAGAGTCCCCATAGGATGGAGTCCAAGGACAAGGAGACCAGAAGGGGTTCTGCTGTCTCTGTGAAATTTGGCTACAGGGTCGAAATGAATTTTCATGAAACTAAAATCAGATCTCACCCTAAATCCAGATGTGAGAACTCAGGGATTCCTTTTGCTTTGGCTATCAGGAAAATCAGAACTAAATTTAGCACTCAGAGGGCAGTGGTAACCCTCTTACCTTTTTTCCTTCTTCTGAGTGACATCTTATCCCTCTCCTCATTTAAAAGATTCTGTCCTGTGAGTTTTAATATTGGGACCTATCTCAAACCCTTTAGGAAAACAAGCAGGGTATAAACTATGAATAAATAGATAAACCAGCCTCAGGTGTTAGTGGCACAGCTATGGTTTAAAGCAGGTGCAGAGTTGGATCCCAGACCAAATGTGACTTCCCTATGGCAAGTAGCAGCTTAGAAAGACAGGAGATACTTAGCCTGTACCCAATGCTGAGGTGATCTCCAGAATTAGGAAGAAGAACATGCAGGCCTTGGTCCCTGCCATCTTTCCCCGGTCCTGTGGGGAACGTGGCAGGAGCTGAGTGAGGGTTCCTTCACGGAGTTGGAGTCCCTGGAATGCAATCCCTGAGAACTTTCTCAGATCAGTGACCTGCAAAGAAACAAAGCTTGTCAGGTTCCATATCTCTGAGTTGACTCTGAGGTTCTGAGCAGAACTATTTCTTTTCTTTCTTTTAAAACAATTTTTATTCACTTATTTTTTTGGTTGCCCCTCACCACATGTGGGGTCTTAGTAACCCAACCAGGGATTGAACCCGTACCCCCTGCAATGGAAGCGTGGAGCCTTCACCACTGGACTGCCAGGGAAGTTCCCAGAACTATTTCTTGACCTATCAAAGGTGAAAGGCGGACAGAATGAAGTCTTGTGAGGATGATACCTGCCCACATTGCAAATCTGGGCAGCTTGGGCAAGGCAGAGAGTCAGAATCTCAGCTCACATGAGGCAAGCTTGGATTCAAACCCTGGGTCCAGGTGCTAGGACCCCACCTCAAGATGGGACATAAGGGACAGTTGGGGTGAGATGTTTCCTTGCCAGTGAGGGGGTGCCTGCGTTCTCCCCAAGCAGCCTCTGGATGACTCGTTAATCACTTCCAAGACCCAGGCTTGGGGACCTGTTTTGCTGCCCTTGGTGGGACTCACGTTCCTGCACAGCAGGGCTACATATTAAGGCTGGGCAGCCCCTGCCCCGACTACAGCAGCCTCTCACAGGACAGGCAAGCTGGAGGGTACAGATGCTTCAGACACACCAGCTCCATGAACACATTCCCAGATGTGCACAGGCTGCAGATGGAACACATTTCTGGCCTGCTTGGGAGTCACACAGCCAGGAGCCTGCGAAGGAGAGCGGAGGGACCCACAGGGAGAGGCCAGGGCCCCCCAGTAACTGCTGAGTGGGGGTTAGGGCCTGCAGGAACAGGAAGAGGAGTTCCCCTGTTCTCCAAGAGGCCTGGTAATAGGGCCAGGACCCAGGCTCCCGCTCAATTTTCTCTCTCCCCAGACCTCTGGCCAACCCCGATTCTGACCAGTGCCTGGAAATTCAAGAGGGATTCGCTTCAACCTCCAAAGTCCAGGGTGTGGTGAGAAAAGGGAGATTCCTCCTTTCTGGAAAAAAAGATTCAAAAACACTTAGTTGTCCCAGAAGAAGAACAGACCAAGCCCATGCTGCAGACCATCCAGCTCTAAGGCCACTAACTCCGCCACCTGTCTCTCAGCCCAGAGAACAGAGTGCAGGGTCCCCAGCTCTTGTGGGTCTCATCCCCAGCTCCCAGGCTCTGAGCCAAGGGCTGAGTGCTCCCCAGGGCCTTCACGGCCCTCATTCTGGGACTGCTCTGGGTCTGTCTGGAGCCAAGGTGGCCTGAGGCACCTTGTGGAAAAACCATTTCCCATCTGGCAGCCCATGGAAGTTTCCTCAGCATACGCTCTGCTGGTGAGGCTCCCCAATCCGCAGGTCTCAGAGTGCTCAGACAAAGAAGGCTGGCTGACGGCAGGAAAAAGGGAGAGTGCCCCAGAGGTAAGAGGCCCTGACTGGGGCCCTGTGAGGGCCCCTATCCTCATGTCGGGGAGGGAGAAGACTGGGGGCCAGCTCCAAAGAAGAAAGGCGAGTCTTGTCTGCGGGAGGTGAGGTGGCTGGTCGGGGGTGCCCCGGGGTAGCTGAGCCAGGCTGAGAGGTGCAGGGACGGGCTAAGGAGAACAAGAGCGGGGCTCACCGTGTCTTGAGCGGGACTCCTCAGCTGGGGGGTCCGAGTTTTCCTCTCTCCAGCAGGCCGGCCACAGGGCCTTATATAGCACAGCTGGAGGCTCAGCCTGTGGCAGTGTGCCAGGGGAAGCAGCCGCGAAACCAGATCTGAGCCCGAGGAAGCTCAGCCTTCTCCTCCCCTCCCCACATCCCAGCAGCTTCCAGAGGCCCGGTTTCACTTCCAGATCCTTGGGGGGAGATGCCGCAGGGCCTGGGTGAGGGCCAGGTGGGCAGCTGCCCGGGGCTCCACGGGCCAGGGCAGAGGGATGGGTGGGAGGCAGGGGCTTGGGGAGCAGCCCCGGGGAGGGGCCAAGGGGAAGAATTCTGCGTGCGGGCAGGCGGCGCTTCAGGGCTCAGGGGGTGGTATGCTCTTGCCTAAGCTTTGCCTGCTGATCCCCAACATTCCCCTGGCCCCGGCCCACCTATGCAGAGAAAGAACTTTGCTGCCCTTAGCACATACCCCGAGTTCTCTTAGGCACACGGATCACCTGGCCTCTCAACTAGGGCTGCCTTGTCTGATTGGGCAAGGCTTCTGTGGCTCTGAGGGAGCGCTCAGGGATCCTCCAAAGGGACAAGGGGCAGAGCGATTGTGGGGCTAGGAGGAGAAAAGTTCTTTCCTACCCCTTCCTGCCTTAATTTGGGTACCTGCCTATACCCAATGGATCTGAGAGGAATCTCTGCATATGGATTCTCTGAGATCGTGCCAGATGCTCATATATGTGCGAGTGTGTGTGTGCGAGAGAGAGAGAGTGTGTGTGTGTGTGAAAGTGTGTGCGTGTGAGAGTACTTTGGGTACAGGCACCCACCAGCAATGAGCAGCCGCCTTGCCCACGGGTGGCGTAAGCTGCTGCTAGTGTTTCCAGACTTCAGCCACCTCCCCTGCGGCATGAGCTTGCCTCTCCTCACAGGCAGCAGTTCTATAATTGTAGCATGCATTAGAACCCCTGGAGAGCTTGTGAAAGCACAGATGCTGGGCCCCACACCCAGGCTTTCTGGTTCAGTAGATCTGAAGTGAGGCCTGAGACTTTGCATTTCTCTTTTTTTGAGACTTTGCATTTCTGACAAGCTCCCAGGTGATTTTGATGAGCTGGCTAATGGACCACCCAAGGAGAGAGTCCCCGGTGGAGGCACAAGATGGGGAGGGTGAACCAGGGAGACAGCAGGAGTTGCCAAGGTTTGCCTTACATCCCAGGCTCATTGGGCCTAGGCTGGGCTCACTGCCTTATGCGGGGCCTGGAGATGGAGGCCTGGCCCATGTGGCCCTCCACACCAGTGTCAGCTCCCTCTTTCCACACACTGTCAACGAGCACCTGTTTGGAGCAGGCTCTAGGCTGGGTACTGGGAGGACATAGGGAGAAGACATCTCCATGATTTCAGAGGAAAAAGCCCTGTGTGGAAATGACCCCACAGCGCTGCAGTGCACACTTACTCAGCTGTGCGTGTGCGCTTGTGGTGTTTGTGCCTTTCTCTGTAGGTATGTGCCTGTGTGTATGCCGTGTGTATGTGTATATATATGGGCTTCCCTGGTGGCTCAGATGGTACAGAATCTGCCTGCAGTAGAGGAGACCCGGGTTTCGATCCCTAGGTCAGGAAGGTCCCCTGGAGAAGGGAATGGCCAGCCACTCCAGTATTCTTGCCTGGAGAATTCCATGGACAGAGGAGCCTGGCAGACTCCATGGGGTTGCAAAGAGTTGGACATGACTGAGTGACTAACACTCATTCACTCATATATATATATATGTGTGTGTGTCTGTGTGTGTGTGTATATATATGTCTTTCTCTCTGTGAATGTGTGTGGGTGTGGGTGTAAGCAAGGGTTTAGGAGCTCTGTTTCCCTGAGCATCAGCCTGGACAGGAGCTGTTGGCGGAGAAGCAGATGGGTAGAGGAAGGATGTTGAGTAAAACAGCCCCTAAGCAGATCCAAGGCACAGACCTGGTTTGCTTTTTCTCCTGGAGCCTCCTGGTTTCCCTCCTGGCCCACAGATTTTGGCCCAGAAATTCTGTAGCTAGACCAAGTCTGGTCCAGTTATAGTCAGAGCCAATCCATGAAGCAGCTTTAGTCTGAACTAAGTGAAGGCAAAGTGTGAACTGAGTGAAGACCCTAAGAACTCGGCTGGTCTGTGGACAAAAGGTGAGCCCCAGTAGCCTGATCAGAGGCCAGCAGAAAAACAGGAACTTGGGAGCCAAAAGTATAGTACTGGTTCTATTGCTAATTCTGATGTGTGATCTTGGACAAGTAATGACCCACATGACCCTGGACTTCCTATGCAGCAGGAGTTCAGACTGAAAGGCAATGGCAAGCCACTCCAGTACTCTTGCCTAGAAAATCCCATGGACGGAGGAGCCTGGTAGGCTGCAGTCTGTGGGGTCGCTACCAGTCAGACATGACTGAGCGACTTCACTTTCACTTTTCACTTTCACACATTGGAGAAGGAAATGGCAACCCACTCCAGTGTTCTTGCCTGGAGAATCCCAGGGACGGGGGCGCCTGGTGGGCTGCCGTCTATGGGGTCACACAGAATTGGACACGACTGAAGTGACTTAGCAGCAGCAAACCAGAGGACAAGAGGTCAAAGCCAGGGTAGCCAACTTCTTTCCAGGGCCTCTACTCTGTGGAACCACAGAGTACATGAAAGAGGTCTCCCCAGCCTCTCTTCTCCTTCTGTAGCAGGAGGCAGGAGGCCTAGAGCTTGGAAAAGGGAAGCCCTTTAGTCCATGATCCCTGCCTAGGTGTCCTTGCTTGGCCAGGAACTCACATCTCAGGCCCCATTTACCCTGCCCCAAGGGTAGGGTGGTAGGGTAAATGGCCAGAAGGTCTTGTCATGGTTGGCACAGGGCTGAGCTAGAATCCCTGGGCTCTGCTCACAGCCCTGCCATTGGTGTCCTTCTAGTTCATCTCCTCCCACATCTCCCGTTGAAGAATCCTTTTCTGTCCTCAGGAGGGACTGAGCAGCTAACTGCACAGGGCTAGACTGGTGGAATCTGAGCCCACCCCCACCCCCTGCTCCCAAGACGCCTTTGAGGGAGAGGCTGCTCTTCTCCTTGGCCAGGACCTCAGGATAGCGAGGGCTTGGGAGGCAGCCACAGATCCAGACTGTGCAGGGCCTGGCCTAACTGGGTCAGCGCCAACCATGAGTGGCCACCCGGGGCTCCTTCAGGCCAGGCCAGTCTGCTGCAGCTCCAAGCCCTCGCCTGGAACACACGAGAAACCCATCAATCACCCCCACCCTTGTCCAGGGGATCGAGGGGCTTGGAATCCAGTTTAGCCAGGCCATCTGTGACCCAAGCCTATGGCCAGGGGTCTCCACCCTGCCGAGGGGAAAGAAACTTGGGAATACTGGGAGGGGTCTGACATCATGCTGGTGGCTCCAGAGGAACGGATCTGTCTCGGACTCTCTGACCACCTCTCCTATGCCCCCATCATCGCCCCCTTGTGGCCTGAGGAGGCTTTGCAGGCCTGGGTAGGGATGCGCCACTGCTGATCCCTGGGGACTGGAGGACTTCACTGCAGCTCTGAACGACCCTCAGGGGCAGCTGACCCAGTAGTATGGGAGTCAAGATACCCAGAGTCTGCCGGAGTGGGAGAGCTCACTCTCTGACCCTGTTGGTCTCCTCCCTGTCCTAGATACAGTCTGTCACTTTTCCCACCCAGTGCCTTTACAGTGCTATTGCTCAGCTTCCCATCTTCCTCCCCACCCATGTGAATGTCCCCCATCTTTCAACGCCCCAGCTCAGTCTCCCTGCTCCTGCCTTCTCTGACCACCCAGGCACACCTTGACTATTGCTTCTCAGGTCTCAGATGATAATGTTCAGCACCTTGTAATTTACATTCGTGATCATCATCCCATCTTCAGCCTCACAGCTGATGTGTGAGACAGGAATGATGACACCCATTTTACAGAGGGAAAACTGAGGCTCAGAAAAGTGAAATGCACTCCAGCCATGTGCTTCTCAGTGAGAGCATGCTAGAATACTCTGGCTCTGCCTGCCTGGCACACACACCTCCCTTCCCATACACACACTAATTTCAAAAATGCCCCTATCTAATATCATCTATCATACTGTGGTGGATTAAATATGGCCACAAATTCTTTGCAGCTATCCCATTATGAGGTAGGTAGAGTCTCTTTACTCACCCTTTTGACCTGGACTGACTTTGTCACTTGAACAAAGGGATGACAGAAATGATACTCAAGAGATCTTGCCACCTTCACTCCCTAGGAACACTCTCCCGAGACCACCATATAAAGAAGTCAATCTGACGCCATGAAGGAGAACTGAGACCCCCAGCCAACAACCGGACATGTGAATGAGGACATCTTGAACTTTCTACCTCAGCAGTTGCATAAGTGAGCCAGGTAAGACCAGCCAAAGAATGACCTAGCCACCCACAGAATCACAAGAAATAATAACCATTGTTGTAAGGCACTAAGTTTTGGGGTGATTTGTTGTACTGTAATAGATAACCGATATACACAATCGGGGCTTCCCAGGTGGTGCCACTGCTAAAGAACCCGCCTGCCAATGCAGGAGACATAAGAGATGAAAGTTTGATCCCTGGGTTGGGAAAATCCCCTGGAGGAGGGTATGGCATCCCACTCCAGTATTCTTGCCTGGAGAATCCCATGGACAGAGGAGCCTGGTGGGCTACAGTCCATGGGGTTGCAAAGCATCAGACACGACTGAGGCAACTCAGCACACACGTACACATACATGCTAAGAGTAAAAGAGCTTCCAATTGCAAGAGCCAAAGCACAACTCAGATTGGATTATACAGAAAAGGGATCTGACAGTTGCCAAAACTGAAGTCCTGGGAAAAATTGGATCTCGGGACTCAAATAACATCATCAGGACTGCTCTCCTTCCATGTCTCCACTGCTCTCTCTGAGGTGGTTTTTTTCCCAAGGAGGCCGTAGCAGAGTCTGTATTTTCCCAGGTTGGCTGCAACAACAGCTCCCATTGCACATGTTCATGTACAAGGGGATTGCCTTCCTCTGCCATCAAGAAGTAGAAGGCAATGGCAAGCCACTCCAGTACTCTTGCCTAGAAAATCCCATGGACGGAGGAGCCTGGTAGGCTGCAGTCTGTGGGGTCGCTACCAGTCAGACACGACTGAGCGACTTCACTTTCACTTTTCACTTTCACACATTGGAGAAGGAAATGGCAACCCACTCCAGTGTTCTTGCCTGGAGAATCCCAGGGACAGGGGAGCCTGGTGGGCTTCCATCTATGGGGTCACACAGAGTCAGACACGACTGAAGTGACTTAGCAGCAGCAGCCATCAAGAAGTAGAATCTAATTTCCCTCCCCTTGAATCTCAGCTGGCCTAGGACTGACTTGTAACCAAGAACAAGGTGAACTTTTAAGGCTAGGTCAGAAAAGGTCATACAACTTCCACGTGGGATGTCTGCTCTGGGGAAAGCCAGCTAACTTCCCAGAGGCCACCAAACTGGAGAGGCCTGGTGTCAGTGTTATGGTAGGGGGTCCCGGCTAAGCCCAGTCTTCCAGCCCTCACCAATCATGTGAGTGTAACTGTCTAGGACCCTCCAGGCCAGACTAGCTCATCTACTAGATGAGTGCCACGGAATGGCCTAATCCAAGTCATACAAAACAAGTCATTGTTTTTTGAATTGCCCAGTCAAGCCCTACATGAGACCCTGACCTATAGAATTCTGAGGATATGAGAAGATGATCATCATTTAAGCCACTAAGATTTGGGGTAGTTTGTTATGCAACAGGAACTGAAACAGATGCTGTTCCCATGTGGTATCTTCCAGAAGATCCAGGCTCCTTTCTAGCACATCTCAAATCTCCAATCGAAAAAGCATGACTTCTGTGTTCCAGCAGAAGTCCTGGGAAAGGCTCTCTCTGGCCGCTTCCTGACCCAAGTCCCTGTAACCATGGGGATGGAAAGCTCTGATTAGTCCACTTGTGGAGGTAGGGGTAGATTATCTCACTAGAATCACAGGGACTGATTTTTCCCAAAGAAAACTTGTGCTGCTGTCATCAGCAGCAGGAAGAATGGATGTCAGGAAGCGAAAAACGACACACACCCACCAAAAATACAACCGCAAATACAAAGCAAAAGCACAATGCCTACTTCAGGTTGAGTAGGAGTCAACCTGAAATGTCTAACTACTAAACCTTTTTAAATCGAAATTCTTTAAAAAAATAATTTATTTTTGGTTTTGCTAGGTCTTTGTTGCCATGCGTGGGCTTTCTCTAGTGATGCCAAGCAGGGGTTGCTCGTCGTTGCAATGCACAGGTTTCTTGCTGCAGTGGCTTCTCTTGTTGCAGAGCACAGGCTCTAGACACACAGGCTTCGGCAGTTCTGGCTCATGGGCTTAGTTGCTCTGTGACATGTGGGATCTTCCCGGACCAGGGATTGAACCCATGTCCCCTGCATTAGCAGGCGAATTCTTAACCACTAGACCACCAGGGAAATCCCTCTTACTACTAACTAATCTTGATACCAGCAGTTGAATCTTGATGTCAAAAACCACTTAATAGCTGTCAACCTCAGCATTTACCCTCCCTTTGTTCTTCAGCAAACCTACGCATGAATCACTTCCTCTCACCCTGTAACCACATCAGCACTTCCCGGAAGAGCTGGGCGAAACTGAACCACTGTAACACCTCCAGCTTAGAAAATGAAGGAAAAAGAAACCTTCAGAACTACGCAAGTCACGCGGTAGCTGCACACACTGTGGCCTGCTGATCAGCACCTGGTCTTACGAGGGTGTGCTTACTCTTCAAAGGTTGTAGGTGGGAACAGATACCCCGAAACATGCCTAGGCCTCCACCTTGTGTCACATGCTCACTGTGCTCATGCTCCTTAAACTTAAGAAACAAGTCACCTGAGGACTTCCCTGGTGGTCCAGTGACTAAGACTCCATGGTCCCCACACAATGGGCCTGGGTTCGATCCCTGGCTAGGGAACTCGATCCCAACTGAGAAAAACTAGCACACCGCAACTAAGATGGAGAACTGCCAAATAAACAAGGAAACACTTTTTTAAACAAAGGTCACCTCGCCGTCCTGCAGTGCGCGCACCATGGTCTCAACCTTGAGTTCACACGTGGCATCTCTAGTGCTCCCCACACTTACCACAAGGTGCTCGCCCCCCCAGAAGCCCCAGCGTTTTCACCACTGACTATGGGAGTCACCATGATGCTCCCCAAGCTGTCGTGGCGGGCTCAGAGTCACCACAGTGTCTCCACCACACTTCCACAGCGTCTCCCACACTGAGACTTTGTTCTGTTCACTGCAGGAATCAGCGAGCTCATGTTCTACATGTGGACATCAGCGTGTCCCACAGTCCCCGCCATGTGTCTCGGGGATACTCCCCTCACAATTTTGTGTAGCGCTAGGGGGTTCACACTTACCAGGGAGTCATGGCAAGAGTGTTCACACTCCCCTCCTGGACCAGTCACACTCAGCGTGATGCGTTCGCCCCAGGTGTTCCTCAAGCTCACCCTGAAGCATCTGACAGAGGCCTGTTTCCCGTGACCAGAAGAGCCTGCAGCAGTGATGGGCATGGCCTCTATCAGGGCTGAGACAGATGTCGGGTGGCTGTCCTCTCAGACCGTACCTGCCCAGGACCCATGCTGTTTAATGGGCTAGAGCTGCGGAAAGTTGGGTGAGGAGCCTCCCTCTTTCTAAACAGAATATTTCGCCCACACAACACCTGGGCAGTAAAGATTTGGGCCTCCAGATGGCCCCGGGAAACAGGCAGCGAGGAGAATGGAAGTTAGAAAGGCCTGGGTGAGTAGGCTTAGTCAGACAGGGAGGGACAGCAGGAGACAGATAGACATGGGCCTACACAGATTATCCTTGGTGGGTTGACTCTTTGTTTCCAGAAACAATGCAGTGTTCAGGGTGGCTGAATTGAGAAATCACTCCCACCCCCAGGAGAACAATAGCTTTGAGGACAGAATGTTGGCCAGTATCAGGAAAGGCAAAGAAAGGGAAGAAGAAAATTTAATCCCTCTTCCCATTTTTACTTTTTCTTTCTTTTTTTAAAAAAAAATTACTTATATATTTGGCTGCAACAGGTCTGAGTTGTGGCACATAGGATCTTTAGTTGCAGCCTATGATATCTAGTTCCCTGACCAGGGATTGAACCCCACGCACCCTGCATTGGGAGCTCGGAGTTTAGCCACTGGGCCAACAGGAAATTCCCATCACTTCCCATTTTTAAAAATTGAAGCATAATTTTCATTCTGTAAAAGCACCCTTTTGAGTAGAAAATTCTATGATTGTTTACAAATGCAGACCGTCTTATAACCACTGTCACCATCAAGATACAAAATATTTCCCTCACCTCAGAAACTCCCTTTGGAGTCAGCCGCCTTCCCTATCCCCAGCTGCTGACCATCACTGATTGGTCCTCTTTTCCTGTCATTTTACTTTTAGGAGAATGTCCTGTAAATGGAATCCTTTGGTATGAGCCTTTTAAGTCTACCTTCTTTCACTTAGTATAATTATCCAGATTGTTACATGTATCAATAATTCATTCCTTTTCACTGTTGAGTAGTATTCTATTGTATGGATATGCCACAGTTTCTTTGTTCGTTTACCAGTTGAAGGACATGTGGGTTGTCTCCCAGTTTTTAGCAATAATATTTTAGCCATGAATATTTGTGTACCAATTTTTGTATAAACATGTTTTTCACTTCTTTTGAGTAAATATCTAGGAGTGTGATTGTTGGGTTATAAGTGAAGTGTATGCTTAACTTTATAAGAAACTGCCAAGTTGTTTCCCAGAGTGATTATTCCATTTACTTTCCAACAAGCAACATGAGAGTTCCAACTGCTCAGCAGTCTCATTAACACTTGATACTGTTAAAATTACACCTTTGGCTGTTTTTAAGCCTTACCAATGGTTGTGTAGTGTGTCTAGTTTTAATTTGCACTTGCCTGGAAACCAATGATGGTGAGCAGCTTTTCATGCTCTTATTTGCCATTTCTATGTCTTCTTTGATGAAGTGTCTGTTCACATACTTTGCCCATTTTGTAATTAAGTTATTTGTTTCCTCATTATTGAATTCTGAGTGTACCTTATATATCATAGATACAGGTCCTTTATCAGATGTATTTTGAAAGTACTTTCCCCCAGTAGCTCTGTAGCTTGTCTTTCTTTTTTTTTTGCTGCAAAGCACAGCATGCAGAACTTCCCTAACCCGGGATCAACCCGTGCCTCCTTCAGTGGAAGTGCAGAGTCTTAACCACCGGATTGCCAGGGGAATTCTGTCTTTTCATTTTCTTCCTATGCCTTTGGAAGAGCAGAAGTTCTTAATTTTGAAGTCTGATTCACCAATTTTTAATTTTATGGATTTGTGCTTTTGGTATTAGATCTAAAAATGTTTGCCAAAACCATGGTCACAAAAATTTTCTTTTGTGTTTTCTCTAGGAGTTTTCTTTAATTTTTAGGTTTTGCCTTTAGGTCTATTTTCACTTTTAAGCAGCTTATGCACATGGTGCAAAGTCTGAGTTAAGCTTCATTTTTCACATATGGACATCCAATTTTTTTTGCCCTATTTGTTGAAAAGACTTTTTTCTCCATGGACCAATCCCTTCCCCCATACTGCAGCTCTTCAAGTCATTGATGCCAGCACCATAGAACTTTCTCCATGTACAAAGGTCAGTAGCACAGCAGGAACAAATGCCTCTCTTGCCTGATTCCAAAACAGGTCTGTTTATGCCCAGATAAGCAAACTTTTTGGTGGAACAGTTCTTTTAGCTTTTACTTACAGCCCTTCTGTTCTCCCCAGGACTCAGACATGGGCCTACTGAGAAGTGCCCCAGGAGATGGCTGACTTTCAAACACAGTGCTGTGTCCAGAATTGCCCCTCCTCTCCAATGACTCTCAGATCTTCCTGGAGGCCCTTTGAACAGAGAGGGTTTGAATCCTCTTGTTGTTTAGTCACTCAGTTGTGTCCAACTCTTTTGCGACCCCATGGACTGTAGCCCACCAGGCTCCTCTTTCCGTGGGATTTCCCATGCAAGAATACTGGAGTGGGTTGCCATTTCCTTCTCCAAGGGATCTTCCCAACCCAGGGATGGAACTCATGTCTTCCAATGCAGGATGGAATCTCCAGCATTGCATACGGGTTCTTTACCACTGAACCACCAGGGAAGCGCTTTGAATCCTCTGCACCCAACTAATTAGCTTCCATCAAACAGCAGAATACCCTGAATAGGTAGTAGCTGCCTTTACCTTTCTGGCTGCTTTCATGTCATTTTCATTGGAGCCAGATCATAACCAGTGAAGGAGAAAGCACACTGTGCAAGGTATTGCAGACTTCTGCCAAGGCCTGGCTCTTGGGGATGCTTGGGAACTTGAGTCAGCCTCGAACCCAGACCCGATCTCTTAATTTCCCATCCTCTGATCTTTCTGTTTTCTCACAGCGGCCCCTCTACAGGATGCAGGACAGAGTTGGCTGTTCTTTGGCATGCCAGGGAGATGAGGGGGTGCCTTAGCTAGTTTCACAGTTTAACAAGAATGATGACTCACTCAGGCCCGTCTGAATAGAAAGCAAGCTTGTAAAGACAGCTGAAGTCAGAAACCGAGCTGAGGCGACCAGTCTCTCACATGCTGCCTGAATGTTTCTCCAGTGGAGCAACTGCTTCTCTCTGTACCTTGCTCCTCACAGGTCCATCTCCTGTATTTCCTTAGTTCACGTTCTACCAGGAGCCATTCTGATTGGCTCAGCTAGTTACTCTCTCCACCCCTATTAGGTGGAGCCTTTCCCAAGAAGCACACTTCACCAGTCACCTGCCAGTGGATGGATAGGCTGGCTTTAGGTCAGATGCTCAGCCTGAGCCAATCAGTGGCCATTCCCAAACACCATGTAACAAGTGCTTTCCTGAGTAGGGAGCAGTGGGCCCACAGTTACAGCTAGATGGGGATTGGGGTGTGGTGGCACCATCAGGTTACAAGCACAAGATGAGAGTTTATCATCACATCGGAAACAGGCAGATGCGCCTGCTGAGCATTCCAGCCTACCCCCTTCTCCAGCCCCAGTCTCACTATTTCCCACTTAGCCACTCTCTGAGCTGAGCTCTTTGCTCCACCTGGAAATGCTGCCTCCTGTCACCCAACTGTAAACTTCTGAAGGGGAAGGCCTGTGGGTTATCTCTGTGTCTCTAGCCCCAGGTTCAATGTGATAAATTCATAGATCTGGGACTTCCCTAGCAGTCCAGTATTAAGACTCTGCCTTCCAATGCAGTTCGTGCAGATTCAATCCCTGGTCAGGGAACTAAGATCCCAAATGCCTGGCAGCCAAAAAAAATATATATATATATAAAGCAGAAACAATATTGTAACAAGTTCAATTAAAGACTTTAAAAGTGGTCCATATCATAAAATCTTTTAAATAAAATAAATTCATAGATCCTCAAGAGGGAAAGGGATTTACCCAAGGCCATTCATGGAGAGAGGGGCAAGTCACGATGGAGCCCAGGTCTCCTGTTCCTCTAGGTTCCTCTAGAAACGTCTAGGTTCCTCTCTGCCTCCGGTAGACTCCTTGGCATCTCACTGAGATGTGACGCTAGGGGTCTGCAGTCCCAGTTCTGGGTCCAGTGAGGCTTTGGCTCTGCCCTGAGGCACATCTTCCCTTGAGGATGCAGGCCCAGTGCTGACCGCTGAGCAGCTGAGTCCATTCAAGGGCTGAACATCCTGCACTGCTTCAGGGAACCTCCAGGGGATGCTCAGAACAGACCTGCAGTAGCCTGACCCGAGGTTCCCAAATATTCTACTTCCTGCTATGGGCCCCGTGATCCGTGGGGGCTGCAGTGCGAAAGGGATGCAGACAGGCAGGCTGACCCAGATGCTCAGCTGAGTGAGGGATCTGAGCAGCTTCAGGTGTGATTAATGGCAGCCTCGGTTGTGTGCTTGCTCGGGAGTGTGCAGCACGACTGGCTGTGCGGGGGTGTGCAAACTCGCCTGGGTGTGTCATGACCCCTGTGTGCCCACACTCAGCGCTGGCCCCCAGGTACAAGGTGACCGCAGGCATCTTACTTTCCCTCTCTGGACCTCAGTTTCCTCCACAGTTAAGTGAGAGGATTAGGTGGGCACTAGAGCTCCCTCCTCTTCCTCTTCCACCACTGCTCCTTACGCCTTCCTCTGAACTCTCCTCCCTGTTTTCAGCAGAGCAGCAGCCTGTCCGTACTACAGGTCTTCAACTGTGGGAGCCTCATCTTCTACCTCCAGTTCTTATTAAAACCTTTCTCTTGGGACATCCCAGGCGGTCCCAGTGGCTAGGACTCCACTCTCCCAATTCAGGGAGTCCGAGTTCAATCCCTGGTCAGGGAACTAGATCCCGCGTGCCTCAACTAAAGATCCCACATCCCTCAACTAAAGATCCCACATCCCACAACTAAGACTCCATGCAGTCAGATAAGTATATAAAAATAAATATTTTTAAAAACCCTTTCTCTTACGGAAACAGCTATCTCACAAGAAGAAGGCTGGTACATTCTCCACTACCTTGTACATGTGTATGTGTTTATATGTAACTGTTTGTGACTACGAGTGTGTCTACACTTTAATGTGCATGCAATGGACAGAGGGGAAGGGAGAGATGACAGGGACCCCCCCACCCACGGAGAATGGGTCCATTTGCTGATGTCTCTCTGTTTTCCCAACACAGAGGATAGGCTTCTAGGGCACGTACCCACACTCCAGCTTTGTGAACATTCTTCAAATATCTGTTTGTAGCGAAACTCAACCAGGTACCACCTCCTCCTCTGGGAACCCTTCCTCACAGCCCAGGACTGAGATAACTGCCCTTCTCCTGTCTTCACGAGCCCTGTTCCCTGTGCACTCCTCCCACAAAGCGTTTATCGCATTCTATTGACATTGTCTGTTTCCTTGCTTGCCCCATCTCTATGGTGAAAGCTCTAGAGGACAGGGACCATGTCCAGCATCCCAGCACCTGGAACCTTCAGAGCCTGTGTAGCCTGTAAGATATTCCACCCTCAGTGGCCACACTTCTCTGTGTCCATCTCCACAGGGCTGCAGCTGCTGCTGCTGCTGCTAAGTCGCCTCAGTCATGTCCGACTCTGTGCGACCCCATAGACAGCAGCCCACCAGGCTCCTCTGTCCCTGGGATTCTCCAGGCAAGAACACGAGTGGGTTGCCATTTCCTTCTCTAATGCGTGAAAGTGAAAAGTGAAAGTGAAGTCGCTCAGTCGTGCCCGACTCTTAGCGACCCAATGGACTGCTGCCTACCAGGCTCCTCTGTCCATGGGATTTTCCAGGCAGGAGTACTGGAGTGGGGTGCCATTGCCTTCTCCTCTCTGCAGGGCAGGGCAGACCAAATCCAATACACCTGGGGGCTTTCCCCTTGGGATTTCCACCCCAGGACCTTCCTGTGGCCCAGGCAAGGCTTGCTTTAACCCTGAAGATGGAGGCAGCCTGGAATATAGAGTGTGGGTGACGTGACTGATCCCACCCCACCCCAGGGTTTCCACTGCAAGGGAGCCTTATTCCTTTTTTTTCTGAACTTTTTGGCCCTGGCCTGAACCTTGCTGGCGCCCATGGGCTTTTAATATTTTCCGTTCCTGGCTGTTGTACAATATTTCACCTCAAAAATGCATCCTCCCCCCTTGACCAAAGGGCGTGCCTCTCCAGTGAGAGGACCTGGCTGGGTGAGTGGAAGTGACCCACCGCAGCCTGGAGCTTGGAGGAGGCCCAGCCCAGCATGCAGAGGAAGAGGGGGCAGCAATGTCTCCCCGCTTCTGGGGAGACAGGGCCAGTTCCTGAGCCAGACTGAGGCCTCGTGGTCCCACTGGAAGCCCCTCCGGAAGCCTGGGTGCTTCCAGCAGCATGCAGGTCTGGAGGGGACCCTCGTCCCTTTCACTTGCCCTCTGACCGCAGGCAACTGGTTTCATTTCTCTGAGCCCAGTGTCCCCACCTGCACGATGGGGATGACGACAGTTTTGGCCTTTCAGGGTCCTTATGAGGCTCAAAGGCCACACATTTGGATCATCCGGGAGCTTTAAAACCGGTAACTGGTGTGGGCGCGGCCTGGACAGCAGTGGTTTGTAAAGCTCTCAGGTGATTCTCATCATATCTGAGAACTGCTGCTCTGACAGGAAAGCTCTTCAGCTGTGGCTCTGAAGAGCAAGAGCTCCACTCCCCCATGTTCCCGGGAAATATGACCACAGGGACGGCGGAGACCCACCGTCAGGGTGAAGGGGAAGCACTTGGAAAAGTCAGGCAAGGGTCCTGCTGGGGCAGACAGGACCTTCCCAGCTGGCCCTGCCTGAGCCTCCAGCCTGGTCCAGCCACAGGCCGGGACAGACAAACCTGCCCTGGTGGCCCCTCTGCTGGGCAGCTGGGTCCCCCTGAGCGAGACCCAGCCCCCTCCCAGACACAGGCCCTGAGCCCGGAGAGAGGGCCGGGGGTGGAGGGCATTCTGATCTGTCACCTGTCACAGCAGGGAAGGGCCGTGGTCACTGGAGAATGAAGGAGGAGCGAGCAGGAAGCCCTGGGGTTGTGGGGAGGATGTTTGGGGGCCTGGTGGGGAGAGCGACATCTGCTTTCCTCATCCTGAGGAGAGAGGATCCGCAGAAGGTTCCAGAGCCCAGAGGAAGAAAACAGCAGGAGAGCCAGGCGCCTGGGGGTGGGGGTGGCCAAGTGGAGAACAGCTTCTCCTAAGGCTGCCTGCACCCCCCAGAGCCCAGACATGGACAAAGGCAAGAGATCAGGTAGTCTCCAAGGGCCCTACAGCCCCTGCCTGGGAGCTTCACCCCGAGTCCAGTTTTCTCGGTGGAGCCCAGAGCTCTCAGCCTCCCCAGACCCCAGGTTTTCAAGGGGGCAGCGAACAGGCCAGAGGTTGGTGGGCTAGAGTCCCCGTGAGAGACTTCAGTCATGGGAAGAAGAGGGCAGAGACCCTGTTGTAGGGTTTCCTCAGAGTCGGGGTCCCAGGCTTCTGGCCAGAGGGAGGGAAGGAGGGAGTGTGGTGTGGGGGCCCAGCACAAAAGTCAGGAAGGAGGAGAGGACAGCTTAGTGGGCAGACTGGGCCACACCAGAACGGAGTCTAGGAAGAGCGGAGGCCACGACCACCACCCCAGGGAGCGCTGTCCTGTCCAGGTTTGTTTTCCAACTGAAGGCACATTATGTGTAGGCACGGGGATGCTCTAGGACGCCTAGAGCCGGGGCTGGGGCCTCCAGGGAAGCATGGACAGCCTCAGCAAGGCCAGAGGGGACAGGGCACAGCTGAACTGGGAAACAGCTCAGCCCCAAACGAGGCTGCCCCCCACTGCTTGGCAACCAAGGTGCGAGCTGCAGAGAAAGCGAGCTGCAGAGGTGCCCCAGAGATCTTTTGTTGTTATCCTGCCAGCAGCGTGCGGGATCTTAGTTTCCCCACCAGGGATCACACCTCCACCCCCGCCACTGTGCCCCTTGCACTAGAAGCTGAGTCTTAGCCAGAGAATTCCCTCCAAAGATCATTTTGTCTAGAGTTCTTAATCTTGGGTCCACAGATGACTTTGGGGGAGCAAAAAGGTATACATACCATTTTGAATGTGTGTATCTGCATTTTTCTAGGGATAAGGTCCATGACTTTCATCAGATTCTCAGATTTAGTAAAGAAATGTTCCCAGGAAAAAACAGTTAGGGAGAAGGGGAAGCAGGATAGTAGGGGAAGGGGAAGAATCCAAGAAAGAGTGCAATTTTGTGTGAAAACACATACTGACTGGCAATGAAGTCAGGAAGACACAGTAAGTCCCCTACATACAAACTTTCAAATTGCGAACTTTCAAAGATGTGAACATGCCCCTATTTGCCAGCTGTTGTACTGTACCACTGCACTTTCCAAGGTGCTGCAAGATTAAAAATATCTTCTTTATTTTTTGTTTGTTTTTATGTGTTATTTTCATAAAAAGTATCATAAACATATTACAGTACATTATATAGCCAATTAGTTGGGTACATTGTTGGACTTATGAACAAATTGGACTTATGAATGTACTCTTGGGATGGACCTCTTTTGTACGTAGGGGACTTACTGTACTCAGGCCAGAAAACAACAAAAGCTAGAATTGAGAGGGCAGTGGATTTTAACCAAGGAAATTAGCTGTTAGTCAGAAGACATTGTTTGAACTTAGTGAGCTTGAGCTTCAGTTTTTCAGCCTCGTGGAAATTGGACAACATTTAGAAGTCCATGCTTACATCACTAGCTGGGGGAGCCTAGGACCACTTTTATGGCAATAAACTAATGTTGCCTGGAGAATCCCATGGACGGAGAAGCCTGGTAGGCTACAGTCCACGGGGTCGCAAAGAGTCGGACACAACTGAGCGACAGAACGGAACGGAACGGAACGGAACGGAAACTAATGTTGACTCACCTCATGAGGCCAGGCCTGGAACTACTTTCCCTAAACTAGTTCTCAGAGTAAAGTTCAGTTCAGTTCAGTTCAGTCGCTCAGTCGTGTCCAACTCTTTGTGACCCCATGAATCACAGCACACCAGGCCTCCCTGTCCATCACCAACTCCTGGAGTTCACTCAAACTCACCTCCGTCGAGTCGGTGATGCCATCCAGCCATCTCATTTTCTGTCGTCCCCTTCTCCTCCCGCCCCCAATCCTTTCCAGCATCAGAGTCTTTTCCAGTGAGTCAACTCATTGCATGAGGTGGCCAAAGTATTGGAGTTTCAGCTTTAGCATCAGTCCTTCCAATGAACACCCAGGATTGATCTCCTTTAGAATGGACTGGTTGGATCTCCTTGCAGTCCAACAGACTCTCAAGAGTCTTCTCCAACACCACAGTTCAAAAGCATCAATTCTTTGGCGATCAGCTTTCTTCACAGTCCAACTCTCCCATCCACACATGACCACTGGAAAAACCATAGCCTTGACTAGATGGACCTTTGTTGGCAAAGTAATGTCTCTGCTTTTTAATATGTTATCTAGGTTGGTCATAACTTTCCTTCCAAGGAGTAAGCGTCTTTTAATTTCATGGCTGCAATCAGCATCTGCAGTGATTTTGGAGCCCAAAAAATTAAAGTCTGACACTGTTTCCACTGTTTCCCCATCTATTTCCCATGAAGTGATGGGACCAGATGCCATGATCTTAGTTTTTGGAATGTTGAGCTTTAAGCCAACTTTTTCCCTCTTCTCTTTCACTTTCATCAAGAGGCTTTTTAGTTCCTCTTCACTTTCTGCCATAAGGGTGGTGTCATCTGGATATCTGAGGTTACTGATATTTCTCCCAGCAATCTTGATTCCAGCTTGTGCTTCTTCCAGCCCAGCGTTCCTCATGATGTACTCTGCATATAAGTAGGTACCGGAATAAAGTCAGGGGCTCTTAGGCAAAAGGGAGGGGGAATAGTCATTGGGTAGCCATTGGGAAGCAGGGCCCGTTTCACTGTGAGAAGTCAAGTGTGTGAACTTGACCCAGAGGAAACACCTTAGTGCTTGGGGAGGCAGGGGAGTGGGAGAAAGAAGAATCTGAACTCATATCTGAGTCTGTATTCAGATTCAGCTCCTAAATTGGCCCACTGAACTCATGTCTGAGTCCTACCAATGGAAACAGTGTGATTTAAAAAAAAAATGTAGGATTTCAAGGAGCAGATAAATCTGCTTTGGGGACTCATAAAGCAAAGAGAAACATTTCTTCCTCCACAGAGCTCTATGTTTCAATCAAGGCAGGAAAACGTAGGCCACAGGAGATGCCCTACTGGATGCCCTGAGGTTGTTTGCGAGTCCATAGGAGCATTGGCCTGTGAACCCAGAAATACATGAGTGGGCTTTGCAGAGACTAGAGAGGGTCCTCACCCACCTCAGTGGGTAGATGCAAAGAATGGGTGAAATTTGGTGCTTAATTGTTTTGTTTTTATTCATGTAGGTCCATTTATACCCTAGGCTATTGAAGCCTGCGGAGCCCAGGTTCTAAGAATGAAAAATATCTCTTGCACTTGGTAGACAGTAGATTCTTGGGAGTTTTAGAAATAGAAGTGTCAGTGGGGTGATAGGGGCTGAAGCCAGCCTACAAAGGATAAAGAAGGAAAGTTGGGAGGTGAGGACATAGAGACATTGTTAATTACTCTTTGGATGTGGAAAGAAGATAAGTGGTTACATGGTGGCCAGAAAGGGGAGGAGAAGACTCTTTCTAGAATGGAAGAGACTCGGGACTTCCCTAATGGTCCAATGGTTAGGAGTCCACCTGCCAATGCAGGGGACACAGATTCAATCCCTGGTTTCAACGACTGAGCCCACGCGCTGAAACTACTGAAGCCCCAGCTGTAGAGCCCACGCTCCACAATGAGAAGCCACCACTATGAGAAACCCGAGCACTGAAATTAGGGTAGCCCCCACTCGCTGTAACTAGAGAAAGCCTCAGGCAGCAACGAAGACCCAGAGCAGTCATAAATAAATACATAAAATTTCAATAAGTAAATAAAAGACTCTGGGTTTGTTTTTTGTTTTTTTAAAGAAAAAAAATAAATAAGGAATGGAAGAGACTTGAACAAGTTGTTGGATTAAGGAGAAAAAGCCAGGATTGATCCATCAGTTACTGCGGGAGGCGTGTTAACATCTCCCACTGCACTACAAATTTGTTTTTATTTTGCTTTCCTTGATTTCTCTTTTTGCTTTATCTATTTTGAAGTTATTAAATACATATAAATGTAAGATTTATTCAATCTTACTGATGAATTGGACTTTTTAATCAATATGAAGTGACCCTGTTGTCTCTTACAATGCTTTTTTTTTTTTTGGTCAAAGTCTATTTTGACTAAAATATATAATCTTTCTTTGCTTAGTATTTGGCAGATTTTTTTCATCCTTTTACTTTTAATCTTTCTGTATTATATTTTAGATACACCTCTATAATAGCTTATAGCTGGATTCATTCGCCTTATCTAAATTGGCAATCTTTTTCTTCTTCTTTTTAAAAAATATTTATTTATATATTTGGCTGCCCTGTGTCTTAGCTGCACCATCAGGGTTTTGTTCCCTGATCAGGGATCATAGCTGGGCCCCCTGCAATGGGAACGTGGAGTCTTAGCCACTGGACCACCAGGGAAGTCCCAGCAATATTTTTCATCTAACTGAAGCATTTAGTCCATGCACATTTATTAAAATACTGATACATACACAGACACACACTTATATATGTATGTGTGTATGTATGTAAATGTATATGTACTTTATTAATTTGTATTTTTCATGCCTTTTCTTGATTTCTTTTTCTATTGTTTCTTGTTTTCTTGATTATTTTTTCTTATTCCAGTTTTCTCCTTTACTAGTTTGCAAATTATACTTGTTTTTGCTATTCTTAGAGGTTATACTAGAAACTTTAATGTGCATATTTTGCCTGTTTGACATTAACCAATATCTTTTATTTTCTCTTAAATAAAACAAGGACCTTAGAACTAATTCTAATCACTCCCCTTTTAGCTCATATATGACTGCTTTTATATATTTGAATTTTATCTTTTTTTTAAGCTCACAAGACATTGTTAGTATTATTTATACAATATTTGTTTTTACTGATATAGGTACCACTTTCTTTGCTCTGCAATCCTTCTTGTCTTTAATTCGTCCATCTTGAAAATAAACTCCTATTTAAGACTTCATCTTTGGCAAACTGCATTTTCACTATGATATGTCTACTTGTGGGTTTCTTTTTTTTTTTTTTTTGGCCTACCAGGTCCTTTATACAGCTCAACATATAAGGTGACACCAAGATAAGACAAGTGAAGTTCCAAATTGGGTGCTTCCATCTCCCTCCCTGTATCCTGATCCAGTGCCTGTCAAACCCAGGAGGGGCTTGGAGTCAGGTGTTTGATCGTGGAGAAAGCTGCTAGGGTTGGCCCAGCAGATGGGCAAGGGGATGGCATCACTTCTTCACAATCTGAATGACATCCTCGTCCTCCAACATATGGTCTTTACCCACTTTTTGAGGATTGTGTTTCACAGAGAGACCCCACACCAGAGCATATTTAAATTCTTTGATAAGATTTTTGTGAATCTTCATGCAGAAATCCTCCACTGTGGTCCTAGAGTAAGGCAGCACCACTGGGGACGTGTAATCGGGCAACTGGCCCTTGGGTTTGGTGTAAATTCTCACTAGTTTCAGATAGTCCCAGATCTTTTCCAACAGGTCATCAAAATTCCAGCGGTGATGGGCAGAGATGGGTACACAGTGAGGCACCTTATAGATAATATCCAGTTCCTCAATGGAGATCTGATCAATCTTATTTAACACATAGATACAGGGGATATAGACTCTGTTTCCTTCCACCACGTCAATGAGGTCATCTGCTGTGGCATCACTACGCAGAGTCACATCAGCATTATGGATTTTGTACTCAGCCAGAATGCTCTTCACAGTTTCAGCATCCAGCTCACTCTGAGGGCAAGTGGCTGTGAGATTAATGCCTCCTTTATCCTTCTTCTTAAAGCCAATGTTGGGGGGTTTGCTGTTCAAGCGAATGCCAAAGCCTTCCAGTTCATTTTCAATTATCTTCTTATGTCCCAAGGATTTCAGGACATCCAGAACAATCAAGATCAAGTTACACGTTCTGGCCACTGCAATGACTTGGCGGCCTCTACCTTTCCCATCCTTAGCACCCTCAATGATACCTGGGAGATCCAGAAGCTGGATCTTAGCACCTTTGTATCTGATGACGCCAGGCACAGTGGTCAGAGTAGTGAACTCATAGGCTGCCACCTCGGAATATACCCCTGCCAGGTTACTGAGCAGTGTTGACTTCCCCACAGATGGAAAACCCACAAACCCAATTCGAGCATCACCTGTCTTGGCAACATCAAATCCTTCTCCTGGTCCTCCACCTCCACCACCTTTTGGAGTAATGAGCTCTCTGCGAAGCTTAGCAAGACGAGCCTTAAGCAAACCTAGGTGGTGTGCTGTGGCCTTGTTCTTCTGAGTCCGAGCCATCTCGGCTTCGATCTCCGCGATCTTAGCTAGGGTGCTGCTCATGGTGGCGAGTTGTAGGGGACTCAACGGCCGCCACAGGAAAAGTTCCCCGACACAGTTGCCGGCAGACCAGCCACAACCACCCCTACTTGTGGGTTTCTTTTGATTCATTCTTTTGAGAATTTACCAAGATTCTTGAATGCACAAATTGATGGATTTCTGGATGAACCTCATCCACTAACTCTTCCAGTATTACTTCTGTCTCATAATCTCTCTGCTCTCCTTCTGAAACCTCTGCTTATATGTGTTTTGGACCATCTCAACCTATCCCCATGTCTTTTAACTACTGTTTCACATTTTCCATCTTTTTATTTCTCTATGCTGCATTTTAGAGAATTTCTTCAAATCTATCTTCCAGTTGTAATTTTATTGTGCCTGATATACTCAATTGTGTCTAACCTTCTATTTAACACAACCATTGAATTTGTAGATTTAGTTAAGATATCTGAAATTTCTAGAGGGACATTCTAGTTCTTGTTCAAATATACTTGGTGCTTTTTCAGGGTATCTTGCTCACTGCTCAAATTTTCAACTTCTACTCTTTCAGCATTTTATTTTATTTTATTTTATTTATTTATTTATTTATTTTTAAGTAATTAATTTATTTTTTATTGGAGGCAAATTATTTTACAATATTATATTGGTTGGTTTTGCCATATATTGACATGAATTCGCCCTGGGTTTACATAAGTTCCTCCTCCCCTCCTGAACCCCCCTCCCACATCCCTCCTCCCTTTATCCTCCCTCTGGGTCATCCCCACACGCCAGCCCCGAGCATCCTATAACATGCATCAACCCTGAACTAGTGATTCGTTTCACATATGACAACATACGTGTTTCAATGCCATTCTCCCAAATCATCCCACCCTCACCCTCTCCCACAGAGTCCCAAAGACTGTTCTATATATCTGTGTCTCTTTTGCTGTCTCGTATACAGGGTTATCATTTGCATCTTTCTAAATTCCATATATATGCGTTAGTATACTGTATTGGTGTTTTTCTTTCTGGCTTACTTCACTTTGTCTAATAGGCTCCAGTTTCATCCACCTCATTAGAACTGATTCAAATGTATTCTTTTTAATGGCTGAATAATACTCCATTGTGTATATGTACCAAAGCTTTCTTATCCATTCGTCTGCAGATGGACATCTAGGTTGCTTCCATGTCCTGGCTATTATAAACAGTGCTGCAATGAACATTGGAGTACATGTGTCTCTTTCAATTCTGGTTTCCTCGGTGTGTATGCCGAAGAGTGCGATCGCTGGATCATATGGCAGTTCTATTTCCAGTTTTTTGAGGAATCTCCACACTGTTCTCCATAGTGGCTGTACTAGTTTGCATTCCCACCAACAGTGTAAGAGGGTTCCTTTCTCTCCACATCCTCTCCAGCATTTATTGCATGTGGACTTTTGGATAGCAGCCATTCTGACTGGTGTGAAATGGTATCTCATTGTGGTTTTGATTTGCATCTCTCTGATTATGAGGGATGTTGAGCATTTTTTCATGTGTTTGTTAGCCATCTTTATGTCTTCTTTGGGGAAATGTCTGTTTAGTTCTTTGGCCCATTTTTTGATTGGGTCATTTATTTTTCTGGAATTGAGCTGCAGGAGCTGCTTGTATATTTTGGAGATTAATCCTTTATCAGTTGCTTCATTTGCTATTATTTTCTCCCATTCTGAAGGCTGTCTTTTCACCTTACTTATAGTTTCCTTTGCTGTGCAGAAGCTTTTGATTTTAATTAGGTCCCATTTGTTTATTTTTGCTTTTATTTCCAATATTCTGGGAGGTGGGTCATGGAGGATCCTGCTGTGATTTATGTCGGAGAGTGTTTTGCCCACGTTCTCCTCTAGGAGTTTTATAGTTTCTGGTCTTACATTTAGCTCTTTAATCCATTTTGAGTTTATTTTTGTGTATGGTGTTAGGAAGTGTTCTAGTTTCATTCTTTTACAAGTGGCTGACCAGTTTTCCCAGCACCACTTGTCAAAGAGACTGTCTTTTCTCCATTTTATATTCTTGCCTCCTTTGTCAAAGATAAGGTGTCCATAGGTGCGTGGATTTATCTCTGGGCTTTCTATTTTGTTCCATTGATCTATATTTCTGTCTTTATGCCAGTACCATACTGTCTTGATGACTGTGGCTTTGTAGTAGAGCCTGAAGTCCGGCGGGTTAATTCCCCCAGTTCCATTTTTCTTCCTCAAGATTGCTTTGGCTATTCGAGGTTTTTTATATTTCCATACAAATTGTGAGATTATTTGTTCTAGTTCTGTGAAAAATATCGTTAGTAGCTTGATAGGGATTGCATTAAATGTATAAATTACTTTGGGTATTATACTCATTTTTACAATATTTATTCTTCCAATCCATGAACATGGTATATTTCTCCATCTATTAGTATCCTCTTTGATTACTTTCAGTAGTGTTTTATAGTTTTCTATGTACAAGTCTTTTGTTTCCTTAGGTAGATATATTCCTAAGTATTTAATTCTTTTCGTTGCAACAGTGAATGGAATAGTTTCCTTAATTTCTCATTCTATTTTCTCATTATTAGTGTATAGGAATGCAAGGGATTTCTGTGTGTTGATTTTATATCCTGCAACTTTACTGTAATCATTGATTAGCTCTAGTAGTTTTCTGGTAGAGTCTTTAGGGTTTTCTGTGTAGAGGATCATGTCATCAGCGAACAATGGAAGTTTTACTTCTTCTTTTCCAATTTTTATTCCTTTTATGTCTTTTTCTGCTCTGATTGCTGTGGCCAAAACTTCCAGAACTATGTTGAATAGTAGTGGGGAGAGTGGGCACCCTTGTCTTGTTCCTGACTTTAGGGGAAATGCTTTCAGTTTTTCACCATTGAGGATAATGTTTGCTGTGGGTTTGTCATATATAGCTTTTATTATGTTGAGGTATGTCCCTTCTATTCCCACTTTCTGGAGAGTTCTTATCATAAATGGATGTTGAATTTTGTCGAAGGCTTTCTCTGCATCTATTGAGATAATCATATGATTTTTATTTTTCAGTTTGTTAATGTGGTGTATTACGTTGATTGATTTGCGGATATTGAAGAATCCTTGCATTCCTGGGATAAAGCCTACTTGGTCATGATGTATGATCTTCTTAATGTGTTGTTGGATTCTGATTGCTAGAATTTTGTTAAGGATTTTTGCATCTATGTTCATCAGTGATATTGGCCTGTAGTTTTCTTTTTTTGTGGGGTCTTTACCAGGTTTTGCGATTAGGGTGATGGAGGCCTCATTCTTTCAGCATTTTAAATATGTCATTTTATACTATTTGTCTGATAATTCCAGTATCTAAAGACAATACAGACTTGTTTCTACCATCTGTTGTTTGGTGTTTGGTGATTTTCAGCTAGAAGCTACTATTTGGAACTTTCTCTGTGGGAATTCTTGAGACTTGGGGTGAAGGTGGATTCTTCCAAGAGTATTTGCATTTGATTTGCCAGATTCCCACAGTATAACCAAACTGGGCCCACTTTAAATTAAATTAAATGCTGGACTGAAATTTTTCAGATCACCCAAGTAGTGTGAATTTGGGCTTCAAATGATATAGATATGCCTTACAGTTGTGAATTTGCAGGGGCTATTTTATTTCTCCTGAGAAGAGGGACACTAAGATTGGCATTTTTCTTTTCAGGCTGTTGGGAGGTAGTGGTGCTTTTGTCTGGCCCATTCATTCACTGAAGTCCCAATCTTAGGCGAGAAAGGTTTTACCAGACTTCCCACCTTAGAGACAACTTGAATTTCTCTCAGTAGTGTGCTGGAACTGGCTCCTACCAACTCAGAAGAACCAAATACTTAGGAATTCTGGGTGTCAGTTCCTGGTACCATTGAGAGCTTGAAACTGGCTATGGTAGGAATATTTACACCTTGGAAATCAGCAAACACTAAAAATAGGGTACTTTGTTTTGTTGGAGAGCCAGTTACTACTACAACACTGATTTCTCTCATATCACCCCATTCTATATGACCAAGTTCAAGTCTACTGAGCTAAGAAATAAAAACAATAAAGTGTCACTTGTGCAAAATGAAAAAGTTGTAGGGATCTGCTGTATAAGATCATGCTTATAGTTAACAATATTGTACTGTACACTTAAATTTTAGTTAAGAGGGGGGACTTCCCTGGTGGTCCATTGGTTAAGAATTCAGCTTGCAATGCAGGAAACATGGGTTTGGGAACTAAGATCCCATGTGCCTTGGAGTAACTAAGCCCATGCACAACTGCTGACCCTGCGAGCCACAATGAAAGATCCCTCGTGACGCAACAAAGATTCCACATGGGCCGCAACTAGACCCAACACAGCCAAACAAACAAATAAAATTTGTTAAGAGTGTAGACTTCATTATATATATGGCAGAGATGGAGTGGTCTCCACAATATAAACAAACAAATTAATTAAAAAATAGCTCAACTTACCTCTCTGGAATCTGGAGTTTTAGGAGCTGAGTATTCCTCATTTTTCTTGACCATTCATCAGTGCATTAAAAGTTTTTCTTCTCTTTTATCCAGAATTGTTTGCAGAAAGAAGCTTATTTAAGGTACTTTGTCCATCTTTTTACTAGAAAATGAGGTGTTCTCAGTTTTTTAACCTAGAAATTGAGATTGCTGTGCTAAATCAGTAGTTCTTAACACTTTGGGGACATAGGCATTTAAAAAATCTGATAAAAATGACAGCCTAGAGACCCTCCACCTAGGAAAATACACATACAGGGGAAATATATGTTTTTGCTCCCCTGAAACCACGTATGGCCCAAGATTAATACACCACAGTGACATGAATGCACTCTGAGGTTCTTTCCAGAGGTCATTTTTGATGCCTCTGCTATGCTCTCTGCTCTAGGCAGAGTTTCTGCAAGTCTTCTCTTGGCTAAATATGAGTACAGAGTCTCAGATTGGGGCTTCCAGGATCTCCAAGGCCTCTCAGAGCAGGAAAAACTGAGTTACCAACCAAAATCTATACAGAGCTAAAGCAAAGGCAATATTCCCTCAGCCAGACCTCCCCACATCTATTCATTCAATGAGTATTTCCTGGACCCCATTCCAATCTAAGTAACAAATCATCCCCCCAATTATATATACTAACAACAACAATCAGTTCGTTTTTCATCTCTCACGGTTCCAGGAGTAACTGGTCCAGCTAGGCAATTCTCACTCAGGGTTTCTCATGTGGTCCCAGTCAGATGGCAGCTGAGGCTGGAATCACCTCCAAGCCTCCCCTAGTATGTGTCTGCCAGTTGATATTGGCTATTGGCTAAGTTCTCAGTGGGGCTTTTAGCTGAAACACTTACCTGTGCCCTCTCTATGTGAACTGGGCATCTTCACAACATGGCAGCTATTTCTGAAAGGAGCATCCAAAAAGACATCAGGCCAGGAGGAAACCATGCTACCCTTCATGACCTAGCCTTAGATGTCACACTGCGTTGCTTCTGCCACATCTGTTAACTAGAGGCAAGTCATTAGACCAGCGCATATTTAAAGGGAGGCCGACTGGACTCTATCTCTTGATAGGAAGAGTATCAAAAAATTTGCAGACATGTTTTAAAATTATCATGTACTCCTGTGTGCCAAGCACTGTACAAGGCACTTGTGATAAGAGTGGTAAGTTATACAAACCCTCCCTTATGGTCTAGTGGTAGAGACAAACACTAATAAAATAACATTACAAATATGTACACAACTGTATACTACTTTGACAGTACTATGGAAGAAGAGTATGGGGAGCCATGAGAAATTATATTACACATTAGTATGACCTAGACCAGGGACTCAAGGATGAATTCCCTGAGGAAGAGACATTCGGGTTGAGATCCAAAGTATTAGTTGTTGCTAACTCCATGAAGTGAGTTGAAGAAGAACCTTCCAGGTGGAGGAAACCATAGCCATGGCCCTGCAACAGTAGGCAAGGTCCTGAGAGGCAGCCAGTGTCTTTGGAGGCAGACAGCAGAGGACGAAGGTGTGAGACAAGGCTGCAGAGGTGGGCTGAGACCAGGCCCCTAGACCTTGTAGGTAGGTGAGAATATTTGTCTTTGGCCTAAAGCTGCAGGAAGCTGTTGACGGGTCACTCACTGGAGCGTGACATGAACAGATTTGTGATATAAAGGTCACTTTGGCTACAGCATGGATAACCCCTGCCAGGCGCTGAGTCAGGTCTGGAAGGGCTGGGAGATTCCTGTCCACAGTACATTCCCTCTCCATGACAGTCTCCCACACACGTGCTAAAGCTAACAGCTGCCGAGGTCCTGTGCACCCTATACTTGATCTCCTCGGTCCCTCTTCCCAGGCATAGGGAGCTCTGCCATCTTTTATGACTTAATTAGTCACTCCTTTAGTCTGTCAATCAGTTGGTACATTGAATAATGGCCCCCAAAGGATATGTCCACAGGCTAATCTCCTTGTTTGGGGGAAGAAAAGATCTTTATGAATATAACTAAGCTAAAGATCTTAAGATGAGGAGATCATCCTCGATTTTCTGGGTGGGCTCTAAATCCTATGACAAATGTCCTTAGAAGAGAGGAGGAAGTGACCATGGAGACACAGGCTAGAGTGATGAAGCTCAGCTCAAGGAATACCAACAGCTGCTAGGAGCCGGAAGAGTAACAGGACGCATCGTCCCCTGGACCCTCCAGAAGGAACACAGCCATGCTGATGCCTTGATTTCAGCCCAGGGATCTGATTTTGAGCTTCTGGCCCCCCAGAACTGAGATAATAAACTTTTAATTGTTTAAAGCCACCAGTTTGCGGTAATTTGTCACAGCAGCCATAGGAAATTAATGATAGGTAATCCTCTAGTTGTTCCTTCCTGAGGAGCTTTACTGGCTCCTTCAGGGAACCTCCCAGTGTTGGAATGCCCAAAGCTATTTTCAAGCTGCTGCTTCGTCTATTCTCTCAAGGTGACTAACACTACACACAGACCCTTCTCTTGAAGTCTAGCCGTCTTCACAGGTAGACAAAAAGAGGACTCTGGTTCCATTCCCATCTCTACCCCCAAATCTTCCTGACCAGGCATCCCCAGCCACTCAGCACTCAAGTTGGAAATTTGGTAGCCATCCTAGATTTCTCCATTTCTCTCATATCTTATAAGTCTGTTAGTGCATTTGTTATTAGGTCTCAAAATATTTCTCAAATATGTCTGAAAAGTGATAGTTGCACAGTCGTGTCCGACTTTTTGCAACCCATGGACTGTAGCCCAACAGGCTCCTCTGTCCATGGGATTTCCTAGAGCAAGAATACAGGAGTGGGTAGCCATTCCCTTCTCTAGGCGATCTTCTCGACCCAAGAATTGAACCCAGGTCTC
The DNA here is from genome assembly GCF_049115385.1 of Moschus berezovskii. NCBI lineage: Eukaryota > Metazoa > Chordata > Mammalia > Artiodactyla > Moschidae > Moschus > Moschus berezovskii. Next base: position 87,445,124 of record NC_142468.1, read on the forward strand.
CTGCATCACAGGCAGATTCTTTACTGTCTCAGACACCAGGGAAGCCCCTCCTTTTCATTTCCACTGTCACCAGTATCTCTCACCAGTATGACTGTAACAGTCTCCAAAACACACGCAGTTCCTACTCTTACCCACTCCCCCGCCCCAGCCCCTTCTCCTCACAGCAGCCAGAATGAATTTCAAAAATTAGATCAGGTTGCAGTTTTTTGAGCAACTTTATTGAGGTATAGTTAACATATAATTACACATACAATTGGATACAATTGGAATATTCAATTTGATAAGTTTTGACATATTGGATATACCTGTGAAATTATCAGTAATCTTTATAACCTTGAGTTGGGCAGAGTTCTTAGATATGTTGCAAATAGTGCTAACAATAAAAGAAAAAACAACAAACTAGATGATTAAAATTTAACACTTTTGCTATCGAAAAGAAACCACTAGGAAAATGAAAAGATGGCTACCACTGGGAGAAAATATTTGTAAAATATATCCTATAGAGGACTTGTATCTAGAATATACTTTTTAAAAACCTATTTATAATAGGTCTAGAATGAATTAGCAAAGAATAGACCCAGAATACATGAAGAATTTGTATTAGAATATATTTTAAAATACAAATAGATAAAGAAGTTGTGGTACATATACACAATGGAATATTACTCAGTCATAAAAAGGAATGCATTTGAGTCAGTTCTGAAGAGGTGGATGAACCTAGAACCTATTATACAGAGTGAAGTGAGTCAGAAAGATAAATACTGTATTCTAACACACATATATACGGAATCTAGAAAAATGGTACTGAAGAATTTATTTACAGGGCATCAGTGGAGAAACAGACATACAGAATAGACTTATGGACATGGGAGAGGGGAGGAGAGGGTGAGATGTATGGAAAGAGTAACATGGAAAGTTACATTACCATATGTAAAACAGACAGCCAACGGGAATTTGCTGTATGGCTCAGGAAACTCAAATGGGCTCTGTATCAACCTAGAAGGGTGGGGTGGAGAAGGGGATGGTAGTGAGGTTCAACAGGAAGGGGATATATGTATACCCATGGCTGATTCATGTTGAGGTTTGACATAAAACAACAAAATTCTGTAAAGCAATTATCCTTCAATAAAAAATAAATTTTAAAAAATAGAAAAAAATATATGCAGCTCAGTAAGAAGGCACAAAAAAATATTTTATTTTTAAATGAAAAAGAGGTTTAAACAGACACTTCTCCAGAGAAGATATACAAGCAGCAAATAAGAATATGAAAAGTACTCCTTGGCTATTAGGGAAATGTAAATTAAAATACAGAGATACCACTACACATCCGCTTTTAGGAAAGCTAAAAGACTGACCTTACCAAGTGTTGGAGAGCATATGGCATCTGCCATATAAAACACACTATAATTCTCCTACACTACTGGTAGGAATATAAAATTGTGTAAAAACTTTGGAAAACATTATGGTACTTTCTCAGAAATGAAACACACCACTTTACTCAGTTATTCTCCTTTTATTAATTTTTCTTGCTATATTGCACTGGCTAGGACCTCTGGTACAATGCTAAACAGAAGTAGTAAAAACAGACACTCTTGTCTCAGGAAGGGAAGTACTCAGTCTTTCTGTTAGCCTTTAGCTTTTCATAGATTCCAGATTGAGGGACTTCCCTTCTTTTCCTACTTTGCTGAGGGTTTTTATCAAACATAAGTGTCGGATTTTGTCAAATCCTTTTCCTGCCTCTATTGAGGTGATGTTATTTGTTTTTCCCTTTTTCAGTTTGCTAATATGGTGAATTATATGAATTGATTTTCAAATATTTCTTCAAGCTGGCATTTCTGGGTTTCAGTTCAGTTCAGTTCAGTTCAGTCGCTCAGTCGTGTCCGACTCTCCGCGACCCCATGAATCACAGCACGCCAGGCCTCCCTGTCCATCACCAACTCCCGGAGTACACTCAAACTCATGTCCACAGAGTCGGTGATGCCATCCAGCCATCTCATTCTCCGTCGTCCCCTTCTCCTCCCGCCCCCAACCTTTCCCAGCATCAGAGTCTTTTCCAGTGAGTCAACTCGTCTCATGAGGTGGCCAAAGTATTGGAGTTTCAGCTTTAGCATCAGTCCCTCCAATGAACATCCAGGATTGATCTCCTTTAGAATGGACTGGTTGGATCTCCTTGCAGTATAAGGGACTCTCAAGAGTCTTCTCCAACACCACAGTTCAAAAGCATCGATTCTTCGGCGATCAGCTTTCTTCACAGTCCAACTCTCACATCCATACATGACCACGGGAAAAACCATTGCCTTGACTAGACGGACCTTGGTCGGCAAAGTAATGTCTCTGCTTTTTAATATACTATCAAGGTTGGTCATAACTTTCCTTCCAAGGAGCAAGCGTCTTTTAATTTCATGGCTGTAATCACCATCTGCAGTGATTTTGGAGCCCAAAAAAACAAAGTCTGACACTGTTTCCACTGTTTTTCCATCTATTTCCCATGAAGTGATGGGACCAGATGCCATGATCTTTGTTTTCTGAATGTTGAGCTTCAAGCCAACCTTTTCACTCTCCTCTTTCACTTTCATCAAGAGGCTTTTGAGTTCCTCTTCACTTTCTGCCATAAGGGTAGTGTCATCTGCATATCTGAGGTTATTGATATTTCTCCCAGCAATCTTGATTCCAGCTTGTGCTTCTTCCAGCCCAGCGTTCCTCATGATGTACTCTGCATATAAGTTAAATAAGCAAGGTGACAATATACAACCTTGACGCACTCCTTTTCCTATTTGGAACCAGTCTGTTGTTCCATGACCGGTTCTAACTGTTGCTTCCTGACCTGCATACAGGTTTCTCAAGAGGCAGGTCAGGTGGTCTGGGATTCCCATCTCTTTCAGAATGTTCCACAGTTTATTGTGATCCACACAGTCAAAGGCTTTGGCATAGTCAATGAAGCAGAAATAGATGTTTTTCTGAAACTCTCTTGCTTTCTCCATGATCCAGCGGATGTTGGCAATTTGATCTCTGGTGCCTCTGCCTTTTCTAAAACCTGCTTGAACATCTTAGCCTTCTTTTATACATTGCTGGGTTTACTTTGCTAGAATTTTTATTAAGTTTTTGCATTTATGTTCATGTCTGTCTGGTTTTGGTATCAGAGTAATGCTACTCTCTGAATTAATTAAGAACTATTCCTTCCTTTTCAATTTTCTGAAGAATTTTATATAAAATTGGTAATTTTTCCTTATGTTTGAGAGAATTCACCAGTAAAGGCATCCAGGTCTGAAGTTTTCTTTGTGGGAAGATTTTAAACTACAAATTCAACTTCTTTAGTGGATAGAGTGTTATCCAGGTTATCTATTTTTTTTTCTTTTCTACCTCAGAACCAGCATTAGGTGCTATTTATTTATTAACTGGCCATGTGGCATGTGGGATCTTAGTTCCCCAACCAAGGATCAAACCCATGCCCCTGCACTGGAAGCATGGAGTCGTAACCCCTGAACCACCAAGGAAGTCCCTATTTCTTCTTGAGTATGTGTCACACTTTCGCTTAAAGTCCTCGGGGCCTTCCCCTCACACCTACCTAAATCCTTACTGTGGCTTACAAGGTCATGTCTGGTCTGCTCTGGCCTCCTCTCCAACCTTAGCTTCATGCTGGCCTCTGCTCACTCACCATGTTCCATCAAATCAGTCTTCTTACTATTCCAAGGTAACACCAAGCTCTTCCCTGTCTCAAGGCCTCAGCATTGCTTTTCACTCTATCTGGAAAGTTCTTCCACGGGCTCTCTGCATGTTTCCTTTTTTTCTCTCATTCCCCAGTTCTCAGATTATGCATCTGGGAGGTCTTCCCTGACCATTATATCCAGGGTAGGGCCTTATGGCTACTCTCTCCTATAGAATCCAATTTATTTTCTTCATAATACATGTATCACACCCTTGGGACTTCCCTAGAGGTCCAGTGCTTAAGACTGTGCACTTTCAATGTAGGGGGCGCAGGTTCAATTCCTGGCTGGGGAACTAAGATCCCACATGCTCCATGGTGTGGCCAAAAATTTCTTTAAAAAATTTTAAAAACAAACAAAATATATATATATCTGTATACACACACACACACATATGTCATCCCATCATTGTTTTATTTACCGTCAGCTCCCTAAGAACAAGAATCTTGTCTGTCTTGTTCACTACTATATCCCCTGCACCCAGCATAACAGAGGGTACAAGCAAGGTACTCATTACTATTTGTTGAATAAGTAGATTTATTGGTCAGTCAGGCTGCACATAAAGCAGGCAGTGAGTCTTCTGTGAGATGGCCAGTCAGTCTGAGTTTCTCATTCAGCCTAAGGTAAGTCAGGTAGGCTTTGAGTGGGCTGGTTGCTCTGTGGGGCAGGGCTTTATGACTGATGAGTCCCCTGTAAGGTCAGGATTCTGGGGGACACAAAGAAATGAAAAGCTGAGGCTCACTGCCAAGAAGCTTCTGGCTACCTGTCTACTTGGAGGCTCACAGCTCCCCACCACCCAGCTGGGAGGGAAAGTGAGGATGGTACAGGATGACTAGGGAGGAGGCTACAGAGCATGATCCAACCTCTGGCAGCTGCTCCTCAACAACTGCTGCAGGGCTTCCAAATGCCATAAAAGCCTTACCTGGCGACCGCTGTGCTTAGCAAGAGCCTGTTCAGGAGACACAGAGAGAGTTTTGTGGCTTCTTCCCCACCCTACCTCCCCTGAATTGGGCCCTCTGCTCATGGAAACTCCCCCAGTGGACCTGGCTGTCTGGCCCCAGGAGACAGGCAGTGGTGCGTGCCGCCAAAGCCCGCTGTGCACAGGGGCAGGACACAGGCCTGTACTTCCAGAGGCCACTTCCTGCAACTGAACCCAACCTAGGTGCCTCTCTCCCCAGCTCTCTGGTTGAGGAAGGGGCCTTGTATGGAAGCAGGAGACTGCACAATGAATCCCAAGTTTCCCAGGAACACCCCCGGCTGTGAGATCATGGCGTGGCTGGAGTCCCGTCACAGACGAGCATGTGTAGGAGGGTGTCAGAACTGTCTGCATGAGAAGCAGCTGTTCGCGATAACTGGACAGCCGCACTGCTCACTGACAAACTGCATGACCAGGAGGCCCTCCTCAGGTGACATCACCCTCCTCGCACACCGGTGAGGGAAATGAGCGCAGGGTGGCCATCAGAGGCGGTCTGTTTACTTACAGAGACCCTGGCCGTCAGCAGTTCTTTGACCAGACATTCCCTGTCCTAGCCAGCATGAAGCAGAAATTTCCTTAAACACATTATTTTGGGCTCAACCCATTTGTGCCCTTGTTTTCTTTTTTTTTTTTTTAAGAGGAAAATTTCCAGTTCTGGCTCCAAACAGAGCAGCCCAGTGATGATGGGGGGATATCAAAATAACTCCCAGAGGGACTTCTGCAAATTAAGTTGCTCCCACCTGTCCAGTCACCTCTGGAGCTGAGAGATCATCAAACCAGTTCTCCATCACCCATGTGTGTGTGTGTGGAGAGGTGGGTCAGAGGGGTGCCCAGGATGACCTCAAGGGCAGACCCTCTCCTTGAGGGCCTCCCTCAGCACCTCAGCTACCCTGAGCTCATACTCAGCGCATTTCTCAATTCAGAATCCCTGGCTAGGCCCTAGACCCCTCCCTCATTCCCTCCAGGTCAGGGATATTTCCGGAGAGTCCAAGAGCTGCCAGTTTTCACAGGCTCCAGGGGATTCCCAAGATGGTCACTCCCACCAGCCCTGGCTGAGATGCTGTCACCTGCCCTCGCCCAACCCCCTCCATGTCATTCCTGCTGGAACTTGGCCATTCTGGAATACTTGGGGGAACAGGAGCTATGGAGGTCTCCTCAGTCTCCGCAGTGCTCCAGGATCCTAAGGCCATGCGTGCAGGAGCAGAGTGATGCCCTCCCAGGAGTATCAATCATGGAAGACAGGTGCCCTCTGCCGAACTGGGGCTGCCCACTACTGGGGCTGGTGTCAGACAGGCCCAGACATGTTGGGCAGCCTGAGGCCTTACCTGACCCAGCTCCTCCCTGTGGCCTGATCCTATTTAGCTCAGCGTCCTGCAGCACCAGGGATGGGCTCAGGGCAGAATCGGGTCAGGAAAGGCTGTTGGATCTGTGTTCCATAGTGCTTTTCATAAAACTAAAGAAAATGTCAAAGGTCCAAATCAGAGAATGGAGTGGAGGGAGAGGCTCACACACATGTGAGTTGGCAGCTTCTCAGAAGGCATTTAAGGGCCAGATTGTCTCATCCAACTGTGCCCCCTCAAGCAACATAGCACCTGAGCTCCCCAAACATGAGGTTCCAATTATCTCAATTAGACATGTCTACTAACCCAGAATTTATAAGGTAAGAAAGCTGGAAAGACCCCATATGAGGACAGAAGCTAATGTTTATCGAACATCTACTGTGAGCCTGGCATGACGCTCCACCCTTTACGCATGCTTATCTTATTCTGTCATCACCACCACCCTGAGGGAGGGTAACAGTACAGGAGGCACAGCACATACGGCACAGCTGGCATTCAAACCTGGTTCTGTATGAACCCAGGCAGCCTACAAATAAGCATTCCCAATTTGAACTTAGAAAGGAATTAACTCCAAAAATCCATCCCATTCCTTCCATAAACCAAGTAAGGCTTGTAAATTAAAGATGTGGTAATCCAACCTCGCCACTCTAACAGATGAGGAAACTGAGGCCAGATCACAGAGCAGGTCCAAGCTGAGCACAGGATAGTGACTCGGACTCAGGCCAGTGTTCCTCCCACCACCCCAGCCTGTCTGACAGTCCTAAGTCCTCAGTAAGTCAGGTGAGGGAAGAGTGGGAGAAAAGCTGTGGGTTCTACCCTCTAGAAGACACAACAAAGATGAACAGAAAAACACATCCACGGCCATGCACAGCCAAGCACACAGGAAAACACTCAAAGACACTGTTCTATGAGAAAACAAGCAGGAGGTGTCCTTACTCCAGGTCTGCCTTTTAGATGGCCACACTCTGGCTCTATTCATCCCACACAGTGAGAAGTCCCTGGGGTCAAGAGGATGGGCCCACTGGGAACCCAGGCCCTACTCCTAGACTACAACCCAGGTACGTGAGATTGCATTAGTTCCAGCTCAGAGCCATATAGCAGACTTCGGCAGTGCTGTGGGCACCCCTAGGTGCAGAGGGTGGCCAAGGGGGATACGCACGTGGAGTCTGGGCACATGTGAAGAATTACGCATGCATGGGAGCTACAGGATGAAGCCAGGATGGGGAAGAAGAAGCTGGGGCCACTCGCTCTGTGTTGCTGAGTTTCAGCACAAAACTCAGGAGTTGAGAATCCAAAATCAAACCCAGCCCTCTGGTTATTAGGAGTCTGTTTTGACTTAGAACATTTAAATATTTAGACACGAACGTAAGCCTTCATTTGTACACTTACCCGTGGTCTTTTAAATGTTAGGACCTGAGCTAGACAATTCTCTAAATCCCCCTATGCTGTGACAGCATAGGGCCAGTCACAATGCAAGCACTTGGAAGATGTCTGTTAGTAAATGAGCAAATCACTTTATGAATGAATTGAAGACTGAGTGAATGAATGCTTCTGCACAAATGTAAACAGACAAGCAGCCACACTTTCAGAGACTCACCAACATATCAGTGACAAATATATGCCCGTGCTCTCAAAGACACATATGCGTCAGCTTAATACATCAACAAAGACAAGTGCATGTTTTTACCAAACTAACCTAAATGCTCACATGTGTACTCCCACCAGCTATAGACCTACTCATCTATGCAAAGACACAGAGGCCCCCACTTTCCCTCGAAGATACCCCTACACACTAGCTTACACAGAGATGTGGATGTATATACATGCACATAAACACAGAAGCACACAATTTCCCCCTGAGGAATCCAATTCCAACTGGAAATGCAGCTGCCTACACATACAAACATGGAACAGTCACATAAATCCACACTGATACACACAGCCAGAAAAAGACAAAAGAAGAAGCCCAAGACAGACTGAAAGTTAGACAGCTGTCCACAGAGACCCCCGGGCTACCCTGGGCTTCCACACTGTCTGCGGCCAGAGGGGGTTCCTAGAGGAATTCTTTCTGCAGACAGGCTGAAGTAGTCTCTCTTCTCCCCCGCAGTCCCAGGCCAGAGCCCTAGGGCAGAAAAGCAGATGGTGTGTGCTGGCCAGGGCACCCCCTTCCCAAGTAATCTGCCCTCTGGCCCTGGCCACCTCCTATACCCTGGCCAAGCCTCGACTGGACGCTGGATCCTGGACGTGGCAGAGCCCCACTCAGGTCCTGCTGCCCCAGCTCCACTCCCAACAGGATGATTTAGGAGGGGCGGGTGAACAGTGCTTTTCCAGAGACTGCTTCCTCAGGAAATGGCTCAGCCGCAAGCCTGATCTCCAAAACAGGCGCAGGATGAAAACACCTCTGCTCCTCTCCAAAAACATGGGCCACCCCTCTCACCCAGGGCCCCTCACGTCATTCTAGCCACAACATCCCAAGGTTCCGTTCCGTTCCATCGCTCAGTGGTGTCCGACTCTATGCGACCCCGTGGACTGTAGCCTACCAGGCTTCTCCATCCATGGGATTCTCCAGGCAAGAATACTGGAATGGGTTACCGAAAAGCCTGGGGTCTTGCCTTGCTTCTGCACTGACTCATGATGCCCACCTCTGTAAAACAAGCCGTAGGGGTGTGATGCCTTCAGATGTACCTAGAATGATGTAGGAGCTTCAAATTCCCCAGGCAGCTTTCTGGGCATGGGTGAAGGGGCTCCAAACCTAGGGACAGTGGCCTTATCTTGACCTTGTCTGAAGTCACAAGAGTCATTACTACAAATACAGAGGTTGTGCCAGGAGTGGCTGAGGCGCTTGGCAGGGGGGCGAAATGGGGACTCAGGCTCAGGAATGTGCTGTGCGGTCTGAACACAGATGGTCACCTCCCCTCTCCCTTCCAGCTACTCACCAGGCCCCCCAGGCCTCTGCTGGAGGTGGACGCAGGGCTGCTGCCCGACCCGGCCAAGCAGACTGGGAGACAGGAATGCTGCTCAGCACAGCTGGCTGGACAGGGGAGACTGTTTATTCTCTGATGTCGGGAACATCTCAGACAATCAGGGGGATTTGGCCGCTGGCAGCCCCTGGATGCAAGGTTTAGAAGAAGTCAACTGAATCAGAGCAGGCTGATGGCCCAATCTCTGAGCAGGCAGTGGGGGTGGAAAGGAGAGGCCATCCCTCGGTGCCCCACGTGCAGTGCCACGTGCCCCTCAGAGCTCACCTGCTGGGTCTGCAGTGATGGGGCTGGACAGGTGAATGAAGCTGAGCTCAAAGCTCTCATTAATAGTGTGGGTTTCGGGGAGACTTCCCCTGTGCCCATTGCCAGCATCCAGCTGCACCCTGCTTATGAGACATGGCAGAGCTAACAGTCTTTGCCTGGGAAGTGAGTTCCCTTGGCACACCTTGAGCCTGGTGCCGCCCACTCCAGCCTCCTGCCCCATCAGTCCAGATCCCTTTTGCTCAGGCAGCTCCTCTAGCTGCGGCCTCACATTTACCTGTCTGTCTTATTATTTCAGCTCTAGAGTTAGCTTTGGCTCTGCCTCTTTCAGACTTTTTCACCTTGGGCAGTCACTTCTCCAAGCCTCTTTCTTCTCCTGTAAAATAAAGGCAATAGCATCTGCCTTGAGAGGGCATTGTGAAGATCAAATAATTCTTTCGATATGCCCATCATGCAGGAGGCACTTAATAAATGGTTGTACCCTTCTCCATCATTCCTTCTATTGCTACAGAGTCAACCTTTGGTTTTCTGGAGGGCCAAGATGCGCCAATATAATTTATAACCCAGAGCCCTGGTCTCATCTCCCCTCAGCTGCTCCCAGACCTCAGAGTACTCTGGGGTTCCCTAGGCCAGAAGACTTTTTGGAAGAGTGCAAGGTGACCCAAGTAAACACCCTGATGCTAAGGCTGCAGAATACCCCAGAATATGATGTTTTGTGTGTGTTGCCCAATTCTCATTTTGCACTGGTTTGCGTGCCTTGTGGTATAGTCCAGGGGTGAGGGAGGACTGTCAAAATTCAACAATTCAGACTCATATATCTGAAAACCATATCTTTATATATTCAATAAAAGGTTTACACCAAAAATAACGGAGCACCGGAGACGACAATGGATATAAGTTATGGGCTCCGTCCTTGTATTCCCCACAAGGCCCAATTTAAACTGTTAAATAAAGAGGAATTCATTGGTCACTTAAGCTACCAGGGCTTCCCTCGTAGCTCGGTCGGTAAAGAATCTACCTGCAATGCAGGAGACCCAGGTTCGATTCCTGGGTTGGGAAGACCCCTGGAGAAGGAAATCGCTACCCACTCCAGTATTCTTACCTGGAGAATCCCATGGAGAGAGGAGCCTGGCAGGCTAGTCCATGGGGTCGCAAAGAGTCAGACATGACTTAGCAACTAAACTACCACATTGGTCACTTCAGTGAAAAATCCAGCTCCAGGCATAATTGCATTCAGTACTCAAACATCATCATCGTGACCCTGTTCCTCTTCCCCTCTAGGCTTTGCTTTCAGCTGTTAGCATCAGCCTGAAGATTCCCAAGGCAGCAAGATGGCAGCAGAAAGAATGCAAGCTTCTTTCCTAGCAGCTCGAGAAAAAAAATCTTGGGGAGTCTGACTGGGTCACATGCCCATGTTTGAACCAATCACTGAGGCAGAGATGCGGGGCTGAAACTCACTGATTGGCTCGGGCCTCAGCCACTGCTCCACCCGCTAGAGTGTGTGGATGGGAGGGGCCTTCAGCTTCACCAAAATTCAGGGAGAGTGGAAAGAAATTGGTTCCCCACGGGGAAGGTGGGTTCAGTACCAGGAGAGTGATATGGGCTTCAGGGGACAAGAACAAATATCAAACCAAAGAAATAAGTGGGTCAGAAACTAAGATGATAAATGCTTTTCAAGCATACGTAAACCCTCTAAAACTATTATTGATGTTCTAGTTTTAAATCCCTACAGAACTCTGATGGGCAATGTGTTATGGACCTCTTTGGAATAGCCTGGACATGCTTGAAAACAGTAAGAACTATACCTTTAACAGAATGCAGTCCATACTTCCCAGGAATTCGGACCAGCCTTGTCTCCTCCTGCCCCACCAGCAGGCAGTTTGACTGAAGTGACCAGTATCGCCAGGGGAGAAAGGCCTGTCAGCACCACAGGCTGATTTCACTGGGCCAAAAGGGGTTGAAGTTATCAAGTAAGTGTGACTCCAGTAGCCTCAGCCCTCTCCCCCTATCCCCTCAGTTCAGTCGCTCAGTGGTGTCCAACTCTTTGCGACCCTATGATTCGCAGCACACCAGGCCTCTCTGTCCATCACCAACTCCCAGAGTCTACCCAAACCCATGTCCATCGAATCAGTGATGCCATCCAGCCATCTCATCCTCTGTCGTCCCCTTCTCCTCCTGTCCCCAATCCTTTCCAGCATTAGGGACTTTTCCAGTGAGTCAACTCTTCGCATGAGGCGGCCAAAGTATTGGAGTTTCAGCTTTAGCATCAGTCCTTACCATGACTGATCTCCTTTAGGATGGACTGGTTGGATCTCCTTGCAGTCCAAGGGACTCTCAAGAGTCTTCTCCAAAACCACAGTTCAAAAGCATCAATTCTTCGGCAATCAGCTTTCTTCACAGTCCAACTCTCACATCCATACATGACCACAGGAAAAACCATAGCCTTGACTAGACGGACCTTGGTTGGCAAAGTAATGTCTCTGCTTTTTAATATGCTATCTAGGTTGGTCATAACTTTCCTTCCAAGGAGTAAGCGTCTTTTAATTTCATGGCTGCAATCACTATCTTCAGCCCCCAAAAAATAAAGTTTGACATTGTTTCCACTGTTTCCCCATCTATTTCCCATGAAGTGATGGGACCAGATGCCATGATCTTCGTTTTCTGAATGTTGAGCTTTAAGCCAACTTTTTCACTCTCCTCCTTCCACTCACCCTTGAACTTCCAGCGATTTCTCTTTTACCACTTCCCTACCCCTTCTAAACTCTTACTAAAACCTGTTCTTAGGAAAGGCTTCCTCTTCAGTCATTTACGCTTGTGTATGAATAAACATCAAATTAATAATTTAATCTCTCTTAGGACCATTTGCATTTTGAGTCTGAGCCTTTAAAAATGAAACTTTTAAAAGACTCTGTCCTCCCCACCCCAATCTACTCCCAAAAGGTATTCTTGGTGATAAAGAATGAGACTCTGAAATCAACCAAAAAATGCCCACAAGATTATTTTAAACCCTCACCCATCTGTACTGGCTTACTGATGAATTTTTTCTTGCCTGACATCAGTCATCTTTGCTGACATTACCCTCTACTATGGCAAAGAAATTCCGTACATCCTTTCATCTATTTATTCAGTCAACAAGCATTTCTTAAGCTTCCACCGTATCTTAGATACTCGGGTTTACACAGATGACCTGGGCCTTGCCCTCAAAGAGCTTGCAGTTAAATTTTAGTGCAGGAAACATCACTTTCACCACCAGATTTTTAATACAAGCAAAGCCTAGCCCAGTGGTTGGTATACAGTAGGTACTCAGTAAATGCTTCTTCCCCTTCTCAGGGCTGTGCTATGTAGGCACTGCAGTGGAATACTGGAAATTTTCTAAAAACTCTTTCTGAGTGGATAAGAGTGCCAACAGGAGTGGGTGGAGATGGTGGTTTCTATCTTATTTCAGAACATTATGATTTATTTTGGATGTTCCAAATGTCAGGTTGGAGATTCATGCGAAGGAGAGGGGCTTATTCTAACCAGATCAGGGCTAGAGGCAGCCCAGGACACTGTCTCCATGGTGTACGGCCCCAGACAGTTTGGAAATAAACAGAAACCCATCCAGAGGTGACAGACTGACAAAATCAAAAACAAACAAAGGCCAAGAGATGGAAACTCTCGAGGTGGGGCAGCGGGGAGGGGAGGGGAGGGTTGTGGAAGGGGATTGGGGAGAAGTTTGGTCCTGGATTTTTCTAGGGAGCTGAATCCAGCCCCACCCCACCCCCTACCAAGAATCACCATGGCAACGAGGAGGGTGAGTCTGGCTGATTCCAAGTCAGGACAAACTTCCCAGGCTTAGCAGCAGGAATGGGCTCAGATGGATAAGTTCTAATGAAAAAGATCTGAAATGGGCTTTTAAAATCACAACCTCCCACTGGTTTTGCAGGCAATCAGTGTTTAACGAAATAGAAACAAGAATGGGCCACATCCCTCCTCCACATCTTTCTCACAAACACATGTACACTTACTTATCCAAAAGCCCAGAGTAAAATCCTTCCTTTTGTGGTGGAAAGTGACAGCTCATGTGATCCTTGGCACTTCTCAGAAGCAGGGACCTAGCCTGTGAAAAGTCCACTTGCCACCTCCCGTAACTGTCCCCTTCACCCTGCCCTTGGCAGTGGCATTAGTGACAGAAGGCTGATGAGGTTGCTTTGACAAGACCAAGGCAGCTGGGCCTCTAATAAGAGGCAGCTCCAAATGAACCACCATCTGGTCTCATCTGCCATCAGCTGCCCGGTGGAGCTCTTGGCCCTTAGGGGCTTTGTTGGCAAGGAGACTGGTGCTTCCTCCTCTCTGAAAGTGTCTGCAGCATGAGCCGCCTGAACTCTCAACTCCCAGAAGCCAATTTTGCCCTTTCCTGAACTTGTTGGCCTACAGGGTCTCCCTTAGATGTGGAGCTGTGCTAAACAGAATTGAGACTAGGGTTTGTTTCCTTCCTGCCTTTCTATCCCCAGGTACCCAGGGATCTCCCACTATCCCCTAGGACCCCATACTATCCTGTGACCCTCGTCCAGAGTTGGCTCATCCACTAGGCATAGTAGGCATAGGGCCTAGAGTCCACATCACAAAAAGGATTTAATTCCCTTTAAAAGTAGAAGAGGGACTTCCTTGATAGTCCAGTGGCTAAGACTCTGCATTCCCAATGCAGGGGTCCTGGGTTCAATCCCTGGTCAGGGAACTAGATCCCACATGTAGCTATTAAGATCCCAGGTGCCGCAACTAAGACCCAGTACAGCCAAATTAAAGAAAAAGTAGAAGGGAAAAAAAAAGAGCTTTTAAATGGAACATTTAGTACATTTAGTAATAAAACATTTTAGTACATAATAGTAATATTCATCTTTATACCAACACAGCCCTAAAGTATAATTTTATATTTTTTTTAGATAAAGGGGACCATGAAGGCACAAGTGCCCAGGGCTCAGGAAAGTCATAACACAGCCCTGTCCTGCCCTAGTCTTCCCTCATAGAGAAATGTATCTGTCCCTGGGGTCCACTGGCTTGGAAGCTCCTGGAGGTCAAGACCATTCTTCAACCATCCTCATGTCCCCATCATAAGCCCAGTGCCTGTCCCACAGTCACATCAGGTATTGTACCACCTCTTTTTTTTTGGAAGGTGGGAAAAGAACAGAAACCTCAGAAAAAGGGGGGTTAGTTTTTAAATAAATATTGTCTGACAACCCCTGGAAACTGCTCATGTCAGGTCTGTATAGTCGGACTTTGTTCACATCCCCTGTGCTGTACTCTACTGAAACTGTTCCGGCCAAGTTCACCAATGATCTCCAACTCAGTAAATCCAATAAATACTTCTCTGGTGTAATCTTGACTGTTTGGCAGCATTTGACACTGCTCACCAGACTTCCTTTTCACTTCTGTGACACTTCACTGTTCCGATGTCCCTGGACATAAGTCCTGTACTTTGCATGCTCCTCCTTATAATCTCCTCTGCTGGGCCACTGAAAACAAGTAACAGCAGCAGCTGAAACGTATCAGCTACTTGCTCTACTGTAACTGGTAAATTCTTTTAATCCTCAAAATAATCCTAAATCCATTCTCCAACTACCAGCTAAAGTAATGTTTCTGCAAACCAAATCTGATCACGTCATTTCCTTGCTTAAAATCTAATGGCTTTCCCCAGCCCACAGTTTTTAAGGTCTTTCATGATCTGGCCCCTATCTCTCCACCCCACTTCTCACCATAGCCTCTTCCTTTATGACCCTCTCCTGCTCTTAGCTTCTCCAGCAAAAACTCCACGTCTCTGCGTGCTATTCACACTGCCTGAAACACTTTTCCTCCACCTCTTAGCCTAACACTGATGGCTCTTCCAGGATTCAGTGACCATCCCCTTTCCTGGGAGCCCAGGGGGGCTATATAGCGTGGCGCTTATGAGACTGACACTGAAGTCAAGTTCCACCCTCAGCTCTGCCACTTCCTAGCCTACCCACTTTGGGCAAGCTATTCAACATTCTAGGACTTCATTTTCTTGTCTGTAGTGAGGGTTAAAGAAATCAGTACATGAAAGGTGCCTTGTAGGCTCAGGGTGACCCCTAACCATGTTAAGATACCTTGCCAACTGTTTTCCAGAACTCCTTTATAATATCCTATACTGCCAACTTCACTCCTGAGAATGTCTGTTGGTCTGTCTACCTTGCTAGACTGTCAGTTCCATGAGGGCTGGGACAGTTGGACCTGACACTGCTATTTCTAGTGCCTGGTACATAGTAGGTGCTCACATTTGCTAAATCATTGACTATAAATGTAATGCCTATGGATATCCTAGAGATACATACTCTCCAGAAAATGACCACCCCAAACATGGAAGGAAAGAGGATGAAATTTTTCACAATGATGAATACACAGCAGACTCGCATTAAGGCTGAAAAGCAGTCACGAAGACAACTTGGAAATTAGGAAAATATCTTTATTATTTCTGAAATGTTCCAATATTCAATGTAGAAACCATGATAGTGGCTTTTTCACAACTTCACAAATTATAGAAAAATGACTTTCCATCTTCTTTACAGAAATCTCCCCCCAAAATCAGGGCTCCGTGATGGCTGACACTGGGCAGGAAGGGGGGGCAGAGAATACAGCAGGTAGGACCAGTGCTCTCGGAGCAGCCTGAGGCTTTTCCTGAGCATTTAAAGCTCAGGCTGAGTCCCAGAGACCTGCAGGACCTGGGAGGGAGGTGTGGCCCCCACACACCTGGGACACACTGAAGCCAGCCTCTGCTTCAAAGGCCGGCCACCCCCAGAAGGCCTGCAGTGTAGCACTTGTGGCTGATGGGCCATGATCAAGGCAGCTTCGTGAGAATGAGAGCAAGAGTCAGGCCTGCAGCTCAAATCCTTTTCCTCTAAAGCACGGCCAGGAAAGAGGCTGTGTGCACTGGCCAAATGGTGCTCTAGGTTTAGAAATTCCCCTTTTAGCTCACAAAAACAAATTGTCAAATAGTTATTTTTAAAAAAAAATCAGAAAACAAACATTTGGTTCTATTTAGGCTGTAATCAGCAATTGGTAATTTTTAGAAAAAGACGACTCGAGCTGCTCATCGTTTTTATCAGGTCTCTGACTCCTTCCTTTCTCATCCGTGGCTGGGTGGAGGGGTTACAGCTGTAGCGGAGGACTGTGTGTTGACATGAGAAAACTGTGAAAAGTGTTTTGCACTTGCATACAAAGGCTGATGGAATTCAAAATGATCCCATTGAGTTTTATGAGAAACAGGACTGTTCCTCTTGGGTGTCTCAAGTCAAAACAAGGCAACTGCCTAGTGATTTATAGTCCCCACTACACTTTCTCCTGCCTTCCAAGAAGGCGTTAGAGAGGGGCCGATGTCCACCAGAACCAATTGTAAACACCCCACAGACAGCCTGGACACTTTGTTTTCAAATGCAGCAGGACTTTCTCCTTTGGCCCTGGCAAAAAAGCCAACTCCTTAAGACTGTTTAGGAAGGAACAGACAGGAACTCTCCCCCAAAAGCTAAGAGGGGCCAGTGCCCTCCATTGACTAGAGTGATGGAGAACATCGACAAAGGCAATTGATACATTTATGGCATATGAAAATTGTCCTGTGGTGCCCAAGTGGCCCCCAGGCTCGACCTGGCTCGATGGGGGGCACAGGAGGTACAGAACGAGTTATCGTAAGGCACGTGATCGAGGTGGCCCCCACACCAGGCCCAGAAAGATTATCTCTTCGCACGATTCCAAAAGTGTTGGAAAGCTGAGGAGTTGATGACACTCACTGTGAGCAGCAGCAGCAGATACAGGGTGATCATGACCGTAAACCAATGGCTGGAGACCCAGGAGAGCTGGCTGGAAGCCCTGCTTCAGCGGGGGTGGGTGGCGCGGGGGGGGTGATGTTGGAACAAAGAGAAAAATATTTTTTTAAAGGGTATGCAACAACTTCTGGCTCAGAGAAGATGGAATGATGAATTTCATCCTCTGAGTGAGCCACGAAATGAAGCTTCATGTGTGCTCCTTTCCTCAAAAAATCTGGAGCTGTTTGCCCTGGCGCTGACATGCCTTTCACCAGAACAATTTCTAAATGTACAAAGACAGCTATGCAATGAGCTCATCCTGATCTTTTCTTTTATAGCTCCTCTTGTACCTTTTATAACCAGTCTTTTCTTAAGCAAGACTATGGTATCTAGACAGATGACCTCGCTTAGGCAGATGACCAGATGGCGGCAGGTGGCAGGGTATTTAGCACAAGGCTTTTCACTTTCAGACATGCACAGATATCACTCTGAGCAGGGGAAATCCTCTCTGACCCACTGGGAGATGATCTAAGCCATCCAAATGTGCAGTACAGAGGCACTGCAGGAAGGAGTGGGAAAGGAAAGGAACTTTCAAGTAGAAAAAGCCAGATGATTTTAAACCACAGGATACTGTCCCCCAAACCTAGGAACCCTGGACATATTTCCCAGATCTAAGGGGAGATGATTTTACTAGTTTACTGAATCCTGAAGCATAGAAGTCGGTGGTATAGACAAGCAGGAGTTGGGAGTATTAACAATAACCCTTTCCCTGTCTAACCTGCTTGCCTGTTGCTCATCCCCATAAGAAATGCTACCAACAATGCAACAAAATCTCAAAGTGACCCTCAACCCCAGAGAGCCCTGCCAAACCCCCAAATACACACTGCTGGAACAGCATGAGGAATCCACCACTCTGATTCTTACAGGCTAGAATGGCCTCATCTGCTACTGGATTCAACACTCTAATTTTAGAGATAAAGATGAAGCATCTCAGGTCCAAAAAGGAGCAGGTGGTGGTCTGAGAGTCACTGTGGAAAGTGACTGAGCCAGACAGCACAGAATCAGAATTCCAGCCCAGTCCCGGCCCCACCCTTCCTCTCAGCTCAGCCCAGTCAGTGGATTTCAGTCTTGTGATCAGAGCCGAGGTGGCTAAGGGGCTTCACGGTTCGGCTTCATTTAATCCCTCAAGTCATTTGTGTTAACAAAGCTATTCCTCACTAGAATATACAGTCCCCTAGGGCCAGGACCACATTTTATTCAACGTATTCCTCACTCCTTACCCCTTATATGAAGCAGAGTGCTTTATGTATTTTATACATAGCTGCGGTTCAGGCTGAGGGAGAGGGGCCGCTGATAACCAGGAACCCACTCCCATGAACACAGCCCTTGGCTGTCCTCCTGGACTTTGTGCAGCAACCGTCCTTCTCACCTGTTGGGCTGCTTCTGCGAGTACACCAGCAGGTACTTCACACGCAAGAGCTGGTTATTAGTGACCACAAAGTACTTTGGAGGGACGTCGCCCCCTTCACTGTGCTTGATTCTCGCTCTCTTGCGATCTATCTCCTTGGAATCTGAATAAGGAGAAAAAGCACAACTTTACAGGGGGAAATGCAGTAACAAAAGCAAACTATGAGCAGAAAGGAGTCAAGCCTCCTGGTCCTGAGTGTGCAGAGGCCCTGGCAGGCAGAGGAACGGCCTGTGTATGTATGGGAAGCAGGACTTAAAAACAGGAGAGTCCGTCAGACAGACCACCAGGAAGAGGGAAAAGGGAACAGGAAAATGAAAAAAGATACGAGAGGGTAAAAAAGAAAAAGCCTGAGTGGGGAAAGCAGAGGGAAGCAGCAGATTGATGGCCACAGCAAAAAAAAATCATCTGGGACTAGCAACAGGACTTGCTCTGAAACAAGTCTTTTAACAGGCATTTTAAATTAACCGTTCTGGATTCGAGCTTCCTAGAACACTCATCTTCCACCCTTTGTACCATGACTTGTTTAAAAAAAAACCTTTCCTTTTAGTAACATGAAAAAGTTTTATGAAAAAGAACCAAAAATACAACAACCAAAAAAGCCCACAACAGGCCAAAGCTTCGTGACAGCAGATATTACAAGGTCTTGTCCTGATGTTTAATGTCACAGTGTGCAGACTTCCTAAGAATTATACAGGCGAATATTCATGCTGTCTGGTTTGGGAGAGTGGCGTCAGACCTGGGCCCGTTCCTCAGGACTCCAGTTGTTTTACATTAGGGGCCAGGAACAGTGTTCTCAATTCTCCTCTTAGTGGAACCAACAGGCCAGTTCTGGAGTCTAGAATGACAGTTCTGTGACTTCTCTGCCTTTCAGGACAAAACAGCAAGAGGCAGAGCTTTAAGGGACAGATCAGGAGAGCAGACTGAGGGGCCCACTGGTCATCTGCTCACTGGGGAACCCAGGATTTACCCCCACGGCCTCAGTTGGCCCTCACATCCTCCTGGGGCTCCAGCACACACCAGAGTGGCCTGGAGGAACAGGGTGAGACGCATCGTTAGCTTCAGTTTAGCAAATGTTTACTGAATGTCAAGTACGTACCAGGCTTCCTGCTGACACTAAGTGCCCAAGAGTGAGTGAGACCCAGTTTCTGCCTTTAAGGAGTCTATGCTCTGGCCTCGCAAGCTCATTTTCATCTTCTCTACCCCAAAGCTTTCCCTGAGCATTTGGACCCATCGTGACTGCCCCCTCCTCTGAGCTATCCCATGGACCTTATCAGCACCCTCAGCTGGCACTACTGACCTACTGCCTTGTAGGAGGTGATATCCTTTTCACCTTGTGTTCAGTCCTTAAGGAGACGGCTCACTCCCTGAAGGCGGGCTCTATCCCACACCGCTCTGCACCCAGCCCAGCCCTTGCCATGCAATGGGTGTTCCACCCAACAGCTGGGCCAAAAGCAAGAGCTTGACACCCAGAGGCCTGCAGTCCAGGTCAGGGCCAAGTGCTTACTCACCCTTCTTCTTCGTTTGGCACTTGACGTCTGGATGGTCAATGACCTCGCACACAGCCACGCAGCTAAGGATGGGGCCGAGGAGACTGTGCTGCCACCCGTGGCCATGGGGGCTATAAATGAGGGCCAGGCTCAGGTCACTGGTGAGGTAGGTCCCTTCCCCAAACAAGGATGTCTGGAACGGTGGAGATAAACAGAACACAAACAGGGCTGGGTGAGCGCCGAGTGGGTGCAGCAAAACAACACAGGTCTTTCTTCAGCAGAGTTTGTTAACACAAAGTCTTCCAGCCTCTCCTTCTCCCAGCAAAAGACATAACAGCAAACAATCCCATGACATCATCACAGGGATATTACAAAACACATTCCTACCTCACCACAGTTTAACTGACTGCGGATGTGGCTGACTCACCTGGCAAACTAGTAGTTCTAGTGCTCAAGGCTGAGTAAGAGAAACACAGGTGTTAAGAGCCCAAAAGGACCCATGTTTGAACCCCGCCTAACCCTCTAACAAGAAAGCAAGTAATATAAATTCTCTGGGCCTCAGTTTCCACACCTGCAAAGTGGCGATGATAATCTATTCTTCACAAGGTCGTAGGCAAGGATGCAATGAGACGATGCAGAAAGCACCACACAGAACGCCTGGCACAAGAGAGGGGTGGGTATCCCATCACAGGCTCCTGTGTCTCAGGGCATCAGTAATTCCTGCTACAGGACTGGATTAAGCACAGTGACACTGACAGGCTTGGAGGAGCAAAGGCACGCCCCTATGTGCAGGGAGAGGGGGGTCACACCTAAGTGACTAGGGAAAGTAACCTGAGTCATTACTTGGAAAAGAAATGAATCTCTCAGACCAGACACTGTAACCAAGTAAGGCAGGGCTATATGAGAAGCAAGGTTAAGTTTTGTGTTGGTGCAGACCAAGAAAAGGTCCAAAATTCTAGGAGGCAGATCGCTGGTGGTAGGTACTAACTTGCTGTCCTCCACAAGGAAGCATGCCACGTAAAAGAGAAGGCTCTCAGGTGAAATACCTGCAAGCTGAGGCTACAGCAGGCATAGCAAACACATCCTCTGCCCATGCAGACATCAATAATCAATCATGATGCCAACTTAAAAATATCAATCATGGCACTCATTCATACTGATTCAGATTCCTTCTCAACACAACATTCCAAGTAACTGCTACCAATGGATGGAATTTGACATAAGTTGTAATTCAAATTCTATCTCTGGGCCTCAGTGTCAGCATTTTAAGATGATTGAACGGCCTTACACAACTCATTGAACATCCTCTACTTGAGAACTGAGAAACATCCTATTCAGTGGCACCAGACATCCACAATTCTCAACCAATTAAGTGAAGCTTAGGGGAAACGAAACAAGCCTCTGCTTGGCCATTTTACAATGTCCCCATTATCTCAAAAGCTAGCACAGATCTTCTCCAAGGAGGCAATGTCTCTGATCTGACCCTACAGCCATTTCTGCTTATGCCTCTCGTGTATACACAATTCCCTAGACTCAAGAACCATGCACAGGGGAGAGCAACAGCAGGAAACTTGGGAGTATCTCTACCAAGGAAACACTCTTAGAGCTTCAGCTGGCAGGCAGGCTCCCTCAAGCAAGCCCCTCACTGAAAACCCAGACAGAGGTGGCCAGAAGAACATCCACTTCACCAAAGGGCTCTGATGAGATGCTTCTAAGCAGCAAACCCCTCAACCAAGCAAAGCCTTGGTTACAAGACTGAAATCGGCAGGGAACTTCTTCAGACGCGCTGTAGTGTGAAGTGTTGGGCCCCTGGATTCCAGTAGCCTGGCCATAATAATAAGCTGAGAGCCAGAGTAAACAAGCCCATCCTCCTCAACAAAACCCAACTGCGATAATCAGCTGCAGTGGTGTTGGAAAAGTCTCTCCTGCCTTGGGGCTGCATCAGCTACAAATAGCCCACAGCTCATGGAGCCAGCCCCCAGACAAGGCCGATGCTGGCACAACTAAGGGAGAAGCTGCAGCCCTCCAACCACCCCCCCAATCCCTCTCCTTCAGCCTCTAAAAGAAGCCACTGCTTCCTTAGTGCTTAAGTACAGAAGAGCCCCTTGCATACGTGATGTGTTTCAGTCCTGTCAGGACACCAGAAAGTGGGGAATGGCATCCTATTTTACAGATGAGGAACCCGAGGCTCTGAGAGGTTAAGTAAATTTGCCCATTAAAAAAAAGGGAGGAAAGGGATTTCCCTCATGGTACAGTAGTTAAGAGTCTGCCTGCCAATGAAGGGGACACATGTTTGATCCCTGGGCTGGGAAGATTCCACATGGTGTGGGGCAATCAACCCTGCGCACCGCAATGAAGAGTTGGCCCCGCATGCCCCAACTAGAGAAAGCCCATGTGCAGCAATGATGACCCAGCACAGGAGCGCCCCCCTCAAAAAAAAATGGTGCAGGGGAGCTCAAGGAGGGAGCTCCTCTCAATTTCCTCAATGATTGACTCTTGGAGGGTCCCCAGGGAAAGTACTTCTCAAACTTCAACATGCACATGAATCATTTGGGAGTCTACTAAATTGTGATTTTTCATATGATGGGGTGCAGATGGGCCTGAGATTCCACGTGTTCAACAAGCTCTCAGTGATGTGGTCCAGGGATCATGCTGGGAAGACCAGGCTGGCCACACAGTAGCATCACCTGGGGAGCTCTGGAAGCATACTGGTGCCCAGGCCCCACTCCCAGAGATTCTGACTTAATTGACTGGGGACATAGCCAGGCATCCAGACTCTTAATAGCTCCCCCAAGCAATTCTAAATGTGCAGCCAAGGCTGGGAACCATCTTTAAAGCGACACTTCTCAAACTTTCATCAGTAGAGGAATCCCCTGGAAACCTTGTTAAAATGTAGGCTCTGACTCAGGTCTGGTGGGCCAAGGATTCTGCATTTCACAGGCTCCTAGGTGATGCTGCTGGTCAACAGACCACACTTTGAGTGGCAAGACCTTAGTGAACCTACCTACCCCTACCCTCACCAGCTCTGACCACCCACCTCACTGCCCTCTGATGTCAGCAGACTTGGGCCCCACCTTGTTCAGGTGGCAGTGCAGGCCATTGTGGATGATGGAATGGAAGTTTTCTAGGCGGCTCCCGTGGAAGGCGTAGATGAGGTCGCGTTCTCCTTTGGTCTCATAAAATTTGGCGTTGGCTGGGTCGGAGTACTCGATTTCAAACAGGAAGTCCGGCACGGGGACAGGCGTGTGAGGGGTACCAGTCAGCTTTTGGATCTTTTCAAACTTGAAAACATGCAGGAAGTCGCAGTTTTATTTGGGAAGCTGGTAAAGAGTGCTGCCAAAATGGCCTCCTAAAGCCTTGGGCTTAGCTCCTATGGGCTCTGCTCATGAGACCAACTGTTTTCACAGCAATAAAAACATCAGTTTATAAACAAGTTCAGAGCCTACAGCTCAAGACTGCTTTCCTCTAATGTGTTTTCCCCTACAGTCAGCTAACTAAGAAGTATGAATTGTACCTTCTAACTAAAGATCACATCTAATTTTCATTACACTTTCACATTTATTTCCTGCATTCCACCTTTACAATACTATCAGGAGCTAGAAAGGTGTGATAAATTACAAAACTGGTCACGAATTTTTCCTCCCATCCCTGTCCATTCACGTTTCTGCAATGTGATTTTGCAGGTGGAATTCCAACAAGATTTCATCGGGAGATGGAATCAATTTCTCCACCCCTTAAATATTCACTTCTCTTGGCTAATGGTACCTTGGTAAGCATATGGCAAAAGAGCTTCCCTTGTCTGCTGCTGGGAACCCTTCACAAGTCCTGCAAACCTTCTACAGGATGACAGCTTTGTAGAAGCAGGCGCCAGCCACAGCAGCCTTCAGCTGGGATAGCTGAAGCCCCATACGCTTAAGTGAGGTTACCCTAGAGAAGCCCCGTGTGAGGCAGCCCTGCTCAGAAGAACCACCCGACCAACCCAGAGAATCGTGAGAAGCAGCCCGAGTTGTTACAAGTCAGTAGATTTGGGGGATGGTTTGTGATGCAGCAGAAGTCAACTGATATGCAAGGATGAACTTCTTAAGGGGTAATAATGCTCTTCAGGGCAGAGACCACATCATTTCTGTAATTTTCCAAAAGTACATCCCAGACCAAAGTCAGTCTGTGGTAAACTTTTCTCTGGGTTATGATTAAATGACAAAAATAAGGGCAAGTTCACAGATATATTTACACTGATGTAAGGCTGCCATGAGCCCTTCTTTAAAAGAACTATCCTTTTAGCTGGAGGTCAGGGCCATCCTCCCTTTTTCATATTAAAATATCCTTTTGTAAAATGATATGCAGTAGACTAATGTCCTTACTTGGTCACGATAAATAAAAAGTTGATAATCCTGGATCCCAACACTTCATATTTTAATGGAATTTAAATCTATATAATCTGTATAGTCAAACATCAAGAAGCAATTGCTTTATCTACTTTGCCTGTAACACCCAACAGCCAGTAAACGCCTGATGAGGAAGGAGTAAATCTAAATTTAACAGATGACAAAAGTGAAACCGAAAGAGCATCCAGGAGTTAGCAGCCCAGCCTGGACCTGAACACAGGTATCTTGACTCCCACTCCAGGGATGTTGATGTTTTCTTACCACCCAACGTGGATGGGGGATGTCCCTAGACACCAGAAACCGAGATACCAAATTCTAGGCCACGTAAGGAGGATTTTTGTCTTTAGCGGGAACTTATAAAATCAAATGCTCTTAAATTAAAAATGATTAAGGGAAGAATGTACAGACAAACCCCTATTACCACTTAGAGGTAAGAATGCCAGATTAGCGATCTGTCAGTCTACACTTTGACCCTTGTCATCCCAGCCTGTCCCTGTAAGATCCCAGCCAGGCAAGGGAAGCCAAATTACAGAGTGTCTGCCCTGTTCTAGAAACTATACTGGGGGTGACACACATTCTGTCATAGCTCCCTTCTGAGCTGTTAATATTCTCATTTTACAAATAGGGCACAGAAGACTAAATAATAGATGGGATCTGAACCCAGAGTCTAAGGATATCCACCACTTCACTCTGGCTGGTTGCTTCCTGAGAGCTGGAATCATTTAAGCTGTGGTCAAGGATCCCCCCTTGTTAGAAATATCTGGGGTGCTTGTGATAGCCAACATTTTCTGAGCCCTTAGCATGTGTCCTCAGGCATTATTCTAAGTGAGAAAATTCATTTAATTCTCAGAGCCAGTTCACTGACGGAAGTATACTATCATTATTCCCATTTTACAGAGTGAAAACTCAGGTACTGAAATGCGCCCAGAAAACTGCTCAGCGTCACACAGCTAGTAAGGAGGGAGAACACAGCTTTGTCCTGCCAATATGTAAACTCCTGGGCCCCACTCTAGACACAGAATCAGAATCTCTGGAGACAGGGTCCAGGAATATACATTTTCAACAAGCTGCCCAGGTCACGCTGGTGCACAAAGAGGTCCCACAGCTCTCCAGGCCCAGGAATCTGTGATCCTATACACCAAAGTCTCACCTCTGACTTCCCTGCACTGTGGATTGTCAGGACCTTTGAGGATAAAATCCAGCTCATCAGGTCCCAGGCTCGAGGCTCTTTTTCTCCTGAGGACTGGAGAAGTTCTTTCAGGTTAGGTAACTTGCTGGCATCTGCAAGCTGAAGTGAGAAAACTTCTGTTAACAAGGATCCTGGGGAAAAATGATAGTAACCAGATGCCCTCTAGTGGTAAGGCAGGCAACATGCACTTCTTTCATGTTCCAAGGAATTTCTTAAGAGGGCAAAAAGCATAAGTCTGTGATCCCTTTCCAAATACTGCCCAACTCCTAACACTCTGAACACTGGAAGGTTACATGTAACTCAACTGATACAAAACCTAACCTGAAGGGCTTCCCGAGTGGCTCAGTGGTAAAGAATTCACCTGCCAATGCAGGAGATTTGGGTTCGATCCTTGGTCTGGGAAGACACCAATGCCACTGAGCAAATAAGCCACAACCACCAAGCCTGTGCTCCAGAGCGGGCAACTGCAACTACTGACTCACACATCCTAGAGCCCGTGCTCCACAACAAGAAAAGTCACAGCAATGAGCAGCTCGAGCACTGCAACCAGAGAAAAGCCCAAGCAGCACAGCCAAGAATAAATAAATAATTTTAAAAAACTTAACCTGAGGGACTTCCCTTGTGGGCCAGTGGTTAAGAATCCCCCTTCCAATGCAGGCGATGTGGGTTTGATCCCTGGTGGAGGAACTAGGATCCCACATGCTGTGGGGCTGCTAAGCCCATTTCCTGCAACTGAGGCTCGATGCAGCCAAATAAACAAATATTTAAAAAAAAACACAAAACTTAACCTGAGCAGATGTGAAGTTCATTTCATCAAATTATCTCACTTTGTGTTACTATTAACACAAAGTCTTTTCCTGCAGGACTTTCAATACCTAATCATGGGATGCACCCTGCTGGAGATGTTACCAAATACACAGTATATACTGTGGGTAAAGGATTAACAATGCCTTTTCCCTTCAGCATGAGTTAATTTCCTATCCACCTGTTCCCCTGGAGACCAGATAAAAGAAATGTAGCAATTACATACATAACTAAGCGACACCATTTATGGTAACTACAACCCAAATGGTAACTCCAGCTGGGCTGGAAGAAACTGTGAGTGGGGAATCCATGGTTGGGGTTTCCCCAAGTGTGGTGACTTTCTGTGAGGACCCTGGTAGTTACGTTTATGATACTGTTACTAGAGGGGCCAGCCTCTGTGGAGCATGGGGCTTCATTAGACCAGAGCAGTTCCTGCAGTCACTCAATGTGAATCTCATCTCCTTAACACCTGAGCTGTCACACTTGAGGGCAAAGACTAGCTCCTGGACCTCTTTGTGGACCACAACAAGGACTTCTGCAGAAATGGAATGCCTGTTGTGAGCTGTGATCCATCCCAGAGCCTTCTGATGTAGGCTAGTACCTGGTGTGTGAGGTGGACAACACTGCCTCTGTAAAATTAGGCAGAATCTGAATTCCACAACAGATTTGGTGCCAGGATTTCTGATAGGTGACTGGGGACCTAGACTAGCAGAGAGCTACAAGGTATCTGTAGCTTTTGCTCAGAAATTAGAACTGACGAGAAGCCAAATCTCTCCAGAATGGGGTTTAAAACACCACTGCAGACTGGTGCGGAGAAGGCAATGGCAAGCCACTCCAGTACTCTTGCCTAGAAAATCCCATGGACAGAAGAGCCTGGTGGGCTGCCAGTCCATGGGGTCGCTACTAGTCGGACACGACTGAGCGACTTCACTTTCACTTTTCACTTTCAGACATTGGAGAAGGAAATGGCAACCCACTCCAGTGTTCTTGCCTGGAGAATCCCAGGGACGGCGGAGCCTGGTCGGCTGCCATCTATGGGGTCGCACAGAGTCAGACATGACTGAAGTGACTTAGCAGTAGCAGCAGACTGGTGACACCTGTGAACATACGCCCTCCAAGTTTTGCTCACTCAGTCCCCCGGAATGCCCCTTCCCCCAGCCCTACCGACCCAGGCAGCCCTCTCCTCCAAACCCCTAAAGCACTCAGCCCCAGTACTGTCTCTCCAAATTGGCCAGGATTCCCCAAGACCAAGGACTGTCTTGTGTTTTCCAAGTTCTGTTTCCCTGGATGTAGAGAAAAGAAAAGATGGATCTCAGGTTGAATCCCCACGCCTTAGACCTGGCTCAGCCACTAGACCTGGCTGAGCCTCGATCTCTCTAACATGAGAACCCCACTATCTCCATGTGGGTTGTCAGGAAGATCAAAGAAGGTAAAAGAATCTCAGGGCCTGGTCTATACAGTGTATGTCCATTTCTTTTCTTCCAATTTGTTTTTCTCCCTGGACAACACATACCTTTCCTAGGGATGTAGTTGGTACTTCATGAATATCAGCAGTTCTTTCCTCTGTTTCTAGCTGGTTCACAGCTGCAAACCTTGGGGGGATTATTCCCTAACCCTGTAACATTTCAGAGTTGTCTTATTCCAGTCTCTGTTTCTAAAGATGCAATCAATAGACTCAGGTTTCTGATAAAACTAAATCTGCACGCCTTGTGGGCCATCAGTGGGGACCCAATTTAAAAACAGGGATGTGTAGATGCTCCACAAGAATTGATGCTACACAGCAGGGAAGCAGAAAGATGAATAATTATGACTTAAAACTATTCACTGTCATAACAAAGATGGGTACAAACTACAAAGGGGAACAAAAGAGACCCCTGTTGGGTAGGTGCTGGGAGAAAAGGAAGCGGTCAGAAAAGGCTTTGAAGGGGAGGTGCTGGGTGACAGAGTTGGACAGGCAAAGGCACAAGAAGCACGGAAGTGCAGCCTATAGTCAGGGGCATCAAGGGAAGTTAACCACAAGCTCTTTTCCCGGGTGGCTCAGGCCCAAATCTGGGCTCAGCCCTTACTAGCTGTATGACCTGGGTGAGTTAACTTCCTGGGTTTCAGTTTCCTCAAACATATAATGGGAATGAGATTAGCCACTTCCGAGGCTCCTGCTGAACGTTAACCAAGTTAAACAAGTACTGTGCTGAGAGCAGTAAGAAGGCAGTAAGTTAGTGGGGCTGCCGAGAGTGTTGTCATCATCAACTGCAACTGGTTCAGAGCGGCGACAACTTAAGACTGTGGGGGAAGCATCACCAGGGGAAACAGCAGTGAGAAGACGACCTGAGATCAGCCTGTGAAGGACCCTGCACCCTCCTTGGGGACTCTGACTTTTCTGCTCTGTAGGCAACATGGAGCCACTGAGGGTACCCAAAGATGCATTCCAAATGATCTCCCCTCAGCTACACCGTGGCCTCCACTGGCACGCTTTCCTACTCCTGGTCGACACCTGTTATGCCAGAGTCTTATCTCCCATGGGAATGAGCACACCCATCGCTGCCCTCAGATCCCACCCGCGAGCCACAGCCTTTGCCAACAGCCAGACCGAGTCATTGAGGCCTCACAAGAGACTGTCAGGCAAGGGCCCTTTCAGGGTTCAGTCTATGGACGTGGGAGAGACCCCTCTCAACTCTGAGCTAGGCCTAGGCTCTTCCCACAGCTGCCTGCCCACACAGAGGGGCACTGCTGTTGCATTATTCCCATTTGCAACAACACAGATGGACTTGGAGGGCATTGTGCTAATAAGTCTGACAGAGAAAGACAAATGCTGTATGATATCACCTATATGTGGAATCAAAAAATAAAACTAGTGAATATAACAAAACAAACAAACACAGATATAGAGAACTACTGGTTATCAGTGGGAGGAGGAAAGGGAGGCGCGATAAGGAAGGGGTAGGGGGTTACAAAGCACAAACTGCTGCTGCTGCTAAGTCACTTCAGTCGTGTCCGACTCTGTGCGACCCCATGGATGGCAGCCCACTAGGCTCCGCCATCCCTGGGATTCTCCAGGCAAGAACACTGGAGGGGATTGCCATTTCCTTCTCCAACGTGTGAAAGTGAAAAGTGAAAGTGAAGTTGCTCAGTCTTGTCTGACTAGTAGCGACCCCATGGACTGCAGCCCACCAGGCTCCTCTGTCCATGGGATTTTCTAGGCAAGAGTACTGGAGTGGCTTGCCATTGCCTTCTCCGGAAGCACAAACTACCATGTAAAAATAGACAAGCTACAAGGACATATTGTGTAGTGAAGGAAACATAGTTAATATTTTATATTAACTATAAAGGGAATGACCTTTAAAAATTATGAATCACTGTGTTATACACCTCAAACAATACTGGAAATCAAGAATACTTCAATAAAAGAAATTTTTTAATTTTAAAAGATATATATGTACATACATACAAACATACATAAAAATAAGGAAACCGAGGCTTGGAGAGTTCAAGTACCTTGCCTAGGATCACACAGTTATTCAGTGGCAAGGCAGAGACACAAAGCCAGGTAACCTGATGCAAGTCCATTCTCCATGATGCTCTCCTACCAAATCAATGGAGAAATTTAGTAGTGGACTGACTATTTTAGCCCAAAAGAGCAATTCTGCTGCTGCTGCTGCTAAGTCACTTCAGTCGTGTCCGACTCTATGCGACCACATAGACGGCAACCCCCCAGGATCCCCCATCCCTAGAATTCTCCAGTCAAGAGTACTGGAGTGGGTTGCCATTTCCTTCTCCAATGCATGAAAGTGAAACGTGAAAGTGAAGTCACTCAGCTGTGTCCAACTCCTGGCGACCCCATGGACTGCAGCCTACCAGGCTCCTCCATCCATGGGATTTTCCAGGCAAGAGTACTGGAGTGGGTTGCCATTGCCTTCTCCGAGAGCAATTCTAGAAGAACTTTAAGAGGCTGCTTGGGAAGCTCGAGGTATGTTTCCTGAATAATACAGCCAAGACAGCTAGCTACTGTCTATGCCTAAGCCCTGTCAAAGGGCTTAAGAAGAAAGACGTACGTCATGTGTGGTATGGGGTGGGGGGGTTGGTCAAGAAGACAAACTCTCCATCTAGACGAGAGAAAGGAACCACAGTTGGTGCCATTAGAAGGCATTTATCAACAACTGGATTGAGGGGCAAAGTGTTCAGGAGGAGGGCAGGCATTCATGGGGGCTGAGGGGAAGGCAGACGGAAGGGCTTTCAAAGCAAGTAGGGTGGGAGAGGAACCTTGAGTGAGGGTGTAGAATTTTGAGAGGAAGAGAATTCCCAGTGGGAAAGAGCATGGCAAAGAGGCAGAGAAGGGAACAGAGCCTCTCCCAAAAGATGGTCCAGGGCTCAAATGCCCCAAGGCCAGGGAAGTGATGAAAAAGAGAAAGAGGTTGTCTAGGAAAGAGTAGTGAGGACTGTGTTGAACTGGAGGCCTAGCAAAGGGCCCAGCCACCAACCTCCAGCTGCTCTCTGCCTAAGGGCCGCCTCTACCCAGGCTGTAGAACCTCAGACTTTTTTCTTGCTTATAAAAGACCAGATGAGAAACAAAACCTGTCATCCCACAGGCCACCTTTTGCAGCCTCTGCTCTAAGGAATAAGGAAGGATGCAGCTGGAGAAGTGGTTGAAGGAGCCTGGGCAAGTCCTGAACACTGGACACTGCTAAGCGGTCAAAGGGGTTTGAGAAAGGAAGAGGTGGTCTGGGTGACTGAAAAACCAAGAGCAGGGAACCAGCAGGGGACAAGCAGAAAAGAGAGGGGACCAATGACCTTCAGTTCAGTTCAGTCGCTCAGTCGTGTCCAACTCTCCGCGACCCCATGAATCACAACACGCCAGGCCTCCCTGTCCATCACCAACTCCCGGAGTTCACTCAAACTCATGTCCACAGAGTCGGTGATGCCATCCAGCCATCTCATTCTCTGTCGTCCCCTTCTCCTCCCGCCCCCAACCTTTCCCAGCATCAGAGTCTTTTCCAGTGAGTCAACTCGTCGCATGAGGTGGCCAAAGTATTGCAGTTTCAGCTTTAGCATCAGTCCCTCCAATGAACACCCAGGATTGATCTCCTTTAGAAGGGACTGGTTGGATCTCCTTGCAGTATAAGGGACTCTCAAGAGTCTTCTCCAGCACCACAGTTCAAAAGCATCAATTCTTCGGCGATCAGCTTTCTTCACAGTCCAACTCTCACATCCATACATGACCACGGGAAAAACCATAGCCTTGACTAGACAGACCTTTGTTGGCAAAGTAATATCTCTGCTTTTTAATATACTATCTAGGTTGGTCATAACTTTCCTTCCAAGGAGTAAGCGTCTTTTAATTTCATGGCTGCAATCAGCATCTGCAGTGATTTGGAGCCCAAAAAAATAAAGTCTGACACTGTTTCCACCGTTTTTCCATCTATTTCCCATGAAGTGATGGGACTAGATGCCATGATCTTAGTTTTCTGAATGTTGAGCTTCAAGCCAACCTTTTCACTCTCCTCTTTCACTTTCATCAAGAGGCTTTTGAGTTCCTCTTCACTTGACCAATGACCTTAGAAGGAGACAACTCAGTATCCTTGCTAAGGGTCCGGGTTGGGGCAGGGGAGGGAGTTGGGATGGGAACGGGACAGCTCAACGGACACCTGGCAACACTCCAGATCAAACTCTCCTGGGGACGTGGCCCAAGACACTGTGTTTACAGAAGTTGCCACAGGTGATTCTTATCACCCGGAAAAGTGGGGATACTCAGGCTTAGATGTTAAGCAATACTGTCCTAGAAGGACTGGCAGCAGGAATGAACATCTGAAAAAAAAAAACAAAAAACCCTTGTCTATGAAGATGCCTGAGGCCATGATTACTAGCTGTGGGTGGAGGTGCTGGAAGGAAATGAACCAAAGCTACAGCCAAGGTCACCAGCCTCAGGGACCTGACAACAGAGTGACACCTGGAAAATGGGGTGGCCCACTGAGACGAAGGCAGGAAAGGTAAGACAGCATAGCTGCTACAGGTTCACCTCGTTTTCCACAAACCTAAGGTATAAAAACCTCCAGACGTTCAAGCTGGATTTAGAAAAGGCAGAGGAACCAGAGATCAAATTGCCAACATCTGTTGGATCACAGAAAAAGACAGACAGTTCCAGAAAAACATCTACTTATGCTTTATTGACTATGCCAAAGCCTTGACTGTATGGATCACAACAAAATATGGAAAATTCTTAAAGACACGGGAATAACAGACGACCTTACCTGCCTCATGAGAAATCTGTATGCAGGTCAAGATGCAACAGCTAGAACTGGACATGGAACAAGAAACTGTTTCCAAGTCAGGAAAGTTCAGTTCAGTTCAGTCACTCACTCAGTCATCTCCGACTCTTTGAGACCCCAGGGACTGCAGCACGCCAGGCTTCCCTGTCCATCACCAACTCCCGGAGCTTGCTTCAACTCATGTCTATCGAGTCAGTGATGCATCCTCTGTCATCCCCTTCTCCTCCTGCGTTCAATCTTTCCCAGCATCAGGGTCTTTTCTAATGAGTCAATTCTTCGCATCAGGTGGCCAAAGTATTGGAGTTTCAGCTTCAGCATCAGTCCTTCCAATGAATATTCAGAACTGATTTCCTTTAGGAGTGACTGGTTGGATCTCCCTGCAGTCCAAGGGAATCTCAAGAGTCTTCTCCAACACCACAGTTCAAGAGCATCAATTCTCCAGTGCTCAGCTTTCTATATAGTCTAACTATCACATCCATACATGACTACTGGAAAAAACATAGCTTTGACTAGATGGACCTCTGTTGGCAAAGTAATGTCTTTGCTTTTTAATAAGCTGTCTAGGTTGGTCATAGCTTTTCTTCCAAGGAGCAAGCGTCTTTTAATTTCATGGCTGCAGTCACCATCTGCAGTATTTTTGGAACCCAAAAAAAATAAAGTCTGTCACAGTTTCCATTGTTTCACTATCTATTTGCCATGAAGTGATAGGACTGGATGCCATGATCTTAGTTTTCTGAACGCTGAGTTTTAAGTCAACTTTTTCACTCTCCTCTTTAACTTTCATTAAGAGGCTCTTTAGTTCTTCGCTTTCTGCCATAAGGGTGGTGTCATCTGCATATCTGAGTCATTGACATTTCTCCTGACAATCTTGATTCCACCTTGTGCTTCATCCAGCCTGGCATTTCTCATGATGTACTCTGCATGTAAGTTAAATAAGCAGGGTGACAATATACAGCCTTGATGTACTCCTTTTCCTATTTGGAACCAGTCTGTTGTTCCAAGTGCAGTTCTAACTGCTGCTTCTTGACCTACATACAGATTTCTCAGGAGGCAGATAAAGTGGTCTGGTATTCCCATCTCTTAAAGAAATTTCCACAGTTTGTTGTGATCCACACAACAAGGCTTTGGCGTAGTCAATAACATAGAAGTTTTTCTGGAACTCTCTTACTTTTTCAATGATCCAACAAATGTTGGCAATCTGATCTCTGGTTTCTCTGCTTTTTCTAAATACAGCTTGAGTATCCAGAAGTTCACAGTTCATGTACTGTTGAAGCCAGGCTTGAGAATTTTGAGCATTACTTTGCTCACGTGTGAGATGAGTACAATTGTGCAGTAGTTTGAACATTCTTTGGCATTGCCTTTCCTTGGGATTAGAATAAAAACTGGCCTTTCCCAGTCCCGTGGCCACTGCTGAGTTTTCCAACCTTGCTAGCATACTGAGTGCAGCACTTTCATAGCATCATCTTTCAGGATTTGAAATAGCTCAACTGGAATTCCATCACCTCCACTAGCTTTGTTCGTAGTGATGCTTTCTAAGGCCCACTTGCCTTCGCATTCCAGGATGTCTGGCTCTAGGTGAGTGATCACACCATCATGGTTAACTGGGTCATGAAGATCTTTTTTGTACAGTTCTTCTGAGTATTCTCGCCATCTCTTCTTCTTATCTTCTGCTTCTGTTAGGTCCATACCATTTCTGTCCTTTACTGTGTCCATCTTTGCATGAAATGTTCCCTTGGTATCTCTAATTTTCTTGAAAAGCTCTCTAGTCTTTCCCATCCTACTGTTTTCCTCTATTTCTTTGCACTGATCACTGAGGAAGGCTTTATCTCTTCTTTCTATTCTCTGGGACTCTGTATTCAAATGGGTATATCTTTCCTTTTCTCCTTTGCCTTTCGCGTCTCTTCTTTTCTCAGCTATTTGTAAGGCCTTCTCAGACAACCATTTTGCCTTTTTCCACTTCTTTTTCTTGGGGATGGTCTTGATTACTGCCTCCTGTACAATGTCATGAACCTCCGTCCATAGTTCTCCAGGCAGAGACTATCAGATCAAATCTCTGGAATCTGTCACTTCCACTGTATAATCATAAGGGGTTTGATTCAGGTCATGCCTAAATGGTCTAGTGGTTTTCCTTACTTTCTTCAATTTAAGTCTGAATTTTGCAATAAGGAGTTCATGATCTGAGCCACAGTCAGCTTCCAGTCTTGTTTTTGCTGACTGTATAGAGCTTCTCCACCTTTGACTGCAAAGAATATAATCAAACTGATTTTGGCATTGACCATCTGGTGATGTCCATGTGTAGAATCTTCTCTTGTGTTGTTGGAAAAGGATGTTAGTTCTGTTGGCCAAACTGTTAGCCTTTGCCCTGCTTCATTTTGTATTCCAAGGTCAAATTTGCCTGTTCCTCCGGGTATCTCTTGACTTCCTACTTTTGCATTCCAGTCTCCTATAATGAAAGGACATCTTTTGGGGGGGTGAGTTCTAGAAGGTGTTGTCAGTCTTCATCGAAACATTCAACTTCACCTTCTTCAGCATTTCTGGTTTTAGCATAGACTTGAATTACTGTCATACTCAATGGTTTGCCTTGGAAACGAACACAGATCATTCTGTCGTTTCTGAGATTGCCCCCAAGTACTGCATTTCGGACTCTTTAGTTGACTATGAGGGCTACTCCATTTCTTCTAAGAGATTCTTGCCCACAGTAGTAGATATAATGGTCATCTGAGTTAAATTCGCCCATTCCAGTCCATTTTAGTTCACTGATTCCTAAAATGTCGATGTTCACTCTTGCCATCTCCTGTTTGACCACTTCCAATTTGCCTTGATTCATGGAGCTAACATTCCAGGTTCCTACACAGTATTGTTCTTTACAGCATCAGACTTTACTTCCATCACCAGTCACATCCACAACTGGGCACTATTTTTGCTTTGGCTCCGTCTCTTCATTCTTTCTGGAGTTATTTCTCCACTGATCTCCAGTAACATATTGGACACCTACTGACCTGGGGAGTTCATCTTTCAGTGTCCTATCTTTTTGCCCTTTCATACCATTCATGGGGTTCTCAAGGCAAGAATACCGAAGTGGTTTGCCATTCCCTTCTCCAGTTGGGAAAGGAGTACCTCAAGGCTGTACATTGTCACCCTGCTTATTTAACTTATATGTAGAGTACATCATGAGAAATGCTGGGCTGGATGAAGCACAAGCTGGAATCAAGTTTGTCAGGAGAAATGTCAATAACCTCAGATACACAGATGACACCACCTTTATGGCAGAAAGCAAAGAAGAACTAAAGAGTCTCTTGATGAAAGTGAAAGAGGAGAGTGAAAAAGTTGGCTTAAAACTCAACATTCAAAAAACAAAGACCATGGCATCCGGTCCCATCACTTCAAGGCAAATAGTTGGGGAAACAAGGGAAACTGTGACAGACTTTATTTTGGGGGGCTCCAAAATCACTGTAGATGGTGACTGCAGCCATGAAATTAAAAGACGCTTGCTCCTTGGAAGAAAAGCTATGACCAACCTAGACAGCTTATTAAAAAGCAAAGAAACTACTTTGCCAACAAAGGTCCATCTAGCCAAAGCTATGTTTTTTCCAGTAGTCATGTATGGATGTGAGAGTTAGACCATAAAGAAAGCTGAGCACTGAAGAATTGATGCTTATGAACTGTGGTGTTGAAGACTCTTGAGATTCCCTTGGACTGTAAGGAGATCCAACCAGTCACTCCTAAAGGAAATCAGTTCTGAATATTCATTGAAAGGACTGATGCTGAAACTGAAACTCCAATACTTTGGCCACCTGATGCGAAGAACTGACTCATGAGAAAAGACCCTGATGCTGGAAAAGACTGAACGCAGGAGAAGAAGGGGAAAAGAGGATGAGATGGTTGGATGGCATCACCAACTGGATGGACGAGAGTTTGAGCAAGCTTCGGGAGTTGATAATGGACAGGGAACCCTGGCATGCTGCAGTCCTGGGGTCACAAAGAGTCAGACACGACTGAGTGACTAAATGAACTGAACTGAAGGTATGAAAATCCAGACTGACTAAAACAGATTAGGGTTGAGAGTCTACAAGAGTCCTCTTCATAAAAAGAGTCATCACACGGACCCTTAAAAAGGGCGGTTTTCTACCCTAACCCCACACCAGCATCACCTGGAAGCTGGAGAGTTGTCTGCCACCATCTCACATACTGATGAGCTGATGGTGACAGAGATGATAACAGAATCTACATCACTGAGTTATTAGGAAGATTAAATGCGTTACACACAATCCTCCTGAAAACAGAAATAAAAATATAATCTGAGAGATTGAGAGGTTTACATTGAGATACCAAGTATGTACCTAAAGGACACTTATTGACCACAATGAATCTGTTAGCTACCATTTCCTCCACTACGCAGCACATGAGTGCCCATGAAATGATCAAATCAATTACTAGAAAAAATTTTAAACTACATATTCTCTACAAATAAACAAAAAACACAATGCCTAGGTTCCACCTCAAACCAATTAAATCAGAATATCTACGTGGTGAGACGCAGATGTCAGCAGTTTCTGAAGCTTCTCGGGTAATTCCAATTCAAGCCAAGGTTGCTGCTGCTAACTCACTTCAGTCGTGTCCGACTCTGTGTGACCCCACAGACAGAAGCCCACCAGGCTCCCCCGTCCCTGGGATTCTCCAGGCAAGAACACTGGAGTGGGTTGCCATTTCCAAGCCAAGGTTGAGGCCCTTATAAAGAATGATCTTCCCAGTAAATGTTAACATTCAATTTCCAATCTGGAAATAAGCAACAAAAGTCTTCCTTAGAAAGGTCTGTTAACTGATGAGCCAGCAATTTCACCTTTTGGAATTTACTTCAAGAAAATAACTAGAGATATAAGCAATGATTAATGTAATAGAAGGACCTTAGTTTGCTGCTGCTGCTGCTGCTAAGTCACTTCAGTCGTGTCCGACTCTGTGTGACCCCATAGATGGAAGCCCACCAGGCTCCCCCGTCCCTGGGATTCTCCAGGCAAGAACACTGGAGTGGGTTGCCATTTCCTTCTCCAATGTGTGAAAGTGAAGTCGCTCAGTCGTGTCCAACCCATAGCGACCCCACGGACTGCAGCCCACCAGGCTCCTCCATCCATGGGATTTTCTAGGCAAGAGTACCGGCTGACCAGGGATCAAACCCGTGCCCTTGGCAACAAAAGCATGGAGTCCTAACCACTGGACCCCCGGGGAATTCCCACCACAGCATTATTTATAAGAGCAAATTTGTTAAAATTGTGTAGGAACCCAGACGAAGGACTCCTAACTGCTAGGAAGTGGAGGCACAGAATAAGAGGAAGTTCCAGCTGTATCTTAAAGGATGAAGCAGAGTTTGCATGGACAGAGGGGGTGGCCTGGAGAGGACAGGCAAGCCCTGGGGTCAGGCAAGAAGCTTATTCACATTTTAATCCAGACATTGGAGTCGGTTTGTCTAGACATTATAAGCCAGACCCAAACCAACAGTCACTGGAGAAGTCCGGGCCCCCAGATAGGAGATGGGAATAGTGTAGACTGGCTGCAGTGCTTCACAGGCTTTACTAGGCACACAAACACACAGTGATAGTCGCTCAGTCGTGTCTGACTGTGACCCCATGGACTATACAGTCCATGGAATTCTCCAGGCCGGAATACTGGAGTGGGTAGCCTTTACCTTCTCCAGGGAATCTTCCCAACCCAGGGATCGAACCCAGGTCTCCCACATTGCAGGCGGATTCTTTACCAGCTGAGCCACAAGGGAAGCCCACAAACACCCAGAAACACTCATGGATCTCCTTAAAATGCAGATTTTGATTGCATAGGTCTGGGGTGCGGCCCAAAAAGCTGCATTTCTAACAAGCTCCGAGGTGATGCTGATTCTGCAGGCCCTCAACCACACTTTGGGTGGTAAGGGGTTGAAATTAATACATAAGAGCCATCCCCGCCCACCTCCCACCCCCAGCAAGGGTCTGCAGGCTAATGGAGAACCAGGGCATGGTGTTTTCTAGGGGGAAAAACAAAACAAAAAACCTTAAGGCTGTGACACCAGTGACAAGATTCTGTGTCCGTGATTCAGGAATGTGAACTGTACAACCTGAATTTTGAGGGGGTGATGGTCAAGACTATTGGACATTCCAAGAATGCTACAGATTCTCTGACCTGAAAAGAGCTTAGTCAACTCTTTCCGCAAAAAACAGAATAAAAAACCCTCAGCCTGGGCAATCAGCACATACCCAGTGTGATTCCTCAAACATCTTATAAGCACCTCCCAGGCCAGGCACTGGGAATACAAAGAACTAATACAAAATGAAAAAGCTGAACACTGATAGAAATGTCCTCAAAACAAGGCACTTGAGAGATGATTTGGAACTTGGGGGCCTATGAAATAATCAAACCCGGGTCTCCAATACTGCAGGCAGATTCTTTACCATCTGAGCCATCCGGGAAGCCCATGAAAGAACAGCCCAGAGCCATGCTAAGACTCAGAGTGTGGCTCAGCAGCGGGCAGTCTCAGGAAAACAACTGTCAAGGAAGTAATTTAAGCCAGAGCTCTAATTTTTGGAAACTGCAGCAAGTGTATTAGGACACCTCATAATGTAGAGAAAATTAATTTTAAATGGATGAAAATGATTCACTGTTTCACATTACTTGCAAGTGATTTTAGCCAAACAAATTAAAATAGGATATATTTTTCCAGTAGTTGTGACACAGGAGCTAAGTTGCTCTGAGGCACATAGGATCTTCCCTGTTCAGGGATGGAAAATGGGAGACTTTTAAAAGCTACAAACCTTCCTTCTCCAAGTAACCACAAAATGATCCAGAAGGCTGAGTCCAGATCTGACTCCTTTTAAAGGTTAACCTTTGAGTCAGAGAGACACAGGTCCAGATGCCAAGTTCTCTGCACCTTTTAACTCGTGTAACATGTGGCAAAACGAAACCTAAAGTGTGTTTATCTAAGAATATGTGCATGCCCCCAGAGGTCATGCCAGGACCTGCCTGGTGAGAGGTTTCTCCTCAGAAAGAGCTTCTGAAAGCCATGCCTAAAAGAAAACCAAGAATCTGCATAGCCTGCACTAATTTCCCTCACTCTGGGGCCCAATAAGGAATGGTAACAGGTTGGGACGGTAAGAATCTGTGTTTTTTTCAGTGGCCCCTGAGAGAAAGAGTGCACTGTCTAAAAATGGCCCCAAAATGAGCTCCATGCGCAGGACAGTCTATTTCTACAGAGGCGGCGGCTATTTGGGGCTACCCAAATTGTCAATGCTCTCCTAAGGGATTACTGGTATGGGAGGACGCATATGCCCCAAATTGAGTGCACTAATGGCTATGAGAGGGATGTGGGACAGGGTGAGCTCCATTAGGGGTGCTTATACTCTCTCACTTGGATTTTTTATAACAAGAATATAATCAAACATTACTTGTATAATTAAAATGAATTTTTTAAAAAGCATGAACAAATCAATGCATGAACAACTCCAAAGATCCCTTTGCGTTTATCCCATATCCATCAAAGTAACCTGATTCTGTTCTAGCAGAAAGAGAACATGCTGAGCATTCTAGTCCATTTGGATGTTTTTTGGAAAAAATTAATAAAGCGTATTGTGGGGCATCACCTCTGGTGAGTTTGGTACCTCTGACCCTCAGTTTTTTCTCTCTCTACTCCTGAACAGATCCCTCTGTCACCCTGCCACCACAAGGGTCTTATACATCCTGGATGTCACTACTGCCCTCTCAGACCAAGGATAAAATCTACACATCTGGGCAGATCATGCCCAGCCCTGCTTTCTCTGGTTGGCCT
Source organism: Moschus berezovskii (assembly GCF_049115385.1). Lineage (NCBI taxonomy): Eukaryota > Metazoa > Chordata > Mammalia > Artiodactyla > Moschidae > Moschus > Moschus berezovskii. Next base: position 87,485,573 of record NC_142468.1, read on the forward strand.
CATCTTTTCCTGTTCCCCACAAAAGTCACACGGAAGCACAGACTTGTCCTTCTTGGTGAGATCCTCGTATTCTGCCCATCCTGCTATTCCTCCTGGAATACCCCTTTCCTCCTCTCAGCAACTCCAAATCCTCCACATCCCTGGGGATTCAGCATGGTGTTGTAACTGCCCCTGGTTAGTGCTCTCTGAATCCAGCCCACTGCCAAGGGGTAGAGTCCTGCTCTGGGCTTCCATTTTGTATACAGGGCTTACCCCATAGGATAACTGATCAGACTGTTAACCTCTTCTTGATTCTTTTAATTTTGTATCCTTAGCACCTGGCCCACAGCAGGAACTCAGTATATATCCACTGACAAAACTGAAGAAAGGTTCATTCCCCAACACTCTGATAGCACAAATGCACAGAATTAAATATTTGAATTTGCAGAACAAACCATGGGGGAAGTCAGTCTGCTTGCCTCTTTCTCCAACCTCCCATTCCCAGTACCCTGAAACCCCTGTGCACTGTGGTCAAGATCTGAAGCCCCCTCAACACATCCCTAGCCTAAGCTGCAATGGACCAGGCAGGGCCAGGAAGCTGGGCCGTTGTCCCTTGACCATCTGGGAGTGAAAGCAAAAAGAGTCACCCAATACTGACCACCTCATAGGATAACTGATCATCATCGGAGATAATTTTAAACATCTGTTGATTCTAATCATGATCAACATTCTGTAAAAATGGTTTGTAATATTAACAGATTTTCTAATGTTGAACTAATTTCACATTTCTGGTAAAAACCCAACCTATTAATAAGTAATTATTATTTTTATATATTGCTAATTCAGTGATACTGGCCTATAAGTTTCTTGTATCATTCTTATTAGATTTAGTACCAAGATTACGGGCTTCCCTGGTGGCTCAGAGGTTAAAGCGTCTGCCTCCAATGCGGGAGACCCGGGTTCGATCCCTGGGTCGGGAAGATCCCCTGGAGAAGGAAATGGTAACCCACTCCAGTATTCTTGCCTGGAGAATCCCATGGACGGAGAAGCCTGGTAGGCTACAGTCCACGGGGTCGCAAAGAGTCGGACACGACTAAGCGACGGAACGGAACGGAACCAAGATTACACTACCCTATTTTTCTACTCTGGAAGAATTTGTGCAAGACTGCAATTATTTAGTTCGTCAGTGATTGGCAGAACTCACCAATGAAACCGGGGTAGGCTTGGAGTTGTCTCTGAGAGAAAACCTCTGAGTACACATTCAATGTCTTTAAAGCCTACAGGCTTTTGATTTTGTATTTCTCACAGAAGCAAGTTTGGCAAGTTCCATTTTTCTAGGTAGTTCCAAACATTTGGATTACAAAGATAACTAATATTTGGAAGGCTGACCCTGAGGTGAACTGCAATAAATTAAGTTCCTCCCTCCTGAATCATCAGAGAAATAACAGCTCACATGTGTACTGGACATATGTTACAATTTATAAAAGTACTGGCCACACATTACGTCATCTGAAGATGAGGTCCCTGTGGCTTTGATGACTTATGATGTCTCATTATTTGCAAAGGGATAGATAACTTCCTATTTAGCAGAATCAGCTGATTCACTAGGAAATGCTGTGGAGGCCTATGCAACTGTTGAATTCCTCACTTCATCTCGGGGTTGTCATTTGGGAGTGTGAATATCTAGGGTGTTGGGAGTGTTCTGAGCTCCTGGAAACAAACCTTCCCCAAGACCAGGCTGGGGGTGTTAAGTGCGGGGCTGGCACCTTCACGAAACACGGGTTCCACACACAACGCGGCCCGGACGCAGTGCTGGGGGCGACGGGGCACACTCACCAGGGCCTCGAAGTCCTTGCAGTCGTGGCGGGCATAGGACGCGGGGAAGGGCCGCAGCACGGAGTCGCGCTTGTAGCTCCGCAGGGCCGAGGCGAAGAAGCTGCAGCGCAGGTCGGCGGCCAGCACGTCACGGCCTGCCGCCTCCCTGACGGCCGCCCAGCCCGCGGGCTGCATCCCGGGGCGCCGCGCGTTGCCGGGGGAGACGCGCCGAGGTGCGGGGGCAGGGGCAGGGGCAGGTGGGGCCAAGCCTGCGGGCAGCGCGGGGCCGGGCCCGCGGACAACGGGCTGGAGGGGGCCGGGGTCCCTCGGCCGGGGGCGAGCTAGGCGGAGAGAGGAGGTGACAGGGTGAGAACGTGCTGACGAGTGTCTTCTGCGGGGGCGCCGCGCCACTCGCCGCCCAGGGGCCCGGCCCGGACCGCGGGCCAGCGCGAGGGTGGGCCGGGGGATAATGGGGCCGGCGGCCGGGGATGCCGGGCCTGGGGGAGGGGCTATGACATGGGTGAGACGACAGCGTCCCGACACGCGTCCTCTGAGGCGGCCTGGGGTGGGGGCACCGCCAGACGGACCGCGGCTACGCCGGGAGAAGCTGCGGCGCGGCCCGGGCCTTCCTGCCCCGCCTTCGGCCGGCGCCGCCGCAAGCCCCGGCGCTCGCCCGGCTGCCCTCGGCGCTGCCTGCGTTCCGCCAGCTGTAGGCGTCCGCTTGCCGCGCGGCGCCCTCCGCAAGGACTCCGGCGCCCCGCCGAACCCACGGGGCCTACCTGCCCGCCCCGCCGCAGCCGCCGGCGTCCCCGCCGAGCCCGGGGCGCCGCCTGGCGCTCCGCCCCGCCCAGCGAGGGCCCGCCCCTTCCCGCGTCCGCCTCCGCCCACTCCCAGGTGCTGCGAGCGTCCGCGCGCCCCTGCCCGCGCGGGCCCCGGCTAACCTGAGCGCGGCCCCGGCGGGGTCGCCCACGCTGCTGCGGGCCACCCTCGCTGAAGCCCCGAGTAGAAACTGACCCAGGCGCACGTTTGACCCACCGCGGGCTCAGCCTGCTGGTCTCGCCTGGAGAATTGCTACTACTTCCTGCCTCCCTCTGGAATCATATCCCTCCAAAATGGGCTGGTGCAGTCATTTAAAACCCAGGGCAACTGGGTCTCAGAGGGCTGCCGTGATTGCCCAAGGTTCCACAGCCAGATGCGTGAATCCGAGATTCTAAAAACCAAAAGACCTTTCCTCTGCCTTTCAGAATTCGCTGCACTGCAAAAGTCTCTGGCTTCTCAGACAAGACCTTTGAGAGCCTCCAAGAAAGGGAGGCCCTGGAGACAAGTAATAGGGGCGGGCTGAGGGCAGATTGACCCAGTTCTGCAGGAGGGAAGGGATAGACCCCCATCCCCTCCGCCAACTCACAACCCCATTAAGATAACCCCTACATTTTGGCCTCATGGTCACATGGAAATCTAAGCACACGTGATGGCTAACTCCTACACCAAGAAGCCCCTCAACACTCTGCCCACACCTCCGCACTCAAGCATCCTCCAAGGGAGGAACTTCCTGAACCTTCTCCATCCAGATTGAGTAGCACCCTGAGCTCAGAGGAGAGGTCTTGCTCTCATTTGTGTATGACTTTGGGAGAAAGAGCAAGACTAGATCACCAGCCATCACATGGTTTCCCAGGCTCACACTCACTTCCAATCAGTGCTGGCTGCTCCCAGGAGTCCGCATCAAACCGCATCAAACCTCTGGATGCTGTGAGACCTCTACTGCTCCAGAAGCATCAAAAAGTGTCTGAGAGCCTTCAGTTCACTTCAGTTCAGTTCAGTCGCTCAGTCAGATCCGACTCTTTGCGACCCCATGAATCACAGCACGCCAGGCCTCTCTGTCCATCACCAACTCCTAGAGTTCACTCAAACTCACCTCCATCAAGTCGGTGATGCCATCCAGCCATCTCATTCTCTGTCGTCCCCTTCTCCTCCTGCCCCCAATCCCTCCCAGCATCAGAGTCTTTTCCAGTGAGCCAACTCTTTGCATGAGGTGGCCAAAGTATTGGAGCTTCAGCTTTAGCATCAGTCCTTCCAATGAACACCCAGGACTGATCTCCTTTAGAACGCACTGGTTGGATCTCCTTGCAGTCTCAGAAAAAACCCTTCAGTCAGTCAGTTCAGTTGCTCAGTCGTGTCCAACTCTACAACCCCATGGACTGCAGCACACCAGGCTTCCCTGACCATCACCAACTCCCGGAGCTTGCTCAAACTCATGTCCATCCAGTTGGTGATGCCATCCAACCATCTCATCCTCTTTTCCCCTTCTCCTCTTGCCTTCAATATTTCCCAGCATCAGGGTCTTTTCAAATGAGTCAGTTTTTCAAATCAGGTGGCCAAAGTATTGGAGTTTCAACTTCAGCATCAGTCCTTCAAATGAATATTCAGGACTGATTTCCTTTAGGATTGACTGGTTTTATTTCCTTGCAGTCCAAGGGACTCTCAAGAGTCTTCTCCAACACCACAGTTCAAAAGCATCAATTCTTTGGTGATTCCTTTCTTTATGGTCCAGCTCTTACATCCATACATGACTACTGGAAAAACCATAGCTTTGACTAGATGGACTTTTGTCCGCAAAGTAATGTCTCTGCTTTTTAATATGCTGACTAGGTTGGTCATAGCTTTTCTTCCAAGAAGCAAGTGTCTTTTAATTTCATGACTACAGTCACCATCTGCAGTGATTTTGGAGCCCCCCAAAATAAAGTCTGTCATGGTTTCCATTGTTTCCCCATCTATTTGCCATGAAGTGATGGGACTGGATGCCATGATCTTAGTTTTCTGAACGCTGAGTTTTAAGCCAAATTTTTCACTCTCCTCTTTCACTTTCACCAAGAAGCTCTTTAGTTCTTCTTCGCTTTCTGCCATAGGGGTGGAGTCATCTGCCTATCTGAGGTTATTGATATTTCTCCTGACAAACTTGATCTCAGCTTGTGCTTCATCCAGCCTGGCATTTCATGTGATGTACTCTGCATGTAAATTAAATAAGCAGGGTGACAATGTACAGCCTTGTCATACACCTTTCCCGATTTGGAACCAGTCTGTTGTTCCATGTCCAGTTCTCACTGTTGCTTCTTGACCTGCATACAGATTTCTCAAGAAGCAGGTAAGGTGGTCTGATATTCCCATCTCTTGAAGAATTTTCCACAGTTTGTTGTGATCCACACAGTCAAAGTATATGTTTTGCTGGAACTCTCTTGCTTTTTCAGTGATCTAACGGATGTTGTCATTTGTTTTATTTTTTATTTTTTTTAACTTTTTTTTTATTGGAGGCTAATTATTTTACAATATTATATTGGTTGGTTTTGCCATACATTGCCATGAATCCGCCACGGGTATGAGTTCCCCCTCCTGAACCCCCCTCCCACCTCCCTCCTCCCTTTATCCTCCCTCTGGGTCATCCCCGCACACCAGCCCCAAACATCCTGTATCATGCATCGACCCTGAACTGGTGATTCATTTCACATATGACAACATACATGTTTCAATGCCATTCTCCCAAATCATCCCACCCTCACCCTCTCCCACAGAGTCCCAAAGACTGTGTCTCTTTTGCTGTCTCGTATACAGGGTTATCATTTGCATCTTTCTAAATTCCATATATATGCGTTAGTATACTGTATTGGTGTTTTTCTTTCTGGCTTACTTCACTCTGTCTAATAGGCTCCAGTTTCATCCATCTCATTAGAACTGATTCAAATGCATTCTTTTTAATGGCTGAGAAATACTCCATTGTGTATATGTACCAAAGCTTTCTTATCCATTCGTCTGCAGATGGACATCTAGGTTGCTTCCATGTCCTGGCTATTATAAACAGTGCTTCAATGAAGATTGGAGTACATGTCTCTCTTTCAATTCTGGTTTCCTTGGTGTGTATGCCTAGGAGTGCGATTGCTGGATCATACGGCAATTCTATTTCCAGTTTTTTGAGGAATCTCGACTGTTCTCCATAGTGGCTGTACTAGTTTGCATTCCCACCAACAGTGTAAGAGGGTTCCCTTCTCTCCACACCCTCTCCAGCATTTATTGCATGTAGATTTTTGGATAGCAGCCATTCTGACTGGTGTGAAATGGTATCTCCGGATGTTGTCATTTGATCTTTGGTTTTTCTGCCTTTTCTAAATCCAGCTTGAGCATCTGGAAGTTCACGCTTCACGTACTGTTGAAGCCTGACTTGGAGAATTTTGAGCATTACTTTGCTCGCGTGTGAGATGAGTGCAATTGTGCAGTAGTTTGAACATTATTTGGCATTGACTTTCTTTGGGACTGGAATGAAAACTGACCTTTTCCAGTCCTGTGGCCACTGCTGAGTTTTCCAACCTTGCTGGCATATTGAGTGCAGCACTTTCACAGCATCATCTTTCAGGACTTGAAATAGCTCAATTGGAATTCCCTCACCTCCACTTGCTTTGTTTGTAGTGATGCTTTCTAAGGCCCACTTGCCTTCGCATTCTAGGATGTCTGGCTCTAGGTGAGTGATCACACCATCATGGTTAACTGGGTCGTGAAGATCTTTTTTGTAAAGTTCTTCTGAGTATTCTCGCCACCTCTTCTTAATATCTTCTGCTTCTGTTAGGTCCATACCATTTCTGTCCTTTATTGAGGCCATCTTTGCTTGAAATGTTCCCTTGGTATTTCTAATTTTCTTGAAGGACTCTCTAGTCTTTCCCATCCTATTGTTTTCCTCTATTTCTTTGCATTGATCACTGAGGAAAACTTTCTTACCTCTCCTTGCTATTCTTTGGGACTCTGCATTCAAATGGGTATATCTTTCCTTTTCTCCTTTGCCTTTACCTTTTCTTCTTTTCTCAGCTATTTGTAAGGCCTCCTCAGGCAACCATTTTGCCTTTTTGCATTTCTTTTTCTTGGGGATGGTCTTGATCACAAAGCTCCGTCCATAGTTCTCCAGGTAGAGGCTCTGTCTATCAGAATCTATTTGTCACTTCCACTGTATAATCATAAGGGATTTGATTTAAGTCATGCCTTAATGGTCTAGTGGTTTTCCCTACTTTCTTCAATTTCAGTCTGAATTTTGCAATAAGGAGTTCATGATCTGAGCCACAGTCAGCTCCCAGTCTTGTTCTTGCTGACTGTATAGAGCTTCTCCAACTTTGACTGCAAAGAATATAATCAAACTGATTTCAGTATTGACCATCTGGTGATGTCCATGTGTAGAGTCTTCTCTTGTGTTGTTGGAAAAGGATGTTTGCTATGACCAGTTCGTTCTCTTGGCAAAACTCTGTTAGCCTTTGCCCTGCTTCATTTTGTACTCCAAGGTCAAATTTGCCTGTTACTCCAGGTATCTCTTGACTTCCTACTTTTGCATTCCAGTCTCCTATGATGAAAAGGACATCTTTTTTGGGTGTTAGTTCTAGAAGCTCTTATAGGTCTTCGTAGAATCATTCAACTTCAGCTTCTTCAGCATTACTGGTTTGGGCATAGACTTGAATTACTGTCATATTGAATGGTTTGCCTTGGAAACGAACAGAGATCATTCTGTCATTTTTGAGATTGCATCCAAGTACTGCATTTTGGATTCTTTTGTTGACTATGAGGACTACTCCATTTCTTCTAAGGGATTCTTGCCCACAGTAGTAGATATAATGGTCATCTGAGTTAAATTCGCCCATTCCAGTCCATTTTAGTTCACTGATTCCTAAAATGTCGATGTTCACTCTTGCCATCTCCTGTTTGACCACTTCCAATTTGCCTTGATTCATGGAGCTAACATTCCAGGTTCCTATGCAGTATTGTTCTTTACAGCATCGGACTTTACTTCCATCACCAGTCCCATCCACAACTAGGTGTGGTTTTTGCTTTGGTTCCGTCTCTTCATTCTTTCTGGAGTTAGTTCTCCACTGATCTCCAGTATCATATTGGGCACCTACCGACCTGGGGAGTTCATCTTTCAGTGTCCTATCTTTTTGCCTTTTCATACTGTTCATGGGGTTCTCAAGCCAAGAATACTGAAGTGGTTTGCCATTCCCTTCTCCAGTGGACCACATTTTGTCGGAATTCTCCACCATGACCCATCCATCTTTAGTGGCCCTACACGGCATGGCTCATAGTTTCATTGAGTTAGACAAGGCTGTGGGCCTTGTGATCAGTTTGATTAGTTTTCTGTGATTGTGGTTTTCATTCCAAAAAGACCCTTAGTGCCCTGAAAATCTTGGGAGCCTCATGGGACTCAGGAACTCTAACATGGCTGCCAAAGGTCAGATCCAGAAAGGCAGAGCCTATGGCAGGGAGGCAGGGGACCTGAGAACTATTGTTCTTCTTCACTGTGGACCCTTAGACAAAGCCACCTTACTGGCCTCAAGGATTGTTTGTTGGATGAAGACCTGAAGTTTGCTTTTTGCCAAGTATGCTATCTCACACACAAAGTGAGAGAGTCACACTGTTAATACCCATGTTCCAGGGGGTGTGGAAAGGTCTCTGAGGATACCACTCTAGAGTCTGGGAGCTCTTAAGAGCAAGCTGGGCTATCTAGTTCCATATCACTGTGGTTCTTTTTATTTTTTTTAAAAGCAACTTTATTGAAATATAATCCACAGCCCATACAATTCACATTTAAAGTGTAAAACAAGAGTTTTTAGTACATTTGCAGATATATGCAACCATCATTTTCATGAATTTAAAAACATCACCACATCAAAAAGAAATCCTATATACTTAGGCTATCACCACCCTATGCTCCCAAGTACCCCAGCTCTAAGCAACCATTAATCTGCTTTCTATCTCTTTAGGTTTGCCCATTCTGGACATTTCACATAATGGAGTCATATACTATGTGGTGTTTTGTGACTTGTTCTTTCAGTTAGAGTATGATGTTTTCAAAGTCCGTCCATGTTGTAGCATGCATCAATACTTCATTCCTTTTTAGGGCTGAATATTATTCCATTATCTGCATATACTACCTTTTGTTTATCCATTCATTAGTGAGTGGTCATTTGGATTGCCTCTACCTTTTGGCTATTATGAGTAAGTGATGAGGCATTATTCCCTTGCTGCTTTCAAGATTCCCTGCTTGTCTTTGGCTTTGGGCGTTTTTATTCAGTACTGTGCTGTGTCTGTGGAACTCACTGAATTGTATTTTATTGGAATCCATTAGCTTCCTGGACGTGTAAGTGGTTACTTTTATAATCTGGGGCGTTTTCAGCGTTATCTCTCCAAGTGCTTTTTCTCTCCCTCTGTCTCGTCTCTCCTTCTGTACTGCCACTACGCACACGTTGATGTGTTTGGTGGCGTCCCGCGTTTCTCTGCGGCGCTGGTGATTTTCCTTCAGCATTCTCCTCTCTGTTCTTGGATTATGGAATCTCTCTCAGTCTATCTTCAAATTTGCTGGTTCTTTGTTCTGTCAGTGTACATCTGCCACTGAGCCCTCTAGTGAAATTTTCCTTTCAATTATCATACTTTTCAACTCCAGCATTTCCATTTGTTTCTTCTTGAATAATTTGTCTTTTATTTCTATCAATAAAGGAGTCTCTATTTGATGTAACATTATCCTTTTTCCTTCATTTCTTCAATCACTTCCTTTAGCTCCTTGAACATATTTATAAAGGTTACTTTGAAGGCTTTGCCTGTTAAACCCAACATCTCGTTGCTTTCACAGGCAATTTTTGTTGACTGTTTTTTTCCCCAGTGTATGAGTCACACTTTCCTATTTCTTTGCATGTCTCATAATTTTCTGTTGCAATCTCAAGGCCAGGTTATCACCTGTGCTTCTGACCAACTAGCTGTAAATCTGAGGCTTCCATGTCCCCGTCCTTGGATTTGATTAATTTGCTGCAGTGGTTCACAGAATTCAGAAAAAGTTAACTTCCTAGAGTATAAAAATATAGAATCACAGGAGGAGCCAAATGAAAGCGATGACAGGGCAAATATGTGGGAAGGGGCTTTCTCCGTGCTCTTTCGGGGGGGAGGTACTATTCCCCGAGCATCACTATGTGTTCAGCAACCCCAGAGCTCTCTGAACCCCATCCTTTTTGGACTTTTATGGAGGCCTCATTACTTAGGCATAGTTGATCCAATCATTGACCACTGGTGATTGATTCAACCCCTATCCCCATCACCTCTCTAGAGCTGATTAATGTCATCATATCAACAGTGATAAATTATGTTGATGTATGTACCTTTGAAATGAAATGATGAAAATGGCAATATACCTATGTAGACTTCCTCTCAAAAACATATTACCCTAGTCTGATCATGAGAAAGGGTTTCCCTGGTAGCTCAGTCAGTAAAGAATCCACCTGGAATGCAGGAGAGGCAAGTTCAGTCTCTGGGTCAGGAAGATTCCCTGGAGAAGGAAATGGCAACCCATTCTGGTATCCTTGCCTGGGAAATCCCATGGACAGAGGAGCCTGGTGGCCTATAGTCCATGGGGTTGCAAGAATCGAACATGACTTAGCAACTAAACCACCACCATCACCAATCATGAGAAAACATCAGACAAATCCCAGTGGGGGAGGGGGGCCTTCGTTGGTGGTCCAGTGGTTAAGGGTCTGCACTTCGATGCAGAGGACATCGGTTTGATCCCTGGTCAGGAAACTAAAACTGCTGTGGGGCAACTAAGGCCAGGCGCTTCAACTAGAGAAGCCCCAGGTACTGCAAGGAACAGCCTGCACAACCACAAAAAGACCCAGGACCGCCACACACACAAAAACACCAACAGAAGGGGAGTCTACGAAATATCAGTATACCTCAAAACTCAAAGGCATCAAAACAAGCAAAGTCTAAGAAACTCAGAGGCCGGAGGAACCTAAGGAGACATAACTACTAAATAAAATGTAGTATCCTGGGTAGGATCCTTGAACACAAAAAGGACATTAGATAAAAACCAAGGAAATCTGAATAAACTTTGGACTATTGACTCATTAATGATAATAAATGTACCATATTGATAACTTTAGTGATTGGGATGACTGGGTGTGGGGTATACAGAAACTCTACAGTATCTTCACAATTTTTCAAAATGTTTGAAACTTTTCTTACAAAATTAAGTCTACTTAAAAATCCATTGCTGCTAAATTGAGTTTAGGTTATACATGCAGAGTTAATTTATGATACAAAATCTGTGAGTATAATTTTCCATATTTATATATTAAAAGGGAAAACTTATGATTAACTCAATATCCACCTACACTGCAAGAAGGAAAAAAAATACAATATACTAGGAGTACAATGCTATTAGCTTAATCAAAAAAATTCCTCCAAATAACTTTTGAGATCCAGTACAAAATGAAGATGCAGGATCATTTTTCTCTTTATATATGTGCATGCTAAGTCACTTCAGTCGTGTCCAACTCTTTGCAACCCTATGGACTGTAGCCCACCAGGCTCCTCTGTCCATGGGATTCTCCAGGCAAGAATACTGGAGCGGATTGCTATGCCCTCCGCCAGGGGATCTTCTGGACCCTGGGATCAAGCTGGCATCTCTTATGGCTCTTGTATTGGCAGGTGGGTTCTTTACCACTGACACCACCTGGGAAGCCCTTTTTTTTAAAATATATATTTTATTTATTTATTTATTTTTGGCTGCCCTGGGTCTACCTTGCAGTGCTCATTGCATTGGCTTCTCTTGTGCAGATCAGGAGCTCTAGCCACACAGGCTCAGTAACTATGGTGTATAGGCTTAACCCATGCAAAAGCAATAGATAAAATTCAACTAATACTATAATGTCAACAACAAATTCTAATTTAAAAAATCTATACTAGGCCCCAAACTACAAAGTATTAAGGGTAAAGTAAATCTAACCAAAAAAATCTTTGTTTTAAATTTACAAAACTGTATGAGGGACTTCCCTGGTGCCTTAGTTGATAAAAACCTGCCTGCCAATGTCTGGGGCCTGGGTTCAGTCCCTGGTCCAGAAAGAGTCCACAAGCCTTGGAGCAACTAAGCTTGAGCTCCAGAGCCTGTGAGCTGCAACTATTGAGCCTATGTGCCACAACTAATGAAGCCTGCACACCCAGAGCCTGTGCTCTGAAACAAGAGAATCCACTGCAGTGGGAAGGCCAGACACCACAATGACGAGTAGCCCCTTCTTGCCACAACTAGAGAAAGCCTATGCAAAAGCAACAATGCAGCCAAAAAAAGGCGTTGTTTTTTTAAAATAAAATATTTAATTTGAAAAGCTAGATGAAAAGACATAAAAATAGATGCCAATGATGGGGAAGATTCACAATGCTTATGAATATGATACATGATGTTATATGATATCTAAATATAATTGAAAAGGTAATAAAATGGGGACTTCCCTGGTGGTCCAGTGGTTAAGACTTGGCATTCCAGTGCAGGGGGATGCAGGTTCGATTCTTGATCAAGGAACTGAAATCCCACATGCCTTGAGGTCAAAAAACCAAAAAATATAAAATAAAAGCAATATTGTAACAAATTCAATAAAGACTTTATTGATTGAATTTACTTGATTGAATTAAAAAAGCCTCTTGATGAAAGTGAAAGAGGAGAGTGAAAAGGTTGGCTTGAAGCTCAATATTCAGAAAACAAAGATCATGGCATCTGGTCCCATCACTTTATGGGAAATAAATGGGGAAACAGTGGAAACAGTGTCAGACTTTATTTTTTTGGGCTCCAAAATCACTGCAGATGCTGATTGCAGCCATGAAATTAAAAGACGCTTGCTCCTTGGAAGGAAAGTTATGACCAACCTAGATAGCATATTAAAAAGCAGAGACATTACTTTGCCAACAAAGGTCCATCTAGTCAAGGCTATGGTTTTTCCCGTGGTCATGTATGGATGTGAGAGTTGGACTGTGAAGAAAGCTGATCCCCGAAGAATTGATGCTTTTGAACTGTGGTGTTGGAGAAGACTCTTGAGAGTCCCTTATACTGCAAGGAGATCCAACCAGTCCATTCTAAAGGAGGTCAGTCCTGGGTGTTCACTGGAAGGACTGATGCTGAAGCTGAAACTCCAATACTTTGGCCACCTCATGCATCGAGTTGACTCACTGGAAAAGACTCTGATGCTGGGAGGGATTGGGGGCAGGAGGAGAAGGGGACGACAGAGAATGGACATGAGTTTGAGTGAACTCTGGGAGTTGGATGGACATGCAGGCCTGGAGTGCTGTGATTCATGGGGTCCCAAAGAGTCGGACACGACTGAGCGACTGAACTGAACTGAAAAATGATCCACATCAAAATAAAGAAAACTTTTTAAAGAGGTACCTTGTTGCCTCCCTCCCAGTTTAAGAAGAAAGATAGTGCCAACACCTTTGAAACTCTCTGTGGTCCTTTCCCCAGTCACACTCCTCCCTCCCTACTGTGAAGTGAAGTCGCTCAGTCGTGTCCGACTCTTTGTGACCCCATGGACTGTAGCCTACCAGGAGTCTCCATGGGATTTTGCAGGCAAGAGTACTGGAGTGGGTTGCCATTGCCTTCTCCAGGGGATCTTCCCAACCCAGGGATCGAACCCGGGTCTCCCGCATTGTAGGCAGCCACTTTATTGCCTGAGCCAGCAGGGACGCTGTGGACTTCATATTAACAATTACTTCGCTGTCTATCCTCAAGGCCTGACCCCACCTCAACTATCAGAAAATTATTTTATTTAAAAGATACAAAAAATATATATATATATCAAAGTCCCAGTGTGCGAACAGATAACCTCAGAATGTCTCCAGCAGACCAACCGAGAGTTTAGATCAAAGGCAGCCAAGTCATGGCTTGGGCCCTTAAAGTTGACCCCAGAGCCCGGTTTGAATATGGGCGATCACTCAGGCTCATTTGCATACCCACAATGCACTGCAAATAGTTTAATAGTTTTGAGTTTAATACAAAAATTTTGCTTAGTTGAATTTTCTGAATGTGAAAATATTATTTTCAGAATTCCTTGAGTAAATTTCCTCAGGTAGTAAGTTTGGGAATAAATAGTCACCATCATTGTGGTAGAAGTTGTAGTTACTGGAAAAACGAATTATGGGCGGCAGCAAGTACACTCTGGTTTCTCTTCAAAACGTATAAATCTTTCGCCTTTTACTAAAGATTTCCGTGGAGAGAAACACGTCTGAGTCTTAAACCAATTTTTTGAAGCTTTGCTTGATGCGAGGCTGTTTGTTGCTGTGTGAAAAAAAGAACTAGTATTTCTCATGGGTGGCTTATAGAAACTTTTTTCTTATATTTGTTGTTAACAACAGACTGGTTATATGATAAGATTAAGTAGACATATACTTTGGGTTTACCTGTCGTTTTTGTTTTTAAAGGTTTTTCTGAGGTGCCTGTTTACTTTGCCAAATCAGTCAAAAAGAATAGGTGAAACAGCGTTTGTTGATATAACTTGTTAAAGTAAGCAGGTTTTTCTAGTATGTTATCAAAACGTTGTTGTATTAAAATAATGCATTAGTCATGGAGGTGCTTTTACAGTGTTATTCACGTGTGCTTTAAATGCTTATACACTTTGGCAAATCGTGGAGGAGAAGGGGCGTGTGTTTGAGCAAGCTCCCGGAGATGGGGAACGGCAAGGAAGCCTGGTGCGCCACAGTCTATGGGGTCGCAGAGTCAGATATGACAAAGCGAGTGAACCGCCAGGAACTGAACCTGGGGCTTCAGCAGTGAAAGCACAGCGTCCTAACCTTTCGATTGCCAGGGAGTTTCCAAAGTTAATCTTATTTAAAAGAGTAGTTTCATAAAATTGTTTTTTCTTTGAGCCCCTGTTTTGGAATTACAGCCCTATTATTATTTTCTTTGCTTAGTGTGATTCTTTAGCATGTGGTGTTATTTATTTTGGGAAAAGTTTGTAATTTTTCTGCACCTACAGTATCTTTCCCTGCTAGCGCAGGCAATGAGTCTGCCTGCAATGCGGGAGACCCAAGTTCGATCCCTGGGTCGGGAAGATCCCCTGGAGAAAGAAATGGCAACTCACTCCAGTATTCTTGCCTGGAGGATCCCCATCGACAGAGGAGCCTGGCGGGCTAAAGTCCATGGGGTCGCGGAGAGTCGGACATGACAGAGCCACTTGACGTTTACGTTTCAAAGTTTCTTCCCAGGCCGCGCTAGTGGTAAAGAACCCGCCTACCAACGCGGGAGACAAGAGAGGCGGGTTGCCTCCCTAGGTCGGGAAGATGCCCTGGAAAAGGAACTGGCAACGCACTCCAGTATTCTTGCCTAGATAATCCCATGAACAGAAAAGACTGGCGGGCTATAGTCCATGCGGTCGCCAGACAGCTGCTGCTGTTTAGTCACTTCAGTCGTGTCCGACTCTGTGTGACCCCATAGACGGAAGCCCACCAGGCTCCCCTGTCCCTGGGATTCTCCAGGCAAGAACACTGGAGTGGGTTGTCATTTCCTGCTCCAATGTGTGAAAGTGAAAAGTGAAAGTGAAGTCGCTCAGTCGTGTCCGACCCTTAGCGACCCCACGGACTGCAGCCTACCAGGCTCCTCCATCCATGGGATTTTCTAGGCAAGAGTACTGGAGTGGCTTGCCATTGCCTTCTCCAGAATTGAGCACTAAAAGGGGAAGCAAGCGCCCCCTTGTGGCCAACAGAGGCTGCAGCAGAAAGGAGAAAGGGACAAGAGCTGAGACCTAGAGGCCCAGTTTACCTTGCACAGGAGCGTGCTTCTCCACTGCAGAATCTGAAAGGATTAGGTGTTGCTCTAAGTCTCAGACCTGCCACTTGTAGCTGTGGCCTCTGGGATCCTGCCACAACAAAAAGGAACTAAAGAACAACCCATAAGAACAGGTAAGGCTGATTTAACACTGATCTCTTAATGTCGATCCTCACTGGAAGAGATTAGAGCAAAAGCATTCTATAATAATTCCACAAATGCAGAAAAAGTATTGAATAAATTCAAATACCCATTCATTATACATTTAGATGTGATGTTGTGGAGAAGACGCTTGAGAGTCCCTTGGACTGCAAGGAGATCAAACCAGTCCATCCTAAAGGAAATCAGTCCTGAATATTCATTGGAAGGACTGATGCTGAAACTGAAGCTCCGATACTTTGGCCACCTGATAAGAACTGACTCATTAGAAAAGATCCTGATGCTGGGAAAGACTGAGGGCGGGAGGAGAAGGGGACAACAGAGGATGAGATGGCTGGATGACATCACCGATTCAAAAGAAATGAGTTTGAGCAAACTCCAGGAGATAGTGAAGGACAAGAAAGCCTGGTGTGCTGCAGTCCATGGGGTTGCAAAGAGTCGAACATGACTGAGCAACTGAACAACAATATAGGTAAAATTTAACATCTGCCCAACCTAAGGAAGAATTTTAGCAACCAGAAAACCGGAGCAAACACCACATGAAACAGAAAGTGTTATTAATGTTCCCTTTAGAGTCAGGAAGAAGACAAGAACAATCACAGTTTCAATAAAAAAAATTCCAATAAAGGTTTTTATGTTTTATATTTTTTAGTATGCCTTTTATCAGTGCCTGATGATCTGACATGGAGCTGATGTAATAATAATAGAAATAAAGTGCACAATAAGTGTAATGCACTTGAATCATCATGAAACTATCCCCCACACTCCCACCCATGGAAAAAGTGTCTTCTATGAAACTGGTCCCTGGTGCCAAACAGGTTGGGGACTACCACCTTATATTACGTATTAGTATGAATTGTTGCCAGAAATGGAAATTCCAGGCACACTATAAACAAATTGTTCCAGCCCCTCAAACCCCATATTTACAATCAGAGGTGTGCCCATGCTCTGGAGTCAGAAGTCCTGGAAACATCCATGGAGCTTGGAATGGCTAAAAAACAATTTAACCCTCCTTGTAGTTTTCTAGCCAGTGAAAGCTGCCCAGGACGCTTTCAGAATGAAGGAGACCAAGGGTCCCCTCCAATCTAGGAGCAGAGAAACACTCTTTTCCTGTCCTCTCAACGACTGAGCCCCTGGCCAAACCCTGAGAGGTGTAACTATCGTCATAGGGTGAGAACACTGTACCTCCATGGGTCTTTAACGCCCCATCACACTGAAATATGGAAGAACACAAAGGAATCTCAAAACGAATGAATGAATGGTGTGAATTAATCTCAGAAACAGGCTAAGTGAAGGAAGCCAGTCACAAAAAGCCACAGGTTGTATGCTTTCACTGGTGTGAAATGTCTACAATAGACACTTCAGAGACAGAAAGTAGTTAGTATTTGGCAGAGGCTAGGGGGTGGGAGAGCTGGGGAATAACTGCTGATGGGAACTCTTCCTTTCTGGGGTTGATGAAAATGTTCTAAAACTAGGTTGTGGGGACTTTGCTGGCAGTTCAGTGGTTAGGATTCCCTGCCTCCACTACAGGCGGTGCAGGTTCCACCGCTGGTTAGGGAACCAAGATCCCATGTGGTTCACAGGCCTGCCAAAACAAAACAAAAACACTACTGTTGTGCGCATGCGTGCCAAGTCACTTCAGTCGTACCTGACTCTTCCCGACCCCATGGACCGTAGCCTGCCAGGATCCTCTGTCCATGGGATTCCCCTGGCAAGAATACTGGAGAGAGTTGCCATTTGCTTCTCCAGGGGATCTTCCTGACCCAGGGATTGAACCTGAGTCTCTCAAGTCACCGGCATTGGCAGGGAGGTTCTTTACCACTAGCGCCACCACATTGTGGAGATAAGCGCACGATTCTGAATATGCTAAAAGCCACTTAGTTGTACACTTTAAATGGGTGAACTGTGTGGTAAGTGGATTATACCCCCCAAAAGCTGTTTTCGACAAATTTAAATCAAATATAATGTGAAATATATTGTGAGCAGAACTAGCAAACCAAACATGACAACTCAGAGGTATCAAAGTTGGGAAGTGGAATACTGACACGGCCTCCAGAAAAGAATCAAAAAAGAACTGCAATTTCCTTTCCCAAGACTTTCAGTTACCACAATCGTTAAGGAGTCTCTGTAGATTGTCGGAGCCCGTTCCTGAGCACTGCAGAGGAGAGTACGGCTCATGGGGTGTTTTTTTTTTTTCTGGTTTGTTTTCTAAATGAGACTCGAGGTCTGAAACTGAAACAAGATTTCATCGCCACAAGTAGCATCAGGGCAGGAGGGAGGAGGCAGGAAATGTGAAGCCCAGGGCTGCAAGCGCCATTTTTATTTTGGCCTGCGCAGTTTGAGGGGTCTTAGTTTCCCCACCAGGAAAGGAACCAGCAAGGAGTGAAAGCTAGAGCCCGAACCACTGGACCCCCTGGGAATATCCAAAGCTCCAATTTTAAACAGGACACGGCTATGAATTTTTCTCAAACGGCAGAATATTCCAGAGTGTACATCTTGGACGTGCACGGTATAGACAAAACACCTATGCGCCCACCACGCAGTCCAAGAAAAAGGAAACTGTCAAACTTTGAAAACCCTCAGTCCACCGAAGGGAGGAATCACGGTCATGAATTTTGTGCCAATTACTTGCTATTTTTCTTTTTCAATCGAACTCAGACATACACATACACAAAACCTCTGAAAGGCGGGTCTCCGCCGGGTGCGGCGCGCGGATGCCGGCTGGCCGGCCAGGCCTCCGCAGCGCCCCCAGCGCGGACCCGGAGCGCCGCGCGCAGTCCGCGCTTCCGCGGGAGAGGCCGCCCACTGGGCTGATTTGCATACCGCCGCGCGGCACGTTTAAAACGCTAAAACTTCAAATTTTCTTTTACGTATGTTTCTGAAATTAGACCCTTGTTTACAGAGTAATCTAGAAATGTTTGTTCAGGCATTGGCTCTCGGTGTTAGCTAGTCACTATCACTGTTCTAGGAGTTTCTGTTACCCGAGCTGTGAATTACAACGCGGAGGTTTATACTCTGGTTTCTCTTCAGATCGTATAAATCTTTCGCCTTTTACTAAAGATTTCCGTGGAGAGGAACAACTCTGAGTTTTAAACTAATTTTTTGAGGCCTTGTTTCAACAAGGCTACTTATACTGGTTAACGAAAGACTTGTACTACCTTGAGTAGCCAAAAGTGTTGTCGGTGAAGGGGGATGAACTTCCTAGAACGTATCCATTTGAAATGCAAGTGTATGCGTCAGTTAATTATGTCAGAAAACCAAGTTATTGGAAGTTCGCTTTAAACCCCAATCTTTCTAATGAAAATTCAGGGTTGGTTTTCTTATTGTCTACCGCTCAAGTGTTTTACTCAACAGTATAGTTAAAAAGCATCAGTTTTCCAGTGCTCAGCTTTCTTGTATAGTTAACTTTCACATGGGAAAACCATATGTTTGACTAGACACACTTGGCAAGGTTAGTGTCTCTGCCTTGTAAATATGTTGTCTAGGTTGGTTGTATTTTTTCTTCCAAGGAGCCAGGGTCTTTTAATTTCGTAGATGCAGTTACCAACTGCAGTGATTTTGGAGCCCCCCCCAAAGAAATTTTTTTTGGACTGCTTCCCCATATATTTGCTCTGGAGTGATAGGACCAGATGCCATGGTTTTGGTTTTCTGAATGTTGTTTTAAGCCAACTTTTTCACTCTCCTCTTTCATTTTCATCAGGCTTTTTAGTTCCTCTTCATTTTCTGCCATAAGGGTAGTGTCATCGGCATATCTCAGGTTATTGATATTTCTCCCAGCAATCTTGGTTCCAGCTTGTGCTTCATCCAGTCCAGCATTTCTCATGATGTACTCTGCATATAAGTTAAATAAGCAGGGTGATAATATACAGCCTTGACCTACTCCTTTCCCGGTTTGGAGCCAGTCTGTTGCTTCATGTCTGTTGCTTCTTGACCTGCGTACAGATTTCTCAGGAGGCAGGTAAGGTGGTCTGGTGTTCCCATCTCTTGAAGAATTTTTCCAGTTTGTTGTGATCCACACAGTCAAAGGCTTTGACATTGAGGCAGAAATAGATGTTTTTCTCGAACTCTCTTGCTTTTTCGATGAGCCAGTGGATGTTGGCAATTGATCTCTGGTTCCTCTGTCTTTTCTAAATCCAGCTTTTCTAATCACAACTGATTAATGTGAAAGTGTATGTTTGTTATCCTTATTTACATGACTTAATCTTACTTGGGGTCGCACAGTCGGACACGACTGAAGCAACTTAGCAGCAGCAGCAGCAATCTTCCTTGATGAGCAGTTATGTGTGAAGTTGATGGCGGTTTTAATTGTTTTAGGGGCTGGTTAGTTAAATAATTTCAGGAAAAGATGTGGTTATTGTTTTTTCTTTTGTTGTAAGTTTGAAGTCCAGGGTGTATTTTATGATTAAAATGTTTTAATTGGGACTGTTTTGTTTTTAAAACGCTCAACCAGATTGTAACTGAAAAGAAGCCAGCTCGAAGTATAATAGATTACAGATCTTATTCTCCCTTCGTGGCTTTAGGGGCTGGATTGTCTGTTTTACTTATTACAGGTTGGGTTATTAGAATAATGTTTTTCTTGTTGAGACTGTGTAAGGCTTTCTTTCCCTGAGAATGGAATGGAGTCACAGATTTCTTAGGGCAGGCAGTTATAATAATTTGTCCCCAAAGCGAGTGTACCCATTTACACTTCTGCCAATGGCCTATGCATACTCCCATTGCCAGCTTTACTGGCCCTTGGTATATTCAGGTTTTAAATTTTGCCCATCTGGTAGTCATAAAGTTATATCTTAGTTTTAATGTTCAGTTCAGTCGCTCAGTCGTGTCCAACTCTCCGCAACCCCATGAATCACAGCACGCCAGGCCTCCCTGTCCATCACCAACTCCCGGAGTTCACTCAAACTCATGTCCACAGAGTCGGTGATGCCATCCAGCCATCTCATTCTCCGTCGTCCCCTTCTCCTCCCGCCCCCAACCTTTCCCTGCATCAGAGTCTTTTCCAGTGAGTCAACTCGTCGCATGAGGTGGCCAAAGTATTGCAGTTTCAGCTTTAGCA
Source organism: Moschus berezovskii (assembly GCF_049115385.1). Classification (NCBI taxonomy): domain Eukaryota; kingdom Metazoa; phylum Chordata; class Mammalia; order Artiodactyla; family Moschidae; genus Moschus; species Moschus berezovskii. The sequence continues at coordinate 87,506,170 of NC_142468.1, forward strand.
TCAGTCCCTCCAATGAACACCCAGGATTGATCTCCTTTAGAATGGACTGGTTGGATCTCCTTGCAGTATAAGGGACTCTCAAGAGTCTTCTCCAACACCACAGTTCAAAAGCATCGATTCTTCGGTGATCAGCTTTCTTCACAGTCCAATTCTCACATCCATACATGACCACGGGAAAAACCATAGCCTTGACTAGACGGACCTTGGTTGGCAAAGTAATGTCTCTGCTTTTTAATATACTATCAAGGTTGGTCATAACTTTCCTTCCAAGGAGCAAGCGTCTTTTAATTTCATGGCTGCAATCAGCATCTGCAGTGATTTTGTACATTTCTTTAATTACTAATGAGGCTGAACATCTTTTTAAAGATGTTTTGGCCATTCATGCATGGTATCTCTTCTATGAAATGCATGTACTTGTCTTTTGCTGCAGTGTCATTTTCTAAGCGGAGAAGGCAATGGCAAGCCACTCCAGTACTCTTGCCTAGAAAATCGCATGGATAGAGGAGCCTGGTGGGCTGCAGTCCATGAGGTCGCTACTAGTCGGAGACGACTAAGCAACTTCACTTTCACACATTGGAGAAGGAAATGGCAACCCACTCCAGTGTTCTTGCCTGGAGAATCCCAGGGACGGCGGAGCCTGGTCGGCTGCCGTCTATGGGGTCGCACAGAGTCGGCCACAACTGAAGCGACTTAGCAGCAGCAGCAGCATTTTCTAAGGGTTGTAGTTTTTGATACAGACTTCAGACTCTAGGGAGAAGGCAATGGCACCCCACTCCAGTACTCTTGCCTGGAAAATCCCATGGGTGGAGGAGCCTGGTAGGCTGCAGTCCATGGGGTCGCGAAGAGTCAGATACGACTGAGCGACTTCACTTTCACTTTTCACTTTCAAGAATTGGAGAAGGAAATGTCAACCCACTCCAGTGTTCTTGCCTGGAGAATCCCAGGGATGGTGGAGCCTGGTGGGCTGCCGTCTATGGGGTCGCACAGAGTTAGACACTACTGAAGCGACTTAGCAGCAGCAGCAACAGCAGCCAGACTCCAGAGACTTTATTTTTTAAGTAAGACTTTGGTTTTTATTTATTTATGGCTGCACTGGGTCTTCATTGCCATTAGGGCTTTCCCTAGTTGCTGCGAGCAGGAGGCTACTCTCTAGTTGCAGCTTCTCATTGCGGTGGCTTCTTTCGTTGCAGAGCACTGGCTTCGGGCACGCTGACTTCAGGTGTGAATTGCAGGCTCTAGAGCACAGGCTCAGTAGTTGTGGCACACAAGCTTAGTTGCCCCATGGCATGTGGAATCTTCCCAGACCAGGGATGGAACCTGAGCCCCTGCACTGGCAGGCAGATTCTTAACCACTGGGTCACCAGGGAAGTCCTCCAGAGTCTAAACACGTACTCTTTGCTGGTTATGTGGTGCAATTTCCTTCTCCCAGTTTAAGGCTTCCCTGTCCAATTTTTTTAGTCCCTTCTGATGAACTGGTCTAAATTTTAATATTGTCAGATTGATCTTATTTTTAAAAATTGTATTCTGATTTTGTGCTTTTGTGTATGTGTTTAATAATTCATTGCCTCAAGTTATTAAATTCTATATATTTTTATTATATATATAATTTTTTCTCTTTTCTTCTTGGCCATACTGCACAGTATGCAGAACTTCCTCTGTGCGCTGTGCTTAGTTGCTCAGTCATGTCTAACACCTTGTAACCCCATGGACTATAGCCCGCCAGACCTCTCTGTCCATAGAGTTTCTCCAGGCAAGAATACTGGAGTGGTTTGCCAAGCCCTCCACCAGGGGATCATCCCAACCCAGGGACTGAGCCCAGGCCTCCCGCAGTGCAGGCAGATTCTTTACCATCTGAGCCACCAGGGCAGTACAGAACTTCATCTACCAGGAATTAATCCTGTGCCCCCTGCAGTGGAGGCGGGGAGTCAACCTCTGGACCACCAGGGAAATCCTGTATCTTTTAAAGTTATGCCTTTCATATTTAAGTGCTTGATTCACCTGGAACTGAATTTTTGTTCAGTAAGTCCTCTACATATGAACCTTCAAGTTGAGAACTTTCAAAGATGCAAATGTGTGTTCACATGTCCAGTCACAAAAGTTAGCTCACGTATCTGGCGTACATTGTCGTGTGTGTGCATCCTCTACAAATGGTCATGCTTTTGTGTACTTTACTGTAGAGTGCTGTATAGAGTACAGTCGCTTTATTTCAAGCCCAGGATGTCCGGAAGCAAATGTAACAGCATTGCTGATGTAGCTGGTACTAGTGTGCTTTTCATGGTACTATACTGTGAGATTAAACATGTTTTCTTTCTTTTTTGTTTTTTTAAATGTATTATTCATGTGAAAAATGTTATAAACCTATATAGTTCTGTTCTGTCGCTCAGTCGTGTCCGACTCTATGCGACCCCGTGGACTGTAGCCTACCAGGCTTCTCCATCCATGGGATTCTCCAGGCAAGAATACTGGAGTGGGTTACCATTTCCTTCTCCAGGGGATCTTCCCGACCCAGGGATCAAACCCGGGTCTCCCGCATTGGAGGCAGAAGCTTTAACCTCTGAGCCACCAGTACTATATAGCCAACTATGCTAGTTGGGTACCTAGGCTAACTTTGTTGGACTTACGAACAAACTGGACCGACCTACGAATGTGCTCTCAGAATGGAACTCATTTGTATGTAAGGGACTTACATGGTGTGAAGTGTGGGTCATTTTTATTTCCTCCCCAAAGGACTGACAGTCATCCAGCACTGATTTATTTATTGTTGTCTCTTTTCCCCACTGATCTGCAGTGACAGCTCTGACTTACATCAGCTTTCCTTACAAGAGTGGGAATGTTTCTGTACTCACTATTTTTTTCTTCAAACTACTCTATTGAGGTATGATTGACCTACAAAAAGCTGCACAAATTTAATGTGTACACCTGATGAGTTTGGAGTTAAGTACAGACCCATGAAATCATTACCACAATCAACGTGGTTAACACTCTGGGCTCTCCATTCTGTTCCATGGGTCTAACTTATCTATCCCTGAGCCAATATTATACATCTTAATTCCTGTGGATTTATAATAAGACTTGAAAGTGGTATGCTTAATCCCTCTCTTTGGTTTTCTTTTCAGGAGTAACTTGGCTATCCTTTGTTCTTCCAAAAATGTTTAGAATAGCCTTCTGATTTCCATGAAAATTCCTATTGGGGATTTCTCTGGTGGTCCCGTGGTTAAGACTTCTGCCAATGCAAGGAAGGGATGCAGGTTTCTATCCTTGGTGGGGGAGCTAAGATCCCACATACCTCGTGGCAAAAAAAGCAAAAGGTAAAACAGAAGCCATATTATAACAAAAAGACAAAAAATGGTCCACATTGAAAGAAAATCTTTAAAAAAAAAGAAAATCCCTATTGGATATGAATTTATTTATCTAATTAAATAAGTTATTTATTATTATTTAATAAGTTATTTGTTCAATTCATATAATTTAATAAGTTGTTTATTATTTAATATTTTATTTACTCAATAATATAAAGTAATATAAATATTAAAAATATAAATATTTAAATATTATACAAATGTTATAATTATTATAAATAATATAAATATTATTTAACTATTAATATAGTAGTTATAATTAATATAATTATATAATAATTTTTTATTTCTATTTAATAATATATTGTATTTATATTTAATTATTTAATTAATAATATGAATATTAATGTTGATAATATAAATATTATTTAATTAATAAATTGTTTATTATTATTTAATAAGTTTATTTATATAATCTAATAGATTTGTTATTATTAAATAAGAAATTTATTTAATTAAATAAGTTATTTATTTTTGGCCATACTGCCTTGCGTGTGAGATCTTAGTTCCCCAATCAGGGATCAAGCCCCAGCCCTTGGCAGTGAAAGTGTGGAGTCCTAACCACTGGACTACCAAGGAGTTTTCATAATTTGAATTTACTATCTAACTACACAATTTTTAAAAACTTCTTTTCTGATATTTTTTCTCTTTTTTATTGAACAGTAGCATATACAAGATTGATTTTATATAATATGAAGTAGAAATGATAGTGGACCTCTTTTTCTTAAGCCTGATCTTAAAAGAAATGCTTTTAAATATTTCCCCATTGAATATGATGTTTCTTTTAAGTATTAGATAACTTTTATCAACTATTTGGTTATACTCTCTAAATAGAGAGTTTTGCTGCATCTATTAGGATGATCATGTTAATGTGGTGAGTGACATTGACTGATTTCCAAATGTTGAGCCAATTTTGCATTTCTAGGATAAATTTGTCTTAGGCTGCCATGACAAAATGCTATAAACCGGGTGACTACTGAGACTTCTTTCTCACAGTTCTGGAGGTCGTAAGCCTGGAGTCAGGATGCCAGCGTGGGTCTGGTTCTGGTAAGGGCCCTCCTCCAGGTTGCAGACTGCTGACTTCTTGTATCCTCACAGGTCAGAAAAGAGAGCCAGATAGCACTCTGGCCTCCTCCTATTTATAAGGGCACTAATCCCATCTGTGAGGGCTCTACCCTCATGGCCTAATTACTCTCAAAGTCCCTATCTCCTAATTCGTCACACTTGGTTTATTTAGGGTTTCAGCATATGAATTTGGTGGGAGGGGACACAGACTTTCAGCCCACTGGAAAAGCCAACTTGGTTATATTATTACTTTATTTATTTTAATTTGTATTGCTTTTAAAATTTTTATGTAATTTTTATTGCTTTACAATGTTGTATTAGTTTCTACCCTACAGTAAAGGGAACCACTATACATGTGTGTACATATATATTTTTGTTGTTCAGTTACTCAGTCATGTCTGACTCTTTGTGACCCCATGGACTGCAGCACGCAAGGCTTCCCTGTCCTTTACCAACTCCTGGAACTTGCTCAAACTCATGACCGTTGAATCAGTGATGCCATCCAACCATCTCATCCTCTGTCGTCCCCTTCTCCTCCTACCTTCAATCTTTCCCAGCATCAGGGTCTTTTCTAAAGGGTCAGCTCTTTGCATCAGGGCCAAAGTATTGGAGTTTCAGTTTCAGCATCAGTCCTTCCAGTGAATATTCAGGATCGATTTCCTTTAGGATGGACTGGTTTGATCTCCTTGTAGTCCAGGGGACGCTCAGGAGTCTTCTCCAGTACCACAGTTCAGAAGCTGTGGTGTGTGAATATACATATATAATATTACACCAGTCTTTTTTTGTATTTCCTTCTCATTTAGGGCACCATTTAGCATCAAGACTGCAGTTCCCTGTGCTATACAGTCAGGTTCTCATTAGTTACCTATTATTTATTTTTTTAAATTGAGATATAGTTGATTTATAATATTATATTAGTTTCAGATATATAAGATAGTGATTCACATTTTATAGATTATACTATATTTAAAGTTACAGTAAAATATTGGCTACATTCCCTGTTCTGTACAATATAGCCTTGGTACTTATTTCTTCATTTCATACACAATAGTTTGTGCCTCTTACTCCTCTACCCCTGCCTTGCCCACCTCCTCTGCCTCTCCTCATTGGTTGCCACTACTTCATTCTCTACGCCTGTGGGTCTGTTTCTGTTTTGTTATTTCATTTGTTTATTTTTCAGGCTCCACTGTCAGTGATCACACGCAGTACTTGTCTCTCTTGTCTGACTCATTGCACTTAGCATAATACCCTCCAGGTCCACCCATGTTGTTGCAAATGGAAAATTTTCATTTGAAGCCTAAAACTGCTACCAATTCCTGTCTTTATTAGTTATAGACATTTAACTTTTCTGTCTTCTTGAATCAGTTTTTCTGAGAGACACAGATAATACATTTTCTGCAGTTGTAACATTTATTGGCACACAGTTGTTTATCATCTCTATTATCTAGGTCTCTGCTGTCCCTTCAGTTATGTCCCCTTTTTATATTCCCAATGTTATTTATATTATGCCTTCTCTCTTTTTTGATCTGATAAATCTTGTCAGAAGTTGTAAATTTGATTAGTTTTCTGTCTCAAGGCACTAAATTTGGACTTTGACATTTCTCTCCAAAGTGTCTTTTTCTTTCTCACTAATCTCTGTTTGCATTTTCAATGTATTTTTGTGTTTACTTTTTCTGAAATGTTTCTATTGCTTCAAGAGGCCTTTTCATGGCACTCAACAAGCTGATTTTAATACTCTTTTGGAAAAGGAAAAGACCTCAACTCTCCCTTTCTGAATCCTTATTGCAGTGATATTTTAAGACAACACACTGGTTTCATGTTCTGCTGGATATCACCACAAGCTGGACTTTCCTCCCGGGCTGGAAAGAAGCTCCCTTCGACAGATCCAGTCTTGTCCTTCCTGTCATCCCTGACCAGCAGCATGGAAACAGTAAGTCCCAGGAAGCGTGAAAGGAGCCACAGGAGAAAGACAGTCTCCCGCTAAGTGATCTCCGCAGGAGGCAATCCTCTCTGTGAGAAAATAGAGGTGTCTCCCTGCCTGCCTTGTAGGGTGTGCTGAGAAGCAGAAGAGAGGACGGATACAAAAGGGAGATGTTTAAAAGTGCTATGCCAAATAAAACATTGCTCTCATCTTTCAAAACCAGACAGTAACTCAGAGGCTTCCTGCAGAGACCCTCCCTGTGTCTTCAGGAACAGGCATATCCTGCTCCAGACACACAGAGGCAAGTAAAACCAGAAACCAGCTCACACAGACACACACACACACACACACCCCATTTGCCCCAAACTCTCAAGGTCTGAGAGCCTCTGGTGCCTTCCACACAAAAGCCCTGCAGCCAGCACTGCTCTGGCCACACCACGTCACCAGGCAAACAGCACCTCACGGATGCAAAGGGAAGCTTGGGTTGCACCACTCAGGCCTGCAAACGCTGTACTTGCCCAGCCTCAAGTCAGAAGAAAGAGCCTGGAGTCAGCAACAGAGGCCTCCATGGTTTAATGGATGGGGGGATCCTACATACTGAAGCAAGGCCCTGGAGAGACACCTCACCAGCAGTCTTTACTTCTGGGAAAGGAGGGAGGTTACCACTTACAGAGGGAATTGATATCAGATCGGTTTGTCGGTTGCCAGGGAAACCTGCAGAGGCCCACGCCTTGCACTGCCCCTTTAATAAATCACCTTGGTGGAGCAGTTCTGATGGAAAGATTACAATGAGCGCCAGCTGGGGCTGGGAGCCAGTATGTAGGCTTATCCCATGATTAGACTCTATGGTTAAGAGGGAAGGTCAGTCAGGTGAGGAGGGTGTAGGTGAGGCAGGGACGGGTCAGGGAGGTACAAAGATCAAGAGAATAGCCATGTTGAGTGGTCTGATCATACAGATGGGGACTTCCATTCAATGGTGGCACCTTGTTTGGGGTGTCTTCGGGGCATGAAAAGATCCCTTCCTTGTTTTCAGCCTGTCATATTGCTGAGAGGGCAGCCCCAGACACACATCTATTTCCTCAGGGCCCAAATCCCAAGTGCTCGCCACCCTTCCTTTCAAAGCCCACCCCCAGATCCAATTCCCATCCTGCCTTTCTAATGGCAGCCCCGGGATGGTCCGGAACACATAAGAATTCCAATGATGCCCCCTTTCCAGGACAATTGGGTTGTTGTCTAGGGGAACCCTTTCCCCACCACAGAGAAGCCTCTTTATTTCCTCAAAGGTAATTTACCTCCCAAGGTGACACAGGGGACTTTCTGACCCTTTCTTTTGATGAAGAGACCAACGACCTCTCCTGTTCTGTCTCTCCCAGGGCTCCTGTTACCCCGTCATGCTCCATTCACTCATTCCACAAACATTCCCAGGACCTTCCTCAAAGACACAATTTCCTGTTTCTTCTCTTGAAACCCCACATGGTGAAAGAATTTCCCCACCTCATCAGAGTCTTTTCTAAGAATCAGCTCTTCAAATTAGGTGGCCAAAATATTGGAGCTTCAGCTTCAGCATCAGTCCAGTGAATAATCAGGATTAATTTCCTTTAGGATTGACTGGTTTGATCTCCTTGCTGTCCAACAGACTCTCAAGAGTCTTCTACAGCCCTACAGTTGAGCGCTCATCCTTCTTTATGGTCCAACTCTCACATCTGTAGGATGACTACTGTAGGTCAGACAAAAGTCTGGGCAGTGGAGTTGTGGCAAGAGCATGAAGCTGGATGGGGAGATATGGGTTCTCATCCCAGCTCTGCCCCTAAGAAGCTGAGTACTTTCAAAAATCCAGAACTAGCTGAACTAAAAGCACTGAATCAATAAACAGTATTTCAGTTCAGTTCAGTTCAGTCACTCAGTCATGTCTGTCTCCTTGCAACCCCATGGACTGCAGTACACCAGGCTTCTTTGTCCTTTACTATCTCCCAGAGCTTGCTGAAACATCCATTGAGTCAGTGATACCATCCTACCATTTCATCCTCTGTCGTCCCCTTCTCCTCCTGCCTTCAATCTTTCCCAGCCTCAGGGTCTTTTCCAATGAGTCAGTTCTTCAAATCAGGTGGCTAAAGTATTGGAGTTTCAGCTTGAATACTGTTGCTGCTGCTGCTGCTGCTAAGTCGCTTCAGTCATGTCCGACTCTGTGCGATCCCATAGACGGCAGCCCACCAGGCTCCGCCGTCCCTGGGATTCTCCAGGCAAGAACACTGGAGTGGGTTGCCATCTCCTTTTCCAGTGTGTGAAAGTGAAAAGTGAAAGTGAGGTCACTCAGTCGTATCCGACTGAGGGACCCCACGGACTGCAGCCCACCAGGCTCCTCCATCCATGGGATTTTCTAGGCAAGAGTACTGGAGTGGCTTGCCATTGCCTTCTCCGTGAATACTGTTACTAAACAGTATTTAGTAAGAGTTTATTATGCCTGTAAAAGTAGTTCACGAACCGGAAGGTTCGAAATTCAAAGACTGATGTGAAATGCAGGGGCGTGAATTTACAAGATGGCTTATAAAGTGAAAACGAGGAAGCTGACAGTGTTCACAGTGACTGGTGATTACAGTGGGTTTTCAGATGGCAGGGGACTGGTTTAGAGCGGTCATCTCATACCTTTTTTAGGAAAATGACTGAAGTTTTCTTTTATGATTGTCATTGGCATTAACAGGAAATAACCTAAAATTGCATTTTACTTACCTGCATGAAATAAGCTGGATTTTTGTTTTGCTTTCAGAGCCTATATGGTTTTATCTGCTCAGGGAATTCTCAAGTCCAGTCTCGATTTTATATTTAACAGTATCCACTCTGGGGCTTGGTATCTCCATTTCTCAAGGGAGGGCCTGAGTTAGATGATCTCCACGTTTTCATCCTGGCCCTGGCATTTTATGATGCTGAGGTCTGGGCTCAGGGAAGTGGAGATAAGAGTGTGACAGAAGCAAACACCAGTGCCCGTGATCTGAGCAGCCTCTTGCTGCCTGCAATGACACAGGTGATCTGCCCATGGCTGCTCCCTGCAGGGATGAAAGACGCCTCTCAGCCAGCACAGGGCTGCGTGGTCACGCCCAGATGGCCATGCCCAAACACACACACCATGCATGTGTCCATGCTTGCGTGCTTGCATGCATGCGCACCCTCGTGCACACACACACTGCCCAGTGCTGCATGCTACAAAGCACCTCCAAGTCAGGGGACACACCTCCTTCTGGCTGGGTACTGGGCATCATGCTGGCCCATAAGCTGGGTCTTCCCTTCCATCCTAGTGTCATTGAGAGATTCAAGTCACATATCAGAATAAGTTTTCCAAATATTATTTTCCGATAGAGCTTTGGAAAACAAACATATGTGCCTAACTGCAGGCTGAGGGTTGCCCATATTAAGGCTGAGAGGCCGTGTGGTACAGTGGTTACCACCCAAGCACTGGAGTCACCCTGCCTAGGTTGTGCCCAGCTTTTCTAACTTCCTAGCTGTGTGACCTCAAGCAAGTCATTTAACGTCTCCGTGCCTGCGATACTTATCCATGAGCAGGCATGATAGTGGTAGTATCTACCTCATAAGCTTAAAGTGTGTCAACATGAGTGCGTGATCTTTAGTCTGTGCTCCATAAGGGAGTCCATCATCCACTACTAAAATTAGGCACTGACCCTCTGTGTTGATCTGAATCAGAACGAAACAAAAAGGACTTTCTTGATGGTCCAGTGGCTAAGACTCTGGGTTCTCAATGCAGGGGGTGCAGGTTTGATCCCTGGTCAGGAAACCAGATCCCACATGCCGAAACCAAGAGTTTGCACACCTCAACTAAAGATGCTGCAAGTGACAACAAAGATCAAAGATCCCTCATGCCACCACTAAATCCGGGTGCAGCCAAATACATAAATAAATGTTATTTTTTTTAAACACAGATGATAGCTTTTTTAATAATTTTTTTTAATTTTTAAAGGAAAAAAGAGAGGATCCCAGTTAACAGAATAGTAAGAATGTAAAAAAAAAGACATGTTTTATTTTTAATTATAACTTTACCACGCTAAGTATTTTTACGCATATGGGTTTTGTTTCAGGAGTGTTGTTTTTTGGCTGTACCACACAGCACGTGGGATCTCAGTTCCCTGACGAAGGATTGAACTTGGCCTCCCTGCAATGGAAGCTCGGCGTCTTAACCACTCACTGGACTGCCAGGGAAGTCCCTATGCATGCTTTATTTGCATTACATGACCTTTTGATTATGGTGCCATTTCTTGTTGCTTTGTGATTTAGAGTTTTAAAACATTTAATGTCCTTGAAAAAATGCTCAGTTCACAACATTTGCAGGGTTGCTGCGACACATGATGGCTGAAGCAGGCAGGAGTCCTGGGGGGGCTGGCATCCTGCGCCCACTTTGGGCAGGAGCTAAAGTGGGCAGGGGATTCGAGTGGGGACTTGGCCCAGGGGCTGCGGGCTCATCCCTAGCACTGGCTCCAGGAGGAATGGAGGGTCAGAGAGGCAAGTGGGTGGGGGGGTGGGGGGGGGTCAAGGAGATGGAGAGGGGCCAGGGGACAGAGAGAAGACAGGACACCAAGAAACTGGAGAAGGAGGCCAGGTAAGAAAACAGATCACGCCAGCCTGAAAACAACTCCAGTATTTACAGAGTTAATCCCTTCTAAGTCAGCTAAGGTGGGTGGACGGAGAAGGCAATGGCAAGCCACTCCAGTACTATTGCCTAGAAAATCCCATGGACGGAGGAGCCTGGTAGGCTGCAGTCCGTGGGGTCGCTAAGGGTCGGACACGACTGAGCGACTTCACTTTCACTTTTCACTTTCCACTTTCACACATTGGAGAAGGAAATGGCAACCCACTCCAGTGTTCTTGCCTGGAGAATCCCAGGGACGGGGGAGCCTGGTGGGCTTCCGTCTATGGGGTCACACAGAGTCGGACACGACTGAAGTGACTTAGCAGTAGCAGCAGCAAGGTGGGTGGATGAGGCTTGTTGGGATTGAACTGGGCACTTACTGAAGAGCAAATTTCCCAGGCTGCTCTCTGATCCTCAGAGCAGCCTTGGGAGGGTAGGAAGCTGCCTGTGCAAGACAGAAGCAGGCTGGGTCCTCCCACAGCCTGCTGGTGGCCAGTAAGCTCACACAGTCACCAAAGACGGCCATTCCACGGGCCTGTGGCCCAGGACCCAGCAAATCCTCTCGTTCCTGCTGTAGAGAAACACACACTGACGACTACAGGGAGATGGCCAGGGGTGTCAAATGCAGCACTGGAAACTGGAAACAGAAAATGTAAATGTCATTATTGTGTACACCATAGATTTGACTTAAGGCTTCCCTGGGGCTCAGCCATAAAGAATCCGTCTGCAATGCAGGAGACTTCCCTGGGTCAGGAAGATCCCCTGGAGGAAGGCATGGCAACCGACTGCTGTATTCTTGCCCGGAGAATCCCATGGGCAGAGGAGCCTGTGGGCTACGGTCCATAGGGTTGCAGAGAGTCAGACACAACTCTTTGAAGTGACTGAGCATGCGCACACACACATATTTGACTTGGGTGCTTATAGAAATCTATAATTACGTGGAGAAAGGCCTGAAAGGATCTTATATCACACTGACAAGAATGATTATCCCTGGGAGGGGGGCTGGGTTTGGGGTGATTGAAGTGGGATCTCTGTAATATTTTACTTTTTTTTGAGATTTGTGGGATCTCAGCTCCCCAACCAGGGATGGAATCAGGGCCCTCAGCTGTAAGAGTGCCATGTCCTCACCAGTGGAATGCCAGGGAATCCCCTTACTTTAACTGAGAGGACGTTTTTGTGTATTGCTTATTTGACTTAAACTAACTTAAAAAATTAAAAGACATAGAGCAAATTTATCCAGAGGGAGGAGGGATTTGGGCAAGAATAAGAGAAAATCTGGTATTGACCGGAGTTGGAGAGAAGAGAGGTTTGGAAGTGAATGTGGAGCCATGAGATGGTAGGGAGAAAGGTGGGCGAAGAGAATACTCCAGACTCCTTAGTGTAGGACACGTAATATAACTGGTCCTCTGACTCCTCTTCCAGGCTGTTCAGCAAAGACTTAAATAGTTTTTCAATTTGTTTTTGGACGTTGGGTCTTTCTCTCAAAGGTGAAACTGAGATTGACCACAAGACAGACTGATTTTGGGTTACAATTTACTTGGCAAATATTTACGGGAACTTTCTCTGGTGGAAGTGCGCTGGGCCCTAGACAAAGGGGCGTTAGGAAGAGCTCCACGGTGGCCTCTGCTATGTTGAGACAAGTCACGCAATGAGGCAGAAACTCGGGGCCACGGGAGCAGAAAGTAGGGAATATTGGTTCTGCCCCAGAGTCATGACAGCCTCATGGAGGGATGAAGCCTCAACACAGATGTAGGAACATTCCAGAGAGAAGAATTAGAAAAGTGCATCTCAGGCTATGATGGTTGTGATGGGTGGGCTTCTTCCCAAAGTTCAAGGTTGCCGTCTGTGGGCCTGGAAGAGTCCCAGAGAGGGAGCTCTCCAGTGGCCAGTGCCGACAGCGCCCCCTGGTGGAATCATTTACTCGGCATTCTCTCCACGCTAGGAATTCCCCAACAGGCTGAGAACAAGCCTTGGAGCTGGAAATCCCTGCATCCCTTGCCAAGAACAGCTGGCATCGGCATCGTGGGCCTCCAGATGTGAGGCCCTACTTACTGTAACCCAGCTGGACACTATGGGGCCACCCCGACCTCTGCCTGCCCCTTGTCTGTGGAAAGACTTTAGCCTCCAGGCCTTCCCCCAGTTTCAAAGAATATATTTAATCAAGAAGTGAGGGAAATGCAGAAGCAAAGAAAAATAAGACAAAACAGTAATAGTTTAGCCCTCGAACAAAGTCAAGGACCTTTTTAGTTCCCCTTCAAGCTAGAGGTCATCCTCTGAGCCATGTCCTTTGCGCTGTTTTGCAAGACTGAGACCCCCACCAGGTGGAAGAAGGTAACTATCTGCTGCCCACAAGCATGTAGACCCCAGACAGATTGAAACCTGAAGGCTGATGATGTTCGTTCGGGTTACCTCACCACCAAGCAATCAGAAGAATGTCCACGAGCTGACCATACACCCTACAACCCTCTCCTCAGCACGTAGCCTCTTCCTCTTCTCCCTGTGTAATTTCCAAGCAAAATCCTAGGAGTTGGTGCTCTGGGACAAGCACCACCTTCTCCCCAGGGTTGCCAGTTTACTCAATAAAGCCATCTTTCCTTTTTGTCTCACATGTATCTCTCAGTATTGGATTACTGAGCAACGAGTGGCTGAACCTGAGTTCAAGAACAACAGAACACTCCAAATAGTCAGGAACATACTCGGACCCTATTCCATCATCTGGGAAAGTGGCGTTACTGTAGTGCTCACCACGGGTGGCTGGTGAGGGCTGACTAAGCACACACACGAGAAGCGGGCCGGTGGGGAACTCACTTCAACCAGCAAAGAAATCTTAATGGAAAGGAGGCTTCCGCTGAGTCAGGCTCTATGGGGCCCCCTTCCCTCTGTGTGAGGGAGGGCCTGCACCCCTTTCTTCCCCTTTCCCACCCCACCCCTTTTCCCAGCCGATCCCAGAAAATGTGCTCCCAACAAGATGTATCAACCGCAGGGTGCAGCCTGGAAATGCAGCTTAGATCCCCTTTGTTGGTTTCCAGCAAATTAAAATTTATCTCTCAGGGAGGAAATGAGGGGGTTGGATTTTTTTTTTTTTTCTTCCTCCTTAATGGGCCCTGATGAAGGAAATGAATGCGGGGGAAGGGATCAGAAATACGATCCACCTCTCGCTGGCTCAGAAAGGTCTGGGGGCTCCCTGCACCCTCAGAGGGGGCAGCTGGGCACAGTGTGTTTTATTATATAATTAACCTTGACCCTTCTGGGTTCAAAGAGAGAGGTTAGTTGGAAATAAATCAATAGTCTGGTCTGGTCACTTCAAAGGCTTCAGGACCCGCTGGAAAATTCCATGTTGGTTCAGTGTGTAAATTGGAGTAGGGTGTGCAATTCTTTTTGAAAGGTTGTGGGGTGGTTAGGTCTAAAATTGAAATGAATTGTGTATCCGCTTCCTTTAATCAAGCAATCAGGAGTCTTTATTGTTTTTCTTGGTTGGGGCGGGCAGTGGGTGGGAAGGCCTGGGAGAAAATATAGTGTGACCTCTACGTAACCACTGGGCCCAGCGCTAGGACAATAGGCAACTCTCCAAGCTTAGGAAGCCCAGCTCCTCACCAGCAGGGCTCGGCCCTGGCTTCCAACAGGTCTGGGATTCTTGGACTCACTGAACCATCACCAATCATAATACACAGCAATTTTTGAGTGCTTGCTATGGGCCAGGTGCCAGAGATTTTCCAGTTGTTTTCTCATTTGAGTCTTGTAACAACCCAAGTAGATAAGTACCATTATTATCTCTATTACAAATAAAGACATTGAGCTTCCGAGGGGCTAAAGAGCAGGTCCAAAGCCACTGTGAGGTTTTCAAATTCTGTTCCAACGTTATGGCTCAAGGGATGAAAAGAAAAGCCAAGGAAGGGTGGCAAATGACCCAACTTCCCCTGAAGTTGTTGGAAGGTGAACGGAGCTGGTTTCTCTTCTAGTCTCTCTTGGCTTCATCTCCAGTTTGCCTTTCATCTCTCTTCCTCCCTTCTCTTTGTCTTTTCTTTCTTCCTCCGTCCCTCTTTGTTTCCCAGGCGGCACAGTGGTAAAGAATCTGTCTGCCCAAGCAGGAGACACAGGAGATGCGGGTTTGACCCCTGGGTCGGGAAGATCCCCTGGAGAAGGAAACGGCAACCCACTCCAGCATTCTTGCCTGGGAAATCCCCTGGACAGAGGAGGCTGACGGGCTACAGTCCGCGGGTTCGGATTGAGCAACTGAACACACACCCCCGCCCTCTTTGCTTTCCTGCTTTCTCTGCACAAGTGTTTATTAAGTACTTAGTGCTGCTCCGTAGCAGCACCAGCAGATCACAGAGAGATAAGAAACCACGCCTGTTTTTAGGACGCTCACATCCTGAATTCTCCGAGCAGGCGTGAGCGGCACATGTCATGTGTATTTTATGCTACAGAAGGAACTAGTTCTGTGTGAGGATGTGGAGGAAGAGCAAAGGCAGGAAAGGAGAGGATCAGGGAGGACTGGGAGGAGATCATGTTTGGAAGGATCTGGAAAGAAGAGATGGTTGAACAGTCTCACTGCAGGCTGAAGGGACAGCGTGCAGAAAGGGCCTGGAGGCACCATGGCACAGCGTGTTCCAGAGAAGCCAGGAGCCTAGCTTGGAGGACTGAAGTGGATGACAGGTGGCAAAGCAGGCTCTGTTCTGAATAATTATAGTAACAGGAAGCACAGTCCTGGCTGCTTTACTGCTCACAACAACCCGTGAAGCCTGTCCTGTGCTTCTCCAGTTTATAGACGAGGAACCGACGGTGCCACTGGGCCACAGCCAGACATTGGCTGAGTGGGGATTATACACTTGAGCCCATGCTCTTAACCCCTGGATGACACTGCCTCCTGTGAGGGAGGCGTGAATGCCAGGCGAAAGGCCCTGGACTGTTCAGGGGTCAGTGGGGAGCTCGTGAGGCTCCTCACTCAACTCGCATTAGCCGACATGCCCACCCCCACCCTCCTCTTCAGGGCCTCCCATCCCTGCACCTCTCCTCAACATTCAAAAAGAAAATCTTCATTTCAGTCCATTTAGACCACATCTCCCTTCAAGCCTGCCCCCACCAATTTACAGATAACAATCAGCAACCAGCATGGGCTTTGCACAAGGAGGCCCAGGTTCAGGCCCCAGTTCCACCACCTCACTTCTCTGGGCCTCGATTTCCTTATCTGGTAAATGGGAGGATGACAGTAAGTCCAGCTCTGCTTGCTGCAAAGCTGTTGAGAAGGCTCCAAGGAGGTGTTCTAGAAATGCCACCAGAAGTAATAACAGAGAACTCGTCCTTATCAGCAGGGCACCAAGGACTCCATAGCACCCCTTTCCATTTCCCGAGGAAGCTCCAGGCTCTCTGGCTTTCTCACTAGTTCCCTTCCCACCTGGAAAGCCATGTAAAGTTTTCCTCAAACACATCAACCATGTAAAAACATATGCTCTGGAGATTTAGTAGTCATTAATTCATACATTTATTGAGCATCTATTAAGTGCTAGGTCTCCTGCAGCAAATGACCTTCTGGCTGCTCCGTGATCTTACCGTGTTCATTGCTTACCCTTTGCCTTCAGCCTTGGGTATCCCTGCCCTCTTCTCCACTTGTCTTTGAAGTCTTCCTTAATTCTGGCCTGCAATGAATCATGTTTTCTTCTGCTTTCCCAGCTTGCCAGTGCCCATCCAAGCCAGTACCTGGATAAGTTGAAGTTGTCTTAATTCAAGCCCATACTGTCTGGTCACTGAGAGCTAGGTCTGTCTCTCCAGTGTGGGGCTGAGCTTAGCTGCTAGCTTCCATCAAGCGAGGGTTGACAGGCTTTCTTTCCTGTAGCTGTAATTCTCTCCATATCCACAGGGGGACAGCAAACCTCGCCGGTCACAACCTTTCTCCCTGGAGCTGAGACACTGCAGGCCGGGATGCTTCCTCCAGAGGCTCCCCTCCGTTCCACGCAGGCAATGCCAGACGCAGAGGTCCTCTCCTTTATCTCACTCACCCTCACTCGCTTTGTTCTGCCCACTTTCTCTGCCTGTAAGAATGAGATCATCTGAACACTTACACTGAACTCTTGGCTAATATGAATTCATTGGGTGCAATCAGAGTATACAAACCAATCCCTGTAATACTTCTTTGTGGGAGGGCCTGGGTCTAGATGGCCCACTCCCTGACTCTAGCCTGAACTCATCGTTGGTTGCTCCAACTCCCCCATTCCTGCTGCCAGTCCAGCTTCTCCCGACCCCTGCTGCCCCACACCTGTCCTGAGCAGGAGGACCACTCTCCTCACTGCCTGCCCCCAGGTCCATGCTCACACATCCCCAAGCCCCATTCTCCCCAGGACCCAGGCTCCCCATCAACTGTAGCCCAATTAGGTTTAGTGCAAAGGGCTCCTGGACTCCAGCCCTGGCCCTGCCTCTAACTTCTCTGTGAACCTGAGCGATTCCTGCTCCTCCTGGCTCTCGGTTGTCTTCTCTGTCTCATGAAGGGGTCAGTGGTCCCTCCCTGCTCTGTCATTCTGGGGACCACCATCCCTGGTGGGTGGGGATCTCAGGCCGGCACCAGCTCTCCCTGGCCCCTCAGCCCTCGCTGCCCTGAGGGAGCTAGCCGTGGAGAAGGCCCTTGCTAGGTGTTCATAGAGGCCTGGGCTTCCCTGCCTGTGACCTCAGGACTGGCCCTTCAAGCCTGATCTTCACTAATCATAGGGATGAGACCTACAAACATGGCTTGGCTAGGAGTCGGGAGCACTGCTTGTCTTCCTCCAGCCCCTCCCATCATACCCCAGAGCCTCCGGGAGGAGCCTTCCTGCTGCCCATCCTCCCAGCTCACACTTGTTCTCCACCCACCCCTCCAGTGGTCAAAGACCTGTGGTCAAAGAGGCCCGCAACATCTCTGACTCCACTCCCATCCAAAGGCGGAGTCTAACTGCCCTCCCTGGAATACAATGGCCTCAGTGACCTGTTTCTCAGGGAGAGAACATGGCAGTGATGCTGCGGGAGGTCCAGGGCTAGGTTCTAAATTTCCTAGCAGTTTCCGCCTGGTTCTGGCTCTCAGGAGCCCTGGGTCCCCGCCACCAGGCTGTGAGTCAGCCCAGGCACATGGAGAGGCCACATGTAGGCGCTGAGGCTGACAGCCAGCATCAGCCACCAGACGCGAGCAAGCCTTCAAATGATTCCAGCCCTGGGGCTTCAGGCTGCCACAGCCGATACGCAGTGGAGCAGAGACAGCTCTCCATGCTGGGGCCCGGTCCAAACTGCAGATGTGTGTACAAAAGAAATGTTAGGGTAAACCTCTAACATGTGGGGTGGTTTGTTACAGAGCATTAGGTAACTGGAGCAAACTTAAGCCCTGGCTGCTGCTGATTTCTGCTCAAACACGTATGTGTGCGTGTGTGTGTCTCTGTGTGTGTGTGTGCAGGTATTCAGCCAGAGGCCACTGGATCATTTGAGATCTCAGGACCTAGATTCCAGCTGGGCCACTCAGCTGAGAGCAATTTCTGCTAAACTTCCTAGTTGGAACCCTGCTTCTCCCTTTACCTCAGTTCAAGGTCTTGTTAGAACAGACCCTTCCTTTATTTGCATGTGATTTGTGTGCAATTTGCATATATCTACACGAGTCATATTAGGTGGTTTTTAAAGGTTTCTGGGTCCCTCCCTGGGGGGAGGTACTAGCATCTTGGACCGTTGGAGGGACAGGAGCACTGGAGGCTACGTGGTCTGCTCTCTTATCCCTTCACGTCTGCTCCTCCATATGACCCCCCATAACCTCCCCAGGTGGTCCTTGGATGGCTGAAGTTGATGAAGAATTTCTGTGTTTCTGGAGTTCTGTGTAAAGAAAAGGCAAGGTATTATTTCTATATTTGGGCTTAGTTCTTTCCTCTGGGAAAATCAAGACAAGTCAACCCCTTCTCCCCAAGACCCATGACGGTACCATGTGGCCTCAGGCTTCTCTCTCAGCTCAGCATCCACTGCACCATCACTGTCTGTGGCCAGACCTTGGCCCCAACCACCCCCGCAGCCGTCTTCCGGAGGTGCCAGGCCAAGGGCTTTCAGATGTTTCTTTTAGAAGCAGTACCCTGTTTTCTAATGAAAATCTCATGCAGAGCTCAACTTGGAAGACAACAAAAAGTCAAGCAGCTCTCTGTGTGAGTGGGCAAGGAGGCTCCCGCAGACCCTCTAGCCACAGCTGGGGAACTCAGCTTGCCATCGCTGTCCTCGTTTGTTCCTCTCAAAAGATGCCTCTGGGTATAGAGTCCAGCCCTCCAGACTTGCAGTCTCCCAGAGGTGAGCCCTGTTTTTCCAGTTCAGCAACAGAGGGGACATTGACAGTCTAAGCAGTTGCGTTACACCATTGCCTCTTACTAAGCTTGAGGCCCACTGAGACCTCCAGATCTTCTTTTTTAATTTTTTGGCCTTGCTGTGCGGCACGTGGGAGCCAGGGACCAGAGATCAAACCTGTACCTCCTGCACTGGAAGGGTTGCGTCTTAACCATTGACCTCTAAGGAAGCCCTGAGACCTCCAGATCTTTGTCAGCATGACACTTTTAAGGCTAGTCTCTCTTGGCCTGTTCTCAGACTCAGCAGCTTCCAGAGTTTGGACTGAAGAGGGCACAGGGAGGAACGGAGAGGCCTGACCAAGGGTCTGGCTGTGTGTCCTGAAAAGACTCAGCCAGTCAGGGCCCCAGTCTCCTCAGCTTTAGGATGGGAAGTAAGACGGTCCCTCCTCATACACAAGGCAGAAAAAAGCACATAGCTGGAATTTCTCTGGTGGTCCAGGGGCTAAGACTCATGAGCTCCCAGTGCAGGGGCCCTGGGTTCGAGCCCCAGTCAGGGAACTAGATCCCACGTGCCACAACTAAAGATCTCGCAGGCCACCACGAAGACTGAAGATCTCGCATGCTGCAACCAAGACCTGGGGCAGCCAAAGTAATTAACTGAGTATATTTAAAAGTACCTAGCCTGGCCTGGCCGCTGGCTCAGTACTGGTGGTCTGTCACCATTTGGTGGAAGGACTGGTCTCGGATCCCTTCCTGCCAGCTAGGGAGGCATGAGCCGCGGTCAGAATGCAAACTCTGGAACCAGGCCACCTGGCCGGGATGCAAACTGATCTCGGCCACCCTGCCAAGATGGGCCGTGTGGGATATAAAAGTTTTCCTTCATTTCTCATTCTCTCTCGGTTTCATCATCTGAGAGGAGACGGTGACAACTAGAACATCAAACCCCCTCCCGCCCGCCCAGGGAGACTGAGAACCTACATGACCTCCCCACCCGCGAAGACCCAGCAGGCAGAGCTCCGGTAAGGAATACCCAGGGGTCCGCTGTTATCACCCTGGGCTCTGACCCTGTCAGGGTCCACTGGATTGCCCCATCACCCAGCACTCCCACCCCTCCCCTCGGACCTGACACAGGCACCCAAACACGCAAGATTCACTTTGGCAACAGGACTTTTATTCAGTCAAAATGAGTGTGACAAACCCAAGACGGGCCAGGTGGCTCCATCCGTCCTCCCGCATGCCCACCCTTCCCCAGGGAGTGGGGGTTCCGGGAGGAAGGGGGTGTGGAGACGACGCTGCAGGGACCAAGGGGCACTGCCTTGGAGGTCTGAGGCACCCTGGGCTCAGGCCCAGCACCGGGGAGAAGGGACAACGCCCTTCCCCAAATCCACATGGACGAAGACTTCAGTCTTTCAGGAAAACACCATCAAGTGTACCTCCTTCAGCTAATTCACTAAAGTTTGGGGTGGGGAGTCCCTAGAGGGTTGGGAGTCAGGGACTTTATGGTCTAATCTCATACTTAAGGAATACAGTTTTTTTTTTTTTTCTTTAAAACAAAATTTTTCTATTTAAAAAAATGTTTGCATGTAACCAAAAATACGTATTTGTTTCCTTTTTTCTTTAACTAAGTCTTTCGAAGAACACAAAAGAGAAACAAGAAATCACAAGAACATAAATCCTTAAACACACCTCGTATAAAAATAGTTTCCGGCCATATCTGCTGACAGTGGTTGTTCCACTGCCCAGGGGGGTGGGTCAAGCTGGCAGTGCCCCAGGCAACAGAGGGCTGGGGACCCCCCCAAACATGCACACACAGTACATTCCAGGGGCCAGTCTGCTCCAGCGGCTCTGTGGGCAGGACAGGGGGCAGGCAGGCTGCGGTGACGGCCCACCCTCCCAAGGCCCAGGTACAGAGAGGGTCCTTGGGGTCCCAGTCAAGGATGAGTTGGCTGAGAGGGTCAAAACGGGAGTGGATAGGCCGACGAGACGGAGCACCAGTAGGGTGCTGAGAAGCGGCTAGTCTGGAGCAACGATTCACACTCCCAGGAACAAATTTTCCTCTTATTTTTGGCTTTTTTTTTTTTTCACATTTTCTTTGACCAATTCCATCTTTCTTTCTGCAGGCCCCAAGAGACCCACCCTTGCTGAGGAGCCAGGAAGGACGGTCCAGTGATACAACACAGGCCTGAGAGCCAGCGAACTTCGAGGTAGACATTTCACACCTGGAAATGGGGAAGTGCTTTTTTTTTCTTCTTCTTTTTTTTTTAAACTCTGGGCAATAATGTGGGGAGGGAGAAGGGGTGCCCCTAAAGGGGCTTGAGGTAGGAGTGCATTCGGGGTTCTGTGGGGCAAGGGGCTGAGGCCACGGCCCCACTCCCCCGAGGACATTCATTCCGGCTGAGGTAGGTGCTGAAAGCCAAAACAGCAAAGCTCCATCCTGAGAAAACAAGGTCGCGGAGGGTGACAGTGTCAGGCGTCCAGTCACAGCAGGGGCATATTTTTGGAGTCTAATTCCCCTTCTTCTCTCTTCTCTTTCTCTCTCGCTCTTTTTTTTTTTTAAGTTTGTTCTTTTTTTTTAAAGGAAAACATTAGTTCAGTTCCAAGTCATGTGGGTACAAGCAGAGGTGAAGGGGGGCCTTGGCCCAAGGCAGAGGCTCCTGCAGGAACCCCTCGGGGTCCTTGGAGGGGTTTTTGTTGAGGCTACTGCAAGTCTTGAGAATTGGAGGATCAGTCGGGACAGAAGCGCCTGGGAAGCCCCTACGTGAATCCCACATGACAGGAGAAATCTTGCCTTTGACCTGAGAATGGGGGGTTGCTCCCTGCAGAGCCTGCCGGACACCAGCTACAGCCCCAAGGGAGCTGGCTGGGCAGCTGGTCCTTCACTCGGGAGGCCAGGGCCTACGTCCTGGGGTGGCAGGGCCTCTGACGGCATCTCCTCCAGGAGGCTGAACCCCTGAAGTGGCAGCATGGAGAGCTGGGTTTCCTCACACAGGGCAGGGGCCTCGGGGTCCTGCTGGGGAAAGGGTGAGTCACACAGGCCTCAGCAAGGGGGCCAGAGGCCCACGAGCCCCAAGTCAGAGGGTCAGGCGCTGGAACCCATTCCACTCGGGGGTTAGGTCTCCAGGCCTCCCTGCCTGACCTGGGGGCACAGAGAGATGCTCTGTGTCTTGCAGCTTGGCAGAGGCTGGTGACTGAGGCCTGTGGCCAAGGCAAGGAGGGCGCGGCCTAAAGCGGGGGCTGGCTCAGGCAGGGGCACTCACTGTGGGCCTCGGGTGAGGCTGCGCAGCTCCTTCTCGGGGGAATAGCTGCTCCAGTTCCTTCACGTCCACACGCTTCCCGTCTCGGCCCAGCTGGGCCCGCTCTGCCCGTCCCGCCCCATTCAGTGCCACGATGCCAGGGTCCCTCTGGCTCCGGGGGCCCAGAGGAGGGGAGAGCTGGTTTTCCACATCCTTGCACAAGAGGACCCTAGGGGATGAGCCAAGAGTTAGGAGCAGGGATGTGGGAGTGGCAAGAACACAAGACAGTGGGCCCCAAGCTGCCCCTCCCGTGTGGCTCCCCTGCTCCACGCCTGCCCGCCCCATGCCGGCCCAGGCCCCTCTCCCCGGCCCAGGACCCACCTGCCCCTTTGGCCAAATAAGAGGAAGAGGACGCAGAAGATGATGCAGGTGACCCCGATGTGGATGCCGATGACGATGCCCGTGGTGGACGTCTGGTTGGTGGCCTCCTCCTTCCGACAGTCACATGGTGGGCTCAGGGCTGGGGGGTAGAAGCAGGGGCAGGTTGGGGGCTGTGGCTCCCAGACATCCAGGCTTCGTGGGTTACTTCTCCCGCAGCTGCTCCTACCCCTAGTCCACATGACCTTTGCCCTTGTCTATGGGGTCCCAGCCCCACCTTTTTGGTTCTTTTTACCAATGATTGAACACTAACTTGGTGCCAAATACTAGGAATAACAGTTTACGTGGACCATTTCATCCTCTAGACACTTCTACAAAGGTATTACTATCTCTGTTTTCTGAAGGACAAAATGGGGGCTCAGAGAGGTTAAGTAACTTACCCAAGGTCACACAGATAAGCGTCAAACTCAGGTCTAAGCCTGTGTTCTCCAGCTGTTCGTGTACTGTTTGACCCTCCTGCTTTCCCTGGATGCCTGCCCCCCGCCCCCCCACTCAGCTTCTGGCCTCCCTTCCTGAGGGCCAGTCTTTGGCCAGACCCACGCCCACCCCTCACCTGTCCTCTCAGCTGCTCCCCTCAGAGACACGAAGCGGACTGTAGCATTGCCGTCACCATGCTGGTTGTAGGCGAGCAGCTTCACCTCATACACTGCAGTGGGGTCTGAGGCGAAGGGCAGGTTGCTGAGGGACCGCCCCAGGCCCCACCAGGCAAAGGCGTCCCCAGGGTGAACTGGAGAAGACCTCTGGGAACCGCCTGCTGGCACCAGGCACCGCACCCCTGCCCAGCACCCCAAGCCCCGGGCCACATCCGCCTCACCGAGCTGGCTGAGGTTGTAGGAGGAGACAGTTCCCGGCAGCAGGATGGGGCCAGTGAAGGAGGCCTTGCTTGCTGGGCGGTAAAACAGCTTGAAGCCACCCTCATGCTGGGCCAGCCGGGGCCAGGGCTCCCACAGCAGCTGCAGGGTGGAGCTGCCCAGGACCCGCACTGACAGTGGCGGTGGGGCGGGGGCTGTGGGCGGAGAAGGAGGCTGAGATGTGAGGGCCTGGTGGTCATCAAAGCTCTTCCCTTCCACTTGTCACCTATGCCCCAGACCCCACTGCCCTCAAGAGCCGGGCTGCTCTCTGACTCTAACCCAGGGCCTCTGCTTGCTCAAAGAGCACCTTCGCATGAATTATCAACAGAAAAGGACACCCCTTCTTCCAGGCAGACCCAGCCCCCTCTCAGCCCCAGGGCGAAGCAATTTGTGCAGTGCACAACCTGAGCCACGGTGCACGGGGAGGGGGGGTGTGTGTCTACCTAATCCCCTGGGGCTTTGTCCACATCCAGACCTCACCTTCACCTAGAGTGCTGGCCAGGGTGGGGGCGGAGGCTGAGCTGGCTCCCCGGGGCGTGTAGGCTTTGATGTAGAAGCTGTAGGCAGTGGAAGGCTCCAGGTCGCTCACCAGATGCTGGAAGGTGCTCTTGCTAACTGCTTCCTGGTACTCCAGCTCCGGGGGGTCTGGGGAGGCCAGGGCGGGGCAGGCAGTGAAGCGGCAGGAGAGAATCCCGCCCACGCTGGGGAAACGAGGGCGGCCGCCAGGGGGCCGTGCAGAGGAGGAGGGGAAGGTGTCGGGTCAGGAGGGTCAGGACGCGTGGGGCTGCGGGGAAGAGAGCCCGGGAGTAAGAGGAAGGCGCTGCAGAGGCAGCCTTGCCCTCCGGGGCCCCACCCACCGGCAGCCTTCCTGATGTGTAGGACGTAGCCGATGATCTCCCTGGTGTTCACCAGGGGCTCGGTCCAGGACACGCGGACCTCGGTGGAGGACACGGAGACCGCCTGCACGTTGAGGGGGGGCCCGGGCAGCCCCTCGGCCCACAGCACGGTCAGCCTGGCGCTGGCTTGAGAGGAGCCGGCGCTGTTCTCGGCCACGCACTGGTAAATGGCCTCATCTTCCGGGCCGATTCCAGAAATGGTCAGGGTGCTGCAGCGGGAGGGAGAGCCTCAGACCCCCTCCTCCTCCCGGACTCTCCCCGGGGGTGGGCCACGTCTCCCCATTTGAAGGATGGAGAAACAGCCCCTCCAGAAGGCAACGACAGGCTTGTCTGAGGTCTCTCAGCCAGTTAGGGGCAGACCTGGGACTCAAACCCAAGTCTCCAGACCCCCAGTTTAGCCTTCTTCCCTAGCAGGAGGTGTAGGCCTGCCTGGACCACTCATCCGAGACCCCTTTCCCCGGTTCCTCCCCAGGCCCCACTCCCGCACACACGCCCGCACGTGCCTGTTGTTATTCTTGAGCCTGACATGGCCTCCGGGCCCCAGCACCTGTCCATTCTTCAACCACGTCACGTGAGGAGGTGGCTCACCCTGGGCTTGGCAGGTGAACATGGCTGTGGTCCCAGCCGGCCTGGAGATGGACTGGGGGTGCTGGACAAACTCTGCCGGGGCTGGGGTCGGGGTGGGGGCACGGAGAAACGTGAGGGGTCGGGGGAGACACAGGGGACACCTCTGAGCGAGGGGATGAGGAGGGTGAGAGGGCGGGGCCAGAGACCTGCAGGTGACCCGGTGGGCGGGGAGACTCCTCCAGGTGGGGCCCACCCTCCAGGAAATGGCAGCCCTCACCTCCCTCCGCCCCAGAGAGGCAGACCCAAGAGAGGACTCCATTTCAATGACTATTTAAAAGACTGACATTTGTATCCGAAAGCAATCAAGCTGAGCTCCCTGTTCAGGAAATTGTTAAATAAATAAATGTGCTAATAGGTTTGGCTGCACCTTGAAGGCGGTAATGACGGGGAGATGGATGAGCTCTCAGCACTGGCTCCCCTCACCCCTACATTCTGTTCCACTCTCCTCCAATCCCAAACCTCGAGCTTCCATTAACACCCGAGAAATGAAATGCTCCATCACTTTCATTTGGACAGATTAACGGCACATGGAATGCTAAACAAACAGGCATTTAAGTTCCTAATTCTGCTCTCTCCCATCTCTTCCCCAGCTCTCCAGGAGGGAACAACCACAGAAACCACCCCCCCCACCCCCGAGAATGGAATGCCAAGCCCAGTTCACAGAGACAGCTGAGTCCCAGGGCAGGAGGATGGACAGAATGACCTGGTCAATTGCAGAGGGCCCGCACACTTCAGGCGTGGAGTATGTGTGTGTGTGTTTGCGTGTGTGGAGGGAGCCGAGGTGTGAGAGTGTGAAATGACAAACATGCTGAGAGCGTGTGTGCAGGTGTGAGCATGGAAGTGCCACATGTGTGAATGAGAACAGCATGTGATGGGAGGGGACCCAGGGAGGGGGATGGCACAAGTTGGGGAGACCCGCTGAGATTACAAGGTGGAAATGACTGGGGGATGATGGCCCCTGGAAGATGCCCTTCCCTTCCCAACACATAAATGTTGGGAAGGAGAGACGAGCTGCTGTCTTTGGCCGGGCTGGGGCCCTGGAGAGGGGCAGGGGCAAGGTTAGAGTGAGGATAGGAACATGGGCGAGTATAAGGCCCTGGGCTTGGGCAGGATGGGGCAGGTGGAGGGGCAGTGCGGGGGCTGGGGGTGGGGGGGAGTCCGTACCTTGCACCACCAGCCGGCCCTGGGCTGTTCTCCTCACCCGGGTGCCGGGCCTGTTGGCTGCACAGACGTACACGCCTGAGTGCTGTACGGTTACGTCTGAGATGATGAGGTTCCCCGTGCCCAGCACCTGGATGCCCTCCACCCCAATGGGGCGGCCATCTAAAGAGGAAGGGAGGGTCAGGGAGGGAGGTGGCCAGGAACGTCCCAACTTGACCACCATCAGTCCTCCAGGGAGCCCCTGTCTTTGCCTCTGACTCTTCTCTCCAAGCATCATGGCATGCTGGAGGTGGCAGGGCAGCACAGGAAACTCTTGCCTGGCAGTAGGGAACTGGGTCCTAATCCTAGCATTGTCACCACCTCTCTGGTGACCTTCAAGTCCCCTCCCCCTAGTTTCTCAAACAGGAAAGTAAGGCCTTACATGGACATTTCCCAGCGTGATTTGTCTCTCCTCGAGCAAAGTTCCTCGATCAAATATCCATTCTGCTCCTTGACTATCCCAATGCCCATTAATATCAAGGCTCTGACAAGTCCCGCAGCCAAGGCATCTGGTTAACTGTTTCCCAAACTTGCTAGGCCACCAAGCCATTCCTTCCCCTTGCAGATCACGCTTTGGGAAATGCTCCACCAGATGGTCTTTATCGGGCCTATGGGCTCCTCTTAATGGTGAGGCCACTGTTTTCAGCCTCTCCCAGGCCCTGGGCTCTCCCCCCACCCAGGATCAGATTAGCACAGTCAGAATGCGAGGAGACAGCTCCCCATTCAGCCTCTGAAGTGGTGAAATCTACTCCATTATCCTGCCTGCTGCCCCTCCTTCCCCATCACTCAGCTGCTAGAATGTAGTGCAATCCTTGTGAATGCTACCCCACCCATCCCCTCCAGACTTTCCTTCCCCCAATGACCTCTCCACTCAGACAATGTGGGCCCATCTGCACCCTTTCATTTCTCTCCTTCAGCTGCCTGGGGATTTAGGGGACCAGGCTAGAGACTCGGGCGCTCAGAGAGAGGGTGTGACAACCGGCTGAGATTTTGAGGGGTTTGGGACTGCATCGCTGGGGAAGATGGCCAGGGTGTAGAGGACAGAGATGAGCCAGAGGGGGAAGCGACTAGGGGTGCTGAGAGCTGCAGAGAGGTTCTGGAGGCCCCAGTGGTGAGGCCAAGGGTGAGCGGAGCATGGAGGAGGGGACTGGAGGAGGACTGGAGGAGGACTGGACGAGGTAACCCGGGGAGCTAAGCCATCCACACAGGGGGAGGGAGAATGCAGTGGGCAGGCGGACCTCCCTGGTCCTGCCAAGGAGAGGGAAACCACCCCCTCCCTGGGACTCGAGAAAGCGGACCCCCACGGAGAATAAACAGGATTCCAAGTTCCCCCCAGAGCTGGGAGAAGAGACTGGCCCTCCCGGGGTTGGGAGAGGGGGGGGCTGCAGGATGGGGCTCACCCAGGCGGCTCCAGGACACAATGGGGCGCGGGTTGCCCGTGGCGACACACTCCAGCACAGCAGTCTGGTGCACAGTCAGGGTGAGGTTCTCAGGCCCCACGAGGATCGTGGGCTCCTTGTAGGCCCCGGAGCCCGAGCCTGGGAGGAAGATGCCACACTGCCTCACTGCCGCCGGGACCCTCCCCACCTCCTCACCACACTCCTCCCCGCCGCCCCGTACCCGCATACACAGCTCAGGCCATGGCGGGTGGGCGACAAGTTGCAGCCCCAAACCAGGCCTGGTGGGTGGAGAGAGGAGATGCTGGCGGTCCCTGGATCTTATCACACTCATCTCTCCAGTCAGGGCCTCTCACAGTGGGACAGCCACCCCCACCTAACCACCTAGAAGCAGAGGGTGGGCTTCCTCCGAGGGAACTGAGCCAGCGAGGGACCTCGGGGTCCTGCACCCTCACCCCGAGGAGCCCAGAGCTAGGTGCTCAGAAGGTGCTCGGTACACACTCGACAGTCCAGGCCCTGGGGCTCCACCAAAGGGAGGGTGATGTGGTTGGGGGGGGGAAGAATGCGACAGGGCAGAGGCCCGCACCTGTCACGGTGAGCCTGGCCCCGTGGCTGACCCGGACGCTGGCGATGTTTGAGGCCACACAGTGGAAGACACCGCTGTCCTCAGCTCGCAGGCCTGTGATCTGCAGGACTCCCTTGGGCAGCAGCGTGTACCTGCAGTGGGGGGCACGGTCAGCCACCAGCACAGCACCACTGGCCCAGGGACACCCAGCATCACGGACACAGTCCACCACCCAGCACTGTCCCAGTCCCACTTTGGTCATAGCAGACACTCCCTGGGACTCTCATGGTCGGCGCACCTGCAGTTCCAGCCTCAGCACCAACCAACCACACACCCGTCTTCTCACTGACTCAAGGATTGCATCTGGGCCCACAAGCCACACAGATACTCAGTCTCAACAAAGTTGCAGCCATCCCGGAGGCTGCAGTCAGGCCTTCTTCAAGGCCCAGACCCTGGACTGGGCCTGCCTCCTGGTCATGCCCACCCAGGGCTCACCTCTCATTGTCCGTGTCAATGGGGACCCTGTTCTTCTCCCAGGTGATGAGGGGTTTGGGGAGCCCGTGGATTTGGCACTGGAAGCGGGCCACACCGCCCTCCTCGCCCACAGCGGCCTGGGGATGCACGTGGAAGTCTGACATGGCTGGAGAAAGAAAAGGAGGTGTGCGCGGGGGAGGCGCGCTGCTGAGGCGCGGAGGGCCCAGGGGAGGGCGTGGGGGCCTCAGATCGCACATCAGCGCTTACCCTGCCCCCTACCTGTGGGACCATCTCCTCCAAAGGGACAGTATAGGCCTGGCTGGGACACTCTGAGAAAGGTATGGACGAATTCTTAAATGATAAACCTCTAACACCAAAACAGTGGACTGTGGACACACAGAGGCCAGTCATAGAAAGCCTTGCTCCCAAGGCCTGCTCCCCACTTTTACAGCTGCTTTTGGATTTATTTTTTATAAACTACCCCCTAGGTTGCTGTTGTTCAGTTGCAAGTTATGTCCAACTTTTTGTGATCCCCATGGACAGAGGAGCCTGGAGGGCTACAGATTTCCCAGGCAAGAATACTGGAGTGGGTTGCCATTTCCTTCTCCAGGGGATTTTCCCGACCCAGGGATTGAACCCAAGTCTCCTGCATTGGCAGATGGATTCTTTACCGCTGAGCCCCCAGGGAAGCCCCCCTCCCCCAGCTAAAGTATGCAGGTGCTAAATATTATTCTGCACATTTTACAGAATAGGAAACGGGCCCAGAGAGGGGAAGTGACTAGGCCAGTGTCACCCAGCAGGGACACTGGTCCTTAGACCCTGGTGACCAGAGCCCAGTGGCTTTCTTTGCCCTTCATCATCATCCCTTTATCCCCAGTTCTTCTGCAGCTTCTCAACGTACCCCAAGAGGGTAGTATATCCATCGAAGGTGACAAGCCTCTCAGAAGACTGTCAGACCCACCAATCTACATTTCAATGTGTCATAAATATTCAGGGACTGCCTCCCCACCTTTTGGGGATCTGAACTAACTGCTTGAGCGCTGATCATGAGAGGGACCATGGTCCCCCCCCACTCCATTTTCAGCTGGTTAAGTGTCCCTGCCCACCCTCATTCCCAGCCATCCCCACTCCCCAACCTGTAAAGCAGCAGAAAGGGGCCCCTCCCACACAGCTTCCCAGTTTCAGCACCAGGGCTGTGATTTCATTAAAATCCACTTTGCTTCAAGTGCGGGAAGGCGGCTCACCATCTGTCCAGGCAGGCAGGCACCCCCTCCCCTCCAACACTCCATCAACGGGGACAGTTGTCCCCTCCCAGAAGGAGCCCTCCCCCACAGCAGCAGGGACCCTGGAGCTTGTCCCAGCTCTGGCTCCCAGCTCCCTGGTTGCAGGCGGGCACACCCCATGCCAGACCCCCTCAATCCTCTAGCCTGTGCAGGACTCCAGGGCAGCTCAGAAAGGCTAAGCCTTTGTGCCCTTCTTGCCAGAGTCTCTGGGGGCTGACTCTTTTGTGGCACGTTCTCCATCTCATTTGCATGTGGTTTATTAAATATAAACATGCATAAAAATCCCCAGCCTTGCCTCCTCTTTCAGGGCCTTCTGGGAGTGCGGCTGATGGGTGTGAGCACCTCCTTGCACATGTGTGCAGGGCTGTGTGTGCGGGAGGACGGGGCTGTGTGTGTGTGTGTGTGTGGTGTGGTATGAGGGTCTGAGGCTGGATGTGAATGGGGGTTTGTATCCCTCAGCTCCTGCGGCTGGTGTATGATTCCACTTCTGTGGCTTCTGTGTAGGTAATCAATCACACATGTCCCCAGGTAGATATAGTCCTTACAAAGGGCACCTTGGGCCCTAGGGGAGGGGGGTGGGGGCAAGTGCCCAGCTGGTGTCCCCATCAGGCTTGGTGAAATGATCCTGAGGGAGCACCGTGAGGTCAGCCTACCCCGTCTCAGGCCAGAGGCTGTGTTTGGCCAAGAGTCTGCAGGTCAGCCCAGAGGTTCAGGGGAGGGGGCAGACATACCAGTGGGACCCCTCTACTGCTTCCAGGCCTCAGCCTCCAGGAGGGCAGGACTGGAGGCAGGCCTAGGGAGTAGAGAGGGCACCCAGACTGCTGGGTCAGCTGTCTGTGCCCCCAAAACCCGGCCTGACCCACTCAGGAGCTGGGGAGCTGCCTGCCACCCCCCCACCCCGTCTCCCACCCATCCACCACCCCCACTCCAGCTGGAGAGGAGCCTGAAGTCCCCCAGGGGATTGGGGCGGGGACTAATGGCTCTGCTGACTACAGATGCCTCCTCATTAAGGAACCGAATCCTTTTGTGTTTGCAGCCCCCAATCTGGGCTCCCTGGAGGTACAGAGAGCTAGGAGCTGGCCTGGGGAGAGATACCAGGGAAGGGACTGCTTCTCCTCAGGGCACTGGGGATAGAGAAAGTTTGGCTTCTAAGCTTCTTCCTCCCCTCTAAAACTAAACAATGACAAAGCCTGGCTTGAATGCCCTGCTGGAGAGGAATGCTGGAGCAGGAAACGGCGGTAGTTAAGGAGTAGTTAAGGAGTCAGTCTGCTCATCTTTTCACTGTACAAGAGTCTGAAAGGTCCCCAGGGCCCCTGGGAAGCAACCAGGGCCCCTCCCCACCCAGGAGGGCTGCTCTGCTCCCTCATGAACCTCTCTATCAGTTTCACCTAACTGCCATTCTGCCAAACATCTCATTTGAAGTGTAGCTTTGTTTTGAAAAGTGCTTGAAAACCACTCATTGCAAGCCAACCCATTTACTTTAGGAAGGGGAAACTGAGGCCCAGGCCCAGTTGGTGGCTCTACCAGCCCTAAATCAGAAGTTCCAGGCCCTAAGCCCTGTGCTGGGGTGTCCCTTAGTTCTCCAGCAAATTGTTCACTCTCCAAGGACAGGTGACCCCAGAGTGGACTGCAGGTGGGACTAGCCTTTTCTCACTGGTTGGGAGTTACCACTGTGCTGCAAGTTGCGATGAGCCCCAGAGACGGTTCCTAACTCCCACCCCTCAGAGCCCAGTTGGCCACACGGTGTGCTCCAGGCGGTGCAATAGGAGGGCTGGCCCCCTTATCTGAGGCTCCTTCTTCCCTCCCTTTCCTCCCACCCCTATTCAACCCTTGGGTCAGCCCTGTGTATCCCTGCAGTGTCCTGGGGGACTACAGTGAGACCCTGGGCAGGCAGTGTCAGAGGGTAATAAGGAAGAGCAAATCTGACTCCATGCTGGTCGTTTCTTTTACTTTAACCTTTTATTCTATTGCTTTTGCTACAAGTTCATCTCTAAAGTGATGTTGCTTAAAGTATAGATAACGGCCCATCTCTGGGAACCCTGTTTCCACTGTTTCAGTGTAACAAAAGCACCGCACCGGCCCTTCCCTCCACAGATGAAGGGGTGAACAGGTACTCTTCAGGGCCTACCGTCTCTGATTTCTGCCACCTTCATAAACAGGCCTTTGCTTCCTAGTGGCTCGGATAGTAAAGAATCTGCCTGCAATGCAGGAGACCTGGGTTTGATCCCTGGTTTGGGACTATCTCCTGGAGAAAGGAATGGCAACCCACTTCAGTATTCTTGCCTGGGAAATCCCACGGACAGAGGAGCCTGGCAGGCTACAGTCCATGGGGTTGCAACGAGTCAGACACAACTGAGCATCTAACACTTTCACTGTCTTTTGTCCATTCTCAGCTGAGCTGGGGTCTCTGGGACTTGTCCACTCACTCCAAGTTCACTCCTGACTTCCTTAGGAAGTCAGGGGAGAAAGTTTCTTGGGGCCCCTTAGATCTCCAATCTCTCAGAGTAGGACATGTCGGGTTGACAAGTCTGTTCTGTACTGGCTTGTACAAGCTGGCCATGGAGCTAGGGGAAGCAGTCCTTGATCGTGTCTCTCTCTGGGAAAGGGTCCCTGGGCAGCCATGGGGCTGAGGGGCTGAGGACTGGACCTCCGAAAACCCTGATCCCTGAGCAAGCCACCCTGGAGGCCACTGTGTGGTCGATAATGGCAGACACGGGTCACTGTGGTGGCTGGAAACACTACAGAGGCCAGTGTGGGCGGCAGTGTGGCCGTGGCTGGTGGATGTGAAGGTGGTGCTGTGGCTTGTGGCTGCTGATGCTTTATTCTCCTGCTGACACCCGTTGGTCAGGTAGGGGCCGTTGCGGGTGTCCTTGCTTCAGGTTGGGTTTTGGGAGGGGGTCGCTTTGGGACGCCCCTCCGGGGTGAGGACCAGAGAGAGTGACAGGGGGACAGAGATCTACTTGGGGGGGGTCACTGTGGAGAAGCGAAGAAGAAAGTACCTTTGTCCCCAAACTGTCTGCAAAGGAATCTCCCAGCCACTCCCTGTTTCCACTATGGGTACATTTCCTGGCCATGAGGAAAGAGGGTTCAGAGAGAGCTCAGCAACCCACCAGCCTGGAAGGGAGCAGAAGCAGGCAGGCTATGGCTCCTGGACACCCCCTATAAATCACCCACGGGGGCAGTTCTCCCGAGAGCCAGATGTAGAGTGGCTCAGGGAAGGGAGGGGGCTTTCCTCCCGGTCCAGGACCTCTGGCAAGGTCAGGCCTGGATCTG
Organism: Moschus berezovskii; assembly: GCF_049115385.1. Taxonomy (NCBI): domain Eukaryota; kingdom Metazoa; phylum Chordata; class Mammalia; order Artiodactyla; family Moschidae; genus Moschus; species Moschus berezovskii. The sequence goes on from NC_142468.1 coordinate 87,539,655, forward strand.
ATTAGACAGGCTCCAGGGGGATGCTGCGGGGCAGGAAGGGTCGGGGCAGAGTGCTGGGAAGGAAGCTGGCCGCATCCCCCTGGCCCAGCCTCTAGCCCTCGGCTACAGCCAGACTCCTGTCTGGTGTGTGATGACAAAAAGATGAGTGGGCTTGCCAGGATGGAGAGTTCAAAACACAGCCTTTGTGGAAGCCGGAGGTACTGGCGGTCTGAGGCAATGACTGCCCCTGTTCATACCGCCCTTCAAGAAGAACAACCACAACCTGCAAACTCTTCCAAAGACCATCAAGGCCAGTCCCTCTCTTTGGATCCATCCCTGCCAAGGACCAGGGATATCCTGAATGCCCTGCTGCCCCTCAAGCAGTTCAGATGTTAACACTTTTCCTTGTACTAGAGAAATGCCTGAACCCTATATGCTTCCATCCAATGCCCCAACTTTCCCCCTGAGAATTTCATTTTCCAATGGAGGAGCTAGCTATTAAGCACTTGAAATGTGACCAGTCCAAATTTAGTTGGGCTGTACCTTTAAAATACACACTGGAGTTCAAAGCTTTAGTACAAACTAAAAGACACTAAGCATTAGAGAAACGCAGATCGAAACCATAATGAGATGCCACCTCACACCCACTGGGATGGCTACGATCAAAGCAACAACAAAAAATAACAGAAAATAAGTGTTGGCAAGCCTGGGAAAAAAATGAATCGCTGTGGACTGTTGGTAGGAATGTTAACTGGTGCAGCTGCTAGTGAAAACAGTGTGGGGGTTCCTCAAAAACTTAAAAGAGAGGACTTCTCTGGTGGTCCAATGGTTAAGAATCTGTCTGCCAATGTAGGGACCACGGGTTTGATCCCTGGTCTGGGAAGATCCAACATGCCATGGGACAACTAAGCCCATGGGTCACAACTCCTGAGCCTGCCTGCAGGAAATACTGAACCCCCCCTGACTAGAGCCCACGCTCCACAAGAGAAGCCACCACAATGAGAAGCCCGCCCACCATGACTAGAGAAAGCCCGAGTGCAGCAACGAAGACCCAGCACAGCCAAAAATAAATAAATAAATAAAAACTAAAAACAGAACAACCATATGACCCAGCAATCCCACCTCTGGGTATCTACCCCAAAGAATTACAGGTCTCAAAGAAGTATCTGCACATCCACGTTCAAGCAGCCTTATTTACAATAGCTAAAATGTGAGAGAAGTTAGGTGATCATCTACAGATGAATGGATAAAGGAAATAAGTTTATACAATGGGGTATCGCTGTTGTTGTTTAGTCACTAAGTCGTGTCTGACTCTTTTGCAACCCCGTGGACTGTGGCCCGCCAGAATCCTCTGTCCATAGGATTTCCCAGCCAAGAATACTGGAGTGGGTTGCCATTTCCTCCTCCACGGAATCGTCCTGACCCGCGTCTCCTGCATTGGCAGGCAGATTCTTTACCACTGAGCCACCAGGGAAGCCCACAATGGAATATTAATCAGCCTTAAAACAGAAGGAAATTCTGACACATGCCACAACGTGGATGAACTTGGAGGACATTATGCTAAGTGAAATAGGCCAGTCACAAAAAGACAAGTACTGCATGATCCCACTTATATGAGGTACCTAGAGTAGTCAATTCATAGAGATAGAAAGCAGAATGGAAGTTGCCACAGGCTGATGGGGAGAGAGGTTGAAGGAATTACTGATTAATGGGAACAGAGATTCACATTTGGGAGAGCAAAAGAATTCTAGAGATGGATGGAGGTGGTGGTTTGCATAATAATATGAAGCTACTTAATGCCACTGCACTACACACTTAAAAATGGTTAAGACAGGGACTTCCCTGAACTTGGTGGTTCAGTGGCTAACACTCCTTGCTCCCAATGCAGGTGGCCTGGGTTCAATCTCTGATCAGGGAACTAGATCCCACATGCCACAGCTAAGACCCCGCACAGCTAAATAAATAAATATTTTTTTAAATGGTCAAGACAGTGTATTTTACCACAATTAAAAAGTTGGAAAAATTATAACTTTAATTGATAATAATAGTTAATAATTTTAAATACTGATGAAGTTGAAATGATAATAGTTTGGATTTTTAAAGACAGTCCAAAAATATCAAAAAGTTATAAAAAATTTAAAAGTAATGATTTTGTGTTAGAATAATAATACTTTGTATATATTAAGTAAAATAAAGTTTGTTATTAAAATTAACTTCCCTGTTTCTTTTTTACTTTTTAAAAATATATGTGACTGTTAGAAAATTTAAAATTATCTATGTGGTTTCTGTTATACTTCTACTGGACATTGCTGCTCTGGAAGACATATATTCTTCATGTAACAGACCTTCAAACACTTGAGGTCCGGGGTGTTTCCTGAGAAACATCTTCTGAGAGGAGTGAGTGAAAGTTGCTCAGTTATGTTTGACTCTTTGTGACCCCATGGACTGGAGCCCGCCAGGCTCCTTTGTCCATGAGATTCTCCAGGCAAGACTACTGGAGTTGGTTTTGGTTCACTTCTCCAGGGGTTATTCCCCAACGCAGGGATTGAACTCGGGTCTCCCACATTGCAGGCAGATTCTTTACCTTCTGAGCCACTGGGGAAGCCCACTGAGAGGAAGTACCCTTAACTCCTTCAGTCACTCGTGATGATGAGTGACGTTCAGGTGTCTTGAGCCTGAAGACCATGGGCAACACTGAACCCACAGAGCCTTACATCACCGGGGACTTGGAGCAGATTTCAGCTGTCATCTGCAGTGACCATCCCTGTGCTATCCAATATGGTAACCGCTAGTCACATGTGGTCACTTAAAATTAAATTACAAATTCAGTTCCTCTGACTCACTAACTGCCTTCCAAGTGTTCAGCAGCCACCAGTGGTTACAGGTTACCTTATGGGACTACACCAATAAAATACTTGCATCGTCACAGAAAGTCCTGTTGGACAGCACTGGTCCACACCCAAGACAAAACCTCATACCCACAGCTGCCTTCTGCATCGTTTCCTCTCTCTGGCTGCCCCATCTGAGAGCGCCTCCCTGTTTCTGTATGGTCATCGTTAGCCCAGCTTTGCCCCTGCCAGATGCCCCTCTCCTGGCCACGTGGATTCAGAGACTGCTGACAAGGCCCATGTTTGATTGCATCTCTGCATGACAGGAAGGCCTCACACAGCAAGATTTCTGCTCCTGGTGGGGGAATACTTGCTAAGAGCATTTTGAGGGAACGGTCCAGTGAAGAGGTTAATGGTACAGGCTCTGGAATGAGACAGAACTCAACACCACCACTCTCAACTCTGTGATACTGAGTGAGTTAGTCCCTCAGAACCTCTATTTTCTCACTTATATTAATAAAAATAGGATTGATAATAGTTTGTGTCGTTAGAGCCACCGCACTGGGGGGAATCAATGACAGCTGTTTGTAAAGTACTTGGCACAGTCCTCAGAAAATAGCAAAAATACCTATTGTTGAGGGAAAACAGCAGAATTGAGTTAAAAGATGCTGAGAGGTTATGGGACTTCCCTGGTGAACCAGTGATTAAGACTCTGTGCTTCCAGTGCAAGGGGATTGGATTCAATCCCTGGTTAGGGAACTAGGATTCCATACGCCGCACAGCACAGCTGAGAAAATTAAGGGAAAAAAAACAGGTGCTGAGGTTATGGTAGAGCGTGGTAGGATTGGGTTTGTAGCCATCTCCTCCAAGAGAGTAGCCATATTCTCATGGACAGGCAAAGGCTCAGAGAGTTAGCGGTAGAGGCTCTGAAAGAGTGAGTAAAGATTGAACTTGCAAGGCTTGAATGGTGAGAGGGTCAGTGCAGGGGGAAGGGGGCAGCGGGGTATAAACCAAACTTGGCTTCTATTTCTCTTCTGCCTGGGGGCTTCACAAAGGCTCTAATAGGCGAGCTGTCAGTTGGAAGAAGCCATTGGGTAATTGAGGCCTTGACTTCTCTAGTAAAATGTTTATGAAGCCCATAAACTCATGCCTTTATTGGCCAGGCTCATTCCAGGGGATGGATGTGGCTCTCCGAGGTGCAGTTAAAGCACCTGCTGAACTCTGGCACCCTACAGCTACTCCGGGCTCCACCCAGACCCACCAGGCAGAGTGACCCTGGAGGGTGAGGCATCCAGCCAAGCCCCTCACGTGCCCTTTAAACTCCACAAAGCACTTGTAAACGTCCTGTCTCTACATGTGAACGGGAAGGAAGGAGGTGATGGCAGAGTTCTGAGTCCCGGGGAGGTGGGCAGCGCACCACAGTCCCCATGGGATATTGGTTTCATCATCAGGCTTCTCCTGCCCAGGCTTACCCTTCCTAACCCTCTGTCCCAGTCTCCCCAATATCTGGGTCCCCACCTTGCCCATGACTTTGGCTCTGTTAGGGAAGAACACCCACACTGATTGGCTGTTGACATTTGGGATGCAGCAAAGTATGAACTTAGAAGACCTGTATTAATTCCCTGGGCCTCCAAAGGGAAGTCTGAGAGTTGAATTAAGGTTTTGAATCCAGGGAGTATGGTGTTTTGGGCAGGGGGGGAGGCACTGTGTGGGGTTTGGGTGGATGGGAGTGGGTGGATGGTGTCTGGGGCTTACAAACAGCCCCAGAAGACTGCAATGGCTCAGAGGCCCTGCTCAGCTTTGCTGGGGGTGATTGATTTCATCTGGGCCTTTGCCTGGTGACCCTGGTCCGAGAAGCCTCTGGATCCTTTTGTCCCCCTCCTGAAGCCCCTTACCCCCTGCCTTAGGCCCCTGAACCCCAGACCGTCCCTCCCACCCTCCCACACCACCACCAGCTCACCACTCCCCCGGCCCCAATTCTAACACAAAAGGCAACTTTGTCTTTCAAGTCAGCAACCATAAATCCACGTCTCTCCCCTGCCTCCTGGCAGCCACCTCTGACAAATGGGAGGAGTAGGGGACAGTGGGGGGCCAGACTCAGCTTGGGAAAGTCCCTGCATCCAGTTGTTGGCCTACTGTAGGCTGGTGAGCATCAAACCTTTATGGCCTGATCTTTGATTCCAACGGACAGGAAGACCCAAGGCACAGCTGCAGGGGAGGCAGTCGGGCTCTCTGCAGTCTCTGGGCTGGGCTTTTACTGCCCAAAGAGAATAAAGCCTCTCAAAGCCCTCCTTTTAATTATTCAGCCCATCATTCGGAGGCTCTAGTTCTTCCTCCACATCAGGCAGTGGGCTCCCCATCCCTCCCCTACCTCCAGCCCACCACGGAGGGTGTAAATGTGTCTGGCGGGGTGTGCTGTGGGACACGGGTGAGGCCCTGCCTGATGTGGCACCCTGGGTGAGCCGCTAGGTGGGTGTGTTCCAGTGCTCAGTGTGGCCCATGCACATGGGAAGGGAAAGGCGGAGACAGTCACTCACCCCGTGAGACTACCCCATCCACTCCACTGCTAGATTTTCAAAAGCAGTCCCAACTCCAAATAGTTTGCTCTATTTTTCATCCCACATATCAGACAATGGGTCAGAGGCTGTGTCCTGGTCTGGGAAATACAGTCATCTGTCCTGTTTACAGAGGACACCCACTAAATCAACTCTAAGCATTCATTCAACAGATACTTACTGATTGCTAACGTGTCAAGAGGATGTCCTGGCACCCTGGGGCAAATTCCCTCCTCCCACAGACCCTGTCTTTAGACTTTCCACCCAAGCTCCTAGAAATATCAGAAAGGTGAAAACACCAGAGCCACAGTCTTAGGTATGATCATAGTCCTGTGACCCTGAAAAACAGAAACCTGCAAGAGCCACTGATGGGCAAAGCTAAGACATTTTGTCAGTATAACCCTGAGAGGTAGGGATTATTAGCCCTTCCGACGCACAGAGAGGTTAAGTAACTTGTCCCAGGTCACACAGTCATTGAATAATGATGCTCACACACTAACATTTAATGATGCCACAGCAGGCAATTGAACTTAAAATGTTCTAACCCATGCTCTTTCCTTGCATCACAGCCTTGAGACACACACATTCAAATGCTTCTCAAACACGACTGACCATACCTTTGAACAATGGCATTGAAAATCACAGAAGCACACGACATCCTAGACCCTTAAAAGTATCCCGCTAAAAAAAAAAAAAATGTATCATGCCTACGTACATTCGGAGACACCCATGACACAGCAGGCTTCACTTTAACTGAATCCCTCCAGGGTTTGAGATAGGTTTCACAGGGTGTAACCAATGCAGATAAGCACCACGATATGACAGTGTTATTAGCCTCCTAAGGGTCACTGAGCCCACACACGTTTCCTAAATTCTATTAACACAGGTAAAGAAACAACCCAGACACCAGGCCCCAGGTAGACCTTCCACGAACATTTTCGTGCTCGTGGAAATCGGCAAACCAAGAAACCAAGCTGCAAGGATGGGGCCTGCACAGTTATTCCTGTCACTTGGAAGACTTTACAAAACAGAGGAGTAACTTATTTTCCAGGTTCTGCAGGAAGAGGACAAAGCATTGTGAGATGCCAATGGCTTCCATGGGGTTAGTGGGGGTGGTGGGGCAGGGAGAGGGAAGGTGAATGTGTTAAAAAGAAGGGTCGCCGAGACTGTCTCAGTCCTTTTAATAACTGGGTCTTGATAAAGCCAAAGCCCCTCCCTGGGCCTCTTATTTCCTCCTCTGTAAAATGGACGAGTTGAACTGGGCTGGTCACAAAGTCTATACGGCTACAGCCTTTGAGACACACGTGCTTGCAGGCAGCAGCTGAGGGTGCAGGGTCAGGGGCTAGAAGTCAGCTTGGAAATCCCTCTCCACCTTAGACTTGAAACTGTCCAGGCCCAGCAGGGCCCCTCTCCACAGACTGCACGTCTCCACCTGTGTCAGGGTCACCAATCTTCCTTATGTAAACGTGCCTGGGCCCACGACATCCTTAACTTCCGTCATTCTAGTTGGGATACCGGATCTCCCTCACCTCCCGGAAGGACGTCTGGTTAGGGGGCGCAGGCTGGAGCTATTAAGTAAATTGCTTTCACGTGACCATGAGGACAACTCAACAAAAACAGACACTGCCCCCAAATTTCCAGAACCATATATTAGGATTTGTAGGGGACTAATCTAGCAGGCATTAGGTAATGGAGGGGTGACCTGATCATGTCTGACTGTCACAGATTCCTTATGTGACCTTTCCATTTCAACCATGGTTTTCTTATCTTTAAAACTGGAGTGGAGGAGGATAGACAAGATAATCTATAAGGTTCATACCATTAATATTTTGGGATAACACTAGGTGAAATGGTCTCTCTCCTCCCATGAAAGGACTCCTCTTCTCAAACCTTGATCTGATGCTGTATTTACCTCTCATAATTCTACAGAATCTCTGGTGGCTCAACTCTGAACCATGATCGTTTAAGGTCTGCAGACCCTCCACCCCAGCAACACTGCAGGAGAAGCCTTATCTGTTGGGGGAGGAGAGAGGCCTGCATTCCACGAGAGGATCATGAATTTTCTTGGCTGGGGCACCAGCTCTTGGAAGTAGATTTATTTGGTGAATGCCACTGCTGTCCTCTAGTTGTCAGAGGTCTCCCACAGCCCTAGGAATCTTCTATAGAAGGTTTCAAAAGCCTTTCCTTAAATTCAAAGGTTTCACCACATCCACCCCTAACCTCTTCCTTTTCTTGTGATTCTTAGTTAGAGCCTCACCATGGGCCAACTACCCAAGCTAGAACAAAACAAGGGGTCACTGCCACACCTGTTGCCCTCTCCCCACAGTCAACTGGTCACTAATCCCTGGCTAACCTCCCTTATCCCTCCCACTGCCTTGGCTCAGGCTCTCAACACTCTCAGCTGTTTCTGTAATAGCTTCCCCTGTCCACTCTCCCCATTTCTAGTGCTCCTTTCCTCCGCTTCTTGGGCTTCCCTTGTGGCTCAGCCAGTAAAGAATCCACCTGCAATGTGGGAGACCTGGGTTCAATCCCTGGGTTGGGAAGATCCCCTGGAGAAGGGCATGGCAACCCACTCCAGTATTCTTGCCTAGAGAGGTGAGGATCTTGGCGGGCTACAGCCTATGGGGTTGCAAAGTGTCGGACACACCTCCTCTTCTTAGTCCATTCTGAAGCCATAAACATCTTCCTGAATATCCAATTAAGCACCTTTGGTGGTTCCCCATTGACTTGAATCAAGGTAGTCTCCTTGGGATGGCATTCAAGGTCTTCATTATTAGATCCTGATTGATTCATCTTTCCAGCTTCAAAGGCAGCTAGTTCTCTCTTTATGTAATTTGCACTCAGATCGTGTGAGACAGGCTTGTCTTTTCCAGACGTATCATAGATGTTCAGACTTCTCTTTACCTTTGCTGTCCCCATTTGCCTGGAACTCTTTTGCCATTTTCTCTACTAGCATCTCATCTTCTACAGCCCCCAAAGGAGGCAGAATTAATTCCTGCCTTGAATGTGTTGCCTTTGTGCCTCTCTCCTAGCCTTTAACAAAACATATCAGAATCTGATGCTTACACATCAATCACCTACTAGCCTATGAGTCCCTTATGGGCCCAGAATGGTCTAATTTGCCTTTCTACCTCCAGCACCTAGAACAATTACTAGGTAAATAATAAGTCCTCATTAACTGTGTCCTGAATGCTAGCCTTAAGGGTCATATGATCTTGGGGGTCATTACACATTATCTTCTCTTCCACCCAAGTCCCCACCCTGCCACAACTCATTGTTTATTTGGGGCAAGTTACTTTCTCTCTTGAGTCTCAGCTTCTTCAATGAAATGAAGGACTTGGGACTAAGCACCCCCACTCCTCTTCTCAAACCTGTGTATCAGAATAACCTAGGGAGCTGAGTAACAGTGCAGATTTCTGGACTCACTTCCTTGGTCTGGCGCGGTGCTCAGGAATCTCTATTATTACTGTGAAAGAGCAGGAGGCTGTCACGTGTGCACGGCCAGCATTGGGACCCCCTGGCCTGGCGGGTTCTCGAGAATCCTTATCATCCCCCGAGCTCCCGCATCCGACAAGGGCAGATTCTCAGCCCAGCACCCCTAACCCCATCCACCCACCCAACCCCTCCAGCTAGTCAGTCCAGGCAGTCTGACTCCTGTGCCAGGAGCCGGCGGCGGGGCGGGTGGAGGAGCATGCGGGATCCCGGCCCCCGCGGGCCCCCAGTGCTGGCATTCGCTGCCGGGCGGGGTCAGGGCCCCAGAGCCTGGGGCCCTGAGAGCCGCTCGCTCGGCGGCGGGAGTAAGTGGGACCATCTGCTCGTCTCGGCAGAGGTCAGCGCTTTGTGTCAAGCTCCCATCCCCCCTCGCTCCTCCCTCCACCTTCCCCTCTTTGCCCTTTGACTCCCAGGACTCAAAAGGAGGAAAAAAGCCCTCGAGGTCCCGATGGAAGTGGGGGTGTGACGGGGAGCGACCCCGGAGCTCGGGCCGGGCGGTGCTGAGCCCGCGCCGGCGGAGAGGAGCAGCGGCCGCGTCCGGTCCCCGGGCCCCGGGCCGCGCCGGCGGGGCGGCTCCCGAGGGAGGCGGCGCCGGTTCCCACAGCCGGCCGGGCCGCCGCGCGCCTTTGAAGTGGCCGCAGCTGCACACCCCGCGCCGCGGCTAATCCCCCCGGCGCGGGCGTCCTCGCCCCCGGCATAGCAGTAGTGTCCGCGCTGAATGGCGCTGGCTAATTACCTCGCTCGCACCGCGGCGGGTGAATGAGAGAAGCCGGCATTGTGCGCGGCGAACGGAGAAAATAAGACAACCATTGTCCTCGCACGCCAAACGAGGGTTTGATGTCGCTGGGGCGGGCGAGGCACCATTTCCCGCCACCCCCTCCCCCCAGCGGGGCGAACGCCCCAGCTGCGCCCGGGCGGACGCGGCCGGCCTGGGGAAACTGAGGCAGCAGGTCCCGCCTCCCCCCGAAGAAGCCCTCCGCGCCCCCTACCCACGGAGGCCCGGCGGGGGCTACGAGACTGCCCCGGGCTCCCCTCTACGCCAGTGGGTTCCTGGGGGCACCTGCTGTGACAGCCCGGTTCGGAGGAAAACCACGCGCGGCCCTGCCTTCACAGCCTAATTAGATTTCGCTGGGAACACGGGAAACAATGGGAAGAGTCGAGGATTTATATTCTTCAGTGCCCAGCTGTGTGCCACCAGCCGAAAGGCGTTCAGAGCAGGGCTGCGAGGGATGTGAGGAGAGGAACAGGGCTCTGAAAGGAAGAGGCAGGAAGATGGGGAGCCGTGGGGCTGAGGAATGGGCTGGCATGTTCCGGGAGGAAGAGAGAACGGTTGGAAAGGGGAGGTCCTAACAGTCAGGTCTGAGCCAGGGGTCAGGACTGGGATGATACCGGAAGCACCCAGGCCACTGCTTTGACCCAAGAAAGGTCCCCTTGATGAGAATGGTGGATGGGAAGAAAGGGCTGGAGTTTCAACCACTTGCCTGTGAAAACCGACTCTTTATCAGGAACCGGACTAGCCTGAGGCACTTCCCTTTTCTTCTGGTATAAGGATGTGAGAGGCTCAGCTTAGAAGTCTGCACTAAAGGAAAATCGTGATGCAGATGGACAGGCTGACAATCACAGTTTATCAAGTCAACAGATTCTGTGCTTTATCAGGCTGCCCTCTCTCTTCATCACCATCAGTTATGGCTGCTTTTTGGCACGGCGGGAAGAGGAGCTCACATTCTTCAAGATCAGGAGGTGTCTTGTCTTTCTGTCCCTCAGAGTCCTCAGCTTAGAGGCAGGTAGGTGTAGGAGAGATGCTCTTAGTTGATTTGATAACTGACCTGCTTTAATATCCTCCAGGTCCAGTATCCTTTTCCTGGAGCATGTACTTCCTAATCCCATCTGATGGGCTCTTAGATTATGTCTGCCTAAAGGAAGAACATACATAAGATCCAGTCCTTTCTGGCTTCTCAACTGATAAAAAGGTCCATTGCTCAGATCAACAGTAGGCTGTTGGGCGACCCAGTAACCCTGGGTTAGCACCACATATTACTGGCTCTTTCTAAGGCAGCAATCTCTTCTAATGTTCTAATGTCCATGTTGCCACAAAGATTATGAACCCTTTGTGTACAGCTGATAACTAGACTCTGAAACAGGATCACCCATAACGTGAAGTCGCTCAGTTGTGTCCTATTCTTTGCAACCCCATGGACTGTAGCCTACTAGGCTCCTCCATCCACGGGATTTTCCAGGCAAGAGTACTGGAGTGGGTTGCCATTTCATCCATCCATTTATTTGAGAATAAAATTAAAGACTGGACAACACTTATTGAGAGACTAAACAACAGCCCAAAAGGTTCCTTGTTTTGACTGATCAACCACATCTAACATTACTGAGCACTAGTTGTAACAGTGATACATGAAAAAGTATGCTTTTTAAAACAGAGGAAAATCTAAGTATAGGTTATTATTTTTCTAAACCAATTCTCAATCAAGGTTTAATTTAACCTAGTCATAACTGCCAATATGATCATAATGTTTTTCTTAATAATTCTCTTATATCTTCATCTCAGAGTCATGTTTCTTCTGCCTAAGGCTCTAGAATCTTAAGCCTATTTTGTATCCCAGCACCTGCTGAACTACTCCCCTGCTTAGGCCAGTCTACCTAATTAGCTGATCTGCCTAGTTAGTTGGTCTGCTGCTGCTGCTGCTAAATTGCTTCAGTCGTATCCGACTGTGCGACCCCATAGACGGCAGCCCACCAGGCTTCCCCGTCCCTGGGATTCTCCAGGCAAGAACTTTGGAGTGGGTTGCCATTTCCTTCTCCAATGCATGAAAGGAAAAGTGAAAGTGAAGTCGCTCAGTTGTGTCTGACTCTTAGCAACCCCATGGACTGCAGCCTACCAGGCTCCTCCGTCCATGGGATTTTCCAGGCAAGAGTACTGGAGTGGGGTGCCATTGCCTTCTCCAGTTGGTCTAAAGAACTCCAAAACCAAACAAACAGGTAGCGCAGAACTGCCGTGGATATGGTAAATGCAAGAAGCCTGAAGCTCCAGCAATCTGACTTCTCTTTCCCTCATCTCCAGGCCCTGAGCCCCCTTCACAGACCCAAGGACCGTAAAGAATGATGCTTAACGTCCCTTCCTCTAGAGAAAAAAAGGACCTACCCAAGGAAGCAACAGTTAGTTTGTAGTAGATCAGAGATCATTCTAATGCCATACAGGCCACTAGCTTCATCTTACAAGACTAAAATGACCATTCAAACAGAAACTGTAATTGCTATTATATAGTACTATACGTGTGTCTTTATAGTTTGTCCAGATTTCAACAAGAGTGCCTGAATGTCTAATCCCCAGAAAATTACACTTAGGAAATGATCCACTATTCAAAAAACATGAGGCGCCTCCAGGCCCAAACTGGAGATTCAACACTTTTAACTAAAAAAGTGCTTTTTAAAGAAAGCCTATTTCTCCTCACAGCTCTTCTTTCCCCAAACCCAAGACCATCAAGTAACTTTAAAAATAATGCTCCATGGGTGAATCTTTTGATAAGAAGAAAATGAGTATAATGAGAGTGTGTTTTCTTCTCCTCTTATCCATTCCCACCGCAACATGCACTCACAGGAGGCTTTGTTATCATGGTTATGACTTTTCAAGATAACAGGAAGATAGGCACGTACATACGCAAGGACAGTCCTTCCCAAGAGGATGCACATGAAGTGCAAGGGAAGAGGGATACTTCCCAGCGTGGAACTAGCCTGCTAGCCACTCTGGGGATGAGGCCAAAGGTCTGGCATCCTCAGACTTTCTATAGCTTGTCTGGAAGGTCGTCCCACCGCGAGGTGACTGAGTATCGGCAGCCTTCTCTCCTGATAAACCAAGGTCTGAATTCACCAGGCCAACCCCTTCCCCCTCAGCCCCAATCACCTCACCTGCAGCTTCGTCCAGTCTCGATCCTCCCCCAAGTGGCCAGCAGTGGGACCTTGGAGAAGGCTGTCTCAAGGAAGGGAACTGAAGAGGGAGACAGGGGTGCCTCTTAAGACTAGAAGAAGCTGGTTTAGGAGACAGGTGATACGGTTAGCGGAGAAGGCAATGGCAAGCCACTCCAGTACTCTTGCCTAGAAAATCCCATGGATGGAGGAGCCTGGTGGGCTGCAGTCCGTGGGGTCGCTAAGGGTCGGACACGACTGAGTGACTTCACTTTCACTTTTCACTTTCACACATTGGAGAAGGAAATGGCAACCCACTCCAGTGTTCTTGCCTGGAGAATCCCAGGGACGGGGGAGCCTGGTGGGCTTCCGTCTATGGGGTCACACAGAGTCGGACACGACTGAAGTGACTTAGCAGCAGCAGATACGGTTAGATGCAGACATGGCTGCTCTCGGCTCCTGACAGTAGGGGACTCAGAAGCCTAAGGAAAATGGCTTCAGTGAAAGTACACCGTAGGCTCTCGAGTGATATTCGACTCAGCCTTACTTGCCTCCCCCAAGTCCAGGCTGTTGAGCTCCAGAGGCTGAGTGTGCTGACCACAGCACACAGGACATGTTCCTACCCTCCCTTTCATATGCCTGCAGCTCTCCATTCTCACCCTTCAGGTACCACCCTGTGTTTAGCACTGAGGATGCTCAAAGGAGCTAGCCCCACACTTCAAGGAGTTTACAAACCAGTGGGAGGAACAAGCTTTATGCTCACTGTCCCAGAACAGGCTGGGGTGTCTTCTGATTCTCCTCACCCGCAAAAAGCAAAGCTGGGCATACAGTTCAATGACTCCTTCCCGAATTGATGCAATAAAAGCTATATGGCTTTATTTCAGGGAAGCCTTGATCCCATCAACCTTATACTTAGCAGGCTTGCTTGTAATGATCTTGATTTTGTCACGGTTCAAAGGGAAAATGACTGATTTGAGGAGCAAAATCAGAAACACAAGAGAGCCGGAATGTCAAACGGGCTCAGTCCTGAGACTCATTCTATATCATTACTGGTCTTCTGATACAGTGGAATCAAGGGTATTCTAACACATTCTTCAAGTGGGACTAACTTATACAGGGTTTCTCTAAAATATTAGAGGTTTGGCATACAATTTTTGTGGTGGTGATGGTGTTCAGTTGCTAAGTCATATCCAACTTTTTGTGACCCTGTGGACTTTAGCCCACCAGGCTCCTCTGTCCATGGGATTCTCCAAGCAAGAATACTGGAGTCGGTTGCCATTTCCTTCTTCAGGGGATCTTCCCGACCCAGGGATTGAACCCATATCTCCTGCATTGGCAAGCAGATTCTTTACCACTGAGCCACTAGAGGAGACCAGCATACAATTTTAAGAGACCTCTAAAAAATTAGGGTGAAGGGAACTACTGTAGAGAGTGACATTCCACAGAAGCTGGGATGTAAGAGGCAAATCAAAAATAACCCACGAAGAGCGGGGGAGGTGAGGAAAAAAACAGCCAGATGTGAGATGGCAGGAAAAGATCCAGGAATTGTTTAGCACAAGCAGATACTGGGTTTCAGTGTTCCAAGATCCCTGAAGTTAGAATCCCAAATCCCATTTGGCCAATCAGCACATTGGAAAGAACGGCTGAATGCTTTCTGTCCCAGTTCTGTACACCCAGGACTTGGGGCAAGGCCTGCTCTCTGGGTCTCAGCTTCCACAGCAGTGATAAACACGGGCAAGAGTCTGGAGCACAGGGCAGAGCACGGTGAGGGTGAGCCAGGAAAGCCTGCGACGGTCCCTTCCCCCATTCCTGCCTGCCCCTGGGGGGCGCACACTCCCAAGCACTGTCAGGGCGGCAAGCACACAGCTCTGTTCCAGGTGCTTTCTGTGAAGCTTCTGGGACCCACTGCTTCTTGTTCAAAGGCTGGCCTACAAACTTTTGTCTAGCTTCTGCCCCTTGTTAGCAATCCCTGGCCTGCACTCCAAGCCAATCCGGAGGAAGGAGGCTGGAAGCCCTAGACCTCCACTCTCCTGTTCCATTTTGCTCCCCAAGAGGCCTCCAGTCGGTGGGAGCCAGTCCCCGAGTTACCAGGTGAAGGCCAGGGAAGTAATGGAGCATACAGGAGCTCCAAGGAGGACACACGCGCATTCGCAGCCCGCAGATACACACACACACATGTTCTCATATCCACAGAGACACAGGGCGCGGTGACTTGACAGCCCCGCGACTGAGCGGCGCGGGTTAATTGAAGGCACACCGATTCTGCCTTGTCGACCAACCGGCCCGGCCCCGCCTTGGCGAGAAGCAGCCCGCTTTGTGCTGAGGGTTGGGGGCATCCCTCTTCCCCGATGCAAGGGAAAGGAGTCGTTTTCGGAGCGCGGCGCCTCCCGTTCCACTCATTTCACACTGCGCTTGCGGCGCGGCGGAGACCCAGTCCCTGCGCAGGGGTGCGCGCCCCGCCACACCCCGATCCCGGGACTCAGTAGCCCCCAGACAGGCGACAACCGCCCAGGTTGGGGCAGCGACAGAGGGTGAGGATGACAAGAGAACTTTGCTGTGGAACTGTGATCTTGACAGTTCAAAAAGGAGGAAGCCAAGCCCATCACGGGAGAGAAAGAGGAGTGGGAGAGATGGAGGAGAGAGCTAGGGCCAGCCCGGGGACAGGTAGGGAGGAGAGTTGGGGAGGGGGAAACTACCTTCACGACGAAACGAGTCAGCCTCTCCGAATTTTAGAAGTGAGAAGGGACACTGAGAACCTTGTAATCTGGTCCTCTCCACACTACCTTCCACCTATGGGGAAACTGAGGTCCGGGAAAGTGAACTTTGGGTTTTGTGGGTCCAAAACCACATGGGGATGAGTTGAATATTTATATATTACAAGCAGCTCCTGGTTGAAGTGGGAGTCAAGGAGGACACAGAAGTAATGATGACGTCTATGTCAGGTCCAGGCTCCTCCCACACCTTCCCAGGTGGGAAGCGGGTCGACTGGGAGGAAGACATGCAGGCAGTTCCAGGGCAGATGGGGCCCCAGTCAGGGCATATGCCCCAGGAATCACCAGCCCCCAAACCAAGGCTTTCAGGTAGGGATGGGGCAGGAAGCAGGACCCTCCCCAGAAGTCAGGTTGCTGAGAGTGAGGGTGAAGAAGCGCAGAGCATCCAGGGCTGCCGCAGTATCCCAAGAAGGGCTGGTTTGGTGCCCCTTCCCCACCCCCATTACCGGCTCTCACTCAGAGACCCAAAGTTCGCCCTGTTCTAGGGATCCCAGCCGCAACTGGCCCCCTCCCCTTGGCCAGTAAAGCCCCCACCCTGTGCCCTCCCAGCAGGCACAGCCCGCCCCTCCCTGCAGTGCTGCTGGGTTGACCATGGAGCCTGCCATCCCACACACCGCTCAGTGGGGCCGTGAGGGCAGGGGCCTCACCTTGACCACTCACCCAGGTTGCGGTAGTAGCCGAATCTTCCAGCTACCACAGCAGGCAGGGACTGTGGTCAGGGGTGGGGGCCACGTAACTCCACGAGGCTGTAGGCCACCTTGCCCAGGGAAGGGGACAGCAAAAGGACAATCAGCAGCCTGGCTTCTCCATATTCCAAGGCTGATTATATCTCTTCCCTACTACCCAGCCCCCACCCCCAGAACCCCTAGGGAGAAGGATCCTACTCAAACCACACCAGTTCCTCTCCTGTGATTTGTTCTGAATTTTCAAACAAAGAGTAATTATGACAGATGTGGAGCAATCAGCATCATTATGCGGGGGAAACAAGAAAGGGGAAGGGAGATGAAGGGCCCCGGGGGAGGGGAACTTGTCTTTCCTCCTTGAAACAAGCAATTCCCACACCTACAGCCCAACACCCTCCAGCCTTCTCCTGCTGGGAACCTGTGTCCAGCCACTCTGCACAGCTTCTCGGGTAGGACAACTTTTCTCTGCAGAGCATCCCAGCAGAGTACCCAGCCTAACTGCCCTCCAGATTCTCTCCAGACCTCCAGCAGCAGCTGGGGGTGAGGACCATGTAGCCCCATCTGGCACACCCAGAAGTGGCTCCCACTTTGGCCAGGATTCTAAGTTGTTCACTCCCAATACTCCTGCACGGGAACGTGGCTCTATGAATATTTCTTAGGCAAAAATACTGATTACGTTCTCAAGGGACTCTAGCCCCTTTTAAGGACACTCAGGCCATTGAATTTTGAGTCAGGCAGACCAGGTTAAATGCCGGCTTCTCTGCCTACTGTGTACCCTTGGGCAAGTTAATTAACCAGTCTGGGCTTTCGTTTACTCATCTGTAAAACAGGACTAGTAGTCCGTCTAGTCAAGGCTATGGTTTTTCCCGTGGTCATGTATGGATGTGAGAGTTGGACTGTGAAGAAAGCTGATCGCCGAAGAATTGATGCTTTTGAACTGTGGTGCTGGAGAAGACTCTTGAGAGTCCCTTGGACTGCAAGGAGATCCAACCAGTCCATTCTAGAGGAGATCAATCCTGGGTGTTCATTGAAAGGACTGATGCTAAAGCTGAAACTCCAATACTTTGGCCACCTCATGCGATGAGTTGACTCACTGGAAAAGAGTCTGATGCTGGGAGGGATTGGGGGCAGGAGGAGAAGGGGATGACAGAGAATGAGATGGCTGGATGGCATCACCGACTCTGTGGACATGAGTTTGAGTGAACTCCGGGAGTTGGTGATGGACAGGGAGGCCCGGCGTGCTGTGATTCATGGGGTCATAAAGAGTCGGACACGACTGAGCGACTGAACTGACTGACTGACTGAATGCCTACTAATGGCAATCCATGGGAAGTAAACAGATTAACACACAAAGGGCTTAGGACAGCGCAGCTCCCTTTAACTGGGATGACTCCTGCTACTACTACAGGCTCCCCACCAGAGCCAGCCCTCACACCACTCAGCTCAGCATCCGGGGTGCTCCAGAAACTCAGAGACTCTCTGAGATGGGCCATGGATGTCAGGAGCCCGTACCCACTGGCTGACACTCACATTCAGAACTACCCCCACAGACAGAGCCTGGGTGGGGGTAGATCAGGAGAAAAATGGAAATACACGTGCCAGTCTGCCCTGGAGGGGATATAAAAATATCTCCCCGCCAGCAACCAGAAAGTGGTGAGGCACTGGGCAGGGCAAGGGACATGAGGAACTCAAGGGTCTCTCCACCCTGCCCAGGCTGGAGGACCAATCACATCCTTGGGCAGGATACCTCCTCAGGGCCTCAGTTTTCACCTCTGTAAAACAAGGAGGTGGGACCAGGCGAGGTCCAAATAGATGCAGTCGGGATGCCTGTGATCCCACTGCGGGGCTGAGCAGACCCCCAAGGTCCAAGATGGACCAGGAATTTTGGGCTTCTTTGACTGTAGCCTGCAGCTCAGCGAAAGGGCTAGAACTCGGTCCTCTCAATTGGTGGTCTGCCCCCTCCTCTCCATTTAGGTGGTCTGGTCTCCATCTGCCCACTCCAAGTCCCTGGGGCCTCTTGCTAGTCCCCCCTCGCATTCCAATGGCCTTGGGGGCAGCAGCCAGACCAGAAAGTCCAGTTCCTGCCCATTATCACTGCTTGCATCTGCACTGCAACCCAACACCAGCATTCCAGAGAGCAGCCTGGGGCTGCCCCCACCACCCACCGTGGTCAGTGTCCGGGCTCAGAGACAGGGCCAAAGCAGGGGCCAGTGTTCTCAGATTCCTCTCCCGGGGAAGGTGTGCCCCAAGGAGACTCTGACTTGCTGGGGAGGCCACGAACGCCTTCCTTTGGGGTCCTCTTTGCACCCCATCCTCTCTGACTCCCCTCTTCCCATCTCTGTGTGCCGAGGCCTGAGCTCACCTACTTTTGCAGCGAGATGTCTCCCTCCGAGCACAGCGGCAGAGGGTGGACACAGGAATTGCTACTGTTGGAGCCAGAGGCAGGAGGAAACACAGAACAATAAAGAGAGCTGGAGACAGGAGGAAGGGAGGGCAGGAGAAACCAGGAGGCAGGAGGAACGCTGAAGGCAAAGACCCTGAGCATGGCCTCACAGGAGGGCAGAGGCGGGCAGAGTGTGTGGGGGCGTCAAAGATCGAGGAGCCTCGAGGCCAAGATCCAGGGAAGAGGTGGAAAGGGTGGGCTGGGAGCCCTCTGCATCCAACTGTCCTCCCTCTGCCTGAATCAGGCGGTGAGCCGGCCTGGATTCAGCCCACAGTTCCATCCCCGCCGTCTGCCTAGGGTCCAGGCTCTGGCCTGGCACTCCTTGCTTTCCCCTCTTCAGGCTCTTGCTGGGCCCCTGTCTTTGCCCTTCCATAGGTCACAATATCACCTGTCCAGGAAGCGCCCCTGGGGCTGCTCTGATTCACAGAGAACACTCTCTTCTCTGCTCCTGCCTTACCTTTGAGGGCAGTCAGAAAGGGTCAGCCTTTCTTGAAACAGGGTGAACAAAGCTGGGGGCAGGGGAAGCAAGCTCAGACATCAAAGAATGGTCCTTTGGTGGTGGTGGGGGTGGGGGGCAGTGGGCACTCGAGCAGCCCAGGCCAGCAGGCTCGGATTGCAGCCAGATTGCTGGCACTCACCTAATAAATAAGAAAACCACGGCCTAGATTCCCAGAGTTACTATGGCCAGGCCCCCATGCCCATCACGTAAGCCCCACCTTCTGCCAGTGACCTAAGGCTAGCTTTCCCTCCTTCCTCACTTCAGCTACAGGACCTAATAAAATGATCCACCACCCCGTCTTGCCCTGTACCAGTTCTGTCCATTCTAGATCGCTAGCCTGACCCCACTGCTCAGGGAGGAGGGATTCCCACAGGAGAGTCCTTTGAAAGCTGGACCCTGATCCTGAGCCCCATGCACCCTTCTTCGGCACACAGCTGTATGCTCAGGTGCCCACAGAGACCCATGTGGCAATATACACACACGGTACTGGTCTCCATGGGCTTGCCAGGTGGCGCTAGTGGTAAAGAACCTGCCTGCCAATGTAGAAGACGCAGGTTTGATCCCTGGGTTGGGAACATCCCCTGGAGAAGGAAATGGCAACCCACTGAAGTATTCTTGCCCTGAAAACCCCATGGCCGAGGAGCCTGGTGGGCTACAGTCCATGGGGTCACAAAGTACACGACTGAGCGACTTAACACTAGCACCGGTCTCTGCATTTCTTGTTGCAACAAGGCGAGGGCCAGAGGTCTTAGGGAGCCATAGGTTAGTTACACAGGCAGACATTTTTGGAACCACTTGGTCCAGTTTAAACAAAGACAGCAGTGAGCTGTTTGGTTTTCCATCCTGGGTGCTCTTCTGTTACATTCTACGTTTTTTTTTTTTTTTTTGAAGGCTATGTTGAACAGCCTTCAAGCTGCTGTGAAAAGTCTCTTACACACACACACACACACACACACACACGCCTGCAGGGACTCTGGAGAGGAGAGGGAAGGCAATACAAGAAGGCCAGAAGTGAAAAAGTCCTTTCTCCCGGGGGGTGGGGAGGGAATGGGGGGCTAAGGGGGGCTGGGGGCCTGTTTCATTTGCAGGCTGCAAATGCCTCCGCTATTCACCGACCCGCATTCCCAGCCAAGGCGCCCGGCCATGGACAATGCCGGGAACGGGAACAGAGAAGATCTGCACATTGTGTTCAAGGGGCCAGCTGGCTGCCTGGGACAGCAGAGCCAAGGTGTGGGAACCAGAAGCTTTCAACTTCCACACTCAAGCCCTGCTGGTGGGGTGAGGGGCGGTCCTCCCACTACAGTTGAGGCCAGCAGGCCTAGGGACACAGCCTTTATCCAGCCAGGGAATACAGTCCAAGGCAGGAACCCCAAGACCCAGGCATGAGGGCTACCAAGCAATGCGGTTTCTGATTTGCACACCATCTGCCAAGAGTCTCAGCTCCTCTAGAGAAAAACACGCAGCCACAGCCACCCCAAGATTTTGCCCCTAGTGTGTTATATTCCCCATTCACCAGCTTCTGTCCCTTTGAGCTGTGCTATCAATTATGAGATGGGGAGAAACAGAGAAAGTCAAAGAGAAGCAGAGAGCGATGGAGCCTTGCACCTATAAGGCCACATATTCATTTAGTTTTTTATTGGGCTCCACAGGCAGAAGACCTGAGAGATACAAAAGAGAGAGAAGCCCTTTAGGAGCTTAAAATCGAGTTAAGGAAACAGATGGAATATCCAGCCACAAAACAGTTACTTAACAATGCAGGCAGCCCCCACTGAGAGGAAGGCTGAGCCTGAATGCCACAGACCACAAGTACTCCCAGCCTTAGGAGGGTGAGGAAGAAATTACTGTGAATTAAGTGGTCTTTGGGGAGGGATCGGGTAAGGGACGAGCAGGGGCAAGAATAGACTGGGAAAAGGCTCAGAAAGGCAGGCAGTCCCAAGGACTAATTGGATGGAAAGGAAGCTTAATATTGTAGCACAGACATGAACACTGGTCCAATATTACAATCAGAAAACAAAGTCCAGAGAGGGTGACTAACTTGCCCAGAGTTACACAGGACGCCGGTGTCCAGGCAAGGGCCTTTCCACCATGCCCCACAGCTTCTCAAGAGCATCAGAAGAGGTCAGGCTGTGGGGTACTGATTTCCACCTACCTCTGCACCCTGGTGTACTTACAGGTGACCTGCCTGGTGTGAGAGCAGACTTTGGCATGGCCATCACTCATCACACTGGTGACACCTCAGTAGCAGCACCTGCTTTCTACTCTAACGGGTAGGCGGACACATGTGAGGGGCAGAGGGGAGATTTCCTCAGGGTTACTTTGGAGAGAGTCCCCTGGACTGCAAGGAGATCCAACCAGTCCATCCTAAAGGAGATCAGTCCTGGGTGTTCATCAGAAGGACTGATGCTGAAGCTGAAGCTCCAATACTTTGGCCACCTGATGCGAAGACCTGACTCATTAGAAAAGACCCTGATGCTGGGAAAGATTGAGGGCAGGAGGGGAAGGGGACAACAGAGGACAACACAGCTGGATGGTATCACTGACTCGATGGACATGAGTTTGAGCAAGCTCTGGGAGATGGTGAAAGACAAAGAGGCTTGGCATGCTGCAGTCCATGGGGTCACAAAGAGTTGGACACAATTGAGGGAATGAACAACATCCACTTTGGCTGACCTACCCCTCAAAGAGGAGAGAAAAGGTGGGTTTCACACACCAGGCCTCCAGGTGACAAAGGCCTCCAGGGTCACTGTGCCAGGAACCACTTCCCCGCACAACCCGCTGCCCTACACTGAGGCACTTCCGGGGTCCCCTAAACATACTGAGCCCACCACACAAGCTGTGCCACTCTGCAGCTCCAGCCCAGTTTTCCCAACCTGCCCACCCAGACCTGGCTCCACAGATCTGCGCTGAGTCCCTGCCCCCACATCCACACAGGCATGGATCTTGCTGCTGGAAGAGATTTCAGAGTAGCTGGTGAAACTGCCTTGCTCAGAGAGGTTGAGAATGGTTCAGACTTCAGAAGCAGATGACTGAGGGCCTGAGCAGTAGGTGACTTAGTAAGGCGCAGACAGCAGGGGACTAGACCTGGACTTCCTTCCCTCTCACCACACCCCTGCCTCTCACCAGGGACCCTCCTGGAACCACCGTATCTAAAGAAGCTTAGAACTTCACATGTCTCACCTTTGTAATCATCCCAGAATAATAACAGTATCTAAGGGACATTTTCTACGTGCCCCGCACTGTGCTAAGTTCTTTACACGTATTGTCATAGGGGATCCTCCTAGCATTCCTCCTTGCTAAGTATTATTTCCTCCAATTTAAAGATGAGGAAACTGAGCCTCAGGGATTCCAGTGACTTACCCAAGTCCATCCGGCTGGGGATCTGTTTCCCTCCACAGCCTACCCTCATAACCATCGTTGGGCACTCCCAGTCAGGATGGCTCTGGGCTATGGGGGAGGCAATCCTGGCACTTTGAGAATCCTACCTGCATTGGAATAGGCTTGTCTTCATCCTAAATTAGCGCTCAATACCTATCACTAGGGGCTTCCCAGGTGATTCAGGGTAAAGAATCTGCCTGCCAATGCAGGAGACGTGGGTTTGATCCCTGGGTCAGGAAGATCCCCTAGAAAAGGAAATGGCAACCTATTCCAGTATTATTGCCTGGAGAACCCCATGGACAGAGGAGCCTGGAGGGCTATAGTCCATGGGGTTGCAAATAGTCAGACACAAGTTAGTGACTAAACAACAGCAACAGCAAACCTAATGCTAACAATAATACTTAATGAGCATTTCTAGAGGCCAAGCCCTGGGTCAGATACTTTCCATCCATCATCTCATTTAATTCTCCAACAGCCCTGATAGGGATTATGCTGTTTTTTTTTTTCCTTTTCAGATGAAGGCACAGACTTAAGAGAGTTGAAAGTAACTGTTGCTAAGGACATGGCCTCTGTGAGTGGCAGAGCTGGGGTTCAAACACACCCAGACGTGACCCTGAAGTCCATGATCTCCAGACTTCACTGTGCTGCCCACAGACGCCCCTACACTAGCAACTATGATGTGGGAGGGGGCTCTCCTCTCACATCTGTGGACCAGCGCTGCTGGCATCACCAGGGATCTCGTTAGACCTGCAGAAACCCCAGGCCTTGGCCTAGACCTACTGATTCAAAATCTGAATTTTATCAAGATCCCCAGGTAAATTCACGGGCACAGCAAAGTCTGACAAATTGTGTTCCAGATCATCTACCTCTTTACTCCAGTTTCCCAAAGGGCTCGAGACCAGGAACTGAGGTCAGAAAGTGAGTGGCAGGAACTAAGCGTATCTGCCTGAGGTGGGCTGGGGGGGGAGGGGGACCTGGGGGTGGAGGGGCACCTGGGGGTGGAGGGGGCTGGGGGTGGAGGGCTCTGGGGATGGAGGGGGACAACCTGGGGGGGAGGGGCTGGGGGTGGGGACCCCCCCACTTATCCCCCCTCTTGTAGCCAGCCCATCCCTCTGTGGAGTCATCCAGGCACACAGATCTCAACAGGTGTGAATCACTGCCTATTCCCACTGGATCAGATGTCCCACATGCCCTTCCTGGAGCCTCTCCAGGGGGATGGGAGAGGGTCTCACAGGGCAGCCAAGCTTCAGTGGATGCCCAGAGGCTTGGGAGAATCCCCAGACCCTCCCAGTTCAGTTACAACAGAACAGGTTGCACTCCGCCTCTGAAGTGAGAGATTCACTCCCTGAGAGATTTCCCTGGAGTACTCCCTAACTGAATCCCAGTGTGGGAGAAAGCTGGGGGCTGGGAGTGGATTCAGGAGTCTGCTTTTGCTGGCAATGGCACAGGGAGTGAAAGTTGCTTGGTCGTGTCCAACTCTTTGTGACCCCATGGACTATACAGTCCACGGAATTCTCCAGACCAGAATACTGAAGTGGGTGGCCTTTCCCTTCTCCAGGGGATCTTCCCAAGGGGATTGAACCCAGGTCTCCCGCATTGCAGGAAGATTCTTTACCAGCTGAGCCACAAGACTGGAATCGCCTTTAAAAGAAGCAGAGGATTGACTCCATTACTGAGTACCAACTCTGTGCCAGCAAAGCGTGGAGTGTACTGGTCCTTACCACCATCCCACAAAGTAGGATTATATGTACATTTCACAGGTGAGGTCACTGGGCCGTGGAGAAATTAACTTGTCTAGGATCTCTTCCTTCACAAGTGTCGTAATTTTCAGCCCCCAAACTATAAACACATGGAATAGCAAGACAGAGAGACCAGACATGCTGGAAGCATGAGTATTCCTAGGACCCTGAATCACTCCATCCCAGATAGGAGACACTTGCCACTGAAGCCCCCAAGGAATGGGCCTGGAGTGTAGTCCATCATGGTCAGGCCATCTTTCAGTGACAGCATCCAGGCCACTGGATGGAAGAGGAGGCATTCCCAGCCATCGGCCTCTGGCTGGTGGCCCACACTGACCTGCCTCACCGGGTGCACTGGGTGGATTGTGTGTCTGTGAGGGGTGCTTAGCATCCTCCTGCCCTGTCAGCCCCCGTGGAGCAGGCAGGAGAAGCAGGGGCTCTGGAGGGCACCTCACACTCTTTCAGAAGGGCTCCTCCCATGTCATACGACATCTGCCAGCCTGTGGGCACATGGGCAGGGTGTTGTTACCAAAGGAGAGAACCCAGGCGGCTAATCAGCTTTGGAGGTTTCTAAAACCTCACAGGGACATGAGCCTGTGATGTGAGGAAAGGGGATCCAACCATCCAAGTCTTCCCAGAGGGGCCATAAGCCTTGCTGGGGAGAGAGCCCGTATCAGAGTGCCGGGGTTTGGAGGCAAACCCCCAGCTGTCCCCAGGACCCCAGAGGCTTAACCAAGCCGACCTCACCCACTGGCCCTCCCCGCAGCCAGAGCCCACAGCTCAACTGCTTATACTGTTAGGAGTTTAAGGAGGCTGAACATCTTGAAGGTATTACCTTTTATAGCAAAGCACATTTACAATTAGCTCTATATAAACACCTGGGGATTCATCTCCCAGAGGTCTAGGCTGGTGATGCAGGAGCCATCGAGCCCTCGGAGTTGACACAGGTTAGGGAGAGCTCCCTGAGAAGTCTCTTCTCTCCCGTCCGACAAGCTTCCTTGGGTCCCCACTCTCTGTCCACACTTTTCCTCCTCACACCCAGCCATCTGCTCAGAGGACGCACCAACCTCCCCTATACTGCCAGGAAGGCTGGAGGATGAGGGTTTGCTGAGCCAGAAGTGATTCTGTCTCAAGGTCCAGTCTGCTTCCCAGAGAGCTCCATATGGGGGCCTAGAGGAGGCTTCCTTAGAACAAAGGGGCATCTTAAACCCAATGAGAGACCTCCTGCTTCAGAACAATTCATCACTCGCCAGCCATTCACAGCAACTGTGCAAATGCCCTCGGAGCCAGGAAGAAATTGGTCAGTGATCAGACAGGGAAGACGCAGCGTGCCACAAGGGTTAAGTGGGAGGGTGCAGGATTCAGAATACCTAAGCTGCAGTCCTGGCTTCTCTGCTCATCAGGAGGTCGCCAATCCCCCTAAGTCTCAGTGTTCTCATCTGTATGATGAGGATGATGACTGCCTATCTTCCAGTGTCACCACAGTGACTAAATAAGATAATGCATATAAAGCACCTGGGCGGGGTGCCCAGTACGCAGCAAGTGTTTAATAAGCGTTAGTTTGAATGATTACCAACCAAAATTAAAGCAGCCTTTTTAAGGGACACCACCTCAAGACACCACCTAGAAGTACAGAGATTATGGGATGCAGAACATTTTTCACTTGGCAAAGCCTTTACCCTTCTCAAAAGCAGTGGTTCTTGGGAGTTCCCTGGCAATCCAGTGGTTAAGACTCCCTGCTTCTAATGCAGAAGACATAGGTTTGATCCCTGGTCAGGGAACTAAGATTCCACATGCTGTGCGACATAGCCAAAAAAAAAAAAAAAACCAGAAATCTGTGAGCAGACTTCCCACCCTCACAGCTTGCCACCTTCCCAAGATACATACATAATTTTGTATGTGATAATACCTATGAGTGTACACAGATTAAACAGTGACAGCAGACTTTTGGTAAGACAGAGCAGTAGAGCACGACCATCACTTCCTCACCACAGTGACTGCTGGTCCATCAGCTAAGCACAATTCTAGAGATGAAACACCTCTTCTCTCCCAGTCAAAAGAGTGTACCAAATATCAAGTCATCATAACATACGTTTTAAACATCTTATAATTTTATTATCAATTACACCTCAATAAAGCTGAATTTTTTTTTAAAGTACACCAGCAGGAAGGTGAGTGAGGGGAATGTCATCACTGTGTTAACCCTGAAATTATTCTATCAAATTTTTTGCAAAGCAAATTGCTGAAGCTGCAGAATGTTATCACTGGTACAGTGACGTTTATCCTACCCCAAAGGTTTGAAAATCAGCACGTAATTAAAAACTGCATGTAATCAAAATTACCCTTCAAAACCCTCTTAAACCACCCCCAAAGTTTGTCTTTAAACACAAAAATCATACTCAAAAGACTGGGATGTTCATAATATACAGGCATATGGAAGCTAAGACACACTGAACCAAGAGCTGAATGAAGCTGGTTTTCTCTCTTCCTACAACAGGGTTTGGCTACATTCTTGTCAAATTGCATTCCAGTCAGTTAAATGTGTAAATGATATAATTCCACCACTGCAAATTGCTGCTATGCTCCTCTCAACTGACCCATGCTGAGACATTAGTTCTCCAGAAGCTACATAAGATGGAACTGCTCCCTTTATCCCTCCATGACCTGGGAAAAAAAAAAAAAAGTAAGGGCACCCACTTACTTGCAGCCTGGATTCGAGCCTTCCGACTGACCACAAGCCCAAAGCGATTCTGAGCCACACACTCGTAGTCCCCCTCATCTGAAGGGCTGCCTCCTCCATCCAGCAGAAAGTGGCGGATCATCAAGGACCCATTGGCCAGCACAGTGGAGTGGGTACTGTCCGCCAGCTCCACCCCATTCTTCCTCCAGGTGATTCGCACTGGAGGAGTCCCCTCCACCTTGCAGCCCAGTATTACGGGCTGCCCAGGGACTGCAACGTCATCGCTTGGCTCCACAGCAAATGCCAGTTCAGCAGAGTGGCCAAGACCTGCATCAGGAGGGGGAGAGAGTGTAAAAGGAGAAGTTAGTGTGGAATGAACTTGAAAACACAGGGCTTCCAAGTTCTCTGGATCTGAGTGTCCCATCCCCATCATTCTGTGATATTAATTGGAATCTCTATTAATATATAGAAATTTCTGCATTATGAAGGGTCATCTCATGCAGTACAGTTACTTAATCAACAGACTGTCTCAGAGAGATAGATATTATTTCTACCACCTTTCTTTTATTTGTATGTTTTAAAAAATATTTATTTACTTGGCTGTGTTGCAGCATGCAAGATCTTCATTGTCGTGCATGGACTCTTTAATTGTGGCACAAGTCTTTATTCATATCTTTTACAGAGAAGGAAACTGAAGCTCAGAGATGTTAAGCAACTTGTCCGAGACCTCAGAGTTTTAATAGTTACAAATCTGGGACCTAAAAGCAAGATTGATTCCAGCATAGCTGCTACCACTTCTGTGGCCACCTGGTTAAACACTGAAGCCCCACAGACTTTCAGAGTGTGACCTCAGGTAAAGTATTCAAGCTGCCCTGGCTTCTCCATCCTCATGTGCTTAAATAAGGAACAACAATATGGCTTGTGTTGTTCGTATGTGCTAAGTCACTTCAGTCATTCAGTCCGACTCTTCGCGACCCCATGACCTGTGGCCCACCAGGTTTCTCTGTCCATGGAGTTCTCCAAGCAAGAATACTGGAGAGGGTTGCCGTGCCCTCCTCTAGGGGACCTTCCCCACCTGGGATCAAACCCACGTCTCTTATGTCTCCTGCATTGGCAGGTGGGTTCTTTACCACTGAGCCACCAGGGAAGCCCTATGTTAAACATGACCTACATACGTAAAGGCACTATGAAAAGTTAAAATTTCTAAACAAATATAAAGTGAGATAGTAACAAATCACTGCTTCTTTTTGCTGACAACACTATCTGAACAGGGAGAAGGGTGTGTGGGTCCAGGACTTGGTACAGGCTAGGTTATGGTCCAGCTCCACTGCCCCACCCCTAGGATGCTCTGGGGTTTGGCAGTTCCGTTTGTTTTGCCTTTGTTATAAAGAGGATGAGGGATCATCCAAACATCTACTCAGATTTCTCAAAATTCAGAAAGAAGGAGGCTCCTAGAACCTTTCTCCCAGCAACCTCTTCACTCCTGCCGAAGAGAAAGGAACTGGAAAAGGGGAAGAGGAGGGGGAAGAAGAGAAGGGAGAAGATGAGGGTGATCAGGGAACCAGAAGTGGGAGAGGAGGGACGAGAGCTCCAATCCCAGGTATGATCCCAAGTCTCCAACTTCTCCAGCGAGCAACTTACCAGACCAGTTACAACTTCAGTCCTGGAGAAATGAACCCACCTGGGCTGAGAAGGCAGCCACAGACCCCTCCACATTTCCGGGCAACTAGTGATACGGGAGAGGGCCCCTCCCTGCACAGGCCAGCGCCCACCCTGGCTGGGGGGAACGGGGCAGTGAGGGGGAGAAAGGAGGAGGAGCGCTGCGGTTAGGGGCGTTTCCCCCATCCTCAGGGACGTGTAATTCGTATTTTAAGATATTTGAGGGTCATGCCCCTTCAGATCCTACCCATCCTTCCCAAGACTTGCGTTTCAGCTGCCTCGGCTCCGCACCCCAACCCCGGTATTTTAATAGCAACTGGGGGATGGATAAACTTTCTACTAGATGCGCTTGCGACATCCTGCTTCTCCGGAGCTAAGAGGGGAGAGAATGCTGCCCAGAGGAGTGTCTGCTGAGAACTTGGGGTGGGAGGGGAAGCGACTAGATTTTCACCTCTCTCGCGTGAAAGGGGCCCGTTACAGTCCCTGAGGGAACAGGGTGGTGGTGACGGAGCTCCGGGCAGCAAAGCCGGCAGACCCCGAGCTCTGCGTGTGCACCCTCCGGGGCAGGGCGGGCACGTGGGCATCCCCGCCGCTCTCTCGCTCTCGGTCGGCTTCTCTTTCCGTTCCTCAGCTCGCAGAGTGTCTCCCGCTCCCCACGCACGGCCAGCCGGGGACCTCCCTCTCCCTCGATCTCTCCCTCGCATTCCGCGTCCCAGTCCCTCTCCAAACGCACGACGCGCTCTCTTGACCCATTGCAGCCCGCTCAGTCCCGGACTCCGCCCCCGGGGTCGGCGGTCTCCTAACCTCGGCCACCGCGGGCCACTCTGTGCCCACCCTCGGGCTCCGCGCTCCCCAACTCGCCCCTCGGACCGGACTCAGCCCTGAGGTCTCCCAAGGCTCGTTCCCCGCTCTCCCCAACTCCAGCCTGCCCGCCGATCTCCTGATTTGCCGCGCTCCTTGCCGCTTGGTCCGGGCTCGGACACTCCTGAGCCTTGGAGCCGCAGCGGACTGAATGTGAGTCTCTCTTCTGGGGGGTCCATCCTCAGCATCGCCTGGCTCCGCGTTCCCGGCAGCCGGGCCTCAGTGCCCTCTCCCCCGGCTCCGCCCCGTCCCGCCCGTCTCCCCGTCTCGGGCAAGTCCCTCCAGCCCGCGGTCCGCCGGCAGGTCCGCGCCGCCCTGCCCAGGTCCGCCCCTCGCGCCCGCTTCCTCCCTTCTCGCCCTTCCCGGGGCGCGGTCCCCAGCAGCCGCGCCGCGGGCGCCCTGGCTCACCGTCGCTCGGCGCAGGCAACAGCAGCAGCGGCAGCAGCGGCAGCAGGAGCCGGGGCCGGCGGCGCGGGGGCGCGGCGCGCGAGGCAGCCATGGGGCTCGCGGTCCGCTCGGATCGGCGACGCGCGGCTCTGGGGCCCCTCGCGGCTCACAGTGACCCGCGGGGCCGGCGCCGGGGCCGGGGCCGGGGCTCCGGCCGGGGCCGAGCCCGGGCGGCCGGGGGCTGGGGCCACATGCCTGCCTAGGAGCGCCGGGGGCGCAGGGCGAGCGCGGCCGCTTGCGCCATCTTGCACCCACCCGGGCGATCTGTCAGCCTCGCCGGGGTGCGCGCTCCGCACTCTCGCCGCCGCCCCGCCCTCCCCCGCCGCCTTCCCCTCCCGGTCCCCTCCCCCAGCCCCCTCTCCCCGGAGGCCGGGTCTGGGGAACAAAAGAGCCGGCGAGCGCTTGAAGCGGCCGGACATTCCCGGCTGCGCGGCGGACGCGCCCCCTGCGCTTTGAACTGCGGCCGGAGCGGCGGGCGCCATCCAGAGCCGCAGCCGCGGACCCCTCCCCGCGGGCCAGCTCCGGACTTGGGGGGCCGGGGGAGTGGAAACCCAGTGGACTGCGGAGTAGGACCGGGTTGCGGAGAAACACGCAAAGCTGCCGGATTCTCTCCTACCCACTTTTTCTGCTGCGCCCTCCTGCACCGTGTCCAAATCTGTATTGTCGAGATAATTCCCTAAAAGCTGCACAAAGTTGTCCAAGATTCGGTTTTCCATGGGTTTCTGGTTCTTCCACGCAAAGGTTAGGACGTTTAGCTGTAAGGCTGGCCTCTTTAGACCGAAGAGTTCCGGCGCTTGGGTGGACAGGAGGGAGGAAGAGTGGGAAGGCGGCTTCGTTCAGGGCCCTGGGAGGGCAGACCTAACAGGACAATGAGAACGCTAAAGTAAGCCGGATTCTGACCCCACTTCTCCCTGCTGTTTAGTTCAGCAAACCCGCGCAGTCAGAGCTCATCTGAAAGATAAAGATATCTCGTCTCCCCTGCTCACTTGCAAGGAAATGTGAAGGATACAGGTCATGACAAATGACCTGATAACTGGAATAGCACACTGAAAGTTAAAATTCCCAATAACACTTCTGTGCCACAAAACTCAATGTTTCATGTCAGAGAACGGAAAAGCAGACAACATCAGTCTCAGGTAAGGACTGTTATGGGAGATAGGCATGCCTCTTAGGGGATACAGCCCCATGCTGGCCTGCAGAGATCATCAGTCTTGGCCACTCGCTATTAAATGATCTTCTGTTGAGTTCAGCATGAAGTGCTAGTCCATCAAAATTACTGAGCATCTACTAAGTTAGAGGAGCAGGAGGTTTAAAGAGAGCAGTCTGCCTCACTCAGCTATTGGCATTGAATTGGTCAGGAAGAGGAGTAATTACATCTCTCTTGATACCAACTCTGGAATTGCGGAGCAGAAGTGTTAACATATATAAAACTAACTGATGCAGATAGGTTAAAAAAGGCCTGCAGAAATTAGGTAAGTTTACTAGTGATGGTTTGTGCAGCCCAGGGACTCTGTAGTAGCAATTGGAAGATGAACAGGACTTGAGACATATGAGCAAGCAGTAGGAGGCAGTGGAGAAATTCAGGGTCAGGGAACACACCAAGCCAATTTTCTTACAAGGAAGGGCAGGAAGATGAGCCTCTGTTGGCCATAGGAAAGGGAGGGGTGGGGGCCTTCCCAGGGCCAAAAGACCTGGAACTCCCTCCTGCAGGGTTTGAATTCTCAACTACCCCTTCTTGGCTTGTCCTAGACTCAGGAGAGGTCAAATTGGTGTCCTGAGTTGCTGTCATTTTAAATTCATTTTGACAAGTGTTTAATTCTTCTTTATCACAACGCTTGGTCTGAGAGTGATATGCAAATAATGGCTATTCTCCTGCATGCAAAATGTGCAGTATATCCGCCTACAATGTGTCAATTAACTCAGGGCTGGCTCACCAGCCACTTTGGGGGTGGTCCTGGGCAGGAAGGCCTCTGGTTCTTGGTTCCCAGCAGTAGAAAAACACCCATGGTCCAGGCACTATAAAGATCCTAGCAGAGCAGTTGCCAACTGTAGTCCTGAGATGCGTGTGGGGTGTAAGCGAGGAGTCTGGTGTTTGCCTGTTGTGCCTCGGTTTGAGTTAATGGACCAGCATGACTGTGAAGGTAGGGGTGCGTGTGTGGGCCTCTGAGCTCACAGGCACTGCGCCCATATGTGTGAACGGGCGTCTCGGGCAATTTTGGAAGCCAGCTTTATACAAAGAAGATTTGTCGAACCCAATCTCTGGAGTTTGGTAGTTCACTCCTCCCTTGCATGTGACAAAGTTAAAAAAATGTGTGCCCAGATGAAGAGATCCTTGAAGAGCCTAAAAGAATGCCATCAAAGAAAGCGTCTTTCCTAAGTTTCGGTGTTTTTGCCAAGTGCCTGTTAAGGGAAGGAGATGGTTCATTTCCTCTTTTGAGGTGGGGGGAGGAGTTCCTATCCTAGGAGTCTGAGTAACCTGTTTTTTTACTTTATTGAAATATAGTTGATGTACAATATTATATGTTACAAGTGTACAATACAGTGATTCACAATTTTTAAAGGTTATACTGCATTTATAGTTACAAAATTTTGGCTCTGTTACCTGTGTTTTGCAGCATATCTGTGGAGCTTATTTTATGCCTAGTAGTATGGACCTACCCCTGTCTCGCTCCTTCCCCTCTCCCCACTGTAACCACTAGTTTGTTCTCTATATCTCTGAGTATGTTTCTTTTTTGTTATATTCACTCATTTGTTGTATTTTTTAGATTCCACATATAAGTAATATAGTATTTGCCTTTAACTTATCTCTCTTAGCATGATACCCTCCAAATCCATCCATGTTGTTGCAAGTGGCAAAACTTCATTCTCTTTTACGCTGAGCAGTATTCCATTGCTTAGCCATACCACATTGTCTTTCTCCACTCATCTGCTGATGAACATTGAGGATGCTTCCATAGCTTGGCAATTGTAAATAATGCTGCTCTGAACATTGACATGCACATATCTTCTCAAATTAGTGTTTTTGTTTTGTTATATACCCAGGAGGGGAAATGCTGGGTCATATGGTGGCTCCATGTTTAGTTTTTTGAGAAACCTCCACACTGTTTTCCACAGTGACTGCACCAATTTACATTCCCATCAACAGTGTACAAAGGTTCCCTCTTCTTTAAAGAAAGTCCAGTTCTTTCTTATGACCACCTGCTCTTCTGCTCAAAACTCAACATTTCCCATCCCGGTAAGAAATACATTCTCTAGGGCAGAAAGGCTGAGGAAATTCTAGTCACTTGGTTCCAAAAACAAGAACATTTTTGGAAAATAGTTTATTGATTCATTACAGGGACAGATATATGATCAATGCATTGGCTTAACACTAAAGAATATCATAATTGTAAGGAGAAAAAATGCTGGAAAAATAATTAAATAATACAGCAAAACTACAGACGAATAAATGAGCAGGTACCGATTATACTTGTCATGCATCAAGAAAAGGTTTTTAAATGAGACTCAAAAACCATAAGGCATCCGTGGTAGGTGACAAAAGGATTAATACCCTGTAAAAGGCCAATGGACTCTTTTCTAATAAAAATACTGCTACAAAGACACAAACCTAACACTTCCAAATTACTCAGAGCCCAAATCATATATAATGCTAGTGAGTAATGGCCATGTTCTTATCAACTGTGAGTTATAGGCAGATACCAGATTTATTACTTATTTGCTTTTGAGAAACAATTTTCCACCCAACCTAATGGGTTATAAATTGTCTCATTTGCAGCTATTTAATTTAAACCAGAACCTCAGTGCCTGTTAAACAAGAACATGAAAAATGACTATGTGGTGTAATGCGAAGAGCCTACTGTTAAAACAGCTATTTAATTCAGGACAGTTTTTTGTTTTTTTTTTCCTTTAGGAAAAAAAAAAGAAAAAAATCAAACCAGCCAAATAAAATGAGGCTTTTGACCTTCAGAGCAGTGATGAAACATATACAGTAGTGTTAGCCACAGCAATGCTGGCTGCTACAGAAACAGTAGAAATGACAGTTCTGTCCTTAACGAGATACAAAACCAACATTAATAATCTTTAGTGTTATCGCAGGCTGCCTGAAGGGGGAGGAGGAGGAAATGTAGGTGCGGATGTCAAACCTGAGTGACACCCGAGTGTAATAAACACAGATGCTGAAAGGGTCTGAGGAAGCTGCAGCTCCGCTGAGAGACATTTCACCATTAAAGAGAAAAAGGAAAGATAGACTGGTTATTTCTAATTTGGCTCAGAAGCCAGAGTTAACCCTTGATGTGCTTGCTCAGTGAAAACAGATGAATTCAGGGAGAAGAGACCAAGTACTAAATGCTCCTATGAGAGGCTGAGGTGCAAAATCAAATAAACGAAACAAGTCAGGCTTGTCCCTGTGGTGGTGGGGTCAACAGAACATGACTTCAGGATTGAATTTAAAGAAAGAGAAAATGAGATGAGTCCATCACCCTGTCCTGTGCGGAGACCCTACTTCCAGCACCCTAGAGGATGAGATTCCTCCCAGCCCCACCCTGCCAGGTCCTGGTCAAGGTGCACAGAGTGGGAAGCAAAGGGGCCGCCCAGCCCCTAATTCCCAGCCCCTTCTCCCTTTCAAGCTCCAGCGGGGAAGGAAGGTGCCTCAAACGCCTCTGTCCAGCAAACCAGACTTACCGCATGGAATGGAAGGAATAATTGTATCCCAAGCCTCTGGGTTGTGTTCCCCCTTCCCTGTCTCAAAACCCCCAAGTCCGACTTGCATTCATCCTCTCTAAGGAGAACCCTCCAGTCTCAATCCCAGGGAGAAAGATGCAAGGGAAGCTGAAAGGCCTTCTCCAAAGCTGCACTGGGGGTATGCAGCCTGCCTAGGGATGGGGTCCACAGAGGCACAGAGAAGCAGGGGCAGGAGGATGATGGCTGAAGTGGACGGCGGACACAGGAGTCCCATCACGGCCTCAAACAGACACGAGGTAGTCATGTTGTGAGGGAAGGATGCTGAGACCGAACCCAGGCAGGAGAACCACATGACGCAGTGTGGGAGAGGCGACAGAAAGGCAGCAGAGACAGGCAGAAGCCACAGAGAGGAAAGGACAGGGTCCCAGGACGGAAGAGAAGGGAGAGCAAGAGAAAGCAGACTTTCAAAACCAGGCACTTCCCCAATTACAAAATTAGGTGCCGACTTGCTCTGAGGGGAGCTGGAGTCACTCTCTCAATTTGGGCACGGGGCACATGGCAGATGGCAGGTGATGCAACTAAAGTGTCAGGCATTCAGAGCCTACTTGCACTCAGCCCAGCCCAACCGGAAAGTGGGCCGGGGCTGTCTTTGTCAGACAAGGCATTGGAGACACTCTCAGAGTGTGTAATAAGAGGCTGGGTGACAGAGTAGGGGCCCACAGGCTTGGGGACGGACCACTCTGGGGCAGTGTCCTGGCCTGGAGGATCAATGAGGCCATAGTGACCACTGCCGGGGCCAGAGCTTCCCAGCTCACCAACCAGCACACACACATGTGCTTCACACGTGTGCACATCACATGTACCTGTGCGTCACATGTCTCACATATCACATGTGTCACAGAGTATGGGGGGAGTGAATAATCCAATCCTTCCTCTCCCCGAGCCAAAGCACCCCAGGAGGCTCCACGTGGCTTGATGACCTGCAGGCAGAGACACGTACATGTGTAGCCACACGTGTCATGTCACGTGATCCAAACCAGCCTGTCCCAAACTGTGCCCTCTAGGGGAGCTAAGTAGAGGAGGAGGGGACTGGGGCTTTGGGCAGGCTTGGGCTGGCTCCTGGAGGGCAGGGGGCCTTTGGCTGGCACTTGTTCCCAGGGGCCTCCTCCAGAGCCTCACTGGACTGCAGGTCCGAGTAGGGGCAAGTATCGCTGGCTGCCTCTGGCAGGCAGGTGAGTCTGTCTGGCCCAGGGGCTGCTTGCTCACACCCTCCTGGCTCCCGGTCCAGCCAGTCTTCCCCTTGACTGAGATCCACAACACTCGAAGTGAGGTCAGGAGCCTCTGAAGGTAGGGAATCTTCAGGTTCCAGGTCTTGGAGGTGGAGGTCAGGGGTCCCATTGGATGCACTAAAGTCAGAGTGGACGATGACTTCGGCCTCCACCTGGTTCCTGCAGGCTGAGGGAGGCTTCTTCCTCCCGTTGCCCTGGTCAGAGCAGAGAACACAAAACCATTGCTGAGAGTGACCATCAGAAGAATGACTATCATTCTCGGGATGGAGAGGGGCTGAGCCCCAGCCCGGAGCCCTTCATATATTATGCCGGAGTCGGTAAGGGAAGAACAGTGACCGTCCTCCAGGAGATGATGATCAGATCCATGGAAAGGCAGGGAAACACTACGATTTGCCCTTGTCACAGAATTTCAGAAATACCAGATACAGGCAGGGCTCAGTGAACACGAAGAAGGGCTGAATGCAGTCAGATTGGTGCACGCTCAGATCCATGGGAATTCTGCAGTGGCCCACTTATGCCTAGCTCGAGGAGGGACTGTCCTCAAACGCTGGCTTGCCCGCCACCCACTCACCTTTAGAGGCTCCGGGGGTCTCCAGGCTCGACTTTTCCCCCCAGGGACGTTACCACCAGGGGTCTCCAGAGGATTCACTACTTGCTCTTAACAAGCATGGGCTGCTTCTCTCCTTCCCTCCCGCTTTCTTTCCAGGACACTGACCTTTATGGCCTCATACACCAGAGCCTGCAGCAGCAGTGTCTGTCCAGTTCCAGCAGGGGGCAGCAGGGCCCGGGTCAGAGAGGGCACGGGGCCTGCCTGGGGCAGCTCACAGCCTGCCCAGGAACCTGCCCAGCTGGGCCCACCGGCCTGAGCCCAGGAGATCTGCACAGGGAAAGAAGCAGGAGCTGAGGGCTTGGCTGGAGCCCCCTCCACAGACTCTTGGCCCCCTTTCTACCTCCCTCCCCAAGGCAGTGGGGACAGGCACAGAACGGGCTGAGAGCCTGGGGGTGAATTTGAGGACAGAGAGATGCTCCTGCAGAACAGCCAGGAGTTTCTGAGCCAGGCGAGGTCTCCTTCACCGCAGAGGCAGGGAGAGGGTGAGAAAGGACTCAGGGGTTCGAGCTGGCTGGTCAGAGAATGCAGGACGAGCCACCACTGCCAGGATGGACAGGACCCGCCCTGTGTGGATGCACCTCATCTGGATCCCGGTCCTACCTGGCCGCAGCCTACCTGACCAGCCTCCTTCCCCCACGCTGGGGAGAACTGGGTCTTAGAGCTATCCCCAGCTCCCAGGATGAGATGCGTTCTGGCCAGCTTGAGTCACCCGCCAACAGCCCCTCGGGGGCTCTCCCCTCCTTCCTGAGAACTAGGCTGACCTATTCTGCCAGAGATGGAGGCCCATCTGCTTCCCTGCCTTGCCAACCCTTTCAAAGAGGAGGGAGAGCCTTTTCTTCTGCAGCTGGTCCAGGGAGGGAGGGGGGAGCGGGCCTCTCGCAGGGTCACACAGCGTGCTCTCGCGCCCCCTGGTGTCCTGTTTGGGAATGAACCGCAGTGTGGGGCTCGGACGTCCCCGGCTCCAGGCTCACCTTCCTCTTGGAGTGACCCCGGCCGGCAGAAGCGCCACCACCCATAAGGCTGTGCACTTCAGCCCTGTCCTCGACGTCGGAGGGCGGTGGGGACCAGTCCTGGGGACGAGGGTGCACAAGGGACTCCAGTTCATGGACAGCTGGGGGGCTGGGGGGGGCCAGGCGGGCTCGGGAGTACAGTGCAGGGTTCCCTGCAGTGGCCGAGGAGGACAGCCCCGGGAGGGCTTCTCTGGAAGGGAAGATGGGGAACAGACAGTGTGGTCAAAGACAGGAGCAGGGGGGGAACTGGGATTAGTCCAGCCTATGTCCCTGGGCAGGTTCCTACCCATCTCTGAGACTTAATTTCACCATCTGTGCAATGGGTACGAAATTCTGTGACTTCACAACAGCTGTGACATTGCACTGAGATCCTTCCTCCCTGAGCTCTGGGCATCTGGAGATTTGGGGGCCCTCTTTGCAAGACGCTGGCAGCTGCCGAGGAAGTCCATGAGGTTGCAAAGAGTTAGACGCGACTTCACCACCACCACCAAGGAAGCACGAGAGAGGCAGCTATGCTATGCCAGCCTTCCTGAGGGGATACGCTGGGGGCTTCCCCAAACCCACTCCGTTCCCCATTCTCACGCGGACCTCACCCCAACCCATTCATCCCAGACAACTTGAATGGGGCCCCCAGGAGGGGCTAGAGCAAGTCATGGCCACTTTCCCTGCTCCCTCTTCTCTGCAGAGAGGAAGTTGCTCCTCTCTGTGGTCAGATTGGTCCTTCCACCCACCTGTGGGGGCTGCGGCGCAGGCCAGCACACATGCAGGCCAGGAGGCAGAGGAGGCCCAGGCAGACGCCCACGATGATGCCCGTCACTGAGTGCACATCCAAAGAGTCTGGCAGGGGAGAGGGAGGGAACAGAACAAGACAGGAGAAAACCCGAGGTTCACAGACCAGGATATCCTGGGGCTCCCCCCGGGGGCCACTGGCCTGAGTCTCTTCCTTTGGACACGTGAAATCTGAGGCAAGGATCAGCGGGCCCAACAGACTCACAGGGACCACCACTACCTCTCTCTCCAACTGTCAGCCCCGTTGGACATCCAGAAGTTGAAGTACCTCCCCATCAACCCGGCCTTTCAGTGAAACATGCCTCTTGCCTGCCTAACGGGCTGGTTTTGCAGGTGTGTAACACGTGCAGTGGCGTGTGGCCCATGCTTAGATGGGCTCTGGGCTTGGTTTAATGCTCTGCTGTCACCACCTTGAAATTCTTGCTCATTTTTTTTTTTTTTAAATGTATTTATTTGGCGATGCTAGGCCTTAGTGGTGGCACACAGGATATATTTTTTTTAAATTTTGTGGCTGCTGTGCAGCATTTGGGATCTTAGTTCCCTGACCAGGGATCAAACCCAGGCCCCCTCCAGTGGGAGTGTGGTCTTAACCACTAGGCTGCCAGGGAAGTCTGTCTTCATTTTTTAATAAGGGGTCCCACATTTTCCTTTCACACTGGGCCCTGCAAATTACGGTGTAGACAGTCTCATGGTCTGAGACCTCCACCATATAAAGCTCATCACCTCTTCAAGTCAGTTCTCCAGTGAAAGTAAGCTCCCAAAGAAACCAAGCCAGTCTCCCACAAATCTGACCTTTCGACTGAACTACCACTGAACCTCACCCATTTCCCTTTGAAACTTGTCCTCTCCACACCTGGCTTCCCTGGTGGTTCAGATGGTAAAGAATCTGCCTGCAATGCAGAAGCACTGGGTGTGATTCCTGGGTCAAGAAGATCCCCTGGAGAAGGGAATGGCTACCCACTCCAGTACTCTTGCCTGGAGAATTCCATGGACAGAGGAGCCTAGAGTCCATGACGTCACAAAAAGTCGGACATGACTGAGCAACTAACACTTTCACTTTCACACCAAATAGAGAGGGCAGCTGTCCAACAACATGTGTCCGAAGGCAAAGCCTTGGAGGAGATGATTTCAGGATTAGAAGTCAGCTCTGGGGGCCTCTGGAGAGCTTGGGCTGCCCCAGGATGGAGCCCACCCCTTCCTCCCTTTCCACCTCTTACCTGAGAGCTTCTCCTGGAGAGTAATCACATCCTGCAGGCCCGAGAAGGGCCCAGGGCCCACCTCTGTGCGTGCCCCCATCTTGAAGAAGTACCTAGTGTCGCTCTCGAGGCCGTGGACCTCAGCACTGAAGATGTTTCCTGGTGGGCGGGGGAGCCAGGGAGAGCAGGGTTGGTGAACCGGGTGGGGGTGACCTGCAGGGCTGGGCTGGGAAGTGGCCCTGAGAAAACCTGCTGCTCCCACCCAGGCAGCAGCTTCTGCCTGCTCCTCCTAGAACAAAGCTCCGTGGCTGTCTCAGTACTAACCCAGCCACTGGGCAGGCTGGAGAGGGGTGGGGAAACGCCGCTCAGAGGTCCTGGGGTGAGGGCGCTCACCCTCTGTGGTGAGCAGGGTCCACTGGTGCTCGGGCCGGGTGTGGTTGTTGCTGTAGAGAATCAGATACTCCACGATCTCCCCGTTGGGCTCCGTGGGGGGGCACCAGTGCAGCCGGACGGTGGACGGTGTCAGGGGGCTCAGGCGCAGGTCGGATGGGGGTGTCGAGGGCCCTGGGTGTCGGGGGAGGAGACGGGGAGAGGCGGGGTCATTGAGAGCCCCAGCTCTGGGTGCAGCTGGGAGACAGGGCATGAAGGCACGGCCTCCTTGCTTCTGCCTTTACTGGAACAAACCACAAACCACGAAGCAAAATGAGGTCGGGTCTCTCACTGGGGAGTTTCTGGAAAAGAGTTAGGGAGGGGGGCTTTGCCACCATTCTGCCCCTCTTAGAAACTCTTTTCCACTCTTTGGAGCAGAGCTCCTCAAATTTCCACACCCAAATACTTCCAACGGCTGAGGATGGTTGTCTGGTCCTCAGGGGACCTGGGGGCAGAGCTCAAAAGTTTTTGGAAGGCTCACATTTCATTTAAACGCATCTCTTCTGTGGTAACATTTAATATCTAAGCAGTGTTTGAAATGATTTATTATTTAAAGTTCCTAACTCCCCTAGCCACCCCAAATCTTCCCTGTATAGCCTCCGTGTACGCCTGCCTGGGCCCAGGACCTTAGAGTCACAGGAATCCTCATGCGAGAAGGACCAGCTTGAAATTCTTTGTGTTTTGTTTTCAGAGAAGCTGACAGGGGCGGGAGCAGGGCAGGAGTAAATAAGGAAGGGAGGGGAGAAAGCAGGGACAAAAGTGAGTTGGGAAACAACAGAAATTTGGGGGCTCAGGTTTTCAAGGCCCAACAGAGGGTGAGATGGGGACCCAGGGCTGTAAGGCTTGAAAAAGCCACAGCACCGTGGGCTGTCAGAACCCTCAGTGGCCCGAGGTGACTCCCCACTCTCAGGCTCTAGGCTCCCCATCTGTGAAAGGAGAACACATTCCCCGCTCTGTAATCAGGTCGCTTGAGGTGGGGATTCCATGTCATAGTCTCCCCCGAGAAAATACTGTGTCTCCCTAAACTCCAGGTGCAAGACCACGATAAACGGAGCCCTTGGGCTTCTCTGGTGGCTCAGACAGTAAAGAAACTGCCTGCAGTGCAGGAGATCCAGGTCCGATCTCTGGATCGGGAAGTTCCCTTGGAGAAGGAACTGGCAACCCACTCCAATATTCTTGCCTGGAGAATTCCATGGCCAGGCTCCTCGGTCCGTGGGGAGCAAAGAGTTGGACATGGCTGAGTGCTAATAACAGCACTTGAGCTGAGGTCACGGGTATGTGAGAAACAATTTGTAAGCATTTTTTTTAAAAAGTGCATTCATGAGGGTGGATGGCCTCCCCACCCTACCCTACACACATCTTCTTATTTCAGATCAGGAACAAAGGTCTGCTGATAGAAAGGGGGACTGTCTCAGGGTCAGCAGAACCTAAGAGGCTGTGAGGACAGAGCCACTTGTCTCCAGATGTGTTTCCAGAGGGTTCCAGAGTCACAGACCTGCAGAGCTCATGGTCCTATCTTCCCTTTTTACCGATGAGGACACTGCAGCCCTGCTGGGAGGCCTGCCTAGGTCTCCCTGGGTGTCAGGGGCACAATGGGGACCCAAATGCAGAGCCCAGGATGCCTGCCTCCAGAGCCGGCCCTCTTCACAGCTCAGTGAGGTCTTGGCACAGCCTTTTAAAAGAAACTACTCTTCTGAATTTTATGTGATCATGGCTGTGAGTAAATGGTTAAGACCAGCACTGGACTGCCAGCATAAATGCAAAGCAAATGACAGGAACTTCTGGGGTTCTGAGGGGCATTTCAGAAGAGGGCTGCTGGGGCAAGGAGTTTGGTGAAAGATGGACTTGTGGTCAAGGGGCTGAGGGGCCACTCACGGTCAGGCAGGGTGGAGCGCTCTACCACGGAGCCGAAAGGCCCGTCCATGTCCACACCATGAGACTGTACCGCAAACTCGTACTTGGTGAATGGCTTCAGCCCGCCAATGAGGATGTCTTCTCCAGAGCTGCCGAGGTAAGAAATGCAACTAGGACTCAGGCCCCTTCGAGTCTCCTTTCCCAACCCAGCCCCGACCCCTGCCTCAGGCAGGGAATCTGCTCCCTGACACTCGGGCCAGAGCTGTGGATGGATGGATGCATATATCAGATTCCAAGTCCAATCCCCAAGCCAGGCCCCCTCTTTCAAGAAATATTCCTGGGTTAGTCCACGTCATTCTCCACCCAAAGAATCCTCTCCGATGCATCTTTTCCTTGACTTACAGGAAAAGATGCATAACTTTTCCTTGATGCATAAGTTTCCTTCAGCTGCAATCATATTAATATGTGTCTATTGCTTTTTATGCTTTGTTTTGTCTGCCAAACCAACAGAGACCAAGAGGTCTCTGACTCCCCATCCAACGGGGGGCCTCTCAGGACAGCAGCTGGGCTGTCTCTTCCGCATCACCTGCGACTGAAGAAATAGGTCTGTCCTGCATGGTGTCTCCCAGGGTTGAGCACAGGCCCTCCGGGGAGGGGACAGGATTGGATGGGCTGTCCTTTCCCATCTGTCACCATCAGGTCATCAGACTCTCGATGTGCCCGCAGTTTAACACATGAGTCACGGAAAGTCCCTGAGCCCTCAGGCCCCTCTCTTCATCACTATCTGTGCCTTCTTCCCTCCCGCTCCGCCCCTCACAGCCTCTCTTCCCACCTGGTGTAATAGGTGACCAGCGAGGCATTCCTGAGCCCCCACGGGCTGAAGCGCACAGTGTAGTTGACAATCTTGACTGTGGTGAAGTCTGGCTTTTTCCACCGAAGCCAAATGGAGGTAGAGCTGTTTGATTCCGCGTGGACGTGGGCAGGGGGCAAGGGTGGCCCCCTCTGGATGGGCAGGTCTGGAGGGTGAAAATCAGAGTGTGGGAAGGGAGTGAGGATACTCATCTGGAAATAGGTACAGTGGTTTGCAGTTCCCAAGGCACTTTCTTTTACCCTTCTCTTGTGATCTTGTGAGTTGGGAATAATGCTTTATTTCCACTTCACAGATGAGGAAACTGAGGCTCCCGAGGATTTAAGTGATTTTGGCCAAGGGCATACAGCGAGCAGACTATGGAACGCTAGTATGTAAGAATGTAAGAGAGAGAGGCAGCAAGGCATGGTAATTATGAGCATAGATTCTGGAGCCAGGCTGTCCTGATTCAAATTCCAACTCTGCCACGTACTAGCTGTGTGACTATGGAGAAGTTAATTAACCTCTCGTGTTTCCATTCTCTATTCGATCAGTGGGGCTAATAATAGTACCTACATTTCACAGGGTCGTTATGAGGATTAAATTAGTTAATGTTTGTAGAGTATACAGACGTGTCATGGAACGAATGTCTGTGTCCCCCCGCAAAGTTCCCACGTTGAAATTTGAACATAGGGTGGGGTCCTGTCTGTTTGGGCCGCTTTAACAACCACAGACGGGGTGGTAAACAGCAGAAACTTACTTTTCACAATTTCAGAGTCTGAGACCAAGTTTTGGCGAAGGCCCGCTACTGGGTTATACACTGTCAACTTATCATTGCATCTTCAGGGCAGAAAAGAGAAGCACGCTCTTGTGTGACTCTTAAAAGGGTACAAACCCCATTTATGAGGGGAACCCTCATGACATCATCTAATCTAATTACCTCCTAGTACACCACACTGGAGGGTAGGGTTTCAACGTATGGATTCTGGGGGACACAGATTTTTTGTCCATAACAGTGCCCTTATAAAAGAGACCCTAATAGACCTCCTTCTGCCCTGTGAGGACACAGCGAGAAGATTGCCTGTGGTCTATGAATCAGGAATCGGGTCTTCACCAAACACTGACTCAGCTAAGGCCTTGATCTTGGATTTCCCAGCCTCCAAAACAGTGAGAAGTAAATGCTGGCTGTGTAAGCTACTCAGTCTGTGGTGTTTTGTTACAGTAGCCTGAACCGACTCTGAGCCTCAGTTTCCTGGGGGGCCACATATCGATACCCTCCCTACCTAGAGCAGAGGAATAATCTGAGAGATAGTGTGATGAAGGTGGGTCATCTTAAAAATTGTTCAAAGGTCAAACTTGTGGTCAGAAGTCACTGATGATCCATTGGGTTTCTCTCTGTCCAAACCTTCCAAATTAGCACTGCTCATGGATAATGAAAACATGGGCCTATCAGAAGCGGGAGCTTCTCTCTGTGATCTAAACGAGCCAGTTTAGATCTGAAACTTCCAGACGGCCTGCCCATGAGGGCCGGCCCGGAGGAGAGGGAAAGGAGGCCACTCGCAGACCTGCTGACTGAGCCCTCCCCTCCGCTTCCCCAGCCTCCTCACCTGGGGTGGGGGCCTTCTCCGTTTTGCCCTTCCACACTGCTGCATAGCCATCCTCGTGTTTGTTGAACGCCACAAGCTTCACCTCATACAGCCGGCCAGGGACTGGGGAAGGTCATGGGGGTCACTCGCTGGTTAGAAGAACCTCTGGGGTTATTCTCACGTCCCCTGAGAGATTCCATCTCCAACCACCAGCCCAGCTTGTCCAGGCCCCCACTGGACCTATGTCCGTCTCATCCCCCCCTGGGCGGCCCTCCTCACCTAGCTGGGTCAGTTCATACTGCTTCACTTTCTTCTTGAGCCGGACGGGCCCCACATCCCAAGCCTGGTCTCCACGGCCCCCTGGAGGGCTCTCCCCATCCGTCTCCTCCTCCTCTGTTCCCACCTCTCGCCAGTACAGTTTGTAGCCAGAGATCTGGGCCGGGTGCGGGGGTGGCTGCCAGGACACGACCAGGGA
Organism: Moschus berezovskii; assembly: GCF_049115385.1. NCBI lineage: Eukaryota > Metazoa > Chordata > Mammalia > Artiodactyla > Moschidae > Moschus > Moschus berezovskii. Next base: position 87,584,343 of record NC_142468.1, read on the forward strand.
CTCCATCCTTGCCCGAACCTTCAGCTCTGCGGGTGCAAAAGGGACTGGGGGCAGAGGAGCAGGAAGGGAGGAGGAGTAAGAGAATGAAGGCGAAGGAAGAGGAGGAGGCCGGGGAAGGGGGGAGGGAAGAAGCATGAGGAAGCAGAGAGCAGGAAGGCAGCATTGAGTGAGGCCCTTGCTGGAATTCTCCCAATATATCTCACCGCTCAGCCACCAGCCTAAGGGTCTAGAGGAGAACTCGCTATTCCATAAGCCCAGAGTGCTGGGAATGCAGGGCCGTCTCCTGGGTATTTGCAAAGAGGTTGGCCAAGAGCACATCTGGGGCAGGGCTGACAATACCTGACTTAGAGGAGGGCTCTATAAATCTTCTGAAGGGAGGACGGCATGGGCACCAGCAGGCAAGGGGATCAGAGGGGTTTCTGAAGCCAGGAAGGAGGGACAGAGCCACCGGAGTGGGGAGACATACTTGGAGCCTGAGAGTGGGTTGGCTCACTGTGTGTCTGATGCTGTTCTAAGCACTTCATAGTGTGCATTTTAACTTTATTCTCGCAACCCTACAAAACAACAAAAATGCTAGTGTCCTTATTTCACAGATAGAAAACTGAGGCTCAGAGAAGTCCAGTCACTTGCCCAAGATGACACAGATAGTATATGTGTCAGGTTTTGTCTGCGTTTAACCACTCTACTATTGGGCCTCTCAACAAACAATAGTCATAGTCACAGAAGCAGCTACTATTTATTTACTTTTTCCCAACCGTGCTGTGCGGCACATGGGAATCTTAGTTCCCCAGCCAGGGGTCGAACCTGTGCCTCCTGCTGTGGAAGCATGGCTTCTTAACCACTGGACTGCCAGGGAAGTCCCCTATTTGCTACCACTTAACCAGTTCTAATTATGTACCAAACTTTTGTTTATATTAATTAATCTTCATGGTACACCGGGCAGTAGTAACTGAAGTCTTAAAGCTGTGAACGGTCTGTCCAAGGTCACACAGCAGATGGAAGGGAAACATGAGCCCAGGGGTGTCTGCAAATGCCAGCCCTTCGCCTCTTCACCCATCGAGCAGGGGCAGCCATGGTAGGCCTCTCACGGAGGGGGCGGTTCGGTCTGGGTTCCAAGGGCTCCCAAACGCCCGCGCAGTCACTCACATCACCCCACCTGTCCCCTCTGACCCCGTACCATGGCTCTGGTTGTGCACACTGGGCGTCCTGTGCTGCATCCACTGGGAGGGGGCCCCGTAGCCAGCCCCTGTGCCAGCTGAAATCCGCACTCGATACACCTTGTTGGGCTGAAGCGAGTTCAGCGTAAACTGCGTCTCGTTCCCCGGCACCTCGGTGGAGAAAATCTGATCTGCTGGGACAGAAGACACTGGCTCTGGGTGGCCCCCTTAAGGACTCCTAAACCCCCCTACACTGACTCTTCCACCTGGCTCCTTAGTGCCACCAGAGCCTGAGGCCCTCTCAACACTGACCCCTCAGTGCCTGGATGGACTCCATGCTTCAGTGAATGCCCCGGCCTCTGACCCTGGCTGATGCCAGCCATGAGCCTGGGCTCACAGTGGGGAGAATCAGGGCACACGCTCCCCACTGCCCCAGGAGCCGGCCCACACACACCAGGGCATGGGCCCGAGGGACTGACTGTGAAGCCACCAAGCACCGCCTCGTCCGGAGCCCTGTCGACCACCCACGGCCCCTTCCTCACCCTTCCCTCCCTCCTCGCCCTGGCCCCCTGGCCCCCAGCCAATTGCCTTCTCCTATGTCTTCATCAATTTCATTCCTCCTCCCCGAGATTCTCGACATCTGTCCTAATACCCCACCCATGCCTCATTTCCCTCAATCCCACAAGCAAACCCTGCACCTCCCTATCCCTTCTGAGCTGGAAGGGACCCCAGGGATTCCCTAGGTCACCTGCCTCACTTCACAGACAAGGAGCCTGCGGTAGGGACTGTCGGGTTTCGCACCGCAGCTGTACAGAGGTGGGGCTAGCCCCCAGCCCTACCCCTGTCTTGAGCAAGCCCTCTGACTGAGCCTTCCCTTCCACCCCTGCCCTCCCAAGCCCCGGCGCATCTTCCCCGTTCCTAGGCTCAGCTTGCCCTACTCTGCCAGCCGCTCTGAGCGACCCTCACCTCACTGACTCCTGCCCCACTCACCTTCCTTTCCCAAACCGCACTCTATCTTGTACTTCACCACCTGCCCATTGCTCAGGCTGGGAGGCAGGGGCAGCCACGCCACCCTGATGTCCGAGGGGTTGGGGCTGGACAGGGAGAGCTGGGGCGCTGCACTGGGGACTGAGACAGAAGAACATCAGCGTGAGCTCTGCTCCACCGACGTGGAAGGTAAGGCCCAGCAGTGGTCACAGACTTGCCCAGGTCACACAGCAAGTCAGAAGTAGGCCCAGGACCAGGATCTGAGGGAGGAAAGGGAGCCTCTCAGGGGAGCCCCAAGCTGGAGAGGACGGGACAGCCTTCCCAGGACATTCCCCCAGCACAATCTTCTACATCCAGCGGACTGTCACTGGCTCCTGTCTGACGGGATGGTACCTGGGTGGAGCGGAGAAGGGCCACCTGATGACAGGCAGTCAAGAAACCTGGGCTCACGTCCCAGCTGCACTACTGACCTTGGGCAAGTCACTCACTTTCTGGGCCTCAGTTTCTCCAACTGTAAATTAGGGAGATGAACCCTTGCCCTCTCCTTTACAGGGCACAAAAGACGGCACAAGGCAGGTAAAAGTACCTTGGCGTACGGGAGTTAAGAGAAACTAAGCTACCATCCCCAGGGAAGTCCCTGGGGCCCAAGGTGCCCACGGCAGGTGCAGAGGCCCTACCATCATCCAGTGTGTGGACCAGTGCTGGGGAGGAGGTACGGCTGGCCCCCAGCTGCGAGTAGGCCACCACGTAGAACTCGTAGTCTGTGTTGGGTTCCAGGTCGCGAACCTGTAGCTCAGTGGTGTCATTGTTCACTGCAAACTGGTATTCCACATTGTCCATGCCTGAGTGGGTTAGGGGACAACGTGTCTGTCACAGGGCCACCGCCAGAGGCTTCCCTGCTCGAAGCAGTCTAGGGATCCTGCATGTTGTCTAGGCCCTGGAATAGCCTTTTTCTAGCCAAATCATTCCCGATAATCTGAGTAGGAGCGTATAAACTCCCCTGACACCTAGTCCCATTGTATCAGTTCCTCCCACTGGTGAGGAAGTCTTTTCTAGCGTGTAACTGAAGTGACTCCTGCTGCAATTAAGAAGCTGGCTCCAGGAATGCCAAGGCCTTTCCCACTGCTCTTTTAAACTGTGGTTGAAGGGGAAATGCGCTAACCCGTATCTACACACGGGTCTCTCACCCCATCCCATCCTATCCCCAAAGGCAACCCTTCGATCATCCAGCCTGTGCCGCGTCCCTTCCCCCCGACCCCCGGGGGCACCCCCTGCAGTAGGTCTTTGCTGGGGTGTCTTAGCGCCGGGCAGACGCACCCCGTGTCTTCTGGTAGTGGAGGGAGAAGCCAATGATCTGCTCGCTGTGGAGCTCGGGCCGCTCCCAGGCCACCAGCACGGCGGAGCTGCTCAGCGGCGTGGCGGTGACCCGCGTGGGGGCGCTGGGGAGCCCCTCGCGCACCACGACCGCCAGCGGCGCGGCGGCGCACGCCGTTCCCGCGCCGTTCTCGGCCACGCACTGGTAGTAGCCGGCGTCCTGCAGGCGGATCTGCGTGATGACCAGGCTGCCGCCGCCGCCCTGCACCTTGACGCGCCCGTTGGGCCTCAGCGGCGCCCCGTCGTGCAGCCAGCGCAGCCCCGGCCGCGGCTCGCCGGACGCGCGGCACACGAAGCGCGCGGTGCTGGCCCGCGTCCGCGACAGCGCCTCCGGCGCCTGCGAGATGACTGGAGCGGCTGGGGGACCGGAGGGGGACGCTGACTGCGCGCTCCCGCCGCCAGAGGTCTGCCCCCGCCTCCAAACACCCAAGGGGCTCCCGCAGCCCCTCACTCACTCTCTCCTCTCCCCGATTCACCCGTCCCCCCAAAATACCCTCAGCAGCGCAGCTCTGGCTCGCTCCTCCTTCACCCCGGCCCTCACTGACCATTCTCTCCAGGCCCCCGCGGCCTCCCCAGATACCCTGGCTTCTCCAGGATCTAACGCTTCTACCGCACTTATTCCGTCTCCCCTACCTCCAGGACCCCACACCTATCGGATGTACCCCCCCAATAACCTCACTCTCATCCCTCCCCACATTACCCGGGCCCCACCCAGACCATCTCTCCAACAACCCAAGCAATGCCCTTTATCACCCTCTCCTCTTCCTCAACTCCATCCTCCAATCTCCTCCCACACTCGTCTCCTCTAATTACCTCGTCTGTCCCCTCCAAGGCACCCCAGCCCCTTACGAAGGTGTCCCCTCCCTAGGTGCTGGAACCCCGCCCCCCTCAACCTTCCCTTCCCTTTCCATTCTCCACCATCGCCTCTGACACGCCCACTTGCCCGTTTTCCCACCTCCTAGTCCTCCTGCGCTCAGCCCCAGCTAATCCGCCCCGATGCAGTCTCCCCCTACACCTGCTCCCCTTCCTTTGCCCCATCTCTCCCTCCACCCGTCCTCACCCAGCACGCGGAGCTCGGCGGCTGCGGTGGCGAAGTCCCGCGTGCGGGGCTTGTTAGCTCTGCAGACGTAGACGCCGGAGTGGCGGGGCTGCGCGCTGGTGATGAGTAGGTTGGTGCGGCCCAGGACGATGACATCGGTGGAGATGGGCTTCCCGTCTGCGGGAGGAGGGAGAGTGCTGGAGCGGGGAGCTGACGGCTGCCCCTCCAGCCACTCTCTGGACCTCGGACCTCGAGTGGGGGCGCCCTCTCCACCCGGGTTAAGAGAACCTAACAGTCTCTGGTTGGGATCTCAGTTCCTCCACTTGCTAGACCAATGATCCCCTCTGAGCCCTAGGGTCTCTCTCTGTAAAATGGGAAGATAGTCCCTCGCTGGAAGGGCTGTTCTGAGAGTGGAACCTATAAGGTCTGTGAGACTGGCCCGCACAATGCAGGCGTATTAATAGATGCTCTGAACAGGACTCAGTTACAACTATTAACATTACTGTTCAATTCATTTCTCTCAAGGACACACTCCTGCCCAGGGCTATGGTGAAGGTATGGCTGGAAAGGTCTGCACCATAACCAGAGACCTGAATACATGAGACTTATTTTGATGTGAAGTGAGAATCATTTTGAAAGCCCTTGCCTTACAGTCAAGAGCTGAAATGCAAACCGCCAATAAAAAAAACTATTCTACTTCACAAAACCAAAGAAATGCACATCAAAACACAGATGTTCATTTTCACCTATTAAAGTGGGAAAGTTTTTAAAGACACTATGTTGCAATGCCCGAGAAAGGGCAAATACGGATAGGGCTGTACAGGGGCTCCAGCTTGACCTTGAAGCTAAGATTCCACTTGTGGCCCCCTGTGGTGGGGCGTTGTTAACAGTGCTGATCACCTGAGCGTTAACCGTTAACAGCCGACAACTGGGAAAGACTTCAAAAATTAAATTACCGCGATACTCAAATGATGGACTATCAGTTACTAAAATTATTTTTTGAAAAAGTTTTAAAGATGGAGAGGGAATCCCCTGGCAGTCCAGTAGTAAGGACTCTGAACTTTCACTGCAGGAGGTACGGGTTCAATTCCTGGTCAGGGAATTAAGATCCCACAATCAGCATGGTGTGGCCAAAAATAAATAAAATAAAGATGGGGAGATGCTTATGATATACTGTTGAATGAAAACAAGACTTGGAACTGTAAATACAGCGTGCTTTTATTTGGGGGGGATATATACATGTGCATAGAAAAAAACTCTGGAAGAAAACACACTCATATGTTAGCAATTTAATCTCCGAGTGGTGGGATGTTTACTGTTTCTGCTTTTCCTTAGTTTACTATAATGAATATGTACAACTTTTGCCATCGGAAGAAACCAAAACAAAACACAAAAGCCAGGCCCCTCTCCTGACTTAGTGCAGTTGCTGTTGTGTGTGTTACTCCCTCAGTTGTGTCCGACTCCCGCGACCCCATGGACTGTAACCCACCAGGCTCCTCTGGCCATGGGATTCTCCAGGCAAGAATACTGGAGTGGGTTGCGGTTTCCTTCTCCAGACTTAGTGGAGTAAGTTCTTGGAAAAGGAACAGCACCCAGGGACAGGAGTGAAGCCAGACTCTGTCTTCTAAGTTTCAAGTGAGATCCCAGAACCACAGTGTCCAGACCCTCTAGGACAGCAATTCTCAAATCCCCACTGTGCACACAAATCACAGAATCGCAAGAGACCTGGTTCAGATGCAGAGGCGTCAGGCCCCCAAGAGTCTGCATTTCTAACTTCGCCCAGGAGGTACGTAAAGACCACACTTCTGGTAGAAGGACCTTGCTGCTGCTGCTGCTGCTAAGTCGCTTCAGTCGTGTCCGACTCTGTGCGACCTCATAGACGGAAGCCCACCAGGCTCCCCCGTCCCTGGGATTCTCCAGGCAAGAACACTGGAGTGGGTTGCCATTTCCTTCTCCAGTGCATGAAAGTGAAAAGTGAAAGTGAGGTCGCTCAGTCGTGTCCGACTGAGGGACCCCATGGACTGCAGCCTACCAGGCTCCTCCATCCATGGGATTTTCTAGGCAAGAGTACTAGAGTGGCTTGCCATTGCCTTCTCCGAGAAGGACCTTAGGAACTTGTTAAACATTAAGAACCCGGGTCACGATCCCTCAGTCGTGAAGGGAGGGAGTCTGCAGTTTGAAGAAGCTCCCTGGGTCATCCTGACGCCTGGTCAGGATTTGAGAAGCACTGATGATTGAACTGGGCGACATCACAGGCTCACCCCAATAATACTATGAGGGTCCTGCTGGCCTAGGAGTCCCCCTAACTAGGCACGTGTCACAAGTCCAGTGAGGTCAGGTAGGTCAGGGAGGCACAGATAACCAGCACTGTTCTTTCTCATCAGCTGGGTGGGGGTACGCGTCATCTTGGGTTATTATTTTTCTTTAAATTCTATGTATTCATCATTATATAGTCTTGAATGTGAGACACAAACTTACGAAAGGGAGGGTGGGGTCTTGGACTGAACCAGGGAAGAGGGGTAAAGAGAGCTGGCTTTAAGACTTACTTCTGCCATCAACGTGGGACAAATCACTGATTGACAAATGGAAACAAGTAATCAATCCTTGCTTTCCTTCCCTACAGAGCTGTAGGGGGTGGTGTACCAGAAAAGGAACAGGCTCTAAAGTTTGGGTCCTGGCTTTCCACCTGCCTTTCTGAGCGTCCGTTTCCTCATCTGCCCACCAGGAATAATAGCCCTGGCCCTTAACCTCTTCGAACAGCTCCAGGAGGCTCTGGCAGGAAAGTGGGTTTTGTGCTCAGCAGACTACAAGGTGAGGCTGGCCCGGCGCTCTCACTACCCCGACAGCGTCTTCTGTAAGGCAGCCCCCCTTGGCACTCCTCACTTGCTGCCTGGCACCATCAAGTCTCTCTTCATGGATATGTGTTGACCTCCCTTACACAGACTGTGGGATCAGAGAGCAGGGGCCCCGTCTCTCTCCCCTGGGTCTTTCACTCGGCATGAAGCTGGGCACACAAAGGCAGCAGCAGACTGGCTGGACCAGGAGGGGCTGTGTGGTTAGACCAGCAGAGAGTCCAAGTGCCACCTGACTCACTGGCCCCACACTCACTGTTGTAAGGACTGGAAATATAGAAGGTGGAGAACAAAGCCCAGCGCCCACCCCCGAGAAAGGTCTCCAGAGTGATTTTGTGAGTGGCAGACTGAGTGGGCTTCATCAAAGAAACTTTTGATTCATTTGGTCAAGGCTCCTCTACCCACACTCCACCCTGGGACAGAAGTTAGCTCCTGCCACACCAAAGGTTGGTGGCCATCCTGCAGTCACCCTTATAGATCCTTGACTTGGGGATGTGTCCTTCCTCTCCCATGCCCTCAAGTCCTCTCCCTCCACTTACCCTGTCGAACCCAGGACACAAAAGGGGCGGGGTCAGCCGAGGCCACACACTCCATCACCACACTCTGGCCAGACACCACGGTGGTGTTCTCCGGGGCTGCCACGATGACCACGTCCTGCCCCCCAGCAGATGCCAGGGACCCTGGAGAGAGGTAGCCTTACCATCAGGCATCTTCACAGTCAGCCCCTTACCTGACACCCACATTCACCTGGTGAGACAGGTGCGGCAGCCAGGGGTCCATCGGACCGGTGGGAAAGCAGCTGCGTCGTTCAACAGAGCTGGGACTGGAATTCAGAGGTCTTTCTCTGGGAGCCAGAGAGGAATAACGGGCCCCCGACACAGCGCCCCCATTCTTCCTACTGGATGGAACCCACCCTCAAGGCTGAGAACCAGCAGAGTCAAGAGTAGACTAGCAGTCTGGACTTGAAGTCAACAGTTGGAGTTTCTAGTTCTGGCAAGTCCCTTCCCTGGAGCGCCTCAGCTCCCATGTGGGAAAGGCAGGAGATGGGCTCGAGTTTCTGCCAGCTTGGCGGCGCCCACAGCACCCAGTCCCTGCCAAGTTCACAGCATGACCCTGGGTCCCTGGGTCAGCATGGTAAATACCCGGTTTGTCCAGCAGGTGGAGGCAGAGACCCCGGGCACGGAAGGGGCAGAAAGCAGACTCAGCTCATCAGCTAAGCCCCAGGAAGTAGGGTGGGAGTGAAAGTGGACGGATGAGAGGGGGGTGGGAAGAGATGAGCGGATGGGTCGGGGTGGAGGGGAGCTGCCTTGGCAAAGGAAGGCAAGATAGAGGCCTTTACGGGAGGCCTGAAGTGAGATGATCTATTGAACACCTGCCAGGCACCAGGCACTTCCCATTCCTATCTTGGCAATTCTCACCACCTCCCTGGGCTGGACATTTGATAAGGAGCCCAGGGTCACACAGATGGTGAGTAGAGAAGCCAGGATTCAAACCAGGTCGTCCTGACCCTAAAGCCTGTGTCCTTTCTACTGTGTCACTCTGGGATGGGAGATTTTCAGAGAAATGGAAAGAACAGTCCCAGACCATTAGAAGCCAGACGCACAGCAAGCAGCACGGGGTGGCTCCCCCAGGGCAGGGGCAGGCACCTGCCCTCTCCACAGACACCTCACCTCCCCGCACCCGTCCCCAGCCCTGGCCACTCCATCCACCCACGGAAACAGAGTCTCAGCAGGAAGGGAGCCCTGGACCAGAAGTCTTGGGTTCCTGCCCTGAGTCCAATCTCTGACTTGGGTGGCACTGCCTTCTTTGGGCTTCATGGCCTCATCTGTCACCTATTTGAAAGCAGGTCTTCGACTACTTGAGGCTGCTCCAAGCTCCGAGATGGCTGACTGCCCCACCCGGCCAGCCCCCTTACCTCTGTGGGCCACGCGGAGTAGGGCCTCCTGGCTGAAGCGCTGGTGTGCTGAGTTGGTGGCCACACAGCGGTAGAAGCCTGCATCACCTTCCTGCACATCCAGGATCTGGAGGACCCCGTTGGGAAGGGTGATGAGCCTTGGGAAGGGACAGAGGGCACCTGTGAGGTGGACGGGAGCTCTACAGGGAGGGTGGCGGTGCCCCAACTGTCCTGAATCATCTCCCCCTCCTTCCTGAAACACCTACTGTGGCTTACTTTCACACTCATTCGTAATAAATGCAAATTAAAACTACAAGGTACTGGAACTTCCCTGGTGGTCCAGTGGTTAAGAATCCGCCTTCCAATGCAGGGGACCTGGGTTCTATGCCTGGTCAGGGAACTAAGATCCCACATGTCACAGGGTAACTAAGCCTGCGCTCTCCAACTACCGAGCCCACACTCTCGAGTCTGCGAGCCACAACTACGCCGCAACTAAGACCCGACACAGCCAAATAAGTATTTTATCAAACCTGCATGTACCTTTTAGACCCAGCAACATCACTTCAAGGACTTCATCCCACAGATATTCTCATACACATACACAAAACATATGTTTAACAATATTCACTCCAACCCTATCTGCCATAGCAAAAGACTGGCAACAATCCAAGTGTCCATCTGTAGGGTGGGAACTAACTAAATTGTTTTGGGTACATTCATAGAATGGAATGCTAGGCAGCTATTAAAAGGAGGCAGCTCCTTGTGTGCTGATACAAGACCATCTCCAAAATATGTATGGCACAGGACAGTGTGTGGAGGACATGTACACTTATATGCTTTCGCACGGAATGTTCCTGGTCACCGTGGTTGTCTTGGGAGGGGACTTGTGATCTGGGGAGCTCTCAGGAGGAGACTTTATTTTCACTGAATAACCTTCTGTAAAGTTTGAGTTTGTTTATTTGCCTGTAGTACCTTATCTCTCCTCTGATAAAATCCCTTCTAGTCACATGATTTCAACCTAACCTTGAAACAAGCCTTAGAGATAGAGGGGATCATAGCCTTCATTTTATTGGTGACAAAACCAAGTCTTGGAGGGAGGACGGTGTTTTTCCAGGGTCCCACAGTTAAAGCAGAGTTAAAATCGGAACCCACATCTCCTGGTGCCAAATCCCACGTTCTTCCCACCTGCCTGTGTTAGCAGCCATTAGATGGCTAACAATGCCAGTGGGAGGGATGTGGTCCCAGCAAGTGCCCCCGCCCGCCAGTCAACATGTACATTACTGAGGAGGGGTGGGATGGATGAGAGTGGTGTTGTCTGCCCTTTTGGTGAAGGTTGGAAAGCAATTTGGGCTAGAAGAGCCCAGAGATCTTGCTTAGAGACAGTGCAACCCCAGGCAGAGAAGTGTCCATGGGGGCCTGGGTGGTGGGAAGCACAATGGGCTCTGGCCCCAGCAGGGAGGGAGTGGGTCTTCCTGAATCTTCTAGCTGTGATCTGTGCAGGGTCAGCTCGAGGGTGAAAGTTCTAATTTCTCACTGTGGATGCAGGCTAGGCCAAGGTCAGGGAGGGAATGGGGCAGCTGTGCACGCGAAGATCCCTTGGCTCGTGGGGAAAGCAGGGTATGAGAAAATCTAAACACAGGAGAAAAGCACTAGCTCAAGGTGTTGGAGAGAATTCTGGCCATAAGCCTAGAAATCTGCTGTGGCCCAAAGACTTAGAACAAAAACATAAACCTTCATCACTCCTTCCCTCACCCCACAGGCAAACTCAACTCTGCTCCCTGAGTCTTATCCTCAGCTTCAAGAGCTGCCTGCAGCAGTGCTGGGGCCAGCAAGGGAGAGGTGATGAGGAGGTGCGGGTTGTCTAGAGCTAAATCCTGGGCCAGGGCCCAGCCTGCCGCCACGGAGAATTTGATGGGAAAGACAAGGACCCATCTTGGAAAAGAGCCCAGCATCCCGGTCTCCTCCACCTTATATTCTCTAAGACCTTTCCTCCTTCTCAATAGCTGCTCACACTTCCTGACCCCAAAGTTTCCCGGTCTTTCCAGGGAAATGTTGCTCCAGGTATCCAAGAGTTTCCCTGGTGGCTCAGTGGTAAAGAATCCGCCTACCAATGCAGAAAACACGGATTTGGTCTCTGGGTCAAGAAGATCCCCAGGAGGAGGAAATGGCAACCCACTCCAGTATTCTTGCCTGGGAAATCCCATAGACAGAGGAGCCTGGAGGGCTACAGTCTGTGGGGTTGCAAAAAACACGACTTAGCGACTAAACAAAAATCCAAGAGCTAATACCTCCTTTGACAAGTAATACTGCCTTAATAATGTGTGTTGAATGAAAGAACAAAGGAATGGATACCTTTCCTTGGGTGTGGTGCTGTTGCTGCATTTGTTACAGCCAAAGAAGTGAGATGGAACCAGGTTTAATGTTCATTCAATATCTTTTCTGCTTTGTTAAAAATGTGGTTTCAAAAGCTCTGTCCTTGGAAGGATGTCCAAGACACATTGGTTAGTGGGGGGATAAAAATCACAAAACAGTGTTTATGAAGCAATGCTATTTTTGGAAAATAGATAAATGATATGCTAGGATGTGCGCAGAAAAAGTCAAGGGTGGTAAAGCTCACGTCATTTGTGGAGGTTTTCTCAGAGAGGGGGATTACTGTGGGGGGGGGCTCTTTGTTCTGTTTTTAAATTTCTTAGTTACAGTGAACATTTATTTATTAGTTTGGGAATATAAAACTTTAAAAATTTTAAATGGAAAAAAGCATGTGCCCTTGTACACTTTGTTTTGTAACTCCTGGCTCTGGAATAAAAGCAGCTGTGGCATAGCGGTGAGAATTGATTCCAATATATGTGATTTTTAGCAAGTGACATCCAATGTCCAGGCCTCAGGTTTCTCATCTGAAAAACGGGCTTCTTAATTCCTACCTGTTTCACACCCCTGACCCTGTTAATGTGTTATAAGCTCACATAAGATCACGGTAATAGCTACCTGTGGTCAGTTTGTAGGTGACTTTTTCTCCTTTAAGTTAGTATATTTTATAGTTTTAAAATGACTTCAAATAAAACAGCTACTTATAAAATGAAAGCAACCTCCATCTAAAAGGGAGGAACCATTCTCTTTCCAAGCCCAAGCCTGCTTCCTGTACCTGCCAAAGGACACCTGAACCCCGGGACTCAAGAGCAGAGAAGAAATGGCAGAGCTGCTCTGAATTTCCTGAGGGCCAAGGCGCCCCACCCAGAGCCCTTCAGAGATCCATCCCAGGAAAAGGGACATGAGCTGAGGGTCACTTGAGGCCTACACAAGATGGACCCTGGGAGATGGGCAGGGCAGAGGACTAGACCAGAGATCCTGCAGGAATTAAATCCATTCGTTTTAAAGTGTGAGTACGGGAAGATCCTCTGGAGAAGGAAATGGCAACCCACTCCAGTATTCTTACCTGGTGAATCCTATGGACAGAGGAGCCTGGCAGGCTACAGTCCATGGGGTCTCAAGAGTCAGACACAACTTAGTGACTAAACCACCACCACCAAAGTGACAAAGCAGACTTCCCCAGTGGCTCAGCGGTAAAGAATCCGCCTGTAATGTGAGAGACCTGGGTTCGAACCCTGGGTCGGAAAAATCCCCTGGAGAAGGAAATGGCAACCCACTCCAGTATTCTTGCCTGGAGAATCCCATGGACAGGTGGGCCTGGCGGGCTACAGTCCATAGGGTCGCAAAGAGTCGGACACGACTGAAGCGACTGAGCACGCACACACAAAAGTTACAAAAGAGAAGGTTGATTTGAAGAAATGTATAAAGTGAGTGATTGGATCAACGGCTTAGGGGGGGCCAAGATTATGACAGGAGTTTGTGAATGCCTGTGATTTGGGAAACGCTGCTCCTGGTGATTATTGGTTCCCGTGGAAGAAAAATGATCCCCTCTCATTAGAAATTAGTGTAAGTATCAGGCAATTGCCTTAGGGTCTAGACTTTGCCGTCAGTGCCCAAAATATGCATACAGACCCTGCCAGAGTGTGCTGATTAACTGCATATGTGCACAGCCTACACCTGGGCATATGGTCTCCTTCAAACCTCTGAGTTGAGTTTATGAATAGCATATTTGTACATGAACTCTATCTGGGCATGTGTAAAAATACATACCTTGGGCATAATCAAGTTGCTGTTTTAGGTATTTCTTTATCCCCCACCCCACACACAATGTGCTGGGACATATGAGCCTGGCTTATTTATAGATGAGGATCAATTTTCAGAGGACTTGGGGGCAAACACTTCCAGAGTCCAGGAACTGGCAGCTCCAGCCTCCTGGGAGAGGCCTAACTAGCTGCTGGGTGGTGTGGGAACTCCTCTGTCTGTACAGAAACACTGAAGAAGTAACTTCTCTCCCCTGAGCATAACTGGATCCATCTCTAAGCCCACCTGCAACAGGAGCTTCTTCAGGCCCTGTGGTTTCCCCACCCCGACCACCAAGTCATCCACCCCAGGGCGCCAGCGTCAGACACTCTTGGCAATAGCTGTGTGACTTGAGGCAAGAGACTTGTGTCTGATCCTCAGTCCCTCCTTTCACAATTCAGAGAAGAGTATCAGCCACAGCCACACAGACAGACCTGGAGGGGGTTCTGTATACATTAAGTGAAAAAAAAAAAAAAAAGCAGGAATTGCAATATAATCCCATTTTTGTTTTCTATAAAAAAAAAAGGCTGAATAAAAATACCCACTATATATAATCCAAAATTTTTAATGTTTATAAACATATAGGGGAAAAGTCCTGAAGGTAGACACCAAAACTAACAGAGGCTTTCCATGGGTGGTAAGAAGATGAGTCATTTTTGTTTCTTCTTCTCTGTTTATATGAATTTGAAAATTGGATCTAATAGGAATATAGACAAAGTAAATAGAGAAAAATGTGAAAAATAAGAAACTCTTAGCTTGAAGGATGATGGGAGGGATTAAGTGGGAAAACACCACTCTCATTAAGCAAAGCCTCTTGTGACTTTTAACGCGGGGAGAGTTTTTCTGCTCTCTCCCACCTCTCACTGGACTCTCACCCAGCGACTCCCTGGAAGCGTCCACCCTCAGCAGTGTGAGGCACCACACGTGGAGGGCACAGAACTTAAAATGTCAGTGCTGGGAAGGCTGGGTTAGCAATCCCAAGGTCCCCTCCCTAGAATGCTCATTCTTGGGATATTAGAAGGGCATGGCAACCCACTCCAGTATTCTAGCCTAGAGAATCCCATGGACAGAGGAACCTGGCAGGCTACAGTCCATGGATTCTCAGAGTCCATGAGTCGGACACAATGGTGCGACTGACTATTGAGCAAGTGACTCTAAGAGGCGGTTAAACAAGTTAAACAGGTTTCTCAGTGCAGGGCTTCTCTGGGGACTTATCAGCTCCAAGAGGGAGATTTATGGGCACTTTCCTGGTCTTATTTGAACATGGAATACTTTTTTTTTTTTTCCCAAGACTCATCTTTAGGGACTAATATTCTAAAAAAACTTACTTTGGAAACCACGATCTAGTCCAACCCATTGGACCAGTGGGGCTGACTGATCACCAGAATCACAGGATCACTTACATCTTGATTTCTCACCCTTCTTCCTCCCTTCCAACTGTTGCAGAGATGTGGCCTGTGGCTTTTCTATCTAGAAGTTTCTCTCACACTTTCACCCCTACCGAGACATGGGCAAAAGTCAGAGGAGCTGGGCCAACTCAATACTCTGAAGACAGGTTAGTTCCAGGGCAGGGAGATCTGGAAACCAGTATTTCTGAGCCTGAGGAATCTCACCTCAACTGGGAGAGGAGAGAGTGGGCTGGTAACTACAGCCAGAGAGATGCACGGAAAGGAGAGCAGGGCGCCTGGGAAAGGCCTTTGGAGAAACCTCTCCAAAGTGGAAGAGTCCATGGGCTGGGACTTCCCTGGTGGCACAGTGGTTAAGAATCCTCCTGTCAGTGCAGGGGATACAGGTTTGATCCCTGGTCCGGGAAGATTCCACATGCCTCAGAGCAACTAAGCTCATGTGCTGCAACTACTGAGCCTGGGAGCCGCAACTGCTGTAACCAGAGTGATAAAGAGCCCGTGCTCTCAGCACAAAAGAAGCCACCAATATAAGAAACCCCTGTGCCGCAACTAGACAGCAGCCCCGGCTCATCGCAAATAGAGAAAGCCCACGCGCAGCAACAAAGACCCAGCACATCAATTAAAAAAGAATCTATGGGGTGGCAGCCAAGTCACGAGACCAATTCCAAGACCAGGGATGCAAACGAGCCTCATGACTTCTGGACATGTTCTGTGTACGTCTGGGCCTTCCCAGGAAGCCACAGGAGCGATCAGGTCCTGGGTCTAGCCTCTCTTCTCCTCTGCCCTAGAAACCATTCCCTGGGATTGCTCCATTGCCTTTAT
Source organism: Moschus berezovskii (assembly GCF_049115385.1). Taxonomy (NCBI): domain Eukaryota; kingdom Metazoa; phylum Chordata; class Mammalia; order Artiodactyla; family Moschidae; genus Moschus; species Moschus berezovskii. Next base: position 87,600,041 of record NC_142468.1, read on the forward strand.
GGGGAGAGAGGAGGGTGAAAAAGAAAAGCTCTCCACAACCCAGTTATCAGATGCTGCACCCCACTGGACGGAACTGAGGGAAGAAGAGAAGTTATGTATCTAGGGTAGAAACTTCAGAGGATCCTGCAAAGGGAAACCCTCCCAGCATCCTCCTGGCCCTGAGCAAACAACAAACATCCAGCCAATGCCTCACTGTGTGGCCTTGGATAAAACACAGCTCCTCTCTGGCCCTTGGTCTCTTCCTCGATAAAATAAGTGGTTGGGCTACATATGCTCTAAAGTACTTGATCACTGCTCTTTACCCAAGCCCCATAGCTTGGTAGGTGGCTTTTCTCCTAGGGAGCAAAAAACCTCTGGGCCAATTTCTCTTTGGGATCAGAAATGAGCTGAGCATCCGGTGGTGGTAGGCTCCTAAGTGAGTTTGGGCAAATGGAGCCACCTTGACTCTAAGGATTCCAGTTTCCAAGAACGTCCCAGAGCCCAACCTACATGCCCTCTGGGACCCACTCCCCACTCCCCTACAGGACACTCACCGAGGCTCCTCAGGCACCGTCACCTGGTCCTTCTCCCAAGTAATGACGGGTGTTGGCAGTCCTTTGATTTGGCACTGAAAGCGAGCAGTCCCGTTCTCCTCCACAGTCTGAGATTCTGGGTGCAGGGAGAAGCCTGCAAGGGCTGGGGATGGGGACAGTGAGAAAATACAGTGACGGCAGAGGGACACGAGAAAGGGGGCCACAGCGAGCACGGATGGTGAAACATACACATGCCCACGGATACAGAGGGACACAGGGCGACAGAAACACGGGCAGAGCAAATTCAGCCCAGCGGAGACAGGCAGCCAGACGGTCAGTGGTGGCGACCGGTCAGATGAGCAAATTCAGCCCAGCGGGGACAGGCAGCCAGACAGTCAGTGGTGGCGACCGGTCAGATGAGCAAATTCAGCCCAGCGGAGACAGGCAGCCAGACGGTCAGTGGTGATGACCGGTCAGATGAGTCCCCCTGCCTTACTTATGTCAGGCTACGGTGTCTCCTCTGGCCTCAAAATCATGTCATGGTGATCTATGCCTCCTAAGAGCCCCCCCAGGGGGTGGCTGGACGATGCAGCTCGGCTCCACACACTCCACCTGCTGTGGGCGTGGGGAGCACCTTTGTGCTCCTCACACTCTTACAAGTCTCTCTGGTGGGCTTCCTGGAGGAAAGCACAAGTCTATACTCTCGAAGCCACAGGGAAGGAAGAAGAGGAGCAAGAAAAGAGTGGGGAAGAAGCGAGACGATTGAACGGTGAGACAGATAATAGCAGGGAGGGACCCACTGACCAGGACAGGAGGCAGGGAAAGGGCGGGTGGCTCAGAGACAAGACTTTGTGCAAGCAACTAATGGCGGATCCCAGTCCCCACACCCCAAGTCGTGAGGGTCTCAGCTCAGCCCCAGATGTAGCACTTACTGGCGAGCTTGACCACTGCAGCCTGGCTGGCCATCACCCCGAGGGGGCCATGGGCCAGGCAGGAATAGCTGCCCTCAATGGCCTCTGCAGCCCCAGGGTCTGCCACGTCAGCGCCATCTACTGTTGGCAGCCGGGACAGCCACAGGGAGCCATTGGGTAGCAGGCGAAGGTGCTGGCGCTCAGGGAGGGGGCCTCCATCCTTGCTCCACGTGACGCTGGTGGGGGGTCCGGTGGCGGCTGCCCCCAGACTGCAGTCCAGCACCAGGGCTTGCTCCGGGCCCAGGATTACTTGCAGCGGGCCTGCTCCACAGCTCAGCGACACGGTCGTCTCCTGGGGCAATGGCTGCTCCCCTGCGCAGAGGAGGGACACCAGGGCCATCAGAGTGTGTCCTCCTACATCCCACAGCCTCCAGCTCCTGAGTCACTTGCACCAGGCTTGGGGACAAGCCTTGAAGAAAGAGGGCTCATGAGGAACCCTGTGTCTGGATCCCAGCTCTGCCTCTGATTAACTGTGATCCTGGGCCGACGGCTGCGCTTCGTGCCCACTGTGCCCGCCCCTCAGCCCCACTCAGCTTCCTCATCCACAAAATAACACAGTTCTTAGCAAAAAGTGGAAGCAACTCAAATGCCCAATCACCTGTGCGTGCGTGCATGCTAAGTTGTTTCAATCGTGTTCAACTCTGTGCGACCCTATGGCCCACCAGGCTCCTCTGTCCATGGGGATTCTCCAGGCAAGAACACTGGGATGGGTTGCCATGCCCTCCTCCAGAGGGATCTTCCCCACCCAGGGATCAAACCTAAGTCTCATGCCTCCTGCACTGGCAGGTGGATTCTGTACCTCTAGCACCACCTGGGAAGCCCAATCACTTGATGAATGGATAAATATGTTATTCAGCTATCAAAAGAAGTGAAGTGCTGACATTCGCCCCAGAGGGAATAAACCTTGAAAACTTTACAAAGTGAAAGAAGCCAGTTATGAAACGCCACATATTGTATAATGTGATCTCATTTCTATGAAATGTCCAGAATAGGCACATCCATAGAGACAAGACCATAAATTCAAGGTTGCCAGGGACTGGGAGAGGGAAGAATGAAGAGAGATGGCTAAGGGATCTAAGGTTTCTTTTTTGGGTTCTGAAAATGTTTCTAGAATTAGATAGTGGTGATGGTTGCACAACCTTGTGAATATACTTAACCCACTGATTTGTACCCTTTAAATGGTGAATTTTGTGGCATGCGAATTGCCTCTCAATTTAAAAAGACATAGTCATTCATTCTTCAAAAGGCTGCCGTGAGCGGTCAGTGAGGTGCTGTGGGCTAAGGGAGAGCGGCACAGCGGCTGACCTGGCTCAGTCATGCCATTCCCTCTCCTGGAGTCCTGCAGATCGCCTCAACCATGACTGTCCAACCCACTTCTGCTGCAGCGACCGCAAGAGTTAAGCTCTCCTCCCTGCAGCTGATTCTTCCAGAGCCGCACAGAACCCAGGCCTCCAACCCTCTGCAGATGCCCCAGAAGAGCCCGCAGCTCCAGCACCACCCTGGCCACAAAGGTGGACAGTGGAGGAAGGCAGCAGGAGCTGAAGCAGGAGGAACACAGGGGCAGGGAATGCCACCCCAGGGTCAAGGCAAAAACACCCAAATGCCAACGTCCATCATTTTAAGCAACGTCTCAGCCAGGCCAGTAACCATGCCTCACAGGGAAATGGTTGGTTCTCCCCGTTGTATCTTCCACAAGGTTGGCCTGCTGCCCCCTTGCCCCATAGACGCTCCAAGGCTGAAGGCCCCCTTCTATCCTCCGGCCTGACACCTTGCTTAAAGGCACCACGGTGTGTCTGAGGGTGGGTCAGGGACGGGGGGAGGACAATGGCCCACACTCATTAGCAGGCAGGGCAGGCCAGGGCTGACAGAGTCCCGTCAGGGGCGTGCAGAAAGCACAACCAAGAAGGACTCAGGTGACCCTCAGGTCCAGACCTGGGCCCGTCACAGTCTAGCTGTGTGGCCTTGGGACCTTCTTGCCCCACCCCCGCCCTGCTCTTGTTTATTCAAACATAGCAGGTGATGTCTGAGATTCTATGACTGCAGGATTATTCAGTGAACTGGACACACCTATTCCTAAACTGATTTAGAGTATCATCTAGTCATGCAGTGCTCAGTCACTTCAGTCGTGTCCGACTCTTTGCGACCCCATCGACTGTAGCCCGACCAGGCTCCTCTGTCCATGGGATTTTTCAGACAGTATTGGAGTGGGTTTCCAAGACCTCCTCCAGGGCATCTTCTTGACCCAGGGATCGAACCTGTGTCTTCTGCATCTCCTGCATTGTAGGCAGATTCTTTACCCATTGAGCCATCTGGGAAGCTTGTATCATCTAGATACACACAAAGAAATATAGATGCCTTCCACACATCAACAGGTGCCCCCAAATCTCTGCTACACTCATCAACACCTAGACACATATATGCCAACACTTAAAGCCCTGGATAGGATCAAGACTGAGGGGAGAAGTCCTGACAGGCTGAGATACAGAGGCCAGGGCAGAAGCCAGGACACTGCGGTGGGAAGACAGACAGATAGAGGGGGTCTGAGCGGGCCTCTCTGCCTTTCTTAAAGGCTCTGCAGGCACCTTCAACTACACAGCTGGCTGCAGCAGGACTAGAGGGTGCAGCCAGGAGAAGGCAGCACTTGCCCTCAGCTTGTCTCCAGCCAAACTGGGGAAGGAAGCCACAGAGAGCACCTGATCCTGGGGCAGAAGGTCAGGGTTCCAGTCATGCTGTTCCACCTATCAGCTATGTGACAAACCTCTTCACCTCTCAGGCCTCAGTTTCCACATCTGCAAAATGAAGGTGACACTAGTGAGCCTGTGAGGATTAAACCAGATGGAGGGCAGGGCTCCAGTCCAAAGCCTAACATGCATCAATCAAGGAATGGGAACTCATTCTCTAGAGGCACTTCATAAACTGGAGATCTCACTGGTGGCTCAGATGATAAAGAATCTGCCTGCAGTGCAGGAAAGCTGGGTTCGATCCCTGGGTTGGGAAGATGCCCTGGAGAAGGGAATGGCAGCCCACTCCAGTATTCTTGCCCGGAGAATTCCAGGGACAGAGGAGCCTGGTAGGCTACAGTCCATGGGGTTGCAAAGAGTTGGACACGGCTGAACGACTAATATTTTGACTTCATAAACTGGAAGGGGATGTACAAATGCAAATCACTATTCTCAACATCCAGTCCCTTGTCTATCTGAGGCCCTAGATTCTGATGCAAACGCGGTGGGGGCAAGGCCAGCCTGGGCTCTCAGCCCAGCGGCTTCCAAATGCCCCATTCCAGCCACTGCCGAGCAGTTGGTTTGAGTTTCAGGGGAGAAAAGTCCCACATGACTCGAATCCCTGAGCCCTCTGGCAGCCTCCCTGCCCCCCAAAGCATGTCGGAGGCTTGGAAAATCCCCCGCCGTGGTGAACAAACAATGTGAACAGTTGGGGCCCCAGCAGCTGCTGGGTCTGTCAGCAGCCTGGGCTCGGACAGGCAGGATGGCGGCCAGAGGGGCCGTGGCTGGCTGGGGAGCCCAGAGAAGGCTCCAATTCCTTCCTGAATATTCATGGATCAGCAGATGTCTGGCTGCCCCACCTCAGAGGAGCTCAGCACCCAACAAGGCCAGGCGGCAGGGGAAACCAACAGGGATGTAGATGCGGGGAGAACTCAGGGCTGTGCCAGGATTCCAGGTCAGCTCACATTAATGGAAACGTGTGCAGAGCCTGAGACTGCTCATTTTATAGTCGGGGAAACTGAGGCCCAACAGGGGAGCGTCTCGCCTCTCTGGGAGATAGTCTGGGGAAACTGTGCTTCTTGGACATCCCAGGGATGAACCCAGCATCGACGAGAGAGCTGCTCCCAAATAAGAGGAGGATCTCTCTGCCTCAGGGCCCAGCCCAACTTCTGTGCCCAGGACATGTGCATCCTAGGGGCTCCTTCCATGAAGCTGCCCCTGTCCCCGCCAAGGAAGGTTTTTCCTGGGTCTCACAGCATGGAGCCACTCAGAGGTCCCCTACCCATCCTTCCTCTTGCCTAACACGGACCATGGGATGTGGTGGGACCAGCCTTGGCCTAGAGTCAGAGTCCTAGGTGCATCGTGTGTTGTATGACCTTGGGTCCATTTTCTTCCTTTCAGGTTCCGTTTCCCTAATTTTAAAATGAAGAGCTCCCACTGTTCCCGTTTTCACCAAAATTCTCCCAGCACTAGAGAAGAGCAGACTCAGGAGGCTTACTGACCACCTGAAATGCTTTTATTTTAAAACCTCTGGCCCATTTTGCATCCTATTCTGTTACACAGCAGTGTTTGCTTTCATGCAAATGTGGCTCCTACACCACCAAATCTTTTTGCATAAAGTGATGCTCTGGAGAGTGGGCCGTGTTTGCCCAGTGGTTTCATGGCCCCCCTTTCCCACCACCCCCAGCCCCTCCCACGAGCACTTCTCAGCCCTCCCTCTCAGGACAGGGCGGACAAAGTGGACACTTGCTGTGGCCAGCTTTCTGCCTCGAGGGGGTCTCCCTCTCCCCCAAGCCCTTCTCCTCACTCTCCCGGGTGGGGAGGGGAGACTCTGCTGGAGATACAGAGCTTCTATGTTCAGGAGCCCCAGGACCATCTCTCAGTCTCCTTTTTCTGGCATTATTTTACCCGCTTGCAGGATAAATTAGATTTTATGAGGCCAATTAGGACCCAGACAGAAAGGAGATTCGCTGCTGAGCCCTGGGGCCAGCTCAGTGCTGTTCTGCGGGATTTGTGGGGGCCTGGCATAAGCCAGGGTTCCGTTCCTCAGTGAACTCTCAGAGGATGGGGGAGCGGGGGAAGAAGGGGACCACGCTGAGATGCCGCCTTTGTTCAGGGAAGAACTTGCCACAAACATCAAGGCCTTGTCATTTTTGAATTTCAGGGCCCAACAGATTTATAACTTGTTCTCAGTCTACAAGGGCAATTCTCCATGACACCAACACCACTCTCTTTCCCAGGAGACACGTCAGTTTCTTCCAGAAACCTCCTTCTCCACTCCCCCACCTTGGCCACCTCCCACACCACACGCTAAGCCCCTCCCACAACAGCTGGAAGGAGAGCGTGGGTAGGTTGCCTGGGACGCCAGGAAGGCAGCATTCCCTTCATCTGTGATCCTACAGAGTCAGGCTCGGCCCCAGCAGACTTGACAGCAAAGCCACACTCAGCTTGACTTGCCTACCTCCTGTTTCCTGTCACGCTAGTCCCCACCAGACCAAACCACTTCCTGTTCTCTGAAAGCACTGCTGCTCCCTCTCCCCTCAGTAGCTGTGCCATCCCCAGATCTGGCTTCGACGCTGCTCCTTTTTCTGCCCCATAGGACCCTGGGTACCTGGGTCATTGCAGTTAGCATGGCAGATTTCTGACTTGCCTATCTCCCCAGTGAGGCAACAGGTTTGAGATTATCATCCTGGTCAGCGTTCCCTAGGACCTAAAACACTGTCTGGCACACAGCAGGTGCTCAATAAATAGTCCTTGAACAGATGACAGGATGTGCGGAGACACACTCAAAAGGACAAGACACAGAGCCCCTTGTGCTTTTCCAAACATCCATTTCCTTATCTGGAAAAATTATGGGAACTCCCTTCAGGGCTGGAGATGATGTGAATAATACATGTGGGAAAATGCCTAGCATAGTATGTGGCACCTATGAGATATCCAACAAAATGCTGAAAATGCACCAAGGCAGGGAATTCCCTGGTGGTCCAGTGGTTAGGACTCTGTGCTTTCACTGCCGTGGGCCACAGTTTCATCCCTGATCAAGGAACTAAGGACTTAAGATCATGCAAGCTGTCCGGCGCAGTCAAAATAAAAAAAGCCCTGAGACAGAACAGCAAACTCACATTCAAAGAAATTCTGTACTTAAACATTACCAGGACCGGGGAGCTCATTACCTCACCTCTGCTGCTATATGGAAGGTCTGATTACAGAGACCTTCCTTGTGTGCCCACCTTTGTCTCTCTTATGCTCTGTTTATTTGCCAGAGCTCCAAGCATGTGCAAGGTAAGTGAGCCCCTTATGGAGCCGTCTGGAGGCCTTGACTCTGCACCAGCTTGCGTGTTCAGGTTTGTACCTGAGAGACGGCTTCCTGAGCCTCTGCTTCCCAACCCCAGGGACCCCACAGCTCCTCAAATCCAGAAGATGCCTCAGCAGTGAGACAGTAGTAGCTGGCAACCCAGCCAGCCCCAAGCACAAGGATTCCATTTCTTTGCATGTCAGGCCCAGATCATCCTCTCTGGTTTTCTTCTCTCCCCGCAGCTGCCATCCCCCATCTCTGACCAGGCTGGGGCTGGGGTCCTCCCCCATCAGAGTTACTCTTTCTCTTCCTCCCCTGTGACCCGGGGAGCTGGGAGCCCCTAGGCCTGCTTGGCAATAACATCTGTTCAACATCTGGAATTCTGTGTCAAGTCTGGTTCCTGTATCTCAAAAAGAGTGGAGGCAGAACAGGAGGCAGTGGTTGAGGGTGGGTGGGAAAGAGTGGATTCCAGGGCCCAGGTCCAGACACACGAAGTGAGGGGGCTAAGCCCCAAGTTGTTGATAACTTCTCATGTGAGGGGGAGTGGGGGAGAGAGACTGAACTCGGGTGAATGTGTACTGAATCCCAGGAAGGTATGGCTACTCCAATAGTCAGGAGATTGGTTACCGTCCCACTTCAGTCTCCATCCATGTAACTCTGGGAAGTCACTCCGTTTTCTCATCTGCAAAATGAGTTCATGCTAAAATTATTTCTAAGTTCTCCTCAGTGCTGACCTTTGAAGACTCATTGTGAGATTAATCAACTTGAAAATTATAATTAACTGAGCCATGAAAATACGTACAAGATCAATGAAGGTTTAGCTGGATTATTTAGATTCACTATTAATAGAGATTAAGTTTGGATTTGCTGGCGGTCCAGTGGTGAAGATGTCCCGTTCCAATGTCAGCGGTATGGGAGCTAAGATTCCACATGCCTCTTGGCCAAAAAGCCAAAACATAGAACAGAAACAATACTGTAACAAACTCAATAAAGACATTTTTCAAAAATGGTCCACATCAAAATAAAAAAATCTTGAAAAAAAATAGAGACTGTGTTTGATCTAGTTCCTAACCCCCAAGATGAGGTCACTCCTCCAACTGAGGCCTCATCCAAGATGAGGCCAACACTCCAACTGACGGAGGTTGGCCTCCGAGCCTCTGGGCTGAGAAAGCGGTGGGAGGTGGGAGTTTCCTGGTGAGAAGAAAGCAGCTCACCTATTCTTACAGCCCTCCTTCTACTGACCTCTTGCATCACCACTCCCTAAATTCTGCTTGGGTGGAAGGGAGAGCCCCACTTCTCGCTTGTGGTGAAAACAGCACTGGGCATCCCACTACCACTCCCAGATGGGATCCCACTCACATCAGCATTTCCCCAGTTCCCAACCCCTGCCCAGAGGTGTGCTGGGGGGACAGACAGTCGCAGTCTTGACTCCAACATGTCAAGGTGGCTGAAATGTCTATTATTTTTTACTTCTCCCTCCCTCACCCTCTACAAACTCCCTCAAACTATCATGCTAATTCTATTTCCTAAATATCTCTAGAATCCAGCTACTTGGCCATTCCAATCGTCACTACTTTAGTTACCACCACCCTCTCTTCTCGATTACTACCACAGCCTCCCAAGAAGTTGCAGCTTCCTGCCTCCACCCCATGCAATCATTCTCTACCTCGGTTGGAGTGAGCTGATGCAAAATAGATCTCAAAACCCTCCAGGGTTTCCCTGGTGCTCCGGTGGTTAAGAATCTGCCCTGCAATGCAGGGGACACCAGTTCGATCCCTGGTCCAGAAAGATCCCACATGCCAAGAGGGCAACTAAGCCCCTGAGCCACAACTACTGAGTCTGCGCACTGGAGCCAGCGAGCTGCAACTGCTGAGCCTAGAGGTTGTGCTCCACAAGAGAAGCCCCAGCAATGAGAAGCCCCCACACAACAGCTAGAGAAGAGCTCCCAATCTCCGGAACTAGAGAAAGCCCACAAGCAGCAACGAAGACCCAGAGCATCCAAAAATAAGTAAATATTTAAAAAGAAAACACAAAAAACCCCAAGGACTCATTTGGGCTCTCAGGCCAGAAACCTTGGTGGGGTTTATAAACCCCTTCATGAGTTGGATCCAGCTCCATTTTCAGCCTTCTCTTTTTGACACTCTGTGTCCCCTGGCCCATTCCTCCCTAACCTGGCCCACCATCATGCCTTGCACTCTAAACTCCAGCCAGATTTCGCTTTATTCGATGTTCTAAAGAAAGTCACTTCTGACCGTTTGCACGTGCAGTTCTCGCTGCAAAACTCTCCCACCATCGCTGTCCTGCCGTGCTAAATGACCCTCTGCACAAGCTCTAGTATTCACTAGTTCCTGAAGGAAGCCTTTGCTGACTACCTGTCAGTCTCCTCCTTATTTACTATATCCAGGCACCGGTCACATGCTAGCCAAAACGAGTACTCAGTAAATATTTGTTGAATGAATGAATAAATGACCTCCATCCAGATGGGGCTGGCTAGTCAGAACTCTAGCCTGGGGAGTGTCCCCAGGATTGAGAAGATTTGCACACCCAAAGGATTTAGCACTGAGGACCGGCAGCGCAGTAGCTTCAGCCAAGCACACTGCTGCCAAGGGAGCCCCAGCTCGGCCTTGTGCACTCGGAGTCCGGAGAGGTCAGGTCTCGGAGAGGCCAGGTCCCGGAGGCAAACTGAGCCCCTGGCGGGAGGCCCCACCGCTACTCCATAATGCTCGACTGAGTGCAGTTCCCAGCCCTGACTCCGCTTGGCTGGATGATCCCGCTTGGCTGGATGATCCCGACCCCGGTCTGGAGCTCCGAGAAGAGGGTGGACACAACTCTTCGTTAATCCCTCGGCCTCCAGAAGCACAGACGCCTCTCTGGCACTTCCCCGCCCCCCACCTGACAACCCCAGACCCCGCACTACCCTGGCCCAGCGGCCAGGACCCTGCCCCCAGGCGGCCTCCTGCGGGTCGGCAGTCGGGTCTGAAAAGGGGCGTGTCTTTGTAGGGAGCTAGGGGGTCCGAGTAGTTCCCGATACTTTCCCACCCGCTGTTTGGGTTTCCTGGAGAAGGGCCGGGGCGGGCCAGGCGGAGGCTCCTTCCCCCCTCCGCCGTCCCTTCCTCCCTCCCACGTGGCCTGGCTGAGTCTCTCTGGAAAGCCGCAGCAGCTGGAGAGAAATCCCCCTCCCCACCCCCACCGCCGAGTCCCTCCCCGACTAGCCCCGGACACATCCTCAGCTCCCCGCTAGGCAGGGAAGGCAAGGACTAGGCGAACAAAGCGGGCAGCCCATCCCCCTCCCCAGCGCTCCCAACCACCTTCCCCCTGGGCCGCCCCCAAAGGCACCCAGGGCCGAAAGGGAGCGGGCCGGGGTGGGGAAAGGCTCCCTCAATCATAGACACTTGGGACTTCGTCACCCCATCCCCAGCCCTTTCTCCAGCTAGGACAACTCTGGAGAGTTACCTACCCCCAATGCGCACTGTGCTGGGGGGCTGGAGGAGGCCTTGCTGGCCTCGTCAACGCTTTTCAGATGTGTCCCTGGGGGGTGGGGCAGAAGTGACACGCGTCCCAGCCCGAAAGCGAGTACTGGACTCGTCCACGAAAGCAACTGGTTCCTGCCCCCTCCCCCAGCCCACTCCGGGCCTCGGGTTTGGGGGGGAGGCAACAGTCCCCCGCTCCCCACCACAACCAGCCTCAGGGACACACCCACTGGACAAAGTTGAGTATTTTATCACAACTATCCCCAGTCAATCCGGAATCTCCTACTCCTGTCCCCCCACCAAGGGCAAGGACACTCCCCAAAAGCCAAGGCCAAATATTAGCTCAGTGCCATGAACACAATTACACACAATCTCAACACACAAATGGAGGTGTAGACACACACCCCTCCTCTTTCACACTGCCAACCCGGAGACGCGCGCGTGCAAGGCAGCACCCGCCCGGCACAAACCACCGGCACCGCAGCCACCGCCCGCGATGCCACGCAGCGGTCGGCCACGCACTGCGGACCTGTGCGCCCGGCAGAAGCCCCCTCCCCACCCTCTGCGCGCGCGCGCGCACACACACACGTACACTCGCTCCGGACTCCGCAAACCAAGGACATACACACCCGCTACGGACAAGTACGCGCCGCGAACGCCACCCGCCGCGGCTCGCGGACCCCGGAGCGCAGGCATCACCGGCACAAGGGCGCGCAGCCAGCGCCCCACGGTCCCCATTCGCTCGGGACTCGCTCGGGGCGCGGCGGCCCCACAGCCCCGCGCAGCCCGGCGCGCACCTTCACCCCGCAGGCGCTCCCGCCGCTGCCCCGGCGCCCGCCCTTACCGCGCGCGCTCAGCAGGCAGAAGGTCAGCGCGATGAGCCCGCTGCCGCGGCCAGCGTCCCCCCGCGACATGGGGCCGGGCCGGGGCCGCCGCCGCCGCCTCCCCGCGCCTCGGCCGCCGCCGCCGCCGCCGCCGCCGGGGGAGGGCGCGCCGGGCGTCAGTGGCCCGGGGAGGCGCGGCGCCGCGGGCGGGGGCGCGGCCTCGGGGGCCCGGGCCTGAGCGGGGGCCGGCGCGGGGGCCCGGGCTGCTGCCGCCTCGCCCGCCCCTCCATCGCCATCTTGGGCGAGCCGCCCAGGCGGGGGCGCCAGGCGAGCGCGGCCGGCCGAGCCCCGCCGGGGACCCTGGCCCCGCGCTGCGACCTGCGCCTCGCGCGTGCTCCGCCCTGCTGGGGTCTGCGCGCGTGTGCCTCGCCGGCCTCGGGGCGCCATGGGGCCCCCCTATTTGGGCAGTTGGTTTCTGGGTCTGTTTGTCTCTTCGTCTCGGTCTCGGGATCTCTTTCTGCCTCGATGTCTCTATTTCTTTCCTCTGCCGCTGCCTCAGGGTCTCCAACGTCTGGGTTCCAGCCTCAGTGGAGGCAAATTCAAGGCCTTGGTTTCTGTCCTGTTAACCCCATCTTGCCATTTGAGCCAGTCCATTCCAGCCCAGATCCTGGCCTGAATCCTCCTTAGCTTCTCCACCGACAGACCCTCTGGGGGCACGACGGTTCCCTCCTCATCTCCATTTCCACTGCCATAACAAACTGATGGCTTCTGTTGACCTTCTTTTGGTCTTGGAATAACCAGCTACTCCAAGCACTGCCACGGGCTTCCCAGGTGGCTCGGTAAAGAAGCCGCCTGCAGTGCAAAATATGGCGGTTCAATCCCTGGGTCGGGAAGATCCCCTGGAGGAGGGCATGGCAACCCTCCAGTTTTCTTGCCTGGAGAATACCATGGACAGAGGAGCCTGGTGGGCTACAGGCCATAGGGTCACTAAGAGTCCGACACGACCGAAGCGACTTAGCACCCACGAACATGCAAGCACTGCCATACTTGGACCTCTCTGCAGCCCTGGGAGAGACGAGGAAGGTTTGATTGCTCTCATCTTACATGTAGGGAAACTGAGGCTGGAGGAGGCAAAGTGACTTGCCTAAGGAAAAGAGGCCAGGGAGTAGCAGATACAAGACCTGAACTCTGGTTTTCTAACTCCAGAAGGTCATTTCCCACTCACAATTTCAACTGTGCTTTCTGTGTCCTAGCTAGACTGGTTGTCCTAGTATCCCAAACACTTCTTTCTCTAAAGCTAGGGATTCAATGGTCAGGCTAGGGTAGGGAGTGAAGTACAGACAGAATGACCTATTTAAGGACATTTCTAAGACCAAGATGCCATGGTTCTTCATCTCCTCTGTCTCCATGACTTAGAGCTATTTTGTCTCTGTACCCAGTGTGTAGGGTACCCATCTGTTGCTAATTAACCCTTAATAATGACCAGCACTTTGCAGGTCCAGCAGAATTTAGCATTTATTCATTCATTGCCAAGCCCTTCAGCAGCATTTGACTTAGCCCATCACTCCGACTTGTTTCCCTTAGTGATCTCATCTGGTCATCAAAGCTGTAAATTAAATCTTTATGCTGAAGATGCCTACATTTATATCTCAGCCTGCACCATCTCCCTTGAACTTGAGACTTGTGTATCCAGCTACCTGCTCAACATTTCCATTGGCCAATGTGCATCTCACCTTTAACGTTCCAGGGAATTCCCTGGTGGTCTAGTGGTTAGGATTCTGTGCTTTTACTGCCAGGAGCACAGATCCAATCCCTGGTCGGGGGGACTAAGATCCCTGCAAACTGCAAGGATTAAAACAACATCAGCAACAATTAACATGCCTAAAACTGAGCTCTGACCTTCCCTATTAAATCTGCTTCTCCCCCAGCCTCCCCAGCTCAGTTCCTAGCGGCTTCATCGTTCCTGATGCTCAGGTCAAAAGCCTTGGAGCCATCCTTGACTCTTCACTATCACATCTTTCACACTTCACTTTCCTGCTACTACCTTCAACCAAGCACCATCATCTCTGACTAAACTGTCACAGTAGCCTTCTCACCTGTTTCTGTCCTTGGCCCTCTTCAGTCTTTGCTCAGTATAGCATCCAGAGCCATCTTATTAAAATGGGGATGAGATCATGTCGCTTCTCTGCTCAAAACCCACCAGTGCCTCCTAGCTCAGAGCAAAAGCTGAGGTCCTTCATAGGACAGGAAAGCCTATCTGATCTGAAAGGCTGTTCTACCTCTCTGACTCCTCCAGTGCCATCCCCCAGCTCACTGCCTCTCCAGTCACACCAGCCTCCTCGCTGTAACTTTATCGCAGCCAGTCCCCTCCCTCCAGCCCCTAGACCTTTACTCAGCTCGTGCAGGCCTGGAGCTCTGTCCCCGCATCTCATATCCTCACAAGTCCCCCCACTCTGCCTGTGTCCCCCATTCTTCTAACATGCTCTGTACGTGCTAAGTCGCTTCAGTTGTGTCCGACTCTGCGATCCTATGGACTGTAGCCCACCAGGCTCCTCTGTTTATGGGATTCTCCAGACAAGAATACTGGAGTGTGTTGCCATGCCCTCCTCCAGGGATCCTGTCTTCATGCCCTGCATCTCCTGTATTGCAGGCAGATACTTTATCCCTGACCCACTTGGGAAGCCCCTCTACCATCCTCTGTTTTACTGATTTTATTTATAATCTGTCCTCCCAACCAGAATGTGGGCTTTGTGGGGACAAGGATATTCGCGGGCTGAGTTCACTGCTGAATTCTAAGCAGTGAACTAGTATCTGACACTGTGTAGATGCCAGGGGGTCAGGATAAAAGATACAAGTCACTGCCCACAGAGACAGCTGTGTCCTAAGTGGCATGGGGTGGCCGGGAGAATGGGAATAGGAGAAGGAGGGACTAACCGTGTGCGGTGGAGGGCTGGGGAGTAGTCGAGGAAAAAGAGGAAAAAGCCTTCACAGATTTGTTGATTGTTGCAGATGTTTGACCTAGGTCTTGACAGTTTAAGGAGGGTACAGCCTTGGTGGGGGAGGAACAGCTATGGTGTGGGAGGAAATGCACTATGGAGAGGCCCTATTGCATGAAGGCACTCGAAATGGCACATGGATTTTATCTATGTTATTTGTGGAGAAGTACTTCCCAATAGATCCTAAAATCTTTTCTTTCACATTTCAGAAATAAAACTCAAAATTTGTTTTTTTCACTTTAGCACAAAATAGAATCATCAAATGAAAGCAATATTTATCTATTTTTGATCCTATAACATATGATTAGATTTCAATGTACATTTGGTCCCCAAATTTTGTATATCATCTTGTTTGTTGACAGATCATATGTTTTTGCAATTAATTTAAAACTAGCACCCATCACTTCTTTGATAGGGAAGAGTGTTTTTTTAATCATCAGTTTACTTAAGTACTTTAAAATTGTCTTAACAATATACAGTTACAATTCTTTTTTTCTTAAAATAACTTTCTTGAGACAGCCTGTGACAGAGGTAACATTGTGGGGACAGGTCAATTAGGGGACTAGAGACTGCGAAAAGTCCAGAAGACCATAGTTTCTATTAATTTGGCCAGTTTGGGGGAATGTTATTAAATAAAGAGAACAGAGGAAAGATCTGGATAGAAGGTAGGGTTTTTAACATCTTGCGTGTGAGGAGCTTACATGGCCTGGCATCCAAGTGAAAAATATTAAATCTTGGAAACCCCATTTTGATCTGAGCAGAGAGATCAGAACCAGAGAAATGATTCTGTGAGCTGGTACTTCTATCAGTGCATCCAACACACTTTATTATAATACACTTCACTGAGTTGTCTGGCTCTCCTGCCATACAGTAAGTTCACTGTGGCAGCAACCATATATATCTTGTTATTTTCCTGGGCTCCAACACAGTGTGCAGCATATAGTAAGACCCCAGTGAATGTTTCTTAAGTGAATGCTTAAAAAAAGTTACTCCTTTGTCATTTACTATGCAAAAGTGACGAGAGTTTTAAATCACTAAGGAAGTTGTCAAGAGAGCATATTACTGTGAAAGGGATTTGTGCATCAAAAAGCATTGGCAAGCATTTGCCTGAGTAATCTCTCAGATCTCAGTAGGTTCTATGATCCTAAATTAATCATTTATGGAACACTTGCTCTGTAGGACCAGCAGTGGGGGTCTGTGGCATTCACATCATTCTAGAATAAATACCAGAATCGATGACTGTAGTGATTTTTAAAATACAGCCATCCCTTGTCTCTCAGTATCTGTGGGGGATTAGTTCCAGAACCCTCCATGGATAGCAAAGTCCGTGGATGCTCAAGTCTCTTATGTAAAGTGGGGGAGGATTTGCATATAATCTACGTGTAACATCCCATACACTTTAAATCATTTCTAGATTACTTGTAATGTCTAGTACACTATAAATGCTATATAAATAGTTTTAAATACAGTGTAAATGCTATGTGAATAGTTGGCAGTGGGTGGCAAATTCAAGTTTTGTTTCTTGGATCTTTCTGGAACTTTTTTTTTTTTTTAATTTTCGTCTGTGGTTGGTTGAATCTGCAGATACGGAACCCACAAGTATGGAGAGTTATACCCATTCTTTGACATCCCTCCCTCAGGCAATATCCTTCCCCTGCCTTTGAATACAGTGACCTTAGTGACTCATTTCTAAAGCACTGAATGTGGTGAAGCACTGAATGTGGCTTCTGAGATGTGTCAAACAAGATGCAGCTCCCACCTGGCTTTCTCAGACGATGCGTGCCCTTGGATCCCTGAGCCATCAGGTAGGAAGTCTGGCCACCTTGAAGCTGCCATGCTGGAGAGACCATGTGGGGAGACCTTATAGAGACGGAGATGCTGGAGGAACCCCAGTTGTTCCAGCCCAGGAGCCAAAGGTGTGAGGAAACCTTCCCATGTCCACCCCCAGCTCCTGTTTGACAGACCGCATCGCACAGGAGATCCTGAGACCAGTTAACCCCCAGCACTGTGAGAAACAGTAACAGTAACACGTGGTTGTTGTCGGTGATTTGCACCGTTAATTTTGGGATGGTTTGGTATGTATTACCAGATAACCAGAACACATGCTAGAGTCTTTACTGGGTTGGGTTCACTACCAGAACCACTCTCTGCTTCTTTCATTCATCCTTTCTGAGGAAGATACTAAAGGTAGATATGATTAGAATATCTTCACTCTTCACATTCAAAACCATCTCCCACAGGACGCCTCTGCTCGTATCCTCTGAGCCAGGGGGATGGGTGGGTCTTCTCACCCTAAGGTATCTTTTCATGTCTTTCTTATCAACAGATGCTAACAGATTTGTGGAATTATGGGATATTTTCATTTTTCCTTTGTGCTTTTCTGTTTTTTTTTTTTTTGCCAAATTGTCTACATTGAACACATATTATTTTTGTAAACAGAAATAGTAAATGTAACTAAGGGAAAAACACATCAGTTAAGGAAGATGAAAAAGTTCTGGAGATAAATAGTGGTGATGGTTGAACAACAGTGTGAACGTATGGAATGCCGCTGAACTGTACACTTAAAATGTCTGAAATGGTGAGTTTTGTTATGTATAGTTTACCACAATGGAAAAATATATACAATCCTGTAAAACTCGACTTGAGTCTCAGCTCCTTCAAGGTTACCTTCCAGATCTCACCAATCCAAACCTATTAAACTCATTAAATATCTGAGATGCTGTATATTGGCAATGAAAGTGTACTTTAAAAAGAAAAACATTGGAAATGGTAGCAATTAAAACAAAAAAATATCAGCGGAAAGGGTGACCAGTTTGGGATTGAATTTGTAATAAATACATACAATTTTTTAAAATTGCTATTTAAAAAAATCATTTTATTTATTTTTGGCAGTGCTAGGCCTTCGTTGCTGCATAGACTCTTCTCTGTTTATGTTGAGCAGAGGCTACTGTCTATCTGCTGTGAGCAGGCTTCTCATTGCAGTGGCTTCTCTTGCAGAGCGCAGGCTCTAGGGCGAGTGGGCTTCTGTAGTTGCAGCTCCCGGGCTCCAGAGCACAGGCTCAGTAGTTGTGGCTCACAGGCTTAGTTGCTCCATGCCATGTAGATCTTCCCAGACCAGGGATCGAATCTGTGTCTCCTGCACTGACAGGCAGATTCTTTACCACTGAGCCACCAGGGAAGCCCATACATACACTTTTTTAAAAAAGATAATTATCTAGATAAAACAAAGTTCTGCATGAATGAAATGATTCAAGCTTTATTACAATACATGACTCATCTCTGAGTACATTTGCATAGTTATAATGATGTAAACACTGAGTATTGATCTAAGTAAAACTGCAGTAGAACCGCTCTATTGAAAAGGTGGCAGGGGTTGGTTAAGTGGTGTGTGTGTTTGGTGGAAATGGGAGGGAAAACAGCCAAATTCTGATCTTTCGTAGTGGGACACCACCAGGTAATGAAATAAAACTGGAAAAAAGAATCACAGAGTAACGTTACAAACATGTTACTTAGAGATTTTAGAACTTGATTCCTTAAGCTATGTGGCTATGTAACTATGATCGAATTAAAGCTTAAAAAAAGAGATGATACAAGCATTGCTCACATGGTAGCCCTCCTGCCCTGAGCCATCCTTCCTCCACAGCTTTCTACACCACCTTGCTGAGCCCAGCAGCTAACTCCTGCTGGAATCACTGCTCTCACACACCCACTTGTGCCTCAGGCCACCTTGCCCCTGCAGGCCTGGGTTTGGGGTGGCTCTTTCTGTCCCCTTGTGTGGGGCCTCTGTACAACCAACACGGTGGGTTGAGACCAGCTCTCTCCCGAGGTCTCTGGAGGATCTGCCTGTAGCTAGGTATACTGTGTCAGGATGCGAGCCCTGCCTTCTGCAGAATTGAAGGTAGGTGATGCTGGTCACACTGTCCACCCGTCTTTGGAAGCTGCACCCTCCATGCCGGAGACTGTGGCCTCCCTCAGCCCCTGGGGGTCCAAGTCCTCCCCAGGTCCTGTCCTACCTAATAGCCTTTTTCCTCTTCAGTTTCCCCATTAAAGTATATATGTCTCAGGCGCTTCACCGGTGGCTCACTGGTAAAAGAGTTTGCCTGCCAATGCAGAGTCTGCCTGCAATGCAGGAGACACGGGTTCCATCCCTGGCCTGCGAAGATCCAACATGCCTCAGAGCAGCTAAGCCCATGCGCCACAACTGTCAAGCCTGTTCTCTAGAGCTCAGAAACAGCAACTGCTGAGGCCACCGGTCGTAATTACCAAAGCTTGCGCACCCTAGAGCTTGTGCTCTGCGACGAGAGAAGTCACTGCAATGAGAAGCTCGTGCACAGCAAACAAGAGTAGCCCTCACTCTCCGCAAGTAGAAAAAAGCCTGCGCAGCCTAACAAAGACCCAGCAAGGGCAAAAGTAAGTCAATAAAATTAAAGTATATCTGCTCATGACCCACCTTCTCTTCTGGTCTCTCAGACAATCTAAACCTGTTGAGGTGCAGCCAGCAGGAGAGGGGTGGGGGGCAGATGCACAACGCCATGGGCTCTCACTGTTCAAGGCCCTCACACCCCATCCCAGCACTCCCCTTCCCTATCAGAGCCCTGCCAGGGCCACACTCAGCTTCCTGCCTTCCAGAGTGCTGGCTCCCAAACTTTACCCGCTTCGTGGCTGTGAGGAAAGGATTCTTTGCCTAGAATGACTTACTCTAACCTGGAGAAACTCATTCCTTGACACCTAATCCAAATGCCATCTCCTCTGTGCAGCCCTGCTTGACCATCCTCTTTTCAAGCATTTTTGTTTATGTATTTCTTTTTGGCTGCTCTGGGCCTTCACTGCTGTGCACGGGCTTTCTCTAGTTGTGGTGAGCGGAGGCTCCTCTTCATGTGGAGCGTGGATTCCTCGTTGTCGTGGCTTCTCTTGTTGCAGCTCCTGGGCTGCAACAGGCTTATTTGTTCCAAGGCATGTGAGATCTTCCCAGACCAGGAATCGAACCAGTGTCCCCTGTACTGCAAGGTGGATTCTTAATCACTGGGAAGCCCTGACCATTCTCTTTTCCACTGCCCAGAGAAAACAGTCACTCATATTTGTTGAGTGCTGTGTGTCAGACACTAGGAATTCTGCATGCATTTTTTTCATACTGAAGCTCACAGCAACTCCAAGAAGTAGTACCATTAATAACTCTATGTTATAGAAGAGGTGGCAGAAGCACAGAGAGGTTAAGTAACTTGCCCAAGGTCACAGAGTAGAAAGTGATTCGGTGGGAAACAGGAAGACAGGCTCTCTAGGTAAAAGCCCATTGTTCTAACTGCTGTTCTTCCCTGCCTCCTGGGGGTAGGGGGCTCACACAAGACTCAGCACTCAACATCTCTCTTTGTACTGACCCTCTTTTCTTGATACATCTATCTCCACTTCTGGATTGAGAACCCTTTGAGAGTAGACTGACTCCTCTGAGCATTCCCAGATCCATGAATCCTTCAGCATGAGCCAGGTCATGGCAGCTGCTCAACTCATGTTGCTTGCTCAAGGATGAGTGAAGCCAGGAATAGCATTCTGCTTCTGCACTGTGACCTTGGACAAGGCACACAACCTCCCTGAACTCTCATTTCTTTCTCTGGAGGAAAAAAAAAAAAAAAGCAACGTGGCGGGAAGGGTATTAATACTGCATAACTAAGTTTACTATGAAGATCAAATTGAACATGATGCTGTCATGAGGAAATATAGTGTAAGCAGTGGAGAAGGCAATGGCAACCCACTCCAGTGTTCTTGCCTGGAGAATCCCAGGGATGGGGGAGCCTAGTGGGCTTCCGTCTATGGGGTCACACAGAGTCAGACACGACTGAAGTGATGCAGCAGCAGCAGCAGCAGCAGCAGCAGTGGGGCACTCACCATATAAGTGCTAGCAGTTGATATTCAGGGTTTCCTTGGTGGCCCAGTGGTAAAGAACCAAGGTGCCAATGCAGGAGACATAAGAGATATGGGTTTGATCCCTGAGTCAGGAAGATCCCCTGGAGAAGGACATGGCAACCGACTGCAGTATTCTTGCCTGGAGAACCTCCATGGACAGAGGAGCCTGGCAGGCTATAGTCCGTACAGTCGTAGAGTCAGACATGACTGAAGCAACTTAGCATGCAGCTGGTATTCAGAGGGAAATGTGTCAACTGCTCACAGGTAAAACATGTTATCCTAACAAGGGTCTTACAGTTAATGATACCTTCATCCATGTGTAATTCCGGAAGATCAGCCTTCAGTCAGGCCGATGAGAAGTATCTGAGGTCAAGGCAGAGCCTGGTCACCCCCATGGGACGCTTCTGTCCTCACCCTCCTTACTTGTCCTGGAACCTGGTCTTCTCCCAAGGTCTCTGGGGCTGACTCATGTTTCACTCCCCACCCAGCATCTAACTTCTCCCCAGGGCTTGGGTCTGACAGCTCAGGTCTTGGAAAGCAGACTGCTCCCTTTGGCAGCCCTTCACTCCTTGGAGGAGATGAGGTCAGATCAACGGTAGAAGTGCCAACTTGAACTTCATAAATCACTTCCAACATGTTGACCTCATTGCAACTCCGTGAAGAAGGTATTAGAACCCCACTGTAGAGTCCAAGGTTACAGAAGCCAAGGGCTTGCTCAAGAGCACAACTGCTGGACGCGAACACAAGTCTATCAGATTTAAAATATGCTAGTCTTTCTCATGCTCCCCCTTTTCTCTCTGGGCAAGTTCAGGGAGATTCATATCCAAGACCCACCCAGTACAGGCTTTCTGAGCTCAACATGAGCTCAGTCCCTAAAGGAACTCAGATTTCAGGCAAATTCCATATTTCCTTGATTCTAAGATGCATTCTTATTCAGTTTTATGTTTCTGATATGAAGATCATAAAAATGATAACATCTGAGACTTTAGGAAATTTAGGAGGAGTCCTGGGGACCACATTCAAGTGTCTCTATTCAGCTACCAACTGGTTTTTGTGCCTTTGTGATTTTACATGCCTGTACCTCAGGGAGTTGGCCTGATTTTTGGCACTGGCTCTGCCACTTGACAGCTATGTGGCTCTGTGGACCTCTCTGGGATTCAGTTTCCTTATCTCTAAAACAATTAGAGGGGTCGCTGATTTTATTTATTTAAATTTTTGGCCGTGCTGGGTCTTCACTGCTGTGCACGGGCTTTCTCTAGTTGCAGTATGCGGCCTTTTCACGTGATGGCTTCTCTCTTTGTGGAGCACAGGCTCTGAGGCACGCAGGCTCAGTAGTTGTGGCACACAGGATTAGTGGCTCCATGGCATGTGGCATCTTCCCAGACCAGGGATCAAACCCATGTCCCTGCACTGGCAGGAGGATTCTTAACCACCGGACCACCAGGGAAGTCCAAGATGATTTCTAAGACTCTGTTCTGACTCTGACATTCAATGAATACGGTCTTCCATTGCTCTATCTCAAAGGTTCTACATTACTCTGGCTGTACATTAGTATCACCTAGGGAGCTTATAAAAAATTATCAAAATATGGCTGACCTCCTCCCCCACTGACCATGTTGGTGTAACTGACCCCTGGAAAGACTCAGATATCTGCCTTTATATAAGCTCCCCTGGCAATTGTGACTGCAAGCAGGGCTCAGAAGTACCACTCCTCCAGACCTAAAGCCTCAGTGGGGGACAAAGAATAGAAATTCCAATGACATTTTAGAGGAGTCTTAAAAGCTTAAATCTGGGGAGAATTTTCTTTTGCAGTCTTACAAATAGATTGGTGGATGGGTGTTCAGGAACCTATAACCTATCAATTAGATGATCCCATATAGGGGAGGTCAAAATAATTTTTTCATTAAAAATTTTTTGATATTCAAGTATCTAATAAGTGATTCCTACCTGACTACAGTAGGTATGATGGGGAGAGTTAACCAAGTATAATACAGTGCCTAGTCTAACAGTCTCCACTCTGAGTGCAGAAACAAAATCAGAGGCAAACAGTATGGTATAAAATTAAATGCTAAATCTAAGATAATTTTTATTGAGCACTTTTATTGCATGCCAGGCACCAAGTGACTTCTTGTGTATTAAACGAATTTAATCTTCACAATAACCCACTGAGGAGGGTTCTGCTACTATTCCTACTTCTCACTTAAGGAAACCAAGGATCAGAGTGTTATGTAAACATGCACAAGTCCATAAAGATAGCAAGTAGCAGAGGCAAGGGTTGAAGCCAGGCTCCAAAGCTGACGCTGGTACCATTGTGCAATATCACCTATTTTGGTTGGGAGACTCTCATATAAGCTCTGTAGGGTACCAAGAGGAACCTGGGTCTGGCCTCAAAGCATGTGTTCTACTAATTACAAGAAGAAAAAAGGGAACTTTCCAGATGCTTGTGGGTGAGAGAAGAGACCATGTGAGGGAATGTGAGGTGACACAGGGCTTGGAGTGTCGAGTCCCACTTGGATTTGACTAGGGACAGGAGTGAGAAAGTGAATTTATCGTGCCGTTAGAAGGTGGCAGTGTGCTGCTGAGTGTCCTAGTGAGGCGGGCGGTGACGTCGGTCCTGAGAGCCTGCTGGGCAAGGGCTGTGTCCTCTCCACCTTTGTTTCCCCATGGTTTACACCGGCCTGGCACATGATTGCCTCTACGTTTGGTCAGTGAAGTTGGGAATTGCTTCTCTGAAGTCACTTGGAATTCTTTTTAACCTTTTATTTTGTATTGGGGTATAACCAATTAACAATGTCGTGCCAGTTTCAGCTTCAGAACATGGAAGGGACTCAGTCAATACATATAAATGTATCCACTCTCCTCCCAACTCCCCTCCCATCCAGGCTGCCACATAACATTGAGCGGAGTTTCATGGGCTATACTGTAGGTCCTTGCTGGTTATCCATTTAAATATAGCCGTGGGTACATGTCAATCCCAAACTATCTAACTATTCCTTTCCCCTGGCAACCATATCATTTTCAGTCTGTGGGTCTCTGTCTTGTAAGTAGGTTCTTTTATCATTTCTTTTTAGATTCCACCTAGAAGGGATGTCATACTATATTTCTCCTTCTCCGAAGAAAGTCACTTGGAAATCTTTTTGTTTTTTTAAAGTAGAAAACAAAACTTTGATGAAAACTTAAAAGTTCCAGTATGAAGTAACAAAATCAACAACCTCCAAATCTCTTTCAGTCCTTTGCCTTTCAAGCAAAATATTCTCTTCAAAAAAATGCCCATTTCATAATAAATATCCCCATCTATAGGCTAGGCGTGTCTGAGCTGATACATGGATATAAAATTCAAAAGAGAAGGAAACGAAAATATTTTAAAAATAAAAATCTGAACCCTTTCCTTGAGGTGTATTGCAATATGGTTACCAACATATTCAACACCTTGTAATAATCAAGTTACTGATTGGAGTCCTGGAACAGCCCCTGAAATGAAAGAACAAGAGATCCTAGTTGTTCATGAGTCACAAGTTGGCAGCAGAAGAAAAACTGACAGCAACCGGACAGGAGCTCAGATACATGAAATCCTCGTGTTCTGAACAATTACACACTCACTTCAAATAGCTAATAGTCTATATGGTTTTACAAAAGGAAAGAGCTCAGAGCCTGGAATATGGACAGTTGCCCTCTGAGTGATCGGCATTCCTAAAGCATCCTTAATGCCTTTTTAAAATTAATTCATGGCTCCACATGAGGGGACAAGTCAAACATCAGATCTCATCTCACAGATTACCTTGGGTGTAGAAACTTCAGATGTCACTTGTTATTTTGTTGTTTTAGTCGCTATGTCATGTCTGACTCTTTGCGACCCCATAGACTGTAGCCCGCCAGGCTCCTCTGTCCATGGGATTTCCCAGGCAAGAATACTGGAGTGGGTTGCCATTTCCACCTCCAGGTGGAATTCTTCATCTTCACTTTCTACTCCAATCCAGCATGACATTACAAGTCCTAGACTGAGGAGGTAGGAGAAGAGACAGGAATGAGGACGGACAGTTGAGACCACGAAAAACAATTACCTGGCTCAGCAACACACCATTAAGTACCCAAGTACATTAAGTACAGAGGGTGGTATTCACATGCCTGCTGAGGGACAGCACTGTGCATACATGTGCCCAGAAACCGAGCCAACATGGAGAGTCCATTTCACAGAAGAGCACCATAGTTTCCAGAACCTACCTGGCCAGAGGACTTTCCTGCAAATAATTGTCACTTGTGAGAAGAATGCTAAAAGTGAAAGTGTTAGTCACTCAGTCCCATCAAACTCTTTGTGACCCCAGGGACTGTAGCCCACCAGGCTCCTCTGTCCATGGGATTTCCCAGGCAAGAATACTGGAGTGGGTTACCACTTCCTTTTCTAGTGGATCTTTCCCACCCAGGGATCGAACTGCATTGCAGGCAGACTCTTTACCATCTGAGCCACCAGGGAAGTCTGAATGCTTCCACAGAGCGCTTTTCCAGTGAAGATGTATAGGTGGGGGCAGTGTCAGGGAGTGGATTCCTGAAACTTGCTAAGGACAACGGTCCTGTTCCCAAACTTCTATTTCAAGAACTTAAGTAGGGAGCCAATTTGAAGGTGTATCTTTCAGTAAGGAGCACACAAACTCAAAAATCTCATTCCCTGTGTCAGAGCTGATCCCATGTAACCCATTTCAGTGAGAGCTCACCCCCATCCAGGGTGGCATGGCCAGGGCACCAGACCTGCGGACAGAACTAGGCTGATTATTTAAATCCTGCTAATTCCCCAAACTGCTCCAAGCCCCAAATAAAATTATGGCTATGAGATCCTTATACTGCAGTTGTTTTAACTCTGCTCCCCTCCAAAGCACGAAGGGATCAATCCTCATTTCTCACAACCACTGCGTGGCTGAGGTCAGGCCAGAGGGCCATCAGAGGCCTTGAGGTCATACGCTTGATCAGACAGGGCCCTGGAGCCCAAGAGCCACTGGCAAATCCGCACCACCAGCCATCTTTGTGGGATGATTATGGCCAGGTTGAAAGCTGATTTTTGATTAGCAATAATCCTGGCTAAATTAAAGAGATCATATATAAAAGTTTCTCACCTGGAGTGCCATAAATTATATGTATCCTGAGGTATTAAATCTCTTTAGTTTGGGTGGGTCTGGCTGATCATTTCCGGCTAAAAGTAACCTCAACAGGTTAACCCAGTGCACCTTAGTTTATCCCAGAGTCATTTAAATGTCTTTTTTTCCTTTTTTTAAACATGTCATGAGGTAAAATGGATAGGTCTATGGCAGTATGATGCTTAATCTTTTATTTCTAAATTTTTATATATAAAAGTTTAAAGACCCTAATATAGAACACAGCATTAAAAAAAAAAAAATTATCCCTTTGAGAATCTGATGCCAAAGCCCTGCTCCCCAGAATGCACCTCCACTCATTCATGGAGTATCTTGCACACAACCTCAGAGGGCTATAGAATCCAAACTGAAAGTCTGTTCTGGAAGAATGATGAGAGAAATCCAAATTTACTATTTTTAGAGGGGTTCATCTGCTTTCCTCCACCCTTTCTCTAGTTCAGCCTTTAAAGACCAGAGAATTGCCAAAGAAATCTCTGAGGCAAGTATTACACTGAACTCCCTTGTAACTTCCTAGGGAGGATGCAGAAACCACTGTCAACTCCAAGAGGTATTCCAGAGAAACTGCCAGCTGCTCAGGGAGATGCTAATCACTGGCTCCAAGCATCGCCCACCCTTGCAGTACCAGCTCTGGGTGTTGGGAAGCACTTACACATACAAAGCACACCTCCCTCTGTGTCTGGCTCCATCTTTTAAAGTGAAAGTTGCTCAGTTGTATCTGACTCTTTGCAACCCCATGGAATATTCAGTCCATAGAATTCTCCAGGCAAGAATACTGGAGTGGGTAGCTTCTCCCTTCTCCAGGGGATCTTCCCAACCCAGGGATCGAACCCAGGTCTCCTGCATTGCAGGCGGATTCTTTACCAGCTGAGCCATAGGGAAAGCCCAAGAATACTGGAGTGGGTAGCCTATCCCTTCTCCAGGGGATCTTCCTGATTCAGGAATTGAACCAGGGTCTCCTGCATTGCAGGCAGATTTCTTTACCAACTGAACTATCAAGGAAGGCTGGATGTATCTTTGGTTAGTATCTATACTAGAAACCACATGGAACCAATCACCTTGCAGTCTCCATCCTCCACTGCAAGCACATGATATTGTTTCTGTGTTTTAACCAGTCACGGTTGCCACCAGTCAAGGCAAGAGTGTACGAATGCGGAATGGGGGAAAAAGGGACATTTACATCAATTAATTTTAGCAGCATCTTTATTGCAACAAAGAACCTGTAATAAAATGCAACAAAACTAATGTTTCACTTTACATGATTAAAAGCCATGTAGCTGAAAATGAGAAAACCCATAAACTTACTGGAGTGAGACATGCAGTTCTTTTTATACAAGTCAACGCTTAAAACAGCAGGCACTTTATGTTCTAAAATTAAAGACCTGAACTCCAATTGTGCTGAATACAACATAAATTTGTATTTGGGTTATTTAAAAACAAACATACAAACACTACTTCTCTCTCTCTGTGAGGGACTTCTTAAATGATTACCTAGAACTGTCTTTTGACAAAGTAAGAAAAAACTGGAGCCAGCACCTTGCACTAACATGCCTCCATATTTTAGGCTGCAAGATGGATAGGCGAGGTTGGGCTGTGGAAAGGTGAAAGTGAGGAAAATTTCCTATGTCTGCAGGGAATGGACACTCAGCTTCCATATCTTAGTTTAGATATGGCCATGTCTCTTTGCTTACTTTATTTATTTTTTTTTTCTTTGCTTACTTTAAATAGCTCTAATTTGGGTTCCTAGGCTTAAACAAACACTTTATATCCCAAGCCCCAAACCTCCCACTACACCCAGGAAGACACATTGAGTGTAACAATTCTAATTAACTTCAGAATGTCATATACTAATTAGAAGTACTGCTTCATTAATAAGCATGCCTAGCATTTACTTCAGAATGGAAAAATTAACCATTTCATGTTATCTTTAAAATGTTTCATAGGAATATATTAATAAATACTTCTTTAAAAATTTGCCTTTTCTGCATACCATTTAACTTCCATGAGCTGGGATATCTGGATGTAGTCTAATACCGACAAAGCACTAAGGGGCTATGTGGCCATGGGTTTATTTTCTCCTCTCTATATGGAGGTTCCTCCTCTAAAAAACGAGAACATCAGATTATATCAAAGATATAATAGCTTGAAAGTTCTGTAATTCTATAGTAATGAGAGATCTCATAGGAATCATTCCACCTAAAGAGAGAACAATGTTACAGAGAGGTGGGATACACTTTTCTTTAAGAAATAAAACCAGTAAAAGTAAGCATCAGTATCTATTACCTCATTCTTCTGAAAAATCATGCATGCATCATGACTTCTTCTTCTTATGTATGAGGCATTGGAAACAAGCCAGGAATAGCAAGAGGGAAAAACCTTCATTCCAAAATTAATCTCCAGACCAAGGGGAGATACAGTTAATGATACCTTCTGCTTCTTTCAGAGTGAAAACACGGCCAATAATTATTGTATGAGGAGCTATCTTGACTATTGTTTTAGGTTCTTGAAAATCAGTCCAGTGTAAAAACCATCTATTATTTTCTTAATCCAACTCAGTCCTATAGGAGAGTTTCTTAAAGTAGCCCCACAAATGACTTTAGAGTCACCTGGAAAGCTTGTTAGAAATGCAGATTCCGGGTCTCTGCTTAATCAACCAAATCCAAATTTCTAAGAGTGAGGTTCAAGAGTGCATTTCTTTTCAAAAGCATCCCAGATGAATCAGATCTTGAGTCTCTCTGCTCAACACACAAGCAACCATACCTACCTGATGTTTGTTCAAGTGCACCCAATTATCAAACCTGCAAAACTCCCCCTTGATGTTTAACCTAGTGCTTTTTGGTTCTCACTAAAAATGCTGCTATACTCTTGCCTTTTAGTTTGTTGCCCATACACAGGGTACAAACAGTTTTAGTGAGGTTTCTACAGACTGCCTGAATTGACCATGTTTTTCACACTGATTTTAAAAATCAAATTCAGTCAAGTTGTCTTTCAGCATGCAAATTCAGTCAGGTATTTTCCCCCTCCAGAGAAGGAGAATGGCCTTTAACTGACTGACAGGGAATGATAACAGAAGCATTCCTTGTGATGGAGGAAAGCAGATGGCAAGATGCAAAAGGAAAATACCTGTGAATCTGAGAGTCTATGAGGTTCCTTTAAGGTTTGTTTTGGTAAAATACGAGATGCCATTTTGAAAACACAGCCATATTGGGTAGGAGGTTTCAAATGAATAGCTGTCTAAAAGCTACTGTATACCATTTCTACTTTGCATGTTACATAAGGATATATCCTTGGAGGCCAACTAGGTCCACAAGCAAAAATCGTCTTCAGTAATTAGATACAAACTTAAGTCATGGGGGAAAATAGTTTCTTGGGGAAGAATATTACCCAAATCAATTTAATTTAACATTGAAAAGAATATAAACATATCTCAGCATGGGAAAATATCATAAACAAGAAAATCAATACATATACAGTCATAGGGAAAAGTGTGGTACCTATAATACAGTATAAATACAAAAACAGCAAAACCCAATCCCTCTCCACGGACAGAACCACCAGGTCACCCTGCCATCTCTGGACCTCTCCCACCTCCCTTGTGGCCCTCACAGACGAAGTCCACATCTCAAGCACAGTTATCTTTACTAATGGAGGCTGTGCTCTCCAGGATAGGAATCTATTCACTCTGTAATGGTGAGAGAGAGTAAAATTTTTTTCTTTTGGAACACTGTTTAGAAGTACTGATAACGACTTTCCAAACACTGAGGCTTGTGATAAAAAGGGTCAAACTCTTGGGTGCCTTCTCTGACACTGGCTCCAAGGTGACCCAGCCAGCACCCCAAGATTCTAAGATGACAGATCCCAATCAGCACCGTCAGCACTATGAGCTCCCTTACTAGTCAAGCGCTAGGGCTAAATCAGGAAAATGTCATGACCATTCAAGAAATTGCTTAAAAAACACTGAAAAAGAGAGTCATGGCTGGCTGGGGATCAGTTTATGGTAAAGAGGTTGTCTGGAAACCTCTGTATTTTAAGATCACAATATTTAAATAATGCTCAAATAATTTATAAAGGTTAGAGAAAGTTTCAATTTGTAAGGCTTCCAAAATTAAGAAGAAAATAACAAAAAATTAGAATTAGAAATTAACAGTAACTGTAAGGAGCTTTTCTTCCCCTGAATAATGTTAATCTGTAACTCTTGGCAAGAGAGTGATTTCTTAATTCTGGTTTCCTTAGCTAATATTCGAGGAGTTTAAATTTCAGTTCTTAAACTTTTTCATGAGTATTTTTGGTCAGATTATACTTCTACTTAGTTCTTAAGCAGACCCTTGCCTTCTCTCCTTGCCATTCTCCACACCCTGGTTTCCCCGACTCCACCAAAATTCCCTTCCATTGCCCTAAAACTCTGAAACATTTCTATGAGGAAATACCCAATGGAAAACGGCACCACTAAATTTTCTGAAGAATACGAGTGAATGTGTACTTTTTTCTTTTCCCAAAGGGAAAGGAACTGCCTGCAAATATTTAAGCTCTAATTGTCTGATTAAAATTTTCCTGCCTGTAATTATCAATATTATAATCATGCTACATATACAGTTACTTGCCTTTATGTGAAAAGAAAAACCCACTAGGTCATATCATCAAAGAGGACCATTTATACTAGATACAATTTAAATTGGCTAAAAACTGGTCAGTTTGAATGAAACAAATTAAGTGTCTTTAGGAGGCCACTAACTTAACCTTGAACAATCATTAATGATTGGTTAAGTCATAGGTTTAATAGTGATTAGTTTATAACATGCTGGATACACCCCAAGCAATGAAGCAGAAGCGATTCAATTACATTTAAGTGCTATCAAATCTGTAACTAGTCAGAGATTCTGGAATTGAACCAAGCCAATCACTAATTTCATCATATTTTAACAAACTCAAAATATGCTGTAAAAATACACTAAGTCCATGAGGTTTCATAATGCTATTAAAAATGAAAATAAGGTAGTATGAATACACGGTGCTAATGTCTTATTTCTTTCAGTGATTCTCAAGGTATTGCTGGGTCCCTTAGGAATATGTGTCATTTAATTTTGCGTGTGTATGGTTAAAGTATTAGATTACTATCCACAAGCTGTAAACACCTGCATGGCACCAGATATACTTTCAGAAGTAGATGTTATGTGGCAAGTACCAAAATGTGATGATCAATTCTCTATTGATTAAATTTAAACTTCCTCATTTGGTTAACAGCCAGTGTATACCAGAGTTCTACACAGGTCAAAATTATATCACTTTCAGAGCAGCAATACGTGATCCAAGGTTTTCTTGAAGGTAGTGCAAAAGATGCAGTTCATAATGTTCTCCAGATTCAGGAACTCTTATGCTGTGTCTCTCCTGAGGATAGATCTTAAAAAACAACAACAAAATTAAAATGCAAAAATTAAGAACTTAGTATGTCCTTCCAAAGCTTTCCAGAGATTTTCTACAGGATTAATAACATGGAGCAGAGCTTTTCAAATATATTGCATACACACCTCCAATGTAAAGGCCCCCTCCTTTTATTTTCATTAAAAAAAATTTTTTGGCCACGCCCCATGATAGGTAGGCTTTTAGTTCCTGTCCAAGGTAGGAACCCACGCCCCCTGCACTGGAAGTGTGGCATCTCAACCACTGAACTGCTGGGGAAGTCCCTCTTCTGTGTGTAATTCTCTATGTACCTCTAAGCTTACAGAAGGATTGATAGTTCTCCAAGTGTGGTTTGCAGACTTCTGGAGTCTTCAGAAACCCTTTCAAGGGATACACAGGGTCAAAACTACTTTCAGAACAAAACTAAGACGTTAGAGAATACGCGTTTATTCGCTGTGCTGGCATCTGCACTGGTAATGAAAGGCAGTGGTGGGGCAGAGCTGCTGGTGCCTCAGCATGAATCACACTAGTGACATACGCTTTAGCAAAGAAGAAAAAATGCCAGCTTCATCTCAGTAGAAGTAAAATTTAGAATTTTATTAAACTGCAACCCTTGAGCAGAGGTCTTTTTGTATTATTCTGTGGTGATAAAATGGGCAGAATGCATAAAGCACATTCTGCTACAGGATGTCTGAAGGAAAAGACTTGTACAACTGTTTTCTTTCTTTTATCTGTGCCTTGAGGCATGCAAGCTCTAAGTCCCCAACCAGGGATCGAAACCATGCCCCCTGCACTGGAAGTGTGGCGTCTTAACCACTGGATTACCAGGGTCTCTAAAACTGAGCTTTTAAATGGAACTCCGTTTTCTCACTTGAAAGAAAGACATCTACGGTAATTCAGACTTGGCTATTTGGCAAACATTTTCTCAAAAATAATGTGAGCTGGCTACTTCAAAGATAACATTGACAGTATTTGTTGCTAGTGATAAATTTCAAGATTTTAAGTGAAAATTAGAATTTTGGAAAACTTGCATCTACCACTACTATTTCATGAGTTTCCCAATACCTGGAAGACTTTTCTGTTGTGATCAGTGGTAGTATTAATGTATGTGATTTTAAAAATATTGCATGATGAAATGAGTCAACACTTAGAAGTGAACCAGTGTTTTCCAGATGACCAATGCGTGGATAAAAGATGCATCTGAAGTACAAGATCAACCCAACAGACTATACCAGAGCATGAAAAGTTTACAGATATGGCTTCAGATTCCACACTAAAACTAACCTTTAAGAAACTACCATTTGTCCAGTTTCAGTGTAGCAACAAAGAAGAACAGCCATTCTTACCTGAAAAAGCTAAAATATTACTCCCATTTCTTAGCTAGGTATTTTGTGAGGGCGAAATTTCTTCATTTACTTTAGCCAAAACAACATTTCAACAACAGACTATACATGGAAGTTGATATGAGCATTGAGGTGTGTTCTTATTAAGCCAGATATTAAAGGGATTTACAAATATGTAAAACAGTACTACTTTCTCAGTAAAGTTTAAATTGTTTTTCCTCCATTAAAAAAATGCGATCTGTGCTAACATGTAATAATAGTTTATCATTGTTAAATAAATATTTTAAGATTTTCTTAGTCAATATAAAAGCAACACTCACAGACATAACTCACGTGAACAAAAACTTTTTGGTATATAAAAGGGTCCTGAGACCCTTGAAAACTGATGCAATAGCCAAATATCTCATAGTTTACCTAAATAAATGTCAACTAAAACATAAAAGAAGGAAAAGTAACATTTTTCATTTCTTAGGAGCATATAATCCATGCAAGGAGTAGAAATAAGGAAGAAAAGGAAGAATGGTTTCTCTTAAAAGCTTTTTTTTTTTTTAATAATGGAGCAACGGAAGTGGCTAACTTTTGGTTTCTGCTCCAGTGTCAATATAAAATAGAAGAAAATTAAAAGACCATATATTCAGGTCCTAAAAATCCTTTACAACAATGAAATCAAGTAGCATTTCCTCACCCTTCCAAGGGGAAGAAGGAAAGCAAAGGAGGATAGTGAATGGACTCCTGTCATCTTGTCCACGATTACAAACTGAAAGCAGATACAGATACACAAGTCATGTAACCGGATAGGCCAGTTTTCATCCTGACTTCAATAGAATCTTAACTTTTATCCAACTAGAGGCACTGGAACTAAGCCTATTATTTCAGTTCTCTTAAGCAGAGAGTGGCCACAGCTGAAAATTCAACTGCACTCCATAGTTTATTATATTCCAAAGTAACCAATTATGAATCATGACTATTTTAATCAGAAAATTAAAAGAACTTACCTGTAAATCATATGGCTTTCCAGCCCTCACTAAAAAACTCAGTAATATACTGGTGTGTGCAAAATGAACATTCTCATCCAGGAACCCATGTAAGAGTAGTAAACGATTTGGTCTGGAGAAATGGAAATATTAGAGGATGAGGTAAAATAGAGTATTTGGGAAAACTACTTAACTTGTTAAAACTAACCATAACCTACTACAATAACTTCCTTATACTGTAATGTTAGAATAAGGATTCAACATTTCAATATTAAATTAGTAATATATTAACCAGATGCTACACGTGATGAAAAAAATTAAATCATATGTTCAATTTCCTATTAAGATATTAGCATACATCAATAATTACAGCATGTCCCTAGAAAAAGAATAATCATATATGCTATTTGTAAAATCTATGTGAGAAGAAATGGGATTTTTTCCACTCTGAAACAGTGGTGGTGTGCTGTGCTTAGTTGCTCAGTCATGTCTAACTCTTTGAGACCCCATGCACTGTAGCCTGCCAGGCTCCTCTGTCCACGGACATTCTCTAGGCAAGAATACTGGAGTGGGGTGCCATGCCCTCCTCCAGGGAAACAGTGGTATACTTAATTAATAAGCTTCTTTAAGCACTTAAGCAACTGCTTCAAATATAACTTGCTGCTGCTGCTGCTGCTAAGTCGCTTCAGTCGTGTCCGACTCTGTGCGACCCCATAGACGGCAGCCCACCAGGCTCCCCCGTCCTCAGGACTCTCCAGGCAAGAACACTGGAGTAGGTTGCCACTTCCTTCTCTGATGCGTGAAAGTGAAGTTGCTCAGTCGTGTCCTACTCTTCGCAACCCCATGGAGTGCAGCCTACCAGGCTCCTCTGCACATGGGATTTTCCAGGCAAGAGTACTGGAGTGGGTTGCCATTGCCTTCTCCGATATAACTTGCTAAAAAACCCAAATTATATGAACTGGCCTATAATTCAGCTTTAAGAAAACAGCCATGCTTTCTAGTAATCCATAAAATATTAGTTTTATTTTTGTCACATTTGTAGCTTTCCTTATTGTTAAAGACAATCTTAAAAAATACAATTTTAAATTTATAATTTTAAAGCTTGAACTTACTCAGAGGGGAATTTTTCTGCTTGCATGGCCACAGATCCTAAGTAATAGCCCTGTTCATTCTGGTCAGGGTGACCCATATAACGTTCCGTGTAGCCTGTATCATAGAAGATCCATAGAGTGACTGGGGCCCCAGCAATAGCAACCTACAGAAGGTAATAGTGACAGTCAAGTGTGGTTCAGAAAAGAATGGTTAACACCGAGAGTCTATAACTGCAAATTTATAGGCTAAAATTATCTTTAGGCTTTCCTCACAACTATGGTCTCAGGCAACTCAGAAAATCGAAGGGGAATGCCAAGGTCAAGAACTTGATACTTAATGAGTCAGCTAGTTTCATGTTCCACAGCGGTGCCACACACTAAATCCTTAACCTGGGCTGGATGAAACATAAACATGAGTCTCCGTTAGAAGAGGAGGATGAACTAGAACACAGGAATGCCTCAGTGTAAGCTGAGGAAAAAATATGGGACACATGTCAGCTTTACATGAGAAGAGCAGTCATTTTCTTCTTCTTTGGTTTTTTAGCTTCTGTTGGCAGTACAGAATTTAAAACAATGAATGAAATATATTTACGTACTAAACACTTGTCTCATTTAAGGCTCCCACACAGTTTTATATTTAAATATTATAATTATTTTCTTGACAGCTGCAAGACTGGGAAAATTATGGCAGCATTCAGACTTCATTTTGTGGTTACTATTATAAATAAAGATTATCTGAATATACAAAAACCCTATCACTTTTATTCCTAAAAGTAAATAATTTCCACTGTAAAATAAAATCATGTTAATGAAATATTAAAAATAGAAAAATGCTACTCATTATTTCCATTTTCTTAAAAGTTTTTAGCATTTTTTTTCTAACATTTTTCTAAGAGGTTGTTTATAAAGTTGTAATCACTGCTTATATATTTAGTAGTTTATTCATTTGGTACAGATTTACTGAGGACCTACTATGCACCAAGCACTGTGCTTGGCTGCTGGGGATACAATATAGGACAAATAGATCCCTGCCCTCAGAGGCTGTAGCCCAATAATTAAACAAGTTAAGAACAACCCAATACAAATGTGGGTTTTCCTAATCATGATTATCTCCCATAATATTTGGCATATGTCTTTTAAAAGCTAATAACTGATCAAGCTGACAAGTATTTTATACAGATATATACAGATAAAGAAATATAAATATATATCCCACAAGTTGACAAGATAAATCTATTATTTCTCATGGCTGTTAAACACACAAACCCTAACATTTCATAATACTGTCAACTTCAGAAAATTGATTCTTTTCTCGTATCTCAATTTATAGAAAATTCTACCCTTATTGCAAAAGAAATACCATAGGAAATCACATACCCTGAAGATATCTGACCTCTGCATTAACGCCATTAGGGACAGGTATCCTCCATAGGACCAGCCATGGATGCCCACACGATCTAAGTCAATGAAATCATATTGAGAGGCTAGATACTGGAGTCCTTCCACTTGATCGTCAATTTCTATTTGACCCTGTCAAAAAAAAGGGAGAACATTTCACTGATTCTGATAAATAAAAATCTCATTATAAGAGTGTTTTGAAAGCTGGCAGATGTTCTTACTAAAAACACCTGTGGTTTTTTTTTTTAGAAAAGAACTTATTATTGATTGAGATTCTGTGGCTTGGAAAAAAAATTTTTTTAACTCTATTTAGAGATAGGAAAATATAGCTTCTGTTGCTAGCCTGTCCTAGAGTTTAGTTACCCCTTAGTCACAAAGTTCTTTCCTACTGCAACCCAAAATGTCCTTTGTCATATGGGTATTGCCCATTTCCATTTGTTCTGTTGTCTGCTAAGAGGTCAGCATCTTCCTTGTAACAAGCCTTCCTATACCCAAAGATAAAAAATTAGCCCCCTTAAGTGGATGACTCACTTTACTTCTCTTTAAAACTTCATGCAATAAAGTGGAAGGACTCACTCTTGAGGTCTTGTCCTCCTCTTTGCCCATTATCTACCTCTAGGAATTGAACATACAGTTTCTTTAAAGTCCTATATAGTCCTAATTCCTATCACCACCACCCTGTCTGTATTACTAGGCCTGCCAGTGCACACAATCTCACTTCACTGAGCCAAAAACAAACATAAAAACAAAAACTTACATGAGAATACAACATAAGGTCAAAGAACTGGCTGTGGGAGAAAATCCCCATGTCTTACTCAGCATGTCCAATACACTGGCAAACACAGTAACTGCCTTACTGTGCAAAAGGAACATCGGATTCTCATCATTTCCCAAAGCAGCAGAAAGGACATGGGGCATCTCTAAAAGGTAGCATTTAAAGCTTCCTGTAGAGAGAAAGAGGCTTGTCACAAGGAAGGCACTAACCAGTTGGTTTCTCTCTTCACAGAGGACAGAACAAATCTCAATTATTCCTCTTAATAGTGTACAGGATGCTGAAAACTAAATGTGATGCCTTCTGGCTAAACTAGACATAAGAGAGGGGGTTTCTATGTAAAAGTGGTTCTATCTCAGCTCCACAAAGCTACATACAGGTGGACTGGAGTAGCCTAGTGCGTATCAGGTGGCGCCTTCCCTCCCACCCCAAACACATGCTCACACACACACTCACTCACAGTCCCTTCCCCCATTTCTGTCTCTGGGATTTCACATCAAACAAAGCACCAAGAAATGCAAATGTCTTTAAAAGAGAAATGCTGGTATGCTCACACACCATTTTATACTTAAAGGCGCCTTCAAATTTAAGCCCTCGGTGGCAAGACCCCCTGTTGTCTATCACCACAACCACATAGCCCAGAGAGGCCAGGGTGTTCAGTCGGAAGTACTTCACTCCTTTAAACCGATTATTCACCAACTGCACCTGAGGAAGAAAGACAGCTTCAGTGAAATGTATTCTATGGCAGCTACAAAAGCAAATCAGAGAGGCAGGATGCTGCGAAAACTAGAAAGCTTACATTTTTAGTATTAGTTTGCCTATAAAATGAAATTATTTTCCCTTGGCAAAAACACATAAAATGGACCCTCTTAAAAATTTAAGTGTACAACACCATATTGTTAATCATAAGACAATTTTGCACAGTGGATCTCTAGAACTTATTCATCTTGCATAACTCAGATTTTATGGTCACTGTTTAGTAACTCCCTCTTTCCCCTTCCCTGATATATTTTTAAATTAACTTAAAATCTTTTCACATTTATGTTATTTCTTTTCTTTCTTAACTTCACATGCAAAGTTCAGAGGATTAATGAACAATTACAGACTTAAAAATTATAATCTAGATATTAACTACTATAAGATAAATGATTTAGTCTATTCCATAAAAAAAGTTACTAAAATGATACTTCTACCCTGAGAAAGAAATGCACCCTTCAAATGATGGAACAGGACCATTTTTTTTTTCTCCCTACCTGTATCTTCTGGGATTATCTCTGACCAGTAGAGGGAAAACCTAAGTACTTTAATAAAATACTGTGACCAATCAGCTTATTTTTTCCTGTTACACAGATCAGTGCAAAAGGTAAGATAATTCTTAAAAAAACTTTAGCACCCTAGAAATTATACTTCAAAATGACTGAGAAATTAAATGTAGTTTATTGCTTCACCAGAAGTAAACTCTCCAGTGAAAAGAAGACTTTTAACTAACCGGCAAAAGGCTACAGAAGTTCAAGGTTTTGTTGGACACTAAGAGCACAGAGGGGCAAGAGACGCCGGCCCTGGCGGCGCAGACGCAAGAGACGCCAGCCCCGGTGCAACGGACCACGCAAAGAGGCGCGGCCGAGAGGAGCTGCCCCACATCCAATAGGCGGTGGCTGCGCGGGCGCAGGAGGGCGGAGAGGAGCTACTCCACGTTCAAGGTCAGGAGGGGCGGCGGCCTTGAGGAGACACCCCTCATCCAAGGTAAGGTGCAGCGGCTGCGCTTTCTTGGAGCAGCTGTGAAGAGATATCCCACGCCCAAGGTAAGAGAAACCCAAATAAGACGGTAGGTATTGCGAGGGGGCATCAGAGGGCAGACACACTGAAATCATAATCACAGGAAACTAGTCGATCTGATCACATGGACCACAGCCGAATGTGGTCCACTGGAGAAGGGAATGGCAAACCACTTCAGTATACTTGCCTTGAGAACCCCATGAACAGTATTAAAGGGCAAAATGATAGGATACTGAATGAGGAATTCCCCAGGTCGGTAGGTGCCAAGTATGCTACTGGAGCTCAGTGGAGAAGTAACTCTAGAAGGAATAAAGGGATGGAGCAAAAGCAAAACCAATACCCAGTTGTGGATGTGACTGGTGATAGAAGCAAGGTCCGGTGCTGTAAAGAGCAATATTGCATAGGAACCTGGACTGTTAGGTCCATGAATCAAGGCAAATTGGAAGTGGTCAAACAGGAGATGGCAAGAGTGAACATAGACATTCTAGGAATCAGTGAATTAAAATGGACTGGAATGGGTGAATTTAACTCAGATGACCATTATATCTACTACTGTGGGCAGGAATCCTTTAGAAGAAATGGAGTAGCCATTATGGTCAACAAAAGAGTCCGAAATGCAGTACTTGGATGCAATCTTAAAAACGACAGAATGATTTCTGTTCGTTTCCAAGGCAAACCATTCAATATTACAGTAATCCAGGCCTATGCCCCAACCAGTAACGCTGAAGAAGCCAAAGTTGAATGGTTCTATGAAGACCTACAAGACCTTTTAGAACTAACACCCAAAAAAGATGTCCTTTTCATTCTAGGGGACTGGAATGCAAAAGTAGGAAGTCAAGAAACACCTGGAGTAACAGGCAAATTTGGCCTTGGAGCACGGAATGAAGCAGGGCAAAGGCTAATAGAGTTTTGTCAAGAGAACGCACTGGTCATAGCAAACACCCTCTTCCAACAACACAAGAGAAGACTCTACACATGGACATCACCAGATGGTCAACATCGAAATCAGATTGATTATATTCTTTGCAGCCAAAGATAGAGAAGCTATATACAGTTAGCAAAAACAAAACCAGGAGCTGACTGTGGCTCAGATCATGAACTCCTCATTGCCAAATTCAGACTTGAAGAAAGTAGGGAAAACCACTAGACCATTCAGATATGACCTAAATCAAATCCCTTATGATTATACAGTGGAAGTGAGAAATAGCTTTAAGGGACTAGATCTGACAGACAGAGTGCCTGATGAACTCTGGACGGAGGTTTGTGACACTGTACAGGAGACAGGGACCAAGACCATCCCCATGGAAAAGAAATGCAAAAAAGCAAAATGGCTGTCTGAGGAGGCCTTACAAATAGCTGTGAAAAGAAGAGAAGCGAAAAGCAAAGGAGAAAAGGAAAGATATAAGCATCTGAATGCAGGGTTCCAAAGAATAGCAAGGAGAGATAAGAAAGCCGTCCTCAGTGATCAATGCAAAGAAACAGAGGAAAACAACAGAATAGGAAAAACAAGAGATCTCTTCAAGAAAATTAGAGATTCCAAGGGAATATTTCATGCAAAGATGGGCTCGATAAAGGACAGAAATGGTATGGACCTAATAGAAGCAGAAGATATTAAAAAGAGGTGGCAAGAATACACAGAAGAATTGTACAAAAAAGATCTTCACGACCAAGATAGTCACGATAATGTGATCACTGACCTAGAGCCAGACCTCTTGGAATGTGAAGTCAAGTGGGCCTTAGAAAGCATCACTACGAGGTGACGGAATTCCAGTTGAGCTATTTCAAATCTTGAAAGATGATGCTGTGAAAGTGCTGCACTCAATATGCCAGCAAATTTGGAAAACTCAGCAGTGGCCACAGGACTGGAAAAGGTCAGTCTTCATTCCAATCCAGAAGAAAGGCAATGCCAAAGAATGCTCAAACTACCGCACAATTGCACTCATCTCACACGCTAGTAAAGTCATGCTCAAAATTCTCCAAGCCAGGCTTCAGCAATATGTGAACCGTGAACTCCCAGATGTTCAAGCCGGTTTTAGAAAAGGCAGAGGCACCAGAGATCAAATTGCCAACATCTGCTGGATCATGGAGAAAGCAAGAGTTCCAGAAAAACATCTATTTCTGCTTCATTGACTATGCCAAAGCCTTTGACTGTGTGGATCACAATAAACTGTGGAAAATTCTGAGAGATGGGAATACCAGACCACCTGACCTGCCTCTTGAGAAACCTGTATGCAGGTCAGGAAGCAACAATCAGAACTGGACATGGAACAACAGACTGGTTCCAAATAGGAAAAGGAGTACGTCAAGGCTGTATATTGTCACCTTGCTTATTTAACTTATATGCAGAGTACATCATTAGGAACGCTGGGCTGGAAGAAGCACAAGCTGGAATCAAGATTGCTGGGAGAAATATTAATAACCTCAGATATGCAGATGATACTACCCTTATGGCAGAAAGTGAAGAGGAACTCAAAAGCCTCTTGATGAAAGTGAAAGAGGAGAGTGAAAAGGTTGGCTTGAAGCTCAACATTCAGAAAACAAAGATCATGGCATCTGGTCCCATCACTTCATGGGAAACAGATGGGAAAACAGTGGAAACAGTGTCAGACTTTATTGTTTTGGGCTCCAAAATCACTGCAGATGCTGACTGCAGCCATGAAATTAAAAGACACTTGCTCCTTGGAAGGAAAGTTATGACCAACCTTGATAGTATATTAAAAAGCAGAGACATTACTTTGCCAACAAAGGTCCATCTAGTCAAGGCTATGGTTTTTCCAGTGGTCATGTATGGATGTGAGTTGGACTGTGAAGAAAGCTGATCGCCGAAGAATTGATGCTTTTGAACTGTGGTGTTGGAGAAGACTCTTGAGAGTCCCTTGTACTGCAAGGAGATCCAACCAGTCCATTCTAAAGGAGATCAGTCCTGGGTGTTCATTGGAAGGACTGATGCTAGAGCTGAAACTGCAGTGCTTTGGCCACCTCATGCGACGAGTTGACTCACTGGAAAAGACTCTGATGCTGGGAAGGGTTGGGGGCGGGAGGAGAAGGGGACAACAGAGA
The DNA here is from genome assembly GCF_049115385.1 of Moschus berezovskii. Taxonomy (NCBI): domain Eukaryota; kingdom Metazoa; phylum Chordata; class Mammalia; order Artiodactyla; family Moschidae; genus Moschus; species Moschus berezovskii. The sequence goes on from NC_142468.1 coordinate 87,641,679, forward strand.
ATGAGATGGCTGGATGGCATCACTGACTCTGTAGACATGAGTTTAAGTGAACTCCGGGAGTTCGTGATGGACAGGGAGGCCTGGCATGCTGTGATTCGGGGGGTCGCGGAGAGTTGGACACGACTGAGCGACTGAACTGAACTGAAGAGCAAAGAGGAACTAAAGAGCCTCTTGATGAGGGTGAAGGAGGAGCGTGTAAGAGCTGGCCTAAGACTAAATATTTAAAAAACTAAGATAACGGCATCCAGCCTCATTACTGCATGGCAAACAGAAGGGAAAAGGCGGAAGTAGTGACAGATTTCCTCTTCTTGGGCTCCAAAATCACTGCAGATGGTGACTGCAGCCATGAAATCAGAAGACAATTGCTTCTTGGCAGGAAAGCGATGACAAACCTAGACAGTGTGTTGAAAAGCAGGGACATTACTCTGCCGACAAAGGTCTGTATAGTCAAGGCGATGGTCTTCCCAGGGGTCAGGTACGGTTGTGAGAGCTGGACCATAAAGAAGGTAGAACACCAAAGAACTGATGCCTTCAACTGCGGTGCTGGAGAAGACTCCTGAAAGTCCCTTGGACAGCAAGAAATCAAACCAATCTTTTGTTTTGTTCCGTTTCTTGGTGCCAGAACCTGGGACAAACCAGTCAATCTTAAGGAAGATCAACCCTGAATATTCACTGGAAGGACTGAAGCTGAAGCTCCAGTATCCTGGGCATCTGACGCAAACAGATGACTCATTGGAAAAGTCCCTGATGCTGGGAAAGATTGAGGGCAGAAGGAGAAGAGGGCGTCAGAGGAAGAGATGGCTGGAAGGCATCACCAATGCAATGAACATGAACTTGGGCAAACTCCAGGAGATGGTGAGGGACAGGGAGGCCTGGTGTGCTGCAATCCATGGGGTCGCAAAGAGTCAGACACAACTGGGGGACTGAACAACGACCAACAAAGACAGATAATAAACAAAAAATGGATTCTGGCAAAATTGAGAAAGTGTTCTCTGATGGAAACCATTGGTAAAACCAAGTTGGCCAGGAATTAAAATAAGAATTGATGCTGTCTTCACTCAATAAATACCTACTGATCATTTACTGGGCTAGACTGGAGGTGGGCATGTACAAAAATCTTCCTTTTGAACTTCTGGATGTTTAGTTACCACTGTAACAACTGCCAAACAGGTCTTTCTGTTTCTATACTTGTCCTCCATATAATCTATTCTCACAGTAACAGAATGATGTTTTAAAAATGTAAACCAGGTATGACTTTATAGCTTGGCTCCTCCTAATGGTAGGGCATTTAGATCAGAGTAAGATCTAAATTCCTTACCACTGCCTTTGAGACCCTACATTATTTGGTCCTTGGCTATTTTCTCTCACCTCATCTCATACCATTTCTCCCCCCGAGCACTGTATTCTAGTCTTACTATCAATTATATCAACTTGGTTCTAACCCCAGGACCTTGACATTTATTTTTCCCTCAGTCTGGAATGCTCTTCCCTCAGATCTTTAACATGGCTTATCCCTTCTCATCCTCTGCAACCTCAGAGAGCTTCCTTGAGCTTCCAATCAGAACCCTCATTTTAGTCACTTTGTTATCTTCCTTCTCAACAATTATTCGTAACACTTCCATTATATGAAGTTATATAATTTATCTTATTTTCCTCATTAATCTTCATGAGGGTGGGACATTACTCTGATTTGTTCATTATGGTACCCTCACTGCCTAGAATACTGCTTAGTACATAACAGGCACTCAGTAACTATTTGCTGAATAAATGAATGAAAAATAGAGAATGATGGTTTTCCTTTCTACCTTGGGAAGAGGTGTGTGGTGGGCAAAGGTGCTTGTTTTTAAAGAAGGGAGCTGCAAAAAGAAGTAGTAAGCCTAGATGAACACAGATACGAACATATAAGAAAATTAACTCACTTCTTTGCCTGCCGTAAATCACCGAAGACAGCCTCAGTTGCCCGATAGGAACTTTTCCCCCCAGAGCCAGTGTTTTTGCCTTTGCAGCCTCAAGGCCTGCTTCTTCTTAGAAGAAGGTACTTAAACATAATGCCCTTTAGCACCAAGAATTCAAAAGTTTTCTTCAGTATCAATTCTTCAAAGCCTGTATTCTGCTATTTTAACCTCTCATGCATTTATGTTTGCAGAACAGTGTCCGACACATAGGAAGTATTGTATTTGTTAAATAAACATTTTTAAACAACACTGCTGCTGCTGATGCTAAGTCGCTTCAGTCGTGTCCAACTCTATGAGACCACATGGATGGCAGCTTTGTTAAATAAACATTTTTAAACAACACTACTGTTATCAATAAAAAGTTTAAAGCAATAAGCCTTAACAACTTCAAATAGAATTATTTGTTGCTTTCTGTGGTTTCACTTATGTCCTACTGCAGGCATTGCTACATTTAATCAGGAAGTAATTCCTTTCATGTTATGAATTGAGACACTGTTCCTATTCAAAAAGACTCCCACTTTGACCTGAATACCCACCAAGGAAAGGAAAAAAAAAAAAAGGCTTGGATCACTTTTAGGATTTAATCAAATTTTGCAAGGTTACTGTGTGCTAGTAGAAAGATTCTGGTCTTACATTAAGGAGTCTCTTCATAACTAATCAAAATGACTATCAAACACAAGGATGAATGATCTCCCAATGGGTTGAAGTGCCAACCAATTCTATCACTCAAAGTCTTATGGTGATATCTCCCTGCAGACTGAATACCAGATTTTCCTGGGGCCGCACCAAATTTGAACGCATCCAAAGAACACTCTGAGAAACAAACAGCTCTATTTTAGTGGTATTACATACATTCACACTGTTGTACAACCACCACCACTACTGATTTCCAGAGCCTCTTCATCATCTCAAACAGAAACTTTAAATCTTTAACCAATAATCCCTATCCCTCCCCCAGTCCCTGACAAGCTCTATTCTACTTTCTATCTCTATGAATTTCCTTCTTCTGGGTATCTCACACAAGTGGAATAATACAACACTTATCCTTTTGTGCCTGGCTTATTTCACTTAGCATAATGTCCTCAAGGTTCATCCATGCAGCCTAAGTCAGAATTTCCTCCTTTTTTAAGGCTGCATAATATTCCTTGATGTATCACATTTTGTTTACCCATTCATCTATCAAAGGACACCGGGGTTGCTTCCACCTTTTGGCTATGGTCAATGATGTTGCAACTGACACTGCATACTTGTAACTCAAACAAATATCTGAGTCTCTGCTTTCAATTCTTTTGGGTATATAACCTGAAATGGAATTGCTGGATCAGATTATAATTCTATGTATAAATTTTTGAAGTACTGCTATATTTTTTTTCACAGCAGCTGCATCATTTTACATTCCCATCAGCAAAGTAGAGTTCCAATTTTCCTATACCCTTACCAACATTTATTATTTTTTTATTAAAAAAGAGCTATTCTAAAGGGTATGAAGTGCTATCTCATTGTGGTTTTGATTTGCATTTCCCTAATGATTAGTGACACTATCTTTTCTTATGGCTTAGACTTTTTAAACTTAATTACTAATATATGGGGGGCTTCCCTGGTAGCTCAGACAGTAAAGCGTCTGTCTACAATGCAGGAGATCTGGGTTCAATCAATGGGTTGGGAAGATGCCCTGGAAAAGAAAATGGCAACCCATTCCAGTACTCTTGCCTAGAAAATCCCATGGACTGAGGACCCTGGCAGGCTATAGTCCATGGGGTCACAAAGAGTTGGACACGACTGAGTGACTTCACTTCACTAATATAAGGAGTCCTTTAGTCTTAAAAATCTAGATGACCAGCTAGTTTTTATAGTATGTTTTTCACATATCTCATATATCATTTCTTCATTGGGAAGAAGAAACATCCTTTTTATTTAAATAACAGAACATGTAAAGCTTTTAAGAGTGTCCTGTAATTTCTCTCGAATTTCTTTATATTACGCCTTTTTTTTAAGTTCACAAAGATCTGGCTTCCAAGTTTTTAAGAGAAATCTCATTTAACTCTTTCATAATTTATGTGTAGATAACTACTATATAAATGCAAATCACGTTTTGTTTGTAAAACACATTAAACAATGGCAAAGTGACTTAAATTGATATATGATCATCACTGCTGAGATGTTATGGCTTATGTAGCTACCTTTTATGTTTTCAATAACGTGACACCTACATACACTTCCAGATCTGAATAACTGGATATAACTGTAAAATAGGATATTTACTGAATTCTAGAGAGTTGTAATTGGACCTCCCTGATGGTGAAGTAGGTAAGAATCCATCTGCGAATGCAGGAGACACAGGTTTGATCCCTGGTCTGGGAAGATCCTACATGCCACGGTGCAACTAAGTCCACGGGCCACAACTGCTGAGCCTGTGCTCTAGAGCCCAGGAGCCACAACTCCTGAAGCTGGGAAGCCCATGCACCTAGAGCTTGTGCTCTGCAGCAAGAGAAGCCATCACAGTGAGAAACCTGCGCAAGTGCAACAACGAGTAGCCCCTGCTGGCCAAACCTACAGAATGCCCGAGTACAGCAACAAAGACCCACACAATCGAAAAGCAGACTAATTTTAAAAGAGAGAGAGAGTTATATTAGGAAAAAACATATATATATGTATAATTCTAATTTCTTTAGGGGCTCAATGTGAGATATATAACCAAGATTAAACTTTAAAAAAAAATTACCAGTTAACCAACTAACCTACCCAAAACATTTTACTCTGATAGTAAAATTTCCTTAATACTCACATGCTAATATTTAATGCAGAAAAGAAAAAGAAAATCAAGGTGTAAACTTCTTGCAGTGCTAAAGAATAGTACGTGCTGTACTAAGCTGCTTCAGTCATGACTCTGTGCGACCCCATGGACTGTAGCCCACCAGGTTCCTCTGTCCATGGGGTTCTTCTCCAGGCAAGAACACTGGAGTGGGTTGCCATGTCCTTTTCCAGGGCATCTTCCCAACCCAGGGATCGAAACTGCATGTCTTGGGTCTCCTGCATTGGCAGGCAGATTCTTTACCACTAATGCCATCTCGGAAGCCCCGGGTTTAAATTCTAGCGTCTCTATTTAAAATCCGTGTGACATGTGTGGACTAGTGCCATTTAGCAGCTGCCTTGCTGCTGCTGCTGTGTCGCTTCAGTCGTGTCCAACTCTGTGTGACCCCATAGACGGCAGCCCACCAGGCTCTGCCGTCCCTGGGATTCTCGAGGCAAGAATACTGGAGAGGGTTGCCATTTCCTTCTCCAGTGCATGCATGTATGCTAAGTCGCTTCAGTTGTGTCCGACTCTGTGCGACCCTATGGACAGCAGCCCACCAGGCTTCTCTGTCCACGGGATTCTCTAGGCAAGAATACTGCAGTGGGTTGCCATTTCCTTCTCCAGCAGCTGCCCTAACTAGCTGATAAAAGTATTATAGCGTGCTTGAGAGATCTGGCCTTAGAATGAAGAGGGGGAATTCATTAGGATACCAAAGGTTTCAAAAATATCTGTTAAGACTCTTTATTAACCAAGACATTTAATTATTTAATATCATTTTCCAAACAAGTTCTCTGCCTAGAATACAACATATTTACTAACTGACATGACTATTACATTCCCCATGACAGTTACAGTCCTCACTGTGAATTAAGAAATTGACATTGAGGGAATTCCCTGGCAGTCCAGTGGTTAAGACTCTGCACTTTCACTGCCAAGGGCCCTGGTTCAATCCCTGGTTGGGGAACTAAGATCCCACAAGCAAAGCAGCATGGCCAAAAAAAAAAGAAAGTGACACTGATTTTCAAATTCACTACCTAACCAAACCCAGCTTCCTAAACTCCTAAACTGGGTAATGAGAGCATAAGCCAGAGTCAGCAACAGCAGAGGCTCAGCAATGCTCAAATCTTAAACAACTGACCAGACATTTAAATAACAAATTATCTAAAACAAAACACAGACACATATGTACATAAATATGCCTACCTGAGGCCCACCATATATAAACAGCACAGTGGGGTATTTCTTTCCAGGTTGTAGATCATGAGGTTTGTACAGCATCCCATACAATGTAAATCCAGTAGTGCTTTCAAAAGAAAAAATTTCTGGAGGGGTATAGTCAGGAAGAGGACCTGGGAGGAGGTAATACATTCTGTAAAGTTCTTATGGGAGCTTGACAATCTGAGAGCAAGGAAAAAATACCATAAACCCACTACCCTAATGACTAACTATCCCTCCTTTAGATGATAAGAAATTAAGCACAAATAGTTATATTTAAAAAAGGAAATCTAATGAACACATCAAATTATCTATTTCAGAAGCAGACACAAAGTATTATCAATAATCATTGGAGCCCAGGAGGTATTTACATGCAGAACACAAATACTTTGCACTCAGCTTGTATAACTTATCGATGGTTAAGCCATATACCTGATGAGAAACTGAAAGCACAAATTAACTTGCTCACAGCAGGTGCTCAAAAAACATTTCTTTACGGTCATTAGAGAATAAGCCTAATCAGAACCCAGAAAAAAAAAATCATGATCAGTGTTTGGCTTTACAAAGCTACACAGACCTCTCCCAAGTGTGTGTATACTGGATGATGTTCCAGTTGAAGCAGAGATCAGCGTATTACAAATTCTAATTGTGGACATCAGAACATACCTATACCTTGTGGTTTTGCACTAATTTCTTAACCCCTTAGGAGATATTTATGAGTGAAAATACCTAACAGAAAAAAGGACTTGGGTATAAAATGAATTAAAAGATATAAAATATTAGTCCATTATTTATATTTAAGAAATCAAGCATTTTAAATTCAGGTAATCACAGTGCTCTTCACTCCCATACAAAATGAGGATTTATCTTTTATTAAGATGGTCATTGCAAGTGCTGGTAGAAGTTTAAGAAAGCTAGCAGCTGGGTATTCCTTAAAGCTGCAGCTTCCTTGCTCAAGACTATTACTAGTTCACTCTATATGATGTTTGAGTTCAGTTGTTTACCTGGGAAACCATCCATACATGAATAAATCACTTCCTAGCTGTTATCCTGATTATTTTAATCTTATTTTCAAAAAGGCCTTCCAGTCTTGCTCCTGCCTGGAGTAGGAGGTAACCAGCCTTATTTGATAATCGATAGACTAGGAGGGATGGGGTCAATCAGCAGTTGAAGGACAGGCAGTGCTGAGAGATGGGAAGGCTCTGTTCAGGAAATGTGGACCTATGACACAGGTTCAGAGTATCAAGTACTAATCTTACTTAAGATCGGGTTCAGGAAAATGAGTACCTGCTGAATCCAAGATAGTGGCCCAGAATTCTTTTGTTTTGCAGGTTGGGTCATCGTCAGGACTTGACAGCTTGTAAAGGGACACACAGTGTGGATTCTTCTGGTTACTATACTTACTTATAAAGAAGTCACAATGCTAGAGAAAGGAAAAACAATTATTTTTTTCCCTCAGGGAAAACTAAAGAAAGGTTATCTGTTGCTATATCTGCACTGATGCTATAGCAGGAGTATGGTAACAGTCTGAGCATTCATGCAAATATACAATGCTAAAGTTAAGGCTAAGGTTTTTATAGGCCATTTCACTTTTCACATTACTAAAAAGGAGTATTATATGAGCAGAAGTTTTTTATATGACAGGAAACCCTTTTCAAACAGGGACTTAGTACCCGGCTGATGCAGCAAGAGTGCGAATAACCACGGTCAGTCAGCCTCGTCACCTCTCCAGGATTTACATAACTGACCACATACAGGTGATGTTCTAAAGGAGAGTCTTTGGTGCCTTCAAAATATACGAGTTTTCTGACTTCATCAACCTGGATCTGTGAAAATAACAACACAAAAGTCAGTGCTGGTAGGACCTTGGCAAGACCAGTCAATTTTACTCAGCATCATTTGAGTCACAGTCTGACTTGTGCCTCTCTTTAAAAATTTGTCACCGATGTTAATAAGCTTGAGTCGGTTTTGTTCATGTCTCAATAGATCCTGTTCAAAAAGTTAAAAGGACACCCGAGCTGCATGCTGCTGATAATATGGTAAAATGTGTGCTTTTCTTAAAATACAAAAATTATTTCATTAAAACGACTACCCTTTACAGAGATAAAATATCTATATCACAGCTCAGGTCAACCATTCATGCACACCTAGACGAGTCTAATTTAGGCATCCTGTCTATTTCTCAGCAGTAGCTCCTATTGCTCAGTTAGTGCAGCAGTATCTTAGGCAGTGTTTGTTTTGTTTGTTTGTTTGGTCTTTTGTACAAATTTGCAAAACTGTTTTATCTACTGGGTTGGGGAATAACTCTACTGAATCACTCAATCAGTTTCAGTACTGGCATAGTTTATAAATAAGTATGAAGGATCTTTTAAGTCTTCATTCAGAACACAAAAAAACTGCAAGTACACTCACAGCTGAATTCACTTAATATTCCTCCCAAATTACAGTGAGATTCTAAATAAATGGCTTTTATTGTTCCTTTTCAAAATCTTCCAGCAGCCTACTCAAATAATGTTTAATAAAACCCAAACTTTTATACAGAAACAAAGGTGTATTTCTAAAAGCAAATATTTCTAAATGCCACATTTTCTTCAAGAAGCTTCTTAATCACTGCAAACATATTTTAGCATGCATGGATACAGAAATAAACACAGCTGACATTAAGTAAGGCCTATATGACACAGACAGAAAGGATACAAAGGTTAAGAGATGGCAGAACAAACTTTCATGAAGCTTCACAGGTATGTGTTAATCTGTGTAAAAGGTCAGGACCGGTTCTGCTCTTGACTTAGCAGTTAGAAGTCAGCCTTTCAAAACTAAATAAATAGTTAATTTCTTATTCCTTTTTCCTTTGTTTCATGTAACAACTTTACATCAGAATCACCTGAGGAGTTTCTAAAACAGGTTGCTGGATCCCACCTCCAGACAACTTTCTCCATTCAAGAGGTCTAGGGTGGGCCTAGTAGTTCTAAAGTTTCCAGGTGATATTGATACTTTGTGGTTTAGAGACCACACTTTGAGAACCCTAAGTGGCTAACAGACTTAAAAGCCTCAAAGATTCAATCAATTACCGGCATTAAAAATCTTTGGGTGAACAAGTCACCTGCAAAAGTAGAAAATGGAAAGATTAACTTAAAAAAAAAAAATAAAGCAAGACTAGAGGGAAAATAGAAGAGTAAGAAAGAGAGACAAACATATCACACAAATAGGCATGATAGAAAAGAACTGATGCACGTTACAGCAAGTACCAGAAAGACATTTAGGTTGCCCAAAGAAGGTTCAGCTCTATATAATTTTGGGGTTTCCCTCAGTATTATCCAACCATTACACAGCATGAAGTTTATATTAGTGTACATTTTTATTATCAGAACTTAAGAATTCCACTAGCATCTAACAGTAATATTTAAGGGTCCCAGGGACGGGGGAGCCTGGTGGGCTTCCGTCTATGCGGTCACAGAGAGTTGGACACGACTGAAGTGACTTAGCAGCAGCAGCAGCAAATAGAAAAAAACATATTGAGTATATAACCAGAAGGCTAATTGACACTGTCAGTGGAAATGAGACTTTAAAGGTCGTCTATTCTAAAGTTATCACCAACAAAAACAAACCTGGGGCCTGTATCTTCATTCTTTCTCCTTAATCACCTAAGGAACTATGAGTGACTTCTATAGTAGCCAGTATACATGATTCTTCAATACATTTCTGAATCAATTTGAGGAAGTCATAGGCCTTCACTAAATCCTGGTAGCATACCTCAACTTAACTTTATGTATCACACATATAAAGGATGGCACTCTTAGAGAGCTCATGAAACTGACTACCTAACTGAAAGTTGAAACAAACACAAGGTACTATGAAAGGCAAAAGAAAAACATTAGAATTCACTGAACTGCTACAGCAAGCCATATGCCAACAGTGAAACAGAGGGTGGACGTCTTCCCTTTCCTTAGCTATCTATGCTCTGTATAAATGTCCACTATGATTTGCAAGTGGTGTATGAGACTTTAAATGTGTGAGATAAGATAAACAGGCGAATGAAAGAGCATCACTACCTCAGGAACTGTAAAGGACTAGTGCAGAAATGACACAAGTAGTCTATAAGAGATTCAGAAATAATTTTCAAACTATATCCTCACTCACTCTTGCGAGACTTGGAAAGTATGGACCAGCCCTTTCCTTACTAAGACACAACACTGAATCTGAAAATGGTGACCTTTAGTAACCAGAACACATCTAATATCAGCATTATTAAATGGGTGAGATTTAGAATTTAAACTAAAATTCTCCCTTTCCAACAACTTGAGTTCTTTGAGGCCCTAGCAGTATTTTCAAAACACTGGGGTCATATGAAGTTGCACTACTGATTTTCAGTACTGCATACACACAGCTGATGTTGACTAAACATATCAGTAGAATAAAAGAACATACATTAGATCCATGCCGGCCAAGAACTTCCCATTCACCACTGGTAATTGCTATTTCCTCTTTGATAGGACACTTGAAATCACCTAAAGATAAATATAATTATAATTCAGTACTTTACATCAGTCTATAAGCAAATGAAACAATGAAAAATAGTATTCTAAACTCTTTTTTTCAAAAAGGGAACACTGAAAAATTCAGTTATGTCTAGAATAATGAAAATCCTTTGGAACTAAAGAGAGGTGGTAGTTGCACAACACTGAATGTACTAAATGCCACCGTTCATTCGAAACGTTCCCTTTAAAATGGTTAATGTCATGTGAATTTCACCTCAACATTAAGTCTACAGTTAAAAAAAATTCCAAGTTATGAGTCTTCTTAATAGTAATGGAATGATCCATGTAACTAAAGTTAAAACAGCAAAATAGACTCCTACGGTAAAGACAGAAAATAACTCAAAAGCACTTGCATTCCTAGACCTTTGGTTAGATAGACAAAAACAGTCTAATGCGTCAACGAGACATTTCTTCTAGAAATGCAACAAACTACTTAAGCCAGAAAAGGAAAATTTTTTATTATTTGCAAAAAAACAAATTGAATAGTACCATAGTAAATAACAACATGTTCCATTTATTTTTGTAAGATTTTGTCTTGGTAGATGAGGCTCTCTCAGTGGCCTAAGGAGAAGGTTAAAATAAAAAAAGAAAGAAACCCCTGCTCTCTGCCTAGCTGCTGCCAGCTCTGGCTCTCAAAGTGATAGCTGAGAAGAGGCTGAGATGATACAGGATAAGTAGGGTCCTACTCAAGTTAAAAAAAAAAGACTCATTTTCTTTTTCTTAGATACAAAAATTCAACTTACTACTTTAAATTTTATCACCAGAAAATAAGTATTATTTAATATATAACAAATACTAATTGTTACACATTATAGCCACTTATGGAAGAAAAAAAGAAGAGGGAAGAGGAAAATAAAATGGACATCAAGGAAAAGGACAAAGACCTGGAGCGAGAAAGTCCAAGTAAAAAGGAAGGAAATGGAAAGAGGCAGACAAGCTGACGGGCCCAGAAGCAGATACTGAGAGGGAACAGGGGCTAGTGTTCTGAAAAGAGCATCAGCTGAGGTGACAGTGCTTCTTACTCTTCAACAGGAGTATAAAATTTTAAGTTATCTTTTAATCCCTGTCCCAAGAATGTTGTTTCAGTGAATTACTATTCATAGCTCTTTTACCAGTCTTCACCACTAAACTTTCTGGAATCTGTAAGTAGATTTAATTTCTGAACAGAGGAACAAGTAAGAGCAATTTCACACCAAGCATCAAATTAAACTAAGGCTCTTAGGGAAGAAATCTCCATCTTGGATATACAAGACCTAGTCTGATTTAAAAAAAAAATTCATGCTAAGACAAGGAGCAAGTCACAGGTAGTATTTACTCTGCTGTCCTAAATTGTAGGTGTTTCCCAAATAAGAATGATGTTAAAGGGCATGTTGAAAAAAAAATAATCCAATTAAAAAGTCCACAAAGGATTCAAATAGACATTTCTCTAAAGAAATACAAACTGGCTAAATAATATGATGTTACTAAACACTAGGAAAATGCAAATCAAAAGCACAATGATATACCATTGCATATCCATTAGCATGGCTCTTACCAAAACCCCGCCACAAAACCAAAACCAAAACAAAACAAACAAAAACAGAACTACACCCAGAAAACAACAAGCGTTAGCAAGGATATAGAGAAACTGGAACTTCTGTGCACTTTCTAATGGAAATGTATTAAGGTGTATTAAGGTGCAGCTGCTATTGAAAGTGTATGGTGGTTCCTCAAAAAACTTTAAAGAATTAAAATACTAAACAATTTCATTTCTGGATATATACCCAAAAGAATTGAAAGCAGGGTTTCAAACTGGTATTTGTCCACCCACGCTCATTACAGCATTATTTTAAATGGTCAAAAGAAGTAACCTCACTGTTAATAGACAGATGAATGGGTAAACAAAATGTGTTTACACGTACAATGGAATATTATTCAACCTTAAAAAGGCAGGACATCTGACACATTCTACAATCCGGACGAACCTTCAAGACACTATGCTAAATGAAATAAGCCTGTCATTAAAGGACACATACTATGTGATTCCATGAATATGAGGTAGCTAGAGCAGTCAAATTCATAAAGATAGAAAGTGGCTGCCAGGGGCTAAAAGGAGGAAGGAACGAGAAGCTATTAATTATTCACCACTAAATTGGATATTACTTATTGGACAGAATCAGTTCTGGAAGACGAAAAAAATCCTGGAGATGGATGGTGGTGACAGTTGCAGAACAGTAAGTATATACTTAATGTCATGAAACCACACACTTAAAATGGTAAATTTTGTTATGCATATTTTACCACAATTTTTAAAAAATGGCTATGCTGAGTCTGTTAAGTTATAAATGGCAGTAAAGCATACAACATAACATCATTAAATGTCTAGTATTCTAAAACAAACTCTGTATTATTAAAGTAGAAAACCATAATTCAGTCTTTTTAAAAACACAGAAGTATCCAATGCACTATTTCACTTTTTCTAGGCTTACACATTCTCCTTTCAGCCCCCGGCAGCCACTTTCTACGTTTATGAATTTGACTGCTCTAGCTACGTCATATACATGGAATCACACAGTATGTGTCCTTTAATGACTGGGTTATTTCATTTAGTATAGTGTCTTCAAAGTTCATTCAGATTGCAGAATGTGTCAGATGTCCTGCCTTTTTAAGGTTGAATAATATTCCATTGTATGTATAAACACATTTTGTTTACCCATTCATCTGTATTACATTTCCCAGAATGAAACCCAACACTTTAAAAAAATAAATTAATTTCAGCTGACATGATATTTAATTTCACTTTGGAAAACAATTATATCAATATGAAGAGCTATACCTATAAATCAACTTCAGTGTAGGTGCAGACAGTATAAAAAAATCTAGTATGTACAAGTATCTAATAACTTTGTAACATTTTAAAAGTAGCTTTCTCAACCTAAAAATTACATGAGCTCACTTGAAACAAAAAGTATAGTCAAGGCAAAAACAAAGTTACAATAAGTAATTTCAATACCCAAATATTACCCATTATTAATAGTTTATTATGTATCCTTCAAAAACTTTGTCCTATGCTTATAAAGTACACAAAAGAGACTTTACATTGCCCTGACCCTCCCACCTTCTGCCTCTTTTTAAATAGAAAATAACTTCTTACTTGGGGCAGGCAGCCCACCACTGGATCGTTTATATTTGCTCTCCTTTAAAATGGATGTGATTTTATATAAATGACGGAAACCTGTTTTGCATTCAGAGGCAAAAATAAATTCAATTTCATCTTCATGACTTTGGGGAAAAACATGAAAGATGTCATGGATCTGTAAAATAAATAGATTAATTTACTATATACATTAATGAGAATACTACACAAACAATCTGACTAAGCCAGAGAGAAAGAAAAATTACTTGATAAACATTTTCTGAAATATAAGTAACTGTCAGATTACGGGGTATGGTATACGTACAATTGCAGATTTTGCCTGGGCCTTTCATATTTATCCTACTTTAGTAAAATACATCATCTACTGAGAAATAAATGTTTCCAAACGGAGAAAAATGAAAAATACAACCTAAAGCTGTTTCTTACTTACCATCTCTGCAGTTCTCTGAAAAATGGCATGAAGTTTATTTAATGATATAAATCTTATTACAAGAATTATGAGAAAAAATGTTTTTATTACTTTTCTTTTCCAGAGAGAAATATTCTAACAATTCAAGGGAAAACAGATGTTATCTGTTAGGTGAATCACATGAAGACTATATGCAGCCAGAGGAGAGTGAACTGGCTTTATTTATTTTGTATCTTGTGTAAGTTTTTTCCATTAAACTGGAAAATGAAAAATTCAATCCAAAACTGGTATACTTTGGGATAGTTTACCAACTTAAAAGAGAAAGTCTCTTCTAGTCAGGACTCTCGTGGTCCTCTCAGAGGCACTGGTGAGGTGTGTTTTCAGTATCTGATGTGTCCAGAAACAAGGGCAATTCTGCATCCAGGGAGATGTCATTGGAATGGCATTGACCTTTCATCTACAAACCATTCCCCATTTTGGAACCAACATTCCAATTTGAAATGTTCAAACTAAGCAAATAACATTCAAAATTATTGTGAACTTAAAAAATTCCTTTTGATAGTTTGCTATCAAGTTTCAGTTACTTTAGCATTCTGAGAAAATATTTAAACCAAGTATTACAAGAAAACATGTATACATTTATCCAGATGTCTGTTGTTTCTTCATAGATAATAAGAGGTGTCACAGAGTCAGGCACTGACTCAATGAATCTCTGTCTTTCCATGGCATCATCTTCTACTGGGATAAATAATTCAGGTGAGATCAACACTATCTGTAGGCGAGTCTGGGAGCGATCTAGTAGGATGGCCCACGCACTATTTAAATAAACAAAAGAAAAGCACAAAATAAAGCTCACTTTCGTAAAATGAATATTCCACTAATCTTTCCCCTAGCACCCATCAGTTATTTCTGTAATCACAATGACAGTATTGCTTTAGTATATGTTAAATTATCACTTACAAACAGCTAATGAAAAGTATTAGTTCATTCTACACTTATTTTTTTAAGGTTATTTTTAATTGAAGGATAATTAAAATATAGTGTTGGTTTCTGCCTTACATCAACATGGATCAGCCATAGGTATACATATTCCACTTATTTTTTTAAAGTTAAGCTTGAGTAGAGGTTTTAAAAGTAGTTTTCTTTAAATTTCTAAAATCACAGATGGCCTTTGAAATTATTTTCTCCTTTTAATGTCAACAAATGCCAGCCCCATGAAAACCATTGTCCACATCAGACACAGGAAATACATGTAATCATCTTCACATAAGGCTGTACAATTATTTCTGCTTAAATTATACAATTAAAAATATATATATACTTACATATGAGCCTGAAAGTCCTACTTTAACCACAAATAACACTGTGAAACTGTCACTGGCTAAGTAAGAGACAGAAATAAAATGCAATGCACCTATGCTTATAGGATTACAAGTCCACTTAGTTCAGGAAAAATTCTTTGTGTAGAACTAACTACATTGCAAATTTATATGTGAGAACAGCTCCAAAGGAAAGGAAGGGCCTAATAGCACAGACAGTTCTGGGTCCTAAATTATTTGTAAAGAAGTGACAGTTTAACATACGCACTATTTTCCCTCTGGAGTCCATCCAGCTCTGGCAATATATTCAACTCCTTCAAACAGAATCTCAAAAGGTTGAATTAGTTCCTTATCTATGACATCTATAATCTGTTGAAAAAGAAAAAAGGAATCTAGTTATAGAAGACTGACACTGGTCTACTTAAAGCACTATCTTTAACAGCATGACCCTTGTTCAGTCTTAGGTACACAAGATATGGCAAAACCAGCAGTAAGTCATGGGTTACCTTTATTGGTGTTCTTATGTCTAAAAAAAGTTCTAAATAAAAGAATTAGCATAATCTAAAAGTTTTTTTCCATGAGTTTATACTAATAGAACTCTTGATCAGTTCAGTTCAGTTCAGTCGCTCAGTCGTGTCCGACTCTCTGCGACCCCATGAATCACAGCACGCCAGGCCTCCCTGTCCATCACCAACTCCCGGAGTTCACTCAAACTCATGTCCACAGAGTCGGTGATGCCATCCAGCCATCTCATTCTCTGTCGTCCCCTTCTCCTCCCACCCCCAACCTTTCCCAGCATCAGAGTCTTTTCCAGTGAGTCAACTCGTCGCATGAGGTGGCCAAAGTATTGCAGTTTCAGCTTTAGCATCAATCCTTCCAATGAACACCCAGGATTGATCTCCTTTAGAATGGACTGACTGGATCTCCTTGCAGTCCAAGGGACTCTCAAGAGTCTTCTCCAGCACCACAGTTCAAAAGCATCAATTCTTCGGCGATCAGCTTTCTTCACAGTCCAACTCTCACATCCATACATGACCACGGGAAAAACCATAGCCTTGACTAGACGGACTTTGTTGGCAAAGTAATGTCTCTGCTTTTTAATATACTATCAAGGTTGGTCATAACTTTCCTTCCAAGGAGTAAGCGTCTTTTAATTTCATGGCTGTAATCACCATCTGCAGTGATTTTGGAGCCCAAAAAAATAAAGTCTGACACTGTTTCCACTGTTTTTCCATCTATTTCCCATGAAGTGATGGGACCAGATGCCATGATCTTTGTTTTCTGAATGTTGAGCTTCAAGCCAACCTTTTCAATCTCCTCTTTCACTTTCATCAAGAGGCTTTTGAGTTCCTCTTCACTTTCTGCCATAAGGGTAGTGTCATCTGCATATCTGAGGTTATTGATATTTCTCCCAGCAATCTTGATTCCAGCTTGTGCTTCTTCCAGCCCAGCGTTCCTAATGATGTACTCTGCATATAAGTTAAATAAGCAAGGTGACAATATACAGCCTTGACGTACTCCTTTTCCTATTTGGAACCAGTCTGTTGTTCCATGTCCAGTTCTAACTGTTGCTTCCTGACCTGCATATAGGTTTCTCAAGAGGCAGGTCAGGTGGTCTGGTATTCCCATCTCTTTCAGAATTTTCCACAGTTTATTGTGATCCACACAGTCAAAGGCTTTGGCATAGTCAATGAAGCAGAAATAGATGTTTTTCTGGAACTCTCTTGCTTTCTCCATGATCCAGCGGATGTTGGCAATTTGATCTCTGGTGCCTCTGCCTTTTCTAAAACCAGCTTGAACATCTGGGAGTTCACGGTTCACATATTGCTGAAGCCTGGCTTGGAGAATTTTGAGCATGACTTTACTAGCGTGTGAGATGAGTGCAATTGTGCGGTAGTTTGAGCATTCTTTGGCATTGCCTTTCTTTGGGATTGGAATGAAGACTGACCTTTTCCAGTCCTGTGGCCACTGCTGAGTTTTCCAAATTTGCTGGCATATTGAGTGCAGCACTTTCACAGCATCATCTTTCAAGATTTGAAATAGCTCAACTGGAATTCCATCACCTCCACTAGCTTTGTTCATAGTGATGCTTTCTAAGGCCCACTTGACTTCACATTCCAAGATGTCTGGCTCTAGGTCAGTGAACTCTTGATAGTAACTGGTAAAATCAGATTTTAATCACTTTATAGACTCTAGTATCTAAGAAAAATAGTCTCCAGTTCCTTACATTTTAGTTTAAAATACTATATTTATAATATATTAGTGAAATGGTGTTGAGTAAGCAAACGTTTTTCCCTAAATAGTCTGTCTAACACACTTTAAAATATAAATTTTTAAAAATGAACAAAAGGATCTGAATAGATTGCTCTCCAAAGAAGATATACAAATGGCCAATAAGTACACGAAAAGATGCTCAACATCATTAGTCATTAGAAAAATGTAAAACAAAACCACAATAAGATGCAACTTCAAATCCCCTAGGATGGCTATAAGACAAATAATAACAGGAGTTGATGAAGATGTGGAGAAGTTGGAAACCTCATACACTGCTGGTAGAAATATAAAATAGTGCAGCCACTGCAGAAACTCTTTGGAAGTTCCTCAAAAGGTTAAAACACAGAATTATAATATGACCCAAGAATTCCACTCCTAGGTAGGTATCTAACCAAGAGAAATGAAAATGTATGACCGTACAAAAACTTGTACGCTCACATTATTGGTAGCATTACATTTAGTAACCAAAATTTGGAAGAACCCAAATGTCTGAAACTGATGAGTGGATAAATAAAATGTGGTATATATCCACACAATAGAGTATTTTTAGGTGATAAAAAGTAGTAAAGTGCTGTTACTTGGTGCCACAGGATTAGTGCTTGAAAACAAGAGGTTAAGTGAAAGAACAGACTAGATACTGTATGATTCCATTTATATGAAATGTCCAGAACAGGTAAATCCATAGACAGAAAATAGTGGTCGCTAGGGTTGGGGGACATGGAGAGGTTTGGGGGTGATGAATTTCCTTTAGGAGTAAGGAAAATGTTCTAAAATTGACCGTGGTGATAGCTGCACAAATCCTGAGAATATACTAAAAGCCATTTTAAACTTTAAATGAGTGAATTATATTGTATGTGAATTATGCTTCAATAAAAGTTTTTAAAAAGTCTAGCAAAGAAGATTGTTTTTTAAATTAATTCCATATACATTAAGCTTATAGGCATCTGACTGTGGAAAGCATCAGTATAAAAGACATGAGGGATATTTAATCTAAGACAGACAACTATTCAGCACAGAGGGTAACTCATCAGTCAATAACCACCATTTAAGAAACACCAATCAGGAGAATCAACAAAGGCGAAGAGGGAGACTACTGGAAAGGAGTGGTAAATGTGCATCTCCCCGTAGTCCTAACTTGGGAGCCAGTAAGACCAATTTTCAAAATGAAAATGAGGTCAACCTGAAATCATGATCTACAGATGTCTCAGCAACTTCCACAAGTCCAAAATATAAGAAAGCATATCTACAATCTCCGTTGACAGACAAAATGACACAAAATGCTAACTCAGCATTTTATACTCACCCTTCCTTCAGCATCAATCAGTATTTCTGACATCTTAAAAGTGACTTTTGGATTTGCTGTGCCTTTAGGAAGAGATATAAACAAATAGTAATACAACGCTACTCAAACTAACTTTACCAGATGAATCCTTTTTAGTCAAATCAGGAATACTGTATTTAGTCAGGGCTTTATTATATAAAAGCTCAAAATTCCATCTCAAATTCATAATTTTCAATATGACTAAAAAGAAGGAGCCAAAAAACATCAGGAGTTAGCAGGTAATGAAGGGGAATCCTATATCATTTCACAATTGAAATGCTGTAAATAGCAATATGGGAAAAAAATTGCTAATTTATTAAGAACATAATCCCTTAAAAATCTTTATTTTGTAGCAAAGATACTTCTTTATCCGTTCCTTGAAATAGTCAGTTTTGTGCACTTCCCTACCTTTAAAATAATTTAAAAGGATCAGCCTATAATTAAAAAAATTTACTTCAGAGACTCTTAACAATCTATCCTTCGGTCTGTAAAGGATCAATGTTAACCAAACTTTTGAACGCAGAAGAATCTTGTTTGAAAAGTAGGAATGAGTGTATATAAACATCAATGGAATGCAGTACCTGTTTTAGGATAACGGAATGAATCTGCTCTCCTTGTTTCCAACATAGGGGATGTAACATGAATAATTTCCACCTCAGATTCATCATTTTCTTCATATAGAATTCTAAGAATTTTACTGCCACTGGGAGCTTAAAAGGAAATTAAATATTGAAAATTTGGGAGTATTATGCAGAAAATCATGACAATTGACCATTCCCTCTAATATTCTATTTCCCATAGTAAAAAGTAGTTTATGTATAAAATATACTGCCTTTCATGGATGAAAATACTACTAATCTTTGCAGTAGCAACGTGAGTTACTGCTAAGCCACTTTTATTGCTTAAAGGTTACTACTCTTGGAGATAAAAACTGAAGATCATCACATACACACACACACAAAATGGAAGAAACAGACTTGTGAAGTATTTCAGTTCCTGAATACCTTAAAATGCATTTCTTTCAGGAATTATTACACTTACAATATTTTCTACAACAAAATAAACCCCACTTTAAAAGAGTCCAGGTTTTTTTAATGGTTTCTCTAATACATGTTATAATCTTGTTCTAACAACATAGTTATGGCAAAACATTTTACATCTTAAAATGTCCAAGTCTAAGATATGGCTTAAATACTTTTCATGGTCCCTTAGAGATGTGTTCAGAATGCTATGTGCAATCCATTAGTGGGTCATGAAATCTTTTAGTTGGTCATAATCAGCATTTAAAAAATAAGACAAACAAAAAAAATATGAGTGCATTACATGTAAGATTAAGCATTGCTTCATGAAATTTGTTTTCAGTTTTATATAGAATATATGTACAATGTATTAGGCTAGAATGTAAAGCAAATTTCTAACCAGATCACAGTCAAAAAGTTTGAAAGCTTCTGCTTTAGAGAGAGCTGTTTCTCAGCTAGTGAAATACTTGTGAATTCACAAAGAAAAAGAAGGAATTTTTGCCTTTTTTTCCTGATCCATTCATATACTAATTTGGCCATCTGTTCATGCAGACTCTCTAGGCAATCCTTTTATTTTTATAGCAACTCCCACTAAAGGGTGGTATTTTTTATTTTGCTACCAATGTTGCCACCAACCAGCTTCTAAATGAAAAACTGGTGGGACTTCCATGGTGTCCAGTGGTTGAGACTCTGTGCTTCCAAGACAGGGGGCACAGGTTCGATCCCTGATCAAGAAACTATCCCATAAGCTGCATGGTACAGCCAAAAAATTAAAAATGAAAAAAAGGAAGAAAAAAAGAAAAACTGGCAAGGAGAGTTGAAGGACCTGGGGCACTGAACCATAATACAACCAATTTTTTTTTAATGAGAATTCATTATGGTGGTATACAGCCTGAATATTCACAGTAACTACTGGTAAGATCCAATCTTCATCACTTAAGAATCTACTATTCAGAATTAAGAATCTGTGCAGATAACTAACCAGTAGTTGAATCTCATAATACTTTAACTGACTTATAGTATATTATTTTGAACCCTCTTACTTGTTTCAGCTTCTGGACACCACCAATAACCAGAGTATCTATCAAATTCTTCTTGAAGAACAAAGGTAGCAACTCCGGCTGATCTGGGATCCTCTTCCATGTTGGCTAGCTCTAAACAAACATAAAGGCAAAATTTTCATAGAAATTCTCATCTTTTCACAGGTACAAAGCAGAATGATCCATTTATTTTGAAACGCAGCTGTAGTATCATGGTGAACTGTGAAGCCAAGCGGACTGAATTCAAATCTGGATTCCATCATCCACCAAATGACTGATCCTGGGCAAATCACCTGATCACATTCCATTGCAGTGTCCCATTTGTAAATGGCGATAAGAACCTACCTTGTATGGTTGTTATGAGGATTAAATGAGCTATTTTACATACAGCACTTACAACCAAGCCTGAACCACAGTATGTGCTCCACAAATGTCAGTTTTTATTTTCCCATTCATCTAGGACCATGGGGAAAAGAATACATATGAAGGGTCACAGTGACTTGTAACTCTCCTAACCCTATCAAGACATAGAATGTTTCCATTCTCATGTCCCTTCCCAGTCAATGTCCATTCCTGCCTCAGAAGAAGCACCATTGATCTGATGTCTGTCACCAAAGGTTAGTTTTACATATTCCAGACTCTCATGTAAGTGAAATCATACATACTTTAGGTTTGTTGCTGAGTGATAATCCATTGTATATCACAATTCTTTTACCCATTTATCTGTTAACGGACATCTGAACAGCTTCTAGTTGCTATTATGAATAAAGACGCTAAAATCACTCTTTTCTTTCTCTGACACTAGTCACATTTATTGGAGTGCTCACAGAATTCAAGTAATCTCTCCATCTCAAAAACTTCACATTCTACAGTGAGTTTGTGTACAAGTAAATATATTCTTGTATAGTTTCTATGAAACTTGATCTTACAACAAAACAGAAGTTTGATACATCAGTTTTAGCTAAGAATTTTATTTTCAATTCTGAAACTCATACATTCGCTCAGAAAAAATTTATCTGAAGCAAACTAAGCATTTGTTTTAAAATGTCATTTATCAATTTACAAAAATGTAAGATTTTAGTTTAATCTTATTTGATGTTTAAAGTTTACTCTGCAGAAAATGTTTTTGTGTTTTTCCCTGAGATTTCTGATTTTCATTCAAGTTTTCTGATCAGTCAGGATACTGACAGAAGTTTGAATTATCCCCATGGAAACTCTGATATACAAAGATAGGTTAAATACTTATAGGTCTTCTGACATTTATTATATTCATAGGTTTCATCCAATCCTAACAGTTAGCTGAGCTATGTGCATTTAGCCAACAGACCAAAATCTGTAAGAGCTCAACAGAAATCATTCTTGTATAAAAATCTTTGTGAACATGTGTTTTCATTTCTTTGAATAAAAACCTAGGACTGGAATGGCTGGGTAGTGTGATAATTTTATGTTTATAAGAAACTGCCACATAGTTTTCCAAAGTATCTGTATTATTTTATACACTTACTAGCAATGTATGAAAATTATTCTCCAACATTTGGTGTTCTAATGGGTGTATAGTGATATTTCACAGTGATTTTAATTTTATATGTAAGTTTCAATGTATTATTTTTTTATCTGTATTTTCTATATATTGTCTGAAAAGAATGTGTAATATGAACCAACTGCCCCTTACCAAAAAATTTTGAGAAGGAAATGGCAAAAGAGTTGGACACAACTAATGACTAAACAACAAATATTGGTTTCTATACACACACGTAAAAGAAAAGAAATTGGCACTCTTAACATAAATAAACTACTATATATAAAATATTAGATAACCCAAAAGGACTTACTGTAAATCACAGGGAACTCTACTCAATATTCTGTAATAATCTAAATGGGAAAATCATTTGAAAAAGAATAGATATAACTGAAACACTGCTATACACTTAAAACTAACACAACACTGTAAATAAACTATGCTCTAATATAAAATAAAAATCAAGTAAAAAAACAACAAAAATTTTGAGTCCAGAAGTGTTCAGAACACAGAATCTGGGGAATTCTTTTCACGTTTATATATCAACACATAATTATGTCATATCTCCAGCAGGGTAATCAAATATCTTGTAATCAAAGACACTAATATTCCTGCAGCAAATTTAGGAATAGGCAAACTAAGTAGGATTAAGACTATAAATAACCTCAGGTCAGTTCAGGTCACATCTTGCCAACCAAAGAAGTTTTAGCACCAACTTAATCAAAACTAAGCTCCGTTTTCCGGGTTTCTGAATTTTGTAATTAATGATATAGCAATCAGCGCTCAGTTTTCTTGGATCATTCAACGACTCCAAAGTTATATCTCCCATACTGTTTTATGTTTTGTTCTCCTGTAGATGTGATAATATGTATCACTCATTTATATCTATCGCTTATTATGGGTGTTCCTGGTGATGACCTCAATTACTAAGATGAATTAGATGAATAGATGGTATCACCTTGTTCTCAATAAGATATGTCCTTTGAGAGTAGAGGTTGGTATGACATTACTTTTAAGTTTCTCTATTATACAAGGCAGAGAATAAGCAAATGTACCTGCTGAGTCTAATAAACCCACGCAAAAGAAGACTTTCATTTGGAAATTTATTGTGATAAGAGAAATAAAAGTGATGATGCTTACTCTCTACCTACTTTTCTAAACAAACAAATTAAACAGTACTTACTGTGTTTCAGACTCTGTCTAAAACACTTCACAAATATTAAAACTTCAATAACAACCTTATGATGACATGCTATTCATTAACCTTTTTACAGATATGAAAACAAAGATAGGTTAAACAACTTACTCAAAGGAACAGAAGCAAAAAAGAGTAGATGAGACTCAAATCTAGATACGCCAGTTCTAGACTGTATTTTTAACTACTACACTAACCCTGAAAATAAAAAATATACCATATACCTACATAAACGGAAAAGAAATTAATAAAAACACTATTATAGTGGGCTTCCCTGGTGGCTCAGTGGTAAAGATTCTGCCTGCCAATGCAGGAGACACAGGTTCAATCCCCGGTCTGGGAACATGCCATATGCCACAGAGCAACTAAGCCTGTGCACCGCACTGCTGAGTATGTGCTTTAGAGCTTGGGAGCCACAAATACCGAGCCCACGTGCATCAGCTACTGAAGCCCACGTGCCTGCAGCCCCTGCTCTGCAACAAAAGAAGCTACCACGATAAGCAGCCTACACATGGCAACGAAGACTAGCCCCCACTCACCTCAACTACAGAAAAGCCTACGCAGCAGCAAAGACCCAGCAGGGCCAAACATAAAAATGTCACACAAGAGAATCACTTCTCAGATTTATAAAATAAATTCCAACACACACACACACACACACTCAGCATATACACACACATCCAGCAGGATTTCAGTGGTTTCTACTTTAAATTCTGCCAATTTTCACAATAATCCTGTATGGAAAACAATTCTACCGAAGGAAAAAATATACAGACTAAAAACCTGCCTTATTTCTAACAGTCACTGTCAAAGCAGTCCCAGCCTCAAGTACAACAACTAGTACATAGTGAGTCTCTAATGTTTGTTGAAACCATGAACAAATGACTAGGATTTCCAACCCAGATTTACTAACTACTAACCTAAACTTTGTTTTGCCAGTGGTAGCTCTCCTGATTTCCTGACTCCAGATGAAGACTCACTAAACACCAAAACATGGACATTTTACTTAAAAATTTCCCCACTCCACCCCCTTTTCTCTATTCTACACCCTAGTTTTAGGTTGTTAAGACCTGGGTACTTACAGTATTTACACTGGTTAAGCTTTGCCCTGTCTCTAGACTTGCACTTCTCAAATATAACTTTCGCAAAGTATTCAGAACAATTTATCTACAATATGACTCTGACCACACTACTCAACTGCTAAAAGCTTTTTCCAATGAAGCCCCAAATCATGATAAAGGCCATGTTCATTTACATAAGAAACAGTCCACCCTTCTCCTTGCCCTTATGTGCCAGCCTCATCTTTCTCTATATCTTGACTCACACCTCATGCTTTAGGAGCGCAGGACTGCTTCTAATTCATACAAACTACGGTGCCTTCTGCTTCAAGGCCTTTGCAGGCTGTCCTCTTGCCTGGAGTGTACTGGCTAATGTACAGTCACTATTTGAGAGCAGTGTAAGTGTCATCTCTTCAGGTAAGCCTTCTGGGACCACTACCCTGGCTTGTACTCTTATAACACCTAATGTTTGCTGTTTATCATTCTATTTTGTTATTTGTTTATAAAGTTTTCTTTAGGGCCAGGACTGTGTCTTATTCAATTCTGTATCCTTAGTTCCTGCCACATTGTCTGGCACACAGGAACTTAATGTATCTTTGTTGACTGACAATGGTTAGAACAGATTTCTTGACTTCTAATTCAGTGCTTTTTAAAATCAATGTAAGTTGTTCAGGAAAAGGTTTCTATAACACTGATTATCCTAATAATGGAAAAACTGTTGCCAATACACTATCATACTCTAAAATAATTTATTAAGGAAGATGCTCATGCCCAATAAATCAGTTTTATGACCATTAAATTATGGGAAAGTTGGACAATAAATTTTTAGAGGGACTGTCCGTCATCATGGAGCTTAACCTTAAGGTCTATTTCCATGTTAAAAAAAAATACATTATTTCCCTTCTTTCACTTGTATAAAAGCTTTAGAGGCAAAAGGAAAAAATCCATATCATTTCTGTGCTTTTAGTGAAAGTGGCTCAGTCATGTGTGACTCTTTGCGACCCCATGGACTACATATATAGCCCCAAGGAATTCTAGGCCAGAATACTGGAGTGGGTGGCCTTTCCCTTTTCCAGGGGATCGTCCTAACCCAGGGATCAAACCCAGGTCTCCTGCACTGCAGGCAGATTCTTTACTAGCTGAGCCACAAGGGAAGCCCTTTAAGTAGTGCTTAGCATTATTAAAGTCATTTCAATAAAAATTAAATATTTCCACAACACAGAAAGTTTAATTTTTCCTATTATGACAAAATAACTAAGCAGGCTCTCCAAAAAGGGAAAATAAAATTTTAAGTAGTTCTTACAGTGTGTATTTTTTCTGTTTGTTTTCCTAAAAATAAGATTTTTTAAATTAAATTTTATTTCAATCAGAGAAGTGCTATTGCTGTGCTGTCTGAAAATAGCCATTAAAACAAGGTAGTATTACAATGATTCTTTTTGTTTCTGTTATTTCATTTTAGTGGTGGTAGAGGTAGTTCTTTCTTTTCCCCCATAGGAAATTTTCTGTAATCTAGTGTTCTCAGACGGAGAGGGCAATGGCAACCCACTCCAGTACTCTTGCCTGGAAAATTCCATGGACAGAGGAGCCTGTAGGCTGCAATCCATGGGGTCACACAGAATCAGACACGACTGAAGCGACTTAGCAGCAGCAGCAGTAGTGTTCTCAGAAACTTGTATTCTTTTTGTTGTTTAAGCTTCACTATCATCTTTTCTAGTTTACTGAGGTATAATTGACATTAAAAGTGCATGCATTGAATATATACTTGATTATTTTGGACATGTGAAGACACCTATAATATCAGCAAAATCATGACATTAAACATAGCCATCAACTTCTAAAAAAACAAGTAGCATTATATAGGTGATTCGTACAAGTTTATAAAAAGAGTTGTATTTCTTTTTTAATTTTAAAGGTTTAAATTTAAAATATAAAGATCACCCAGCGTGCTTTGATTTCAAAACATAAGCAAAAGCATATTAAATTTTAAAAATACTTTTTAGGAAAATTGATTTGAAGAACCTGAATTACCATTGTGCACATAAGTGAGCCTCCTTTCTTCTCTCGTTACAATGTTTGATATCCAAATGTCATTGCTATGTATAAAAGCAATCCAGTCTGGATCAGCTGGGCATAGTTTTGGATCCATCCGAATGTTGGGACAACTAGTCTCCACTAAATTGGGCCGTAAGGGTTGTTGCTAGAAAAGTAAACAACATTTAAAGGCAAGTATCAGGCTTACATATACGTATTACATACATATAATACAAGGTGTTCACCAGCACCCTTCCTATAAAATGAACAATAATCCAAAGTATAATACCAACTGTGATAACTGCTCTCCAGAAAAATGTACTTATATGCCTTAACTTCCAAGAAACGAATCATTTTTTCCTATGAATTAATAAGCTACTAAGCATAACAGGAACGGAAATAAAGACAATATAATAGCATCTCATAAATTTTGTTGACTAAACCTGTTAAATAGAGTAATTATCGTTTGTTGCATACTTTTATTAAATTATACACCTATTTCACTTACCAGTATAAAATAATTTGTTCATAAAATTGTAATGAAAGCTAAGAGCATCACAATTCTATCAGAAGAATAGTTCTAATATTACATGAAAAACTGCCTGGAATAAAATCAAAATTTAGAACTATTTACTGAGATGAATTAAGCTTTTAGAAGAACCAAAAAGGGATTGTCTTGTGATATTATCTTTGAAAGTCCAACTCAGCAATTACACAAAAAATGGCACAATGATTCCCTTTACTAACTCTTCCTACATAACAAGTGTTTTCAGTATTTTAAAAATTATATAACTAATGTCACTGAAAAATTATTAACTAAAAATTGGAAATTAATACCCATATTTCCTATTTTCTTTACTACTAAGTTAGTGGTAAATAACTGGTAAGCAGAAGGGTTAGTTTAACTATCTTTCTGATTTGGACACACAAATTTTAGGACACCTAACAGTTCATCAAGCAGTAAAATCAACTTACAGTAAATCCTTGTGGCCCTCCATCTTTTACATGGTAAATTCCACTACCAGCTTGAAATAGAAATGTTCCACTTCCTTGATGATAATCGTAAGAAGCAATTCCAACTGTTCCAATGCGTTTTCTTTCCCGTAATAGTTCTTCTTCTCGAGAATACATTCCATAGTCCAGTGTCGCCTAATAGAGAGAGAGGTCTCCTATTCCAGTTTTCTGAAAGCCAGCTTTTTGCTTTTATTAATAGCACTGAAATTCTAGCATCTACAGTATTACTGAGTTTACATTTTGAGTGATTCCAAAATTTGTTAAGACTTTAAACAGATTAATTTCGGAAAGTCTGCTGAAACATTTGGTAAAAGGTCCCTAGATGAATACTGCATACGTTAGAGAGCAAGAGTTAAGCTTCATCATTTTGACTTGGCCTTCAAGATCTCCTGCAACTTAAATGGAATACAGCAGCTCTGCATGCATTTAAGAGGAGACTCTGAAGTAGTTTAATTTCTTCAAAAGTAATTTTCATCACTTTCAGAGTAGTAATAAACCATCTACTTCAGCACTGTGAAGATTAACTTAGATAAAAATATGTAAAATGTTTATTAGCACAGTGACTGGCACAGAGTAAAGTTCTCAAACATCAGCTGTCATTAGTACCTTTCCACTACATCCGCTAATACTACTCTCATAAAACCCCAGGTCAGGCCCATCATATTACTGATGTAACACAGTATGTGGTGTTCTTGCTCTTGGCCTCTGTTCCATTTCCCTTCACACCAAGAGGCCATTTTTCTTTCTATCCATCTGAGTTCTACTGTTATCCCAAAACCTTAGCCCTAACTCAACGCTGGCCAGGAAAGTTTCCTGATATTTATTTAAGAGATAATATCTCTTTTACTCATTTGGCTATTGTTTTGTTTTTCACTTTCTTTCAGTAAATGAATAAAAAAAAACCTTGAGAGCAGAATCTGTCTCATTTTGTTTTCCCACCTAAAGCAACAGCTAAAATCTCCCTCAAAGAATATTTTTAATTAATGATTGATGATGATGAGGGGCATTCCCAAACTAAAAGTATTATCTGATACATATATATAAAATTTCACATGTATAAGAAGAAACATAAAGAAAACAAATCTATTAAGTGCTAGTTTTAAGAATTTATATCCACATCTTCCCTAAGAGCTCTTTATGATAAATAAAGGGATAAATAAGGGAAACAGACATGGTTTCTACTATCAAGGACTTTTTATTTTATTTTATTTAGCCATGACACAGCTTGCAGGATTTTAGTTTCCCAATCAAACTTTGGTCTCCCACAGTGGAAGCACGGAGTCCCAATCACTGGACCATCAGGGATGTCTCAAGGACTAATACTTTAAAAGTAGTCAAGTTTATATGTCTGGAAAAACACATAATTTAAAAAGATATATGCACCCCAACATGCACTGCAGCACTGTTTACAATAACCAGGACATGGAAGCAACCTAAATGTCCATCAACAAAGGAATAAACAAAAAAAGATATGGTACATATGTATGTACAATGGAATATCACTCAGCCACAAAAAAGGATGAAATAATGCCATTTGCAGCAATATGGATGGACCCAGAGATTGCCACATTGAGTGAAGTCAAAGATATGATACTGATTATATGTGGAATCTAAAAATAAATACACGTATCTGTATTTATTCTTTCTCCCACCATAAAGAAAGTGGGAGGAGGGATAAACTGGGAAATCGGGACTGACATATACAGACTATTATGTACAAACTAGATAACTGCTAAGGACCTATTCTACACCACAGGAAACTCACTCAATATTCTGAAATGGCCTATATGAGACAATAAGCTACAAAAGCGTGCATATGTAAATATATAACTGATTTACTCTGCTGTATACCTGAAACTAAGATAACACTGTAAGCCAACTATACTCTAATAAAAAATAAATAAAATAATCATATGGATTGAAATCTTTGTATTTTCCTCTCAACTTTATGGTAAGCTTAAAATTGTTTTAAAAAATCATTTTTAATGAAAAAAATAAAAGTATGTATGCATATCCAAATCTATTAAACCGTACACTTGAATACTTGCAATTTTTATATGTCAATTATACCTCAATAAACCTTTAAAAAGTGAAACCATATAAAGCACTAGATGAAAACATGGGTAAATTCTTTTATAACCCGAGTGCAGAAAAACTGTCCTATGACAGAAGACAAATTCTAGAAGCAATATCAAAAGGATATACTTTATCACACAAGAATCTTTCATGTGGTGCGTGAGCACACGTGCACACACACACATACACACCATAAAGAAAGTAAAAATACAAATTACAACTTCATGAAAACATCGAAAACTATATCACAAGGGGTTAGTATCTCCAGGAAATAAAAGGCTTCTAAAAATGAAAAAAGGACCACGTTACATAAAAATGGTTTATAGATTAAAAAGATGATCAACTCTGCCTATAAAAGAATAGCAAATTAAACTACAATTGTGATAGCATTTCTATCAGATTTGCAAAAAATCCAAATGTCTGACTACAAACTGTGCTGGAGAATCTATGGGGGCTTCCCTGCTGGCTCAGTGGCAAAGAATCTGCCTACAGTGCAAGAGAATCTATGGGAAAACAGGTACAATTAATCCTTGCAGATGGAAATTCATAATGGCACAGCTCCTATGGAAGGAAATTTGATACCTAGCAAAATTACAAAACCATGTACTGTTTGGTCCAATGATTTCAGCTCTAGGAATCTAGTTTACAGATACACTGGCAAAATGCAAAAAGTTGTATGCCCAAGCCATTTTACTGCAGTACTATTTATAATACAAAGATTGAAAATAACTAAAATGTCCATCAAGAGGGATCTGGTTGAATATGATTTGTCTGTACAATCACAACACAGATGTAAAAACAAATAAAGATTATGTATATTGCTTGTCCCTCAGTATCTAGTACCCAGACCAAAGTCTCTTAATACCACTTTGCTCTAAAGGAAGCAGACAGATATGGCTGACTCCAAGCATGGAAAAAGCAACGTGAAAGATGATCATGAAACATCTCCATATCACCAAGTAAGAGAAATACCAACTACTACCAGATCATGTCAAAACGATTTGATATGTCAAGTTGACGGGGATTCTAACAGTCAAAAATAAGATAATTTATACAATAACAACTGTCAATGGATCAAAAGATACCAAATAGGCTTACACTGTAAGTTTATAAAGATATAAAAATGAAAACAAAATACCCTCCAAAACTTCTAATCTATCACACATAGAAGACTGTGTTTGAAAAATGGAAAATAAAGGAAAGAAACATCCGGCCTTTCTATTGTGAACTCCTCCTCAGGATAACTGAATAATTGTTGAATAGCACTTTTCTCTTTATAGAAATTTCTCAGTTAATAAATGAAGAAGGAATAATAAAAACAGTTTTATAATAGATTTAGGTAATGATCAAATGATGCTATCATCACAAGCAACTAAAGCTCTATATGACTTTTGATGGGGGCATACAACATTATCAATGAAGTATTCTTTACTTTTTAAACTGTTGTACAAAAAATATATATACATAAAAATAATATATATAACATAAAACTTACCACCGTAATAACTTTTTTAAGTGTACCATTCAGTACTGTTAACTACATTCACATTGTTGTGCAACCCATCTCCAGAACTTCGCCACTTTGCAAAACTAAAACTCTATATCCATTAAACTTATTAAACAGCACCTCCTCACTTTTCTTTCCCTCAGTCCCTGGCAACTACCATTCTGGTAGTCTACTTGACTACTTCAGGCACCCCATATATGTGGAGCCATATAGCGTTTGTCCTTTCCTGACTGGCTTATTTCACTTAACATAATGTCTTCACGGCTCCTTGATGTTGTAGCATGTCACAATTTCCTTCCTTTTTAAGGCTGAATAATAGTCTATCACATGTATATGCCAGATTTTGTTTATTCGTTCATCTGTCCATGGACACTTCGGCTATTATGAATAATGTTGCTATGGACATGGTGTAGAATTATTTGTTCAAGACCTTGCTTTCAATTTTTTTGATCTGTAAAGTAGTCTTGGGCAGGGAGGGGAAGCAAACCTGTGTTTAATCAAACTTCTAGATCTGACTACTTATTTCTGTTTACAGAAAATACAGGAAACTGAAGAATGTATCAAATAACACCATAGGACTACAATCAGCAGAACAGACCCTCTTTCTTTAATAGATAAACCGCAATGGGGAGAAAAAGAAAGAAAATCAGAGGATTAAAAGTAAGAGGAACTTAAGAAACCTATCAATCAAATGTAACATATGAAATTTATTTCAGTCTTATTTAACAAATTGTGTAAAAAAAAAAAAAGAACATTCATCTAAAAATCAAGAAAATTTGAATATTTTATATGAAGAAATGATCAATGATTTTTTTAAGATATGATGATACTGTGGTAATGTCTAAAAAGAATATATATTCTTTAGAGACATGATCTATTTAGGAGTGAAATGATATATTTGGGAACTCTTTCAAAATAATCTGAAAAGTAGGGGTGGTGACTGGTAAGGCTGTAATGAACCACCAATGGCCAAGATGTGATAATTGTTAAAACTAGTTCACATGGGATTCTACTTTTGTATGGTTTGAAATTTTCCACCTCAAAAAAACACACAAAAACCTCTGACTCACTAATTTACAACCTAGTCCATGTGAAAACTACAATTATTTCAGTTCAACACACTGTTCTTAGAATAAGAAATGTTTCTGCTTTAAAGAAAAGTCACAAACCAATGTGAAAAACAACATCCTTGATAAACAGTTATAGTCAAAATGGTTAGCTGTCATGGAAGCTATTTTTTTTTTTTAACTTCCTAAGAGAAATATCACATTTTGGTTCATTTAGCCCAAAAATGCCATTCAATAATATTCAATGTAAAAATATTAAGTGAGAACCTAAAAGGCAAACAATTGTACCCAAACTATGATCTTGTTCTTATGTTTTCGACCATTTACATTTTGTTTAAAGACAAAATATTGAAGGAAAAAAACTTAACCTTTGATTTTCCCTAAATTGAATCATGCTATTTAAAAACAAAAACTGAAATAAAAATACCTTTATTTAATCCTTATATTAGTACTGTTACTAAATATTAGAACTACAAATTCAATTTAAAGATTTAAATAAAAGCTTTCTGGAAATATATATTACTTTTTTTATGTGAACAATTCTCTCCCAAAATGTGAGTACCATGTAACTAGCAAGTTTACAGAAGGGAAAGGTGGTTAAACAGGGACAAGGTAGTTAAAAAAAAAAAAACCTGCGAACTTCCCTGGTGGTTTAGTAGTTAAGAGTCCATGCTTCTACTGCAGGGGGTGTGGGTTTGATCCCTGGTAGGGGAACTAAGATCCTACATGCCACACCACACTGGGTAGCCAAAAAAAAACACCTGAATTGTATTAATAACATCCAATATCCCTAGTCTCAGAGATTGAGAATTAATATTTCAGGGTCACACACGAAAAAACATAAAAATGTTTTAATTCTTTTTTTATATTATGGCTTATTGGTCTTTTAAAATTATTTTTTATTTACTATTATTTTATTAACATATATCTTAATTCCTTTTGATTCATATCTACTTCAAATGTAAGATCCCAATTGAATTTCTGCCCCTAAATAAATGCAATACTAAAAACATACACAAAATCATAATAATAACAACATTTAATCCTACCTGAAAAAGATCCAAAAGAGGCTTCCAAGAGAGCATTAAGACTGCTGCTCTGTTGATGGTTTTGGGAATTTCAGAATAAAACAGTGTATTTTCTCTGTTCTCTCCAGACATAGCTATAAAAGAAAACAATCATTTTTGTTACTTTAAAAATGGCAATCTGTTTACTACAATCACAGTAGTCAGTACACAATGCCTCTTCATACTGCAGGATGCTGTATTCTGTGGGACCTATAACACATGTTAACAAGGCAGAGATGCACACGCCATACGCCATGGCAATTTCCTTCAATAAAACCCAGGCTCCTAGAAAATATTCAAATTTTAGTCCTTCTCAAAGCAAACATAAAAAGTGTATAAGATGTTGTAAGGGGGAGTGTCATTTTTAGTTTTTTTTTAAATTGTTAGTGTCTTACAAATTGGCAACAGACTTACTAGATTTCAAGTGGGGGTGCTTTGCAACAACTTCAGATGATTAAGCTTCTTTTTCTGAATCATTTACAGTATTCATTTAGAAATATACATAGGTCTAACTGAATGAGTTTTTCTTCATTATAAATATTTTATCACTATAATCACTAATAAGCTTTAAATAAAAGGACATTCACATTAAAACAATATCTGATTTGCTAAAAGTCTCTTTATCCACACTAAATAGAAGACGGGTCTATTCTGTGAAATCATACGACAACTGAATGGGAAGAGCACAGCAGTGCAGAATAAACTACATAACAGAGAAAAGTAACAGAAATACAACATGGTTATGAAGAGGTGAGCCAAAGAAAACTCATAGTAAAATAAAGTCCTTCGACTCTACCATAAAGGTATCACTTCCAAAAAAAAGCTAGGGTAGAGTGAAAGAGAAAGTAAATAACACAGGAAGAACAAAAACTCTCTCCTAGTGGAACAATTCTTCAGCCTTGTCGTTTCTGATAATGGCAGAGAAGGTAGTCTATGGAAGGACATGCTAACTTCCATGCTAACCCTTGCAAAGATTGGGGATGAGTCCCCAAAGATCCACAGCCTCCTGTATCCCTTTATTACCCTAAATTTTACTTAAACCTTTCTTAGTCTGTCTTGCCTTTTGGAGTAAAAAGTTAGCTATCAGCTGATACTTATTTCAGCATTTGTGGGAGTGTTAGTCGTTCAGTGTGTCTGACTCTTTTGTGACCCCATGGATTGTAGCCCGCCAGGCTCCTCTGACCATGGGACTCTCCAGGCAAGAATACTGGAGCAGGTTGCCACTTCCTTGTTCAGGGGATCTTCCCAACCCAGCACTTCAGTTCAGTTCAGTCGCTCAGTTGTGTCTGCCTCTTTGCGACCCCATGAATCACAGCACGCCAGACCTCCCTGTCCATCACCAACTCTCGGAGTCTACCCAAATCCATGTCCATCAAGTTGGTGATGCCATCCAGCCATCTCATCCTCTGTCGTCCCCTTCTCCTCCTGCCCCCAATCCTTCCCAGCATTAGGGACTTTTCCAATAAGTCAACTCTTCACATGAGGTGGCCAAAGTATTGGAGTTTCAGCTTTAGCATCAGTCCTTCCAGTGAACACCCAGGACCGATCTCCTTTAGGATGGACTGGTTGGATCTCCCTGCAGTCCAAGGGACTCTCAAGTCCTCTCCAGCACCACAGTTCAAAAGCATCAATTCTTCAGCGCTCAGCTTTCTTCACCGTCCAGCTCTCACATCCATACATGACTACTGGAAAAACCATAGCCTTGACTAGACGGACCTTTGTTGGCAAAGTAATGTCTCTGCTTTTAAATATGCTGTCCAGGTTGGTCAAACGTTCCTTCCAAGGAGTGCCTTAAATCTACTTTGCACATTCCGGAGTTACTTTGTTACATATTTCTTAAGACCGTAGCCACCTATCCATAACCTTACAAAACATGATCATATCCTCCTTAAGCCTTTCCCTTCTGAGAGCTTTCAGTATGCAACTAGGATGAAGTTGGTTCTCATCTATTCTCAGTGAGTCACTCCCCACAATCCCTTCACATTCCCCTCTTGAAACCGCTACTGCTCCACGTCTTCCAGGATTCAACTGTGAGCAATGAACATCTCTAAGGCACACACTCCAGCTCTGTGTAACACAGAGTGACCTTTCCCCATTGTCTCTTTCTTGGTGACACAACAGTATTTACTGGTGTCTGAAGTATATTAATTTTTTTTAAACAAACTTATATGGAAAAAATTAGTATTCAGGTAGATATAAAACACTTGAGCAAATAAAATGGCATACAGCTTTCTTGAAAAGCTCATTATTTTAAAGAGGACTTCTCTGGTGGTCCAGCAGTTAAGAATCAGCCTGCCAATGCAGAAGACACGGTTTCATTCCTTGGTCCAGGAAGATTCACACATCACAGGGCAACTAAACCCATGCATCACAAGTGCAGGGCCCATGCACTGCAGCTACTGAACCCTCGGGCACTAGAGTCTGTGCTCCACAGCAAGAGAAGTCACTGCAATGAGAAGCCTGAGCATGACAACAGAGTAATAACCCCTGCTCACTGCAACTAGAGAAAGCCCTCATGCAGAAATGACCCAGAGCACAGCCAAAAAGAAATAAATATTTTAAAGACTGTCAATTTTCCCAACTTCATCTATAAATATAATGCAATCCTAACACACTTTAAGTAGCATTGGGAGAAAGGAGCTTTAAGCTAATTTAAAATTCTCACAGAAAAACAAGCAAACAAAAATAATCAGGAAAAGTATGAAAAAAAGTAATGAAAAGTACTGTTTGCTTACTATCAAACAGTAAAACATCTAAAGTTATAGTAATAACAGTAAGAGCAGCACAGTATTGGCACTTGATTTGACAGACAGATCAATGGAGCAAAACAAAGTCCAAAGTACATAAGTTCAGTTCAGTTCAGTTCAGTCACTCAGTCATGTCCGACTCTTTGCGACCCTATGAATCACAGCACGCCAGGCCTCCCTGTCCATCACCAAATCCCGGAGTTCACTCAAACTCATGTCCATCAAGTCGGTGATGCCATGCAGCCATCTCATTCTCTGTCGTCCCCGTCTCCTCCTGCCCCCAATCCTTCCCAGAATCAGACTCTTCCAGTGAGTCAGCTCGTCGCATGAGGTGGCCAAAGTATTGCAGTTTCAGCTTTAGCATCAGTCCTTCCAATGTACACCCAGGATTGATCTCCTCTAGAATGGACTGGTTGGATCTCCTTGCAGTCCAAGGGACTCTCAAGAGTCTTCTCCAGAACCACAGTTCAAAAGCATCAATTCTTCGGCGATCAGCTTTCTTCACAGTCCAACTCTCACATCCATACATGACCACGGGAAAAACCATAGCCTTGACTAGACGGACCTTTGTTGGCAAAGTAATGTCTCTGCTTTTTAATATACTATCTAGGTGGGTCATTACTTTTCTTCCAAGGAGTAAGCGTCTTTTAATTTCATGGCTGCAATTAACATCTGCAGTGATTTTGGAGCCCAAAAAAATAAAGTCTGACACTGTTTCCACTGTTTCCCCATCTACTTCCCATGAAGTGATGGGACCAGATGCCATGATCTTTGTTTTCTGAATGTTGAGCTTCAAGCCAACCTTTTCACTCTCCTCTTTCACTTTCATCAAGAGGCTTTTTAGTTCCTCTTCACTTTCTGCCGTAAGGGTGGTGTCATCTGCATTTCTGAGGTTATTGATATTTCTCCCAGCAGTCTTGATTACAGCTCGTGCTTCTTCCAGCCCAGCGTTCCTAATGATGTACTCTGCATATAAGTTAATTAAGCAGGGTGACAATATACAACCTTGACGTACTCCTTTTCCTATTTGGAACCAGTCTGTTGTTCCATGTACAGTTCTGACTGTTGCTTCCTGACCTGCATACAGGTTTCTTAAAAGGCAGGTTAGGTGGTCTGGTATTCCCATCTCTTTCAGAATTTTCCAGTTTATTGTGATCCACACTGTCAAAGGCTTTGGCATAGTCAATGAAGTAGAAATAGATGTTTTTCTGGAACTCTCTTGCTTTCTCCATGATCCAGCGGATGTTGGCAATTTGACCTCTGGTGCCTCTGCCTTTTCTAAAACCTGCTTGAACATCTGGGAGTTCACGGTTCACATATTGTTGAAGCCTGGCTTGGAGCATTTTGAGCATGACTTTACTAGCGTGTGAGATGAGTGCAATTGTGCGGTAGTTTGAGCATTCTTTGGCATTCCCTTTCTTTGGAATTGGAATGAACACTGACTTTTTCCAGTCCTGTGACCACTGCTGAGTTTTCCAAATTTGCTGGCATATTGAGTGCAGCACTTTCACAGCATCATCTTTCAAGATTTGAAATAGCTCAACTGGAATTCCATCACCTCCACTAGCTTTGTTCATAGTGATGCTTTCTAAGGCCCACTTGACTTCACATTCCAAGAGGTCTGGCTCTAGGTCAGTGATCATATTATCGTGACTATCTTGGTCGTGAAGATCTTTTTTGTACAATTCTTCTGTGTATTCTTGCCACCTCTTTTTAATATCTTCTGCTTCTATTAGGTCCATACCATTTCTGTCCTTTATCGAGCCCATCTTTGCATGAAATGTTCCCTTGGAATCTCTAATTTTCTTGAAGAGATCTCTTGTTTTTCCTATTCTGTTGTTTTCCTCTGTTTCTTTGCATTGATCACTGAGGACGGCTTTCTTATCTCTCCTTACTATTCTTTGGAACCCTGCATTCAGATGCTTATATCTTTCCTTTTCTCCTTTGCTTTTCGCTTCTCTTCTTTTCACAGCTATTTGTAAGGCCTCCTCAGACAGCCATTTTGCTTTTTTGCATTTCTTTTCCATGGGGATGGTCTTGGTCCCTGTCTCCTGTACAATGTCACAAACCTCCGTCCAGAATTCATCAGGCACTCTGTCTGTCAGATCTTGTCCCTTAAAGCTATTTCTCACTTCCACTGTGTAATCATAAGGGATTTGATTTAGGTCATATCTGAATGGCCTAGTGGTTTTCCCTACTTTCTTCAATTTAAGTCTGAATTTGGCAATGAGGAGTTCATGATCTGAGCCACAGTCAGCTCCTGGTCTTGTTTTTGCTATCTGTATAGAGCTTCTCCATCTTTGGCTGCAAAGAATATAATCAATCTGATTTCGGTGTTGACCATCTGGTGATGTCCATGTGTAGAGTCTTCTCTTGCTTTGTTGGAAGAGGGTGACCAGTGCGTTCTCTTGGCAAAACTCTATTAGCCTTTGCCCTGCTTCATTCTGTGCTCCAAGGCCAAATTACGTAAAGATTTCAAAAAAATACAATCTGGAGTTAAGATAGCCTTTCTAGATGTCTAAACGGGATACAAAACTACATAAAAAGTAAAAATTTAACTACCAAAAAAAAAAAAAAAAACCCACAAATTTCTACAAAAGGGCAAAAGGCACCAAAGGCAAAAAACATTCAACATTCAGGGAAAAAAATTCAACATTGAGGAAAAAATATCACAATGGATTAATTCCCTCACTGTACAAAAAAATGCTTTAAGTTGACAAGAAAAGTACCCATAGCTCAATAAAAAATAGACAGTGATTACAAACAGATCAGTCACAGAAAAAAAAAACACAAATGCCTTGTAAATATGTGAAAGGATGCTCAACTTCTCTCATAGGAGAAATACGAATCAAAACTACAACGAAACATGGAGATACAATGAACAGCATGATGCCTGTAATTAACAATACTATACTGCATATTTGAAAGTAGCTAAGAGAATAAGTCTTAACAGTTCTCATCACAAGGAAAAAGTTGTTTTAATTAACTATATGGTGACAGATGTTAATTCGACTTACTGCATTGGTCATTTCACAGTGCATACAAACATTGAATCATTATATTGTACACATGAAACTAATAACATGTCAATTACACTTCAATTAAAAAACAAGAATAAATTAAAAAATTACAGTGAGGGATTGCTGTTCACCAATTAGACTGGGAAAGATAAAAAGTTTGCTCACTCACTATTGGTACAGGTATCGAGAAATACATACTCTGAGACAATGCTGACAGGGATGTAAACTCTATAACCTCCGTGGAGGGGCAGTCTGGCAATATCAGTAAGAATTCAGAATCTGTACACCTTTTTCCGAGTAACTCCACTCTTGGCAATTAGTCCTATTAAGTAAATTCACACACGGCCAAAATGATCTACAGTGATATTTGCTCCCTCATTTTTTGTAATACCAAAATAGAAAGACCTAAATGCCCATTATTAGGGGCCTGGTAAAGTAAAATATGGCACAATTATGTAATGGAATACTCTGAAATTGCTTTAAAAAAATCTATAATTACTAATGTGGACTCATGCAGAGAATATCTCTTTAAAAAAAAAAAAAAATCAAACACTTTTGGAGGAGGGCAGGAGACCTATTTTTAAAAACTTAGTAAACAAAGGCACATTAGGTCAGTGCCCTCAAACTCATCTCAGCCCTTCCTTTCCCACCCAACTCAGCTGTGGGAGTTTACTCAGGCCTCAGTTCCTTCTGTGTTCTCATCTCCCACATTCTTTTCTTTCTCACTCTACCAACCAACACCAACCAAACATCCATTCCCTCAGGCTGTGGGTTAGGAAAATAAAAATAGCATAGAATGACTACATGAAGGAACTCCAAAATTTATGGGCTTGGTATCCCATTTCAACTACTGTATCAGGGGTGAAATTCCTTTTGGTAAGCACTTTTAATGGTAATTAATAAACATTTTTTGTGAGACATTTGTTTACAGTTAAGAACTACAGACAGTATGGCTATAATTTTTAAATACTATACAAAATATAAGGCCTTCCCCCCTAATTTTGCCCAAACTCTCTTCTAACCAAATTGCCTGATTTAGCAATTATGGATGAGCTTTTCTTAAAATGCTTCTCCAATAAAGGAAAGTCTGATTGTCTGTCTCCAATAAAGCCGTAGCATAAGTTTCTTGAGAAAGATATATATTTCCTACAAGATGACTTGGGCTTCCCTGGTGGCTCAGATGGAAAAGAATCTGCCTGCTTACCGGAGACCTGGGTTTGATCCCCGGGTTGGGAAAATTCCCTGGAGAAAGGAATGGCTACCCACACCAGTATTCTTGCCTGGAGAATTCTATGGGGAGGAGTCTGGCGGGCTACAGCCCATGGGATCACAAACAGCAGGCATGTCTGAAAGACTCACTTTCACCGAGACGACTACCTAAATATTTCAGCACCATCTCTCAATAAATTCATTCAATGAGTGACAACGAATGAATGAATGGGCCTTTGGGACTTAAGCTAATAACAGTACAAATAATAATTACCAGTTGGTGAACACTAGGTAGCATACTGTAATTTACAACTATTATTTGGGTTTTTTTCTGTATTTTTTACAACTATTCTAATTCTAAAAAATAATACTGTAGTGCAGACAATTGCTTGGGAGATCACATAACAAAGGTTTTTTTTTTCTTTTCCTTTTTAGTTTTTTCCTTCAGACTAGCTGTAGTAAAATTTATTTTGGTTGTACACAAACAGTATTGTGTTTATTAACATTTGTTTAAATTTGGGTTGGCCAAAAAGTTCGTTCAAGTTTTTCCAAAGAGCATACACAAACCCGAACAAACTTTTTGGTCAACTCAACACTTAAGACAATCCTACACCAACCAGTTCATTCTAGAGGAGATCAATCCTGGGTGTTCATTGGAAGGACTGATGCTAAAACTGAAACTCCAATACTCTGGCCACCTCATGCGACGAGCTGACTCACTGGAAAAAACTCTGATGCTGGGAGGGATTGGGGGCGGGAGGAGAAGGGGACAACGGAGAATGAGATGGCTGGATGGCATCACCAGCTCGATGGACATGAGTTTGAGTGAACTCCGGGAGTTGGTGATGGACAGGGAGGCCTGGCGTGCTGTGATTCATGGGGTCGCAAAGAGTCGGACATGACTGAGCGACTGAACTGAACTGAATAAGACAGATATTAATCCTTGTTTGATAGATGAGGAAACTGAGACTCACAGGGTTAGTAAGTCAGCCATGGAGTTGATACCAGAGCCTAGGCTTCTGACTCCACGACCGCCTCTTTATCTACTGCCCTGTGTCTATGTATGTAATATATTAGTCATTTCTTTCAATGCTGTGTTGTGCTTAGTCGCTCAATTGTGTCCGATTCTTTGCAACCCCATGGACTGTATAGCCCACCAGGCTCCTCTGTCCTTGGGGATTCTCCAGGCAAGAATACTGGAGTGGGTAGCCTTTCTCCAGGGGGATGTTTCCTACCCAGGAATCGAACCAGGGTCTCCTGCATTACAGGCGGATTCGTTACCAGCTGAGCTATCAGCTGTGCCTAAGCTTGCTTGGTGCTCAGTCTTTACTACCTATGCCTTTTACCACATCTTAGCAAAGCATTCCGGAGAAGGCAATGGCAAGCCACTCCAGTACTCTTGCCTAGAAAATCCCATGGATGGAGGAGCCTGGTAGGCTGCAGTCCGTGGGGTCACTAAGGGTCGGACACGACTTCACTTTTCACTTTCACACATTGGAGAAGGAAATGGCAACCCACTCCAGTGTTCTTGCCTGGAGAATCCCAGGGACGGGGGAGCCTGGTGGGCTTCCATCCATGGGGTCACACAGAGTTGGACACGACTGAAGTGACTTAGCAGCAGCAGCAAAGCATTTAAGGTGTATAAACAAAAAAGAAACAAAAAAGTCCATCAGTGATATAATATACTTAATGTCAACAGATCTTAAATTTGGACTGAATGGGCTCAGGAAGAAGAGACCAAGATCAGCCTTGATTTAAAAAAATGAAAGCAGCAGCTGCTGAGAGTGGGAACAAACTACTGGTTTTATTATTTGTGTTCCTCATCTACCATTCCTAAAGAATCTGACCATTCTGAAGGAAAGTAATTTTAAATTGGCTTTGCTGCTGCTGCTGCTAAGTCACTTCAGTTGTGTCCGACTCTGTGCGACCCCATAGATGGCAGCCTACCAGGCTCCTCCGTCCCTGGGATTCTCCAGGCAAGAACAATGGAGTGGGTTGCCATTTCCTTCTCCAATGCATGAAAGTGAAAAGTGAAAGTGAAGTCGCTCAGTCGTATCCGACTCTTTGCAACTCCACGGACTGCAGCCTACCAGGCTCCTCAGTCCATGGGATTTTCCAGGCAAGAGTACTGGAGTGGGGTGCCAGTGCCTTCTCCCTAAATTAGCTTTAGGAAGAAGTAATATCTGGCATCTTTACTTTGAAAGTAAGATCATGGGATTTCCCTGGTGGTCTAGTGGCTAAGACTCTGTGCTCCCTATGCAGGGTACTCTGGTTCCATCCCCAGTCAGAGAACTAAATCCCACATGCTGCAACTAAGACCCAGTTCAGCCAAATAAATTAATTAATTAAAAAAAAAAAAGATTCTAAAGAAAGTAGGATCATGATCAATTGATGATTTGTTATCTGCAAATAAAAACAAAATTAACTGAACAAAAAGTTAAAACAGTACCAAAACTGAAGTTCTGCAAATTATCTTTTTCTCTTTAGTGGGACCACACTGATTCACTTATTTATTCATCAAAATTTGAGTGCCAGTTGCATCTAGCCTCTAATTTTGAATTAAGAAAGCATTTCCTTTCAGAAACTATGAC
Organism: Moschus berezovskii; assembly: GCF_049115385.1. Taxonomy (NCBI): domain Eukaryota; kingdom Metazoa; phylum Chordata; class Mammalia; order Artiodactyla; family Moschidae; genus Moschus; species Moschus berezovskii. The sequence goes on from NC_142468.1 coordinate 87,684,800, forward strand.
TTCACACTTACCAAGGTAATAGATCCTGTCCGAATGAGGCCCATCTGGGTCATTCCTCTTCACAAACATAAAATCATGTGGTGCCTTAGCCATCATGTAGCCATGATATTTTCTGGTATCAGCAAGCAGTTTTTTAAGCTGACTCCAGGAATATCGCTCGACATAAAATGGCTCCAATTTAGGCCGATCTTGTGATTCAATATTCTCCTCACACTCTGCAGTTTCAAAGATCTCAACACCCAGCTGTTCTGTTTCCATCGCTGCTGCCATGTTGCATTTTCCTAAAATAAATAAATAAGCCACATTAAGTTCACAGATCTGTCCTCTCTTACATTAATCAGAATGACAGCCTGATTAGGGTCCCCTCCCCCCCCCCAAAAAAAGGGAAAAAATGCTTTTCAGTACAGTTGCAATGAAACTTAGTTAGAAAAGCAATAGCTCTCCCTTCTCTGTGTTCAGTTTGAAACTGAGATTTTAAAAAAAAATTGAGGTCATGTCTATTTCACACTGACTATAAATCTCTTTGAGAACGTTTATAAAAGGCTCTCCTTAGGTATCTCTTGCCAAAATTCCTTCTTCTTTCCCACACTGGAAGGAAACAGGCCATATGCCAGTTGGCTGCTGTGTTCCTTCAAAAAGCATGTCAACAGTGAAGCTAAATGTGCCAAGGGAGTAAGTGTTTTTGCACTTTAAAAATGTAATACATTTGATAAATTGTGGACTTCTTCAGCTAACAAATAATCACAACCAATTAGAACACTAATAAAATTGTTGCGAAAAATGTACTTGTAATAATCATCCTGGAGCATTTACCCAAGATAATACAAATACTGTTTCCTTTTATATAGGAACTCCAAACACCGAAAGACCGAACTGGTTGGGGCGTTTTTCGCGTCTTTCGCTCTTGCCTAGGCAGCACTATTTTGGCATCCCTTGTGCACCTTTATACTTTTATTACAGATTACACAACTTTTACTCTCATGATTAAATGAGAAGAAAGTGGCTTTAGTTGTAATTTATGCTGAAAACATTTAATGTTTGTATTATCAATATTTTGACAAAAGTCTGAACCCAATTTATCAGTTTAACCCCAAAACAATATTAACATTTCATCTACTAATGATGTTTCTTTCATTTTTCAAATCCAGAAGATGATTTTTTCTTCTATCCAGTTCAATATTTAAATATAACAGGTGCAAAGGATCAGAAAAAATAACAAGAAGTGTTATTACAAGCCACTGTAAGATACTCTGACATGCATTATTTATAACACTACCAAAAAGGAGCAACATACAAATCTGGGGCAACCTGCTCTTTTTGAACTAAGAAACGCCAAAAACACGAGGACCTGGGAGACAAACTACACTGTATTTGTGTAACCAACTCACATAATTATTAACCACTGCTACCACAAAAATCAATACACAGCTGTAAATTTAACATGTCTTTTTTAAGGTTTAATTTCACAGGTTAACAGGAGTTCATGGTAAAAAACTACCAACCACAGAGAAAAAGACTAGTAAGTGTAGGCTATGAATTACTCCATCAGGTATGCTGTGTGATGAAATAAACAAAACTGAATGGCTAGGATACTGTGTCTTTTTTCAAGTTACGGTGAATTACAATGCCATTTTCAATATAACAGTAGCAAGCACTGTCAGAAAACCTATTTCGAGAGTTTTATAGGTATACAACTTGGAACATTATTACAACTGGGCATTTACCTCCAATGATTAAAATCCACACAGCTCAATAGAAAAGTCATTCAGCTCAACTGATACTCAGCACACCGAAGTAGCAGTATATGACAGTAGTGGTTGTTTGCTCATCTAAAAGCTGCTGGAGGTCTGTTTTCTATCAAATATATAAATAGATCTAGTTTGATCCCTAAGAGAGTGAGGGACAGGTTAAACAAGGAGATATACAAACCGGGCTCATTCTTGTCCACTCCTTGTGTTAAATTTGGAACTTCATCTCCAAATCACTGCTTGAAACAATAGAGCATGGGGATGGAACAGGGAAGCTCACCGCCCAGCTTCTTGAGCTGCTGACATCTCTTGTATGTAAAACTTGCATTACCTTGCACTTACGTGTAACTATCAGATATTCCTAAATTGTACTAGATGCCCACACTCACCATTTCTCTTTCCCCACACTCTCTCACACACACACATTCTACAGTTCAAATGACACTACTACTCTGTCTTTTATGGTAAATGTATATTCTGCATTTCCTTGCATAGACCTGATATTACATAATTTTAGTAATATACACAAATGTGTAACTAATTTCCATAACACCTTATATATACATCCTCAAAACATGTGACCAGAATTTTCTAATTTCAACAATTAGAAAACAGGTCAGTATACATTCTCAGTACTGTGCATTTATTTCACTGCCCCACCTACCTCTTCACTTGAGGCCCTTCCCTGGTGCCTACCTGATTGTATTTTCATCTGTTCAGATCTCTTCCACATTCAAAGAGATCTTTTTCAAGTGACTCAACTTCAAGCATAGATCCCTCTGCTCATCCTGCTCTCTTCTCACAGGAGTCTTTCCTTTTCTCACCATCCAATCCTGCTTACCAGGATAATGAAATAAGACATAAGCCTGTTGATCATTATTAAAATGGATCATATGTGTCCCCAAAATATTAAACCTAACGTCTCAGTTAGTACTTAAAACTGATACATATTCTTTTTGATATAATATACAATGCCTGGATTATTTTGTATCTCCATTTTCTGAAAATTATAAAATGATTTTATTTCAGAAATGTACAGCTGAATCTACTCAAAAGACTATCTACACAGTAGTTTAACCTTGACATCTGGATACATATTAAAAGGTAAATTATAGAAATTCTTTTAAAAGTATAAAAGGCATACAGATGTGAGATTACTCAGTGGCTATTACAAATTCTCAAAAATGATAGATAATGGATAATAAATTTTATTTCTCTGTGCCTGGTCCTGTTTTTCTGTCTTTTACATAATAATCAATTTGTATTATTTTACAGAATTCATATTTAGCAGATTGGAAACAGAACAGATTCAGCATAACCAGTAAGAACTATTAATACAAAATAGGCCACTTCTGTGGAAAGAGAACATGCTGTTAAGATCAAGATTTTCACAAGATAAAGAATGTACTATCCATTTTCAGTGCACTCCATTTTTGCTTCTTTCCTTTCCATGTATACTTCGAAAATATTGATAACTGAATTAGGTAACTTCTCTGAAAAAGAGAAGTGTTAAGTTTGTTGAAATTCTGCCTTAGTAAAAGAAAAAAAGCAGAGCCTGTGGTTACACCCGTTATTTGGTTATCGGTTTTAATCAGAGGCTTTCATGGCCCTGGCAGGCGATGGAGAGACCTGTGGGTCACTGGCAAACGGAGGGGGGAAAGTGAAGTTGTGCTAACACAGCCAACAACAGGACTAAGGTCAAGACACCTTCTCATGCACTAAGACTCATTCAGAGAAGAGTATGTCGGGTTAGAAAACAGGACTCTTGAATCTGGACCCACTCAAATATCGTTCCTTAATCTTTAATCCAGGCGTCAGTTTGTCCACTTAAACACCCCAAGCCTCACTGAAGTCTAGTTATTTCACTCGCCAGGATCCACACAGCTAGTTGAGAGGTTTATCATCACAAAGTGCGCAAAGACCTTGAGAGCTACAATGAAGAAGAGCAGAAGTGCAGCAGAGAATATTAAGGGCACTTGGGAAGGTGCCAAGACTTAAGAAGAAAAATGTGTAAGAGGGCAGGTTTGAAATAGGGAAGGAAAGAACCTATCCTGCCCTGGTGGGTGAAATAGAATGAGAAGTGAACGAGGAGGGAAGGATCGACCTAGACATGGGGCAGTAGCAAGAACAGCAGCTAGGAAACCAGCAAATCTCAGTCCGAATCCGGTCTGCCACAGTCGGACTTTAGGGAAATCCCTTTGCCTCCGTGGACTTCCGCTTCTCATCTGTAAGCCTGGACAACACCCGGCTCCCAACCCCAGCAAGGCTCAACTAAGATAACGGACGTGGAAGTCCGGCGGCCAGCACCCCGCGCTCAGGGGCGCCCAGTGGACGTTGGCGGACTCGGAATCTGAGCGCCTCGGCTTCCTGTTCCGGCACCCGGGGCTCTACCAGCGGCTGCGGCCCGCGCGGGCCGGCGCGCCGGGTAAACCGCGGGGCGAGCTAACCGGGAGAAAGCGCCGGGCAGCTGCTCCGAGCGGCGGAGAGGCCCGAGCGGGCAGGGGCGCAGGCCTCGCGGGCGAAGGGGAAGGAGAGAGGGCGGATACTGCACCTTCTCCCCTCCCCGGCCCCGCCCGGACCGTCCTGGCGCGCGCTAAGGAGCGGGCCTGCGCCGCTTCATGCCGCGCCGCCTCCACTCCAGGCCCGGCTGCAGAGCGGCTTCCTCGGCGACGGCGCCGGCGGTAACCGAAGGGGTGAACACGGCACTTAAAGGCGGCGGCGGCGGCTTCGGCACTTCCGGTTTCTTGCGCGCTGCCCTCCGACCGGGGAAGGCGCTACGGGGCCAAGAAGGGCGCCGCTTTCGGTTAGACGGGCTTCGCTTTCGACAGTGCCGTCTAGTGGCCAGCGGAGCGAACGAGGCGCGGGAAAGAAACTGCGCGACAGTGGGGGACAGAACAAATCCAGAAAGCGGCAGTAACTTGCTGGAAATTACAGGAAGAATCGTGGCACGTCTCATCTTTTTTTTTTTTTTTTTCCATCGACAAATACATATCGAGTGCCTCTTATGTGCCAGGCGGAATTGTAGACCCTGAGGTTAGAACAGGGACCAAGTCAGGCAAAAATCCCTGTCCCTCCATGGAGAAGACATGGAGAGGGAACGGACCTCCGTTTGGGGATTTCTAGGTGCCTCATGGTTATGGTGCAAAGAAACCTGCAAGGACGTCCCTGGTGGCTCAGATGGTAAAGAATTGGCCTGCAATCGGACAGACCTGGCTTCGATCCCTGGGTTGGAAAGATTCCCCTGGAGAAGGAAATGGCAACCCACTCTGGTATTCTTGCCTGGAGAATTCCATGGACAGAGGAGCCCCGTGCGCTACAGTCCACGGGATCGCAAAGAGTCGGACACGACTGAGCAACTGACACACAAAGAAATCTGAAGTTGGCGTCAGAAAGCTTGGCTCTGGTACTAATTAATGACCTTCAGCGGGTTAGTCTCTGAGCCATGGTTTCTTGATCTGTGAAAGTGATATACTAACATCACTCAGTTACAATTAAGGAAAACCACGTGTGTCATACAGATACATAAAGATGAAGAAACGGGGGTTCCGGGCAGGGAAGTGAGTGATCTTGCTTTTAGCAGAACCAGAGGCAGGTCTCTTGACGGGTAATTTATTTTCTCTTCTGCACTACACATTGGCTGAGAGAAAGAGGAAAAAGGAGATGACTGGGAAGGTGCTAGGTGTAGAATGAAACAGTGGACAAGCTGGGCTTCCCTATTTTCTATTATTGCAAGGAATCATTTGTCAGAAGTATCATGAGGGTTTATTGTAATAGCAGTAATAAAAGATCCATTTGGGTGCCATGTTCTACTCTTCAGTATGTAATTATTCACCCTGAGCTTAAATGTGTCTTCACTCAGAATTTTTTTTTCAGTTCTTCCCCTGAAAGAAAAGTATAGTCATCGTTTCACTGGGACTCCTCTATGAATTTTGTGCAAAAAACGAAAACAAACACAAAACACCTGAAAGGACTGTGAAAGCACATGCTAACAAAATAAACAAAACATCTTCATTTCATTAGTGAAAAAGCTGGCTTTAAACTAAACAAATAACTAAGATATCATGGCATCCAGTCCCATCACTTCATGGTAAATAGACGGGGGAAAAATGGAAACAGTGACTTTATTTTTGGGGGCTCCAAAATCACTTCGGACAGTGACTGCAGCCATGAAATTAAAAGATGCTTGCTCCTTGGAAGAAAAGCTATGATGAACCTCGACAGCGTATTCAAAAGCAGAGACATCACTTTGCTGACAAAGGTCCATATAGTCAAAGCTATGGTTTTTGCAGTAGTCATGGGATGTGAGAATTGGACCATAAAGAAGACTGACCGCCTAAGAATTGATGCTTTTGAATTGTGGTCCTGGGGAAGACTCTAGAGAGTTCCTTAGACAACAAAGAGATCAAACTAGTCAGTCCTAAAGGAAATCAACCCTGAATATTCATTGGAAGGACTGATGCGGAAGCGGCCAGTCCTTTGGCCACCTGCTGCGAAGAGCCTACTCAATAGAAAAGACCCTGATGCTGGGGAAGACTGACGTCAGGAGGAGAAGGAGGATGAGATGGTTGGATGGCATCATTGACGCAATGGACATGAGTTTGAGCAAACTCCAGAAGATCGTGAAGGACAGGGAAGCTGCCTGCAGTCCATGGGGTTGCAAAGAGTCCGACATGACTGAGTGACTGAACAACAACAAAAATATTTACTGAATCTCTGCCATGTGCCTGCCACTGTTCCCAAGCACTGCGGCTATAATACTAAACAAAGTAGGCAAAATCCCTGACTTTGTGCAGTTTACATTCAAATAAGAGGAAAGAGACCTCAAAAGCAAACAAAAACTACATAATGTTATCGGTTAAAAAAAAACAAGCTCCAATAGATAACCAACAAGGACCTACTGTGTAGCACAGGGAATCCTGCTTAATACTCTTTAATAACCTATATGGGAAAATGACTTGAAAAGGAATAGAAACATGTGTGTGTATAACTGAATCACTTTGCTGTAGACACAAAAGTAGCACAACATTGTTAATCAACTGTATCAACATAAAGTAAAAAAAATTTAAAAATTAACAGTAAAGCTCAGGGGAAAAGAAAAACACCAACCCCCTCAAAACAAACACACTTCAGAGAGGTAAAAGATTTTCTGAAGTCATGTGGCTAATGACGGACTGAACTAGATTTGAATTCAGATTTCTTGTCTTCAGTCTTACTTTCTCTTTCTATGGCAGGGTTAAGGCTCCGTGGGTAAAGAATCTGCCTGCAATGCAGGAGACATCGGAGACAAGGGTTCAGTCCCTGGGTCAGGAAGACACTTGGAGCAAGAAGTAGCAGCCCACTCCAGTGTTCTTGCCTGGAAAATTCCATGGACAGAGAAGCCTGGTGGGGTACAGTCCAAAGGGTTGCAAAGAGTTGGACACGACTGAGCGACTACGCACACATACATGGCAGGCTTAAAAAGCCTCTAACCCTGAGAAAGTTGTGGGCCAACATCTCCTTCATGAACCCTGGCCACCTTGTGTGTAACCACAAAGGCCTCCCTTCCAGGTCAAAGGGTCAAACCATTACTTACCTGAGTTGTAGCAGAATGCTTTGTGACTTTTCTGAAACTGGAGAGGACCAGAAGCCTCTGAAGACCTTGTCCCCCTGCAGGTTCTGAAGAGCTGGAGACTTTCTGCCCCAATCCCCACTACTCCCCCAGAAAAGAGCTGAGAATATAAAAACCTCTTAGCTGCAGCCTAGAACTGGCTCCTCAGCAGGCAGTTATCCTATAACTTACATTGCAGTCACCTGGCCCCTTTTGCTTCAGGAGTGTCCTTTTTCATACGTGGGATAAGGATCACTGGCAGCTGGGACCTTGATACATTCTTCCCTTTGTGTTATATGTAAATAATAAACTGTCTGAGGCTAAACTGGCTCCTTGCTTTTCTGTTTTTTGACCATGCCATGTGGCATGTGGGATCTTAGTTTCCCGGCCAGAAATTGAACCCAAACCCCCCTGAGTTGGAAGGGTGGACTCTTAACCATTGGACTGCCAGGGAAGTCCCTAAACTGGCTCCTTGTATATTTACTGGCTGAATCAGTCAGGTCTGGGCCTTGTATGTGTGTGCTTGACAAAACCTACTTAATTGTATCATATTAGGCTACACTCTAGGAACGCCTCAGGAAAAGGCAAGTTATCTAGCACACATGGTCTGAATAAATAGCACGGTGGGGATGACATCGAAACAAGTCAAAAAGCATCATAAAACCATCCTGTTCTGACATAATGGACAGCAGGAAGGTAAGTGTGAGTGAAAGAGTGGTAAGGCCAAGTGAGAACCGCTTTCAGGGAACCCTGGCTGCAACTTAAAAAAATTTTTTTTTTAATTTAAATTTGGCTACGTCAGATATCAGTTGGTTAGGTATTAGCTGCAGCCTGGAGGATCTTTTTTCCCCACCTTGTGGCCTATGGCCTTCTTTGCAGTTGTGGTTCAGGAGCACAGGGGTTCAGTAGCCCCTCTCGCCTCTTTTATCAGATCTTAGTCCCAGAACAGGGATAGAACCTGTGTCCCCTGCACTGGAAAGTGGATTCTTAACCACTGGGCCAGTAGGGAAGTCTCTGGACTGCATTTTGAAATCCATGCCTATTTGAGGTAATCAGGTTCTCATACAGTTCTGGGCTTCGCAGGTGGCTCAGTGGTGAAGAATCTGCCGGCAATGCAGGAGACAAGGGTTCGATTCCTGGAAGAACCCTGAAGTAGGTAATAAACTATTTCCCCTGAAGTAGGTTCTTCCCTGGGTCAGGAAGAACCCCTGAAATAGCAACCCACTCCAGTATTCTTGCCTGGAAAACTCCATGGACAGAGAAACCTGGCAGGCTGCAGTCCAGGGGGTCACAGAGTCAGACATGACTGAGCACACCTGCATTTCTTGACCTCACTTTTAGAAAACCTGACACCTTTTCACACTGGGCCTCATCAGAGACCTACCTGTCTCCCAGTCCTTCTGCATCTACCAGTCCATGATCTTCAGGCAGTGGGACTTTTGCTCAGGTACTCATGGGTCAGAGCCTGGATTTCTGGAGTCAGGCAGTCCTGGGTTTCCATCCTGGCTCCTCTCCTTACTAACAGATTAATATCAGGCCTCTCTTTTTATTTCCCTAATCTGTAAACATTCTCCTCCCTCTTATACTTGGAAATTTTTAAATAAAGTTTTAAGTATAAAAGAGATAGAGAAAGCTTCTGACATGGACATCAGAAGAAGGCAGAAAGAATGCCCCCAAAATGTTTATTTAGTCTGCATATTATTCCAAATATTTTCTGTCTTGAATGTTCAACTGAGATTAAAAGAGAAGAATCTGATGTCTTTGTTTTCTAACCCCAAAGTTACAACTCCCAGAAAGCAATGGTTGCCTCATGCTAGCTCTATTGGGAAGGATCAAGGGTTAAAAAGGAAGAAAACAAAAACACAAGTTTCTCCCTAGTATCTTACCACTATATAAAGTTGTAATCAAAATTTTTGTATCTTTTATCATAAATATTTTCAATACTGCTAATTTCTTATTATTTTGCACAGCTGTATAGTTTTTCTACTGAATTGGCATACCACAATTCATTTGGTCATTCTTAAGTCACAACGTTTTTCTATGTAACACTGTAAACATCTTCATATATACATCTTTCTTCCTCGAAATTATTGTCTTAGAATAAAATCTCCAAAGGGGAATTACAAAGCCAACCAGCATAAACATCTCCATTTTTCTTGCTACCTCTTGCAAAATTGCTTTTCAAAATGATGCCACAAATTCACACTGCCCTTAGCTACACTCAGCATGAGTGTGTCAATTTTGCTAAAACTTTTCTAGCACTGGGCATTATCATCAACATGCACATTTTATTTTTTATTGTTAAATGTGAAGATAGTATTTTAATAGTCAGTAACAGGAACACTCTTGCCTAGAAAATCCCATGGATGGAGGAGCCTGGTAGGCTGCTGTCCTTGGGGTCTCTAAGGGTCGGACACGACTGAGCGACTTCACTTTCACTTTTCACTTTCACACATTGGAGAAGGAAATGGCAACCCACTCCAGTGTTATTGCCTGGAGAATCCCAGGGACGGGGGAGCCTGGTGGGCTTCCATCTGTGGGGTCACACAAGAGTCGGACACGACTGAAGTGACTTAGCAGCAGCAGCAGCAACAACAGGAACACCGGAGAAGGCAATGGCAAGCCACTCCAGTACTCTTGCCTAGAAAATCCCATGGATGGAGGAGCCTGGTAGGCTGCAGTCCAGGGGTCGCTACAAGTCAGACATGACTGAGCGACTTCACTTTCACTTTTCACTTTCACACATTGGAGAAGGAAATGTCAACCCACTCCAGTGTTCTTGCCTGGAGAATCCCAGGGATGGGGGAGCCTGGTGGGCTGCCGTCTATGGGGTCACACAGAGTCGGACACGACTTAAGTGACAGCAGCAGCAACAGGAACACACAGCACCTCCTGGACTGGAGGGTCCAGACAAGAACACTCACTAAGCACAAGCCTCCCAGGTACCAAAGCTGCTTCCCTCACAGCTCTGTTGTGACAAAGGTCAGACACACCTCAGGTCCCACTCGAGGAGCCCCGCCCCCCCGGGCCCTGGCTCCTTACACAATGAAGGTCACATGGACACTGCAGGTTTATCATAAGTTGCCAACAGCACTTTATTTTTTCTTTTCAACATAATGTTCTGCGGCTTCCTCGGCCCTTTTTGCCTGGATGCCAAAGAGCCGGGCGTTGGTGCGGGCCCTGCGGAGACTGGCAAACGCCTTAAAGTTCTTCTCCTCCTCTGTGATGACTCTGGCTTTCTCCTTCTTATAGACGTTCCGTATAGGCCTAACAGGTCCAGTCGGCTGAGTGGCCAGTTTGAGCTCTTCAGCAGAGCTGTCTCCCTTCTTGGGGGCCGAGGGCTTCCTGGGAAACAGGATAAGCTTGAAGCGGTACTCCTTGAGCCGCTGTACGTTGGCCTGCAGGGACTCCGTGCACTTGTTCCGCCGCCTAGGGTCCACCGAGATCCCAATGGTCCGGGCCACCTTCTTATGGATGCCGGCCACCCTAAGCTCCTCCAGGCTGAAGCCCCTGCCGGCGCGAACCTTCGTGTGGTACCTGACCGTCAGGCATCTCACCACCAGCCGGAGAGGACCGGACGCGGGGCGCGGGGCAATGCGGCGCGCCTTGGCCTGCCGGGCCTTGCGTCCACCAATCTTGCGAGCCGGCTGGCCACGCGCCGCTGCCAGTCCTTGTGGAAGTGGGGCTTCAGGATCATGCCATTCCGGCTGGGCGCCATGGCTGCGGCCAAAAGGCCTCCTCTGAGGGCTCACGGCCGGGAAAGCCAACATGCACATTTTAAGCGTTTACTTTCTAAAATATTGTACTTGATGCTATAGGATACCAAAAGGAGACACAGTCTGTGTTGCAGGGAGGTTTACAACCTAGTTCAGGGGTCCCCAACCTCTGGACCATGGACTGGTACCTCCTGTCAGATCAGCAGCATTAGATTAGAAATAAAGTGCACAATAAATGTAAGGCGATTGAATTATCCCCAAACCATCTGCCCTGTCTGTGGAAAACCTGTCTTCCATGAAATCCATCCCTGGTACCAAAAAGGCTGGGGACCACTGATCTAGTTGAGGAAACAGATCACAAACACATAACAGCAGTTGACTACATCATATCCGACGGGTTAGAGTTTGTTTCTCCACTTCCTCCTTATTTTGTACCTTTTGGAGGCATAGTACAAACCAAGCTGCAATAAAAAAAAAAAAGGAGTCTTTTCAGTTAATTTTCTTTTCATATTTAGTTTTTTGAATAAAAGCATATATATAGTAAAAATATTCCCCTATTCTCTTTTTTGCAACCACATGGACTGTAGCCCACCAGGCTCCCTTATCCATGAGATTTCCCAGGCAAGGATACTGGGGCGGCTTGCCATTTTCTTCTCCAGGGGATCTTCCTGACCCAGGGATTGATCTCATGTCTCTTGCATTGCAGGCAGATTCTTTACCACTGGGTCACCTGGGAAGCCCATTTTATGATACTGACTTGGTCAAAAATCCTTTTGTAACAGTGTACAGAAAAGCCCGAACTTTTTGGCCGACACAAAACATAAATTTATTGTTGTTCAGTCGCAAGTTGTGTCCGACTCTTTGCAAACGACTCTTTGCAACTCCCACGGACTGCAGCACACCAAGCCTCCCTGTCTCTCACCATCTCTTGGAGTTTGCCCAAGTTTGCCCATAAACAAATGCCTATATGTAAATGTAGTATTCTTCTCTTCACTCCACTATTTTTCCATAAATGGTAGCACACCAGATGTCTTCCAGGCAACCATATGGGCGGCCCAGAAAGCCAAGACTTATCAGGCAGGTCAAATTGAACAGGGTGGAAAGGCCACTCCCCACACTCAAAGAAAGGGACATCTCTGCACAGTCATCCGAACTGGGGATTGACAGGTTGAAGGGAAGGTTTTTACAGCAATGATTGGCCGCAATGCTCACCACCCTCTTGGTATAGTTAAGAGGTTACAGGGATGTGATGGGTGGGCACAGATTCCCCAGTAGATGCCTGGGCTGGTCTCTCAGTCTCTCTCCACTCAACTCTGTGCCATCTAGATAGAGTAACTTGATTTCGGTTAAGGATCTCTGGTTGGGTGATCCTGGGTGAGACACAGCACAGCCAAACTCAATAGTTCATTTCCCAAAGTTTCTCATAGATATGAAAAGCTTCTGTAAAATGCTGGACAAGGAGAATGTGTATGATGACTTGCCAAAGGCAGGAGTACAGATTTATGTACTGAGCATGTGCTTCAGTCCCAGGAGAAGGAAAAGACAACCCACTCCAGTATTCTGCCTTGGGAATCCCATGGATAGAGGAGCCTGGCAGGCTACAGTCCATGGGGTCACAAGAGTTGGACGTGACTCAGCAACTACACCACCACCACCCTGTGCTTCAGCCACAGAAAGCATTCACAAATTCTTCTGGCAGTCGGAGGAGGGAAGGGTGACCCTAGGTCAACGAGGGCTGGGGAGGCTGACCTGGGAAGCAGGGCACAAAGCCAGTGCTTCATTTGCATTTTCATTTGACTGGTCTTAGCATAAAACCCTGGAGAAGGAAATGGCAACCCACGCCAGTGTTCTTGCCTGGAGAATCCCAGGGACAGCGGAGCCTGGCCGGCTGCCGTCTATGGGGTCACACAGAGTCGGACACGACGGAAGCGACTTAGCAGCAGCAGCAGCATAAAACCCTCAGCCCTTCCTAATTCACCTTGGCAGGGCTACTTCTGCTCTGCCTTTTTACCCCCTCTGCTATCTTTTATAATTTACCTGGATGCCACTCTTTCCCTTCCCCATTTCTATATATATGTATTTTTTTTTTCTGGATTATGGAGAAAGCAAGAGAGTTCCAGAAAAACATCTATTTCTGCTTCACTAACTATGCCAAGGCCTTTGACTGTGTGGATCACAATAAACTGTGGAAAATTCTGAAAGAGATGGGAATACCAGACCACCTGACCTGCCTCTTGAGAAACCTGTATGCAGGTCAGGAAGCAACAGTTAGAACTGGACATGGAACAACAGACTGGTTCCAAATAGGAAAAGGAGTACGTCAAGGCTGTATATTGTCACCCTGCTTATTTAACTTCTATGCAGAGTACATCGTGAGGAACGCTGGGCTGGAAGAAGCACAAGCTGGAATCAAGATTTCTGGGAGAAATATCAATAACCTCAGATATGCAGATGACACCACCCTTATGGAAGAAAGTGAAGAGGAACTCAAAGGCCTCTTGATGAAAGTGAAAGAGGAGAGTGAAAAGGTTGGCTTGAAGCTCAACGTTTAGAAAACGAAGATCATGGCATCTGGTCCCATCACTTCTTGGGAAATAGATGGGGAAACAGTGGAAACAGTGTCAGACTTTATTTTTTTGGGTTCCAGGATCACTGCAGATGCTGATTGCAGCCATGAAATTAAAAGACGCTTACTCCTTGGAAAGAAAGTTATGACCAGCCTAGATGGCATATTAAAAAGCAGAGACATTACTTTGCCAACCAAGGTCCGTCTAGTCAAGGCTATGGTTTTTCCCATGGTCGTGTATGGATGTGAGAGTTGGACTGTGAAGAAAGCTGATTGCCGAAGAATTGATGCTTTTGAACTGTGGTGCTGGAGAAGACTCTTGAGAGTCCCTTGGACTGCAAGGAGATCCAACCAGTCCATTCTAAAAGAGATCAATCCTGGGTGTTCATTGGAAGGACTGATGCTAAAGCTGAAACTCCAATACTTTGGCCACCTCATGCGACGAGTTGACTCACTGGAAAAGACTCTGATGCTGGGAGCGATTGAGGGTAGGAGGAGATGTGGATGACACAGAATGAGATGGCTGGATGGCATCACCGACTCGATGGATATGAGTTTGAGTGAACTCCAGGAGTTGGTGATGGACAGGGAGGCCTGGCGTGCTGTGGTTCATGGGGTCGCAAAGAGTCGGACACGACTGAGCGACTGAACTGAACTGAACTGAACTGTATTTTTTTTTTTACTGTATTTCCCATGGAGAGAGAGGCCCACAGTAGCAGTCCTCACAGGAAACTTTAGGAATAGCTGAGAATATTGGAGGGCACTGACTCTAACTCTCTCATTTGATGGATATGGAAGCTCAGGCCCAGAGAAGTCATCCAATGGGTTAGTGGTGGTGGAACCAGTCTGGATAAATCCCCTTCCACTGGACTTTTGTTATGGTGTATCTGAGGCAAAATGTCAACATTCACTCTCCTTGCTTACCAAAAGCCTTGAATTCAATTCACCTTGGATAGAGGTCAGTTGATAAACCTCAGGGTTCAGATATGCTGGACTAAAATTATTTTTATTATACAGTTTCCAGATGACCAGGGCTTTCTTAGTAGCTCAGCTGGTAAATAACCTGCCTGCAAAGCAGGAGACTTTGGTTTGATTCCTGGGTCTGGAAGATCCACTGAAGAAGGGAATGGTTACCCACTCCACTATTCTGACCTGGAGAATTCCATGGACGGTATAGTCCACAGGTTCGAAAGGAGTCGGACACGACTGAGTGACTTTCACTAACACTATCAGGATGACTAAAATTTAAAAGACTGAAAATACCAAGGAATTAGAGCAACTAGAAAAAGAGAGTTCCAGAAAAACATCTACTTCTGCTTTATTGACTGTGCCAAAGCCTTGGACTCTGTGGATCACAACAAACTGTGGAAAATTGTTCAAGAGATGGGAATACTAGACCACCTTACCTGCCTCCTGAGAAATTTGTATGCAGGTCAAGAAGCAACAGTTAGAACTGGACATGGAACAACAGACTGGTTCTAAATTGGGAAAGGAGTATGTCAAGGATGTGTATTGTCACCCTGTCTATTTAACTTATATGCATAGTACATCATGCCAAATGCTGGGCTGGAGGAAGCCCAAGCTGGAATCAAGATTGCCGGGAGAAATATCAATAACCTCAGATACGCAGAAGACACCACCCTTATGGCAGAAAGTGAAAAAAAACTAAAGAGCCTCTTGATGAAAGTGAAAGAGGAGAATGAAAAAGCTGGCTTCAAACTCAATGTTCAAAAAATTAAGATCATGGCATCCAGTCCCATCACTTCATGGCAAATAGATGGGGAAACAATGGAAACACTGAGAGACTTTATTATATTGGGCTCCAAAATCACTGCAGATGAAATTAAAAGACACTTGCTTCCTGGAAGAAAAGCTATGACCAACATAGACAGCATATTAGAAAGCAGAGACATTATTTTGCCGACAAAGGCCCATCTAGTCAAAGCTATGGTTTTTCCAGTAGTCATGTATGGATGTGACAGTTGGACCGTAAAGAAAGCTGAGTGCTGAAAAATTGATGCTTTTGAACTGTGGAGTTGGAGAAGACTCTTGAGAGTCCCTTGGACTGCAACAGATCAAACCAGTCAATCCTAAAAGAAATCAGTCCATAATATTCATTGGAAGGACTGATGCTGATGCTGAAGCTCCAATACTTTGGCCACCTGATGTGAAGAACTAACTCATTGGAAAAGACCCTGATGCAGGGAAAGATTGAAGGCAGGAGGAGAAGGGGACGACGGAGGATGAGATGGTTGGATGGCATCACTGACTCGATGGACATGAGTTTGAGCAAGCTCTGGGAGTTGGTGATGGACAGGGAAGCCTGGCGTGATGAGGTCCATGGGGTCACAAAGAGTTGGACATGACTGAGTGACTGAACTGACTGACTGAGAGCAACTAGAACTTTCAAACGTTGCTTGTGCGAGTGTAAATTGAACAAAACTCTTTGTAAAACTGCCTAATAGTATCTACAAAAGCTGAACATACATAGTCTATGACCTAGCAATTCCATTTCTAGGTATTTACCCAAAAGAATTGAGTAGTATATCCACCAAAAGGCAAGTACGTAAACATTCATGGCTAAAAATGGAAAACAATGCAATGTCCATCATCAGGAGAATGGACAATTTGTGAAAACTTTATACAGTGAAAAGCTATAAAAAACCAAAAAAGTATGAACTGTTGATTCATACAACACAGATAAATCTCCAATACATTACGTTGAATGAAAGAAACCAGACACAAAGTGTACATATGTTGATCACATTTACACGAGATTCAAGAATAGACAAAAACTACTCTACAGTGATCGAAGTCATGATAGTAATTATTGGGGTGTAGGGAAGGGTAGGCAAATGTATACTGACATGAAACAGCATGTAGTATGCTAGAAATGTTCCAGACCTTGATCTGGATAGTAATTAATTATACAGGTATAAGCGTGCAAAAATTCAGCTGAAGTCAAATATTTAAAATTTGGCTGGTTCCTATACCTGTTTTTAAAATGTGCCCTGTACTGTGTCTACACTGTAGTAAAAGCAATGCAATAAAAGTACTTTTATAATTAAAAAAAATTTACTTTTAAAATTCAAGGCTATCAAAGTTACTGTTTGCATTATGTCATAACAGGAAGATTGTATCACCTCCAACTGGTTTCAGTTCAGTTCAGTTCAGTTCAGTCGCTCAGTCGTGTCCGACTCTTTGCGACCCCATGAATCACAGCACGCCAGGTCTCCCTGTCCATCACCAACTCCCGGAGTTCACTCAAACTCATGTCCATCGAGTCGGTGATGCCATCCAGCCATCTCATTCTCTGTCGTCCCCTTCTCCTCCCACCCCCAATCCTTCCCAGCATCAGAGTCTTTTCCAGTGAGTCAACTCGTCGCATGAGGTGGCCGAAGTATTGGAGTTTCAGCTTTAGCATCAGTCCTTCCAATGAACACCCAGGATTGATCTCCTTTAGAATGGACTGGTTGGATCTCCTTGCAGTCCAAGGGACTCTCAAGAGTCTTCTCCAGCACCACAGTTCAAAAGCATCAATTCTTCGGCGATCAGCTTTCTTCACAGTCCAACTCTCACATCCATACATGACCACTGGAAAAACCATAGCCTTGACTAGACGGACCTTTGTTGGCAAAGTAATGTCTCTGCTTTTTAATATGCTATCTAGGTTGGTCATAACTTTCCTTCCAAGGAGTAAGCGTCTTTTAATTTCATGGCTGCAGTCAGCATCTGCAGTGATTTTGGAGCCCCAAAAAATAAAGTCTGACACGGTTTCCACTGTTTCCCCATCTATTTCCCATGAAATGATGGGACCAGATGCCATGATCTTTGTTTTCTGAATGTTGAACTTCTAGCCAACCTTTTCACTCTCCTCTTTCACTTTCATCAAGAGGCTTCTTAGTTCCTCTTCACTTTCTTCCATAAGGGTGGTGTCATCTGCATATCTGAGGTTATTGATATTTCTCCCGGCAATCTTGATTCCAGCTTGTGCTTCTTCCAGCCCAGCGTTCCTCATGATGTACTCTGCATAGAAGTTAAATAAGCAGGGTGACAATATACAGCCTTGACGTACTCCTTTTCCTATTTGGAACCAGTCTGTTGTTCCATGTCCAGTTCTGACTGTTGCTTCCTGACCTGCATACAGGTTTCTCAAGAGGCAGGTCAGGTGGTCTGGTATTCCCATCTCTTTCAGAATTTTCCACAGTTTATTGTGATCCACACAGTCAAAGGCTTTGGCATAGTCAGTGAAGCAGAAATAGATGTTTTTCTGGAACTCTCTTGCTTTCTCCATGATCCAGCTGGTTTGCCTACTACTAATTCCTCCTCACTGTTTTTTTTGGCCCAGTGCATATGTGATTTTGCTAATCTCCTGTAACAAACTTCCTTGACTCCCCAGTGTCTGTGGGATAAAGTACAAACAGCTATTAAAACAGACTTCCCTCATCCAATTCCTATCTGTCTTTCCAGACCCAGGGCGACTTCTCTTCTCCACGCCCTTAACCCCCAGTATGTGTGCATGTGGGCTCAGTCCCTCAGTCATGTTGGGCTCTGCAACCCCACAGACTGCAGTCCACCAGGTTCTGTCCACAGGATTTTCCATGCAAGAATGCTGGGGTCTGTTGCCATTTCTCCCTCCAGGGATGTAACCCATGTCTCCTGCATCTCCTGCACTGGCAGGCGAGTTCTTTACCACTGAGCCACCTGGGACACCCCCACCTCCCAATATGCAGAACCTTCCATATCTCTTCAACTTTGGACTCCTGCCCTGTGGGTCTATTGCCCTACCTCTGCTTCTTCCTCTATCAAATTCCCCCTCACATTTCACAGCCCAGCTCACAAGGATTTGCTCTCAAATGTCTGCTACTGGTTTCTACAACCCTCAGCTCCTACCTTCCTGCCTCTTTGTGAGCTCAGCATATTTCTCATATTGAAACCCTCTATATTTTATATGACCCACTCCCTGAGCTAAATGTTTTCTGAGAACTGGCATCCTTTCATCTCTGGATCCCTGTGCTCAGGACTTTGCTAAATAAATGGGTACTAAGTGACTTAGCAGCAGCAGCAGCAGCAGCAACAGACTGAATTATAAAGTTCAATTTTGTCCCAGATTTCTGGTTTTCGTTGTCGTGTTGCTTCCTATCGAATTCTTCGCTGCAAGCCGACTTGGGACTGAAAGTGGATACAGACGCGATAGTTTAAATTAGATATAAATTGGTATCCTCTCTAGTTTGGGTTTCCTATTTAAAGAGATACAAGTCTCCTGCGCTGTCCCATAGAAGAGCCATTAATTTGCGACTATTTAAACTAATTAGAAGTAAAGGAAATTAAAAATTCAGTTTATCAGTTTCTCTAGCCACATTTCAAGTAGTCAAAAAGCCCCATGTGGGCAGTGGTTACCGTTATGGACAGCGCAGAATGGAATATTTCCGTCACCGTAGAAAGTTCCATAGGATAGCGTTGGAAATCTTTGGCCTTTATGCCTACTCTCCTCTCTTAGAACACTCTTCCGTCCTCTTCCTCGCTTTCCCACCGCTTCCCTTATAACCATCATCATACTTACTATGTCTATAATTACTTGAGGCTTTTAATAGACTGAGGGTTTCAAGATGTCAGGTACCGTGACTTACTCCTGAAGCCTCGGTTTTATCTTTGCAGCCCAGGCACATAGCAGACGCTCAACAAATATTGAATTAATGAGTGACAAATGGGAGGAACCTTCCAGATACACCAATCCCAAGCCCTTTCTCTATGCTGATCGGTGCTTCATGACTCTCCAGCATTTTTCAGTTTTTACGCTTATTTTTTAACCGTCCTCCAGCAGGTAAGAGGAAACCGCAAGGCACCAGCCAACTCCGGAGGAGTTCGCAGCGAGCTGCGGCGCCACACGCTCCTGTGGCCCGCCCCCGCCCGGCTAGCCCCGCCCCCGCACGGCTCGCCCCCGCCCCCGCACGGCTCGCCGCCAGGCCTGGAACAGGCGCCGCGGCCCCCGCCACGCTCACCACTGCGCAGGCGCGGCCCGCGAGCGTGGGTCGTGTGGAGGGTGCGGGCTGCCGGCACTTCGGAGCGCGGGGGTTTGCGGCCTTCGTCTGACCAGTTCCAGCCGCGCACTACCTGAGATAGCGAGGCGCAGCGAGCCGCTCTGGGCAGTGTGGTCATGGAGAATCAGGTGCTGACGCCTCACGTCTATTGGGCTCAGCGGCACCGCGAGCTGTATCTGCGCGTGGAGCTGAGTGATGTGCAGGTAAAGGCCGGGCGGCGGGACGTGCGCCGGGTCTCGGCTCTGGGGACCCGCTGGGACCCCGTCCTCTTTGTCCGGAGAGCCAGCAGCGCGTCGGCGGGATCCAGGACGCGGTGCGCCCTGGGCCGCCAGGCCAGAGCTCGGGCTGGCCCTCATCAAGGCAGACCCCGGGCGCGACCCCCTGAAGGCTCAGGTACCTTGGGTGCTGCGTGAGCCCCGCGCAACAGAGGCTGCCCCGGCAGCCTCTTTGTTCGCAGTTTGCGGCCTGGTGGAGCCCGAGCCTGGCCCTGGAGGCCTGGCTGTCTGGATTCGGGCTTGCCGAGGCCCCTCGAGGCGTGGGATGAGCTCGCTGGGTCGGAGATGTAGTGTGACAGTGGCTTGCCGGGCCACGGCTGGACGTCCAGCGCTGGTCTTAGAGGCCCAGCGGCCCCCTCGGACCTTCAGGAGGCCCGCCGCTGCCCCGGGCGGGGGGCACACCCACCTCCCAGCCATTCAGTGATGGAAATCATTGTTGTTCATTTAAAGTCCAGAAGACCCCGAAGGAGTGATTTCCCTCCTCCCCCCGCTTCTGAAGACTGTGGGCTCATGTTTGCTGAGTTGCATACAGAACTTCAAAACTATCTTAACTCACATTGAGCATTTATGCTTGATCTCATTGACTTCCATGTGAACAAGCTGAGGCTTCCTAAATGGTGGCCATCTCAGGACCTATGTACCCCTCTGTCTCTGTCAAAACCATCCAGGAGCCCCATCTTTGAGGAGCTGAAGTTTTTAGTCTGGAATGTTCTTTCTACAGTCGCTCTTACTCCCTACTCTCCTTGACATCTATGGCGCTTTATAACCTTCACTCCGGCTTAACTCTCTCTGCCTCTGAGTCAGGCGTTTATATTCTGTTCTGTCAGCCCATGTGGCATATTGTCTTGCAAGGTATAGGTGATCTTTGATTGTAGACTTGAGTTTGTTGAATTCAATCTTTGCTTCTGGAATATAAACCTGTTTTCCTATTGAAAGATGGTACTGGCCAGAATGCTTTAGGCTGTGACACTGCTTACTGTGTCGTTTAATATGTTAAACCAGGTTGAATTATACTTTTACCTCAGAGGATGAATAAATGTTCTGTGCAGTGTTCCTCTACTCTGCTTCAGGGTGTTTTAATAAAAAAGGAAAAAAGCAAAATCTTTGTAGATGGGGATCAAAGTCTCTTTCTAGAGAGAATTCTAACAATAATCAATAAGAAGAGTATGGATCTTGTGTCGTGGCAATGTCTCTTAGATATTCAGTTAAACATTTTGTAGACCAGTTAAACTCAGAGACCCTCTCTAGTTGTAATAAGGATGTGATATCCTGGCATACTTCTGAAACACAAACAGAAAAGCTGTTTTTAGGGGAGGTAGGGTGGTGGTGGTGGGGAAAAAAAAATGTAAATTTGTTGGGCAAATGAAAGCATCACACTTAAATTTTTCCTGAAAGTTCTAAACCTTTTAGTTAAGAACATAAACATATGTGTTAATTGTATTTGGTATATTTTCAAATATAAACATATGCGTTTGGAATATCTTATAGATAAAGGTAAAGGTGGAGGGAAAAAATGGGATTTTCTTTTGGAAAGAGAAATCCTTTTTTATTTTTAGGGAAAAAAATAAATATTTTGTCCCCAGTTGAATTTTTTATTTTTCCTCCCGTAGATTTCTAGTCTGTAATTCTGAGGCATCCATTGGAGCTACCATTAGTTTTAAAGTAACATGTCAGTATCATTCATAAAAGAAATCCCCTACCATGTGTGAAATGCTACAGATTTACAAAGATGAGTCAGACAGACTCAGCTTTCCAAGGGTATTCTAACTAGGAGGAAGGATATTATATACAAACAAAAAGTTCTGTGCATGAGTATGTTTATTTATAGATTTGGGGTTGAGTATTAAACTAGGTCCCTGGTGTTAAAGGAATTTGTTTCTTTTATTAATTCCCTGGTGGCTTTTATTAATTCTTTTATCACTTCGCTGGTGGCTCAGATGGTAAAGCCTCTTTCTGCAATGCAGGAAGTCTGGGTTTGATCCTTGGGTTGGGAAGGAGAAGGAAATGGCAGCCCACTCTGGTACTCTTGCCTGGAAAATCCCTTGGGCAAAGGAGCCTGGTAGGCTATGGTCCATGGGGTTGCAAAGAGTCGGACCTGACTGAGCAACTTCACTTTCACTTTACAGAAATGATGAAGTATTCTTGTCAGACTGAAACTGGGAGAACTTTCTGGAAAGAGGACGGCGTAGACTTTCAGATCATCTGATTTGTTGTAGGAGTCAATGCCCTATAACCAGAGACTGCTTGTTTAACACACCTCTCAACAAGTTGATCACCTGATTTGTTGTAGGAGTCAATGCCCTATAACCAGAGACTGCTTGTTTAACACACCTCTAGTTAAACAAGTTGTGTTTATTGCTCATACCAGCAACGGAGAGCATACCCTGTGGGCTAGCTTATTAGAATGTTAGAACGGATTATAGGATTTGGACTTTGGAGACTGAGGAATAGACTAAGGAAGCAAGGATTCACTTTAGATGCTGTCAGAAAATAGGAACAATGCTATGGTTGGATATCTGAATAAATCATATATAGGGAAGAGAGACTAGAACAAGAATGAAACTAATTGGTAGAGAAGTGGCAGTCACTTATTTTGGCCGAGAGGCACAGTGACTGATGTTTTGTGAGTGGCAGTGTGGCCATGTTTTTGTCTGTGCTTGCACAGAATTATGAAATGGCTTTATCTCATTTTATCAAGGTATTCTGTTCGTGTATAATAGCAGAGTAACGTGTCCTAGCTGTGAATGCCAGGCCAGCTTTTGAATGTCATCGGCTGCTCCTTTTTAAAAACTTCCCAATTAATTGCTCCATGCATGGCCTGTGGAACTGGTGATTCTGGCTTGGAATGAAGCGTTTCGTTTGTTTGCTTAATGAAGACCGTTTGCGGAGTACCTGCTTTTGTCTCACGTTAAGCTGGGTTCTGGGTTGTTGGACAGTTCTCTATCGCCCCCTGCTTTCTGTTGCTTATGTGTAAGTGAGTTTCAGTGTTGAATTTCCAGTTTGGGGGCATCAGACATGCTCCCTTCCCGAGACACAGAGAACTGTCAGGTTTTCACATCTCTCCTTCGTCTTTGGAGCTATAGAGCTAGTGCCTGATAAGAAACCACCACTGAGGTGAGAAGAAACAGACTTCATCAGCAGCTGTTTCTGTGTTTGAGTTGAACAGTAGCAAAGACACCAGTGAAAGTCCATTGGGGCTAAGGCACGGTTACGTTCAGAATAAAGTTGGTTTACAGGATAAGCATGAAAGACAGATTTGTGCCAGCAACCATAGTTGTTAAAACATTTGTTCATTTTTCGAGGTTTTTGTTCATTTCAGTTGTATGAGGGCTGTGTGTTTAGCTTTGTTTGGGAGCTGTTTGAAAGATACTGTTCTTGACCTTACCTAATAGAGAGTTTGGTGGAAAGAGTTGGTTCCTTACTCTTCCACTTAATATCTGGTGTCCATGGATTATTCACTTAACCTTTATGAGCCTCAGTCTCTTCATACAAATAAATGTGAATAATAACACCTAATTCATGGGATTGTTTTGAGGCTTGAATTGGATAATAGATTTGAAAGTGCTTTGTGAATTCTAGTGTGCTACTCAAGTGTAAAACATTATTATTGTGATACTAAACCTTAGATGGGAAACACAAAGAGCAATAGAACGAAATAGACTTATCCATGTGTGAAAACTTACTGAACAGCAGTGCTGGCTTTACAGATTAATGGAGGAAAGGGTGAACCATTCAGGAGATCGTGTTGGGACAATTGGTAATCCAAGTGGCAAAAAGGTAAAATAAGATCTTGTCTTATGCCTTACACAAAAGTCAGTCTGTCCGTTTCTGAGTCCTTCAGAAAGGACTCAGTTGGGTGTTGTGGCTTGGGATCTCTCATGTGGTTGCTCAGATGTCATTTGTGGTTGACAACATATGATGACCTGAAGTAGGCTCTTCAAGGATGTGTCACTGACCTTATTGGCATGTGGGTATCCATGAGTTAATCCTCCACAGAGAATACGTGGGACTGCTTGAGTGTTCTCATGCCCTGGTGTCTGAGTTTTCCCAGAGCAAGCTCAGAAGGAAGCTGCAGTGCCTTTTATGACCTAGCATGAGAAGTCACATTGTTCATTTCCACTGTGTTCTATTGGTTACACAGATTCCTGATGTCATTTGGAAGGCGATTACACAAGAGTATAAGTACCAGGGGGAGAAGATCATGGGGGTGCATCTTGCAGGTGGCAACCACAGCAGACTTATACTTGCATTTCCAGAAAAGAGAGAGAACATTCTCCAATTTATTTGATGATGCAGTTATAAGAAAGGGAAATTATAGGCCAATCTCATTTATAGACACAGATGTTAATTTTTTTTATCGCTTCTGTGTCTCTTCCTTCCCCGTTTTGAGCTTGTTTCTGGCAAAAAAAAATTTTTTAATTGAAATATCTTCCTTAATTACCAACACCTTTGGAGAAGCTGAACCTGACATGCCCAGTGTACTGCTGGGTAGGAGTTGATGGTGGTTTAGTTGCTAAGTCGTGTCCGACTCTTGTGACCCCATGGACTGTAGCCCACCAGGTTCCTCTGTCGATGGGATTCTCCAGGCAAGAATACTGGAGTAGGTTGCCATTTCTTTCTTCAGGGGATCTTCCTGACCCAAGGATTGAACCCTGGTCTCCTGCTCTGCAGGCAGTTTCTTTACTGACTTAGCTACCAGGGAAGGAGTTAGCATCTAAAATCTGACTCAGAATGCTTAATGAACTGCAGGCCTGTGCTGTGGCTAGAGCTTAAACCTTGGCTGCACACATCTTATGTCTGAGGAGAATAAACTGAGCCCTCCACAAACTCCTTTTTTCCCTTCCCAGTGAATTAGGATATGGGGAACACAGCAGGGAAAGAAGTGACTTAGGAAATGTATCACTAAGACATCCCAGAACTCAAACTTTCATGATACTACTCACACTAAAACCCTGCTTCCCTTATAGAGGAACCATGCCCCTGAAAGTATAGCTTTTTTTGGTGAAGTTCCTTAATTCCCTCTTCCTGGCACAGAAAAGATCATCTGGATTATTAGCCCCTGTGGGTGAGCTTCTCAGCTTCAAGTCTGTACTCTCACTGGGAAGGTTCTTGGCTTAAAAGCTCCCTCACCCAGCCTTCATGCTCCGCCTTTTCCTAACACTTGGCTATGAATGAAGCATTTAGGCTTCCACTATTAGAATAAACATACCCTTCACCTTCTCTCTATCTCATTTGTTTTTCTTTGATGCAAGATGGAACACAGAGCAGAGCCTACAGAAGAAGAGTCAATGAACTAGTTATGGCACTGGAAACATGCTGCTTCTTGCCTGTCAGTTTTGATCTGGGAACTAGGATGCAAACTGTTTCTCATCCCCTGAAAAAAAAAAGTTGCTAAAAGGCACAGAGCAACTTCTGGGAATAAATGAACAATTTGGAGAATTTCTATCTCTTCTAGTCTTGGTTTGGATAGAGGTTAAGAGAGTGTGGAGCCTAAGACTAAGGGACTGCCCATTTTCATTGTCATCCAACTGCCTGTAATCTGCAGCCCTTCACTTAACATGCAGGAATTAATTTGTTCTTCACTATGCGGTATGGGTGTCACTCCTGGTAAGGCTGTCCCCGACTGTGCTGTTTCTCTTGTACTCACTCTCTTCTTAAACTCCTGTAACACTGAACTGTTTTCACTACTCTTTTGGTCTTGAGCATATGTTACTTGATACTATATTGTGTCTTCTCACAGGATATGACTCATCTGTTCTACTAGATTCCCTGCCTCCACAGCTCAGGGACTGAGTCTTAGAGATCTGTGTATTCCCCCATGGCACCTCACATGGCACCGTCTACCTCTGACCATGAGTAGAATGGACTGATTCAGTATATGATTAGGGTTTAGGGTCCTTCTTGTGGGAGCCTGCAATCTCCCATGTGTACAGATAGATACAGAGAAACCCTCCACAGAGATAGGAGTAAATGACCGAATATATTCTCTGGAGGAAGCACAGGGCAGGAAGGTCGAGTCCCCAAGGTGGAAGGATGTAGGGAGGGAAGTAAGTCACGGGTTTTAATTTGATTTTTCTCTTCATTAAAATGTCCTTCTTGCTTTCTTGGTCTCTTTCCACAGAATCCTGCCATCAGCATCACTGAAAATGTGCTACATTTCAAAGGTCAGTATCTGGGCAAAGGTTCTCAGGCCTCTACACAGTTAAAGAGACATTGTGATGATTGCTTTTTGTTTTTATCTGTTTATTTTACTCACTCTCTGTTGATGTTCACATTTCTGATACTCGTGGGGTAAATTATATTGTTTTGAGGTATATGATCAGAGAGCTCAGTAATTTGTTTAGCATCCCACTTTCCCCTGGGAAAGGCAGTAGATATAGCAAAATGGTATCCTAGGTTAGAAATTAGGAGATTTATCTTTTAGCTTAAAATTCTGTTACTACTTTGGACAACTTACTGATTTCTGTGGGCCTATAAAATTAGGATATTGGGTTATAATCTGTGTTTCTTAAACTTGAAAATCCAAGGACGCCTGAACATATATCTACAGGATCCTCTAGGGCCATAGACCCTAGATTGAGAAACATGTTAAGAGTTAAATATGGTCACTGTAAGTGATATTTGACTCCACTACACTTGTGAATGCAGTGGCAAAAAGCCACTGAACTCATATAGTAAATATTACTTGATTATAAGGTAGCCATGTAGATGACTCTGAATATGCTTCTTTTAAAAGATATTAGAATAAACCCCCAAAACAGAAATTTTCCTAGCAAGACTTTGTGGCTCCCTTATGTTATACTTACAAACCAGTTTAATAAACACTGTACTTTAGATGATATCTGAAGCCTTTCCAGCTCTGAGAGTCTTTAATTCTGTGAATTCACCTCTGTCTCCTCCTTAGTTCATCAGCAGATTTTCTGCTGAGCCTGAGAGGGTAGGTCAGGATTCATTGATACCCAGTGGAGTGGGATTCTCCCTGCTGTCTTTCTATTCTGGTTCCTTGGAATGTCATTAGTAAGTGATTGGGATTATGGGAGATTGAAGAGTTTCTGCCTTGTATGAGACTCTATCTACGTTAATATACTTATGTGAAAGCACAGCTTGGCTTTTGAATCTACTTTTCCAAGTGAGAGCCATGGTGGTAATGGCTCAGATTTTGGAGGGAGCTCAGCATTTGAACGGAGAAGGCAATGGCAAGCCACTCCAGTACTCTTGCCTGGAAAATCCCATGGATGAAGGAGCCTGGTAGGCTGCAGTCCATGGGGTCGCTAAGGGTCGGACACGACTGAGCGACTTCACTTTCACTTTTCACTTTCACACATTGGAGAAGGAAATGGCAACCCACTAAGAGTTGGACACGACTGAAGTGACTTAGCAGCAGCAGCAGCAGCATTTGAAAGGAAATTAAAATGATAAACGTGTATGTTGCCATGTGGAGCTTTCTAGACTGTCCTGCCTTAAGGAATTGATGGTCTTAGAGAATAGCTACCTGTAGCACATAATAGGCAAGTCCTTCCACACACGATCAGATGAGGCAAGATAATCCCAAGAGTTAGAGGGCAGGGACATCCCGGAGTCACTGGCTTTTAGGCGTCGCAACTGCTTCCTTTGGGGAAAAATGCCATGTCAGGGCACAGGAATGGCATGATGGTCAACCTGAGGACTTTCCTCCTAGTTCCATTTGTCCTCTCGGGATGAGCTGAGAAAATGTTACTTCTCTTTTTTATTCCATTTGGAATGTGCTAAAGGAGCAGTCAGCTGCTCCATTGTCTGTCCCTGGCTGTGTGTGCAAGTTGCTTCACTCGTGTCTGACTCTTTGTGACCCCATGGACTGTGACCCCCCAGGCTCCTCTGTCCATGGGAGTCTCCAGGCAGGAATACTGGAGTGGGTTGCCATGCCCTTCTCCAGGGGATCTTCCCGACCCAGGGATAGAACCCATGTTTTATGTTTCCTGCACTGACCAGCAGGTTCTTTAACACTGGTGTCACCTGGAAAGTCTCCCGTCTCTGGTTGGAAGGTGTTAAATTTAGAATTTTCTTTGAGACGGTACATGAGAGGGTCCATGTACCCCGCAGCTTTCCTTAACTGCAGTCAAGAGAATACACCTACTTGACTTTTCTCTGCTGTGGATTCAGAGCCAAAGTAAGTGTGAACGTTAAATTTATATAGAGTGTTACCTTTGGCTTTGCTTTCTGTGTTCTTTTTTCTTGTCTGTTAGTTATACTAGCCATCATTGAGGCCTCATTAGAAGATTAAGTAAATATTCTGGAACTGATCACCAGAAAGTCATAAGGAGATAAGCTTTTGTCCAGGATTTAGCTTTCATCTAGCTGTTGAGTACCTCTGCTCACAAGCCCCCACTCACTTGGCAGGACCTGTTACTATTTGCATACTTCTGAAAGAACTGCACCAAGCTAAAATTTGAATGGCATTGCTCTGCTCAAGTTCACAGCAACTCACATTTCTTTATAGCTCAGGGGCATGGTGCCAAAGGAGACAATGTTTATGAATTTCACCTGGAGTTCTTAGACCTTGTAAAGCCAGAGGTATGTTCTTTTCTTCCTTACTTCCCTTTCTATTTTAAGAAATAAATACTTACAGTTTTGTGAAATGGGGGGGCAAGCCTTATGGGGAGGAAGAAGATAAACCTAAGCAGAATATACTTTTGTTTGGAACAGAGCCCAGGTGTTAGCCACAGAGTAAGAGGAAAATTGGAGAACCTGAGTTGAATCTGGGCTCTGTCATTGTTAATGGTGTGAAGAAGTCTCCTCACTTCTTTGCATTTCAGTTTTCTCATATGTTATATGAAGGACTGGGTTAAGTGGATCTCTAAGGTTCTTTCCAGCTGTGAGTTTCTTAATAGCAGTGGTTTAAGGCTTTCTTAATAGTCAGCAGTCTGGGACTTGCTTTGGAGGCAAAGAGAGAGGCCATACAGAGAAATAATGAGCTGGATCAGCCCCTAGGAATTTGAGTTTAGTTGAGAAGGCTCGAAAGACTGCTTGTAAAAAAGCTGTATCTGATATAGTACAGTTCTGGCTTTGATGCAGGTCTTTCTAAATGATGCATCAAAATGGAAACCACTGATCATTTGAATTGAGTCATCTTCATGGCAAGAAGATTTGGAAGGCAGTGGTGCGCTTCAGAAGGTGGTTGGATGTAGTGCCTGGCATGATGTAGATCCAGTAGGGTGTTCATGCTAATTTCTGCCGAGATAACCAAGACTATCTGCCTTTCTTGTCCGGCTTTCCTCCTGTGTCCTCAATGGGGCAGGGTGGTGGGGAGGGAACCAGAGCAAGACACTGCTGTTCTTAGCAGTTCTTCCTCATACCAGCCCTTGGTCTAGATGTTCTCTTTGCCTCAGGACTTTTAGGAACCGAGAAGGAACGGCAGTGAGTACCATGCAGCTTCTCTGTACAGCCACAGTGGTTTGTGCAGTTTCAAGGGAAGGAGTGGGGGATGGGAACACGCATTCTCACATTCTTGCTTTCTCTCCTAGCTGGTTTACAAACTGACCCAGAGGCAGGTAAACATCACGGTACAGAAGAAGGTGAGTCAATGGTGGGAGAGACTCACCAAGCAGGAGAAGCGCCCACTGTTTTTGGCCCCTGACTTTGATCGTTGGCTGGACGAGTCTGATGCTGAAATGGAGCTCAGAGCCAAGGTCAGTAAGGATCTGGGATCTAGAAAGAAGTCACGAGGAACCCAAGTTATTTGGGCCACCTTAGATATCTATCAGGATCTGATAGAATGAGGACAAAAATATAAATTCACTGAATGACCTGGAGACGTGGTTTTATATAAGTATCTGTCATGTATTTTGTAGACTGTTCCTCAGTCTGGTTTCGTTTGGTGTTTTTCTCATGATTAACTTAGGGTGATGGGTGTTGGGTAGGAAGCCCACAGAGGTAAAGTGCTATTCTTACCATGTCATATCAAGCTTGTATACTCTCACCATGACCTACGGCTGTTGATGTTAATCTTGATCACCTGGATGTGGTTCAATTTTGGTAGGTTTCTCTAATGTTACTCCTCTCCTTTCTTTACTGTTTTCTTTGGAAGGAAGTAACTATGCACAGTCCACACTTAAGGAGCCAGCAGTTATGCTTCCCATTCTTAGGGTGGAGTATCTGTATACTTTATTTGGAATTCTTCTGCATGGGAGATTTTTCTTTTCTCCTTTATTTATTGTCATTTATTTATATCAGTATAGATTTGTTTTATAGTTTGGGCTGTAATCCAGTACTTTGTTATATATCTTGTTGCTCAGATTGTTCTATCTTTTGCCACTGGAAGCTCTTGCAATTGGCTTTTGTGTCCCTTTGACACAGCTCCGTCATCATGGGCCTTTTTTTTTTTAAGTGCATCCTTACTTTCTGGCACTGCAAGCTGCTCCAGGTTTATCATGTGTATTCCCAGGCCTGTTCTTTTTATTGCAGAATGACAGTGGAAACCAGGATCTGGGGGATCTGGGTGCTAGGTGTGCTCATTGCTACTGAGGTATTGCTTTTAGGTTCTCTCAGCTGACAACACAAGGAAATACACGTGTGTATACTACCCCATGTATATACATGTATTTACAAGTATTTCCATATATGTCCATCTACATCTATATTATCCTAATGTAAGTTCACACTGATGTTGGAGATTTGATTTTAGCTTCTAGAAAATCATCAAAGTCTTAAAAAATGAAACAGCAATCTGTTTCCTGTCTTAAATTTCTGTTTTGTTTCTACAACCATGACAAATTCTCTAGATGTCTTTTCCAGCTCTAAGATCTTAATGCCTCCCACTTTGTAGTTTGGAAGCCAGCTGACTGGTTAATTGTGTGAGCACTGGATGGTCATTCAATAGTGCCAGTGCTACCCAGTAAGGAGTCAGGCTCTTTAGTACTATGAGTTCAGACATTTTCCCCAAGGAAGTGAGAACACAATTGGAGGAGGAGGTGGCTTTGAAGGAGTCAGATCATTTATCTCTCATGTAGGCTTCTGCAAGCATCTGGGAATTTTAACTTGTGTTTTTTTTTTTTTCATTTTTTTTATTGAAGTATAATTAAAATAGGGTTAAATACATTATTGCTGTACAGCAGAGTGACTCATTTATACACATATATACACATTCGTTTTCATATTCTTTTCCCTTATGGTTTATGACAGGATATTGAATATAGTTCCCTGTACCATACAGTAGTCTAACTTGTGTTCTTGGAAAACTTCTATCCAAATTCTAGGAAGAAGAACGCTTAAATAAACTCAGACTCGAAAGCCAAGGCTCCCCTGAAAGTAAGTTGCCCCTACTGCTGTGGTAGTTACCAGTTAACTTGTGACAGAGATGGGAGTATGGATGAGTGTGAAACGGCAGGAGCGGTCGTATTGGGTGGATGAGTTTATGAGAAATTCTTAATGCCCAACGCGTAAGCTGTGCAAACCCACATCAAAAGTGTTATTTACTTTTAATGTTTTCCTGCCGTTGGGGGGCCTGACATCATCTGAGTACACCAAGGTTGGTGTAGCAGAATGGAAGAACCTTAGCCTCCTGGACTAGCCTAGAAGGGTGCTGCTGCTGCTGCTAAATCGCTTCAGTTGTGTCCGACTCTGTGCGACCCCATAGACGGCAGCCCACCAGGCTCCCCCATCCCTGGGATTCTCAGTGGCAGCAAGTCCTGCAGAGACCTGGAAATTACTGCATAGGTCCATGACTACAGTTCTTCCAGTGTGGTGGTGTTTTCCTAACTGAGATCATAAGGGCTGTGGTTGTCAGCATTAAAGATGGAAAGTATTCTGTATAGTCCTGCTGTTCATTAACCTTTTAAAAATTCAGTTCTATTCCTATGTGTATCCAAGTGTGTCTGTCTCTAAAGTGTGTTATCTTCTGGGTATCATAGATTAAATTCAGCAGCTATCTTAAATTCATGCTTTATGGAAAGTATTGTCCTAGGCCTTTGAGCTTTGGAGCCAGTGAATCCATCAGAGCACCTGTGCTTGAAGAGCTTATCCATTCTAGTTGGAGGACCATGCAGGTCTATACAAAACTAATGCTGAAAAGCAGAATGAATAAGTGTTCCTCATGTGTCCAAAATCAAAAACTTTTCAAGTTTTAGTGGCACTTACTTGGCATGCCATAAGTAGGGAAAGAGCTTCCATGATAGCTCAGTTGGTAAAGAATCTGCCTGCAATGCAGGAGACCCTGGTTTGATTCCTCGGTTGGAAAGATCCTCTGCAGAAGGGATAGGCTACCCACTCCAGTATCTTGGGCTTCCCTTGTGGCTCAGCTGGTAAAGAATCGGCTGGAAATGCGGGAGACCTGGGTTTGACCCTTGGATTGGGAAGATCCCCTGGAGAAGGAAAAGGCTACCCACTCCAGTATTCTGGCTTAGAGAATTCCATGGACTATATAGTCCATGGGGTTGCAAAGAGTCGGACACGACTGAAGGGGAAATTTTAGAGCAGTTGTTTTCAAGCTATGTTCCATGGTACCCCAGGGATTCCCAGAGATGCTTTCGAGAGGTAGGCCAAGCAGGCAGGTCCACTTCAATTAGAGCAGCTTGGCTTTTGTGTTTTATGTATTAGTGTCCTGAATAACACTTCTTATGAAATTATTTATGTAAGTCCATAACATTTCTGGAAAAGACAATTTGTTGCTTTAAAAATTTTTTTAATAACCACTAATTTAGAGGAATTTTCTGCTTTAAAAATGCAGAAGAGGGGAGAGGATTAGTGGAGATGAAGAATAACGACATAAAAAGGCCACCTTTGATGTTTTAGAGGGATAAACTTCTGAAATATGTACAAATTCTTATGTATGGATTATTTTATGATCTTAGAAAAAGCTTTAGCAGTTTTATCTAAATTCATAAAGTCTCCCGATAAAGTTCTTTAAATGGGGAAATGTAATCTTTTGAACTGTGGTGTTGGAGAAGACTCTTGAGAGTCCCTTATACTGCAAGGAGATCCAACCAGTCCATTCTAAAGGAGATCAATCCTGGATGTTCATTGGAGGGACTGATGCTAAAGCTGAAACTCCAATACTTTGGCCACCTCATGAGACGAGTTGACTCACTGGAAAAGACTCTGATGCTGGGAAAGGTTGGGGGCGGGAGGAGAAGGGGACGACGGAGAATGAGATGGCTGGATGGCATCACCGACTCTGTGGACATGAGTTTGAGTGTACTCCGGGAGTTGGTGATGGACAGGGAGGCCTGGCGTGCTGTGATTCATGGGGTCGCGGAGAGTCGGACACGACTGAGCGACTGAACTGAACTGAACTGAATACATTTTTGTAGTTTTGAAGAAAAAAATTTTAATTTGTTAAATATTTCTACAAGTATGACTTTTCTGACCCCTTGAGATAAGGCTGTTTTTGATTGGACATACTAAGTGTGATTATTTGAGCATCAACCAAGTGTCTATGCTGGATATCTCTATAGAAACATTGATATGTGGCTATAAAAATATGTAGGTAGGAATAAATGTGTAGCAGCAAAACCTGAACTCCAAAGCTCTTCTTAAGAATTATCCTTTCCTTTGCCCTACTCCTTTGACTCAACCGTGACTCTGTCTAAGCTCCTTCAGTTCAGTTCAGTTCAGTTTCTAAGCTCCTTACTCCTCCCTTAATTCCATTACTGGCTATGTCTTTGAAAACACTTAGGCTTCTAAGTTAATGACCTTTATTCTCCTTCCTTCTTCTTGGTTTGCAGTTTTCGGCCTTTGGTTATATCCTCATTCTTCCATCTTCCAAAGCCCTGATTAGATAACCATCTCATCCATGCAGACTTGGCCTGATACATGCTTCTCTATTCTAAAGTCATTTTCTGTCCTTGAAATTCTCACAGGGTATTACCTGTCGCTCTCAATCTTGTAATGTGGATTTTAGATTGTAAACTCTCTGAGGGGAGCATCATGTCTTAACCATCTTTGGAGCTCAGTGATGCCACTCACAGTATCTTGCATGTTGCAGGTGTTCACTTAATGTTCGGTTGGATGGATACATGATCAAATATTAGATTTTTTTTATTCAGTTTGTATTTCTTTGAGGTAGTTTGACCTACATGCCCTAAAAAAATTCTAGAAAAGAAGAAACTGTAGGTTATATCAAGGTGACAGGAGCAAGGACTGAATATAGCTTTATTTCCTTTCCTTATAATGCCTCCTTAGCTAGTCAGTTATCCTTTGCCAGATGTAATTTTTCCGTTTCCTTCTTGGATTTGTTAAGTCTGTATACTTACCCTTCAAGACTGTGAGGGAAAAGACCACTGAAGATTGCCTTGGACTGCAACATTCCTTATAATTTTCCTTATCTGTTTTCTATGGGATCAAGAGCCTGGTTGGTGCAGACCTGGCCCAGGTATTTGTTGAGGAGCTTAGGGCTCCATGTAGGAAAGAGGGATGCAGTCATGCCGGTAAACCCCACATACCTGTCTCCTGCTGTGACTACTACTTTTAACATCTTTCTGCCTTTCTTTGCTTTTCAGCTCTTACAAGCTTGAAGAAAGGATACCTGTTCATGTATAATCTAGTGCAGTTCTTGGGATTCTCCTGGATATTTGTCAACATGACTGTGAGATTCTTTATCTTGGGAAAAGGCAAGTACACAGTTTCTAAGCTTGCTTGCTTTTTTGAGTCGTTTGGCCCACTGTTCACCAGAAGTAACACTTTCTGCCTTTGGTATTAACAATACTGGCCTGCTCCACCAACCCCTTCCACCCCCACCATATTTATGTAGCACTTCAGACCTTTCATTGTGTGTTCACATCTTTCACTTCCCATGACCTTGTGAAACAGGCTGCCTGTATGTTCTGTTCATTAGATAGGCGAGGAAACAGATCTGGAGATTGTCAAAGAAATGGTCCACATCTACACAGCTAGCCAGGGGTACATCTTGGACTAACATCCCCTGATAATTCATTTATAACTAACTAAATTGATGTGATACTCCTAGTGTCAAAGTTACACAAAGTCCTAAAGGGATCTCACTCCTTTGGAGTCTAAATAGACTAAATGGACTGTTGTGAAACTGAATGAAAAGACTATCAAAAGGTATTAGTTCTTGCTAAATTAATTTATATGTTTACCAGATTTCTGGCCAAAGTAAATGACAATAGAACATTTTTGAGAATGTGATCTAAAGTATTCTGAAATTTTATTGTGAACCATAAATAGTAAAATTTAAGGGAAGAAACGTAATGGGAGAGGATTTTCTCTATCTGCTATGAAAAAATATTATTAAAATAGTATAGTATTAGTATAAGGATAGACTAATTAATCGGAGAAGGCAATGGCAAGCCACTCCAGTACTATTGCCTAGAAAATCCCATGGATGGAGGAGCCTGGTAGGCTGTAGTCCATGGGGTCGCTAAGGGTTGGACATGACTGAGCGACTTCACTTTCACTTTTCACTTTCACACATTGGAGAAGGAAATGGCAACCCACTCCAGTGTTCTTGCCTGGAGAATCCCAGGGACGGGGGAGCCTGGTGGGCTTCCATCTATGGGGTCACACACAGTCGGACACGACTGAAGTGACTTAGCAGCAGTAGCAGACTAATTAATAGAGCAGATTAAGTAGCTCAAAAATAGCTCTTACATTATATATTATTATTATTTTTACAATATTACATTATGTAATATATAATGTATATCCAGATTATGTATATGATAAAAAGGAATTTTGAATCAATGTAAAGGAAAATATTATCCAGTCATTTTTTTCTGTTAGATGGGAAATCTAATAATGTTCCCAAGGCAAATTGGCTTGGTTTGCGAGGCAGATAAACTGTTTAACTCTTCTCACACTGTATATAAAGGAAAAAAAAAATCCCCTCAAAAGACTTAGGAGTCATATAGCAAAAAGTCATAGTAGAAGATATAAGTAAATGTTTATGAAAATCACATGTGGATGGTTAGGATTTTCTAACTTTAAAAATAATAGAAGAAATCATAAAGAAAAAGGTCAATGTATTTGACCACATAAAATGCCTAATTTCTATATGTCTGAAAATATCTGTCCAAAACAACATTAAAGATTAAAAGCATATTGAGTTGAGCAAAATGGGGATGGAGGGTTGGTGGAAAATTGTAACAAATATTGGCAACTTTTTTTTTTTTTAACATATAAACAACTTTTAAAATTGATTTTAAAATGTGAAAACTCTACTCAATAGATAAAGATCATGTACAGGCAGTTCATAAGAGGAAATAAAACTAATTCAACATACAACAAAATGTTTAATTCAGTAATGGTGAAGGAAATGAAAGATATTATTTTTTATGTATCAGTTTTGCAAAGTTCTAAAGGATGCCTAGTTTTTAAACAACATGTGCTAAAATAAACACAGCAGTGGCTACTGGGGAGGGTGCATAAGTACAACTCTTTGGGAAAATCATTTTGCAAGGTACTCAAGAACCTCAGTGACCCAGATAACCACGATGGTGTAATCACTTGTCTAGATCCAGACATCCTGGAGTGCGCAGTCAAATGGGCCTTAAGAAGCATCACTGCAAACAAAGCTAGTGGAGGTGATGGAATTCCAGCTGAGCTATTTCAGATCTATAAAAGATGATACTGTTAAAATGCTGCACTCAATATGCCACCAAATTTGGAAAACTTAACAGTGGTCACAGGACTGGAAAAGGTCAGATTTTCATTCCAATACCAAAAAAAGGCAATGCCAAAGAATGTTCAAACTACCGCACAATTATTCTCATCTCACACTCTAGCAAAGTAATGCTCAAAATTCTCCAAACTAGGGTTCAACAGTACGTGAACTGAGAACTTCCAGATGTTCAAGCTGGATTTAGAAAAAGCAGAGGAACCAGAGATCAAATTGCCAACATCTGTTGGCTCATAGAAAAAGCAAGAGAGTTCTGGAAAAGCATCTACTTCTGTTTCATTGACTTTGCCAAAACCTTTGACTGTGTGGATCACAACACACTGTGGAAAATTCTTAAAGAGATGGGAATACCAGACCACCTTACCTGCCTCCTGAGAAATCTGTATGCAGGTCAAGAAGCAACAGTTAGAACCAGACATGGAACAACAGACTGGTTTCAAATTGGGAAAGGAGTATGTCAAGGCTGTATATTGTCACCCTGCTTGTTCAACTTATATGCAGAGTACATCAAGTGAAATGCTGAGCTGGATGAAGCACAAGCTGAAATCAAGATTACTGGGAGAAATATCAATAACCTCAGATACACAGATGACACTACCCTTATGGCAGAAAACAAAGAGGAACTAAGAGCCTCTTAATGAAAGGGAAAGAGGAGAGTGAAAACGCTGGCTTAAAACTCAGCATTCAAAAAATTAATATATGGCATCCAGTTCCATCACTTCCTGTCTAATAGATGGAGAAACAATGGAAACAGTGACAGACTTTTCTTTCTTGGGCTCTGAAATCACTGCAGATGATGACTGCAGCCATGAAATTAAAAGACGCTTACTCCTTGGAAGAAAAGCTATGACCAACCTAGACAGCATATTAAAAAGCAGAGACATTACTTTGGTGGCAAAGGTCCATATAATCAAAGCTATGTTTTTTCCAGTGTGAGAATTGGACCATAAAGAAGTCTGAGCACCAAAGAATTGATGCTTTTGAACTGCGGTGTTGAGAGTCCCTTAGACTGCAAGGAGATCAAATCAGTTAATCCTAAGGAAATCAATCCTGAATATTCATTGGAAGGACTGATGCTGAAGCTGACATTCCAATACTCTGGCCACCTGATGGGAATAGCTGACTTACTAGAAAAGACCCTGATACTGGGAAAGATTAAAGGCAGGAGGAGAAGGGGATGACAGAGGATGAAATGGTTGGATGGCATCATCGACTCAATGGACATGAGTTTGAGCAAGCTCTGGGAGATGAAGGACAGGGAAGCCTAGTGTGCTGTAGTCCATGCAGTCAGAAAGAGTCGGACATGACTGAATGACTGAACAGCAACAGTAGCAACATCAAGAACCTTAATTATTCATGTCCAGAAAGTAATTATAAAAAATACATTACGGCATTATTTAGTGACAAATTAGACACTGTGTAAATGTCCATGAATGAAGGGCTGCTTTAGATTGTTCACTCGGTGGAATGTTGTGAAGCACATGTAAAGTATTTAAAGAGGTTGTAAAGTATGGAAAAATACTTATGATAGGCTAAAAAAGTAACATGCAAACTTGTTCTTCGAGTTTGTTCACATCAATATAAAAAGGAGAAAAAAAACAACCAATAATTGTGGAATGATTGGAAGAAAAGGCACCATTTTCCAATGGCTTGAATGGATCATTTAAAATTTTTCTTTATTTTGTAAAGTAAATATGAGGGAAAATATGAGCATAATGGAAAATAAGAAACTATTTAAAAAGAGAAAAAGTCCTATAGACTATTTTATTCTTCGGTCCTAAATTTTCCCATCTGAGGTTTGTAAAGGTGAATTGTAGTTAGCTCCAGAATCTTTAGAATGAAGTGCACATTGGTTTTCCAGTCTTTCCTTGGAATTCTGCAAAGCAGAGTAGTAGGCTAGTGAAAAACTTCCCAAATGCCTAGCATCTTATAGTCATGTGTAACCAGAAGTCCACTGATGGTTATTTAAAGAAGCAAAGGAAGTCTCGGACAGTTGTTCTCAAATCTGTAGCTCTTAGTATGGATTTAATATAAGTTTCATAGAATGAGTAGAGACTTTCCAATTCATAAATAATTTATTTAATCTATCATAGTTGCATTGGTTCTGAATGTGCCTGTGCAAGCCTGCTAGCCATTAGGTGATCCACTCCAAAAGCTGCTAAATTATCTGGGTCATGTGTTTAAAGTTAGCTGCCTGGATCTGTAATTTCTATTTTGGCTCTGAGCCCCTTCCTAACCACATATTGGAATGGAGCTGCTGTTGTAATTCTTCCCTCATCAGTCCTCAGAAGTATAGTAAGGACCTGGGCCTGGTACCAAGGGTCATAGTTTGTCCTTTGCAGTTATCTCTTTTTGAATAAAAGGTGTTGGTGAATGGCAAATTATACACATGTACTTGTTTTATTCACATAAACATGTATAAGCTGAACTCATGTTAAGGAAATAGCAAACTTGTAGAAACTCATGTCTGTCTCTCTAGTAATACTTTTTTTAATTAAATAAAGTTTTTTTCTAATTATAAAAATGTGTTAATTACTTAAATACTTAAACTCTGCCGTAATTCCATCTATCAGTGTGATGGATTCTTGGCACTTTGTTGGATATCTTTCTAATAAACCTATGTACCTTTTTTAGGAAAAGTTCTTGAAGAAGAATTATGAGACTAAAGGGCAGATTGTTTTTAAGGATTCTGATGTATACTGCCCAGAAAGAATGTACTGTTTTATACTACCACTATTTAAATCCTTGTCAATTAACATGAGTACCTTGTTAGTACTTTCAAACAATTTTTTTCAGACTATAAAAGTAAATGGGCTGGAGCTTCCCTAGTGGTCCAGTGGTTAAGAATCTGCCTGCTAATGCAGGGGACATGGGTTCAATCCCTCGTCTGGGAAGATCCCACATGCCACAGGGCAACTAAGCCCATGTGCCACAGCTGCTGAGCCTGTGCACCTAGAGCCCACCCTCCAAACAGGAGAAGCCACTGCAATGAGAAGCCTGCGCTCGACAAGGAGGAGTGGCCCCGCTCACTGCAGCTAGAGAAAGCTCATGGGCAGCGATGAAGGCCCAGCACAACCACAAATAATAAAAATTTAAAAAAAGTAAACGGAGCAATTTAAGAACGTTTGGAAAATGGGAGAAAACTGGGGAGCAGGTATGGGGGGCCTGGAAGGGGAGGTGAATAAGCCGTTGTCCATCACTGTTAATATTTCCATACGTTTCCTTTACTCTTTATTTTTCCTCCTGCAGTTAAAAACTATAATCATGCTGTGTATACAGTTTTGCATCTTGTTTTTAAAACAGTATTATAAGCATGTTAGTGTTATTGATATTCTTTATAACAGTCATTTTAGAAATCAGATTTTTATTCCTGAATTGAAACAAGGATGAATTTCCCATAAAATCAGAGGCAAAGCAACAAGATCTACTTTTATTTCAGTTCAGATCTACTTTTATTTTATTATTTATTTATGCTCAGTTGTGTCCGCCTCTCTGCGACCCCATGAATCACAGCACACCAGGCCTCCCTGTCCATCACCAACTCCCGGAGTTCACTCAAACTCATGTCCATAGAGTTAGTGATGCCATCCAACCATCTCATTCTCTGTCGTCCCCTTCTCCTCCCGCCCCCAACCTTTCCCAGCATCAGAGTCTTTTCCAGTGAGTCAACTTGTCGCATGAGGTGGCCAAAGTATTGCAGTTTCAATTTTAGCATGTGCCAAATCTTAAGTCACAATTTTCTAGTTCAAAATAATGGAGAACCTCATTTGTCAAAGATAATTTGTCCAAAAAATTAAGAAGTGAATCTCCTGAAGAAAGATACCAGAATTTCACTGTAAATGGTAAAAAAAAAATTGTGATTTTTGTCTTCACAAGGGATGTTTAAAATTATGAATAATTTTTTCATATTATAGCAAAATTTAAATTGTAATTTTGCATTACTTCTTCAAAGAAAATAACTAATCAAATTTTGAACTTATTTTTGTGGATTCACATTTGACTTTGTAGCAGGATTGTATAGTGGATCAGTTTTGCGATTAGAGAGTGTTTTCAGTCTTGCCAGGGCCTGTTTTATTCATTTGATATTTAAACTGTATTCTTTTGAGGAGCCTGCAGTGTCATCTTTACCGGTAACTTGTCTAACTCTGCCATTTCTTAAAGACTCTACTATAATAGGCAGGGAGACAAGAATCCTAAACCTTTACAATATGCAGGACTGAAAACTGTCTTGCTCAAAATGTCAGTGGTGCCCTGCTTGAGCAACACTGCAGAGAGGAATGTAAGAATTCAGGATGTCAAGTGAAGGTCAGTATGAAAAGTGAAGGACATTAAATTATGGACCACTCCAAATTGATAGCACAATTCTTGACCTCATATAAGCAACGACTCATTTTAATTTGTTATATAATATTCCATGAAATAGATACACTATAGTTTACTCAGACTTTCCATACTTGTAGGTTTAGACCATTTCTGTTTCAGTGCTTTTAGAAATACATAATATTTCAGAGAACAATCTCCTTGCTGAGGCTTTTATTCTTTTTCATTTTAGACTTTTTAGTTAGGATATGTTCTCAGAATGAGAATTAATAGGATTAAATATATAAATATAATTAAGGATTTTGAAAGTTAATTTTATTCAGTACTTTTGTACCTCTGCATGTATTTTTGGTTGTGTAGTTTAGATATTCTAAAAAGCTAGGTTTCATTCAATATATATAATACAGTTTTAGCTTTAAATTAAATGAGATAATGGATCTGAAAAGAATTACCAATGTGCCTGATACATAGATTTTTCAGCGTATAATAAGTGAGTGAAATCTAGGTATGCTTTTTATCTTGCCTTTTAAAATTGAGAAGGGCATACAAGGTTTATGTGTTAACTTCAGTGCAGTTCAGTTCAGTTGCTCAGTCATGTCCGACTGGTAACCAATAAAACTTACAAATTAGGCCCATGGAGGCCTGCTCCCCTCCAGCTTAGTTGAGTAGTGAAATTGAATCTGACAGGATGTTTATTATACTTTTCCTAAAATTCATTTCATGTAAAGGCTTATCTAGATTGCAAAATACTTCTGTGTTGGCATTTGCCAATTGATTTACCCTTAATATGTATTTGTCCCATAGAGTCCTTCTATGACACGTTCCACACTGTGGCTGACATGATGTATTTTTGCCAGATGCTGGCAGCCGTGGAATCTATCAATGCAGCAATTGGAGTCACTAAGACACCAGTAATACCTTCTCTTTTCCAGGTATTGAACAGTGGAGCTCAAGGGTGGGGAATGCAGGGTTTCGATGTTTATTTAGTAGGTGTCCACACTTTGCTTTTCTACCTGTTTGCAGAGAAATAGCAGTGTTTTATCTGAACACACATACACACACACACTCTGTAATACTAGGTTGGTACTTAAACTTGTTCTCAGTCTTTTTCTATTTACCTTGAATTTAATGGGGTAGTGTTTCAGAT
Organism: Moschus berezovskii; assembly: GCF_049115385.1. Taxonomy (NCBI): domain Eukaryota; kingdom Metazoa; phylum Chordata; class Mammalia; order Artiodactyla; family Moschidae; genus Moschus; species Moschus berezovskii. Next base: position 87,726,809 of record NC_142468.1, read on the forward strand.
AACACATTTACCTGTTGTCTTAAAAATGTATTTTAAAACTTTTTTTTTCTCTTTTGGGTCTTTTTAATAGCTTCTTGGAAGAAACTTCATTTTGTTTATCATCTTTGGTACCATGGAAGAAATGCAAAACAAAGCTGTGGTTTTCTTTGTGTTTTATATATGGAGCACAGCTGAAATTTTCAGGTGGGTAGAAATGCCAGGATGGTGTTCGAATGCTCCTCCTGCTATGGATAAGACTCTGTCTTATCCAGAGTCTCATTTGATTTGAGATTAAAATTTCATGTGTGGAGAGTTCTACCTGCATCTGTGTGCTCTGCAAAGTTGAGACAGTGTTTTCTTTTTAATTAAAAAATTAAAAATACTTTTAAAATTAATTTTATTTTTTAATTAATTTATTGTAATTGGAGGATAATTACAACATTGTGATGGTCTTTGCCATGCTTCAGCATGAATTGGCCACAGGTATACATGTATCCATTCAATATTACAGTAATCCAAGCCTATGCCCCAACCAGTAATGCTGAAGAAGCCGAAGTTGAAGGGTTCTGTGAAGACCTACAAGACCTTTTAGAACTAACACCCAAAAAAGATGTCCTTTTCATTATAGGGAACTGGAATGCAAAAGTAGGAAGTCAAGAAACACCTGGAGTAATAGGCAAATTTGGCCTTGGAGCACGGAATGAAGCAGGGCAAAGGCTAATAGAGTTTTGCCAAGAGAACGCACTGGTCATAGCAAACACCCTCTTCCAACAACACAGGAGAAGACTCTACACATGGATATCACCAGATGGTCAACACCGAAATCAGATTGATTATATTCTTTGCAGCCAAAGATGGAGAAGCTCTATACAGATAGCAAAAACAAGACCAGGAGCTGACTGTGGCTCAGATCATGAACTCCTTATTGCCAAATTCAGACTTAAATTGAAAAAAGTAGGGAAAACCACTAGACCATTCAGATATGACCTAAATCAAAACCCTTATGATTATACAGTGGAAGTGAGAAATAGATTTAAGGGACTAGATCTGATAGAGTGCCTGATGAACTATGGACGGAGGTTCTTGACATTGTACAGGAGACAGGGACCAAGACCATCCCCATGGAAAAGAAATGCAAAAAAGCAAAATGGCTGTCTGAGGAGGCCTTACAAATAGCTGTGAAAAGAAGAGAAGCGAAAAGCAAAGGAGAAAAGGAAAGATATAAGCATCTGAATGCAGAGTTCCAAAGAATAGCAAGGAGAGATAAGAAAGCCTTCCTCAGCAATCAGTGCAAAGAAATAGAGGAAAACAACAGAATTGGAAAAACAAGAGATCTCTTCAAGAAAATTAGAGATTCCAAGGGAACATTTCATGCAAAGATGGGCTCGATAAAGGACAGAAATGGTATGGACCTAATCGAAGCAGAAGATATTAAGAAGAGGTGGCAAGAATACACAGAAGAATTGTACAAAAAAGATCTTCACGACCAAGATAATCACGATGGCGTGATCACTCACCTGGAGCTAGACCTCTTGGAATGTGAAGTCGAGTGGGCCTTAGAGAGCATCACTACGAACAAAGCTAGTGGAGGTGATCGAATTCCAGTTGAGCTATTTCAAATCCTGAAAGATGATGCTGTGAAAGTGCTGCACTCAATATGCCAGCAAATTTGGAAAACTCAGCAGTGGCCACAGGACTGGAAAAGGTCAGTCTTCATTCCAATACCAAAGAAAGGCAATGCCAAAGAATGCTCAAACTACCACACAGTTGCACTCATCTCACACACTAGTAAAGTCATGCTCAAAATTCTCCAAGCCAGGCTTCAGCAATATGTGAACCATGAACTTCCAGATGTTCAAGCAGGTTTTAGAAAAGGCAGAGGCACCAGAGATCAAATTGCCAACATCCGCTGGATCATGGTGAAAGCAGGAGAGTTCCAGAAAAACATCTATTTCTGCTTCATTGACTATGCCAAAGCCTTTGACTGTGTGGATCACAATAAACTGTGGAACATTCTGAAAGAGTTGGGAATACCAGACCACCTGACCTGCCTCTTGAGAAACCTGTATGCAGGTCAGGAAGCAACAGTTAGAACTGGACATGGAACAACAGACTGGTTCCAAATAGGAAAAGGAGTACGTCAAGGTTGTATATTGTCACCCTGCTTATTTAACTTATATGCAGAGTACATCATGAGGAACGCTGGGCTGGAAGAAGCACAAGCTGGAACCAAGATTTCTGGGAGAAATATCAATAACCTCAGATATGCAGATGACACCACCCTTATGGCAGAAAGTGAAGAGGAACTAAGAAGCCTCTTGATGAAAGTGAAAGAGGAGAGTGAAAAGGTTGGCTTGAAGCTCAACATTCAGAAAACAAATATCATGGCATCTGGTCCCATCACTTCATGGGAAATGGATGGAAAAACAGTGGAAACAGTGTCAGACTTTATATTTTTGGGCTCCACAATCACTGCAGATGCTGATTACAGCCATGAAATTAAAAGACGCTTGCTCCTTGGAAGGAAAGTTATGACCAACCTAGACAGCATATTAAAAAGCAGAGACATTACTTTGCCAACAAAGATCCATCTAGTCAAGGCTATGGTTTTTCCCGTGGTCATGTGTGGATGGGAGAGTTGGACTGTGAAGAAAGCTGATCGCCGAAGAATTGATGCTTTTAAACTGTGGTGCTAGAGAAGACTCTTGAGAGTCCCTTGGACTGCAAGGAGATCCAACCAGTCCATTCTAAAGGAGATCAGTCCTGGGTGTTCACTGGAAGGACTGATGCTAAAGCTGAAACTCCAATACTTTGGCCACCTCATGCGACGAGTTGACTCACTGGAAAAGACTCTGATGCTGGGAGGGACTGGGGGCAGGAGGAGACGGGGACGACAGAGAATGAGATGGCTGGATGGCATCACCGACTCGATGGACATGAGTTTGAGTGAACTCCGGGAGTTGGTAATGGACAGGGAGGCCTGGCGTGCTGTGATTCATGGGGTCGCAAAGAGTTGGACACGACTGAGCGATTGAACTGAACTGAACTGATACATGTTTCCTCCCCATCCTGAACCCCGCACCTTCTTCCCTCCCTACCCTATCTCTCTGGGTTGTCCCAGGGCACTGACTTTGGATACCCTGCTTCATGCATTGAACTTGCACTGGTCATCTATGTTACATGTGGTAATATACAGGTCTCAATGCTATTCTCTCAAATCACCCAACCCTCACCTTCTCCCCCTGAGTCTGAAAGTCTGTTCTTTACATCTGTGTGTCCTTTGCTGCCCTGCATGTAGGATTGTCAGTATTGTCTTTCTGATTTCCATATATATGCATTAATATGCAATATTTGTCTTTCTCTTTCTTACTTCGCTCTGTATAATAGGCTCCAGGTTTCTCCACCTCATTAGAACTGACTCAGATGTGTTCCTTTTTTATAGCTGAGTAATATTCCACTGTGTACATGTACCACAACTTCCTTAGCCATTCATCTGCTGATGGACATCTAGGCTGCTTCCATAAAAGACTAGTCAAGTGAAGTAGTGAGAAGGGGGAAGAGTAGAATGAGGAGTTCGATCTGTAACTGACTGTGGACAATCGAGATAACTCACTACCTTCGGACAAGTCTGTTTATTTGAAAAAAATTTTATGTTTTGGCCTCACGTCATGTGGGATCTTAGTTCCCTGACCAGGGATCAGACCCATGTCCCCTGCAATGGAAGCACGGAGTCGGACTGCCAGGAAGTCTGAGGCAGTTTTTTTTTTTAAAGCACTCAGTGGCTCATAATACCAGCCTGGACACTGTGGAGCCCAGGGAGAGATTCAGAGAAACCAAAGACCTATCTTACCCTTTAGGATCTTGCTGTTTTGTTGGAAAGAGAGGACTCATTCACATGGAAAAATTCTTCAAAGGGCTGAAGAAACATGTGACTGAAGAAGCATCCCAAGCTGGATGAAGTCCTGACGACCAGCCTTCGAGAAGGGATGATAGAATAAATCTTTTGCTACAAGATTACTGAAGTTTGAATTGACCTCTTCTCTCATTCTTCCATTTTTGATTGTCAGTAGAAGAAATTATCTTTTTTAAAACATTAATTTTGCTTTTGGCTGTGCTGGGTCTTCATTGCTTTGTGCGAGCTTTCTCTATTTGTGGAGAGTGGGGGCTACTCTCTAGTTGTGCATGGGCTCTAAACCACAGGCTCAGTCGATGTGGCACATAGGCTTTAGTTGCCCCGAGGCATGTAGACTCTTCCCAGACCAGGGATTGAACCTGTGTCCCCTTCATTGGCAGGTGAATTCTTTATCACTGGACCACCAGGGAAATCCAGAAATTATCCTTTTTTTTTTTAAAAAAAGATCTGATTAAAGTAGATGTGTTCTGTACCAGACCATACATATTCATACTTCTTCCCTTTTCAGCCAAGTGGAGCATTGGTTTTGCAAACTGACTCAGTTCTAGGTTTGATGATATTTTGGTAAAGTTGACAGTTAAGAGGGAGAAAAGACATTAGCAGCCCTAGATTATGTCTTAACTGTAGTCTGCATCCCATGGCATCCTGTATACCCTCTAGTCTGCTTAACACAAAACTGAGAGAGATTATAGGGTCTTAATAGTAACTTTTACTCTTTGGGAGAAACACATTTATATTAGCTCTTTTTAAGTAGAGTATGCCTGATTACAGATTAGAAGTCTTTTTTTATACTTTTAATTTTGGTAATGTTCATTTAGGCAGAGATAAAGTGTCAAAGTATCTGTCTTTACCTACTTGGAACATAGATCAGAACCAGGAATAAAGCCAAAATGCTTCTGAGCATCTGTTCCATGTACGGAACTTTTTCATAGAGGGTTCCTTTGAGACCTAAATTTACTTTGCCATTATCAAGAATTCATATCTTTGACGATTGGAGGAAGAGCATGATGGGAGTTCATTAATTCTGCGAAAAAGAAGCCATGTGTGACTGACTGTGAAATTACTCTTGAATGATATTCTAGAATTGCATTCAGTGGTTTTTAACATGTGAATGCCTTATTTCCAATAGGTACCCCTTCTACATGCTTTCCTGCATTGACATGGATTGGAAGGTGCTCACATGGCTTCGTTACACTGTGTGTATTCTCCTATATCCTATGGGATGTTTGGCAGAAGGTACTTTAAAGAACTCTAGGTGTTATATCTTACCTCCACTGAGTAGCCAGACCTCTCTTCCTCCCTCTGCCAGCTTTAGTCTGATACATGGGTGTTGAACTTTTCAAGAATTTCTTTCTAGTGGTTTCCTTCCACAATACTCCTGCTGTCCAGATTGTTCCAAGGAAGCAGTTCATTTTGTTAAGGTTTGGAAGCTGGGTAGTCATGCATTGCATGCTTCCTATTTATATGGTAGTTTTAATCTTCCAAAGCAAGTTCATATTGATGACTTCATTCCATTATGCCAAACACCTAATGAGTGAGTCGGTACTTTTCTCTCCATTTTATAGAATAGGAAGCTCAGTGCTATCAAATGACTGTTCCTCATTTACCTTTGCTATCAGCTTGAAGGCTTATTTCCTAGGAAAACTAGTGGGGAAAAAAGAAGAGGCATGAGCCTGTTGTACAAAGGGAGGAGGAAGCATTTTCAGCAAACCTAGAACTGAAACTTTGAGGAGTTAGAAGGTTCTATCAGTAAAGGTAACTGTATTTCATTTGCTTCTAAAAAGTTCTTGTTTCTGCTTTCAGCTGTCTCAGTGATTCAGTCCATTCCAATATTTAATGAAACAGGAAGATTCAGCTTCACATTGCCATATCCAGTGAAAATCAAAGTTAGATTTTCCTTTTTTCTTCAGATTTACCTTATATTACTATTTTTAGGTAAGTACTGGCTCCGTAATACTTTTTCTGTTGCTTCTTAGAAGGTAGTTAAATGATTCAAAGTTTTAGAAATCCCTGTTAGTATTCTTGCTTTCAAAAGAGTGGAAATAAGTTCAAGAATGAATTACATTGCAGAACAGACCCACTGGAGAATATGCCACGTAGAAATATTTCTTCCCATATCTTGATTGGCTGAGTTCTTGTCTTGAAATGCTCTTGGTCTTTCAGACTTTCCTGTATTTCATGTTTAAAATAATGTAAGAAGCACTTTTAAAACTGAATAAAAAGCTCATTTTACTTTTGCTGATTTCAGTAGCAGATTTCTTATCCAGAGGAATTATTACAGAGGTGGTAATACAGCTGGCAGCAAGGAAGAAGGCAATAAAGGCCTCTGAGCAGCTGCAAGATGTCAGGAAGCCTTCTGCCTGACAACAGGAAAGCCTCCTATTCCTCATGTAAAACCTTGCTTATCAACTTTTATATAAAATCATAAATTCTTGTCTTAACTCATAAAAACTAGGGACCTCCTAAGAACTAAAAGAAGGGATAGAGAAGTAAACCTAAATTATTGCAAATTTGAGAGATTTAAAAGCCTTCCTAACTAGGAGGACTGTTTACTTTGGATAAAGTTCTGACACATTTTAATATAATTTATATGTAAACTTCTCCTTGTTGTATTTCACAAAAGTCATGAGGTGGCCTTAAGATGGCTGTTTGGTCTCCTGGCAACAGAAGGATGTGACACAGATAGTGTACTAGTTATCTTTTTCTGTGTAACAAATTGCCCCAACATTTAGCAGCTTAAGACAACAAACATTTATTATCTCCCATGTATCCTGGGTCAGGAAGCAGGCAAGCTGGGTGGGCCTGGCTCAGGGACCCTCATGAGGTTTCAGTCAAGCTGTCAGCTCAGTTGGGGATATAGTTTCTGCAGAATTGACTGGGGCTGGAGGCTCTGCTGCAAGCTCACTTGTATAGCTGTGGGCAGGAAGGCTTTGGTGTCCTGCCATAGTATTTTTCCATGTGGATGCTCATAACATGGCTTCTCTCCAAAGCAAGTGATCTGGAAGAAAGCCAGTGCCTTTTTTTTTTTTTCCTTTAAAAAATTTATGTATTATTGAAATATATTTGACATAAAACATTGTGTAACTTTAAGGTTATATATAACACTGATTTGATACATCAGTTGTAATAAGATTGCCATTGTAGTGATAATTAGCACTTCTGTCACATCCACCCTTTTTATAACCTAAACTCAGACTTACTGTTACTTTTGCTGTGTTCTCTTTGTTACACAGATCAACCTTGTACAGTGTGGGAGGGGACTACACAGGATATGGGATACCAGGAAGTAGGGATTATTGGGGACCAGGTTGGAGGCTGGCTTCCCCAGACCGAGAGGGAGACCACAAAAAGTGAACCCAAGAAGTTGGAAAGCCCAGTGATCTTGGTTTCTTCTTTATTTGGTTGTGCCATGCATCTTGTGGGATCTTAGTTCCCCGACCAGAGACTGAACCTGGGCCCTTGGCAGTGAAAGCGCAGAGTCCTAACCACTGGACCACCAGGGAATTCCTGATCTTGGCCATTTAGAAATGGGGGAGAAAGAACTGCATCCTTTTGGAGACCCTCAGGGAATCAGCATGTGGCAGAAGCGCAGTTAAATAAGACACATTATGAATACCCTCATAACAAAGGTTACCTTTTGTTCCATTTCTTCTTTTCCATTTCAGAAAGGATATTACCCATTTCAGAAAGGTTTCAAACCGAAAATGTTAAAATGTTTGGTGCCTGAAGAGAGTAAGCATCAGTTTGGAAAATGCACTCATTAAAAGAGCTCATTACTTCTAGTACTACTGTAATTAGGCTGCATGCAGTGGACCTACTGAGAGCAGGAATAAGTATTGGAAAGACCCTTAAAATACTTCAGTAAAAAAGATAGAAGACCCTTAAAATATTTTAGTAAAAAAGATGAATGCTAATGTTCACTAACCCTAGTGGCTTTTCCTTGTGTTGCATATTCTAACTTACAAGGTTCTATGCTCATATTTAGCATGCCTACAATGAGTGTGTAGTTGTTCTTATTCTTGAGAATGATACCCTAAATCTGCATAATTTAGGAGCAGTAAAACAAGCAATTATATTTGTATATAGATCAAACATTCATTCTCTCACAGTAAGTCTATAAAATAAGTGTTTTTAACCCTCTTGTACAATGGAAAAGACTCTGATGCTGGGAAGGATTGGGGGCGGGAGGAGAAGGGGACGACAGAGAATGAGATGGCTGGATGGCATCACCGACTCGATGAGTTTGAGTGAACTCCGGGAGTTGGTGATGGACAGGGAGGCCTGGCGTGCTGTGATTCATGGGGTCGCAAAGAGTCGGACACGACTGAGCGACTGAACTGACTGACTGACTGACAATGAAAAAATGGAGGTGAGGCTTCGCTACAGAACCCCTCAGTGATCACATGGGATTGAAATTTCTTTCTGGCTCTGAAATCCTTTGTTTTCTAGTTCACTGAATTTTGCTTCCTAGAAAAGTGTCTCATACCTTTTAGGCTATTGCTTAATACATATTATTGCCTAGCCTTGAATTAAAAATTAGGTTCTCTTTCTGTTTCAGATTTGTATATTTCAGTTTATGTAAATCCTACCTTAAAAGAAAGGAAAAAAAAGAATATTGAATTCTAATTAATGAAATTTTTAGGGGTGAAGTGTACTGATGTCGTCAACTTACATTGAAATACGTAAAAAATGAGATGGGAATGGGTATGTGATAAAGTAAGTGTAATAAACAGTTAAAGTTTAAATTTAGGTGGTGTTCACTGTACAGTGATTTAATCTTCTGTATATTTGAAATTTTTCATAGTAAAGCATGGGAGAAAATTAAATTGTAAAACCCACTGGGGAAAAACTGAACTGTCTCTAGTGCATTGTTAATATGTGTTCTAGGTTGTGCTTCCTGAGGAACTGCAGGAAGCACAGGGCAGTGGGATATGGAAAACAGACAGCTAGGGACTGTTCTACCCCAAGAACTTCTGCTTATAAACAGAGACAAAGATTCTAATTGGTCTCTTTTCTTTTCCAGGGTTATACGTAAATTTCCGTCATCTTTATAAACAGCGCAGGCGGCGCTTTGGACAAAAAAAGAAAAAGATCCACTAAAGAAGAGATTTAGATGACTTCTTGCCAGTTTGAGCCTAATCTATAGTTCTTACAGTTTTACCTTCTTGTACTGATGTAAAAGTTTTTTTAAAGTTAAATGATTGAATTCTCAGTGGAGTTATCTTCTTTTTTCCCCAGTAACATTCCTGAATTTACTGTATTACCTTAGTGTAGTCCTTGCATGACATGGATTCCCGATACCCGATGACAGGTTCATTCTTGTGTATTCTGTTAGTGACAAGCAAAAGACTCAGCCATACCCCCACCCACTCCATCTCTAGTCAGTCTGTTTCACACAGGCCCTAGATATTTCTTCAGTGCCGAGGCTACCAGCTACTGGCCGTGTGTATAGCTGAGATGTGTTCTTTGCAGCTATTGCTTGTGGGGAAAAAAACACAAAAGACTATGTAGCTGTATAGGAGGCTCCAAAAGTGACTCAGAAAAAGACCTAATATATTCTGTACCCAAGGGGCTACTTGTTAAGTGGGTTGGCATTGACTTTTTTTTTTGAAAATTAAGTTTGACTCAGTTACTGATAAAAACATTTCTGAGTCCAGGTAGGGCTGGAGGACACATATTACCTGTGAAACTTCTGGTCTCTCTAGCAACATCTTAACCTGCACGGGCACTGGAGAGCCACAGGGTGATTTGAGAGAAACCAGTCAGAACCTTGGAACACCATGATCACTTACTTCATTCGTAGCTAAATCACAGCTGCTTTCAACATGAAAGAAAGATGAAAACCTTAGTTAGGAAACAGTGAGACTGTAAGAGTTCCAAACCCAGACAGCACTACAGGGATCAAAAAGGTCAATCTGGCGATGCAGCCTGTGGCACACTGGAAACATCAGAGTAGACCACACTAAAAGTACCTATAGAACTGTCTTAGGCTGTGCACAAACATAAAGACACTCAGCCTTCCTTCCCCTGCACTGACTGAGTTCATGTACTTGTGTACCTGTCAGAGTCAGCTGGTGAGATTGTCTGTTTTTGAACATGCCTCAAAAACACCAGGTTTTTATTTTGCTATTGTTTCACCTGTTTGCAGTAAGCCAGTGAAAACAGAGTGAGAACTTTGGCTGAAGAACCACCATCTGAGCCTTAACGAAGATTCCTTACAGGAAATCCACCAACAAAGGAATTGAAAAAAATCTTAAGATATAGCTATCATCAAAAAAATTAGTTTTCCCTAGTACATTCCAAGTAAACCAAGTAAAATAAGTAATGTTTGTCTATAAGAATTTAAGGTATGATAGCTCTTTCTGTTCTGCCATTCCCACTGTTCCTGGGGGAAGGGGGACTTGGATTATGCTGTTTCTCTGAGCCCAAGATGGAAACTTGGTTTGACCTAAAGACATCTGGTTAGCATAGGTTGACTGATTTTTTTACAAGTCCACTGCACTGAAGGATATTTTGCATGTCAGCAACTTCTGTCAACATTTGTTTGTATTAATTTCTGGTGTCTTCTCAACTGACTTTCTATGTGTAATTGGGCAGATCAGCTTTACAGTAGATTATGCTGTAAAGAATCTTGTATTAGTGATTGTTACAAACTTTACTGCTGTCTGGAAAAGCTAAAGATTGTGTATTTCTATTAAAACATTTACAGTCAAAATCCTAGTAACTTGTGTTTGAAGATCATTTAGTCTAATGGTTTCAAAATTATTAGTGATAAATTCTTTTGTTTAGATAAAATATTATATAGGCCTATCTTGATTTATTACACTTCACAGATACCTGCATTTTTCAGAAACTGAAGATCCCTGTGTTGTCAGAGGATGGTTGGATTTTCTTTTTTTAACCAATAAACTAGTTTTTACTCAAGGTATGTACATTTTATCTTAGACAGAATGCTATTGCACACTTAACAGACTATAGTATAAACTATAACGTTTTATACACTGGGCAGCCAAGAAATTTGTGTGATTCGCCTTATCACAGTACCTGCTTTGTTGTGGTGGCCTGGAGGCGAACCTCCAAAATCTCTGAGGCATGCCTCTACAGCAGGTCAGCATGTTATTAATTAAACATGGCTGCTTGGCCTGGATGGCAGGGGAGTCTGGGGGAGAATGGATACATGAATGTGTATGGCTGAGTCCTTGTGCTGTTCACCTAACATTATCACAACATTTTTAATTGGCTATACCTCAATACAAAATAAAAAGTTAAAAAACAACAAATAATATGGTTGCCTGGGCTGAAGCCTATGGGAGTAATTCCTTAGGACATTTACAGAGCAATCTGAAAAGCACTGATGATGTAAATAAATCCCAGGGAAGTCTGATGACTTGCCCAAGGTCATGAAGCTAGCTGATGAACTAGAACCATAACTGACTACAGTGATGTCAGAACCTGGCTCAGGCAGTGAGGCCTAAGCAGTGTCAGAAAGAAGGAAGTCAATATGGAACTCAAGGAACCTTCAAGAATCTGTGGCCACTCAGGAAGCTGAAATTATATTTAGGTTATAGGAGAGACCTGAGGCAAAGACCCACTGGTTTCCCAGTAAAACCATCTTATAGAAAATCAAATATTTTATTTTCATTAAAAAAATTTGAATAAATGATCATACATTTATGGTTGCTGTTTTCAGTTTGTATCTCAAGATATACCAAAAGCACCCTAAGGGTTTCCACTGACTTTTTTTGCCCAAGTTTTAAGGAAATTCTGAAACTTAGGGATGTCAGGTTTGTGTTTAGCAAGTCTCCTGTCCCAACCACAGGTACTTGAAAATGTCCTTATGGTTGGGAGAGGAAAAGAGAGGTCTTTCAGGAACAGAACACAAGCTGTTGGGGATGGTGGGGCGGGCTCTACACTTGTCAGTCCTTCAAGCGTTTCAGGAGATGTTCCCATTGTGGGAGCAACAGTTGTCTTTGGGATTTAAAATACTCTGAGCTCCAGAACGCAGCTGCCCACCCTGCAGAACCTTCTTGGAGTAGCAGAGTCAAACCTGTGAGGGGTGCTTCTCAGGCAGTCTCAGGAAGGTCTTCGGGTAGCCGCTGCAGAGGTGAACAGACTGAAAGTTTTTACCCGAAATCATTCTCACTTGAAAAAAAGAAGGAAGACTTCCAAAGTCAGCGTTATATTCTCTCCGCGCTGCTCCCTGAGAAGTCTGTCTGCAAAGGTGTGATGTTGTGGTCATACCCAGCATACTCAGAGGTGCCAGTACTGGCCAGCTTGAGCTGCTGGGCAGCGTGGGTCAGCTGGAACGCAGCATCAGGGTGAGCCGTGTCGGGCAGCAGTGTGCACTCCCTTTCTAGCATGTCTGCCACCCCTTTGAGCAGGTCCAGGAAACCAAAGGCCAAGGCAGCCTTTCGTAAACGGTTCAGCTCCTGAAACAAATCACCAATGTTCCTAAAATGCATTCTCCTCATCACATACTTTCTAAGTGCTCAGTGTGACATATATTCTCCTTGACCCCCAAACTTAAATGAGCGTTTTTATATCAGAACAAATATTTGTACAGAGATGCCAATAATAAGAGGGTGTGATGACATGCCTGGGAAGTAGTTCCTCTACAGGTGGTCAGAAGGCAAAGGACCACAGGTTTCTGAAAATGAGGTTATCCTCACCACCGTTCACGACCACTTAGGCCAAACATGGTGAGGTGCTTTGCATACATCATTTCATGTATAGTACTCATAACTCTGGGCTTCCCTGGTGGCACAGTGGTAAACAATCTGCCTACCAATGCAGGAGATGTGGGTTAGATCCCTGGGTCAGGAAGATCCCCTGGGGAAGAATGGCAACCTGCTCAGTATTCTTGCCTGGAGAATCCCATGGACAGAGGAGCCTGTAGGGCTACAGTCCATGGCGTCACAAAGAGTTGGACATGACTTGGCGACTAAACAACAACAAGTCATAACTCTGATGATACTTCATCTCTGTTACTCGGGTATGGAAAAGGCTCGCCCAAACCTCAGAGGGCTCTTAACCCTTTGGTGCTTCTCTGGCTACAGCCTAAGACTGAATGACAATGAGTATGTCTGGAGGAGGCTCTGCAGGAGTCAGGAAGTCAGACCCCAAAGATTGCCTCAAAAAGAAAAGTCAAATAGTGGATGGAAGCAGAGAAACATGAACTGCCCCGTCTATCACTCAGCAGTGTGATCTGGGCAAGTTGTGGAGCCTCTCTGGATGTCAGTGGCCTCATTTACAAAATGAGGATCACCTCTGCTGTGCCCACTGGAGGGGTGGACACAGCCATCTGGTAGAGGCCCTTTCCCACTCTGTTATGTAGGTTACATAAAACCAGAAGAAACAGACTTTCTGACCACCTTTCTACAATCATCTGTTTACAAATGAAAAGTTCGGAAGAAGGCCAAAGTATAGACCTTGAACAGACAGCTCTGCAGGCAGGCAGGGGCTGCAGCCATGGGGTGATCATCTAGGGCCAATATGGACTAAGGGCTTCAGTTAGTGGGAGGCATGGTGGGCTGAACCACTCTCTGGTTGAACTCTTGCCTGATTTCACCAGCTCGCTACATAATTAGGTTTGAAGACATAAAGGTAATGAGATAACACCCAAAGCACCTATGTTCTCTGGAAGAGATGCTAGCCTGGGGTTGACTGTGTGTACAATATTTTAAGATTAGCAAGCTAGGATACTGCATACCTCACAGTGCCACTTAATTTAATTTCAGCCAAATATCAGAAGGACAGGAGAAGCAAGAGGGAACTTAAATGCTGCCCCCCCACCCACAACTCCACCCCATCTCTTGTAGCTTGACTCCACCAATGGTTCTGCATTAGTGAGGTATGATTCTGGAGGGCTGTTCTTTTGCAATTTATAAATGTATATATTTTTTAAAAGCTCATTTTATTTTTTGGCTGCACTGCATGGCAGGTGAAAATCCTATTTCTCCGACCACAGATTGAGCCTGTGCCCACTGCATTGGAAGCATGGAGTCTTAACCTCTGGACCGCCAGGGAAGTCTCATAAGTGTGCAATTTTAGAAGTCATTACCAGAAGCAGCTCCTCTGGCAAAGTACAAATGTTCTGAGCAGACACCATCCCTGGAAAACACATCCACTGGCTGCCTGGAGTTAGACCGGATACCCATTTGGGAACAGTGAGGAGGGTTAAGGGCTATGACTCGCAGGTCCTTTCAGCTCCTTCCCTCAGCCATTCCCAGCAGCACCAACACAGAGAAGACCTGCCAGAAGACCCACCGCACAGAACCAGGCCATTTAAACACTCCTGATTCCTGGACTTTAGGGCAGGTACAGACCTATCGCTTCTACTGACTTTACTGAAGAAAAACTGGAGACACAAACATTTCTAATTCCTGTCCATGTTCAGTGTTCACGCTACTGTGAAACAGTTTATTTCTGGCACACAGCACAGAGCCCACCTTCAACTACTAAAATTCTGATAGTCTCACCTTATAGAATGTCTGTGTTTTTTCAGGTAGTTTCCTTGCATTTCTTAAAATCTTCTGTACATCTGTCTATAGAGGGTAAAAAGAATTCAACGTTAGAATTCTGTGATAAAAAGGGAAAGAATACAAAAGGACACCTTTAAGTGGAAAAAAATGAAAATGAGAAAAGAGTTAATAGTGTAAAAAAGAGGCTCCCTTCTGAGTTAATGTCATTGTTCAGCATTAGTAAATCATCTCTCTCCTTCAAAAGGCTTGATGATACTAAAGCCCATGGCAACAAAAATGAACTTGTCTCACAAAAACACCTCCAGTAAACCCATACATCTATGGCCAGCTGCTTTTAGACAAGGATGCCAAGACCATTCAATGGGGGGAAGAAGTCTCTTTAACAAATGGCACCTGGATAACTGGATAGCCACCTGCAAAAGAATGAAGTTGGACCCTTACTTCATACCATACCCACAAAATTGACTCAAATGGATCAGAGGCTTAAATGTTAAGAACTAAAACTATAAAACTCTTACCATAAAACTTACTTATAAAACTCTTACAACAACACAGCAACAAAAGAAAAAAACTTGGCAAATGATCATAGCAGCATTATTCACAATAGCCAAAAGGTAGAAATAATCCAAAAGTTCATCAGCTGAATGAATGGACGGACAAACATGGACTTTATACATTGGACCATTATTTATTCAATGGACTATTACTCAGCCATCAAAAGGAATGGAGTACTGATGCATTCTACAACATGAATGACTGTTGAAAACATTATGGTAAGAGAAGTCAAATACAAAAAGGCACATATATGATGCAGTTTACATGAAATATCCTGAACAGACAAATCCTTACAGATGATAGAAAGCAGATAAGTGGTTGCCTAGAGCTGGGGCAAGAGTGACTTCTTTAGTGAGTAAAGGATTTCTTTTTGGGGTGATGAACATGTTTTTGAACTAGACAGTGGTGATGGTCATGTAACATTGTGATTATACTAATGTCACTGAATTGAATACTTTAAAATGTCTGAAATGGTAACTTTTGTTATGTGCACCTCAGCATAATAAAACAACACATCCAGACAAAAACAAATTTAAAAAACTGTTTTAGAAAAATTCAGCTCTCCTTCAGACAGGGAAGTGCTGGGGTCAGTGATGGCAAGAAAGAGGGAGAACTTTAATTTCCAACAAAGGGAAGAGGTCCCTTAGCTAGGGCAGGATGTGTCTGTCTAGTCTCCCTGAAAAGGGGGCTAGAAGAGACTATGCGTCAATAGAGGTTACTTCTGTGGTCAGGTGGCCTGCCTGCCTCTTCTCATTTGGCTTGGATTGGACTCATGGGAAGAACAAAGAAAAAAAGAAATGGCACTCAAGTGAGAAAGTAAGTTCAAAAACTGATTTTTAAAAATAGGTACGAATGACTTTGCCAATGGGAGGAGAAAGTCACTGAGTCCCTTGGCTGAAGGCAGCACACCTTGATAATAGGATAATTTCATAGGTGCCTCCCATAAACTGTTTCTGTGGTATTACATGGTAATGCTACTTACACTGTGCTGATGGGAGAAATAATCACATGAAGGTTTTTATGTCTTCCTCAAAACTGGTACTAAAGATAACACCTATAATATTACTCAGTGACTCGCCATGTCAAAACTTCTACATTAAAACTTAATGCTGGAAAAAATGTGTCTCTCTAGAAGAACTGACATGCTTCCTTTTATCAGATAAGGAGAACCATATAACCAACATGTTTTTTTTTTTGACCTTGGTAGCAGGAAGCTCAAGAGCCAAATTGCTCAAACACAATTATCATTCTGCCTTGGCTTCCTGGAACACTGTCTCTCCTCTTCCTCTAGGTTTTATATTGCTCCAAATTTTGTAAAAAATGATTCTGCTATGTACGTGTTTTACTGTAGGCCACCGCAAATCCTTTTTGGAAATAATGACAAATGTTAGAAGTAAATGAATTACGAAGTATCAGAAGAAAAGAACATCAAATCAAATGTCCGCCTGCCTGCAGGAATCCCTCCTCCTATCCCCAGTGGAGAGTATCATGGATGGTAATGTTACCTGCAGGCCACTGGGTTTGATCCACACCGTCACATTCTGGGCATAACTGCGTTTGTTTTTGGGCTGCAGGGGGAATGGGCTCTTATTATCATCCTCACCATAAGGGTTTTCTTTAGCATCTTAAAAGAAAAAAACAAGCTTGAAATGACATCTGGCAAAACACAATCAAGCACATTTCCAATTAGGTTAGAAGCTCTTTGAATCACTCGATCTCCTATATCCTATTACCTCCCTAATTAAGAAAATCCATTAACTTCCAGCAGGTTGGGGAACCTGTTCTCAGCACTAATGATGGACACTAATCAACTGAGGCCCAGGCAAGTGAAAAACAGCTTAATGTTTTTAAATATACAAGCTTTACCTATCTGCTTTATAAATTAAGGTCATAAGAGATAAAAATACATAAAATACTACTAAAGTGTATATAAAAATATATGTATACCTACATACTGCAATTCTACATAGTCTAGCCCAGCACTCTCCAACAGAACTTCCTGTGATAAGGAAAGGTAGCCACACCCCATGGGACCAACCACTGAACCGCTGACACCTGGCTAGTGTAGCAGAGGAACTAGAGTTTATTTATTTAAATTTGAATAGCCTCCTGTGGTGAGTGGCGACTGGATCAGACAGCACAGGTGGAGACATTGAGAAAATTTAAAAGTGAAATTACATATAGCCAATTTAAGGAAAAGAGCAAGGGAAGAAACGCTTTCTTGGTGAAACATACCCCATCTTATGGCTTACTAGTTTATTGCTTCCAAAGACATAAAGCCATGTTGGGTTTATAGCCAAGTGGATAAACAAAGATTTCTATTTTTCCACCTGCTTCCTGAGTCAATGATACTTTGTCACAAACTTACAAAGCATACTTATTATTACCTCTTGGCTCATTTTATCAGTATCATCTTTCAGGGTAGACAGAACAGGAATCATTTTCCCAACAAGACTGGGGAGCTTAAGTCCCTTGCCCACATGTTCCTGTTGAAAACTGGAATTAGCTCAGCTTCTCTAACTGACCCAGAAGTGCTCTGACCCCAATCTGGTCATTAATTGGGATGCCTTATATTGGCCCCATTCTACCTCTGTCAGTGCCCTCTCCTCCTACCCCCTCCAAAACGTTATTGGTTCAGCTTTCCAGATGTTTCCATGAAGACTTGTCAATCCATAAGCCTTTCTAAGTCAGGCCAGGATCCCAACAGTCATTTCCCAGGCAACATGCTTACCTCCAACCTCCCGGCCCCTGTTTCCGTTCTTCCGCTGTCTGCAGTGCTCTCCCTTCCTCGCTTGTTTATTCCCTCCCTCACACACTCACTCATCTCCTACAGGAAGACCTCACCATGCAGGAAGCACCACGCTAGGAAGTATGGCGAGAGAAGGTATTTTTTCCTAGCCTCAATGAAGAGTATGAGCATTTATGAAGGGTATTTATCAAATTACAACTATGTGCAAAATACTTAACTTATCTCCTTTTAGCAACTCAAGAGGGTACATATTATTAGCCTCATTAGACATGAGGAAGTTGAGGCTCAGGTCTCACAGGGACAGCTGGGCCAGGTTTCACAGGCAGTACTTCTTCCCCCATGCAACACTGCTATTCCTCAGCCACCCAAAAGTACTTAAGTTCCAGGTCCGGATTCTACCCTACCCTCTCCATGGGGCTGTCCCAGTTTCTTCTGGTAGACGACGACTTTTCGAGTCCCTTTTATCCCCCAGCACTCAGTGTTAATACCAGACATTTCGGCATCTCATCACAGCCTACCTTGTACTGTCTCTAACTGCTTGGAGCCTCTATGTGGAAACTGGCTTAGTAGACATTAATGAAAAAAGAACAGGAGATCTTAGAAATAATAAATATGATAGTAGAAAAATTTTAAAAATATTGGTTGCAAGGTAAGATTGAAGATATCTTACAGAAGGTAGAACAAAAAATTTCAAAAAATGAAAAATATGGGTAGGATAAGAAAATCACACACATGCACACAAATACTATAAACACATCTTCCAGGAAAGGAGAACAAAGAATACATGGAAGAAATCAAAGACATATTTGTGCATCCAGGACTCAAATTGCAAGATGGAAGCACTGAGTCCAGCACAATGAATGAAGAGACCAAAACCAAGGTATGTGATTCTGAACATCTAGAAAGCTAGGGACACTAGAAGAGCCTCAAGGTGCACAGAAGAAATACAGACCAGGGCCAAAGCTCGGACAGTCAGCATGGCACGAGACTCTCAGGAGCAACACCAGAAGCCAGAAGAGACAACAGAGTGACACTTCAATGCCCTAAGGGAAGATGGTTCCTGACCTAGAACTCAATATTCAACCCTGCTATCAGTAGAGTGTAAGGGGTGGAATTCGGACATTTCCACACATGTGAGATTTCAAACGTTTACTTCCATGTGCCCTTTTCTCAGGAGGATTCATCAAACAGGAGTCACGGGGAGAGATGCAAAGGGAAGACCTGGGATGACAGCTATGCAATGGGCCTAGAGCATAACCAGTCCACTCGTGAAACAAAAGGAAGGGAGATGACCCTCAGGAAAAAAAGTGACAACAAAGTACGTAAAGGACGTATTTCGCTTAGACAGGAATTAGTGATAGGTACATACTTTGGCCACCTCATGCGACGAGTTGACTCACTGGAAAAGACTCTGATGCTAGGAAAGGGTGGGGGCGGGAGGAGAAGGGGACGACAGAGAATGAGACGGCTGGATGGCGTCATCGACTCTGTGGACATGAGTTTGAGTGAACTGCGGGAGTTGGTGATGGACAGGGAGGCCTGGTGTGCTGTGATTCATGGGGTCGCAAAGAGTCGGACACGACTGAGCGACTGAACTGACTGACTGAGTGACATGGAAAAGAGCAAAGGAAAACAGCGGGGAGAAAAGGCAGAGGAAGGCCTTGACCGCCCAGAGGGAGGGCTGCACGCCTCTGCTGCTGGCCTCCCCCGTCCGGCTGCCAGGCTCTTTCCTGGGTTCTATGAGGAATGCTGGTGTCTTCCC
Source organism: Moschus berezovskii (assembly GCF_049115385.1). Taxonomy (NCBI): domain Eukaryota; kingdom Metazoa; phylum Chordata; class Mammalia; order Artiodactyla; family Moschidae; genus Moschus; species Moschus berezovskii. The sequence goes on from NC_142468.1 coordinate 87,746,248, forward strand.
TACAGAGCTCTCCTTTTAATAACAGTCAGTCAGAACACATTTATCTTACCTGTGAGAAAAAAGAAATATCTAATTAAAAAGAAGATAGTATCTGGGGTAGGACACAAAGAGTTGCAAAACAAAGGAAATGTCACACTGGCCAGCACATGGCTTAGCAGTGAGTAATACTGACTTGACCCAGCAAGGACAGAAAACTGACTGAACCACACTGCATGGTCTGAGGAAGGGAAAAACATGCTTCTTGGGTGAACAGGTGGGCAGGGATGGTAGCAGTAAGAGAAGAGCTAAGTAGTTTTCCTTGAAAAGTAAAAAAATGGCATTAAAAAAAAAGTCAAGGAATAGCTATATACTTATTTAGAAATGTAAGTAAAATATCAGAAGAAAAAATTAAAATTTGAGAATGGTCATCTATAAGAACAGAATTAGGAGTGGAAGGGGGTAGGTATAAACAGTACTATTTTGCAAGCTTCCCTCTGATTAAAATAACATAATTAAAACAGCAAGCTCTACCATTCATGAGTACTGTGTGTCAGGTACTCATTTCCTTAGAAACTTCTCTCACCAACTATCTAAGATAGGTTTTGTTGTTACTTACTACTTGTTACCATAATGACAATCCCAATCTCCTAGGACTGTTGTAAGAGTTAAATAAGATGACCCATTTCATTTTGTCTAGCACAGTGCCTGGCACAAAGTTAAACTCAACAGATGTTAGTTCTTACTACCCTCATTGAAAACAACAGACAGAGGGAGAGAAATAAAACAACCATGAACATAGGGCTGAGAAAAAAGCAGTTCCATCTGATTTAAGAATACGCACGATGAGCCAAGCATTGCTAGGTTGGCGGCCAGATCAGAAAGGAATGTGAATGCTACTACCTTAGATTATGGACAGGCAGCTGTGGTGAAAACTATCACAACAGTTTAACAATTTACAGATGTAAATATTTTAGGCTTTGTGGATTATATGGTCTCTGTAGTAACTGCTCAATTTTGCCACTGAAGCAGGAGAGCAGCCATAGATATATAAACGAATGAGATAGATTCTGTAATAATACTTAACAATAAAACTATATTTACAAAACAAGCAGTGGGTTAATTTGGCCTGCAGGCCATCATTAGCTGACCTCTGATCTAAGTGACATGTTTTCTGAAAAATCTGTATGCAGGTCAAGAAGCAAGAGTTAGAACCAGATGTAGAACAACAAACTGGTTTCAAATTGGGAAAGGAGTATGTCAAGCCTGTATACTGCTTATTTAACTTATATGCAGAGTACATCATGTGAAATGCCAGGCTGGATGAACCACAAGCTGGAATGAAGATTACTGGGAGAAATATTATCAATAACCTCAGATATGCAGATGATACCACCCTTATCCAGAAAGTGGAGAGGAACTGAAGAGCCTCTTCATGAACATGAAAGAGGAGAGTGAAAAAGTTGGCTTAAAACTCAACATTCAAAAAACGAAGATCAGTCCCATCACTTCATGGCAAACAGATGGGGAAGCAATGGAAACAGTGACAGACTTTATTTTCTTGTGCTCCAAAATCACTGCAGATGGTGACTTGCAGCCATGAAATTAAAAGACGCTTGCTCCTTGGAAGAAAATCTATGACCAACCTAGACAGCTTATTAAAAAGCAGAGACATTACTTTGCCAACAAAGGTCCATCTAGTCAAAGCTATGGTTTCTCCAGTAGTCATGTATGGATATGAGAGTTGGACCATAAAGAAAGCTGAGCACCGAAGAATTGATGCTTTTGAACTGTGGTGCTGGAGAAGACTCTTGAGAGTCCCTTGGACTGCAAGGACATCAAACCAGTCAATCCTAAAGGAAATCAGTCCTGAATATTCATTGGAAGGACTGATGCTGAAGCTAAAGCTCCAATATTTTGGCCACCTGATGTGAAGAACTGACTTATTGGAAAAGTCCCTGATGCTGGGAAAGATTGCAGGCAGGAGGAGACGGGGACGACAAAGGATGCCTCTGAATGTCACTGACTCAATGGACATGGGTTTGGGTGAACTCCGGGAATTGGTGATGGTCAGGGAGGCCTGGCATGCTGCCAGGCTTGGGGTCACAAAGAACTGGACACGACTGAGCAACTGAACTGAACTGAATTGATCTAAGTGAAAGGTAAAGAAACCCAGTACAAGGCCAAGAGCCCTGAGAATCAAAGAACAGAATGAATGTAGGCATGCTGCAGAGAGAACAGGTAAAGGGGGTAAGGAATCTCTTTTTACACACACACACACACACACACACACACTCTTTTTACACACACACACTCTTTTTACACACACACACACTCTTTTTACACACACACACTCTTTTTACACACACACACACACTCTTTTTCCACACACACACACACTCTTTTTCCACACACACACTTTTTACACACACACACACACACACACACACACACACCCAGGTTCTCTTCCAATTACTGTCCTATTTCTGTCCTCTTGTGGTCAAACTCATCATTTTCATTTCCTCATGTCTAAATTCATTTCTCAGCCTATCTCCTGGCTAATCATTTGCCAAAACTGATTTTTACAAAGCCACCAAGAATCTCTTACCTGTCAAGATCAAATGACTCTTGATTCATAGTGTCCGCTTCTTTCTTCTTGATTTCTATTCTTCCCTAAAACTATTTAATCATTTAAAATACTCACTCTTTAAACATTTAAAATACTCATTCTACAGTCTCTTTCAGATTAAGTCCTCAAGGTGCTAATCCTCTTATTGCTCTTCCTTCGAATCAAAGACCTTCACATGATTTTACAACTTTTGTTTTTTCAAATCATAAACACATCTCCAGGGAGGACTGTTTTTTCTGCAGTAGGGCTTCCCTTGTGGCTCAGCTGGTAAAGAATCCACGTGCAATGTGGGAGACCTGGGTTCGATCCCTGGGGTGGGAAGATCCCCTGGAGAAGAGAAAGGCTACCCACTCCAGTATCCTGGCCTGGAGAATTCCATGGACTGTGTAGTCCATGGGGTTGCAAAGAGTCGGACAAGACTGGGCGACTTTCACTTTTCCCCTGGGGTGTAGAGGAGTTTCTACAGAGCCATTACATTAGCTTCTGGAGGATGCACCACGGGTTTCGCTGCTTCAGCTCCAGTGTTTACACTGGTTAGGGAATGGGCAGTGTTGAGCCACATGGTGCAGGACTTGGGCTATCACGTCTCACAGGAGAAGTTCAGGTTTCTTTTTATGTAAAAAGTAGGTAGAAACAATGAATAGAATTTTTTTTGTCGTCCTCTCACTGAGAGGATAGACCTTCCACACTCCCTGCTTTACTCAAGAGATTTCAGTTCAGTCCTGTCTCCTGTTCCTGTGTGACTTTTAAAATCCCAGCCTCTGGAATCTAACTCAAGAATTGGCAAACTATGATTGGCTGTGTGTTTCTAAGAATGGTTTTTTATAAATGGTTTATGTATTGTGCTATGATGCCAGAGTTTAGTAGTTATGACAAAAACCATAATTACCTATAAAATGTAAAATATTTATATATATGATCATTTGCTGGAAAAGTTTGCTGCCCCTTGGCCTAGCTTCCAGGGCCTATATTCCATCAAAATCTCTAGACTTCAATGGCAAAAGGTATCCTTCAAACCTTAGCTGACATGCATGGACACGAGTAGGCCATGACATGTGTAGGCTAAGACACTGTAGGCCATGACTCATATGTGCTCATGAGACATTGTACTTCCTTCTTGAATCTCTTTATTCTCGTGGCTTCTGTGACATCCTTTTTCTTGTATCTTGTACTTCTTCTCTTATCTGCCTCTTCCTTTTCATTTTCCTTTACTGGTGCCATTTCCACTGCCTCTAATAGTTGGTCCTTTCTAGGGGTCTGGTCCTTTTCCCCTAAAGTATATACTTTCCTGAGGCTAGGGCTTCTTGAAGTGTGACTATTGACCTAGATTGTAATCAATTAGGTAATATTAAAACTGCAAGTTCTTGATCTTGGATCCAGACCTACTGAATTAGAATCTCTGTAAGTGGGGACCAGGAAACAGAATTTTAAAACAAGTTCTCCAGGTTTACTTTTGTATACCAAAACTCAAATTTGTAAACTACTGCCCTAGCAATCTCCCTCATTCTCACCATTTTAAAGATCACCGATATGTTTATAACTGAAAATTGTATTTTCAGCTCTGTCCTCTCTCCTGAACTCCAGATTCTTACAGGAATTGTCTATAGGTACCTTCACCTAAATCTCACAGGCATAAACATGCACAAGAGAAGTTCTTCCCAAATCTACTATTCTGTTTCAATTATTAGTACCACCTTTTACCCTGCAGCCCCAGTCAGAAACCTGGGATCATTCTCAACTCTTCTGTTTCCTTTATTCTTGTATCTAAATACTGCTGTTTCCACCTTCGAAATATCTTTGCATGGCGCATCCTATCTTTTCCCAGCCACCGGCCTTGTTCTGCGTCTCCAGGACTGTCACAGCAGACTTCTAACAGCAAGATGCCCATACCTTTTCAAATCCACACTCCATAGAGCTTTCTTTCTAAGTGAAAAAGTTATTATCTCTCACTTGGATTTCAGCCACACTGCACAACTCCAGAATGTACCAGTATTTAGAATACACAGTCGCCTAACTGCTATCTCCACTGTTCTCACCACAGCCAGAAGGATCTGATCATACTACTCTCCTTCAGCAGCTTCCCCGTGTCTGTAGAATAAAGTCCCAGATGAGGCCTGCCTGCTGTCCCACAGCCAACCTCTAACCCACCTTCTGGCCTTCCCACCCTCACCCTCCCACTTTGTGGTCTAGCTTCTTTCTTTTCCAGAGGTGCTCTATTTGGAGCAAATTTCTCTTTTTCTTCAAAACTCAGTAATGGTATCTATCTCTCCTCCGTGGAGATATGCTCAAGTCCTCAAGGAAGAGCTGACCATCCCCTACTTCAGGCCGGTTATGATCTCATGCCAGTTTAGGGTTATTACTCCACTTTCCACTTGTCTTTGAGTGACTTCTGCTGACTCTTTTGGTCTGTAGACCTGGCACAGAATAGGCTGCTTGTAGATGTTCCTAAAACTGAAATGGGCCCAAATGAGTTAAGGGAGACACTACAGCTGAAGCCTGAGTACCTAGGAGTACAAAGGCCTCAATCAGAAGGAGTAGAAAAATCAGAAGAAATGGTTTATAGAAGAGAGGGAGAGATAATGGTTTCTGCCACAAACATGCTGATCTGAGGACTGTGACAGAATATCCAGGTGGAGAGGTCCAAGTGGGAACCTGGAAATACTGGTGCAAGATTCAGGAAAAAATCAAGCAGGAAGAGAGTAAGAGATATGTTGATGAGAGTGAGAGATATGTTGAGAGTCTGAAGCCGAAACAGTTGATGAAATAAACAAGAGAGAATAATAACCCAAGAGTAGAAGGCAAAGAACAACACCCTGGGAAATCATGAGGCAAGGGGAAGAAAAGACAGGATGACAAGAGAAAAGAGTTGCTAAGGAAAAAGATAAGCACCAGATGAATGCAATGTGAGGAAAACTAAGGGAGAACAGTTCCATGAAGGAATAGGATTAAATTATCTAAGAATGTCTAGGGGTACCTGGGTTAAAAATAGTATACTAAAGAAAGTTTGTTTCCCCTGAGCTGTAATGTTAAAAGTTCAAACATTAAACTCTCTTGGGGCTCTCCACACACACATCCAGCATCAGGAACCACAGGGCACTCGTCAGGGAAATCACGCGCTCTCTGACTCACAGAGAGAGCCATTCAGAACAGTAGAGAGAAAACAAAGTCAGGATAAATAAAATCTCATCTGGGGTATACCTGAAATTGGACCCAACTGCACCATTTTCCCTAGCCATGGGAGAGGTTCTGGGCCAGGCTCAAAGAGAGACATCATGAGGTTTGATTTCTTCTTGCTGTCAGCTTGAGAGTAGAGCATTCCATGCCATTCAGGACTAGATGGAGAGAAGATGGATGATCAGAACAACTCTAAGCCTGGGACTGTCAAGTTAAATAACTCTACCCTGTGTTTTTCTCTCTAGAGACACGGCTTTCAGCTTTGAAATTAGGTGCATTATTTTTATTAAAGCCAAATCCTAAACCTACAAATGCCTATTGCCCCTTAGTATTAGCATTCCTTGGAGATATGTATTATTATTTAGTTATGTAGACATGGAAATCAAAAACAGTCTTATAAGAGAAAAAGAGAATCACATGGGCAGCAGATAGCTGCAGGCGTGGTGAGGAGTAAGAGCTGTGACCTATAGGTCTCTTCAGCCACCTCCGAATCATTCATAGAAATACCACAGAGAAGCCCTTCTAACACAGTGCACAAAGCCATCACCCAGCTCTGTTCACACTTCTCAAAGGGCCTCGGTGATTCTTGTATTCAGAGTCAGTACAAGTAACCTGAGTACCAAGAATCTAGCACACCGATATCTAATAAGAATTGCATTTGTCTTTTTAGATCAGCTAATTTCAATTCAAGCAGAAATGGAGCCATGCTTCCTCTAGGTTTTCTTAACAACTCTTGATCTTCTCTACCAATCAATCCCAGTTGATGGCCAGAGGATGACCAGTCACCTCTTCTTCTCTAACAAACAGGTATTCTCGAAAAGGAAGCAGGCGGTTCTGCAGATTTTGAGACTATATCCAAAGTCAAAGCTGGAAGGGCATTCCTTACAGAGAAGGAACGCAGCACTGTGGTGATGAGCATGGGCGACAGAGTCACAGCGTGTGGATAAAAACCCTGACTCTCTCGTTCAGTGTCTGCGCGACTTTGAGCAAGTACCAGGACTTTGCTCTCCAAGTCTCAGTCTCCTCGTCTAAGGCAACAGGGGGTAGTACTGATACCTCTTGGACAGTGTTATGAGGGATTAAATGAGTTAACGCATGTAAAGTGCCTAGAGGAGTATCTGGCACATGGTACAATGAACAATATTATCAGCATCTTTTGTCATTTTATAGCTGAGAAATCTGTGCATACTGCCAAAGATCCTAAAACAAGTTGGTAGCATTGCTTTAACTGACTCCAGGTTTCCTAGATAGGACAGAAAAGAGGAAAACTGAGAAGAGACATAAAGGGAATATAAGGATCTACTTTACAGTACTGTACAGCACAGGGAACTCTGCTTAATGTTATTTGTCAGCCTGGATGGGAGCGGAGTTTGGGGGAAAATGGATACATGTATATGTATGGCTGAGTTCCTCTGTTGTTCACCTGAAACTATCACAACATTGTTAATCAGCTTACTCCAATACAAAATAAAAAGTAAAAAAATATCAATGTGAAAAATATTTTATTAGGCAGGTGACATATGTATACACCTATGAGTGATTCATGTTGATGAATTATCCTCTAATTAAAAATAAATAAATTCAAAAAAAGAAATAAAAAATGCTCATCATCATCTAAAAAATATAAAGGCAATATAATTAAAAGACTCACTCTGTACTTATTCTAGTGGATGGTTTAAAGAGAAGCGTAGATGGTGACAGTAGGTGGGAAGGATAACGCAGGAAGAGAAAAAGACTGATGAGCTCCTTTCTATTCTTTCAGAAAAATCTGGGAAATACTTAACTTTGTAAATTGATTCTCCCTTTCACTCAACAAATGGTAAAAAAGTTTCTTACCCTAACTGAACTATCGCCACCATTCCTTCCACTTTTAAGCTGCCATGAAGCAGGACACAAAAGTTGGGTATTTTGCCTGCAATCTGATTGGCTGAATTTTCATCTTCATTGTCATCAGTTATACCAGTACCCACCTCATCACCTTCTGTGAAAAGAGAGAAAACCAGTCAGACTGATATTAGCTAGAAAAACCCCAAGCTCCAATTGTACTCTTGGCTGCTTCTAACCTTGGAAGGAGAGTACACAGAATTATAAAGGAATATTATAAAAAGAAAGAAAAACTCATATTCTGGTTTTCTATGTCCACATAAAAATCAGTTTTCACATATTATATGAATTCCATTTATAGGAAACATCCAGAATAAGCAAATCTATACAGATAGAAAGGATATCAGTGGTTACCTGAAGCTAAGAGAGATGGAAGGTTAGGGATTGATAGCTAAAAGGTTTCTTCTTGAGGTGGTGAAAATTCTAAAATTCTGATTCAAAAACTGTGGCTATGGTTGCATAACTCTGTAAATACACTAAATATTACTGAATTGTACACTTTAAATGAGTTAAGTATATGGTATGTGAATTGTATTTCAGCAAAACTGTTACACAAAAAATCAGCTTTCCATAGTTTCTGCTAGCACACTAAGCGAGAGGCTCTCTGGGAATTCTAGGCACCACTGGAACAGGAACAGAGGCTCAGAGATGTCAAGAGTATTCTCAACTGACAGCCTTCAGGCAGCAAGCGGACGCGGTGCCCCAAAGAACAGCGACTGCTCCACAGCCTCTTGACTCGCTTCTCCAACTCCACGTCCTCTCATACACTCTGCTGACAGATGAATGCATCTTCCTTCAGGTAACTTCCTTCTGGAACTATCTGTTTACTCAAGCTGATTCAAAGACTTTCTAATTCAACAGGAAGAATCTGCCTGGCTTGATATTCAATAGCCCTTACAACACGGCTCCATTTTGCCTTCCCATACTTTTCTTTCCACAATTCTCCTATATGAACTCTTTATTTTGCCCACTTTCTTTCCTGGCAATTTATATGGGTGTGTAGAATTCCCCCAGGACCTTAGAAATATGGGAAATCTGGTTGTTATCAATATCAAGAACAATAAGGTAAAGTATAAACACAATGATCACAACCAGTTATCTGTGAGAACATATCAAAGTTTTGGTCTATGTGATGGATGATTATGGAATACCCAAAACTCCAACTGAAATAACTGTGAGTAAATGGAATGCGATCACAACTCAGTAGGGGGAAACCTGATTGACCGTATACATTTCTTGGAGAAAGCTGGTAAACATAAAGGAGATGGTCAGCCTAAAACAGAGAAAAGAGAAGTTTAAAGTGCTAGAGACTAACATTCTCCAGAAAGATGCTGAATTCAGGAGCTGTAACTACAGTTGCTGGAGAAGTATATTCTGAAGTAATGTGGCCTCACAAGGGCCTGGATTCATTCATTCATTCAACAGTATTTACTGAGTATGTGCTACATGCTAAGCGCCAGTAGAGAACAGGTGCAGCTTCTCCTGTTATAAAGCTACATTCCACATTCATCAGGCAACCTTCTAAGAGCTACTTTGGTTTCCTCAGCATGATCCCACAGGGAAAGACAGAGCCCAAGATGAGGAACTAAGCAAGCATTCTTATCTCTAAAGAGGACTTCCACTGTAAATTAACAAAGCAGCACATAGTAAATATGTGTCAAATTCTTTCCACAGCTATAAAGCAGAATTAGTTTTTAATATATTAGGTAACATTCCGTTAAAAAAAAATCCAATCCAATAAATACTCCTTTCCCCAAAACTCTTCAAAATAGGCTATTCTACTATCCAACATTTAAGAATAACTTTAGATAATAAGATACTTCATAAGCATCACTGGAATAAGAAGAGAACTCACCTTTGTTAAGTGCTATAGGTAGGACCAGATGTCTGGACAGAACTGGGGGACTTGAAATATCTGCTATATCAATAAATCCCACTATTTCCAAATCTGGAAAGAAGGAATCAACATAGAATTAATTCGTTAAAAACAATAAATGTTGGAGATGATGTAGAAAGAAGGAAACCCTCCTACACTGTTGGTGGGAATGTAAATTGGTACAGCCACTATGGAGAACAGTATGGAAGTTCCTTAAAAACTAAAAACAGAGCTACCACATGACCCAGCAACCCCAATCCTGGGCATATATCCAGAGAAAACCTCAATTTGAAAGGCTGCATGCACCCTGATGTTCATGGCAGCACTACTTAGCCAGGACATGGAAATGTCCACTGGCAGAGGAATGGATAAAGAAGATGTGGTACATAAAGGCAATGGAATATTACTCAGCCATAAAAAGGAATGGAACAATGCCATCTGCAGCAATATGGATGGACCTAGAGAGCGTTACACAGAGTGAAGTCAGTCAGAAAGAGAAAGACAAGTATCATATAATGTTGCTCATATATGGAATCTAGAAAAATGTCATAGATGGACTTACTTGCAAGCAGAAAGAGTCACAGATGTACAAAACAAACTTATGGTTACCAAAGGGGGAATTGGGGGTGGGACGAACTGGAAGACTGGGATTGGTATCTACATACACTGAGACTGTACACAAAATAGGTAACTAATGAGAAGCTCCTGTACAGCACAGGGAACTCTACTCAATGCTTGTGGCGACCTAAATGGAAAGGAAATCTAAAACAGAGGAGTGTGTGTATATATATAAATATGATTCACTTTGCTGTACAGCAGAAACTAACACAACATTGTAAAGTAATTATACTCCAAAAAAATTAAAAGATGAATTAATTCATCTTATGGGAAAGTACATTATTTTCTATGTACTAGATTTCATAACACTATGTCTTTAGTTGGGGAATTCAAATATGATGACTAGGAAGGTTATTAGAAGTTTTTCTGAATGACTCTAGCACTTTGCATTTCAAGTAACTAAGAAAATAAGGATATCTGTCTATTTAATGGACTTAAGTTTTATGACAAATCAGCTAAACTTTTTATGAGGCTAGGTACCCAGCCAAGGCAAAAGCTTAACGGTTGTCTCTCTGTATAGTAAAGGGATGTTCTGGTCACCAGGGGGCGTCATACACAAATATTTCCACGACAACTGAAAGCAGCCTGTATTTGGAGAGTAAGGCTACTGCATTAAAAATGTTTTCCCTGAGAGAAAGAAACACATTTTCTACAAAACCAGGATTGCAGTCTACATATGACAATGATTTCTTTGCTTTACAGAAACTGTATTAAAGACCAAAAGTATTTTTTGAAAATTTAAAATCATTAAAAAAACAAACAAACTTGAAACCCAAAGTAAACTCGTAACAGTTTCTTTCTGATTATATAGATATTAGGAAAAAATCTTAGAAAACACTAAAAACTGTAAAGAAGAAAAACAAAGTTACTCATTATTTTTCATTGGAAGAAGCCTTCATATTTTACTTATTCTCAAAACAATTTTTTTAAAAAGTCAGGATCATGGTATACCATACTTCTTATATTGAATAATCAGGAAATCTGATTCTCTGGACTTTTGGTGTCATTACCTTCTTTAGCTGATTAACAAATGAATTAGCATAAGCAGTTATATATATATTTTTCATTTGAGTAGAAAAAGGCCTATGTTTTAAAGTGGTTTAAATATAAACTTTAACAAAAATCCTGGACTAAAAGTTTATATAACTTAGTCCATTAAATAAAAGACAATTTTCCTTATTTTCTTAGTGACTTAAAATGCAAAGTATAAGAGCCATTCAGAGAAATTTCCAATAATCTTCTCAGTCATCATATTTGATTTCTCCACCTAAACACTGTGCTTGTGAAATCTGATACATAGAAAGTAAAGTGCTTTTTGGAAGAAAAGATCTATTCAAAGTTACTCATCCAAAAAAAGATGGGAGTCTAACTGGTTTGAAGGCAACAAAACATTTGGCACATTGCTGCCTAGTTGCAATGAAAGAGACAGATACCCTACTTCCAGACAGCCGGGAACAGAAAATAAAGGCCCAGAAAATAAAAGAGCTTGTGCACAGCCTTTCCCTTAAAAACTCCTTAAAAATCTATACATTTAAGAATGAAATGACTCTCCAGTTGTATTTAATTTTAATCATTTGGTGACTGAACAGCGACCTGGTGAATGTCTACTGAGCATGAGACACCATGCCAGGCGCGGAGGGAGAGACGGTGACTAAAATAGTTCACGGTTCAACATGTGCCCACCACTCAAGGCATCCATCTGCCAGTATCAGACAATTCTCTTCTCTACTACCCTAGTTACCTTAGATTCTTGGCTTTGCCAATCTAACCTAAGTATGGCACCGGCAACATGAGCCAGGTACAAGTCACATACTTTGCTTTCTTTTAGTCATAATACAAGCAGCAGGATTAGAGGGGTATGGTATATCAGAGCTGAGAACCGAGAGATTCCACTCACCCAGCCAATAAGAACTAGAGGAGGTGACTTGTCCAGGGTCACAGAGGAAGATTCACACAGACAAGTCTAGATGCTAGTTCTTCATACATGACCTTAATAATGATGCTAGTCAGTCTCTGGTGGCTCAGAGGTTAAAGCGTCTGCCTCCAATGCGGGAGACCCGGGTTTGATCCCTGGGTCGGGAAGATCCCCTGGAGAAGGAAATGGCACCCCACTCTAGTACTCTTGCCTGGAGAATCCCATGGACGGAGGAGCCTGGTGGGCTACAGTCCACGGGGCTGCAAAGAGTGAGACACGACCGAGAGACTTCACTTTCAAGCTTCTACAAAGCTTTCCATGTCTCTCTCCATGCCTTTCAAGTCAGTCTTACCATCTCTGTTAAAGAGCTACCTCGAGGATTTCAATGCTAGTGAATTTGGCTCTAGTTTCCAACCTCTAGTAATTTGTGGTTATCATCATCTAGGATTGGAGATTAACTCATGACCTCACCATGGAAGACCACTCATTTGCCAACCTTTAGGCAATGCACCCTCCCATCCAAAGTATACTGAGTACATATTTCTCTTCAGCCCTCCTGGAGAGGAGAGGAAAATCAGAAGTTAGAAGAAAGTAAGGATAACAGAAGTACTAAGGGGGAAGTTTTTTTAAAAAAAAAAACAACAACAAAAATTTACCTGTATTAATAACTTTAGGGATAGGATCAATTTCCTCATCTATTACAAAAGGTTCTGGCCTGGGGAAGACTTGCACGTCGGCGGTTAGGTGGCCGCACTTGAGAGCAGCATGGAAAGGTGTATATGCCAGATCTATCAGCTTTCTAGAATATGATGATTATTTGTTATAGGAAGAGTAGCATGACACATTTACTTTTTTCCAAGTAATTTTTTTTAAGATGTCAAGTTTGTTTACCCTTCAAGTTTACTCCAAAGCTATGATCAGACCATTCGTGAAAGAGAACAAAACCTGATATTTTCGGGGAGGAAATTTCAATTCTGAAAAGCCCAAAAGCAAGTTCATCTTTGAAATTGCTGTCAGCATACCTATAGGCACTATAGATTTAGATATGCTTAATTTAAAAGGCAGTAAACCTTTAAAAGTCACTATTACCAGTCATAATATCTGAAAAAATGTGCAACCTGGGGAAAATGAAATGACATAACTAGAAAGAGTAAACTAGATGTTGTTTGCTAGCAAATTATAATAATAGATGGTAAGAAGGAAAAAAAGTTCAATGTGTATACTCACCCAAACATAGACTGTACATTTTTCAAGCACAGGGGACCATCAATAGTAAAAATCTGCCCTTCACCATTGTTTAAATCTATAAGACGTTCAAGGCAATCCAAGGAATCAGAGCTCTGAAGCTGGAAAGCAAAACAACCCTTTTAAAGTGGCATAAAATGAGACATGATTATCGACACACCAAGGTCACATAAGGGAGATTTTTTTTTTTTAAATCAATGTGAGAAGGAAAACGATTTTGACTCAAAGTTACCAAAGAGGAATGTTATAGAAAATTATACCAGTAGAGCTATTTCATTTCAAGTAGCTTTGCAATGATTCAGAGGTGACTGTAGCTGGTATTCACAGACCATCTTCCATTCCAAATATTTCTAACATCTTTTGGTAAAAACCACCGTTATCCACAGTTTATAGATAGAAAAACTGAGATGAAGAAAAATTAAATGACTTTCCAAACTAAATGGGAAAATCAGGAAGTGGAGTTTAATAAAACATTCACCAGAGTAATGTTGCTGCTGCTAAGTCACTTCAGTCGTGTCCGACTCTAAAAGCATACTTCTGTCAACATTCCTAGTGTAATGGATGTTAAGAATTCCTAACTGAGGGAAACACTGAACACCAAAAAGAACATTTTGACTCTTCAGCATGTGAAGGATCTTTGTGGGAAGTAGGAGGGATAACAACTCCTGCTGTATCTCTTGAGATAGATCAACACTGTGCTTTCAGGGAGCATTTGAGACAGAAAATCTTTTCAAATACAATTAGTAATCAGTCTCAGCTGAAACAATGCAGGTCAATGTGATAGTACAGGCATACCTCATTTATTGAGCTTCGCAGATATCGCCTTTTTTTTTAAACAAATGGAAGGTTTGAGGCAAACTGGTGTCAAGCAATTTTATTGGCCCCGTCTTTCCAACAGCATTTACTCACTTTGTCTATATGTCACATTCTGGAAATTCTCCCAATATTTCAAACCCTCCACAAGCAAAAAGATTACAACTCGCTGAAGGCTCAGATGATGGTTAGTATTCTTTGGCAATAGGATATTTTAAAAATAAGGTATGTAGATTTTTTTTTAGACTTAATGCTATTGTACACTTAACAGACTAAAGTATAAACAAAATTTTTATGCACTGGGAAAGCAAGAAATTAATGCAAATCGCTTTATTGTGATTCTTGCTTCACTGCAATTCCCACTTTATTGTGGTGGTCTGGAATATCCTGCAATATCTCTGAGGCATGCCTGTATACATAATGCAATATTAGTGGAATATACTAAAAATTAAACTGAGTCCCCAAACACATCTAGTCAAACTAAAAAGAACTTAGTACAAAGCATTACCTCCTCCAGATTTGCCATGCACATGATGTACAACTTGGATGGAAAAGGAAAAGGTAGCGGAAACCTGTTGCTCTCGCTGCGTTGGTTGTGAGTAGCTAAGGAGTGCCGCAGGGACCCTCTACCGATGCCAAGACAGCCATCTGTCACCAGAACAACCTGTTTGCAAAGAGTGAGAGGAGCTTTGTCCATGAAATAATGTATTTATTTACGGCAGTCTTGTTTGGCAATGTTTTCATTTCTCTCGAATTGCATTTGCACTGAAAAATGTACCTCTGCAGGGATACAAGCAAAGATGTGAATAAATCTCAATAACGTTTTGTCAAGTGAAAGATGACAGACACATTGTATGATTCTATACATATATATATGTGAAGTTCTAGAACAGGCAAAACAAAACTAAGTTAAATCAAATAGGGAATGTAGGGAGACACTGGGTAGGAAGGGGCATGAGGAAACTGTAGGGTGATGGAAATGTTCTACATCTTAACTGGAAGAGCAGGTACATAGGTGTATACATTTGTTAAAACTCAATGAACTGTACACTTAAGATCTATGCATTTTACTATATTTTACCTAATTAAACCTTTAAAGAAAAGCACCTACCTGTGAACACTTAAAAAAAGGACAAAACCAATCATAACCAATTCTTACTTAACTGTATTAAAACTAGAATCCTACTTCTCAGATGAGGAGCTACCTAAGGCGCTGCTGTCAAAAATGGCATAAGGATTTATGTGTGTCCCTAGGAGGTATCAGCACAGAAGTCTGAAGACTGATTCATGACACTTTATTTTCAAAGACGACAAACTTTATCTACCCCTGGTCAACTAAAATGACCACTGCTTCAAGCATGTATTTATAAACATGTATTTATTTACCATATACAGACAAGATTTTTAAAATGCATTATTTAAAAACAAATTATTTATTTATTGGCTGCGCTGGGTCTTTGTTCCTGCGCGGGCTTTCTCTACTTGCGGTGAGCGGGGGCTTCTCCTGTTGCAAAGTACAGGTTCTAGGCTGACTGCTTCAGTAGTTGTGGCACATGGGCCTGGTTGCTCAATGGCATGTGGGATCTTCCCGGACCAGGAATTGAACCTGTGTCCCCTGCACTGGCAGGTGAATTCTTATCCACTGCACTACCAGTCGTGTTAGACTCTTTGTGACCCCATGGACTGTAACTTGCCAGGTTCCTCTGTCCATGCAATTTTCCAGGCAAGAACACTGGAGTGGGTTGCCATTCCCTCTTCCAGGGGATCCTTCAGACTTAGGGATTGAACCCACATCTCTTATGTCTCCTACATTGGCAGGTGGATTCTTTACCAACTGCACCACCTGGGAAATCCTGAAATGCATTCTTAATCAACCTATAATTTTTAAAAGACTTCAAAACATACTGACAATGGAGGTTAGTTACAGATCATTTTCATTTTTCTAGATTGGTTCTAAGTGATCCTGTGCAGGGTGGACTTTGCAAGCAATCCAGATGAGGATTGTTTTTGCTCTCGAACCAAGTCTAGTAACTTGACAATAACAGGCCAGTAAGGCAGTATTAGGTGGTTGTACCATGTGAAGTGCCAAGATTCACATGTGCATGCATGCGTATTCACTTATGTCTGACTTTTTACAACACCAAGGACTATAGCCTGCCAAGCTCCCCTGTCCACGGATTCTTCAGGCAAGAATACTGAAGTATTCCTCCTCCAGGGGATCTTCCTCCAGGGGATCTTCCTCCTCCAGGGGATCTTCCCCACCCAGGGATCGAACCCAGGTCTTCTGCATTGGCAGGAGGATTTTTTACCACTGAGCCACCTGGCAAGCCCGTCAAGACTGGCACTTACTTCTAAAGCCCAAGAATGCTTAATAGAGGTCCCCTGGAGAGATGTCATCTCTTGGGAAGGCAGGCAAGCCATATCCCTCTTCCAGGTACCAACAGCTGCTACCTAATGATTTACTTCTGCCACTAGCTTTTTCAGATGCTGTGTGATGAAATATTTTTGTAATGTCCAAATGAAACAGACTTTACTCAGCTAATGAAAACATAGTCCAGCTTTCTAAAAATTTGGCTAAAAATATTTCATATTAAAGCAAATCCATTTGATAGTAACTGATTATAAAAACAATCACTAATAACTTCCACTGTGTTTTGGACCTGGTTCACCCCAAAACTCACCAAGCAAGTCTAAGTGGATCCAGGCCCAGCTCCTTGCCCTCAGGGTACAGTATATCTCAAATTCAGATTCCTCCTTTTTGCAAAGGAAGAAGAAAACATTAAAAGGCAGAAGTTTGCATGGTGCACAAGGTCTGGCTCTTACATACTTTCTGAGTTTCTTCAAACACTGAAGAAGTAGCAGATGAAACTGTGTTATCTGCTAGCTTTCAGTTCAGAGGGTATTAACAACAAAACTTTACTTTTCATTATAGTCAGGAAGTTTGATAGTCTGTAATGTACCAAATAATGTTTATGAAGTAAGGTGCCAAAGATTTTTATTTCTGAAAAGAAATAAAATGTATTTATTGGCTTTTTTTAAGCAAGTGTCCACTAAAGTGATCTGATTTTTAACCTTATTGTAGTAGCTCAGGGTCTTCACCAACTCATGACTTCATACTCTACAAACAGGATGGTTTTACAGTAAGAAAAGAGAAAAAACTTAAAAAAAAAAAAAAAAGCTGGGTTTACTGAGATACAATTTACATGAAATAAAATTCACCCTTATTTGTATATAGTTCTATGAGTTCCAACAAGTGCATTCAGCAATGTAACCACTTTAACAATCAAGATACAGACCAGTTCCATCGCTTCTCATATTCCTTCATACTTTACTTAGGTCAAACCCTAATCTTTTCAATTGTAGATTGGGGTAGACTGTAGATTGTAGGCAGCTACAATCTTTCCACTGGCTATTTCTATAAGCAAAGTTTACTGGAACAGAGCCACACTCACTTATTTACTCATTATCGATGGCTGTTTCTGTGCTACAACAGAGCTGAGGAGCTGCAAAGGCTAAATACAGTAACTTTCCTGACTCCTGTTGTAGTCTACTATGATTTTCCTTGTAGCAACTTTACTGTTTTCTCCTTTAAAATAAACCACTTCTCAAAGTACCTCTTTATGGCAAATGTTCAATTGCTACAACTCTGCTCTGATTTGATGCTAATGTAGACCCATTGTGGACTCAAAGGAAAGGGCAACCAATTTTATGACATTGATACACCTCACTTTTTAGATGAATCAATAGTTGAGAAGGTTAAAAGTGTGCTGAATAAATGCTACACTGGAATAATGCAGACAGACTATATCGTACAGATGTTTACAATTCTATCACTCAGAATTATAATCACCCCTTCCAAAGAGTATTCTAAAATTCCACTAGGAGCCCTCTGTATTTTATACAAATAATACCAGCTTTCAATAAGTCAATTTACTAGGAGGATGCTTTCCTTAAGGTATAATTGCACTGCTTTCTGAGTATACTGGTGTTGATTTGGTGTCTTCTTTTAAAAAGATAGCAATACCATATAAGATTGCTTGTGGAAATTACAATGCATGCTGTGTCAAAGCCCGAAGAAAACTGAAGCACCTCAGTGGTTAATGCTTCTAACTTAGGGCAAAGAAAAAGAATCTTTTACCTGACAGGGAATTGCACCACCCCATTCTTGCTGAACGATATTGCAAACACCAACTAATGCAGACTCCAAGCAGGTTTTATCATAATCATCCATATTACTTAGTGCTTCCTGATTGAACGAAAGATAAAATTGTTCATTATTCTTTACTGTTTTCATTTGTTACTATAAAAAAACATAAACTGTTCAAAGCATGAATGTCACACAGGGGCCAATGCATTTCCGAGAGCCCAAAGTACACTTTCTTAAAGAGAACTGGTAAAACAAAGACTTCCTCAACTGTAAAGGATGATAAAAAAGAGCTTCCCTTTATTTTGTCCTCTTATCAGGTGAGACTGAACAGCCCATTAAGTTCATATCTTTTCAAGTGAGTTTGACAGAATAGTTAAAATGAAAAATGTTTAAGCATATCAACAAAAATAATGCAAAATTTACTGAATACTATCACCATCTTAGGCATTTTACATGCATTTAATCATGATAACATCCTATAAGGTGTAGATGATCAACCTATTTTTAAAGTAAGGACACTAAGGTACAAAATGATTAGGTAACTTTCCCAGGTCTTATGCCCAAGTGGCAGAATCTGGATCTGAACCCAGTCACACTCTAGGACTCCTGATCTTAATCACCACTCTGCACTATCTACACAGAAACTCTTCACATTTCAAACCACTAAACATCCAAGGTCCTTAGTTTACTTACTTATAAGAAATCCAGTGCAATTAAAAAACAAACAGAGTCACTTTTTTAAAAAGTGAGATAATAAGTGATTTAACAAAATTTTATTACTTATATTTAAAAAGCAAACTACACTGATCCTGAAATTTCTAAACTGCCTGCTGCTAAGTCACTTCAGTCGTGTCCGACTCTGTGCGACCCCATAGTCGGCAGCCCACCAGGCTCTGCCATCCCTGGGATTCTCCAGGCAAGAACACCGGAGTGGGTTGCCATTTCCTTCTCCAATGCATGAAAGTGAAAAGTGAAAGTGAAGTCGCTCAGTCGTGTCCGACTCTTCACGACCCCATGAACTGCCTAGCAATTATTAAATTGTTCATTTTAATTCCACAAATACTGACTGTTGCTCTCTATCTGCAAGGAACTGTAAGAGGCATTGGTGGAAATATTAATAATTTAGAGATGTTGCCAGAAAGTAAATTCTTTGGCATATCACAGATAAACCTTTGGAAGATAACACTGATCAAAGTTTTAAAATGAGGATTTTGTGGCATCTGTAAATCAAAGGCTATTTGTTGGGAGGAAATATACTCCTGAATCACTCTAGAATGAAGACTTTTGTAAGGAAGGGCTATTTTTCATCTCAAGCTTTTAGAAAAGTAGAAAATAGTAGTGTTGAACCTAAAGATTCTGAACCTTAGGGAACAGGGCACTACATCCTGAGATGCTCCCCTCCCACAGAGAATTTCAGAAACCAAGAGATGTGACTACGGCAACAACTCACAGCTCTAACAAAGGCTGAGGGCCTACTGGTTATAATCCTTGTTTTATAGTTATATTCAGAATAGTACACTCAGAGACTTATCATTAAGCAATTCCAGTTTTAAGTATTCAGTGCAGTATGATAACACTGTTTTCCTTCCTATAAATTTGGGCCCTGTACATACAATAACTCATTCCTTTTAGTACCTGTAGGGTATTATAATCTCTTGTGAAGGGAACCATCAACTCCCAGAGGGATGAAAATACCACCAGAGCTGTAAACTCAAGCTTGTAATTTGTGGCCATGTGCTCAAACAGCATTGTCAAACCATGGGCTGCCAGGTGTTTGCGCTGATATTCCTCAGACCCCTCGACAGACACAGGTCGGGTCATGGAAAGAGATACGTCCATTACCACCACTGTAGGCATGATGAAAGCGATCCCGGTATTCCCAATCCGAATGCAAACAGAAAGCTATAGGTAGAGAAATGCTGCAGAAAACAAACACGATTAGGTCGTTCATGTCATGGAAAAAAATGTGTTTTTTTCATTGTGTGTGTGTGTGTGTGTGTTAGTCGCTCAGTCATGTCTGACTATTTGCAACTTTGTGGACCTGTTGGGCTCCTCTGTCCATGGAATTCTCCAGGCAATAATGTTGGAGTGGGTTGCCATTCCCTTCTCCAGGGGATCTTCCCAATACAGGGATCGAACCTGGGTCTCCTGTGTTGCAGGCAGATTCTTTACTTTTCATCATAATTTTAACCAAATTTGCTAGAAGTAAGTGAAGGCAAACCCCATTAAGTTGGGTGAGGGCAAGTCTGCAGGGATGTCAGTGTGAGGGAAGCAAGCAGCTGCACTGCTCCAGGTCCTCTCTCTGAGGCCCACTCCCAGAATCACCCACTGCTGTTGCTGCTAAGTCACTTCAGTCGTGTCCGACTCTGTGCGACCCCATAGACGGCAGCCCACCAGGCTCCCCCGTCCCTGGGATTCTCCAGGCAAGAACACTGGAGTGGGTTGCCATTTCCTTCTCCAATGTGTGAAAGTGAAAAGTGAAAGTGAAGTCGCTCAGTCATGTCTGACTTGTAGCGACCCCATGGACTGCAGCCTACCAGGCCCCTCCATCCATGGGATTTTCTAGGCAAGAGTACTGGAGTGGCTTGCCATTGCCTTCTCTTAGAATCACCCATTAAATGGCCATAAATCAAGGACCATCTTAAGTTATCTCTAGTAAAAATAAAATAAAACAAAATATTAAATTCAAGTAGCCCCTGAGTTGAAGATTTTCAAATGTCATACAACCTAAAATAACAAACATTCCTACATGACCTCTCCAACACTTAATTTACTAAAGAACATTTCTAGAACATTTCTAGTTGTCTTGTGGTGTTTTTAGACAATCAATCATTTTGCGGGGCACCATCACTATCCTACTCAATACAGCAGTATTTGGGCAAGTGTTTGCTGAATTATCTCGTTGCTTGATGTCCTCATTAAAAAAACTGAATGCAAAATATACAACGAAAGGGCTAGTAAAGTTATAGTCCAAACTAGACAAAGCTGGAAATCATTAAGCATGGCAAAAACAACCACTTGCCTCAGCAGTACTCATTATAGACACACCAGCAACTGTGCTTTAAATATGAAGGAAAATAACAAAATTAAAGAATATGTATGACAGGGGCTTCCCTGGTGGTTTGAGTGTTAAAGAATCCTCCTGCCAATGCAGGGGGACATGGGTTTGATCCCTGGTCTGGGAAGATTCCACATGCCCAGGGGAGACTAAGCCCATGTGCTGAAAGTACTGAGCTGTAACTGCTGAGCCCATCGCACCTAGAGAAAGCCCGTGTACTGCAATGAAGACCCAGGACAGCCAAAAATAAATAAATAAATAAAATAATAATAACAAAGGATATGTATGACAGCTGGCATTATCTCATGAAACTGTATGAAAGTCAAAATGGAAAAGAAACAGAAAAGAAAAAGCTCTTTAAAATTATGAATTGAGAATCAGTCTGAAGAAAACATTTCTGTACTCAGAAATAAAAAAGTTTACAGATATAGAGACCTGCTCTTGCTGCTGCTACTCTATTATTAAGAAAACTACAGTCTAGTCACACAGTGAAATATCATAGTTATAAATGACACACGTCAATATCAGAAATATTTAAATAAAGTATCAGCAACTGAGAAAAGCAGGTCATAGGGCTATATGTATACACTGATTACAACTTCATAAAAATCCTACCACATATATTCAATTAGAGAAGTCTCAATATGGACATAAATAAATTAGAAATTCAATGTTCACTAATTTCTTTTTTGGAACTTACTTCAAAACACTGCGAGTTTTAGTACAGTGTCCAACTGCAAATATGTGATATTCTCAAATTCTATTTGTAAAAAGGCTGTTGGGAATTCAGGACATTAGTGCTCATAGAAACAATGTTATAAATGGGGATCAGGGGCTCAGGTTAAGTAGGAAAAGCCTTTTTACCACATAATGGCCTAGATACATTTCAAATACAGTAACACCTCATGCAGTCAATATCAATAAAGACTAAAAGAGATTACTCCTTCAGACTCAGAATTCCAAAATGTTTAACCATTTTGAAAGAAAAAATTAAAATGTGCATCCATAGTCTGTGCCTCATTAAATACAGTGTGTTAAACATAATTCATTCTGATTTAGCATCACAACTATAAACATTAATACTGCCCAGCACACTGCTGCCCTGATGTTTTAATTTATACTACCATTCTTCCAAGTGTGTGCTGCAAAACACTGTCCTGGACGGATGCTCCAAGAAAAATGAGTTCAGGTCTTATTAAAGATACTGAGGGCTTCCCTGGTGGCTCAGTGGTAAAGAATCCACCTGCCAAAGTGGGAGACATGGGTGCACGCTCTGGTCTGGGCAGATTCCACACAACACGGAGCAACTAAGCCCGTGTGCTACAACTATTGAGCTTGTGCCCTAAAGCCAGGAGCCACAACTACTGAAGCCCGTGCGCCCCAGAGTCTTGCTCTGCAACAAGAGAAGCCACCGCAAGAAGCCCTGGCACTGCAACAAAGAGGGGCCCCCACTTGCTGCAACTAGAAAAAAGCCCACACAGTAACAAAGACCTAGCACAGCCAAAAATAAATAAAAAAGACACAGAAACTCTACAGCAAAGAATTCAGTTTAAGTTGCTAATTTTATATTTCCCATTTAACCTTTCTCTGATCGTCAGTTAAGGTCCCATGGAACAAGCATTATGTAGAACAAACCCAGAAACACTGCCTTTCACTCAAGCGATCCAGGCTGTTGTGTTTTGGTGCCTCCTCCTCAGAACTAACTTCTGGACCATCAGTTTGCATTCTACTTGCCTCTGTAATCATCCTTCTTTTCAATTTTGGGCTTTGGGCGACTATGAGCTAGAAAGCCAGGTAATCCAGCTTGTTAAAACTGTGTCCAAAGTTAAAAGGCTCAAGAGAGTTTCTTCGAGAGTCAAATGCATGCACTGAGGCTTATCAACTTAGTACTGTTTTATCTACTCATCTTTCCAGACCCTTTTTGGATCTCAGCTGTGTTGTTCAAGAAGTGAGGTTCTGTGCAATCCTGGTTCAACTACACTACATTAGACCATAAGCTCAACAGGAGCAGGGGCAGTATGAGTTCTTGCCCATCAGTGTCTCTGAAGAACCTATCACATCAGAACCTCCCTGGTGGTCCAATGGTTAAGATTTCCGGCTTGCACTGCAGCGGACGTGGGTTTGATCTCTGGTCAGGGAATTAAGATTCCACAGGCCGTGTGGCAAAACAACAACAAGAACAAATTAAAAAAAAAAAGGAACAAAAGACTTTCCCACAATTGGCACATAGTATGTACTTGACAAAACTTGATAATTACTAGTGAATGACCTCTCAGCACCAGCTATAACATTAATTTTTTGCAAAACACATTACAAATTTTAACTCTGCACACCAGAAACACACTTCCTCCTCTCCTCCTTCAAGCAGAGGTATCAGGAACTCCTATGCCTCTGACTACACAGAATTTATCCACCTCCTATGGAATTCCCACTCAAGCATAGAGGCCTTTATGTAAGTTACTGAAAGTTGGGGATGAGTAGTATTGACCTCATCTCTTAGGACAACGAGAATCAGGGGACACAGATTTAGATCATATATAAGAAAGCACTTCCATCCAGCTCATGAAATCTGCTGTAATACTGTAATGGGTGACCACAACTTGCAGTCTTGCCTTCTAGGAAGGCATCTCTGGAGCTGGCTCTTTCTTCTGACTGATGCATGTGTGTCCACCCCCAAACACACCTCCTTAACAATAGCAGAGTCATAGGAAATCAATTCAGAACTCAGGTTGTAAGCACAGAAGTAAAAGATGGAAGTGAATATTCTTGAATGGTTCACTCAAGCAGCCTAGGCCTGACTAAAAGGAAAAAAATCCCTCCCCACACAGTCCAACAATTCTGTGAAAACACGTTATTTCTTTCTCGGGTTGATTCTTACCTTTCACCTCACCCCCACATTTGTCAGAAGTACTGTTTACAAACGATCCTTAAGACAACTGGTAGTCTTTTCTCCAGAACAGTCTACTCTTGAGAAAAACTCCTTGATGTGGCCATCTATAAGCTACATATTTTTAATTCTTACCAGAAAGAGACAATTAGCTTATTCATAAAGAACTGGCTCTTACCGCTCCTTAGGCGTGATTCCACTCGAATTTCTAGGGATCCACTAACCTACTCTTAAGTTTCTGTTTTGGCCTGGCATCCCTTGCCCGGTTGAGTCCCCTCCACCTTTCTCAGTTACAATTTCACCTCTCAAGTGCCAAGCTGGAAATACAGAACTCCTGTATTTGGATCGCGTCTGCTTGGGGTTGTGTTTTTACCTTAAAAATCACTCAAAAAATTTTGAGATCTAGAAGTCTCTCTTATGAGAAGAGGAGGCGAAGGGGGCCTGGGCAGGGGGCCGAAATGGTGTGCTTGTGAGGAGCTCCGGCGCCGCAGAACGAAGAGAGGCGCAGAACTGGCACCCAGACAGCGGAAAAGCCGGGCGTCGGCCCCGCGCTGTTCCCCGCCGCGGACCCCCTCTCCTGCAGCGCTAACAAGCAATCAAAAGTAGCCTAGGGACTCCGGCCTCCTCCACTCACCCCGCGCCCATTACCGACACAGTCCGTCCACAAAATCTTTCCGCCCGCTCGCAGCAGCCGGAACTACAGGGCCGCTCGACGAAACGGAACCCAGCGCCCGGGATGCGCGAGGCGCTTGGGGCGGGGCTTTAAGGGCTTTGTGGGCGGGGCGCTGACTTAGCGAGAAGCTACCCGGCTTCTCTTGATCAGCGTCTCCCGTCACAAAGATTTTTGCCACGACCGCCACCGACCCCTCTCCCCACAGGACCTCGACTTCGCCGGGCCCTGGGCTGTGACCGCCTCTTCTCTCTTTCCCCGTTCTCGGGCTCTTCCTTTTTTGTTTCTGGCCTCCTGTCCACCTGTCTCTCGTTGACGCATGGGCCTCAATTTTCTGGGTAACCCCATGACCTATTCACAGTCTGTCTCCTCACTCACCTGGGCCCGTTGGTGCACCAGCTTGACCCTCACTGGCATTTACCCCTCTTCCCCGTCCCTCTTCAGACCCCTCACTCATATCCTCTGAACCAGGTGACAGACCCCTCTTCCTACTCTTAATTCCTGCCTGAGTAGTGCCCATACTAAGCATGCTGTGTATTTTTCCTAGCTGACGTGAGCCAATTTCCACATCAAGACTTTCCCTCTTCGTCTCCTCAGCCCGGATACTCACTTTGTCCCTCGCACAGAGTCGGACACGACTGAAGCGACTTAGCAGCAGCAGCAGCTTTTGAGGGAAGCAGGGAGAGGGTTCAGTCAGTTCCCTTGCCCTGGCCAAGGTCACTGCTGAGGATTTGCACTTAGGCTTTTCTGTGAGGCATCATGGGTCCTTGCCTACCTCACCTCTGGCCACCCGGTGTCCCCATAGCAGCCTGTGCCTCAGCGAGATCTTTGAGGGGACAAGAAGAGACTTTCTTTCTAACCTCTTGGGAGCCAGGAAATGTCAGCTAGAGATAGGCCTGAATAGCAGGCCCCTGGCTAGTTATGGTACAAAGAACAATTCTGTACCACATAGGTTACAAGAGGGAACAGAAAGGCATCTAGAAGGCTTTAGGCCTTTGCCTCCTTTTCTTCTGCTTTTCCCTGATGGGGTGTGGTAGGGGGGTGGGTCAAGGAGGGAGGTTATTTTGAACCGAACAACAGAGTCTGACTAGTCACAGTTTGAGCTAGTCACAGTTTGTTCTGTGGGAGAGTGTGGGCTCCAGTTGCTGTAGTTCTTTCCTGTCTCCTCCTTATATCAGGAGGCAGAGGACGGCACATCAGTCCATGGGAATGTCCCTGGCAGCATCAGGGGCCAGGGACAGACTGCCTTATTTGCTTCAGAACGCCTCTTCCAGCTTGTCTGGTCCCACCATCTCAAGACTCCTGTGCTTGAGCAGTCACTGGAATCTAGGTAAGGCTGCATCCTGATTACTTTGTCATAATTTAAAATTCTTTCCCTGGTTGGAGGGATATGGCCAAGAACGTGTGGGTAAGGGAGTTGCTGAGTTACCCCTAATGTGTGACGACAGCCCTCTGCTCAGTTCCAGCTCACTTCCATGGACTGATTCGTTATCTTACCCAGTACTAAAGTTTGAATTTATTAGTTTTCTGATGGGTAATCACATCTTCTGAATACAGGCTTTCAGGAAACCTGGGAAGCAAAAGGACAGTTGATTAAAATTGATGATGAGAGCTAGAACTATCAAGAGGACCATATCACTTGAGGCAACTAGTAAGTGCTTTTGTTTTTTAATTCTTAGTAGAATTTCATCAAACATCAAAGGTTGTTCAGTGAATATAAAATCAG
The DNA here is from genome assembly GCF_049115385.1 of Moschus berezovskii. Lineage (NCBI taxonomy): Eukaryota > Metazoa > Chordata > Mammalia > Artiodactyla > Moschidae > Moschus > Moschus berezovskii. The sequence continues at coordinate 87,772,866 of NC_142468.1, forward strand.
AGAACGTTAGCACAAAGAGTTAGAAGGTCTTAAAGGATATGTCTTTCAAGTCAGAGCAGGCTAATGAATTTCTTTTTCCCACTCAAGAGACCTTTAGCATTTGCATGTTTCCACACATACATTAAAGGAAATCAACAAACAACTTCTTTTTGCATAATCTATCACCTTTATTTTTTCCTGCTTTGAAAGAGTGGACCACTGTCACAGAGGCTTTGAGAGGCAGAGTGATTTGGTCTCCAGTCGGGCAGAGTAAAGGTTAGTGACAGAAATAGCATGCTGCTCACAGAAGCCAAATATTGGGGCTCAAGGGAGGTTCAGATACCCATTCAATCTCCTACAGCACATGTTGAAATGTAGATTCTAAGGCCATGCTGAATGAATTGAAATTTCATGGATTGGTGCCTGAAATATTCACTGTTAAGTTCCCAATGTGAGTTTTCACCTACAGAGAGGAAAGCTAAGGAGTGAGTGAGGAAAAAGGGAAGAGAGAAAGTGAGGGGAAGGCCGTGAGTCCACATTCCTTTTTTGTTCTTCCCTCCCTTTCCGTCTCCTATACTGTCGTTTGCCCTGTGTCTTCCTTCCTGCCTCCTCTAGTCTGGACCTTGTCCAGTTACAAATCATACCTCTAAACTCCAGGGTATCTGCTTTCCCTCATCATCCCACCCTATTCCTCTATTTTCACCAAAGTAGAAGTCCAAAGAAATTGTAGATATGTCCCATTTGCCTTAATAATACTGAAGATTTTCAAACATAGACAAAGATGGGGGAGTAGCATAATAAACCCCCACATACCCTTCACCCTGTTTCTACTATCAGCTCAATTCTCAGTCCTCTTTCATTTATACCCTACCCACTTCTCTCCAGCATTTTGTTTTGATGCAGATCACAGATTGCATAACATCTTGTCCATAAATATTTTATTCAGTTCACTTCAGTCGCTCAGTCATGTCCGATTCTTTGCGACCCCATGAATTGCAGCACACCAGGCCTCCCTGTTCATCACCAACTCCCAGAGTTCACCCAAACTCATGTCTGTCGAGTCGGAGACACCATCCAGCCATCTCATTCTCTGTCGTCCCCTTCTCCTCCTGCCCCCAATCCCTCCCAGCATCAGAGTCTTTTCCAGTGAGTCAACTCTTCGCATGAGGGGGCCAAAGTATTGGAGTTTCAGCTTTAGCATCAGTCTGTCCAGTGAACACCCAGGACTGATCTCCTTTAGAATGGACTGGTTGGATCTCCCTGCAGTCCAAGGGACTCTCAAGAGTCTTCTCCAACACCACAGTTCAAAAGCATCAATTCTTTGGCGCTTAGCTTTCTTCACAGTCCAACTCTCACATCCATACATGACCACTGGAAAATTCTGAAAGAGATGGTAATACCAGACCACCTGACCTGCTTCTTGAGAAACCTGTATGCAGGTCAGGAAGCAACAGTTAGAACTGGACGTGGAACAACAGACTGGTTCCAAATAGGAAAAGGAGTACGTCAGGTTGTATATTGTCACCCTGCTTATTTAACTTATATGCAGAGTACATCATGAGGAAGGCTGGGCTGGAGGAAGCACAAGCTGGAATCAAGATTGCTGGGAGACACCACCCTTATGGCAGAAAGTGAAGAGGAACTAAAAACTCTTGATGAAAGTGAAAGAGGAGAGTGAAAAAGCTGGCTTGAAGCTCAACATTCAGAAAACTAAGATCATGGCATCTGGTCCCATCACTTCATGGGAAATAGATGGGGAAACAGTGGAAACAGTGTCAGACTATTTTTCTGGGCTCCAAAATCACTGCGGATGCTGATTGCAGCCATGAAATTAAGAGATGCTTACTCCTTGGAAGGAAAATTATGACCAACCTAGATAGCATATTAAAAAGCAGAGACATTACTTTGCCAACAAAGGTCTGTCTAGTCAAGGCTATGGTTTTTCCAGTGGTCATGTAAGGACGTGAGAGTTGGACTGTGAAGAAAGCTGAGCGCCGAAGAATTGAAAGAGAAGGATTTTTTAATGAATGAACTTTATTTTTAGAGCACTTTTAGGTTCACAGCAAAATGGAGTGAAAGAACAGAGAGTTCTAATATCCTCTGTCTAGCACACACAGCCTCTACCACTGTCAAGGTCCCAGCATCAGAATGATACATTTGTTATACTCTATGAACCTACACTGACACAGCATTATCACCCAAAGTCCATAGTTTATTATAGGGTTCACTCTTGGTGCTGTACATTCTATGGGTTTTGACAAGTGTATGGTGACATGTATCTAGCATTGTAGTATACAGAATAGTTTCACTGCTCTAAAAATCCTCTCTGCTCTTTTTATCTCTCCCTCTTCCATGACTTCCAGGAACCACTGATCCTTTTACTGTCTTCATGGTTTTGCTTTTCCAGAATGTCACATAGTTGGAATCATACAGTAAGTAGTCCTTCCAGTTTGGCTTCTTTTGCTTGGTAATATGCATTTAAAGTTCTTTCATTTCTGTTCATGGCTTGATAGCTCATTTCTTTTTTGTGCTATATGTTAATAATATTCCATTGTTTGGGTAAACCACAGTTTACTGGAGCATCTTGGTTGCTTCCAAGTTTTGGCAATGATCAGTAAAGCTACTATAAACATCCTTGTGCATGTTTTTCTGTGGGCAGAGGTTTTTCAACTCAACTAAATTAATATCATGGAGAGAGATTGCTGGCTTGTATGGTAAACGTATGTTTAGTTTTGTAGGAAACTGCCAAACTGTCTTTTGAAGTGATTGTACTATGATATATTCCTAGCAGCGTTGGTGGTTGTACTGTTATATATTCCTGATGCTCTACTTTCTCACCAGCATTTGATGTTATCAGTGTTCTGAATTTTTATAGTAATAGGTAAATAGTGGTATATCATTGTTGTTTTAATTTGCAGTTCCCTAGTTCATTGGAAGGACTGATGCTGAAGCTGAAACTGCAATACTTTGGCCACCTCATGTGATGAGTAGACTCACTGGAAAAGACTCTGATGCTGGGAAAGGTTGGGGGCGGGAGGAGAAGGGGACAACAGAGAATGAGATGGCTGGATAGCATCACCGACTCTGTGTACATGAGTTTGAGTGAACTCCGGGAGTTGGTGATGGACAGGGAGGCCTGGCGTGCTGTGATTCATGGGGTCACGGAGAGTCGGACACGACTGAGCGACTGAACTGAACTGAACTGAGTGACATATGATGTTAAACATCTTATCATGTGCTTAGTTGCCATCTGTATATCTAATTTGGTAAAGTGTCTGTTCAGTTGTTTTGCCCATTTTTTAACCAGATCATTTGCTTTCTTCTTGTTAAGTTTTAAGTGTTGTTTGTATATTTTGGATGTGTGTGTATGTGTTTGTGTGTGTGCTTAGTTGCTCAGTTGTGTCCAACTCTTTGTGACCCCATGGACTGTAGGTTTCTCCAGAAGAATACTGGAATGGTTGCTATGCTCTCCCCCAGGAGATCTTTCCAACCCAGGGATCGAACCCAAGTCTCCTGCATTGCAGGCAGATTCTTTACCATCTGAGCCACTAGGGAAGCCCTTATTTTGGATAATGGTCCCTTATCAGATATGTATTTTGCAAATATTTTCTCCCAGTCTGACTTGTCTTCTCATTTTCTTGAAAGGGAGAGACTTAAGTCCATAACAATTACAGTAGCATTATCACATTTAAAATAAGTAGCTGCTGCTGCTAAGTCACTTCAGTCGTTTCTGACTCTGTGTGACCCCATAGATGGAAGCCCACCAGGCTCCCCTGTCCCTGGGATTCTCCAAGCAAGAACACTGGAGTGGGTTGCCATTTCCTTCTCCAATGTGTGAAAGTGAAAAGTGAAAGTGAAGTCGCTCAGTCGTGTCCGACCCTTAGCGACCCCACGGACTACAGCTTACCAGGCTCCTCCATCCATGGGATTTTCTAGGCAAGAGTACTGGAGTGGCTTGCCATTGCCTTCTCCCTATTTTCATCAAATACCTAGTCAACTTTCAGATATCCAGTTGACTCATAAATATCATAAGTTTTACTTTTTTACACTTTGGTTGTTTGAATTAGGATCCCAGTAACATCCAGACATTGCAGTCTCTTGGTATATGTCTAAAGTTTCTTAATCTGTAGGTTTATTTCTACATATCTTTCTTCCTTTGCAGTATATTTGATGAAGAAACTCTGATCTCCCTCTCAGTTCTCCTTCAGTCTTTTCCACAGCATTTGAGAAAACCGCAAAGCTTTCTCAGTCTAAAATAATGGACTCATTGAAAAACAAACAATTGTATACAATTGGAGTTTCAATTAACATTCATTTCTGTGAATCTTGTCCACAATTGGATTCCCAGGGTCTGGAAGGTGACACTCAATATATATTTGTGGAAAGAAGATAGGAAGAAGGAAGAGAGGTTGTTAGGAAAAGGTCAAAGAGAGAAAACAGAAAATTTGGTGGGTACTACATTTGTTTGAGAAAGTAGAACTGAATGTTTTAATTTAGAACACCCTCTCCTTTGAAAAATGATATAAAGTCTAAATTTTTAAAGGCTTCTCATAGGCCTCCATCTCTCTTTCCAGGCTTTCCCCTCACCCTCTTAAAACTTTGGTAATATCTAAAAGCAGATAAAGGAAAACAAAACTCTTTTTTCAGTCCAGTTCAGTATCTTAGTCATATCTGACTCTTTGTGACCCCATGGACTGCAACATGCCAGGCTTCCCTGTCCATCACCAATTCCTGGAGCTTGCTCAAACTCATGTCCATCAAGTCAGTGATGCCATCCAACCATCTCATCCTCTGTGATCCCCTTCTCCTCCTGCCTTCAGTCTTTCCCAGCCTCAGGGTCTTTTCCAATGAGTCCGTTCTTTACATCAGGTGGCCAAAGTATTGCAGTTCAGCTTCAGCATCAGTCCTTCCAATGACTATTCAGAACTGATTTCCTTTAGGATGGACTGGTTTGATCTCCTTGCAGTCCAAGAGACTCTCCAGCATCTTCTCCAACACCACAGTTCAAAAACATCAATTCTTCTGTGCTCAGCTTTCTTAATGGTCCAACAGTCACATCCATACATGACCGTTGGAAAAACCATAGCTTTGATTAGACAAACTTTTGTTGGCAAAGTAATGTCCATGTTTTTCAGTATGCTGTCTAGGTTGGTCATAGCTTTTCTTCCAAGGAGCAAGTGTCTTTTAATTTTATGGCTGCAGTCACCATCTGCAGTGATTGTACAGCCCAAGAAAATGAAGTCTCTCACTGTTTCCATTGTTTCCCCATCTATTTGCCATGAAGTGATGGGACCGGATGCCATGATCTTTGTTTTCTGAATGTTGAGTTTTAAGCCAGCCTTTTCACTCTCCTCTTTCACTTTCATCAAGAGGTTCTTTAGTTCCTCTTCGCTTTCTGCCATAAGGGTGGTATCATCTGCGTATCTGAGGTTATTGATATTTCTCCCAGCAGTCTGGATTCCAGCTTGTGCTTCCTCTACCCCAGCATTTCACATGATGTACTCTGCATATGGGTTAAATAAGCAGGGTGACAGTATACAGCCTTGACATACTCCTTTCCTAATTTGGAACCAGTCTGTTGTTCCATGTCCAGTTCTAGCTGTTGCTTATTGACCTGCATACAGATTTCTCATGAGGCAGGTAAGGTGGTCTCATATTCCCATCTCTTTTAAGAATTTTCCAGTTTATTGTGATCCACACAGTCAAGGGCTTTGGCATAGTCAGTGAAGCAGATGTTTTTCTGGAACTCTCTTGCATTTCTGTGACCCAACAGATGTTGGCAATTTGATTTCTGGTTCCTCTGCCTTTTCTAAATCCATCTTGAACATCTGGAAGTTCTTGGTTCAGTTCATGTACTGTTGAAGCCTGGCTTGGAGAATTTTGAGCATTTGCTAGCATGTGAGATGAGTGCAATTGTGTAGTAGTTTGAACATTCTTAGGCATTGCCTTTCTTTGGGATTGGAATGAAAACTGACCTTTTCCAGTCCTGTGGCCACTGCTGAGTTTTCCAGATTTGCTGGCATGTTGAGTGCAGCACTTTTAACAGCATCATCTTTCAGGATTTGAAATAGTTCAACTGGAATTCCATCACTTTGACTAGCTTTGTTTGTAGTGATGCTTCCTAAGGCCCACTTGACTTCACGTTTCAGGATGTCTGGTTCAAGGTGAGTGATCACACCACTGTGGTTGTCTGGGTCATTAAGATCTTTTTTGTATAGTTCTTATGTGTATTCTTGCCACCTCTACTTAATATTTTCTGCTTCTGTCAGGTCCAGACCGTTTCTGTCCTTTATTGTGCCTGCTTTTAGAAAGTTATTAAAGAGACTTCCCTGAGGGGTGGTCCAGTGGTTAAGAATCTGCCTTGCAATGCAGGGGATACAGGTTTGATCCCTCGCCAGGGAACTAAGATGCCATATGCCGCAGAGCCGCTAAGCCTGTGCACCACAACTAGAGTCCACATGCCATGCAGAAGGTCCCATATGATGCACCTGAGACCCAAGGCAGCCAATACATAAATAAATAATAATAATAATTAAAAGTTATAGAATTAATTCATTTATATGGGAAAAATTCAAATAGTTTCAAAATACATGAAGTGAAAATTTAATGTTTCCTTTCCTAGAAGTAACTGTTTATATTTCCCTGCCTTAAGTATGATTCCAGTCACTGGGTTTGAGAGATATAGTACAAGGTTTTTTTGTTTGGTTGGTTTTTTTCATTCTATGTTTGCTGGTGACAAAAGTACATTCATTCTTATATAGTCTTTGCAGAAGTGTTTCTACATAAATATATTATGATTGGACTTACTATGGGTAGGGCATTTGCTGTGCTGAGAATATTTAGTCAACAAACAGTTCTTGAGCTCCTACTTTGTCCAGGCACTAGGCAGACAGCCATGAACCAGTCAGGCAGAGTCCCATACCTCACAAAGCTGGCATTCTAGGTGTCATTCCTTTTAGTTTTATGTCTATTTATTGACTGTGTGAATCACAACAAACTGGAAAATTCTTAAAGAGATGGGAATACCAGACCACCTTACCTGCCTCATGAGAAATCTGTATGCAGGTCAGGAGGCAACAGTAAGAACCGAACATGGAACAACAGACTCGTTTCAAATTGGGAAAGGAGTATGTCAAGGCTGTGTATTGTCACCCTGCTTATTTAACTTGTATGCAGAGTACAGTGTGCAAAATGTTGGGATGGATGAAGCACAAGATGGAATCAAGACTGCTGGGAGATAATATCAATAACCTCAGATACACAAATGACACCACCCTTACGGCACAAAGCGAAGAGGAACTAAAGAACTTCTTGATGAAAGTGAAAGAGGAGAGTGAAAAGGTTGGCTTAAAACTCAACATTCTGAAAACGAAGATCATGGCATCCAGTCCCATCACTTCATGGCAAATAGATGGGAAAATGTTGGAAACAGTGAGAGACTTCATTTTCTTGGGCTGTACAATCACTGCAGATGGTGACTGCAGCCATGAAATTAAAAAACACAAGCTCCTTGGAAGAAAAGCTATAACCAGCCTAGACAGTGTATTAGAAAGCATCACTTTGCCGACAAAGGTCCATCTAGTCAAAGCTACGGATTTTCCAGTAGTCATATATATGGATGTGAGAATTGGACCATAAAGAAGGCTGAGTGCAGAATTGATTCTTTTGAACTGTGGTGCTGGAGAAGACTCTTCAGAGTCCCTTGGACTGCAGGGAGATCCAACCAGTCCATCCTGAAGGAGATTAGTCCTAAGTGTTCATTGGAAGGACTGATGTTGAAGCTGAATCTCCAATACTTTGGCCACCTGATGGAAAGAACTGACTCACTGGAAAAGACCCTGATGCTGGGAAGGATTGAAGGCAGGAGGAGAAGGGGACAACAGAGGATGAGATGGTTGGATGGCATCACCGACTTGATGGATGTGAGTTTGAGCAAGCTCCGGGAGTTGGTGATGGACAGGGTAGCCTGGCATGCTGCAGTCCATAGGGTCGCAAAGAGTTGGACATGACTGAGCAACTGAACTGAACTGATTTCTTTTAACTGCTATATAATTGACTACTGGAAAGATGAGAAATCCTTTATGTAACCAGTGGTTCATCACTGTTTAAGTAGATTTCAGTTTTTGCTCTTCAAGAAATACTGGCAGACTATCATTGGAGCTTTTCCTCTGACTGAGATGGGAAGCCACTGGAATGTTTGGAGTGTGGAGAGACTTGATCTGACTTACGGTTTAACAGGGTCTGCTATATCAGATTTACCCGCTATCACCAGTGTCTTCACCAGCATTGGATGTTACATTTTTTAGTCTTTTTCAATTGATAAGCAGAAAACAAACCAACCCTGTCTATTGCTTCAGTTGACATTCCTTTGTAAAATCAGATTTGACAGTGCGTTTTACTCAGTGGGCTGTTACACACTTATTTAGAGAGGAGTTGTTAATTGTACTGATACTGTGTGGATTCCTGAGTGGCCACACTGAAGCCCTCTGATAAGGCCTGTTTGACCTCTCCTCTAGACCCCAGACCCTTCTGGTTAGGTACCAGACTGTGAAGCTAAAATCCTGTCTCTGAAGTGATACCACCCTGAAATGTCACCCCCTGTTGCAGGTATGGCTCGAGTCACTGGCTTGGAGAGATGAAGTGTCATGGGATTTTGAGGGGCTTATTTTGCTCATTTCCACCAGTGACAATTGCATAGTCAGTTAAAAAAATTCTATAAATGATATAAAGAATTAAAACAGTATAAACAAAAGGTCTTTGACAGTAACACAGTTCAGTATCTGATGAATCCAAGTGCTTCCCCACAAGTTCTCACTGTACCTCTTAGAGCAGCCCCATGAGGAAGTTTGTCTTTCTTGGTTTTATAAATGAGGAGCCTGAGCATAAGAGCCCTTTGGAGACTTGCTCCTCGTCAGGCTTGTTACTTTATTAGAGGTTGCAAAGTAGTAGTAGGTCAAATCAGCCCTTTGCCTTATTTTGTTTGTCTTTAATATTTTTAAATTGTTTTACATTGGAATGCTTATTAATGGGTCATTCATTCTCTGTCCAGACACAGCCCTTGTTACTCTCCACTGATTTTGAATGAGCTGATTTAGCATAATTTTATCTGCCCAGGCCCTGAAGGCATTTGATTTTTGCAACCCCTGCCAAATCTTGTCTCCTCTCCACTGTGTAACTGTAGGGTAGATATCAGCTCCTAAGGTAGGCCCAGAAATAAACAAGCCTCAGCTGCAAACCCCCTATGTCAGGTGCAAAGCCTAATTCATCTTCTCCCTCCTGTACTAATAGAACCATGCATGAAAAAGGCCTTGAGCTGCAGAGGAGGGAGAGGAAAGGCCTATCTGCCATCCTGCGCAGCCCCTGATGTTATAGTGAAGGTCAGAGCTAGATTAACCTCATCTGTGCTGCCACCTTGTTCCAGGGAGAGGATAAAATCAAGTGTGCTTGCATGCTCAGTTGCTAAGTTGTGTCTGACTCTTTGTGATTCTATGGACTGTAGCCTGCCAGATTCCTTTGTCCATGGGATTTCCCACTCAAGAGTACTGGAGTGGGTTGCCTTATCCCTCTCCAGGGGATCTTTCCAACCCAGGGACTGCACCCTCACCTCTGGTGTCTCCTGCACTGCAGGCGGATTCTTTAACATTGAGCCAGCTGGGAAGCCCCCAGATAATGCAAGTTTGTAGAAAAAGTACGTTAGCTTCCCCTGTATAGTGGTGCTGATCTTTCTCTAGCAGTTTGATTTCTGAAAGGCCATGAGCTTCTATGAATGGGATCTCCCCACCCCACACATGTGTAGTTCAGGTACCCCATCTCTGAGCATCTCCCCACTGGGATGTCATCTCTAGTCCATCAACAAATATATTTATTAAGTGCCAGACACTTCTAGACTCTGGGATTCAGCTGTGATTAAGACAGACAAAGTCCCCGTCCTCTTGGAGCGCACCTGCTAGTAAGAGATTCATGCAAACATTCATCAGTTTATTACACTAATAAACACACAGTAAAGCATCACAAAGAACTGACTCACTGAAAAAGACCCTGGTGCTCGGAAAGAGTGAAGGCGGGAGGAGAAGGGGACAACAGAGGATGAGATGGTTGGATGGCATCACCGACTTGATGGACATGACTTTGAGCAAGCTCTGGGAGTTGGTAATGGACAGGGAAGCCTGGCGGGCTGCAGTCCTTGGGGTCACAAAGAGTCAGACACGACTAAGCGACTGAACTGAAAGCATTGTCACAATGGAATGCATGGAGATCTGCTGTACCCTAACAGTCTATGATCTCCGAAAGCAGAATAACAACAACAGCATCAGGCACTTTTAATATGTTTTACATATTAATATTTATGTTGTGTGTATGTGCTAAGTTGCTTCAGTTGTGTCTGACTCTTTGTGACACTATGGCCTGTAGCCTGCAAGGCTCCTCTGTCCATGGGATTCTCCAGGCAAGTACACTGGAGTGGGTTGCTGTGCCCTCATCCTGGGGATCTTCTCAATCCAGAGATCAAACCCACATCTCTTACTTCCCCTGCAAAGGCAGTGGGTTCTTTACCACTAGTGCCACCTGGGAAGCCTAACATTTATGTTAATATTACTTAATTCTTACAAATTTACCAAGCAAGTAATATCATATCACTCCCCTCTTACAGGATAAGTTTACAGTCATTTAGAAGTTAAATTCTTGCCTAAATCACACTAGTACAGACTTCCACTCTTGGTTGAGCAGCACACTTTTCTACAGCCTGTTGATGTTCAAAGTGTGCCACAATCCCATAGGAACAAGACAGAGGAACCAGGTTTACCCCCAGTAGTTGGGCTGTAGATACTAGAAAGAACTCCTTGGTAACAGTTAAGAGTGTGTAAGAGAAAGGAATTATTTTCTGAGTATTTGTTTCTCTCCTTAATTTTCTTTCTTTCGTTGCCATGCCTTGCGGTGGCCACTTGGATCTTAGTTGCCCAACTAGGGATCAAACCCGTGCCCCCTGCAGTGGAAGCACAGAGTCTTAACCACTGGACTTCCAGTGAAGTCCTGTCCTGAATTTTCTATACTGCACAAATAACACTGTAAAAACAGAGGCATTATTCTAGGGGAAAAAAAGATCACTCATAATTCCACCTCATGAATTGGGTTCCTTTTTTTCCATCTTTTTGAATCAAACTGTGACTGTATTAGTTGGTATGAGAAGGGAAGTAACTAGGTCTGGTTTTGCCCATAGCATCTAAGAGGCACCAGTGTGGTAACTAGCAGAGGTCAGGCTCTCTACTCATGCTTCCAACATCCAGAGTGACCCCTGGATACCCAGAGATGAAGACAGCTCTTCCTCAGGAAGTGAGCTGTGTGTTTCAGCAGAGGGAGCTGGGTACCTTCACTCAGGGTGAAGTAGGACAGGGATGAGGCTGTGAGGGATTACCTGCTATTTCAGATAGAAGTAATCAAAGCATCATGTCCTCGTATCTTGGGGGGAAAAGGGATGGGAGAGAGGAATCGTCAATAAGTATCAGGCAGAGTTACTGGAATGACTGAAATGGTTTCCAGGTGAGTGGTTAGGATCATAAAACACCCCCTCCCTCCCATTTCCTTGCTCCACTCCCACTTCAGCCAGCTTCAGCCATGAGCTGGATACACAGCTTTAAGTATTTTTGGGGTCGTGGACAAAGAATGTTGCCTGCTGTATCAATAAGCAAAGGATGTCGTGGTCATCAAACCGTTAGCCGCCACAGCTGCCCTCCCCAACTCCCACCCAATGATGCATCCCGAAGGGAACTCAGAATGGAGATAAACAGGCTACTGCCCCTAGATAGTTAAGGTGCATATCAAGGAATACTTTCATTAAGCTCAAACACTTGCATCTTTCCATACCTAGAAAAGCACTGAACTCATTAGCTTGAGATATCTGGTTTTCCTTTAACTGGCAGTAATCATTTGATGTTCAACTATCTGGGTTTTTTACAAACACTTCTATATATCCTGACTCCTCCCTTACCTCTTCAGAACAGTCCCTTAGAAGTGAGAGATTGTATCCTGGGCTTCAGGGCTTAGTAATTCCCCAAATAAAACATAATTCTCAACTTTTAGGTTGTGCTTTTTTTTTTTTCCTTCAGTCAACACTTTGGGTGACCATAAAGGGACCCAGACTTCCCTCCTTTGCCTGAACTTTACGAGGAACCAGAGCCTTGGTACCAACAGAGGCCTCTTGGGCCCATTTGCCTCCTTGGAGGGTCCACATGAATTTGGGAGAGTCTCTTTTAGTTCTTGGATCTCCCAATTATTGGTTGATACGCCTGAGCTTTAATTGGGAGTGTGCAACATGTACAACCTAGTTACCCATTTGAAAAAATACGGGGGCGGCCTTGTTGAAAGATACTAGGAGTTGCTTAGTTGAGAGACACTGAGCTACCTAGATGGACTTTCCAGGTGGCGCTAGTGGTAAAGAACCCACCTGTCAGCCCAGGAGACATAAGAGACATGGGTTTGATCCCTGGGTCAGGAAGATCCCCTGGAGGAGGGCATGGCAACTCACTTCAGTGTTCTTGCTAGGTGGCCTAACATGTTTCCTAAACGAGGGGAGTCAGAAAGGCAGCTTCCAATAATACTCAAGCCAGGTTTATGTATATATAAACTTATGAATATGCAAACAAGTACCCACACGATTGGGAATTAAAGGAAATCTCTCTGAAAATGGCCAATATGGGGCTCTTTATTGTATATGCAATTAAGTTATAGAAATCCAGCTTGATAAATTTTTTTTTTTTTTCAGAATTCTGACCTTAAAGAAACAAAAGCCCTTCTAGGGAGAATTTGTAGTCCTCTGTTTGTGTCTTTGAGGTGTGAATGTGCTGTCTGATATTCTTAGTGGGGTGTGTGTGTGTGTTGAGAGCTTGGTCTCTATCATCCGGAAGGTACACATATAGTGTTCATTTGACAGCTGGTTGAATAGACTGGAATTCTGAGCAGTTTGTTGGTTTGTTTGGTCTTTTTGGTCTGACTGTGCCAACTCTCAGGAAACTTTGTCATAAGGGCCCCAGCCCAGAAGGGGCCTTTGTCACCTCAGCCTCCATTGCATCCACCTGTGCAGCGGCTGCACGGGTCCTTTCCTTTCTTAGACTGTTTTTGGGAGTAAACTTTCTAGACTCTGTGGAGTCTGCATCTTTTGCACTCTGTCATGGGGGTGCCTCTCGGCGTCTTCCTGGTTTGAGTCACTGTTAAGACACTCCTCAGTAGCCAGAGAGTGGATCTTCTCAATTGGCAAAATTCTTAGAGAACTCTCATTATAACCAGCTGTTTCATTGGTACCTATGAAAAAAACAGATTATAAGGTGGAAAAAATACATATATATAACGGTTAATCTAAGACTCCCTTATTTAAAACAAATAAACCAGTTTGGGAAGCCTTATTTGTGGTCTCTGCTTCCCCTCAATGGGTCTTACAGGTTCTAATAATAAACATTAGGATAATTAATGCTAATTAGGTTGATTAATAGGGAAATAAGGTAAAACTGAAGGGAAAGTCTAGAGACTTCTTCCCAACACGGTGGAAATTTTAAATGGACTCATCCCAAGAGGATAAAGAAATCTTTCTGTTGCATTCCGTCACTCAGTCGTGTCTGACTCTTTGCGACCCCGTGGACTGTAGCCTAACCAGGCTTCTCCAGGGGATCGAACCCGGGTCTCCTGCATTGGAGGCAGACGCATTAACCTCTGAGCCACCAGCGAAGCCCTAAAGAAATCTTTAGGTGGTTATTAAGAAATGGGGTAAATAAAATGGACATTAATAGGATTAAAACAGAAGGTTTTGATACAATACTACCTAGGGTTGGATGGGTCAGAATAACCTCATATTGGTCCCCAATGTTAGAAGGCTCCATCCCAGTTTAAATACTGGGAGATATATGTAATGAATATGTATATACTATAAATATATATTTACTGACTCTTGATTTTCAGTATATATTTATTTAAAAGTCTGGAAGAAGATTATACTGAGCTACCTGGCCAACAATTTCTTGGGGCAATAGGCCAATTAATAAAGTTAAAAGATTGACAAAAGGGCCTGATGCCTCAGTCCCTCCATGGGGACCCCAGAGCCTTTTATACAAAAATAGATAAAATGATTAGAGGATAAAAAGAAAGGAAAGTTCCTAGGACTTCTTATAAGACCAAGGCTTATCGATGGGGCCCTAATGGGAACTAAAGTTGATCGATTTGAAATAAAGCTTATAAAACTTGGTATATTTAAATAAGCTTTCTCTAAGATGATTATATCTCTTTTGTCTAATTATGTTGTGGGGAAGACGTTGTATCTTATTCCCCTGCCTGGTATTATATGATAGGGCATATAAATCTGCTTGTCAGACAATATTAACTAAATATACTAAAGGAAACCAATAGGGTTACCTGAGTTTGCACTATATAAAGTAGAAGCTGGGAGTTGATATTCAGGGGCTAGTAAAAATAATAATAGAGATTTATTTTTTTGCTCTGGGTTTAACCTGTACACTCAGATAGAGGACCTTTGTTAAATGCCTCGTACAAACTTTTGAAGGTATGATAAATTGAACTAAGTTCTAGAACATAGCACTTTTGATTTTCAGTTTTGTTGGACATCTTCTCGTTGATATACAGTATATACATATATATAGAAAGCAAATTAAAGAGAATATATTTGGGCAAATTAATATTTTAATATCACTTAGGTGGCAGACCACTTCTTTGGGGGAATTAGAGGCAGCTGTCTTTCCCTTGCAGATCTTTACAAAGCACAAATGTAAATACAGCCTCAAAGACTGAGGCTGAGCCTAATTAGCTCAATCAGGTAGGATCTGAAACCAAAAGGAAAAAAAGACTTTTTAAAACTCAAACCACTGGAAAGGCTCTATTACCCAAAATCTAATTTATAGCCTCTGTTAAGAGTTTGTTGAGCACAAATACAGATCTTAAAAATCTGTTCCACAAATAGCAAAGCCTTAGTCATTTAAGCGAGCAAATGTAACTCATTCCAAATGTTATTTGTAAACTAGAAAGTTTATATTGTAGTGCCTGATTTGTATTTGTTAAAGTGAAACTATGAGGGGAATTTCCTGGAGGTCAAATGGTTAGGACTCTCAGCTTCCTCTGCTGGGGGCCTGGGTTCAATCCCAGGTCTGGGAACTAAGATCCTGCAAGTCGTGTGACACAGCCAAAAAAAAGAAAAAGTGAAGCTATGAGATTTCTAGTTTTGTCTGTTTATATGTCTGTGTGTACATTATATATGAGAGATGTCTCTACCTCTGGAGAATATTATCAAAATAAAATAATAAGAAAGTTCTATTTAATTGACTTTAAAGTAAGCACTTACAAATTAAATATTTCTAAATAAAAAGGAATCTGGCCAGAATAAATTTCAGGTTCACATAATTTAGGAAATAGTCAATATTAAATTCACCCAGTTCAGTCACTCAGAGGTGTCCGACTCTGTGATTTGTGGACTGCAGCATGTCTGGCTTCCCTGTCCATCCTGAGCTCCCAGAGCTTGCTCAAGCTCATTTCCACTGAGTCAGTGTCGCCATACAACCATCTCATCTTCTGTCGTCTCCTTCTCTTCCTGCCTTCAGTCTTTCCCAGCTTCAGGGTCTTTTCCAATGAGTCAGTTCTTTGCATCAGGTGGCCAAAGTATTAGAGCTTCAGCTTCAGCATCAGTCCTTCCAGTGAATATTCAGGACTGATTTCCTTTAGGATTGACTCATTTGATCTTGCAGTCCAAGGGACTCTCAAGAGTCTTCTCCCAACACCACAGTTCAAAAGCACCAATTCTTCTGCGCTCAGCTTTCTTTATGGTCCAACTCTCACATCCATATATGACTACTGTAAAAACCATAGGTTTGACTAGATGGACCTTTGTCAGCAAAGTAATGTCTCTGTTATTTAATATGCTGTCTAGGTTAGTCGTAGCTTTTCTTCCAAGGAGCAAGTGTCTTTTAATTTCATGGCTGCAGTCACCATCTGCAGTTTTTGGAGCCCCCCAAAATAGTCTCTCATTGTTTCCCCATCTATTTGCCGTGAAGTGATGGGACTGGATGCCATGATCTTCGTTTTTTGAATGTTGAGTTTTTTTTTTTTTAGATTATGTTTAATATATTTTATTTTTTTAATTTTTTTTGAATGTTGAGTTTTAAGCCAGCTTTTTCACTCTCCTCTTTCACTTTCATCAAGAGGCTCTTCAGTTCCTCTTTGCTTTCTATAATAGGGGTGGTGTCATCTGTGTATCTGAGGTTTTGATATTTCTCCCAGTGATCTTGATTTCAGCTTGTGCTTCATCCAGCTCAGCATTTCACATAATATATTCTTCATATACGTTAAATAAGCAGGGTGACTGTATACAGCCTTGACGTACTCCTTTCCCAATTTGGAACCAGTCCATTGTTCCGTGTCCAGTCCTAACTGTTGCTTCTTGACCTGTATACAGATTTCTCAGGAGGCAGGTAAGGTGGTCTCGTATTCCATCTCTTTAAGAATTTTTCACAGTTAAATTAGTGTTTAGTATTATAGCTATCTTAAGCTTGTTGGTTTAATCAATACAGACATGTCTTATTTTTATTACACCTGTGCTTCCCTGATGGCTCAGATGGTAAAGAATCTGCCTGCAATGCGGGAGACCCGGGTTCTATCCCTGGATTGAGAAGATCCCCGGGTGAAGGGAATGGCAACCCACTTCAGTATTCTTGCTTGGAGAATTCCATGGGCAGAGGACCCTGGCAGGCTATAGTCCGTGGGGTCACAGAGTCAGACATGACTGAGCGACTGACACACACACAGGTATACTTAAGGTCAACGTGTGTGTGCTAGTTGCTCAGTTGAGTCCAACTCTATGCAACCCCATGGACTGTAGCCCACCAGGCTCCTCTGTCCATGGGATTCTTCAGGCAAGAATACTGGAGTGGATTGCCATGCCATCCTCCAGGGGATCTTCCTGACCCAGAACCTGGGTTTCCTACATTGCAGGCAGACTGGCATTTGAGCCTCAAGGAAAGCCTCCAAAGGTCCATAAATTTATGTTATCTTTGTTGCAGAGTTGTCAGCAAGAAAAAAAAAGAAAACTTAGTATGATATTTTCACAAGTTATTAAATAAAAGTACAATACATGAGATAAGAGTTTTAAGGTGAACTCTTTATGAATAATTATGTTTGGGTTATGACCAACCTAGATAGCATATTAAAAAGCAGAGACATTACTTTGCCAACAAAGGTCCGTCTAGTCAAGGCTATGGTTTTTCCTGTGGTCATGTATGGATGTGAGAGTTGGACTGTGAAGAAAGCTGATCGCCAAAGAACTGATGCTTTTGAACTGTGGTGTTGGAGAAGACTTTTGAGAGTCCCTTGGACTGCAAGGAGATCCAACCAGTCCATTCTAAAGGAGATCAATCCTGGGTATTCATTGGAAGGACTGATGCTAAAGCTGAAACTCCAATACCTTGGCCACCTCATGCGACGAGTTGACTCACTGGAAAAGAGTCTGATGCTAGGAGGGATTGGGGGTGGGAGGAGATGGGGAAGACAGAGAATGAGATGGCTGGATGGCATCACCAACTCGATGGACATGAGTTTGAGTGAACTCCGGGAGTTGGTGATGGACAGGGAAGCCTGGCGTGCTGTGATTCATGGGATCGCAAAGAGTTGGACACAACTGAGCGACTAAACTGAACTGAACTGACTGATATCTATCTAAAATAGTTGCTTCATATTTTTAGTTACTTAAAGTTTTAGAGTTTTGCCAAATTATGTTAAATAATGGGAATTCATTGAATATTTAAATAAGATAAAATACTGGAATATTAATTACTAAACTGGTCTAACTTTATCTACTTTTGTCTTCCTATGAGCGGAAAACTAAAGATGTTTGGGGTTTATTAGACACATGTCTTGCACTACATTGAGAAAAAGAATTATGTTTAGATAGAATATTCCTAAACTTGCCAACCAGGAAATGCTGGTATGACAAAAAGTATACAATTACTTGCTGTTGGTTTTCCCTATAGATCAAGGGTCTTAAGGGTTAAAATTGTAATATGTAATTAAAGTTACTAGAAATAATAAAGAAAATGTTTCAGTATTCCCTTCATCAAGGAAAATAGGATGTGTATTTTTAGCAAAAGGTATGGAGAATGGAAGTGTATTTTGTTAGGGGGAAAGTGGTTTTGTGCTAAAGCTGATTATTTCTAAATGGAAAAGAAAAACAAAAGATAAACTAATATAAAAGTTGTGGAAGGTTTTTGAAAAGGAAGCCCTGAGAAAAAAATTTTGTACGTGCTAGGCTGGGATTGGATTAAATTAATTAGATAAAGGAATTTTGCTGTTGAGAGTGGGCTAGTGCAGGATTAGCGTTTGGTTTTCTCTCTGTTGAGAGAGCAAAGGTTTCCTGGAATGTTGAGCTACTTTTGACAACAGATTGTGAGGCTTTTTGCTTTCACAATAATCTGTATTTGTTTTAAAAAATCTTTTCTTGTCACTTTAGGTGGAGAGTAAGTATTGTTTCATAGTGACCTATGGGGTGGGAGGAGATGGGGACGACAGAGAAGGAGATGGCTGGATGGCATTACCGACTCGATGGACATGAGTTTGAGTGAACTCCAGGAGTTGGTGATGGACAGGGAGGCCTGGCGTGCTGTGATTCATGGGGTCGCAAAGAGTCGGTCACGACTGAGCGACTGAACTGAACTGAACTGATGATCCTATTTGATCAAGTGCTTTAAGACCTTTTGATGTTTTTGACAAACTTCCTCTAGTCAAATTCTAAATAAAGTTCCTTTGACTTCCAACTAACTTTGGGATGCTTCAAAGGGCCTCTGAAACATCCCAAAGAGAGGAATATCAATCTAATTGGGTTTATTTGGTGTGTTAAATTATTTGAGAAGTATTGTTAAGTGATTGGAAATAAATGTTCTTGGATTATATTGTGTGGGTAACTGTCCTTAATATAGATATTTCAGTTTATATGGAATTCCTAAAAGTTTGACATATCCTGGTAGTATCAGTCATATTCTAGTTATTGCCTTAACATGTTGTATGCTTCAGAAATATCCAAGTTTCTTGTTAATTGTGTTGTAATCCAGTCTTTAAACATGCCATTTTAAGTCTTCTGTCATTTGTAGACAATTGTTCTTTTACCCTGATGCAGCTGTAAAATGAAGGTTTCCAAGAAAATTCATAAAAAAGACTTTTTGGCAAATATAAATTTCTGATGACTTTTGGATTATATTACTGAACTGGGTAAGAAATTACAAAACTCTAATAGAAAACCTGGAGACTTCATCCAGATGAACAAGAATTAATTGTATGGGATTGAATCAACTAATAAACATGATTTATAATTTTATAACTTTTTCATGAAGTATACTGGCTTTTAAATCTTTGTTTTCCATAGAACCTTTCCTCTTACACTGTGACCTATAACGAGTTGATAAAGTATCCCTTTGTAAACAAAGATGAAACATTATCTTTTTCGTTTTACCTTATCCCTCTAGAATTTGGCTTCTCTAGCTGGCTTTCTGTGGACTTAATGACTTATTACAACTAGATTACAACTAGTTCTACCACTCATTATTTTAATTTTTTATCTCCTGTCGTTTTCAAATTATTTATTCCTTATTCCTCTCTGCTGTATTATGATTTTATTAACATCCTAGCTGTATTTTTATATCGTATCTATTTTTTGAGATTGTTGTCTCTTACCTAAACCAATGTGTAAGTAGGCCTCCAATAAAATTAGTGCTTCCCTGTAGCTTAGACTACAAATCTGCCTGGAATGCAGGAGAACTGGGTTCGATCCCTGGGTTGGGAAGATCCTCTGGAGAAGGAAATGGTAACCCACTCCAGTATTCTTGCCTGGGAAATCCCATGGACAGAGGAGCCTGACGGGGTTGCAAAAAGTTGGACGTGACCGAGCGATTAACACTACAACTACTATGAAATGTCTTGAGGCAGCTGATCATATATATAACTCTGCATAGAATAATTGTAATAGTGCAACTTGAGGTATGGGAAGAAACAGCAAGGGAAAATATTTCCTGGATCATAATAGACTAGTAAGATAGAAAATCCAGAGAATGTTTAAAAACAATTATTTATTTATTTATTTACATTGGCCATCCCATGTGGCTTTTTGGATCTTAGTTCCCTGATCAGGGATTGAACCCAGGCCCTGGGTAGTGAAAGCACCAAGTCCTAACCACTGGGCTGCAAGGGTATTCCAGAGAATTTTAGATTATCAATAGGGCCTAATCCAAAATTAGCACATTAACCTATCAAGAGAATCTTTGCCTGATCCAAAGAATTGATGCTTTTGAACTATGGTGTTGGAGAAGATGCTGGAAAGTCTCTTGGACTGCAAGGAGATCAAACCAGTCAATCCTAAAGGAAATCAGTTGTGAATATTCACTGGAAGGACTGATGCTGAAGCTGAAGCTCCAATACTTTGGCCACCTGATGCGAAGAACTGACTCATTGGAAAAGACCCTGATGCTGGGAAAGATTGAAAGCAGGAGGAGAAGGGGATGACAGAGGATGAGATAGTTGGATGGCATCACCAACTTGATGAACATGAGTTTGAGCAAGCTCCAGGAGTTGGTGATGGACAGGGAAGCCTGGCTTGGTGCAGCCGATGGGGTTGCAAAGAGTCGTACATGACTGAGCGACTGAACTGAACTGACAGGCCAGTGCCATGGGACAAAATTGGTCATAAAATGCCTCCTAACTGTTGGTCAGATTTATAACCTAGAGGAGGTGCTATGGGCAAAGAATAAGACTTGCCATATCAGTAAACAAAGTATGTTATGGCCATCGAGCCATTAGCCTCTGCCACTGCCCCCACCACCATAGGTAAGGTGCATATCAAAGGAATAATTTCATTAAGCCCAGATTCTTGCACTATTCCATACATAGAAAACTGGTAAACTCAACTTGAACTGTTTTTCTTTAACTGGCAGTAATCTTTTGATTTTGACTACCTGGTTTTTGTGTTTTTGTTGTTGTTTTTTTTTTCAAAAACTGCTATATTATTCTGGCATCTCCCATAGCTCTTTGGAACTGTCCCTCAGAGCTATCTCAGAGGTTGTATTCCGGGATTAAGTCCTCAGTAGTGCCCCAAATAAAACATGATTCTCCACTTTAAAATTATTCAATTGTTTATTTATGACTGTATTGGGTGTTCATTGCTGTGTGCAGGCTTCCTCTTGTTGCAGCAGTCGGGGTCTACTGTCTGGTTGTGGTCCACGGGCTTCTCACTGCAATGGCTTCTCTTGTTGAGAAGCGCAAGCTCTAGGCACGTGGGCTCAGTGGTTTGTGGTACTTAGGGTTAGTTGCCCCTTGGCGTGTGGGATCTTCCAGGACCAGGGATCGAACCTGTGTTCTGTGCATTGGCAGGCAGGTTCTTAATCACCGGACCTCCAGGGAAGTACCAATTTTCCACTTTTAGGTTGTGCATTTTTTTTCAGTGGACAGTATGTGCCAGCCTGCACTGGGGTGATCTGTCAGTGTCCCCTCCTCCAAGAATTTCCCTTAGACCTGATAAAATATTTTTATGTGTGAAATGCTTTAAAGTTTATAAAGTATTTCCTCCACATTCCCTGACTTTTAAAAATAGATTTTATTTCTTAAAGCAGTTTTAGATTCACAGCAAAATTGAGTGGCTATTCCCTTATTTTTAACTTTGATTCTCACATCCACCCTACAGATAGGTAAGACAGGTGTTATTATCTCTGCATTTACATTTAAATTACATTTAGAATCACACAGTAGCAAACAGAGCCTGGTGCTAACTGAGGTCTGAGGTCATCTGATCTTTTAAGCCTCAGACATTTTCTCTTGGTTCCGAGTGTCTGCTAAATATTTTCAAATCTGTCTTCCCACTAAGCATGGGAACCGTGGATACCTGCTCATTCTCAGAGCTTAGAAGTAAGTTTGAGAAGTTCCCACCATTTCCCACTTGAATGCAGGGGCCCGCAGAGAACCCACCTATGTCTCTGGTGGAAGGTCTACTCTCGCAGGCTCTGGTAGAGGTAGTGGTACTGAGAACTTGTACAATGCCCTGATAAGCTTCTTAGAAGCAGGTATTAGCTGGGATTGGATATCCTTCCCCTGAGACGCCCTTCACACCTGACCCTGCCTTGAATTAGGATTCCATAGGGTCAGGGGACAGGAGAATGGGGTGTTTTCTGCTGTACAGCTTCAGACCCACTCTTTGAGACCCTGATTCTGACAAGTTTCCAGAACTGAGAAGACACCCAGATGTCCAGGTTTTAAGGTAAATGATGCGATGAGGTAGGAGGGACCAGTTGGGGTGCCAGCTCAGCTCTGTTACATAACATCAGAAAGAGATACTCTCCAAAGTTTCTTTAGCAGATTCAGAGTGTTGAATATATGGCAAAGGATAGAGTGGACAGGGAGATGGTGGAAAGACAATTATAGGAATCAAGGACAAAGAAGGAAATTCATTTATTCCATAATTCTCCTTTTGCTTTTTAAGACAGCTGTATTTGCATTGCTAATTAGAGTGGTATGTCCGGAAAGACTGGTTCCTTAGAAAGCTCATGTGCACTGCTGCTCACTAGCTGTGTGATGTTGAGCAAGTCACATCTCTCTGGACCTCAGTTTCTTTATGTCTCAAATGGGGAGTTGTATTAAACAATGTAATTCATTCTGCCTTTACTGACCTACGATTCTATGTGTTATTCATTTAATGTCTAGTATATTACTTCATATACAAAATGATCATTTCTAGTAATTGTTTTGTAATAATCTGTGGACATTGATTAGAGATTTAATATTTACTTGGACTGGGCCTTAAATATTCTTCCCTTCTGAGTCCTTATATAAAATTAACCCATATGGGGCATCGATTCTGTACAATGCTTTTCATAGACATTATGTGTTTTTGCTGTCCCAACATTCCCGTGACATAGGTATTATTATTGCTATTTACCTATATATTGTTATTACTATATTGTTATTACTATTATTATTTCTATGAAATTAAATTTAAAAAGTTATAATACACACATGATAAAAAGGTTAAACAGACTAAACAATAGAATTTACTGAAAAGTAAGTCTCCCTCTGATCCCGGGTCCTTAGTTTCTCTTTTCCAGATGTCCTTTCAGAGATAATCTTTGCATAAAGTATATGTTAGCATGCCCATTTTACAGATGAGGTGCTGAGGTTCAGCTTGTCCAGGATGACCCAGCTAGTAAGCAACAGGTCTGGAAACCCAACCTTTGACTCTATTCCCCATATTCCTCCCATGACACCATGCTGTCTGGGAAGCTTTATGACATTGACTTTTAGGTTTTGTCCTCTCTGAATGATGGTGGAGTCATTTTAAGTCAGTCCAGTAAAAACACATAGAGCCTCGATGTCTCTGGAACTGCTTTCCATTACTGCCTCTTTCTGTCTAAAGCTTAAAATCATGTCTCCTTACTTCTTTTTTGCCTTTGATAAGCTAAGATCTGTGGCCTGGGGCACCAGCTACAGATGACTGAACTCTTAGCAACTCTGGCTGGACCTGAGGAGTGTGGGCAGACCTTTTGCAAGGATCCCAAGGAGGGCTGGGTAGACCCAGCTTAGGAACTTGGGCTGCTGGCATGCCTACACAGCAATGAGGACCTTGAGATGCTCTTTTTCCCATGAGGAAGCATTGTCTCCTGGAACAAAAGATAGTTTTGTTTTTTTCCCCAGCAGAAACAATTACCTTCACAACAAAGGCCCTTGTGTGAATAGTCACTCTTCCAGATGAGGGTTTGGTGGATCCAGCTGTCCTTTTAGGAGCAAATAACCTTGTCTTTTTTTTTTTCTTTCTAGGTTTGTGGTTACCCCCTGGCTGGACTTCATGGAGGAATCTTCTCTGATTTCTAATCTGAATCCCAGAGCATCCCCCATCTTTCTGTGGACAAAATGAGAGGCCTTCTCTAGCCAGGCATAACTGGCCATCATGGGGAAATTGATCAGGATGGGGGCACAGGAGAGGCGGTCACTCTGGCCAAAGCGGCTTCATTGGAGTCGCCCCCTCTTCCTATTGGGAATGTTGATCATAGGTTCCACCTACCAGTACCTGACGAGCCCGCAGGGCCTCCCCACATTGTGGGCAACAGTCTCTTCCCAACACCCTGTAAAAGTAGCCAGCCGGGACCTTTCCAACAAGGAGATGATGATGGTGAGCAGTGAGACTTCAAAATCTAGCTCTGAAATGGAGGTTGAGGCATGGGCATCCGAATCCAAAGCAGGCAGAGATGGAACAACACCTGGCATAGCAATGAAGAACACCCCCAGTACACCTGGAACAACAGCCAGCATCACTCCAACAATACCCAAGAATAACTACAGCCCAACACCAACAGGCACAGAAAAAGTTAAGGAAGACACCTCAATCACACCCAGTGGAGTACTGAATCACTACACTCGAAGCAGACCAATGGTAAATAATTATACCCCTGCGACACCCAGAGGAGAAGTAAAGAGCTCCCGCCCAACTCAATCCAGGGGAAAGGTGGAGAAATACTCCCCGTCCCCACTTGGTAGAATGGTAAACAATTATGCCCCGTCCACGCTCATGACAATGCCAAGGAGCCATGGGATCACCCCCAGAACAACAGTGAAAGACAGTGAAATTATGGCAACCAAGAAAATGTTGGCAACCAACCCCTCCAAGGGACTAGTGGAGAAAACCACCCCAACTCCTCTCAAGGGAATAACTGATAACACCCCAACCTTCCTGTTAAGTGACTTAGAAACAGATCCCTTGACTTCTCCAAGAAGTGTGGTAGAAAAGAAGACCCTAACTACCCCCAGAAGAGTGGACAGTAATAGCTCAACCAACCACCAGGGGTTGGTGGGAAAAAACAGTCTGACAACACCCCAAGGAATGGTCCTGGAGCACACTGCGGCCGACTCTGAGGGGCAAGTGACAATAAGCACCATGACACGCAGCAGCCCAGCAGAAACCAAAGCTTCTACTGCTGCTTGGAAAGTCAGGAATCCCTTGTCCAGAACCAGTGCACCGACCATCAGAATATCCTCAGCCACCTTCAGGGGGCTTTTGAAGAACCCTTCCAAAGCACCCAGCACCCCAGCAACTCCCAGGGTCAGGGCAAATCCGACCATTCAGGTCCGCCACTGCCTGGTGGTGGAGCCAGCCCCAGTTGCCACTGCCCCCTCCCCTAGTTGGACAACAGCTGCGATCCCAGAGATTCCTAGCCCCTCACTGTTGCCTTCCAGGCAGCCAGACCTGCACCCCAAGGCAGAGTACCCCCGAGACCTGTTCAGTGTGGAGGAGCGGAGGCAGGGCTGGGTGGTCCTGCACATCTTTGGCATGATGTATGTGTTTGTAGCCTTGGCCATCGTTTGTGACGAGTACTTTGTCCCTGCCCTGGGTGTCATCACAGACAAGCTGCAGATCTCCGAGGATGTGGCAGGTGCTACATTCATGGCTGCTGGAGGCTCTGCCCCTGAACTCTTCACCTCCCTCATCGGCGTCTTCATCTCGCATAGCAATGTGGGCATCGGCACCATCGTGGGCTCTGCGGTGTTCAACATCCTCTTTGTCATTGGCACTTGTGCCCTCTTCTCCCGGGAGGTCCTCAACCTCACCTGGTGGCCCTTGTTCCGTGACATCACCTTCTACATCTTTGACCTGATGATGCTCATCCTCTTCTTCCTGGATAGCCTCATTGCGTGGTGGGAGAGCTTGCTACTGCTGCTGGCTTATGCCTTCTATGTGTTCACCATGAAGTGGAACAAACAGCTCGAGCTCTGGGTGAAGGAGCAGCTCAACAAGAGGCCAGTGGCCAAGGTCATGGCCCTAGGGGACCTCAGCAAGGTAAGAGCAGGTTGGCTCAGGCTTGTTTAGCCCCTTTGGGGCAAAAGAACTGGGGGGAAAGGCAGGAACTGAAGAATGAAAAGTGCTGGATCAGACCTCAAGAGATGAATGAGCGTTCTGGTTCCCTCACAATTCATTCAGTATTTATAGAGTCCTGTTCTCTGCCAGTTGCCATGCTGGGCCTTTTGCAAGAATGACCTTGGGTCAACACCTGATCATCCCATAAAATGGTTGTTATTATGATCCCCCATTGGCAGGGGAGGAAACTGAGGTCTAATGAAGTTAAACCACGTGTTCAATGTCACAGAGAAAATAGGCGGTGGAGCTAGGATGAACCCAGGTTGGTCGGATTGGGTCTTCAGAAATGACACTTGAGCTGGGCTTTGGAGAATGTCCAAGGAGATATCAGGCAGGCAAAAATGATAATCTTTTCCATGTGCATGGTGTTTAGGGTTTATCTAGCACCCTTCCTTTCAATTGATCCTGTTTGTTCACATTCCAGACCTGGGGGGGCGGGGCTGGCAGCTTGGTGAGGGTCTGAGAAGGAGGAGGTTATTTGAGTTTTGTTTGGTTTTTAAAATACTAAAGGTGGGAGCCCCTCTCATCCACTGACAGGCCAGCCTTGGGTGTGGAGTTCTGTTTTGGTGCTGACTGGAGATCAGATGTTGAGAGCTCCAGCTCTGGGGCGTTCTTCTGACTCCACAGTTCCGTTCCGAGAATTTCTCTGCCTCTGTGAGGGACCTTCCTGTTAAATTCATTGCTTGAGTCAGTAATCTGGACAGTGAGATTTAACTGGAGAAGTGATCTCTAAACATCCATCCCAAAGTTTTTTGTTCCTTGAGATTCAAAAGTGAGAGTACCCTAGGGAACACAGACCTCATTTTTCTCATATTCCTAAAGGTGAGTTTGGGCAAAGTTTGGCTCATAGCCTGTCTGTTTCATATCTCAGAGAAGTCACTAGTGTGAGCAGAATTTTGCGTGCGAAGAGTAGAAGGACTTAGCTGCTTAATCCAGCCCAGTTTGATGAGTGGGCAGGATGGAGACCAAACTCAGCAATACATCTCGGAGCTACGCGGTACAAAGGAAATGAAATGTAATTCCTTTAGGACTTCTGAGATAATGTGTGGTGTTCAGAGCATGGAACTGAGTTGGGAAATGTGGGTTCTAATCCAAGGCCCTCTCTAACTGTATGACCTTGGACAGACCCCTTCCCATCTCTGGGGGAAATGAAAGAGTCCAACTAATCATGAAAAGGTTCTGTTTAGCTCTAACATTCATTGTTAATGCCCTGTGTCTAAGTGAGTTCAGTTCTGGCAGGCCCAACACAGTGGTTATCTGTCTGATCAACTGAACTTCAGTTAGTACATTTGTGTGGTGGCCCAAAAAGGAGAAATATCCTGCCCAAGGTTGGATAGCCAGAGGTTTCCAAACTGGAATGGGAACCTGGTATCCTAACTTCCCATTCAGTGCTGTCTTCCCAGATGACTGCTCTAAGAAGCCAGAGGCTTCAAAAAGAAAGGATCAGAGCATTACCTCGTTTAAACAAACAGGGGCCTCTCTCCTAATGAAGCTGTGAGGGCAGGCTTTGCTGAAGGTGGCTGTGAAACCTGGTAGTCTCTTTCTGGGAAAGCATCTGTAGTTTGGTGTATGTTAGGTTTTCAAAATGCCTCTGACTTTCCTCCCAGTCCTTCATAGTAATTCTGTTTTCATTTAAACTGCAAATTCTCAATTTTCCATTTTATCAGAACTAGACAAAGCTTGCCAAGCAAGTAAAGTGTAATTGTGATTTCAAAAGAGAATTTGTAACTTACTTAAAAGACTGTTCAAGGTCTTTAGTAGCAGCTCTTTGCCAAGCAGTGAGAGCAGTGCTAATTACAACTGTTCTTATCTATTTATTAAAATGGATCCAGTATGAATTTTAATTAACAGCATTATTTAAAAAAAAAAGGTTGAAATACTGGCTGTCCTTGAAAGTAAATTTGTATTTATTTAAAATTGAAAACCTATAGTCAGGACTTTCTGGCATGAATAGCTGCCTTCTAAAAATTAGTCCAAATAACTGAAAAGCTATAACTATTTAGAAATGATTTTGAAAACATGTGAATTTGCAGTCTCACCCCAGGTTTCTTATAGCCAGAGAGAGGGGTAAAACTGCCTTTGCTTGTATCATTATGTCTGTGTTTGGCTGCCCAAGACCTGTGCTCATGTTAGAGGGAGATAAATTAACCTGCCCTTCAGTGACTGACTGAGGCAAGCCATTCTGTTTGAATTCTTCAAGCAATTCTCTGAAAATCCAATCTTTGATCTGTGTTTTTCTTTTCTTTTCCTTTTTGGCCATGCTGAGCAACAGGATCTCAGTTCCCCAACCAGGGTCTGAACCTGGGCCATGGCAGTGAAAGCCCAGAATCCTAACCACTAGGCCACCAGAGAACTCCCATTTTGCAGGGTTTTACTGAAAAGTTGTTGAGGTGATGTACGTATGTCACAGACCCTCCACAAGCGTGGATTCCTTCCCCTACTCCCTTTTCTGTGTTGGTACTCATTTTTGTGATTTTATGCAAGGGTGTGTACTCACTCCTGCAAATTACCTTACTTTAACTATGAAACTTTAACTCAGAAAATGAGCATGCCTTGTGCCTCACTCACACGGACCTGTCAGTTCACACCTCTTCCCTGACTAATGGGTCCCTTTGAGCATCACTTGGAGAAGTCAGGGAAACTAGTCTTAGTAAGTCAGCCACGTCCCAAAGGTAAGGAAGTAAGAAATAGGGAAGGGGCAGACAGAGTGGTCAGGAGTCAAGGAGGAGGAGGGTTGGGGAGAAGTCAGAGCCACAGCTACGCAGGAAGGGTAAGCAGGGGAAAGAGAAGCAGAGGGCAGTGGGAGGCAGCTCCCAGGAACAGGAAAGACACGCTGGCCTCTCCCTTCCTCTCTTGGCAGCTGAGGGTGAGGGTGGCCATGGGATTAGGCTCATCATTGCTATTAAATAGGGGAAATAATCTTTGTATCTCCCAAAGGGCTAAGCTCAATGCCTCATCCCTATCAGAAGCTCTACAAGTATTTGGTTGTTTCCTCAGGGAAACAACCTGTTCCTCTAACAGGTCAGGGTCTCCGGTTTACAGAGAAAAGGGAGTAGGGAAAGGAATCCACACTTTTGGAGGGCCTATGACATACGTGCATCACCCCAACAACTTTTCAGTAAAACCTGCAAGACGGGAGTTCTCTGGTGGCCTAGTGGTTAGGATTCTGGGCTTTCACTACCATGGCCCAGATTCAGACCCTGGCTGGGGAACTGAGATCCTGCTTGCAGGCTTAGGTAGAAGGAACCGGCTGTCTGCATGAGATGCTGGTTGGCGAGTCAGCCCTCACCACAGAGCACCAGCGGTGAAAAGATATGCAAGGTGGGGACTGGGACTGGCACCCCATGCCCACATTCTGCCCGTGAGCACACTTCAGAGTGTGAAACCCCAGGAAGAGGTCTGTCACTCTTTATTCAACATGCTGCAGGCTATTTTCTTCCTGGCAGTTTTTTTTTTTTTTTTTTTAAACCAACTGACAGGAACCCCAAGCAGACAAACCTGGTGCCTCTTTAGGAACCAGTCTTCCCTTTCTTGTCAGGGTTAACATTTATTCTAGTGCCTGCACTGCCAGACACCCAGCTGTCTGCTATGAACAAGCAGCAGCCACCAGTACCCTACCTGCCTCTGTGGGCCTGCCCTTGCTAGCTTGCAGATAATCCATTGTGATCCCAAAGCACTCCCCCTAGTTAGTCTGAGGGGTTCCCTCCTCTTTTTCTTTCTCTCTCTCTTCTTTGGCTGCAGCATGCAGCTCGTGGGATCTTAGTTCCCCAACCAGGGATCAAACCCAGGCCCTTGGCAGTGAGAGCATGGAGTCCTAACCACTGGACCACCAGGAGTTCTCTAAATTCTTAAATAATAGTCAGCTTCCCCCTGCTGCTGCTGCTGCTAAGTCGCTTCAGTCGTGTCCGACTCTGTGCGACCCCATAGATGTTAGCCCAACAGGCTCCCCCGTCCCTGGGATTTTCCAGGCAAGAACACAGGAGTGGGTTGCCATTTCCTTCTCCAATGCATGAAAGTGAAAAGTGAAAGTGAAGTCACTCAGTCGTGTCCGACTCTTAGCGACCCCATGGACTGCAGCCCACCAGGCTCCTCCGTCCATGGGATTTTCCAGGCAAGAGTACTGGAGTGGGGTGCCATTGCCTTCTCTGCAGCTTCCCCCTAGTTATCAGGAAATTATGGCAAGAATCATATCCTCAGTGTTAAGGCTTCTTTTCCTCATAAAATTTTCTTAAACTTTCAGCATTCATCTGCTGCTGGGTGCTAGCAGAGGACAAAATTAATCATAAGAAACAAGCAGATATTGACAGAAAAACTCAAACATCTGATCACACCCCAGGGAGTTAGAATGACATATTTTTCTATAGATGTGTGAGATTTTACATCTACTTGTACAACAGGGAAATCTTTTTTTCCCTAGTGTATGTGATGGGATTAAATATGAAATTAGGTAATCATGGTGTTCTACAAAAAACAGCATGACTTCTAGATGCTCTGCCACCTGAATAAACTGGAAATATAAAACTGACAGAAAATGTTTTAGTGTGGGGGAGTGGGCATGTGGATGATAAGCAAGTGAATTAAGTTGATATATTTCCAAGTATGAAAGTTACTGTCTAGTAAGCGGTGCTTGTGATGGAGAATGAAGGCAGTGTGCCCCCTTCAACCAGGGAGAGCAAGGGAGGCCTCCTGGAGGAGAAGTCCAAGTAGACATGTGCAGAATAAGGATTCTTCTGGATTTCTTCCCCATGCTCCATAGGGGAAGACGAGGAAACCTTTGCAAAGACTCAGACAGGGACAGACCTTGATGCATTAGAGGAAAGAATTAGAGGTCAGGATTCTTGCCTGGGAAATCCCATGGACGGAGGAGCCTTCTGTCTGTAGTCCATTGGGTTGCAAAGAGTGGGGACACAACTTAGCAAGTAAGGGGAGAGTTGCTTCACCAGGGCCTTGTGGTTCACGTATGGAGTTTGGGTTTTATCTGAAGTTCAGTGGGAAATGATGTAATGAATCATGTTTAAAAGGTCACTACTGAACTGCTATGTACAAAGTGAATGGTAGGTGTGCAAGGGTGGAAGCAGGGAGTCCAGTTAGAAGCTTATTGTAGGTATCCAGCATATATTTGTGTGTATGTGTCTTTGAGAGGTATTTTGAAGACAGAATCATCTGGACTTGGTGGTAGTGTGGATGTGCAGGGCCAGTGAGAGGAAGTCAAGGAGTTTGGCATGAGCAGCAGGGTGGATGGTAGCACCATCTAGTGAGACAAGGACGAGTATAGGAAGATCAGGTTCGGGGGAGACACAGATTCCCACCCTGGAATGAGTTTGAGGGTTTATGTCACCTCCAAGTGGGTGCCTTTGAGAGGCAGTTGCACAAATGGACTTAAATCTTATGAACAAGGTCCGGGCTGGAAGTAGGAATTTGTGAATTACCAACAAATGTATGGTTATTAAAATCAAGGACCTGCTGATGCTAGTCTGAAAGAGAGGGAGAAGGGGAGAGAGAGAGTTTAGGATTAAGCCCTAAAGAGCTCCAATGTTTGTTTATTTGGCAAACGTTTATGG
Source organism: Moschus berezovskii (assembly GCF_049115385.1). Lineage (NCBI taxonomy): Eukaryota > Metazoa > Chordata > Mammalia > Artiodactyla > Moschidae > Moschus > Moschus berezovskii. The sequence goes on from NC_142468.1 coordinate 87,804,324, forward strand.
ACTCTCTTTGTAAGAGACCTGTGTAGGAACTGGGGATACAGTCAGAAATAAGGCACAGTCCCAGCCCACAAGCAGCTCAGCCTGTCAGAGGAACAGGAGTTGATCCAGGTTCTGTGGGGTCTGACACTCTTTAAGAAAAGGAATATAAAACCATTGCTACAAAATTAAACATGAGGCCTTGGAAGGGTTTGTGTAGAGGAGAAATGGACCCTGAAGTTTAAGCTTTATCAGTTCTGTGGTAAATTCCCCTTAGTGGGGAAGACAGAAAATTAAGACTAAACTTGATAGTTTCAGGTGCATGGCAGAGCGACTCAGCCATACATATACATGTATCCACTCTCCCCCAAACTCCCCTCCCTATCAACATTGTTAATTGGCTATACTCTAATATAAAATAAAAAGTTTACATAGAAAAAAAAAAAGACTAAACTTGATTGTATCACATGTAATGATGTAGTTAAGTGCTGAGGGATTTAGCACTGCTGAGAGTGGACATCTCAACAGAAAGTCAAGGAAGGCTTAATAGGGGAGGTGATGCTTAGCTGAATCTTGAAGGATAAACAGGGGTTGGCTGATGGAAGAAGGGATAGGAGTCTCCTAGGCGTGTGTAAAGGCCAGTGCAGCTTCACCCTCTCTCCTTCCCCTGGCCTTTACGCATGCCAAGGCACATTTTTAAACAGTGGGGAAAAAAAAGCAGGTGAAACTAATTTTAATAATACACTTTAGCTACTGAGTTCTTGAAGTGAGGCTAGTCTGAATTGCAATGTGCTGTAAATATGAAAGGGTTTCAAAGGGTTAGTATGAAAAAAAGGGTCTTCTCTGGTGGTTCAGTGGTAAAGAATTTGCCTGCCAGTGCAGGAAATGTGGGTTTAGTCTCTGGGTTGGGACGATACCCTGGAGGAGGAAGTGGCAACCCACTCTAGTATTCTTGCCTGGGAAATCCCATGGACAGAGGAACCTGGCAGGCTGTAGTCCGTGGGGTCGCAAAGAGTCGGACATGATTGAGCAACTGAGCACACATGTATGAGAAAAAAGGTAACATGTTAACAGTTTAAAATTAATTACATGTTGAACTGTAGTTTTGATATGTTGAGTTAAAGTACATTATTCAAATTAATTTCACCTTTTTTTTTTTACTGTTTAAAAATGTGACCACTAAAAAATTAAAATTACATATGTAGCTTACATTCTGTTGCTACCGGGCAAGCACTGGACTGTAGGTAAGCAGGAGGCTAGAATATGCCTAGCTAAGGAGACTCCCCACTGAGGACACTGAGCTCCCAAGGTGCAGGGAAGGGACATGATATCCTTCTCTCAGAAAATCACTGTGGCTGAGGGGTGAACAATGAACCAGAAGAACAGACCAGGAGTCAGGAGGCTGTTATGGGATTGTAGGCAGGAGAATAGAGAAATGAGGCCACATTTGAGGACTTTCAGGAGCTAGGTGTGACAGTTGTACGTGAGCTTTGAGGGGAGGAATTTGGGTATATTTTCAGGTTTCCAGCCCAGACAAATGAGTGGATCAGGGTGCTAGACTGTATTCAGTGAAGTTAGGGCTCAGACCAGGGATTTAGAAAATCTTTATGGAATGAATGTCTAAAACAATATCACAGACTAGCATGTTCAGTTTAGGAACTGTGTCTCGGATGATCTAGAAAGGGAGAGGTGTGGCTAACTGCTGTACCAGTGGGAGATAGGAATTGGAAATCAGGAGGACAAGCCCCCTGAGGGGTTGCCCTGTTCGCCACCATTCCCATGAGCGGCTGCAAGGAACCCTGTTGCTCATCCTCATCAAGATGCCTCATGGGTGTTGGGGGTTTGGCTGGTATGAAAGACCTAGTTTCCTCAGCCTCTCGGTTAGTTTTCAGGGGGCGGTGGGGTGGTGGGGCTGAAGAAAGAGGGGGGTGATTGGTGTGGCGTGAGAGGTTCATGGGGGAATGTGTTTGTAATCAGGGCATACTCTGAAAGCACCTCGTTGCTGGTACCAGTGCCCATATATGGACCCATCTGTCACACTGAAATGTAGGCAGACATTTACATCCATTTACCTGAAATGTCAATAGTTTGAAACAGAGCCACTAGGAAATATAAATTTGACTTCATTGATTTAGTAAAAGTAACAACAAAAACAAACCTCTGAAAAGAGATTATGGGGTGGGGAATTCTGACACTATTGTTGTGAGTGTGGGCAAGTCACAGACCCCTTCTGCATCTCCGTCTTGTTATCTGCCAAAATAGCAATAATACTAGTCTTGTCTATTTCACAGAGTTAGTATCAAGTGAGAAAATGCATGTGAAGGGCTTCAGAAAGTTAGAAGTGCCTACTGAGGGTAGAAGATGTTGATATGTACAATGAAGAGTGAACCCATAGAGAAGTACTTTGATTTATATAAGTCTGAATGGAAGAGAAGTCACTAGGCATGTGCTTCATGGGGCAAAAGTCAGTCTCTCCTTTCCTCTTGTGGACGGAACCACTCATCCCAAAGGGTAGCTTGGCCACTTATATTTCTAAGAACTCACTGGTGAGAATTGGACATAATAAATAGTGAGGTGGCTGGGTTGCGGGGTTTGTTGCTGTAACCTCTTATATCCCAGTGTCACGAAAGAGCAGATTTGTCCAAGAAATCCACAATGCCCCCTTCATAGTCATATTGTTGTTTCTATTTTGTTCCATTCATTGTATGTTCGTTCATCCATTCAGCAGTATGTGTCCGAGCATTCAAACCTCCACCACCCTTCAAAGATGACCTCGATTTCACTTACTTTTCGGAGGCTTCCATGTCGATCCTAGCGCAGTGCCTTTATCTGTGTGTCATTTCTTCAGGCACATCCTGCTTTGTCATGTGTTGGTTCCTTTCTGTAACTAGAATCCATGCCCTGGACACCTTTGTATCCCCACAACACTAGCACAGTTGCAGGTAGACAGCAGGTGCTCAGAAAGTAAGAACTGAATGAGTAAGCAGACTGGGTGGGTAAATGTCGGGTGGCCCCGAATCAGGCAGCATTTTCTACGTTTTCTGATCAGGCAGAGATGGGAGTGTAGTAAGTCCAGGTCTGCTTCTTGCCATGGAGGTTGAGGGATGGCGGAGGCAGTGGTGAGGTAAAGGCGATTACTGGGGGAGGCCATTGGTGACTGTTCACTCATTCAACCAGTATTTCCTGAACCCTTGCTAAACGCCAGGCAGTGTTCTTATGCTTGGCTTATAAGCAGGTATCATAAATGAAATAGATAGTCTATCTTTAAGGTTCTAGTGGGACAGTCAATTTATTTGTGTTTGTCAGCATACAAATGAAAGTGAAGTGTTAGTCGCTCAGTCGTGCCCAACTCTTTGGGACTCCATGGACTGCAGCCTGCCAGGCTCCTCTGCCCATGGAATTCTCTAGGCAAGAATACTGGAGTGGGTTGCCGTTTCCTTCTCCAGGGGATCTTCCTGATCCAGGGATTGAACCCAGGTCTCCTGCATTGCAGGCAGATTCTTTACGGTCTGAGCCACCAGGGTATCCCATACAAATAGCATACAGATATATTGGGGAAAGTGCTATGAAGGAAAAGAACAGGCGTCCATAAAAGAGAATTACATGCACACCTTAGCTTCCCAGAGAAAGGTGACATATAAATGCAGACCTGAACCATGGGGGTTGGGGGAAGAGGGTTCCAATCAGAGGAGGAGAGGCCATGTGATGAGGATTTTGAGGTGGGTGAAGAGGGTGGCACTGAGGGACTGAAGGACAGTGTAGCTGCGGTTACTGAGCCTCAGTGAGTGGACACATTTGACTGGGAATACTGCATGCAGGCTGAAGCCAGACTGTGGAAGGCCAGGCTGGGACATGTTAGAAACATTTTCTGAAGCCAGGTTATGTCTGGGTGTGTTTCTGTGTTCCCACACGAGGGCTCCCTGGAGAGATAGGGAAGTAGGGAGGAAGGGTGAGGGTCTCTCTAAACATCTTGTGATTCCTGTCCCTGTTTGCAGCTGGGCGATGGGACAGTTGTGGTGGATGAGCAGCAGGATAACAAGAAGCTGAAGGTGGGTGCCATGTGGAGTCTGCCCAGGGGGCCACTGCAGGGTTTCAGAGGACGACCACAGACCCGGGACGCTGTGGCCCAGAAGCTGGGGATCCTGGGCTGGGCTCAAGCCTGGGAAGCTCCTGGGAATTCTGTCAGGGTGAGCAGGGAGGGAGCCAGAGGGACTGTCACCTCCAGGTGGCCTTGGAGGGGGCGCTGGCTTGGGAGCTAAGCCCAGAATGTCACCGCTCACTGCCTGTGTGAGCATGGGCCTCAGATTCTGCATCAGTAAAATGTCTGGACTAGACAAACTCAAGTCCCACTTTGTAGCCCCAACAAAGTCGAATTACTTGTGGCTTTGGAATGCCCTAGAACTAGGAGAAACATACAAAGGGCGGGGCAAGGGGATGTGAGGTTTCTGAAAAACTGTTTCTTAGCTGCCTTTGGCCTGTGGGGCATTTGGGAAGAAGTATGGGGACCTTAGAAGAGGCGGGGTCCTGAAGGAAACTCCCATCCTACAAAAATTCTGGGACTGTTGTGAAGTATTGTGTGACCATAGCCACTAGATGGCAGAAGAGTTCAGATCCAGAGGGTTGGTTGGGAAAAGGAGGAGGATTGAGCAAGCAGTTCGTCTGACTTTGGATGTTTCCTTGTAAATCAGATGATGTTTCTGTGTGTGTCGCTATTGTAAAAAATGAACAAAAAATCCAACCGAGTCAATTTAAAGATCAGATTGGCTTTATTCAATAATTCCTGAATTGAGCAGCATCCCATTTAGCAAATAGAAAGGAGTTCCAGGTTGCTTCAGGCAAGGTCGCCTTCCTTTGTGGGATAGCAAGGATCTATCAGTAGATCACCTCACTGGTGTGCTAACTAGGTCATTCCAAACTAACTGGTTAAGAGTACGTTCCTGGGAGGGGCTGAAACTGCAGTTGGGTTAGGCATTTTATGTTTCAGTTTGGTGGTGTGAGCAGAGCACAGGTGGCTCTGTGTGGGGCTCTGGTCTCTTTCTAACGCTGTGAGTGGGTGTGTGTCGCATCTGTGTGTCTGCAGATGCATATGGGTGTGTGTGTGCCTGGGACGGACTCCCGAGCGCATGGGTAGGAAAGAAACGGCTGGATCTTGAAGACCTGGGTCCTCTTCTGAACTCTGTCATTGACGCCCCAAGACGGCTGAGCACTCGGCCTTGCTGACCGAATTTTTCCTGTTCGTGGGTATCAGCCTTGCTTGTCTCCGGGGCCGGGGCGGTCACAGAGCACCCGGGGGTTCTCTGCGGCCTGCCAGGGGCTGTGCGCATGTGGAGTGGGGCTGTCTGTGAGGTGCGTGGGTGAGACTGTTTCTTAGAGGGTAGACTTGCAGGGATGGACAAACCCTCAGGAATGTGGTGTCCTTAATATACATTGTTTGCACCCTGTCAGGAGCTTGGGGAATGACTTGGTATGTAGAATTAACCAGTCATGGAAGAGTTGGGAGGCTGAGAAGGGAAGCACTGTGACTCTCCTGTTGAGGTGAAGGGAGGGGGACGTCGAGATAAGGCTCCGATCTTTACTTTTCATGAACCCCCCGTGTGGCGCCTCCCCTGGCTTGGACGGGGGCCCACTGAGGCCTGTGCGGCTCTTTCCTGCTCAGCTTTCGTCCATGCTGACCCGAGGGAGCAGCTCGGCCTCTCTGCACAACAGCACCATCCGCAGCACCATCTACCAGCTCATGCTCCACAGCCTGGACCCTCTGGGGGAAGGTAAGCAAGGCCTGCCCAGACTCCCTGTCCACTCCTTCCCTTCTGAGCTGGACACGAACTGGGACTTGTGAAACACAGAGGCAGTGGAGTGAGGGAGGGAGTGGGAGGAGAGTTAGCAGAGGAGGTGGGTGGTGAGGGCAGGCGGTCTGGGAAGCCTTACCCAGAGGACCCTGAGGAGCTGAGGTCCTTAGTTACGCACGTCCCACTGCCTCCCTGTCTCTGTGTCCCTCCTGTGAAACGGAAGGGTTCATCTGCAGTGAGTGAGGCCGAGAGGGTCACGTGCCCTGCGCTGGTCTACGTGGGGGCTGCCCTCAGTGACTTCCTGCAAAGCCCACTCCCATGAGTCAGCCCCGATGTCCCACAGAGTCTCCAGCCAGATAGTGTGGCCAAAGTTGCTTCTGGGGGCACCTCCTGTGGGGCCCCACGGCTGGAAGTTCTGGCTGGTACCTTCCTTTGCTCTGTATTCGGCTCTGGAGTCCTAGGAAGCTGGCTGACCCCTCCCCCAGCCAGGAATCCCAAAGGACAGCCCCAAGAGCCAGCAGGACCACTTCTGGGAGTCTTGAGGGTCCGAAGTGCAGTGGAGGCTAAAGTCCAACTTGACAAACGATAGAAACAGCTGAGAGTCTCACCGTCTACCTACTGCATCTTGCCTAGTGCCCCGCTTCCTGAGAGCCGTCTCGGATGTGCTTTGCAGGCCCCGAAGGGCATCCTCAAGTACACTCCTGTTCTCCTGGGGCACCTCTGTCTCTGGGACGCTGGTGCAGAACTGGAGCCAGGCAGGAGGCCCATCGAGGAAGTTGACTTTTGGGCAGAAGCCAAGGAGTTGGAGTGCAGTTGGGCAGGAGGCTGAGGACTGAGCTGAATGTGACACCAGAGACTGACCCATGAGGCCCAGGAACAGATTTTAGGGGTTTCAAAATTTCTCAGACCCTGAAGCGTCTTCTTCGCCTGGGATATTGGTTGTTAAGACAAGCATATTGTGCTGTGAAAAGTAGTGTCAAAGATAAGGTGATCAAAGCTTCCCTACAAAATCTCGAAGCTGAGCCTCCACAGACATGGGGAGAGGCCACCCCCATGTCAGCTCCAAAAAAACAGCACCCCTGGGATTTCGGGGTGCAGTCTGCAGCATGGGCAGCCTGCGGGTGCTCAGTGCTGGGGGTGTATCTGGCCAGGGCGCCGTGAAGGAAGCTGTATCCCAGGGTTAGGCCTGGCTCTCCTTGTGGAACTGCCGGCTCTAGTAAAGTCCTAAAGATAAAGACCTTTTCCTGAATGGGCCTTCAGGGCCCCCTACCTGAGCCTCTTCCATGACCAGTAGCTGCCCGCTGGCCTACTTGTCCTAACAGGATTATGTGAAGTCCAGGCCATGTCCAGGCCAGGCTGAGGTCAGAGGAGATTGATACTAAGGAGATGATCCAGCCATGCTGAATGCTGAGAGGCCACGTGAGGAAACAAGCGCTGGGGGAGCCAGTGCCAGTCATCCCCGGAAGACAAGCATGTCTTATGTGGGTGTGTGGCGGGCATGGAACGGCCCTCCCAGGGAGGGTTTGCTGATGTTGCTGGCGTGCAGTCCTGCTCAGGGAAGCCGGCCCTGATCCTGCACCCCGAGATTCCATCCCGGAGGGGCTGGAATGAAGGCCTTTGTTCCCAGCACTTTCCAGACACATGTTTGTGTTTCTGTATGCTATTTTCAGATGGCTGTCCAGATGTTTCTACCCTTTCCAAGTGTTCCAGCTCTTTCCACAGAGCTGATCCGTGGTCTGAACTCTTACCCTGGGCAGGGGCTTTACCTCTCTAGTACCTCATGCTTCTTCTGGTGATTTCACACGGACGTGTGCGTGTGTATATGAAAGAGACGAAGAAACAGAGAAAGGCCCTGAAGCTGACCTGCGTTCCTTAGTGGCATGGGAAATGAGAGCTTAGGGCGTGTAAAGAAGAAGAAGAAGAAAGAGGGGAACCTGGTTTTCCTGCCAGCCCCTCCAGGCAACAGTCCATAGTTATTCTTGGCACCAGGACTGGGGCCAGGGGAGCCCTTGGAAAAGTTATGTGTTGTTCAGCAGAAGATTGCAGTGCTTGATCAGTGTCCGTGGGGCACTGGAGCTGTCTACATTAGGTAGGCAGTGGAGTACCCACTTCCTGACATCTCAGTTCTGATGGGACCTCCTGAGCAGGCCCACCGGGACAGGATGCTTCAAGGGATCACACGTGCCAGAGTGATGGCTCTGTGGGGTGGAGCCAGTTGCCAGAGGCAGCTGCAGCTGAACCACCCTGATTATTCAGGAGACAGGTTGAGAGACGGAAACTCCAGACCTGTTTCTGCTTCTGGACCCATTCTGGACCCAGGCAGAGTTTGATTCCCAAATCTTCACAGTGTGCCGGTGTTCTGGACTAGAGGATCTTCAGGATCCCTTCTAACTCAGACCCTCTAGAATGCTGGGCCTCAGCGGGCAGAATTGCTTCCTGGGTGGAGCAGCTGCTCTTAGCGATTGCTGTCAGCTCATCATTGTTGTCGTAGCTAACATTTACGCAGTGTCTTGTAGCTGCCAGGCGCTGATTTAAGCATGTTCGTGTATAAATTCATGCATTCCTTCAACAACTCTGTGAAGATTTTATAGGTGAGGAATCTGAGGTACAGAGGATCACCCTGCTGGATCCACAGCTAGCAAGTGGCAGAACTAGGATTCAAACCCAGGCATCTGGCTCCAAAATCTAAGCTAATGTAGCAATATTTAATTGCAGCAGTTAAAGTATTTTTGTTTATTTTGTCCCTTGGACCCCCACATCAATGTTCTGAGTATATCATATTGTTGCCTTTTTAGAGAGGGGACACTGAGGTGTAGAGAGGGTGCACAGGCTTCCCCAGGCCGCCCAGCACTCACGGGGCAGAGCCAGCCTGGACCCCAGAACAGACGCCATGGCTTTGTCTGTCACCTGTGCCCTTGTCCTCGCCTCTCGGCCTGTACAGCTGTGAGGAGGGCCCTCCTGAGCCCCTGCACCTCGGTCTTTGTGCCTCTCGGCTGAAAGCACACACGTACAGCGCTTTGCATGTTGCCGGGAACATAGTCATATTGAGAGAGTTGATGTCCCCATTTTTCTTTTTTGGAAATCAGGACAGCACTGTTCTGTGCATGATGCTCTGCGGACCACCAGCAAAGCATAAGGCATGCACAGGGGTCTGGAAGGAGGCTCTGCTTGGGTTCCCGGCGTCTGAGGTCGAAAGGAGCGTGACAGGAGCTTGATGATCCATCACTTCCCTTTCCCACTGGAGAGGGGAGGCATATGAACATGGCTACCAGTAGTGCCCCAGAGCCAGAGCAGAGCTTCTAGTAAATTCATAGACGGTAAACTGCAGACCTTACAGTCTAGTCCAAGGGTTGCAGGAGCACCTCCCTGTCATTATTTCCCCATTCCCTGCCCATTTCAGACATCACCAATGAATCATGGTGCTCTGCAGCCAAGCTTGGAGCAGAATTCTCAATTCAGCACTCAGGCAGCCATCACTTGAGTTCATAAAGGACATAAATACTATTTGTTGCCCTCAAGTCTAACCATGCCATTTTATCAGAAAGGAAATAGGCCTAGAGTGGGGAAGTGACTAGCTGAAGGTCATAGCTAGTTAGTGACAATGTAGGGAATTTAAGGCAGAAGTTTGGGAATTCCGTTCCGTCGCTCAGTCGTGTCCGACTCTTTGCGACCCCATGGACTGTAGCCTCCCAGGCTTCTCCGTCCTTGGGATTCTCCAGGCAAGAACACTGGAGTGGGTTACCGTTTCCTTGGGCACTGTGAACAGGCTTAGGAGGACTGGAGAACGCGTGTTGTAATTTCCAGGCCGGACTCTTTCCACCCACTTCAGCTGCTCTGGCTGTCCGCTGACCAGGCTAGCTGAAGGCTGTAACAGGGACCCTGCGTTCCTGGATAAGATGTGTCTCCTTTCTCATTCACAGCCCGGCCCTCCAAGGACAAGGAGGAGGAGACCTTGATTCAGGAGGCAAAAGCCACGCCTCAGGCCAAAGCAGAGAGCAAACCAGGTGAGAGGATCGTGAGATGAGTTGGTTTTCTCCTACCACCTTCCTGCCTCCTGTCACCCAGGGTCTGGGCGTGCCTTCTGTCCTCTCTGGGCCAGTCAGCTGGAGCGATGAGCTGGCGCTGCCCCGTGCCCGCTGTCGTCCGGCCTCCTCCTTCCGCTCTGCTCCCTTTCCTGACGTGGCTGCAGGCCCGAGGACAGCTCTGTATGGCTCCCTCATACTCTTCCTCACATAGGGTAGGCAAGGCCTGGCGAGGGTGCTGAACTTCTTTGCTAAATCTTGTCTCAGATGAGAGTCTGTTGGGCTCTGTTTCTTCTTCCTGTTACTTCTACACAAGGACACTGCTGCTAGGGAATTGGTCTGAGACCAGCAACCCCCGTCATGGAGGGCCGTCAGGGGTCTGGTGACACAGAAGTCCAGCATCCGTGTGGCAGCTGGGACGAGGGACTGAGATAGCTCTGCCCAGCACCCCAGGCCTGCATTATCCACCCAGCAAGCGGGTCCAGCAGCGTTGTTCCCATTCTGTAGACAAGGAAACTGAAGCTCAGAGAGATCAAGTGGCTTGCCCAGAGCCAGGTAGCCAAGAAGTGAGAGAGCGTGTCCCTAAATCCAGATCTCCAGACTTTGCGATTTTCTTTCCTGCCATCCTATTCCAAGACTCCCTAGCTGCTGCCTTGGAAACCTTCGGGTGCCTCTCCATGCAGCTGGTTAGGGGGAAGGGTCAGACACTGAGGGCTGGGGTTTTGCCCTCTCTCCCAAGCTGTTCACAGTATCCTTGGCCACAGTGCCAGGATGTGAATGCCTGGAAATCCGGGGAGAGTGAGGAGAGCTGCTGCTAGCTGTCCTCATGTGCAGACATCTCTGTGGACAGGACAGGAAAGATTCACGACACATCATTTTCCTTCTCCGGTTGGTGGGGAGTGTCCCGAACAGACCTTATGAGACCTTGAAGTGGACAAATCCAATAGCCCTGTAGCCACTCCCACCATCTCTGCCAACTGCCCTCAGCACCCAGCACGCTTGTCTGACCTATCCCATGTTTATCCTTTAAAGAGGAGGAGCCGGCCAAGCTCCCTGCGGTCACGGTCACACCAGCCCCTGCTCCAGACGTCAAGGGAGATCAGGAGGAGGATCCTGGCAGTCAGGTAGGCACAAGCCTCTTCCCAGGTGGAGGAATTTGAGAGGCCCAGGGAAGCACTTGCCATCCAAAAGTCAGTCCTTCCTTGAAGATTGGAAATGGCTGTTGGAGGTTCATTCCTCTGGGGTAAGCATTGCCCTTTTCTTTGAAGATCGAATACCTTATGGGGCCAGTTAATTCACTTTAATACCTTAGTAGGAGTGAGATAATATGTATGAGAATATGTGGCCAACTGTTGCATGCTGTTAAAATGTGAGAATAACTATTCGGGTGGGGGCAGTTTCTGTCGGCCGCTAGGGTACAGTGAAACCAGGCAGTGTGAAACACAGCAGCGGGATTGCTGTGCAAACGCCTTGGGACCTTCCAAGGTGCCTCAGCCTGGCTCGCAGGGCTTCCTGAGTTCTGACACTGCTGCCTTTACAGTCTCACAGCCTCTCTGCCACCTTGCTGCAACCAAACCAAACTTCTTGTCTCCATGCTTTTTACCTCCAGGCCTTGGTTCACATGGCCTTCTCCCGCCAGAATGCCCCTTTCCCTTACATCTTCATATATCCTAATCTCACCCATTCCTCCAAGCTAGTGTAAATGCCTCTTTTGCCATGAAGCTTCCTTGGTCCCCGCAGTGTGAATGCCCATGGTGCTCTGTTCCTCTCGTAGGGCCCTTACCACTGCCGTCCCTGTACTCTATTTGTGAGTCTCTCCGAGTGCCCCTGAGAGGTGGTGAGGTTCCGGAAGGCAGGCTCCGAGTCTGAGCGGTCTCTGTCCCCCGCTGCTCCCCTCCCCTCCTGCCCCAGAAACACAGTGCTCTGCCCGTGCCCAGTGAGGGGTCAGTGACTGACAGTATATGTGCATTTGGTTTACAGATTCTAGCCCTGACATTCTCTTCTACTGGATACCCAGAAGCACTAAATTATATCTCATCCTTAAGTCAGCAACTTTGGCTTCAGTGTCTAAGACATCTTCAGTGGTAGCATGAAGTGTCCTGAGTAGGCCAGTTTCAGCTGGCTTAAGTAAATGGGGTTGAGCGGGTACAGAGGTGTCTCCCGGGATCCCAGGTCAGGAAGTGAAACTTGGTCCCACAGTGAGTTGGACCTCGGTCTGGGAAGGCACCTGCGACACTGCTGGCCTGACTGCATGTCCCCCTCCCTCATGCCCTTCTCCATGCGCAGGCTTTGTCACTCCTGGCAGCCTGACTTCATTGCTTCCATATTAGCACACTAGACCTCAACTACCACCCCAGCCCTCCAGTCCACAGTAGGATCAACCGTGACTGGCTCCCTGTCTCAGAAGACAGCGAGTCCATTCAAACCGGGTCACAGGTCAGGGCTCAAACCTACATCCAGTCAACTGCGGCAGGGAGAGTGGGGTGCTTTGACTGCAACGTGGGTGAAGGAGCCACCTGTCAGGGGCTATTGGGGTTGACAGTTCTCAGAGAAGAGGGTGCTGTTGACTTAAATGCCTTGTCATTTTCTCCAGATTAGCATGGGGAAGGGAGGGCAGGAATTATTCATTCCCATCTGAAAGCACAAGCCTCATGGATATTAATATTTGATTTCTTCTTTGGGTGGTCTGAACCCTGGTTGCATATTAAAATAATTTGGGGAAGCTTTAAAAACTACCCAGGGTCCACTCAACCAGTGAAGTCAGGATATCTTTGGTGGATCCTTGGGCATGAATGTCTTTAAATCCTCTAGGTGATTTTAATATGCAGCAGAGCTTAGAATCACTGAGCACTCCCTGGGGATTGGCAGTCTCATGAAATTTGTTATGGATGATGGACTTCATGAGCACACAGCTCGGGTCATTTACTCAGGGGATTGGATCAGCATAGTGTTATAAGTTATTAGGAGCCTAATCTGAGGACCCTAAGAATCAATGGCTTTTAGAGCATGTGGTGTCAGTCCATGGTACCCAAACACGTCTACAGATGCACTTACTAGAAGTACTTGGCAGCATATGAAAATAGATTCCTGGTTTTCAGTCCTAGAGATTCTACTTCAGTTGGTTCAGTGGGGCAAGGAAATCTGTATTTCTAATAAGCTACCAGGTTTGGGACCCAAAAATCTCATTCAGTCCTGGCATTTGGGGAGCAGGGTAGCTTTGTGGTTAAGAGGCCAAGGGTTGGACGATTCACATTCAAATCCCAGCTTCATTACTTACACACTGTGTGGACCACGAGCCAGGTGATTTAACTACTCTGTACCCGTGCTTCTTCATCTGTCAGGTGGGTTTAGTTCTGTCTGTGTGATAAATTAACTGACTCAGGAAACATAGCAAGTGCTAGTTGGTGTTGTTGTTATTATGCTACTTAGCATGATGCCTGGCACATAAAAACCCTCAATGAATTGGTATCATCATCATTTTACACACACAATATAGCAGTTGAGGAGTTCTAGATGGACTCAGAAATGTGATGTAACCACCAAAACATATCATGCCATTTTAGGCAACATTAATGGAAGCATTGTATTTAAAATAAGGGGCATGATAATCCTGTTGGATTCTGTGAGGTGTTATTTTAGAAACCTCCTCGTGGGATATAAGCTAACTAGAATGAGTTCATCAAGAGGGGGAGGAGGCTGTAGGACATAGTATGGGGAACCATAGAAGGACCTGGGAATCTTTAACCCAGGGAAGAGAGGCTGTCTCTGTGTGGAGAGTGTTCTTTGTGGCTCCAAAAAGTAAACCTATACACAGCGGGTGGAGTGAACTTTGGTATAAATTTTGGACTTCAAACCAATCAGAGTTGTCAGGATGACAGAAACTGCTTTAGGTGGTGAGTTCTTCACCCCTAGAAATGATCAAACAAAGACAGGGCTGGAGTGTTGTAAAGGGAATTCTGCTGAATGATTACACTTGTTTCTTCCTCATACTCAAGCTTTTAGATACATTCTGAGAGCAACAACAAAAAAATGATGGGGCAAAATGGGAAAGGGAGCAAACAGAGCAGTCATGTCCCATTAATCTGTTGGTTTTGGATTGCAGGGAGTAGGGGCTGAAGCTGACAGCACAGGTGGAAGGACAGGTGGTGAGGTGGAGGCCCCTGCCGAAGGTGAAAATGGAAAGCAAAGTGGAGGCGACGCTCCATTAGAAGGTGAAAGGGAAGGAAAAGGAGAGAATGAAAGCGAAGGTGACATCCTGGCAGAAAGGAGAGGAGATGATGAAGATGAAGGTGAAATCCAGGCAGAAGATGGTGAAGGGAAAGGTGATGAAGATGAAGTGAAAGGTGATGAAGGTGAAATCCAGGCAGAAGATGGTGAAGGGAAAGGTGATGAAGATGAAGGTGAAATCCAGGCAGGAGAAGGTGGTGAAGGTGAAACTGGAGAGCCGGAATTGAATGCTGAAAGTCAAGGCGAAGCCAAAGATGATGAGGAAGATGTAGATGATGAAGGGGGAGGTGATGGAGGTGACAGTGAAGATGAAGAAGAGGAAGAAGAAGAGGAGGATGAGGAGGAGGAGGAGGACGAGGAGGAGGAGGAGGAAAATGAGCAGCCTTTGTCCCTGGAGTGGCCCGAGACCAGGCGGAAGCAAGCCATTTACCTCTTCCTCCTGCCCATTGTGTTCCCGCTGTGGCTGACGGTTCCCGACGTCCGGAGGCTGGTGGGTTTGCCCTGCTGTCCCCAAGTCGCCTATCCTTAGGGAAGCTCTAGGGCCTCTCCGCATGCCCACTCAGAGGAGGGAGGTGATAGGGCAAACCAGCTTGTCAGGGCTCAACCACAGAGGGTCTGGGATGGAACCTGCAGCTCTAGCGGGGACCATGCACCTAAGGGACATACTGATGGACTTGGGAGGCCCTGGAATGTGTTTGTTTCTACCACCATAAGCAATGTGAAATAATCGCTCCTTAAATTCTCAGTTTCTTGATTAGAATGTGGGAATGATGCCACTGCACACCCGCTGTATTTCATAGCGACGCTGTGAAGACCGAGGGTTGTAAGTGCTATTTCTACCCGGTATTCCTGTTTACAGGGAAAGGTCTGACTAACGTACTCCACCCAGAGGGGAACTGTATTCTGTGTCTGGGTCCAGAGAGGGGCAGAGTGGGGAAAAGTTGCTGAAGTCAAACCAGACACTGAGATTGGCTGGTCCTAGTGCAAACAAATAGCTCTCTTCATTTTGTCAACGCTGAACCCCCTGTCTAGTTCCATCTACAGTGGGCCACTAACCCCATCCTTTTCGAGGTCCTCACTGGAGACAGAGGTCAAACATCTCCATACCATCTCCATCACTCCTCCCGCAGATCTCCTGGGGCTCTCTCAGAAAGGCCAGAGCCCTTTAGCCTCTGCAACTTATTTCTCTTCCTTTTCAAACTTTCAAACAGGAGGCTAAGAAGTTTTTTGTTATCACCTTCCTGGGATCCATCCTGTGGATAGCCATGTTCTCATACCTCATGGTTTGGTGGGCTCACCAGGTGAGTGTGGGGCAGGAACTAAATCCTGCATGGGTGGGCCAAAAGGACTTTTTTCCTTCTGGGTGAATTTCTGGCACCCACGGAATGGCGAGGACTGAGTGAATTTGTAGTTTATACATTGTTTGTAAAGGCTTAAAAGTAGACTTTATACTCCAAGGGATGTAGTACTTTTCAAGCAGGGCTCTTCTGTCTTCTGTTCACACTGCCATCTGACAGAAGATCTCCACCTGATTCAGTTGACCATCCTCGTTACCCTCATTCCCTGCTTTCTGTCCTGCCTTGGCCAGTTCTCTCCACCTGGTGAGACCGTACACACTAGAGAGCAAGCTCAGTTTTGCCTCCTTCCTGGCATTAATTAGTCTTCTTGAGTGCTCATGGCTTTTCTCCTTTACCTGGAATACTGCACTCAGCACAGAGTTTTATTTCTGTTTACATGCTTTTTCTCTTTTCTCCCCAGCTGTTAGTTTTGCATGACCCTACCTCACTCAGGCCAAGGGAACGTTAACTCTGAGGAAGGTGATGGTTTTGCACAAAGTAGTACATGGTTGGTGCTTCAAAGAGCCTCAGATTTTTCACCTGCTGTTGCCATGGTTTCTCTATTTACCAGGTTGGCGAAACAATAGGGATTTCTGAAGAGATCATGGGTTTGACAATCCTAGCAGCAGGCACATCAATTCCTGACCTCATCACCAGTGTGATTGTCGCTCGGAAAGGCCTGGGAGACATGGCTGTATCAAGCTCTGTGGGCAGTAACATATTTGATATCACTGTGGGGTGAGTGGCAAACTGGCTTTTCTAAGGCATATCATAGCTGGAAAGCACTGTTGGCTCTGTCCATTCACTATTCATGGAATAAAAGGACGTTTATTAGTTTCTACAAGGTAACAAAGTATCCTCCTTTCGTTCATCACAGCCAGATAGGATAATAGAACTAAAATGCTGCCTGGAATCTGACTGACTGGAATTTATGGATAAATTGAAAACCGAAGTCCATTAAATTCCATTACCAAATACAGTCGAAGGCTTGGCTCACAGACCCCCAAGGTGGCGGAAGTAGGGTTGGAAGGAGCAATGACTTTCTGGTATTCCTGCTCCTTTGCATTTGGACTCCTGCCTGCTCAGAGGTTCTAAAAAGCATTTTGCATAAACAAATAAATGCTGCCTTTTCCTGTAGGGATTTGCTTACTGGCTCCTCCCAGCTCTGTCACAGCACAGCACCTGCACTGTTTTCATTTCCCCAATCACCTCCAGGATTTGGGTGTGGCTGTGATTTTTTTCATTTGTTTATGTGTGTGTTTGTAGGGTGGAGCAGGTTAAAGGGCTGAGGCAAGCCCTAACCACTGACAAGTGTCAGGAAATGTCCTGAGCTAGGCCTTATCATAAGGGTTTAGAGATTTAGGTTAGTCATATAGAAGCCACAAAGTATGATGAAGAAAACTCAGACCCAGAAACTTGTTTTAATCTAGGCTTTCTGGTTACTATCTGTGAGTACTTGGGCACATAGTTTTAATTTCCCTGGACCTTAATTTTCTATGGCAACCCACTCCAGTACCCCTGCCTGGAAAACCCCATGGACGGAGAAGCCTGATAGATTACAGTCCATGGGGTCGCAGAGTCATAGACGACTGAGCGACTTCACTTGCCTTTCCTTTCGTTTTCTATCCTTTGACATGAATGAATATTTTCTATTTCATGTGTTTGTGTAAAAATAAGCGCTTTGTAAATTGTGAAGTACTGTTGTGTACATGGGACTATTATCAACATAAAGAATATTCACACTGTTTCTTCTGTCTTGCAGCCTGCCCCTTCCTTGGATGCTTTTCTCTCTCATCAATGGATTGCAGCCTGTTGCTGTCAGTAGCAATGGCTTGTTCTGTGCAATTGTTTTGCTTTTTCTTATGCTCCTGTTTGTGATCTCTTCAATTGCATTATGCAAGTGGAGAATGAACAAGATCCTGGGCTTCACCATGTTCCTCCTGTACTTTGTATTCCTGATAATCAGTGTGATGCTGGAAGATCGAATCATATCCTGCCCTGTATCTGTCTGAGTCAGAGTCACTGTTGCTCAAAATGGACATGGATCAGAAAACCATGCCAGAAGTTACTGCACCTCTCATCACATTAAAGAAAGAAGGAACCTGATCTGGGTGAGGGAAGTGAGTGGCCAAGAACCTCTGATGTGGGCTGAAGTTTACCCTTGGAAGCACCTGCAGCTCATTGCGGATTAGGACTCTGGAGGGCTGGCGTTCCTACCACCCCTTCATGGAGGCCGAGAAGGACCTGAGTCAGAGGCTTTTCTAAAATGAGATAACGGAGTGAGGGTTGGGACAGGCGTCATAGCAATAAGACAAGCACCCATGTTACAGTTCCCTGATTATTCCTGAAGGGCTGCTGATCCAAAAAAGGCAGGTGTGGTCTCACCCTCCTGGCCCTTGCCCCCAGCACATGCTGCAATTTGCTATCTCCTCTTTTACTGTTCAAAGTGTGTGCTTCTATCAGGTTTGTACTCCTTACAGTTTAGTTACTGGTGAGTTGAAGGGGACGAAATCTATAGATAAAGTATAACAAGAATCAATTATCATTACACATCATAGTCCAGTAAAATGTGTATCAGTGTTTTACAGCTTTTTCAAAGGAGGACATTTGCTCTCATTGTTGCATTTCTGAAAAGTCAAAATAAGCAGCCCAAGAAGTTATAATTTGCTGTTCAGTTGGAAGGTGTGGATATTAGGGGAGGAAAACTATTCTGAGGGCCATTTAAAAATACGTACTCACCCAGGTTTGTGTGGTCTTCGTCAGGCGGTCACCTTGAGCAATCAGACATCCTAACAAAGCTGTCCTGGCTCTGTGCCCCGCCCCGCATATTCTCACCTAACAGTGGGAGCTGCTGCCAGTGAGGGAGAACAAAGTAATGTTTAAAAAGAGTCTGAAGGCAGTAGATCCAAATCTGCTTTACAAAGCAAGAGATCCAGTGGGGCAGTGCTATTTTTGTATGTCATCTGAGACAGGATTATAAAGCAGGAAGATTGATTTCTTGTGTGGATTACAAGTGGATATTAAGGCGATTACAAAGGAGAAATGCTTAACACAGTGCCAAGATGGAGGGAAAAAAAGTGTTACTGCCTTCAAGGTAGCTTGTGTTTTTTAAAAAAAATTGTGTGGTTAAACATTTCATGTGGAAGCTGAAATGCTTGTATATTAAATATTGCTGCTTGCTGCCTTTTACTGGCATCAAGTTAAGGGCACATTAAAAATGAAACAGTGCTGTGCCACTGGTTTTGAAGCAGAAGGAGCTCAGGTGAATGTAGTTTATGACAGTAAATACGGCTTTAATTACAAACAGGAGAGGATTCACTGAAGACTAGAGGATAGCTGGACAGATGTGAAATGGGAAAAAACTGAACATTTTGGTGTTGAAGGGCTGTTTTCAAAGTACTTTAGTCCCTAATCCATCTTCTAAGATGGGCTGGTTAATTCATGGCCTCACTAATCCCAAGATTTACGTTGTTTGGAAAAGACTTTTACTAAACTTCAATAAATTGTGAGTCCCAATGATCTTTTATTTTACAAAAAATGGATGTGTTCATTGCTCCAGAGAAGACTGATGAATACAGGATCATATTCAAATTCCACATTCTTAAATTGGTCATCTCATTACTGCTGCTGCTGCACTGCCTGGTCCCCATACACTGTGGCCTAGGAGCAAGAGAGGGCAGTGGCCATGGAAGGGAGCTCCCAGTACCAGCGCTCTGGGCCGCAACACCTGGTCTCTGCCCCCAGTCTCAGCCGGCCCCGGGACGGCTCCTCCTCACCACCAGCCTCGGAGCCGATAATCTTCCCCAGTACAACTGAGTGGGGAGGGATGGACAGTGAAACGTTCCGTAGAGAGAAAGTGCTGGACCACCATGTAACGATTAAAGTCAATTAATGATAGAATATCCTTTTTCTGATCAGTTTGCTAAGTTTCTGGCATTTATCTTTGCTGAGAAAGGAAGTTCTGACTTCACACCCTGAAGAAAAAGGTTAAGACATAAAGTGAAAGTTGGGTCTTGATGGGTGAGCACCTGCTGGGGAGAAAGCGGAGACTGCAAGGAGATGGAAAACTTGTATAACTTCTAAAAGATCAATTTGTTATGCTTGAAAGTAAGATTATTGTCATATATTACAAATTGATAATTTATTAAAATTGTACTCATTTAGAGGTTAAGTACCATCTTAAAATGTCAAGATAATGGTTAGATGGTCCTCTCATTTGATGGGTTAAATGACCTGTGTAGCTAGTTACATTCAGCCTGGAAAGTCAGACCTGTCATACATGAGTATCTAAATTGGGAGAAAGTGGCTGAATAGATGATTTCTTCTTCATCCCTGTTGAGGTTGCATTTCCTTGATGGCCCTGGTAACAGGTTTGGGCCATATTTATAAAAATGTAAAACTCTTCCTAATTTAATGGGTAAGATTCTATATAGTAACAAAAAAAGGATATATTCCAAATGTTTTAAAATTAGTATATTTTTAAATGGTTACTATACGTTTTGAACATTATATTCTCATATAGATCTGAAAATGTTTCTATCAAATTAGAGGCATGGCCTTTTATGATACTATTAAGTATCATAAAAATTCTATATCCCAATTACTGTTTAAAGATTGAGTACCAAAATAGGCAAGAATTGGAATTTAAAAGACATAGCTTGGCAGATGCATTTGAAAAACAAGTTGGCCTTATGGCTCAGAGAATATCCTTAGCTCTGGCCCCCTTTTTGTGGGAAAGTCCCGCTGCAGACGCAGCTTGCAGTGTATTTTTGGCCTGGTTACCATGAAAAGGATGAGATGAGGATGAGATGGTTGGAGGGCATCACCGACTCGATGGACATGACTTTGAGCAAGCTCCGGGAGTTGGTGATGGACAGGGAAGCCTGGTGTACTACAGTCTATGGGATCACAAAGAGTCAGACACGACTGAGCGACTGAACTGAACATGAAAAGTACAAAGAGAGGGCCGATGATCAGGGTTGTCCATCCCTGTGGAGTCACTAGAGCCAAGCAGGACACCCTGGCCTAAGGTTGTCCTCAGGTCCTTCTGTGATAACCCGGTCAATATGGAGAATTTCATTTACAGAAAATTCCATCAGTTGCTCCAGGGGTTTTATCACAGTACTATGTTTGAAAAGAAAATCTTTAAATGCAAAAGGAAAGAGCCATCCAAATGAATAGCAACTGTGGAAAGGCTACAGTAACTTTATCTGAAGAGTCTGTTACCATCTCACACATGCACATTGGCTTTTTGAGTCAGACAGAAATTGCCGTATTAATTTGTGCAATACTAACTTTGTAAATAATAATTAAGCCAGCAAATGTACGTACTCTTCAGAGAAAGAAGGTAGTATGAAGGGGTAAGAAGACACCAAGCACTGAGGATATTAAGGTAAACTGGCCTGCAGGCACCAGAGAAGTCAATTCTGAAATAAAACTTAGACTTTTATCTTAACAGGAAGGGCAGAGCGGTAAGACTAGCACAAAGGCGGACCAAGGACCCTCTCAACCAGGCAGCCTTTCCCTTCCTGCTCGGTGATAAAGTGCCTAACAGCAACCTTCAAGTTCCAGTGAGCAAAATAAAGCTGGGCTACTGCACATTATCATACAACTGGTTATTTTCTTACTATGTACTTACAAAATATGTAGAAGCACAATGTAACATATATGTAGCACTGGCTAGTTGCACTGAAGTATCACAGTAATCACCAGCATAAAATAAAAAAGCTTATCACTTAGAATTCTGAACCAGCATTTTCAGAGGCTGTTTCTCCACATACAAAAATGGAAAGATTTTATTAGAAAACCTTATAATAAATAAACTAGTGGCTTTAGGATTTTAAAGCAAAAAAATCCACCCCCCCAATCAGAAAGAAAAGATAAAAATCAGAATACTGCATAACTCCCTTTCAAGAGGAAGAAACTGAATATTCAAATATGATATACAAATGTGTGACATTCAAAACACAATGGAAGAAAGAAGTAGTAAACAAGTTATACCAGGACATGGCATGATTTATTTTCAACTAGTAAACATATAAACAAAACTAAGAGAAAATAAAAGATAATGTAGCAAAAGGGTATTTCTTTCCAACATGATTGACCATAATTCTCTACAATGTATGGTCAACAGAAAACCAAAGAAATGTTTGTATGGAGTTATTTTAAAGGATAATCTATATATATTTTTTGATCAGGATTTACCACTTTCTATTCATGTTTTAGGTTTTAATTTTAGAGAGTAAATTTGTACAAATAATATTCCCTGGGGATTAAAAATAGGGGAAATAGAACCCAACCAAAAGTAGAAACAAAACTTGGTGTCGGGGGTGGGGGGAGGAGAAAAAATTACATTCACTTTTCCAGATAAGTCTGAATCATAAAGAATGGGCTTTACCTTACTTTTTTTGGTTAGATATTTGAAATCAATAAACTGCTATTCATATATATACTGCTTGTGTTAAAGACAAGGTTATCAATAGTGAAAGCTGTTCTTATACAAAACAAAACAGTAACAAAAAACAGAATAGAACCCCAGAATTCTGTTTCGACGGATGCTTGTCACCAATGCCAAAAGCCTCACCTATCAGATGTTTCTCTCACGGGATAATTTTCAAATGATTACGATTCTGAGACCGTAAGACTGAATCAGATTGTGAAGTGTGGACCCAAATAGTCAAGAAAGATAAGACAAGAGTGATATTTACAAAGCAGAAGCAGATACATGTGCATAGCACCAGATTTTTCAAGTAAGCAAGTTCAGCCCCAAACTAACTGAAGTGAATTTTACATTTTTAAGTTTTCCCCATTATTTCCCAGAGTAGAAAGCTGTGAAATGTTTCAGCTTGGTGTTATTCACCAATGGGGTTTACGCAAAAGTGTTTTTTCTACAAGTGAATGGTTCTGAGTCTCAGGATTTTAAGATATCTCCAAGTCCAAATGTCCTAAACCATACCCGCTTCTACACATCTAATTTAGAACCATTCATTTTTTCCTTCTTTGACATTGGCTAGAGAATTCCTTCATTATGAGATGTAGAAACACACACTACATGAACATATTAAAATCTATAATTCTAACAGCTAAAGGATACCTGTTTTATCAGAAATTATTGAAAGAAAGTGATCTTAGAAATGATGGGATTACAAGAATTTTTTAAGATTCTATTTAATATCCATGGTACTTAAACATTCAATTTACTGTCTGATTTCTGGATATTTTGGATTTAGATTTCATAAACCAGACTCAGAAGGCCTACTAAAAAAGCCAAGTTCCTCAATATGGGAAATTCTATCTGGCTGTCCTTTTAGTGAGTTATTATTTTTCTACCTTTGAAAAAATATTTTGAATATTTATATATAATATATATAAACAATACTCCAGTAGGTCATATTCCAGATAAATATACTATAATTTGCATCATACCCAATATTTTAGATATTAAAATAAAGGTAAAATTTGGGACAAATTGACATATTTCCCAACATAAATGTTCACGTAGAATATTAAAATTTAAGTTGATATTTGGCTGTGTAAGCTATTTCCCCTGTGTATGGTATGTATCTAGTAGCAGTAGAGAAAATTCTGGAATCACGGTATACTGAACCTGATTTTGCAGAAGCAGACTTGGAACCTCTCTGGCTTTCCTTCCACAAGGCTTGGTGAGTCAGTCTGGGCGGTGCGCACCCTGCCAT
Organism: Moschus berezovskii; assembly: GCF_049115385.1. Classification (NCBI taxonomy): domain Eukaryota; kingdom Metazoa; phylum Chordata; class Mammalia; order Artiodactyla; family Moschidae; genus Moschus; species Moschus berezovskii. Next base: position 87,827,366 of record NC_142468.1, read on the forward strand.
GACTCACCCACTGCAGTCAGGCTCAGGAGTTCTCACATGCGATCCTGGGACGACACTGACGCTAGCACTGACATTTTGGAATCATTCTTTCAAGTAATAAAAAAATACAGATATACATATAGAGATCTGCAGCTGCACTGATCACTTCACATAGCGGCAGACAAGGAAGATAAGCACTTAACTGCCTTGCTTCGTAAGTTTCAGTTCATTTTGTTTGCTATATTAAGTTTAAAAATTAAAAAAATAGCAACTTACTATAAACAATTTAAAATACGTATAATACAACTTCATGGTCAAAACATTTGAGCAGTCTATGAAAACAGGAGATACTCTGATCTTACATTTGTTTATATTCCATACATGATTTTTCAATCTGCCTCTTCCAAAACAGCTGTCTTATTTTATGGGGACTAATTTTGTTTAGGGAATTTTTTTTTTTATCACAAAAATACTTATTGTTACCGGAGAAGAAAAAAAGAAATGAGAAACAAAGTGGCTCTCTCCCACTTGTCACTGTTTTCTTCTTAAGACACTCTGTACATAAACTATCTGAACCTCCTGAAACATTTTACAAATGTGTTTTCAAAAATTGAAGAAAAAAGTTTAGAGTCTAAAAGTGTTGTTTTATACACTGAATACATATTGGAAGTATACACACATATATCTTAAAGATAAGGTTCTCCAAAGGTTTTTCGACATTCCATCACCCCTGTACTTGGTGGCCTGTCACAGTTGTGGGTGCTCTTGACTTGACTAGGTGTGAGACGATCATATGCCATCTTATATTCTTTATCAAATGCATCTGTAAAAAGTCATCAAGAAAGGCATAAGGAAATTTATGTTTGATATCATCAGCAATCACGTTTTGGTAATACTACAAAACCACAAAATTAGGAGAAAAGAAGGAATGTCTAGGTCATTTCTGCCAACTAAGGGACCACAGAATTTCAGAGCTGGAACAGGGAACTTAGAGTCCACAGCATTTTTTTTTTTTAAGTCGACAGTTTTGGAGTTAGGTTGCACAGACCAGTGAAATGTAAAGTACTAAGACATCAACTGTTTAAAATTCTCCTTTCCCAACTTATTTGGTGAAATACATATAAAGTTTAGCATCTTAACCATTTTAAGGTGCCCAGTTCTGCAATGGCAAGCCACTCCAGTACTCTTGCCTAGAAAATCCCATGGATGGAGGAGCCTGGTAGGCTGTAGTCCATGGGGTTGCTAAGGGTTGGACATGACTGAGCGACTTCACTTTCACTTTTCACTTTCACACGTTGGAGAAGGAAATGGCAACCCACTCCAGTGTTCTTGCCTGGAGAATCCCAGGGACGGGGGAGCCTAGTGGGCTTCCATCTATGGGGTCACACAGAGTTGGACACGACTGAAGTGACTTAGCAGCAGCAGCAGTTCTGCGGTATTACTATACATTCACAACGTTGTGCAGTCATCGCCATCCATCTCCATACATCTTCATCTTTGTGAAACTGAAATCTATACCCTTTAAACCAGCAGTCCCCAACTTTTTTGGCACCAGGGACCGGTTTTGTGGAAGACAATTTTTCCACGAACTGGAGTGAGGGATGGTTTCAGGATGACTCAAGTGTATTACATGTATTATGCACTTTATTATTACTGTATCAGCCTCACCTCAGATCACCAGACATTGGAGGCTGGAGACCCCTGCATTAAACAAGAATACCCTTTTCCTCTCCCCCCAGCTCCTGTCAACTACCATTCTACTTCTGTCTCTATGATTTTGACTTCTTGCAGTACTTAAGTACTTCTTAAGTGGAATCATATAGTATTTGTATTTTTATGACTGGCATATTCCACTTAATGTCTTAAAGTTTCACTTATGTTGTAGCATGTCAGAATTTCCTTCCTTGTTAAGGCTGAATAATAATTCACTGTGTATATATCCCATTCTGCTTATCCACTCATCCTTCAATGGATACTTGGGTTGTTGCTTCCACATTTCAGCTATTTTGAATAATACTGTTATAAACATGTGGGTACTAATATATCTTTCAGACCCTGCCTTCAATTCTTCAGGATATATACCCAGAAATGAAACTGTTGGAGAATGTGGAAATTCTGTATTTAATTTTTTAAGGAAAATGCCATACTGTTTTTGACAATAGCTATACCATTTTATATCACAACTAACAATGCACAAGTGTTCCGATTTTTCCATATTCTTACAAACACTTGTTTTTCTGGGGTTTTTGATAGTAGCTATTCTATCTAATAGAATAGATAGAATAGCTACTATCTAGTGACTATATCGGAGAAGGCAATGGCAAGCCACTCCAGTACTCTTGCCTGGAAAATCCCATGGATGGAGGAGCCTGGTAGGCTGCAGTCTGTGGGGTCGCTAAGGGTTGGACACGACTGAGCGACTTCACTTTCACTTTTCACTTTCACACAGTGGAGAAGGAAATGGCAACCCACTCCAGTGTTCTTGCCTGGAGAATCCCAGGGACGGGGGACCCTGGTGGGCTTCTGTCTATGGGGTCACACAGAATAGGACACGACTGAAGTGATGCAGCAGCAGCAGCATTCTATCTAATGGTGTGAGATGGTATCTCATTGTAGTTTTGATTTGCATTTCCCTATTAGTGATGTTAAGTATCTTTTCATGTACTTAATTTGCCATCCATATATCTCCTTTGGATAAATGTCTATTCAAGCTCTTTGCCCATTTTGCAATGGCTTGTTTTATTGTGGTGGAGTTTTAGGAATTCTTTACATATTCTTGATATTAATCTCTTCTCAGATACATTTGTAAGTATTTCCCCCTATTCTGTGGGATGTCTTTTTACACCATTGATAGCACTTTTGATGCACAGAAATCTTCAGTTTTCACAATGCCCTATTTGTCTGACCTTTTGTTGCCTGTGCCTTGGGTGTCATATCCAAGAAATCTGACAAATCTATGGCATGAAGCTTTTGTCATATGCTTTCTTCTGATTGTTTTAGGACTCACATTTAGGTATTCGATCCTTTTTGAGTTAATTTTTGTATAAGGGTTCAAATTGATTCTTTTGCAAGTGGATATCCTATTTTCCCAGAACAATTTATTGAAGAGAGTCATTTTTCCACAGAAGAGTCTTGGCATTCTTGTCAAAAATCATTTTTACCATAAATGTGAGGGTTTATTTCTGGGCTCTCTATCCTATCCCATTTGCCTATATATCTGCCTTTTATGCTGGTACCAGTGTTTTGATTACTGTAGCTTTGCTGTAAGTTTTGGAATCAGTTAGTGTGAATCATCCAGATTTGTTCTTTTTCAAGACTGTTTTGGCTATTTGGGATGCCTTGAGATTCCATAAATTTTAGGATGGGTTTTTCTATTTCTGTAAAAAATACTACTGGTGACTGTATTAAATCTGTAGATTGCTTTAGTAGTACTGATATATTAAGAATATTAGTCTTCTAATTTATGAACATGGGGTGGGTTTCCATTCATATATGTGATTTTTAATTTGAGAAATGTTTGTAATTTTCACTGTATTAGTCTTTCACAACTTCTTAAGCATTTTACTCTTTTTGATGCTACTGTAAATGGACTGCTTTCTTAATTTTATTTCTGTATTATTCATTGCTATAGAAATTAAGCTAATTTTTGTATCTTGATCTTATATCCTATAAATTTGCAGAATTTATTATTTATTAACTCTAATACTTTGGGGTTTTTGTTTTGTTCTGTTTCAATTTGGTTTGGAATCTCTAGGGTTTTCTATATACAAGATCATGTCACCTATTCTTTGTTTCCAATCTGGATGCCTTTTATTTCTTTTTCTTGCCTGGCTGTTCCAGCTACAGTGTTGAAGCAGGCGTCCTTTTCTTGTTCCAGATCTTAAAGGGAAGACTGTTTCTTATCATTGAATATGGTGTTAACTCTGGGTTTTTCATAAATGCCCTTCATCAGGTTGAAGATATTCCCTTCTATTTCTAGCTTTTCTAGTTTGTTGAATTCTGTCAAATGTTTTTTCTGTGTCTACTGAAATACCATGTGGTTTTGTCTTTATTCTATTAATATGGTATCATATTAATGTAATTTTTTTTTATTCTGAACCAACACTGCATCCTTGGGATATATCCCTCTTTGTCATGGCATACAATCCTTTCTATACATTGCTGGATTTGGTTTACTAGTATTTTGTTGAGAATTTCTGTATATATATTAATAAGGGATATTGCTCTTCAGTTTTTTTTTTTTCTTGTGACATCTTTGTCTGGGCTTGGTTCAGTTCAGTTCAGTCGCTCAGTCGTGTCTGACTCTTTGTGACCCCACGGACTGCAGCACGCCAGGCTTTCCTGTCCATCACCAACTCCCGGAGCTTGCTCAAACTCCTGTCCATCAAGTCGGTGATGCTATCCAACCATCTCATCCTCTCTTGTCCCCTTCTCCTCCTGCCTTCAATCTTTCTCAGCATCAGGGTCTTTTCCAATGAGTCAGTTCTTCACATCAGGTGGCCAAAGTACTGGAGCTTCAGCATAATTTCTTCCAATGAATATTCAGGACTGATTTCCTTTAGGATTGACTGGTTGGATTTCCTTGCAGTCCAAGGGACTCTCAAGAGTCTTCTCCAACACCACAGTTCAAAAGCATCATTCTTCAGCAATGAGCTTTCTTTATGGTCCAACTCTTACATCCATACATGACTAGTGGAAAAACCATAGCTTTGACTAGATGGACCTGCATTGGCTAAGTAACATCTCTGCTTTTTAATATGCTATGTTGGTAATAGCTTTTCTTCCAAGGATCAAGTGTCTTTTAATTTCATGGCTGCTGTCACCATCTGCAGTGATTTTGGCCTAATGCATAGAATGAGTTAGGATGCTGGCTCAGACAGTAAAGCGCCTGCCTATAATGCGGGAGACCCAGGTTTGATCCCTGGGTTGAGAAGATCCCTGGAGAAGGAAATGGCAACCCACTCAAGTACTCTTGCCTGGAAAATCCCATGGAGAATCCTGGTAGGCTACAGTCCATGGGGTTGCAAAGAGTTGGACACGACTGAGCGACTTCACTTTCTTTCTTTCTTTCTTCTTTTTCTTCTACTTTTTTGGTCAGAGTTTATGAAGGATTAGTGTCTTAGTTTGGGCTGCTATAACAGAATACCATAGACTGAGTGGCTTAAATGATGAACAGTTATTCAAGGTGCCAGCAGATGCGGTGTCTGGTGAGAGCACTCTTCCTGGTTTGCAGATAGGTGTCTTCTCCTATTATCCTCACAGTGCTGAGAGAGAGGGATAGTTCTCTTCTTTTCTCTCTTTTTTTTTTGGCTGGCTTGCGGGATCTTAGCTCCCTGACCAAAGGCTGAATCCAGGCTGCAGCAGTGAAAGTGCTGTGTCCTAACCACTGGACTGCCAGGAAATTCCCTCTTATTTTTCTTATGAGGATACTAATCCCATCCTGGAGGCTCCAACCTCCTGATGTAATTACTTTCCAAAAACCATCACATTAGGGCTTCAATATATATGAATTTTGGGGCGTGGGACACAAACATGCAGTCTATAACAAACAGTGTTAATTCTTCTTTAAACATTTAGTAGAATTCACCATCTGGTCCTGAGGGAGAAGATTTTTGATTACTAACACAATCTATTTACTTGTAACAGGTCTATTAAGATTTTCTAACCTTCAGTCAGTTTTATAGTTTATGTCTTTCTAGGAATTTGCTTGTCTCTTTTAGGTTATCTAATTTGTTGATATATAATTATTATAATTCTTATTTCTGTAAGGTCAGTAGGAATTATCCCCCCTTTTATTCCTGATTTCAGTAATTTGAGTCTTCTTTTTCTTAGTCTAGCTTAAAGATTTTTCAATTTTGTTGATCTTTTATTTTTAAAATAAAAATAAATTTGTTTTGGCAGCATTGGGAGGTACAGCATGTGGGATCTTAGTTCCCCAACCAGTGATTCAACCTGTGCCCACTGCCTTGGCAGCGTGGGGTCTTAACCACTGGATTGTCTGGAAATCCCTATTGGTCTTTTTAAAGAACAAACTTTTGATTTCAGTTTTTCCATTAAAAAAATTTTTTTTCCTCTTTTTTCTCTATTTTATTTATTTCCACAAATATTTATTTCCTTCTCTCTGCTTGCTTTGGGTTTAGTTTGCTCTTCCTTTTCTAGTTTCTTAAGGTAGAAACTGCTTTTAATGAGTCTCAAAGTTTTGGTATATTGTGTTTTATTTTCATTTATCTCAAAAGTATTGTCTAATGACTTTTTGGACCAATTTGTTATTGAGGAGTATGTTGTTTAATTTCCATATACTTGTGAATTTCCTATTTTCCTTCTATTATTGGTTTCTCTTTTCCTTGTAGTGTGGTTAGAGAATATACTTTGTATGATTTCCAGCTTTGTAAAAGTGTATTGAGAGACTTCCTTTCTGGCTTACCATCTGGTTTCTTGGACAGTACTCCATGCGCAGTGGAGAAGAGGATGTGTTTTGTTGTTGGTGGAGTGCTCTGTCTAGCTGGTGTACAGTGCTGTTTGAGTCTTCTGTCTCCTTCTGATCTACTGCCTAGTCTGACCCATTACTGAAATATCCAACTATTAATATTTTGGCTGAATGTCTATTTCTCCCTCCAATTCTGCTGGTTTTTACTTCATGTATTTGAGGGCTCTGTTGTTAGCAGCATATATATTATAATTCTTATAAATAATAATTCTTGGTGGATTGTTTCATCCACAATGTCCTTCTTTGACTCTAAATTCTACTTTGTCTGATATTAATATAGTCACTCTAGCCTCCTTGAGTGTTACGTGCATGGAGTATCTTTTCGGATCCTTTTACTTTCTGTTTGTGTCTTTGACTCTAAAGAAGCCAAGCACAATAACTGAGAGAAGAGGATCAGCCGAGACCTCCTAGAGTACATACTTAGCTGCATCTTTTCTGAAACAAGCTTAATGCCATTAGTGATATGACACGATAGTTAAAAGTATAGGATTGGAAATTAAGGCTGACTGGTTCAAATATGGCTCTGTTATTGTTGTGAAGCCCAAGTTCAAATTACTTAACCTCCTGGATCCTCAGCTGCCTCAATAATAATATGGAAATGATAATAGTACCTACCCCATAAGACTTTTGAGAATTATATGAGATAAAGCATGGAAGGTATTTGCTACAATGTAAGACACATAATAAGCCCTCAAAAAATGTTAGCTTTCATTATTTATCATTGTTATTACCAACATGACCAAAATATAAAGGTATCTTTTACATTATATTAAAAGAGAAACCATTCCAATATATTAATATAATCTTATATTAATCTAATTAATACTACCAGTATAAAAACATTTTGAAAACTATACCATGGTATATAAGTATTACATGTTTTATATTATGCTGAATTACCTATATCAATGTTTTCTCTTCCCAGTGCCACCAGTGAGAGAAATAGTATTTCTCTATATAAACTCCTAGGGGAGAAAAGGAATGGAGAAGATATTACTATTCATACATCTGTATATATCTATAAAATTTTTTATGTTAATATAAGCATGAGATATTCTAACAAGTCACCAAACAATATGAATCTGCTTAGAGGAACAATATATTCACTTAAGAGAATGACTTACCTCTGTCTTTTAAAATGAGGACATTTATTCAGTGTGTCTAAAATCTGACTCATTGGTCCATAGACATCATTCATTTTAATGCTTTTTACCATATTTTTCAACAGTTCCTGGTTAAATGAATTATCACCTTTTTGCAATAAATGGACCATTGGATACTTTTGGGCTGTAAAGGAACAAAAGAGCAGATGAACAAAAGTGTTCTGTGTATAAAGCAGAATGTAATTAAGCAGCAACTGATAGCTATTTTAAAAGCTACAAAGCAGTAAAAATAAATTAAGGGCAATAGATAAAAGAACTGAAATCTAAGAATGAAGAAAGAAAAGAAAAAAAAGGAAGAAATAAGACAAACAATGATAAAAGTAAGTTTTTTGTGGCCTCAAATACACAGTAACTAAAAATAGTATTTTCCGTAATACAGCCCCTGGAAGGAATTTTAAATCAGCAGCCTGGGATGGAAACAAAAAAATAGGTAAAAAGAATAGGGACAAGCGATGTGCTAAAAATGGAACTCTACAAAAATAACCCCTCTACCACATACAGAGCATCACTCAAAAAACAAAACCCCGTGACTTCCATAGTAGATAACACTAAAAACATCAAACTTAACACTCACTCTCAAACAAAAGAGTACGATTTTGACCTGTAAGACAAAAAGTAGTATAATAAAAGTCAGTTACACATTAGTTTAGGCTATTTAAAGCAAGCAGAGAGTACTCTTATATGAAGGAAATGGGCATTCTATGACAGCACTTACTATGTGCATTCCAGAGGATGTACAAGGGCTGTCCTGGATCCTGATGTAATTTCATATTGTCCCACAACATCTGTATTAAAACATATTTACTGTCTTCAGACATACAGTGGCGAGGAATCTGTGTTGAAGAATAAAAAACAATACTCATTAATGATATTTACATGATAATGTTTTGTAAATATTTCATAAAGATCCTGAAAAATATTTTTTAGGATGTATGTGTGCAAAAGAAAAAAGAGCAGAAAAACCATTGGTTTGTGTGCATTTTATACCCTACTGAAGGGAGATGACCTGAGCTGAGAAGTGAGTGGTCCCTAAAGTCGCAGATTTAACAAAGTACTAAGATCATGAAGAGACAGTCTTGACCACCTTTCGACTGAGGCTCCACAGAAAGATAATTCCAGAAGCCCCATTCTCCAACATTTCAAGACCCTAGCACAGATCCTCTGACTGAGTTAACCTCTCAGTCACTCCTTCACTGACAATCCAAACACACGCACAGTGATGAAGTGCAAGAAGAGAGGACACAAAGCTCCTAAACTGAGACACCTTGCCATTTAACGGCAGTGAAAGCTTTGAAAAAGAAAAAAAAAAAATGCAAGTGAACATACAAAAAACTACCTAAATTTTAAATGAAAATTTAGATGAATGAAGAGAAGGGTAGCTAGAACATGACTGCAATGTGAATTACAGACGTCCTCGTGAAGTGTTAGGCTTGTTCTTTAAGGAGGTATGAGGCATCAGTGGGGCCAACTCACAAAATCATCTTAGAAGAGTCATTTACAGTTTATTCTTGAGGCTATAACAAAAAGCCAAGCCCATTTTGTATAAACTTTTATAAGAAGTCCAAAAAACATGACTGTCTTACTGCTGAACTGCAAGAAGAAAAATTATTTACAACAATTTTATTGATTCAGATGGTTATTAAAAATATTGAGCATAAAATTACTTTGTCATTAGGAATATGCAAACATTGCAGTGGTGATAGTAGCACCGAATTTTAGATAATTCTTACTCTCGTACCTTTGAATACTTGTTACAATGCTCAGAAGAAAGAATCAATCCCGGTAAATTACTGGGTAAGTCAAGACGTCTAAAATACCACACCAGGTTCCAAAAAACAATTGGATGATGGTCCACAAAGTCTGCCACTGTTATTGCACGATCACCTTCATTTTCCAATAAGCTTTCAAGTTCCTTCCATACCACTAATGGACTAAGATATGGAACAGTGACAGGATCTGGACTTGGGAGGTGCCATTCTAATCCTAAAGAATCCTGTTGAGCAAATAAAAACTGTAAACAGCAAATACAAGATGATGACAATCTTTTTTTATATGCCTGTCGATGACTTCTACATAATTAAAAATTTAATTGTATAATATAACAAGATATCCTTCTTAATAATAATAAAATTGAAGCTTCTGAGGCTATTTAGTACAAGGGGAACAAAATCAAATGCAAATTATCAATATCCAAACTGTAAAAAACACCGAAATACGTACTGCAGCGCCTTGTAAAGTAGTTGGCAGGCTGCCTGTAGGAACGAGCTTCTGCCCTCCAATGTCTTCCTTATCCAAGGTGCCATAAGTACTAACACTCCTGGCCATTGGAAATATCGGACATTTTGACATAGCTGCTTTTGATCTATCAGCAGGGATCTGAATACTTCGGGCACATGTATTTTCCAGCGGCTTAGATTTGCTTGGGTATTAAAAAAGGAAAAAAAGCATATCATTCTCTAGATTTATTTCATCTGACCACGTTCTCTTTAGAATCAGAGCTGCAGGTAGCAAAGTGAAACAAAGCAAAGATGTAATCTGGCTTTGGCTTGGGAAAAGGGATACAGTAGCCTAGTTATGTTAAATTTCCGTTTTATCCAGTAAACTTTAAATATAAGCCATTCATTTATTCAAAACATTTAGTGGACAACTTTTACTGAGCAACCACAGTAGGCCCAGGGATACAAAGCAGAAACAACAGGCACCTATTCCTCAGGAGTCAGAACTAGTGGGAGACAGTCAAAGAAAAGACTACAGCAGACCTGTGATGAAAGAATGCACACACCCAGACTTGCAGTTTTGTAGTCTAAGCAATCATGATCAAAGCTGGCTAGCAGGTCACGCTAGCCTGCCAGGACCACGTATGCATTTTCCTCTGCACATGCAGTTACCAATGTGACTTCTTCTGCCCAGCTCTATTTGTTGCATTTGGCACTTCTCCAAAATGGAGATGATACTAGCCTTTGTTCTAAGCACAGATTTACTTGTATTAGGCTTACTATATAATTCTTAGTTTGATTTTTACAGTTCATCTAACAGCTCCAAATGTTTTCTTAGATTATTAAATATTCCTAAGTAGAAAATTAAACACTACAAAGTAGAAATATGTTAGTACTGACTTAACTTCTCAAGAGAGAGATAAAAGAAAGATGTTCATTACAAACTTCAAGTGTGCTACAGAATTTTCACCTTTAAAATAATAGTAAACATTATCATACGTGAAGTATACAGCTTAAACTTTGGGGATTCTTGAAGTATAGACTATTTTTTCAGTATTTCTTTATGGCTACACTGCGTCTTTGTTGCTGTGCGAGGGCTTTCTCCAGCTGTGGTGAGTGGGGACTGCTCTCTAGTTGCGGGGCACAGGCTTCTCATTGCGGTGGCCTCTCTCGTTGTGGAGCGTGAGCTCTAGACTGTGGGGCTCAGCAGCTGTAGTGCACGGGCTTAGCTACCCTGCGGCATGTGGGATCTTTTCAGATCAGGGATCAAACCCGTGTCCCTCGCATTGGTAAGCAGATTCTTAACCACTGGACCACCAGGGAAGTCCATAAAGCATAAACTATTAACTGTTGAAACATTTAGATTATTAGAGAATTTCAATATTATTTTAATTAGGAATAAGAATTTAAGATAATAAATATATTATATATAGGGATTTAAATCTTAAAATGGTCAGCTAATTTTTCTGTCATAAATGGAAATGTATATGTTGTTAACATATAGTTCCACATAATCATAATTACCTATTCAGATCAAAACTCCCTTGAACAGAGAGAAGAGATGTGTCAAGACCAGAGGTTGATGTTGAGATGCAAGACTGCCTTGTCTGACTTGAAAAGGAGGATGGAAAATGTATATTTTCTGTAGATGGGCTTGACTTCAAAAAGTATCTGTAATGTGAAAGAAAGGAGCTTTTTGAGAAAAGAGTCTAGGAAACATGATCCTTAAACGTGAAGGAAAAAAAAAAAACGTAAATCATTACTTTCCAGGTCGTCTTAAATCTCTTATCTCTATATTCAGAAAGGGCAAGAAAAGATTGCCACAAAACGGGCAGGTAGTATTGAGATTTGAGTCATCTGCTGTCCAGCCAGCCATGATTTCCTCATCGTGGACCAGACAATCACAGGTTTTACACCGAGAGCAGCTTGAGATAAGGACCTATGGGAGAAAACAGCACTTTATAAAGTAAGCTAGTGAGTGCATAAAATTATTTCAATTAATAAGTCTACTGGAAAACTAAAATTCAGAATGATTTGGAAGTTACAAACAAAAAAATGGATTATTATCATTACATTATATTATACACTCATCTTTAACTATTTCAGCTAAGTCTATTCCAAAATTTTTCCCTGGAAGGGAAACTTGCATTTAAGTCAGCATCTTTACCATTATAATTATGTACTATAAAATGTGCCAAGATTTTATTTGGCTTCCCAGGTGGTACTAATGGTAAAGAACCCGCCGACCAATGCAGGAAACATAAGAGATGTGGGTTCAATCACTGGGTTGGGAAGATCCCCTGGAGAAGGGAATGGCAACCCACTTCAGGATTCTTGCCTGGAGAAACCCATGGACAGAGGGGTCTGGAGGGCTACAGCCTACAAGGTTGCAAACAGTTGGACACGACTGGAGACTTAGCATAGCACACACACAAATATACACACACAATTTTATTAATGGAAAACTAAACCCAAGCATTCATCTGTTAATACACAAAATAGGTACTGGTAATTCCATGTTATAGATCTGTGCTACTCCAAGTGTGGTCACCAGAGAAGAGCTGGTCTACAAACTCTTACTGGCTTGTGATAAGCTAAGTAAAGAAACTGAGATGAGGCTCTGGGGACCTTTAAAGTAACCAGTCATTCCTACAACAGCTAAGTTGGTGATCAACAGATTTTAGAAGAGTATCAGCCATGACAGATTGGAAATTAAAAACGGCAACAACCAAAAAACCCCTGGTCTTTCATTATAGACAGTTTAAGAAGCATTGCTAGAGAGAAATGTAAATACTGTTGTCATTACATTAATAAAATATACAATTCTGAAGCCATCAGAATCTCTGTAAATTGCAACATTGGTGTTCATCATTTATTTCCAACTGCATGCAAATTTATTTTTCAAATTTGTGCAAATTAGTGTGAAATAGCAACACTCACAAATGTATTTGGAAGCAATTTTTGCACAAAAATTAGGGGAAATTTTTAAAGTATAAAAGTAAAACCTTTTCACTGTAAGAAAATGGGATATAGCAGCATATCCAGCAGGTATCTATCTTAGACTGATACAAAGAATGAAAAACACGATGGAAAAAGTGGACACAAATGCAAAACCACTCCCGGTATCCTCATCCAAAAAGTGTGCTTACACAGTGAAACTAGTTAAACATGTTTAAGAAGCGAAATAACTATTGAAAGAGGACATACATAAAACAAGGGTCAAACATAAATGCTGAAAATAAAAGTGCTATCAAAGTATTGAACTTTTCTAAACAGAAAAAGTCATAGACATTTTAAGTTTATTCAGGTGTAATATACATTTTGAAATTTTCAGATGCCATACATTTAATCACTCTACCAGAGACTATCAATATTTAAGAAATTTTATTAAGTAGCACATGAAGATATTCTTTTGATTAAAATTGTACCTCCATTGCATAGTTCTGGAAGATATTTGTATTACTCGTGTTGCAGGAAGATGCCACCTCTGATTTCCCAGGTAAGGCAAACTTGGATAAGGATCCTGTTCATTATTAAAAAACAAACAGCAAAACCATTAAAATTAATAAGAAAGAATGTGAGAATCTCTCACTCTCATAAATTCTCTGGTAAAATGTCAAACTGTCCTATTTAAAATTTAAGAAAAAACACATAAATAATGAAAAATGTTTTTCAAGTGTGCATTTGTCTTTTGCGTATACACCTAAGGAAATGTGTTTTAATTCATTACTCACTTATTAAGCACGTTGCATGTACAGGCTAGAAAGTATACTGGTTGTTTGTAATTACTATTTGCAAAATAGTAAGTTTCTATTCTTACATGTTTAAGATATAAGAAAGTGTTTAGTTCTAAGGTTTAAAAAGTATAAAACAGCTGATCTTATTTCAGATCATGAAAAGAATTACTGGCAACTTTATGCCTTGTAAGACTCTTTAAACTCTGTAAGAGTAATCTTGCTCTTAAGCACTAGGGAAGAGTTTCCAAGTGTATTCTTAAGAGCAAAGAGATATGACTAGGTATTAAAATGACAACAACAAAACATGAGAATAGTTTTGTGGTCAAGTCGATTGCTGACAGTGGCGATATCTAGTTAGGAAAACTGGAGGTAATCTATACTTCTATACTTTTTTCTTTGTAGTTACTATATTTTATGAATGAACACTGGTATTTTTAAAAGGTATTAAAACAAGGTAACGGTATAAACTAGCGGTTCCAAGAAATAGAGAGGACAGGAGAACATGAAATACCACCATGGGGATGCAAGCAGCATAATCCAGACTAATGATCCAACTGCTTCAGCAAATAAATCACAAGAGGAAAAAAGCTCTAGACCTTCCGTTAACCCAAGCCCCTGCCTCACAGAGATGCAGAGAGAGCTGAAGCCTCACATCATCCTAGATGCTTAGAAATGGTCGCATCTGCAGTTCTTTCTTGATGGTCTCCCAATGACCTTCTGTAACTCCGCCTCCCTCTGCTAAAGCTAGTGCAAAATTGCTCTCTATAAGTCTCGACTAACTCAATCATTCATGCTGGCAGTCCACCTTTTGTATCTAATCAATTGACAGCATTGAATATTCTTTTTAGCAAAGTGAATCAGGATGTGAGGTTATCTTATTTACTTAGCTCAATAAACTCTTCTTGTATGTTAGAAAAAAATAAGAGGGGGGAGCTAATCACCTGATTATATGACAAGGGGGGGAAAATACAGGGAATGAAGATGAGAGGGAGTTAATAGACGTCAAACAAATGCAACAAACAGACCTGTCTGGGTCTCAACTTGAACAAACCATCAAAGAGTTTTATGAGATAGTTGTGAAAATTTAAACTATGTATATATTTTATATATTATGTAATAAACCTTGACACATTAAGAAATATGATGTTACAATTTTGTTTTAAAAAATGAATACTTCACAAAAGATAGATACTGTGAAAAGTGAAAGTTGCTCAGTTGTGTCCGACTCTGCGACTTCATAGACTATACAGTCCATGGAATTCTCCAGGCCAGAATACTGGAGTGGGTAGCCTTTCCCTTCTTCAGGGGATTTTTCCAACCCAGGATCAAAGCCAGGTCTCCTACACTGCAGGCAGATTCTTTACTAACTGAGCTATCCTCTAAGGTCTAAAGAGCTTCCCTTGTGGCTCAGTTGGTAAAGAATCCGCCTGCAATGCAGGAGAGCTGGGTTCAATCCCTGGGCTGGAAAGATCCCCTGGAGAAGGGAAAGGCTACCCGCCCCAGTATTCTGGCCTGGCGAATTCCATGGACTGTATATAGTCCATGGGGTTGCAAAGAGTTGGACAGGACTAAGTGATTGTATGAGTCACTGAGTCATCCTTACACACTGTATGAGTCCACAAAAATGTTAAAAAAATGGCTGGCCACAGTGTTAAGATAATGCTCCCCTGCACAGGGAGTGGTGAGTAGATCTGGGCATGAGGGGGGGTCTGGACACTGTTCTTGACCTGTTATCTTAACCTGACGCTGGTTATTCAGTTGTTCTCAATGTGTCACATGGATAGGATTTACACACATAAAAATGTACACAGTACATGTGTAACAGAGTAAATAATAAATTTCTTAAATTAAGTAACTTTAATAAACAGTTAAAAGATTAATTGATTAATTAATTAAATTAAAACGTTAAAGTCCTTATGTTTCAGAAATACACGCTGAAGTATTTATGAATAAAATTGTATATTGTTTGGGATTTACTTTAAAATAATTCAGTGGGGCAGGAAAAAATATTGGCAGCAGAAGACAGAGGGGATAAGATAAAACAAGACTGGCCATTTGTTGATAACTGTTGACGTTATATGAAGGATACATGGGAGTTTGCTGTGCTATTCCTTCTACTTTTGTGATTGTTTGAATACTTCCACAATAAAAGCTTTTTAAAATAGTAAAGATGCAAATTTAAAAAATATCATAATGCGTTCATTCCTCACATCATATACCAGGATAAATTTCAAATGGATTAAATATCTAAATCAGGAGTCAAATCTACTTTTGTATGATCACAAGAATGATTTTTACATTTTAAAAGCACTGTTAAATATATATATATAGCCCACAAAATTTAAAACTATTTACAATATGGCCCTTTAGAGAAAAAGTCTGCTGATCCCAGAAAATGTTAAAGGGGAAATGAGAGAGGTATTGAAGAAAGTAGTAGTGAACCTAGGGGAAGGGAAAATCTTTTCCAATGACTCAAAATCCAGAATAGGGCAAAAACTGATAATTTTAATGATACAAAATTAAAAACTTTTATGTGGGGGAAGAAAACCCCAAAATTTGACACACTTGGAAAAAGTATCTGCCACTGATATAGAAGACAAAGGATTAATTCCCTAATATAAAAAAGAGCTATTAAAACTTAAAAAAAAAAGGTGGTGGGGGGACCAACAAGTGAAAATCAAATGTAGGCAAAAGACAGAAATACAAATAGTTCCTGAATGTACAAATAGATTCGCAATTTACAAAATAAATGCAAATGAAAATTAATTGAAATACACTCTTCACCTATCAGATGGCAAAAATCCAAAAGTGTGCTAACATATTTTCTTCACAAGGCTGTTGGGAAATAGGTATTTGTCTACACTACCTGTGGGAATACAAAAGTGTATACCCCTGAGGAAGGAACTTGGCAATGTCACTTTAAGGAAGAACTTGGAAGCATCTTCTAAAGCTACCCTGGCATATGTGCGTCACAGCATTACTCATAACAGTTAAAGGCTGAGAATTTAAAGTCCATCAACAGAGAAGTGGTTAAAATAAACTGATCCAGTACACATGATGAACAGTGCAACCTTACAAATGAAAGAGGGACAATGCTATGTGATGATATGAAATGTTCTTCAGAATATGGTGTTAAGTGAAAAAAGCAAGTAACAGTTAATTGTTTAACAGTTATGTTACCTTTTGAGTAAGAAGACAAGGAGATATTAAGAACACACAAATACAACACACATGCTTTTAAAAAAGTGAATTTGTTTAAAAAAGCAACAATGAAAGAATAAATAAAAAATGAACAGAAATGGCTACCTCTAGGGCCAAGGAGAACACAAGCTGAGGGACAAGGATGGAAGCTAGAGTTACCGGAAAGGGCCTTGGTTCTCTATTGCTTTGAGCCATGCAAATCTTTTACAAAATTAAGACAGAAAGGGGAAAAATGCAGTATGACAGAAGAGTTTGTACAAACCTTCTAAAGAGGCAGAACTTTCCAGGCTTGTTCTGCTGAAATCAACTCCCTTAGTCCCTGAAGTGGCACTTATCTCCTGAGAAGTGGCTCCTTCCAACTCAGGGCAGACATCTTCATCTGTTAAAGAGGTAGATTCAGAATCCTGGGCTCCCACTGAAGAAAGACTGGTACGGTCAGAACTTTGATCCTAAGGACATAATTATAAGCTTAATTTCCCTCATATTTAAAGTTATTTAAAAGGTCACTTCTAAGGCAGAGGAAATGCCTAATTACTCAGATGATCAATTAATCAACATTATAACTTCTAGGGGG
Organism: Moschus berezovskii; assembly: GCF_049115385.1. Classification (NCBI taxonomy): domain Eukaryota; kingdom Metazoa; phylum Chordata; class Mammalia; order Artiodactyla; family Moschidae; genus Moschus; species Moschus berezovskii. The sequence continues at coordinate 87,844,723 of NC_142468.1, forward strand.
GAAAAAAAACAACCAATTTCAAAAGGGCATCCTCATTTGGACAAACATGAGCTGGAGATCAATTTTTACGGCAGCATTTCTTAGTTAGATCAAAGCAGATACCTGTTAGATAACTGCTAACTTTAAGCCTTTGTTTGTTAATTTTCTTCCCTGCAAATCCCAGTCCAGGATGCTGCTGCTAAGTCACTTCAGTCGTGTCCGACTCTGTGCGACCCCATAGATGGAAGCCCACCAGGCTCCAGTCCAGGATACCACCAGAAAATTACATTTTATTCTCTTTTATTTGTTCATATTTTATTCTTTTCCATAGCAATCCAGGTTATTATTCCTGGATCCCATGAAAGTTATTGTGCAGCCTGGGTACTACTATAATCTCTTGGAGAATGTTGTGGTATTGTTTTAGCAGGTAGTCAACTGAGTTATGTTCAGCTTGTAATTTGTGTTTTGATTTTTGCAGGTGGTGATTTAATACTCAGTTTAATTCTCTAAGCCTTGTCCTCCATGCTGGTCTGCATCTATGCGATGTACGTGTAAGCTCAAGGGTGAGGCAGATACTTGTGCAGGACACACACAGAATCAGGAATCCTTCTTTCACAGCTTCCCCTCATGCTCTCGTGCCCACAGAGACCCTTCCCTGGTTCCTCTGTCCAGGAAATATGGGGATTCTCCTTAAGTTTTAGCTGCCAGGATGCCAGGCCACACTGTGACTGGGACCTGCTCTTGGGGCAAAGATGCATCAGAAAGAAAATGGGAAATTTTCTCCACAATCTGCTTTTATTTTCCAGAATCCTTAGATAGTTGCTATTTTGTATTTTGTCTGGAGTTGTTAGTTGTAAGTTGAGAGATGGGTTTTAGTGGCCTTATGTTACCACAGTGGAACTAAAATTTTCACCCAAATTTTTAAAGAATATTTTTGCTGGGTACAGAAAAACATGTTGGCGGCATTTTCTTTCAGTACTCTGATCAATATGTTTTTCCAGTGTTTTTTGACATCACTTTCTGTTCAGAAGACAACTGTCAGTTTTCTTATTGTTGCTCTTTTAAAGAAATTAATGCTTTATTTGAGAAACTGACTTCCAAATTACTTTTATGTGTTTTTAAGTCATAAAGAGCATCCAAGAAAAAAACATATAGTTTTCATAGGAATAAGGACAAAAAAATGGGGTTGATGACTGCCCCAAATGATATTTCCTAAAGGAAAAAAATGTAATATTTAACTTTTTTTTTTGAGGCAGGGTAAGTGAACTACATACATCATAAATACAATTTTCTTACTTTACAAGGAGGAAGGACTATGATCCTGTTTTTGATGCATATTAAATACAAAGTCCACTGTTGTGATCAAGATGAGACAAAGATCATTCTTCCAACACTTCAGTTCTCATGAAAAGAAATCCAAAGGTCTGTTGAATTCACCTTTTTGATTCATGTACTGCCTGTACGTTCTCTTCTGAGACACATTTATGGCACAGGCATTTACAGAGCCATCCACCTTTTTCCCTTTCGTGGAGTCAAAGGAGGCAAATCCCATTAACGTCATCATTTCTATTCCTTTCTGTTTTGCCCTCTGTCTTCCTCAGTTATCCGACATTCTTTTCTCTTTGTTTCTTCTCATCTCTTCTTTCAGTTGAGAAGGGGAAGGAGACGTGGATCTATGTCGTCTTGGGGACCTGGAACGCCTTCTGTGCGGGGAGCGAGAGCGGCTTCTCTGATCTCGCTCCCAGGACCGGGACCTTTGCCTGCGTTCTCTTTCCCAGGATGTGGACAGGGACCATCTAAGCTCCCTCTGTGGGGAGCGGCTGTGGCTGCGACCCATTTGGAATCCTCCTTCAGTACAAGTCGCCCCGGAAACGTATTGTTGCTCTTTTGAAGGTAATATATCTCTTTTCTTTGGCTCCTTTTAAGATTTTAACATTAGATGCCTATGGCTTTTTTTTTTTTTTTTTGGGCACTTATTCTGCCTGACATTCATATATCTGCTAAATAGGTGAGTTGACATCTTTAATCACTTTTGGAAAACTCGCAGCAATTAGCTTTTAAAATTTTCTTTCTACCCCATTCTTTCTTCTTCTGGAACTCAATTACATCAATGTTAGGCAGTTCCACTAAACCGCACATTCTTTCCAGTATTTCCCTCTTTTTTTTATGTCTATACTTCCGTGTGGATATTTTCTACTACCTCCCATCAAGTTCACTAATCTTTCTTCTCCTGTGTTTTGTCTGCTGTTAAATCCAACAACTGTATTCTTAATTTCATATCTTATTCACTTCTAGAATTTACACTGGTTCTTTTCAATAGATGATTATCTGGGGAAATTTTCCATCTTTCCAGCTTTTTTTTTAACCCTTTCCTCTATTTTCTTGGACATATTGCAATTACTTCCAAGTACCTCGCTAATTCACTTATTCAGACCACCTGAAGGTCTGTTTCCTCCACCATCTGCTTTTCCTTTGTTTTTAGTTATGGGTCTTGTCTCTCAGAGTAGCTGTGTTTTTTCTTTTGGCTACACTGGGTCTTCACTAATGGTGCGTGGACTTCTCTTGCTGTGCAGCACAGGATCTAGACTATGTAGGCTCTCTACTTGCAGCACACGGGCTTAGTTGCTCCGTGGCATGGGGGAATCTTAGTTTCTCAACCAGGAATGGAACCCATGTCCCCCACATTGGAAGAAAGAACCACTGGACCACCAGGGAAGTCTGTCAGTATAGATATTTTTAATTGAATAACAGAATATAAAAAACTACACAGAAAAAACTAACTCCAGTTCATGTTCTGTTCCTCTGGAAAGGACACACTTTTTCCTGTTAAAGCAAAGGCTGATTGGTTTGATCTAATCACAGATTGAGCTGAGTCCAGCACAGGTTGCAGTTTTGGTCAAGTGCAGTCTACCTTTGGTTTGCTCATGTTCCTAAGGCATAGCTCTGCAAGAATTTGAACTAAGGGCCTGGTGTGTGTACCAAAGATTCCCTGTCCCCAATCCCCTCAGCTCTCAGCAGTTAAATTATTGTATCCCCAGCACCATAAAATTTCTGAGAACTATTTTTTATCAGAGACTTATTGCTTACCTTTTCATACTCCTGTTTTATGCATTATTTAGAAAATGTCTTGAAAGAAAAAAAACTTGTGCATCTGAGGACTCTCAAATTTGTAAAAGGGACAGATATTTTTGTCTCTCCAGTTCCACAAGATCCCCAAAGTCCTGCTGGCCTCCTCACCTCTCCAAAGTCCTCTGATGAGACAAAGCCTGAATCTGCAACCTTTTACTCTGTGCTCAGAATAAGCAAATACCCTCATGGAAAAAAGTAGCTGTAGGACTTCAGCTCATCTCTGCAGTTCTCCTCTCTAGAATCTTGCCCGTCTATTTTCTAGTTGTTTTAGCAGTTCTCTGATGACTTTAAGCAAGTACTTAAGTGTACCCACTCCAGTATTCTGGCCTGGAGAATTCCATAGACTGCATAGTCCATGGGGTTGCAAAGAGTCAGATGTGACTTTCACTTCACTTCTATATTTCATCTAGCTTTTTGCTTTGGGAGGTAGGTGGGTGTATCACAAGGTACTCCATTCTAACCAGGAAGAAAAATCCTATGCCTAGCTAGTAATTTTTGAAGGCAATAAATAATGAAGCTCAGTAAGCATTTTTATTCCAGCTACAAATCACTTTCTTTCAAAACTGAACTACAAATATAACCTTAGTTGGTGAATTCTTTCCTTTTGAAGTTATTATTCAAGTTCAAATTCTGATACTTACAAACCTTATGCATCCCAAGAGTCCTTTCTGTAAAGCTGTATTTTAGGAGAATGGTAAAAACACATCTTTGCAAGTAAGGGACTTCTGGTGGTAGAGGAGGGTAAAAGGAAATGTAGAAAATACTAATAAACCTACCTTCGATGATGTGGTGTACATGGTGAATCTTGAATACCATTTGCTTGCTTTCTCTGCAACTCCTTTTCCAGCAGTGAACATACTGTTTCTTAGAACATCTAGTTTAGGTACTAGTAGTGTATCTAAATTAAATGAAGGTGATGAATGGGCTAATGCATCTTGAGATTCTTCCCTAAATGGACAAGTAGGTGAGAAGGCTGGAGAAGACCAGAGTCTATCCCTTGGCCTGTCCTCATTCTTTGAGTAACTTTTAGATTTGGTAAGTCTCACTGGTCTGGGAGAATTAGGAGGCAGGCTAGACCTTCTGCATGCCTTGACCAACGTTGGACTTTTCTTAGTGGTGACTTTATCATCACAGGCCCGTTGTAAATCGATGCTTGGTGTTCGACTTGTCAAAGGACTGCTCATGTTATTCATATACATCTCAATTTCTTCAGCTAAATCCCGCCTAGCAGATGGTGTTGAAACACTTTTGCTATCATCCTCCTCCTCTTCCTCCTCCTCTTTTTGCTGCTGTTCAGTCTCAGCAACCAAAAGTGAGAGGGGATCAAATCCTGTGGCAACATCAGTTTTTTCAAAAGGTTTTATTGAAAAGCTGCTGTTCAAGCGTTGACTCCTCTTGGGATTTTGTGGAACAATGTACCTCGCTTTTGAAATATCTGTTTCATTGTCTAAGTCTTCTAAGTCAAAAATAACAGGAGAATCCACTTTATCTGCCAAACAATTAGAACCATCAAAAGGTATATCATCATCACTCGATTCCTTTTCTACACTGTCTCTCTTTGATCTTAAAGATGGCTTTCCAATATTAAGACTATTTGGTCTTGTGTTTTTTGAGATTACATTTGAAAGAATTTTTGCATCAGCTCCTAATTTTCCAACCATATCTCCAGGGTTTGCTTCCTGGTTAATTCTATTGAGCATAAGTCCCATAAGTACTCCTCCGCTAAGATTGTGGTTTCTATTTGTCCAGGACATTTGCTGCTGCAAATTAGGCTCATTGTCACTTTTATGTCTTTTCCTGAAGCATCTACTTTGAATGTTTCCTGTTTCATTTGTATCCTCAAAAGATGATATTAAGAGCGGCTCAGATGTGCTTTCTAAAAAACAAAAAAAGTGCTTTTAGCCGTGAAAAATGTAATATGCAAATATAAGCTGTCTTAAATATTTAAGATACCAGTAATAAAAATGATAACAGCAAGAATTTATCAAGTACCTGCTATTTCACAGATGCTATACTAGGCAGTTTATTTACATTATCCACCATAATCATTCTAACATCCTTACGGGTGGAGGAAAAGCTTATACTCAAGACAGATTAATTATCTAGCCTAAAGTTACCTAGCCCTTAAGTGACAGAACTGGGATTCAAATCAAATATGAAGGGTATGCTCTGAGATATAAGGATGTACTACTTTTTAAAATTTATAAGACTAATATTTACCCTTGGTATATTTATAATAACAACAATAATAATGAATTTATGTCCATTTCACCTAACTGATTAAATAACAATGGTTATACAATTGTGGTTGTGCTAGATAATCTTAAGATTCTGAGTCTTCTGCCTATAAAAAGAAAAATAAAACCCAAAACACTAAGCCAAACCAAAGACAGCTATGTGAGCTTTATAAATAAAACTTATTTTTAAAACTCTAAATTCTCATGACCATAGATGTGGCTAAATAATTTTACTTTTTCTTTACATATTGATTCAAGTTTATAATACTTGAATGTGAACAGCCACTTTCTATTCAGAAACACTGTTCGCTGCTTTTAACCAGAAGCAGAAATCAAGACTTGATCACTTTAATTGTCCTTATTATATGGGAGTCTCCTAAAGCATTAGTCTAGGTATAGTATTGTCAACTACTCTTTTTACATGTTTTATACAACAGAATTAGCTCTCTATAACCAGGCAATTACTAAAAGTGTGCCTTTTTTCCTGTCATATGATACAAATTCAGGCAACAGGATGGGAGATAAAAGGGACTACTGCTGCTGCTGCTGCTGCTGCTGCTAAGTCACTTCAGTCGTGTCCGACTCTGTGTGACCCCATAGACGGCAGCCCACGAGGCTCCGCCATCCCTGGGATTCTCCAGGCAAGAACACTGGAGTGGGTTGCCATTTCCTTCTCCAATGCGTAAAAGTGAAAAATGAAAGTGAAGTTGCTCAGTCGTGTCCGACTCTTTGCGACCCCATGGACTGCAGCCTACCAGGCTCCTCTATCCATGGGACTCTCCAGGCAAGAGTACTGGAGTGGCTTGCCATTGCCTTCTCCGAAAAGGGACTACTAGAGACCTTAAAAGCCTACAAACTAGTACTGTTTAATAAACATATATTAATAGCATTAACAAGGAAAACAGTATAGTAGAGAGGTAAAGTATATTCTTTTTTTTTCTATATCAGCTTATGATTAAGAATATAAGAAACCAAGAATACACTTTCTTCTAATATTCTGGGAAACTTTCTACTGGACAGGTTATATATTATCAAAGACCTGGAGGAATCTTATAAGCCAAAGATAAAATCGAGAACTGCATTTAAATAGATGAGCAAGGGTTCCTTCACAAAGTAAGAACTATGCAAATAGCCTAAAGACAAATAAAGCTGGTTAGCCAATTATACCAGGGGTCGGCAAACTGCACCACTGAGCCAACTCCAGTCTGTGGACTGTTTTTATAGAGTCTCAAATGGTATTAACATTTTAAGAGTTGTACGCATCACGCACATAAAGAACAGGCAATTGGATTTCCCAGTGGTGCAGTGGTTAAGAATCCACCTGCCAATGCATGGGACGCAGGTTTGATTCCTGGTCTGCAAAGATCCCGTATGCCACAGAGCAAGTAAGCTTGTGTGCTACAACTACTGAGCCTGTGCTCTAGAGCCCGGGGAGCTGCAACTACAGAAGCTCAGATGCCCTGGAGCCTGTGCTCTGCAATAGGAGAAGCCACCACCATAAGAAGCCTACGCACTGCAACGAGAGCGTAACCCCCACTTGCCACAACTAGAGGAAGCCTGTGCACAGCAACGAAGAGTCAGTGCACTTCAACAAAGACCCAGCATAGCCAAAAATAATAATAAATTAAAAAAATACTAGGCAATAGAGACTGTATATGGTCTGAAAAGCAAAAATATTTACTGTTTGGCCATTTACAGAATAGTTTATCTGATCCTAAGTTGATATACACGCTAAATTCTACCAGACGAGGCTGGATGCTGCTCTAGCCCAGGGATTGCCCTTCTTTAGATCTGTGAATAAGCTGTAATCCCTTCCTACTATAGTCTTGACACACTGCTTCCCACTGCTTGGAATGCTCCCTTTCAATTTCTCCTTCAGAACTCCTGTGTGCTCAGTTGCTCAGTCGTGTCCAACTCCTTGTGGACTCAAGCACACCAGACTCCTGTTTATGGGATCGTCCAGGCAAGAATACTAGAATGTGTTGCCATTTCCTCCTCCAGGGCATCTTCCCAACCCAGGAATTGAACTTGTGTCTCCTATATCTCCTGCATCAGTAGGCAGATTCTTTACCAGTAAGTCACCTGGGAAGCCCACATCCTCATTAATTTTCTATTCATTTTTCAGATGTCAGCTCAAAAACCATATTATCAAGGAAGCTTTCTTGACCGATGTCCCCTAAATCCAGGATAGCCTCTTTATTACATGCTCTGTCCCTTCTTGACAGTATTTAATATCAGGGTGTTTTCACATTTACTTGATTATTTGATTAATGTTTTCTCATCCCGTCCATGTGTTTCTCTATGAAGTCAGGGACCACGTTTATTTTTTATTCTTTACTATATCCTAGGTGGCACCTGGCATATGGTAGCAGATAATAGGTGTGCAAAAAAAAAAAAAAAAATCGCTGAATGAATACTGTCTTCTGGGAAACAACTGCAGCCAACAGACCGACCCAGAAAATAACACAGCATAATATATTACAATATGACATGTTATAGCTGAATGTAGTAGCTAAAGATAAAAGCTAAAACACACTTAAGGCAGAATTAGGCCTAAAAACATATTTCAAAGTATGTTTTCAAGTTTACAGTATGTTTCACTTCAGAGTAAATTTTTTTGTGCTTGAACTCCCAGTAATTCAATATGCATTTATCAAAATGTTAACATTTCTGGGCTTCCCTGGTGGCTCAGTGGTAAAGAAGCTGCCTACCAATGGAGGAGATTTGGGTTTGATCCCTGTCCTGAAAGATTCACACACTGCGGAGCAACTAAGCTTAGGTGCTGCAGCTACTCAGCCTGTGTTCTAGACCCCAGGAGCCATACTACTGAAGTCCGCGTGCACTAGAGCCTCTGCTCTGCAACAAGAGAAGCTACTGCAACGAGAAGCCTGCACACCGCAACTAGAGAAAAACCCACCCAGCAACAAAGACCTAGCATAGCCAAAAATAAAGAAAATTATTTTTTAAAATGTTAAAATTCCCAAGATAATCATGAAGTAACTAACTAGAGGGTGATGCTTTTAACTATCAAACATTAAAACATGTCTTTGGTTATTCCATTCCCACATCTTTTGGAAGCTGTCATTTATGTAATGATATAAATAAAATATACACATATTGTACTGCAAAACATAAACTTGAAAGGTGTTTTGAATCCTAGGAGTATTGGTATACAAGAAAAAAAGATACAGAAAAGTTAATTATTCCTATAAATCCCACATACAGTCTTTGGTAGGAGTGATAAACACTAAGTACTTAACAGAAAAGTTTTCAAGTCAAAAATCTTAAGGATAAACTAACAACTCCAGTTCACACCTAGGAAACCTATCACAGGCTTTGAAAAAGTTCAGCACAGAGGACAAAATCAAAAGCCATATGCTGAGTCAGATGCTGATGACTGACAAAATGTCAGAAACACAGGTTCGTTGACAATCATGTGAAAATAGAAAGGTCATAAAAATAGATCTAAGAAAACCGTGAGCATGAACAGAAAGGAATAAAAGAACAAGAAAGCAAAAATTACCAAAGTCAAGTTATTAAGAGTCAAAATTAGACAGTGATTCAATCAGTTCAGTTCAGTTCAGTCGCTCAGTCGTGTCCGACTCCCCACGACCCCATGAATCACAGCACCTAGCCTCCCTGTCCATCACCAACTCCCGGAGTTCACTCAAACTCATGTCCACAGAGTCGGTGATGCCATCCAGCCATCTCATTCTCGGTCGTCCCATTCTCCTCCCGCCCCCAACCTTTCCCAGCATCAGAGTCTTTTCCAGTGAGTCAACTCGTCGCATGAGGTGGCCAAAGTATTGCAGTTTCAGCCTTAGCCTCAGTCCTTCCAACAGTGATTAGGAAGAACTAAATAATTATGAAGCAATTATATAATACCAATGAAACAATTTTTAATCTTTAAGTTATAATTATCTAACAAAGAAATGTGAAGAAAGACAGTTACAGATCATTTAACACTTTTTTTTAAAATAGCTGCAGCAGGGGTCTGCACACTTTTTCTGTCAAGGGCCAGACAGTAAATATTTCATCCTCTGCAGGCCATAGGGTCTCTGTGGCAACTCCTCAGCTTTGCTGACACAGGACCAAAGCAGCCATAGACAAGACAGAAGCAAATGAGCTGGCTGTGCGCCAATCAGCCTTTGTTCATGAACACTGAACTGTGATTCATTTAATTTTCATGTGTCACAAAATCAATAGTACTCTTCTTGATTTTTTTACCATTTAAAAGTGTGAAAAACCATTCTTTGCTTGTGGACCTGTACAAAAACCAGGCTTCAGGCCCAGTTTGGCCCATGGGCCACAGTTTGTTTACCCTTGAACAAGAGGCATATTTACTTATGCTGCAGAAAAACAAACATCACAGCAGCAGGGCCGTTTACAGAGATATTTCAGCCTTCACAGCACAGGTCTTTCAATAATTAAGTTAAAATGATGCAGAATTGAGCTAATACAAAAATAAAATAATTATGAAATCAGACTGAAACACCAAATCTTAGGTCTGTTTAGTTCAACACAAAGTTTGTGAGACCAAATATTATCCAGGATCCTAAAATGATTTTTCCATTAACTAATTGATAACTTATGTGACATGCCAATAGTCTGACTATGCCTGAGTTTTCTCATCTTTGAAAGAGTGCTAATATTTCCTCTCTCACCGGTATAAGCACTGCTATAATAATAATTATAAAATACTATATATGAAGTATTTTGGAAAGAAAAAATATTATGTACTGTTATCTAAACTATCTGAAGAACTATCTTTTGCCTCTGAAAACCAGGAATAACACGAAGACTAAGGAACTCATTTAAAAACTGGTGAGGTGTATAGCACCCTCAGAATTGATCATCTTACTTGATTTCCCATTTCCCTTTCCCCAAACTTCCCACATTCCAAACTCAACAGATGGCTTGTGGCTTGCAAGTATGTCCCCTTACTTTGTTATAATAAAGCTTAAACAAACTGTTTATAAAATACAGAATTTAAACTACTAAACTATACTGTTGAGAAGTGGCACCAAAAAAACCCAAAAAAACCCTGGAGAATTAAGACTTTAAAAAAATAGTCACTAGAAATACAGATACAAGTTATTTTACACATAACAGGAGAATACTATTCAACTTACCGGTGCTTTCTCCTGATATTTTACCAACACCGTTATCTGCACCGCTGAGGCGAACTATACTGGAAGAACTTTGATAACTGAGCTTAGGAAGACAATCGGCACTTCCCTTTGCACTCTCGCACTCTGACACTGTAAAGATTAAAATGCAGTTTGTCTAGATGTAATCGATACACATCAATGGAGCCCTAAGGAGAAGTGGCTTTTAGTTCTAAACAGTTCCATCAAAAAAAATTGTTAAGAAAATACTGAACACCTCTGTATCTATTTGTCAATCAGAAATAAGTGATGTCATTTGAGTCGTCAAGGTGTGTATCAAACAGCTAAATAGTGGTCATGCATGAGGTCCATGCATACAATGCAGGCCTTTTATGTTTATTCTTTAGTTATGAAACACTGCTTTTGATGGGGAGAGGTAAGTGGGAAAAATATAAATCACATTTCATTAATAAAAGCATTAAGTAAAAATATTATTAAGCTCCAGGAATAAGCCACTGTTTGAAGAAATATGTATTTCTACTAAAAGAATAGTATTTGATTGGAGAGTGATTTGCCACTGAGACCACACATTTCACATATGGGGTATTTGTATACTGGAATATTAGGTGGTGGAGGGCTTATAATGTGAGGAAAGAGGAGTTTCCATGGGAAAGTAAAAAACAAAATTAGTACTTTGACACTTAAAGTGACTTGAATTTTCTATTAATGTAATCTTACAATTTTATACCATATCAACTTAGAACCTACAGGAACTAGAATCACTCCCTTTCTTATCTTTTTCTTCTTGAATGTCCTCAGTGGATGTATCCCCTCTTCTAACTTCATCCTTAGATAACGAACTATATCCAAGGTCAGACTGGCCACCTGGAAAAGGAAAAAAACCCTATGTTGTTTATCATAAAATTCTTTAATAAGAGAAACTGGATTAGAAGATACACATTGGTATTTAGGTTTACTCATAGAAATTTTTCTGGATAACTTCCAATTGAAAGCATTATTTTCTTAGCTCCTCCCCATCTCTATTAACGCAAGAAAGGAATGATCACAAAATAATCACATTTATTTTTGTCTCCACATTGTAGTCAAAAGTAACCATGTGTGTTTACACTACTAACTGGGCTCCAAAAGACACAGACAAACCAAACATTCTTTATTCAAGTCCATGACCTTTCTAGGTGAAGGTCTAAGATCCAACTAAGCAGTGGAGAAGAAAAATCTGTAGGGAACTCTTAACAGAACACCCACACACAGATCACTGAAGCCAAATGTCTAAAAGATCTTACCAAAAAATGGGCCTGTTTAAATTTGTTGATACGCAGTTTCTCTGAAAATTCAATTGAATAATTACTGAACTGCACATGAGTGCAAATACATGGGAATGAGAAAAAAGTCTAGAGTTAAATTTATTAAGCAAATGTTGCATCAATATAAGAAAACTTCTGATACACTGTTCTATTAAAGAGGCACGATAATTTTCAGCACATTGTTTTCATTAGACTAGCACATCAAAACATAAGGTTTTGAGTCCTAGTTCTCGATCTTAGGAGACATGATTTTAAGTAAACCACTTAACCTTTCTCTTTGAATCTCAAGTTCCCAAATGTATAATATAAAAGGCTGTTATATGAGAGACTACACATAAAATGATTTGATAAACTTGCAAAGAACTACTTAAAGAAACTGTATTATCATTAGGTGTTTACCTTAATATCTTTTTTATAATTTTGAGTTTGTATTTTTTTCTAATCAAAGTTTCAGCTCCATTTCCAAAGAAACAAGTTAAAAAATGTAAAGATAATTTTGATAAAATTCAAGGTTTTATTAGGTTCTTCACTGCAGATATCCTTTTTAAAGGCCATTAGTTAAAAGACGGATTTCTTAATTTTTAAGAGATAATGCCTGAAGATGACTACTACAACTCTGATTAAATTCACAATTGCATGAACAAGAAACAAAACCAGCCAAGGAAGAACTATGAAAATGACATTTCAATGTACACAGCTTATATTTATTACTCTCAAAAGTACACATAAAAAGAGATAGACCAAAATAATGTTAAAATTTGCAGAACCATAAGTCTTCATATTTTATTATTAATGTTTGGATTTTTAAGTTTAAAGTTTCTGCTCATTAATATGTAGCTATTATACTATATTCAAAAATCATGTCTAATTTTTATAATATACAAATGAAAAGGACAGAATTATTCAAATGTATTTTTTATGTGTGTCAGTTTTCATAATACTTACAGAAAGCTTACACACAAATCTTTTAATGAAAGTAATGCTACCTTCAGTGATACAATGCTATAAGTTTTAAATACGTTTAAATTTTTATTGTGATTTTTAATATAGATGAAAACTCACAAGAAGTTGCAAAAGTAATACAGTAAGGAAGAGTTCCTCTGTACCCTTTACCCAGCTTCCCCCAATGATAATATCTTGCATGAAACATGGAACACTGTTAAATCTTGGCAACTGATGCTGATATGGAACTATTATTCAGATTAAGGATCTAAGTTTCTTTCTTTCAAACCCTAATAACATTAAAAAAACCTCTCATAACATGCTCCTAATACAAAGAACTTATCCTAAGAAAATGATATGATAAAGAGACCTCTGTGCTATTCAGAGTTAATTGGATTGTCATGGGCTAAAAACTCGAATAAACTCTCTTAACCTTTCATTTTGACTCAAGTAGAGAATGCATAAAATTGCAGTTATTAAATATACTATCAAATGCCTACCATACAAAATTTAAAGACAATTAAATATACCATTGAAAATTAAAATCTACAAAAGACAGGTTAGCAAATTTAGTTCTTAAAATGTATTGCAATAAACGTATACATAAGCACACACAAACCTGTACTAGATCTATCATCGGAAGCATACACTTTGATTAAACCCGTATTAAAAGATGCCTGCTCCACAGTGTGTGTCCCATGACCACTATCCATGCTGCCATGACTAACAGCATCCAGGTCACTGCCATCTGCTTAAGAACACAATTTGACAGCATTTTACTACTTAGGGAGATAACCAAAAATACATATTAGTCTGTTGTTCAAGCTAATAATCTACTAATACTGATCATGAAGACTGTCTCATAATTAGCAAAATACAACTATAACAAAGAAGCCTATCATGAATTATTAATGAACACTAAAATAAGACCACCAAAGGCTGAAAACAGTTACAAGAAAAAAAAGTAAAATTTGGTGCTTTTTAAATGGGACGAATAATATTAGAATTTGCTTAATGACAATAAAAACGAGAAAACATTCAATATTTTGAAACATTAAAATTTCCAAATAGTGTAGACTGTAACTAGTCAATTAATTTTAAAGAAAAAGTACAACATATACATCCCTTAAAAACCTGTAATTACCTGAGAGAGCCGTTTGTGATAAATTCGCATGCTTCTTTAAAGCTCTTTTGAACTGTGCTACTCCTAAAACAACATTTCTCACTTTTGTCCAAAGAAAATAGCCACTACGACTCCTCGAAGGCCAAGTACTTTCTAAAACAGCCTATTCATTCAACAAAATAAAATAATTAGTGAAATAATTTTTATAAATGAACATTCATCAGCTCTAGAGTTAATCTAAAGAACTGTACAACCCAAAATAGAACAAAAAATATTATTTTCAATTTACAAAATATATTTAAGATACTCTAAAATAAATACCACAAACCCCTGCATCATTTATTTCTGCCGTTAAACTAAGGTTGTAAAATGACAACAGTTATATTTAAGTCAAAGTAATTACCTTATTATAATAGCCATAAGTAATGGCATTTGGGTCAATACCAGCTTTCTGCATTTCAAAAAGCACTCGAACTGCAAGCACTGGCTGATCATATTGTCCACAGAGCTGCATAAGAATGCGGTAGCACACCTGGAGCACAGAAGGTTTGAGAGTGTACAGCAGCAAAATATCTATGTACATATATCCTGAATAAAATAATAAGGATAACTGTTACCTCATCAGGTGGATCCATCTTCTTTGACTGCATTTTTTTAAGTACATCATATGCTGTTTTCAGAGCCCTGACTTTTGAATGACATACTTTCACATAAGCTGGGAGACAGATAAACCAGAGTCCATAACAGTGACGCAGTAGACACCTAGACCACATCTGAGGAATGGAAGAATATCTCTTGGCAATTTTATGGGCTGATTTAATTTCCTGGAAAAAAATGCAAGGATCTTATTAATAAACTTACATACTTAAAATATCCTTATTTAACTGAAGGCTGAACAAGTGTAACTCACATGCTTTTATAATGTTTCCCTAACATCTGTCTATAATTAATAAATATTCAAGCCCCTGCTTTAATCTGTATTATACAATATGTAAAATAAAGTTTGAGGATAAGAGAACTGGTTAATTTTTCGAAGTCAGATTATTCTACATTTTCTTCACAATGCTTCAGGGAGCATAATGTGGGGTAGTAAAATGTGGGGTAGTAAAATATGGGAGGAAGAGTGTCATATTTATTTTTGTTCTAATGCTTGATTACATGAAGAATACAAAATCATCAAAGCACCTGTTTTGTTCTTCTGAACATGGGAGAAGGGCTACTAGGACTACTTGATTTTGAAGGCAATTTGCTCTTTCGTGTTTGTAGAAATCCTTCAGGTCTCTCAAATAAATTGTTCCTAAGAACTGGGAATCCATTATAGCTGTTTTTGAAAAGAAAAGAAAAACTCAAGCACATATAGATGATCATACTGGTTACAAGCTAAACAAATTATGACCAATAACTTCTTATTTTAACTTAACTCATTTTAACTCATTTTAATAGTCTTCCTCCATAAGGGTTTGATATATAATCAACAAATATTCATACTGATGATGCTTTTTTTTACTATAATAGTTAAAAATGTAATAGCCAAATACATATTCAAGGATATATTTTGGAGAGAAAAAAGTGAAACACATTTAAATTTTGCTAAACTTGACATCAAACTCCAAAGTAACTCAAATTTTACAAGTGAGTATTCATGCAGATAAATAGCAAACATACGAGATAATATGAGAATGGGTAAAAGGCCCACCAAATCAATACTCTTTCAGACAGGAGAGTTATTAATATCATTGCTTGGATTAACATGTTACTATAGAACTTTCCTCTTAAAAAATGCAAATAACATAAGTCAACGAGGACAGGCTCTCACATTATTATGAAAGGATTTATCAGGTTAGCTAAGTAGATTCAGGGCCTCATTAATGAGAAAGAAAATTGAAGAAGTTGGAGAATAGGAAGAAAAGATTAGACTGGGTGACTATGAGGAGGTAGATCTAATTTGGGTGCTAGCGTAGGGTGTCTGGGCATTTAAAAGGTAGTAGCAGGGACTTCCCTGGTGGTCCAGTGACTGGGACTCCAGGTTCTCAATGAAGTGGGCCCAAGTTTGATTCTTGTTTGGGGAACAAGATCCCACATGCTGCAACTAAAGATACTACGTGCTACAGCTGGGGCCCAGCACAAACAAATAAATATTTAAAAATGGCAAAAAGGTAGCAGCAGCTAGGTAAAAGAAATGCTAAAAACAACAGAAGAAACCTCTGAGAAGCAAACCTATCCTACTTTAGATTATTCTTAAAGGCATATGCTGCTGCTGCTGCTAAGTCACTTCAGTCGTGTCCAACTCTGTGTGACCCCATGACGGAAGCCCACCAGGCTCCCCCGTCCCTGGGATTCTCCAGGCAAGAACACTGGAGTGGGTTGCCATTTCCTTCTCCAATGTGTGAAAGTGAAAAGTGAAAAGTGAAAGAGAAGTCGCTCAGTCGTGTCCGACCCTTAGCGACCCCACGGACTGCAGCCTACCAGGCTCCTCCATCCATGGGATTTTCCAGGCAAGAGTAATGGAGTGGCTTGCCATTGCCTTCTCTGAGTTAAAGGCATATAAGTAGTTTTAATTACCTAAGAAGAAAACTAACTATAATAAAAGATAAACTGTATCTATTATATGTTATTATAGGAAAAGCCAACAGAACAAGAAGCTATTAGTAATGACTGAATATTAAGTAGGAATAAAATAGCAAAGAAGTTCAAGAAAATCATGTCCCTTAAAAAAGTTCATTGTATGTATATGGCGTGATAAGAAGAAACACAGTGCGTCTTATGGAAACTTACTGTCTTATTATTTTATACAGAATATGTAAGTATATATATGAATTACTACCTCTTAGTAACAGGATTCACTGTGCCCATTAAAGACATTTAAGTTTATTTCCAATGATGGGTATGATTATACCAAAATCATATTAGTAGTCTCAAGGTAAAAAATGACAGACTGTTTTAAAAAATGAGAACTTTTAAAGATAAGTAGTATTCTTTTTAAAGGACTAAATCTAAAGGTAAATTTTAAATTAAATAATTAAAACCAAACCACAAAAAGAAAAACAAAACTATATGAATGAAATATACCAAAAGATGTCTCTTAGAAGTATAATGTACAAGACAGAAAAAAGAAATGAGATCTCGTTTAGAAAGAAAAAGAGAAGCTATCAGAAATATTTTAAATGTCTTTGAGAAAAGGCAGACTTTTAAAAAATCATATGAGCAATATCAGCAATAGATAAAAATGAAGGGTAGGAATCAGGTAGCTTATGAATTCAAATTCATCAATATTCAAAACATCAGTTAACTTGTAAAAGGAAGAATTTAATCCAAGTGATAAATGAGGATGTCCTGAAAGTTTTCTTTTCAATGAAAACAGCAAACTATGATTTAATTATAGGTATAAAATGGTTTTAGAATCTTTAAAACAAGAAATTATTATGGAAAAATTTTAAAATCATTTAAAATCTGAAGGGAACTGCCATTTTAATGGTATGTTAGAAACAATCTCTAGTTATAACAAATATTATATATCTGTATGTATGTGTGTGTATATATATATAAAATACATATCTAGATAGATACATAGACTATGATAAATCCACCTCTGTCATAACCCTATCATTTTGCTCAGAGCTTTTCCCACTAGACTTGAAGGCAAGAACAATATATCATTCAAGTCTATATACCAAGCATTTAGCAGTGTCTGAACAAGCTTCCTAAATTAACAATGACTTATTCCAAAAGTTTTGAATTTCCTTGACTTAAAACTCATGGAAAAATTAAAAGCCTAAAAAAATTAAATCATACAAATCAAAGTCACAAATATCAACTCTAAATTAGATCAATATTTCTTTTTAAATTGAAGTATAGCTGATAATCCTTTTGTAAACCAAGGTTACATTAATCAGCATGTGTAGGGGAGGGGATGAAAGTGAGTAAACCAATCAGTGAGAAAAAAAAAATTCTATAATAAATGTGCTGCATTTTGGTGGGTCCTAACTTAAAATTTATGAGAACATATACTTATGGAGATATAGAGAGCTTCCTAAGTCTATATCATGCAAAATTATATATTTTTTCTTTTTATACCTCAAAACTTAGTAATGGATGTGGGATAAGCTTGCTTACCACCTAAAAATTAGGGATCTGTAAAGTTTGGATTTTTGAAAATACCACAGTCCTTAGAAAGCTACGTCACAGATGATGGATTGCTTCTCTCTCTGTCTCAAACATCCTGCCTCTTGAATACCTGTACTGTAAAGGGGGTTCTTCACCACTGGGTAGATGGGGGATCTCAGGAGGTGTCACAAAAACAGTATGTTCACTTTTGAAGGATTCATCCAATTCTATAAGTCGCACTTCACCACTCTTGTCCATATCCACCTGAAGGAGTTAAAAATATATATATATATCAAAAAGACACACTGACTAGACAAGTGTTCATCTATAAGGGAATCGTTAAATAAACCATTTACACAACTAGATACTAATAAGCTATTTAAAAAAAGAATGAGCAAGTTCTCTATGTATTACTACAGAAAGTACTCTGAGATAATTCAGTGAAAATAACAACATATTTAGTTTTCGCTTGTACTCACATAAAGAAATACTCAAAGATACTTTTTTTAAGAAAGTAATTATCTATATGGCTAAGAGGAGATGAAGGGAATGTACTAGAATGGAATAGGACCCAGATTTCCCAATATATTACCTTTTAATACTGTTTTGCATTTTGAATAGTGAAAATTTACTCAAGAAATACAACCTAAAAATGTTATATTAACAATAATATTGAAATGTGCATGAATGCATGCATGTTTGTGTATGTTGAGAATACTGGGTCTGTCTTTGATTTGGACTAAGTAAAATAAACTTCCCTAAGTTCTTCTAGGACATGTAGAAGCACATTTGTGTTAAGTTCTAGTCACATCAATATTTAAAGCATTTTGGTTGTCTGTTACCTCTAGATACTCTATGGTATGGTAATATTCATAAAAATAAAAACGTCATAGATTCTAAACTTCCCAAAAGGAACTCATAAACTAAACAGCACAACATTTTTAAACCAGATATCATACATATGACAAAACAGAATGCACAGAACTTTATCAGGTTAGATAGAATTAATGTCACATAACAGGAATAAATGGAGGGTAAGCCTTATTAACAAGTTAAATCTTAAGGTAAGGATTTACAGAAGAGTAGACCAAAAGCTTTACCATTTTCCTAACCTTTAAAAAGAGGTGATACAGTGCGAGTCTTCTTATATAAATTGTTGATTATAATTTCACAGCATTACCTGCTGTAATCTCTAGTATTAAAGAATGTTTCTAATGGTATATCCATATAGTGAACTAGACAATAATTAAGGCATATTTCAGAATTATAATGACAGGAGAAAATGTTCACAAAACAATAAAAAACTACTAAATAATATATACGTGTATCTGTATACACATGCCACATACACACGGAGTATGATTCTAACTTTTTTAAGACTGTGTCTATATCTGTTATATAAATAAAAACACTCTCCCACACACACAGAGATGCACACACACAGTTATCAAAATGCTACCTCTGGGTGCTGTTACTACTGGCAGTAATTTTCTTCTTTATATTGTTATTTGTTTTCCAATTAAAATAATGAATATGTATTATTTTTACTTGCTTTATAAAAATTACAAAAGCAACAAATGTTCAGAATAAAAATGTAAACAAGGAAGACTATACTACTTTTAGGATAAGCATTTATTTCAATTCTGTCAAAGGGTTTAAAAATTAATCAGTATATTATAAAAGAAGGTACCTTTCTTTTTAGCGTTTCAAGACTTTTATACAGTGAAACAAGCAATGATATAATAAATACAGTAAACTGGATAATCACAAACCCAGCTAGTACTCAGAATTGATACAATCTTTTTTAGAATGCAAGATACGTTTAAACACATCCACTTGATCCTTTTTTTCCCCTTGGGCTGCACTGCATTGTGCCATGCATCAAACCCGTACCCTCTGCAGTAGGAGTATAGACTCTTAACCACTGGACTGCCAGGGAATTCCCTTCCTCTTTATTCTAAGAAAAAAACCTAATATTAGAAAAAGTTATCAGTATGAAAGTTTTTTTTTTTTTTTTTGCAGGACTGCAATAAGCTTCCCTGGTAGCTCAGATGGTAAGTAATCCACCTGCAATGCAGGAGACCTGGGTTTGATCCCTGGGTCAGGAAGATCCCCTGTAAAGGGAATGGCAACCCACTCCAGTATTCTTGCCTAGAGAATTCCATGGACAGACCATGAGGTTGCAAAGAGTGGGACATGACTGAGCAACTAACACTTTTAGTTCTTGGGCTTCCCAGGTGATGCTAGTGGTAAAGAACCTGCCTGCCAATGCAGGAGACGTAAGAGACGTGGGTTTGATCCCTGGGTTGGGAAAATCCCTGGGAGGAGGAAATGACAACCCACTCCAGTATTCTTGCCTGGAGAATCCCATGGACAAAGGAGCCTGGAAGGCTATATATAGTCCATGGGGTCGCAAAGAGTCAGACATGACTGAGGGAAGGAAACAGTTCCAGGAAAGCTGAAGTGCTTGCCAGAGGCCCCAGAGCTTTTGATGGCAGAGTCAGAACTGCGGCTGAGGACTCCCAGTTCCCAGGCCTCTTGATCCTGGCCTATCTCACCAGATATGCATGTGGAACACTAGAATCTAAAATATGCCTGAGGGCTTACCTGGTGGCTCAGTGGTAAAGAATCCACCTGCCAACGCAGGAGATGTGAGTTCCCTCCCTGGTGTGGGAAGATCCCACATGCCTAGGAGTAGCTAAGCTGCAACTACTGAGTCTGTGCTCTAGAGCCCAGAAGCTGCAACTCCTGAACCCACATGCTGCAAATACTGAAGCCCGCACACCTGAGAGTCTGTGCTCCGCAACAAGGGAAGCCACCACAATGAGAGGCCCATGCATCACAACTAGAGAGTAGACTCTGCCCGTTGCAACTAGAGAAAAGCCCATGTAGCAACGAAGACCCTGCACAGCCTTAAATTAAGAAAAAAAAAAAAAGATTAAAAGAAAAAAAATGAAGAGAGTAAAGGTTACACAGGCTTCTGGTTGGACATGACAAATTAAACACAACTGTTTAGCTTCAATCCTTCCTGAAATCTCACCAAAACAAGAGTAAGTAGATTAAAAAACAATGAAGGCAAAATGAAATGGAGAGAAGCCAACAGCAGAGCTGAGTTCAGAACATTTTAGAAGCTGCACAGTAGCTTGATGAGACCTATGAAAGCTGAAAACCACAGGTCTGGCACTGGGGAGGGGATAGAGAAGAAAAAGCAAAAAGTCAGCCATTTTGTTCTACAGAGCATCAGAAAGGTCAGGTACGAAGATCATGATGCCCCTGAAGACAGGAGAGCAAGTGCGGTTGAATCAGGAGAATGAGTTAAATGCCCGCATTTGAGAACTCCCACTTCAGTGTTCTTGCCTGGAGAATCCCAGGGATGGCGGAGCCTCGTGGGCTGCTGTCTATGGGGTTGCACAGAGTCAGACACGACTGAAGCGACTTCACTTTCACTTTTCACTTTCATGCATTGGAGAAGGAAATGGCAACCCACTCCAGTGTTCTTGACTGGAGAATCCGAGGGACGGGGGATCCTGGTGGGCTGCCGTCTATGGGGCTGCACAGAGTCGGATACGACTGAAACAACTTAGCAGCAGCAGCAGACCCTTGCCCAACCCAGTACAGTTGGACCATGACCTCTCCCCAACAGCAGAAAACTGGGTTGGGTCTTTCTGAGTGAATCAGAGAAACCTTACATTTGAGGATGCCAGGCAGAGCTGGGGAAGATGAAGGAGATTAATACCATAAAACAGGTGAAATGAGTAAAAGCTTCCATGTTACAACAAGTGGAAAATCTCAGCTACCTTCCCCACTCAGCTCTGAGAATACTTGTGGTCAGGCTTATGAATTCCAGGCTAAAGACTGGAGATATTTCTTGGGGAAATTACGTAGCCTAAAAGAATTAGACATTGATCAAACAGGGACTCTAATGAAATACCTGAGTTCCTTTATGACCATCAATCTCATACCTAAGGAAGCTCCAAGCCTCACCTTCTAGAAAGAGCTCCACTGAGTTTTCTGTGTCTCATACTTGGTAACAAATACCAACTAAAGATAACACACAAAAAACCAAAAACTTGAAAAAGAATAAAATAAATATTAATATTAAAAGGTTCTCAGAAGGAGAGAATGAAAAGGGAAAAAACCCTTCAAAATAACTAAAATGAATAAGCCTACATCTGTGAAACAAGAAGATGCTATAACACATATACACACAAGAAAGGAGCATTCAGAGAATGAGAAGGAGCTCATGGCAATTATAAACATGATAACAGAGGTTAAAAGTATACTATAAAGGCTGAAAGATAAAATTGAAGACATCTGGAAAGTGGAGATATGACAAAGAGACAGAAAATAAGATGAAAACAACAACCAAAAAAAGAAAGAAAACAGAAAAGAAGATCAGGCCAGGAGGGCCAGTATACAAACAATACATATTTTGGAAAAAGAGAACAGAGAAATTGGAGGAAAGTAAATCTAAAAAAAGGAAACAAAACACAGCAATTTACTGGTGGTTCAGTGGTTAAGAATCTGCTGTGCAATGCAGAGGACACAGGTTCGATCCCTGCTGGGGAACTAAGATCCCACATGCCTCAGAGCAACTAAGCCTGTACACCATGAGAGAGAGTCCATGTGACACAGCAAAAGATGTGGCAAGGTAATGAAGATCCCACCTGCAGCAACCAAGACCTGATACAACCAAGTAAATAAATACATGAATCTTAAAAAATTATAAAAAAAGAAAACTATGAAAGAAAATACCCCAGAATTTGAAGGCCACGAGTTATAGATTAAAAGAGCCTATATACGTCCAACTCAGACACGAAAATGAAGGCTGACACCAGGGATATCCTTGTGATTTCAGAACATCAGGGATCTTAAATGCTTCCAGAAAGAAAAAGAGATCAGGCACAAAAGATCTAGTACTAGACTAGATGTTATTTTCAACAGTAACATCTGAGGCCAGAAGACAATGTAGTCATGACTTCAGATTTTACATCCGACCAGGTTAGCAATCAAGTATTAAGGGAGAATAATGAAATTTGCAGACAGGCGGGCATCAAAACATGTAACTCCATGGAGTCTTTCTCACTAAACCACCAAAACCTGTGATTCATCATAACAAGGAAATAAACCAAGAGGGAAGTTACTGAAGCCAGAAAGCTGGGGATCCAACTCTGAAGAGAGGTCAGTACAATTCCCAAGATGATGGTGAAGGAAAAACTAGGATGACAGTCTAGAAAGCAGTTGAGACTGAAACACAAAGATGGAAAGCTCCAGCAAGAGTCAAAAAAAAACCCAGATGAACTGACAGACTTATCTGACATGTTAGAAAAAATTGAGATTTTTAGATTTTTTACCTTCATAGAAGAGCTTATAGATGAATTAACAGTACATACAAAATTAGAAATATAGCAATTATTAACTTTAGGGAAAACAAAGTCCATACATAAAAGAAAATTTAATTACAATATATACATATGACCTGTGACTACATACAAAGTGAAATTTGCAGACAGGCATATTGATAAAATATCAATTAAAGTATCAACATTGAAAACCACTTGACCAACTATGGGAGAATTTTGGTGACGGCAGTAGATACAACCTTAATGGATAATATATAAAACAATAAGCAGCAATAACAAGACATCATTTGGAAATCTTAAAGTAAATGACTGATGAAATAGCTGAAAAAGAAAGTGGTTGCCTCTGAGAAGAGAAACTAGGGGTGGGAAAAAAAATGGGACCTAAGCCTTTAAAATCATTTGACTTTTTACCCTATGCTATCTTTTAATGTGGTAAACAATAAAAAATTACTTTTTAGAGATTTGGCAGCAATATACAAATGTTTATAAGATCTGGTTATGTAAAAAATTAGGAAGTAAACCACAATTATGTTAAAAAATCATTGAAAGTAAATGTAAAATGGATATTAGAGCACCGAGCTTATGGAGTTTTTGCACCCTTTTATTTTCCACACTTCCTGTTACTTCATAAAACAACATTAGGAACATGTCAATAATAACTCAAAATCACTGGTGTCCCTAGAAGGATATAATGTTCATCAGTTCAGATCAGTTCAGTTGTTCAGTCATGTCTGACTCTTTATGACCCCATGGACTGCAGCATGCCAGGTCTCCCTGTCCATCAACAACTCAAACTCATGTCCATCGAGTCGGTGATGCCATCCAACCATCTTGTCCTCTGTCGTCCCCTTCTCCTCCTGCCTTCAATCTTTCCCAGCATCAGGGTCTTTTCCAATGAATCAGTTCTTCGCATCATATGGCCAAAGTACTGGAGTTTCAGCTTCAGCATCCGTCCTTCCAATGAGTATTCAGGACTGTTCTGCTTTAGGATGGACTGGTTGGATCTCCCTGCAGTCCAAGGGACTCTCAAGAGTCTTCTCCAGGACCACAGTTCAAAAGCATCAATTCTTTGGTGCTCAACTTTCTTTACAGTCCAACTCTCACAGCCATACTGACTATTGGAAAAAACCATAGCTTTGACTACATGGACCTTTGTTGGCAGAGTAATCGCTCTGCTTTTCAACATGCTGTTATGTTGTAAAGTCCTAGTTTTTCTTCCAAGGAGCAAGCATCTTTTAATTCCATGGCTGCATTCACCATTTGCAGTGATTTTGGAGCCCCTCAAAAAAAGTCTCTCACTGTTTCCATTGTTTCTCCATCTATTTGCCATGAAGTGATGGGACCAAATGCCATGGTCTTAGTTTTCTGAATGTTGAGTTTTAAGCCAACTTTTTCACTCTCCTCTTTTACTTTCATCAAGAGGTTCTTGAGTTTTTCTTCACTTTCTGCCATAAGGGTGGTGTCATCTGTGTATCTGAGGTTATTGGTATTTCTGCCAGCAATCTTGATTCCAGCTTCTGCTTCATTCAGCCCGGCATTTCACATGATGTACTCTGTATATAAGTTAAATAAACAGGGTGACAATATACAGCCTTGATGTACTCCTCTCCAGATTTGGAACCAGTCTGTTGTTCCATGTCTAGTTCTAAATGTGGCTTCTTGATCTGCATACAGATTTCTCAGGAGGCAGATCAGCTGGTCTGGTAGTCCCTTCTCTTTCAGAATTTTCCAAGGTTTCTTGTGATCCACACAGTCAAAGGTTTTGGCATAGTCAATAAAGCAGAAGTAGATGTTATTCTGGAACTCTCTTGCTTTTTCGATAATCCAACGGATGTTGGCAATTTGATCTCTGGTTCCTCTGCCTTTTCTAAAACCAGCTTGAACATCTGGAAGTTTACGGTTCACATACTGCTGAAGCCTGGCTTGGAGAATTTTGAGCATTACTCTGTTAGCATGTGCTGCTGCTGCTGCTGCTAAGTCACTTCAGTTGTGTCCGACTCTGTGTGACCCCATAGACGGCAGCCCACCAGGCTCCCCCGTCCTTGGGATTCTCCAGGCAAGAACACTGGAGTGGGTTGCCATTTACTTCTCCAATGTGTGAAAGTGAAAAGTGGAAGTGAACTCGCTCAGTCGTGTCTGACCCTTAGCGACCCCATGGACTGCAGCCCACCAGGCTCCTCCATCCGTGGGATTTTCTAGGCAAGAGTACTGGAGTGGCTTGCCATTGCCTTCTCCGACCAGCTCTCTTTCCATTCCATTCCGTTGCTCAGTCGTGTCCAACTCTATGCGACCCCGTGGACTGTAGCCTACCAGGCTTCTCCGTCCATGGGATTCTCCAGGCAAGAATACTGGAGTGGGTTACCGTTTCCTTCTGAGTGCAATTGTGTGGTAGTTTGAACATTCTTTGGTACTGCCTTTCTTTGGGATTGGAATGAAAACTGACCTTTTCCAGTCCTGTCCATGGGCAACCCCATAGCATCCATGGGCAACCCCCAAATGAAATGAGAAGCTCTACATGATATGCAAACATTATTATGTAGATGAAAAGAGGTTAATGTAAATTATAACAGCAGCAGTGATAATGAAGCAGAAGAGATGAACCAGAATAAACAGGTTACAACCAATACCAAAGGACACCGGAAAGGAAGCTGGAAACCAACCACTCTGGTCTTCATAATGGAATATTATAAGAGAACTGTCTGTCTGTGAGCATTCGGTGTTTTAAAATTTTTATTTATTTATTAGCTTTTCCCTGTCAGAACTGTCCCTTTGTTTGCTTAGGAAAAAACCTATGGACATGGGCAACTGCTCTAAGTATTGTAAAGTCTACTAAAATATTAAAATTGTGCTCTGTAAATTCAGTACCTTGTGATAACTTCCCTTAGCTTGTCTACTAATAAAATCTCATTTCAACATTACAAAAACTACCATGTAATAAATGCTTCATTTATCAGTTGGGCATTTCTGTCTTTTGGAAAACACAGTGACATCTGTCTCTACTGGGAGAATAAAGAAATCCAACACCCACGGCAGGATAAAATTAAAATAATTTTCATATTCTCTTCATATTTTTTCACAAGACATTAATATGCTCAGAAAACACTGCAGAGGGATGCTTGGGAGACGAAGAAAAACCTTACCAGACTATTTGTTACACAAAACTGCTTTCAGTTAAGCTCCATCTTATAGGAACAGATTGTAAGGATTTAAAATACAATCATATGAAGAAAAAGAATACATGGCTTTCAAATTAGTCATAAATGAAACACAAATAATTCTCATATATTGTTTTTCTTAGTCCTAGTCAGCATTACCCACTCCAGGTTTTTTAAAGTTGATCAAATGTTTTCTGTTTGGATAAGCTAAGATCAAAAGAAGAATATGTCTAATTTTTGTTCAATCTTAGCCATGGATTGGCTGAAGCACTTAATGAATATCTAACATTATTTAGTTTTCATAGCCAGACTGCCAGAGGGGATCTGTTCACTTAAAAAATTAAGCTCACAGTCACTTAGCTAAGGAATAATCCCATATGAATGTCTATTTTAAATGTATTATTGATATTCAAAAACCATTTACACATTAAAAGCAAACGCTTTCTGTGCTTAATGCACTGAAACTGTGTTATTAAAATATGAAAAATAGTAACAGCACTGTACAATTATTTACTATTTCAGAGAGTTCTGCTTAATAGTAGGAATACAATTAACCTCTATTAAGATATATTTTATGATATCACAAATAAAATCACTTTTAACTAAGAAAAAGATCCAGTTTGGATTTTTGACATTTTATTATTTTCTCTAATAAGAGTTCCTTGAATTATAATAAAGCAAATAAAAGTAACTATGTTTTAGTGAGTAAATTTTCCAGTTTTGACTTTCTTAGTAATCATTAAAATTCTTAAGTATAATATGAATCCACTATATATAAGTGATATTTTGTTGGATCCAGACTTTGAATAGGTAAAGAGCATTTTAGGGAAACAATCTGCCTAGACACAATAATTATACATTCAATTGGGTTGTTTCTATTTTGAGACTTCTCAGAATTTATATTCTTTAAGTCAATCATGCCTCACACTACTTTTATCAACAGTTAGTAACCTATTTTCAGAAAATCCTAGACAATACAGAAATTTTCAGTAATCAAATATCCTTCTTAGAACATGATACCCTAAATACCCCAAATTATAAATCCTGTATGTCTTACAATATTGTAAGAATTTTTTTAAACCACGTGATACCATTATATGAGTTTTTAGCTGAAACACAAACTTGTGAAAGCAAGATACACAAAATGAGCAAGAAGTAAAAGGGAACAATACAAGATTTTTCTTTTCTGCACCGTTAATTGGATTCTTCCAACTAATTCAGTGTTCCTATGTACATTCATAAATTTATTGGCTAAAGCAGGCTATTAGCAAACCCTGTCACTAATTTGGTCCCTTATGATTCAGTTGACTTGGCACAAGGAACAATTGTTACCCAGTTATTAATATATGCCACTGTTCACAAGGGAAGCTCAGCACCATAGAGGAAGCCAAGCACTACAGAGGAAAAACATTCAAAGTGCATGCTAGTCAGAAACATTTTTATTTAAAAAACCAAGAGAATTATTTCTATAAAAAAAAATTTAGAGAAATTATTCTTTAAAGCATATTCTTTTATTCATTGTACACCTTTTCTATTTATTTATTCTTCCTATTAGTATTTAACTTTAAAAGCACCAAAAAAAGGCAAATTAAAAAATTTAATTAAAATATTGAAAAGCACATTCTTAGTATAATGCTATAATGAAGACAAAACTATCAAGGATCTATAATGTTACTTCTCAAAATAAACAGGATTTCAAGGCAGAACTTACAAAAAATCAGGGTTCTAAAAGTCTGTCTTATTTATATAGGTTATTCAAACTACAAAAAATGAATTTCCCAAAAAAACAATATCCTTTTTGGGGTGATAGAAATGTTCTATGTTTGGGTCATGGTTACATGGAAATCTGTATTTGCCAAAACTTACCAAACTGTACACTTCAAAGGTGCATTTATCGTTTATATATTTATTACAATAAATTTGGACTCTAAAAATTTGTCCTAAAAGGTGGTTAGAATACCAATCCACCACAAAGAAATTTAATACATATTTCTGGCACAACACTATAGCCATGCACCATCTGAACTACAGATAGTCACCACATATATCAGTGTTTCTATGAGAAAATGAATTTTGAGTTCTAAGAAAATATTGGCATGTATCCACCTTTCCCCTATTCTCAAGCATTTCAGGGTTTTGCTGATGGCTCAGCAGGTAAAGAATCCACCTGCAATTTAGGGAGATACGGGTTTGATCCCTGGGTTGGGAAGATCCCCTGCAGGAGGAAGTGGCATCCTGCTCCAGTATTCTTACCTGAAAAATCACATGGACAAAGGAGCCTGGTGGGCTACAGTCCATAGTGTCTCAAGAGTTACATATGACTGAGCAACTAAGCAGCAAAGCAAAGCATTTCAGGACTAGGGTGGTTATTTCTGGGCATCTTAAGTTTGTCAACTCTCTATCAGCACCAGAAACAGTATTTTTCCACATCAGTTATGCCTCACACGTTCTAATTCCAGATCAAACTCTGATACCTCATTTGCTGGCACCACCCAGTGGGAACACTTAGACTCTGCCTTGCTTAGACTCTGACACTGTGCTGTCCTCACGTCTACATGGACCTATCCTGTTCAGGGTCTGACCCGTTGGAACAGTCTGTCCTCCAGCATGGACACTCTCTTCATCCTGCTCATCCTCTGACCCCCCACCATGATACCCTTGCATGGATGAATGCTCTCCTCAACGTCTTGGGCTCCAACACCCCATGCTCAGCTGCTCCTCCACCCATTCAGATTCTGGCCCCTCTCTCTGGGCCCCTGTTCCCCAAGCTCCTCTCTATCCAGCATGAATAATCACTTTGCTCTAACCTCACTAATGACAGTGGACTACAGGGAAACGGAGGGTTTCACAGATGAACATAATAGAATTAATTCACTTAATTTATGCTACAAATGCACTCCCAAATTGTAGAAATATTCAGGTGAAATATTATGTTCTACTCCTACTCTCAATGTGTGACAATCCACTTCAGACCAAAAGGAGAGGTGAAAATTAAGGATGCTCAAGTTAGAGGTCCACAGACTTGGATAAAATCCCCTTAGTCTATAAATGGACAGGAACGGTTACAGACATGGCTGCTAAAATAAAACTCATAATTTAGTAAAATCCTGCAAAGTTATAAGTTCCATAACATCTAGGAGGACACCAAAACGTTCATAACAAAGGGTCAATGATTAAATGGAATTAATTAAATTTTTTTGTGTGTGTAATAAAGTTTTATTAAAGGATAAAGGAGATAGAGAAAGCTTCTGACATAGACATCAGAAGGGGGCAGAAAGAGTGCCCCCCTGCTAGTCTTCAAAAGCTGGTTAAGTTATAAATAGAAACTGTAACTCAGAACATTTATAATAGTCACACAAAATAAGTTAGGGCACTGTAGACACACTATATGACTTACTTTATCTACACAATCATCAAAAAATGCCAGGCTTGCATCTTTATCACTGACGAAAGAACATTCTTCAATGAAGCGAATAAACATTTGTGTTTTGGTCATCATGTTATAGAATTTCTGATGTGACCGGTCCCGACTTCTTAAGAAAGCTGTTCAAAATAAATTTACAATGTTAGTATATATAATATATTCATAGGTTCAGAGAATTTTTGAGCTAGCAGGAACTATATCAAACATGTCATCGATACCCTCCACACTCTACTGTTTTGCAGAAAAAGAAACAGACTCCTGAACGAGACATGACCTGACAAAGATAGCAATAGGAAAGGAACCTGAACCTATTTCTTTGAAAGGAATCTTTTTAAAAATTAATTTATTTTACAATATTATATTGGTTTTGCCATACATTGACATGAATCCGCCCCGGGTGTACATGTGTTCCCCATCCTGAACCCCCCTCCCACCTCCCTCCCCATCCCATCCCTCTGGGTCAGCCCAGTGCACCAGCCCCGCGCACCCTGTATCATGCATTGAATCTGGACTGGCGATTTGTTTCACATATGATATTTTACATGTTTCAATGCCATTCTCCCAAATCATCCCACCCTCGCCCTCTCCCACAGAGTCCAAAAGACTGTTCTATACATCTGTGTCTCTTTTGCTGTCTCACATACAGGGTTATCGTTATCTTCTTTCTAAATTCCATATATATGCATTAGTATACTGTATTGGTGTTTTTCTTTATGGCTTACTTCACTCTGTATAATAGGCTCCAGTTTCATCCACCAGAAAAATAAAAGACCCAATCAAAAAGTGGGCCAAAGAACTAAACAAACATTTCTCCAAAGAAGACATACAGATGGCTAACAAACACATGAAAAGATGCTCAACATCACTCATAATCAGAGAAATGCAAATCAAAACCACAATGAGGTGCCATTTCACGCCAGTCAGAATGGCTGCTATCCAAAAGTCTACAAGCAATAAATGCTGGAGAGGGTGTGGAGTAAAAGGAACCCTCTTACACTGTTGGTGGGAATGCAAACTAGTACAGCCACTATGGAGAACAGTGTGGAGATTCCTTAAAATACTGGAAATAAAATTGCCATATGACCCACGAATCCCACTGGCGGGCATACACACTGAGGGGGCATACACACTGAGGAAACCAGATTTGAAAGAGACACGTGTACCCCAATGTTCAGAATCGCAGCACTGTTTACAATAGCCAGGACATGGAAGCAACCTAGATGTCCATCAGCAGACGAATGGATAAGAAAGCTGTGGTACATATACACAATGGAATATTACTCAGCCATTAAAATGAAATGAATCTTTTAAATCCCCCAATCCAGGGGCTCCTATGCTTGCCGAACACTGCTTGACTGCCCTGAAAGCTGAAAGCATCAATATCTTAACACACCTATAACACAACAGAGTACAGAGGTACTTTTCAAACAGTCTCTTCTGTATATTTTGCTACTGGGGTTGTATTTAATGTGCCTGAGAAATAACTAATTCTATGGAAATGGATCACCGAGTTGACAGACACATATTCCTGAAATAGACAAGTATATTTTAATAAATATGAGCTGCTGCTGCTGCTCCTGCTAAGCTGCTTGAGTCGTGTCTGACTCTGTGTGACCCCACAGACTGCAGCCCACCAGGCTCCCCCGTCCCTGGGATTCTCCAGGCAAGAACACTGGAGATGGCTGCCATTTCCTTCTCCAATGCATGCAAGTGAAAAGTGAAAGTGAAGTCATTCAGTTGTGTCCGACTCTACTAATCCAGAAAAGCAATCATCACAAAGTTAAGCTCAATAACATGAAAGCTGTAGTACTATATAATCACTTACCTTGTAGAGCAAAAAGAGAAGTTGCATCTGTGGCTGTCTCAGATGGGGCTTGTGTTATTGGTCTTAAGTATGATCTATAACCTTTTAAAATAGAGGCCATGAAACACAAAAATGCCTCTTGGATTTCCAAATCTATCATGTGCAACCTCTTTCCAGAATTAAAGTCATAATCATTCATTGCTAAGTCCATAAGTCCATCATCTCTTGGTCTCTGCTGTACTGTGAAGAAATACAGTGTTAATGTTTTCTCCAGAACTGTCAAAACTGAAGTTCATAATGGTATCAATTATAAATCTGTTGCATATGTGATTCAAGTCATTATGCTGTACACCTTAAACTTATACAGTCCTGTATGTCAATTATATCTCAATAAATTTGAAAGAAAAATAATAAATGTGTTGAGTTTTCAAAAGAGCGCACGTTGCTTCAACCATTGTTTACATAACTCCTTAACATACAATAAAACTTGAAATTGGTCTAAGGATGGTAGCAATGCTCAATGTTAATTTCCTGATTTTCATGGTTATTGCATACAGTAGTAACGTAGGAGAATGTACTAGCTGGGAGGAAATATACATTCCATGTGGAGATGATGGGGACAACTATTCTCAAAAAGTCAAAGGAACAATGTGATTGCTTCAAAATGTAAAAACTTTTTAAAATATGAGGATCAATAAATCATCTTAGGAAGTTTTTGTGACATTCTTATTGTCTAAGAAAGCAAAAAAGAAAATCGGCACTGGAATGGAAGATCTAGGTTTTAATCTTAGCTTCATCCTTATTAACTGTATGGTATCTGACAAGCTACCTCCCTCAGATTTATTATCTCCATATTTGTAAAAACAAAACAATGTATGTGAAAGTGCTCTGAAGCTGTAAAGTAATATATAATCCTGAGTAATATCAGTATTTTTTATGCCTGTAATTTTAAGCTTTAGATTCTGCCCTTCAGTAGAGCTGGATGGGCTATTTCACTTATTTGAATAATGCTTGAATATTGCCATAAAAGCTGCTGGACTTCTCAGCTATTCAGAAGAAGCACATGAACTTTTAGAAAGCAGTTAAGTAAGTAGCTTAAATAAAATTCCATACATAATTTATTTGTTCCATAGGATACAATTTTTTTCTACTTGATGTCATTTTTTTTCATATCCCAATACTTTGAGACACTTTTGAATTATCTACTTGTTGTAAGGTTTACTTAGTAAACACTGTCTTTTCTTATGTCTACTTCCAACAATATTATAGGTACCCTTGAACTCTTGAGGATGTAGGTCTCCTCCCATGTTTATATTTTACTTAATACATAAATGAGAACCTCAAATATCGCTACATCATTACTGACTACTTTTCATACAACAGCATCAAATTATAAACCCTGAATGGACTGCTGTTATAAAATAGTAAGAAGTTTAGATAAATTGAAGGCTTAATTCCTTTTATCAGTAATTCTGGATCACTATCAAGATACTCTTATGTAAGCTTTGAATTGAAATATGCCAATCAATTTTCACTTTAATTTCTGAATGCTTTTGGCAAACTTCTGTTTTCAAATTATTTGAGGTAGGCCACAGCATTAATGAAATTAAAAGATGCTTACTCCTTGGAAGGAAAGTTATGACCAACCTAGATACCATATTAAAAAGCAGAGACACTACTTTGCCAACAAAGGTCCATCTAGTCAAGGCTATGGTTTTTCCAGTGGTCACGTATGGATGTGAGAGTTGGACTGTGAAGAAAGCTGATCGCCGAAGAATTGATGCTTTTGAACTGTGGTGCTGGAGAAGACTCTTGAGAATCCCTTGGACTGCAAGGAGATCCAACCAGTCCATTTTAAAGGAGATCAGTCCTGGGTGTTCACTGGAAGGACTGATGCTAAAGCTGAAACTCTAATACTTTGGCCACCTCATGCAAAGAGTTGACTCACTAGAAAAGACTCTGATGCTGGGAGGGTTGGGGGCAGGAGGAGAAGGGGACGACAGAGAATGAGATGGCTGGATGGCATCACCGACTCGATGGACATGAGTTTGAGTGAACTCCAGGAGTTGGTGACGGACAGGGAGGCCTGGCATACTGTGATTCATGGGGTCGCAAAGAGTCAGACACGACTGAATGACTGAACTGAACAGCATTAAGATTACCAAAGGTGAAAAGCATATGACCATGCTCCCACCCCATGGAAATCATCAGCATTTTCTAATGTAATTTAAACCATCTGTCTCAGACTTTCAAAACTAACTTTCTATTTTATGTACAAAGAAAACACATAAGTAGAAACCACTATTTTTCCATAGTATTTGAAAATAATCACCTTAACCTCTTTTTGAATTTTATGATGATGTAAACTTCATAAAATCTCCCATTCGGTTTCTAAAAACTTGCTTTAATGCTCATTCTAAAAAATTTTCTTTTAGATAAAAACCATCCTTTAATAAGTAAGGCAAAGTAACTGGAGACCTTTCTTCAGATTAAATTACTTCCTTTAATTAAATTATACACTTACATTTTGCCAGTTGCTGATGCAAATTATTCAGTGTGTTCATCAGATTTTTACATGGTTTCTTTGGAAGTATCTTCCAGGCTACATTTTTCTTGTCACCAGTTCTGAGATTAAATGATAACAATAATATATTTGTCAGATTAACATGGGGAGAGGTGGGGAAGGTATATACCTGTTATTCATAAAAAGGGGAAAAGGGAAAACACATTGAATAAAAATAAAGCATACAGAATATTCTTGTTAATGGGAGAAAAATATTACAGGTGTAAAATGAACTGCTTAATGTTGTAAAATTAATTTACTTGAGGGTAGAACTTTGTATTAAATATACCTCAAAAATGTATACTTATGTTGATACTGAGTCAATTCCACTTGCACTGGAATCATGCAAATCACTCCAAAATTTAATGTGATGGCCATCAGATCCCCCACAGGAGGAAATGGCAACCTACTCCAGTATTCTTGCCTGGAAAATTCCACGGCCAGAGGAGACTGGTGGGCTATAGTCCACAGGGCCACAAAGAGTCGGACATGACTGAACATACATGCATGCACACATTACCTTTAAGCTCATTTAGAGTCTTAAATATTGGGGAAATCCTACTATTAGGACTTCTGTTTTGTTTTTTTCTTATAGACTCTAAGACAAAGCACTCTACAATACATTCAGTGAACTTATGATCCGTTAACCTTATCAAAACACTTTGATATAGTCAATATTTAGTTTCTTAGTTCCCTAAAAAATAAGTAAAATTTAGTTTCTTTCAGAAAATAATCTATGTTAGATTATTTGAAAGAAGTATAACAGCCCCAAATACTTTTATAACTATAAAAGAAGATATCTGACAGTGATATCTTTGTTTCTATGATGAACTCCAGTAATCTCCTTTATCACAACTATTACCACACAGTTGCTCTCTAAACTATAGATGTAACAGAAAAAGAAAACAGCATGGTGATAAAACATGGTAAAGCTTCTGGACTTAACTATAACTTTGTTAATTCCATTCTCTATTTATTAAAACTTTTTACAGTTTCAAAAGCAATAAATAGTCATTTTAGGAAACTTGAAAAAATGTAGAGAAAAAGGAGAACAAAAGTAAATCACTTATGTTCTAACCACCAGACTCAACAACACAGTGCAGGTGTTAAATGGAACATGCTGAACTTTTTTTTTTTTTTAATGTTCCCTAAATTTCCCTCAGAACAAAAAGGGCAAATAAAACTCTACAAACTAAACAAAGAAATAAACGAGTGGATGGGAAAGCTTAAGCCGACAAAGAACTGTCTTGGAATCTACCCTATCTTTCCACAATGAGAAAAAAAATACAGACAGGGCAGGGTCAAACTGCAGATGTCCTGCTGTGAGATTTTATTTCATTTACAATGTGACCAGGACTACAGAACCCTGTATTAAAGTGAGAACACAATGTAAAAATACTTGGCCTTATTTTCTTGCTGAAAGTTTCAAACACAGCACTCCCACTGTGCCTTAGCATTCACTGTGTGTCCCTTGCTAGATTATTAGCAATTTAAGAGAAAGGAGTGTATTTGTTTTTTTATTCCCGGTGCCTAGCAAAAAAAAAAAAAAGGGGGAAGAAGGACACTTGAGATGTCTGTAGCATAAGTGAATAAACAACATTTCGGTATCATTTCATTACATCGAATTACTATTATTTACTCACATAATCTTCCTCCTCTTGCCCTTGATAGCATCACTCTAAAACTTAGTTGAGGAGAAGCGCTTTATCTAGTACCTAAGTTTGAATCTATGACAACCTTTTGCATTTTTATTCATGGTGAGTTCCATTTATAACATTACTATTAGAGAATTAGTTAGCCAATAATTAGTGGCAGAAGTACTAGTTATGGAGTCAGACCATGATGTTTTCAAAATCAGTTCTGAGAGTATAAGTCATGTGCCTTTTGATAAATTACTTAAAAATCTAAGTTTTGGTTTTCTTATCTGTCTAGCACAGTGCTTAATAAAAACTACCTCACAAAATACAGAGAATAATATGAGATACCTTAGGCTATGGATACAGTTTTATGCCTAGTACATTATCAGATATTAATTTCCCTTCAGAAACTTGACATTCATAACATGTTCTTCATGTATTTATGAGTCAGAGAAGGGGAAAGGAAACAACAAATTTCATATTCAGGAGTTTTCTTTCAAATTTCAGGTTGAGGTTCCAGAAATTCAGGATGAAGGAAAGTAGAAAGTGCTTAGTTCACTGGTTTAGTCCTCCCATAGGTTTGAAAGGGCGATAAAACCAAGAAAGACCACTGATGAGTGCAAACAACTCATGTTTTCTTGATTTTTTTAACTTATTAGTGATCAAAACAGAAAGTTAAAATAAGAAAAAAATTATTTTAACAAATTAAGTATAAAAAGGAAAACGTAATTTATTACCATAATAAATACAGTATACACTTATTTACCACACTGCATTTCAATTTTTAAAAACACTATGTCATGTAACATTTAACAACTGGCCAAAAAAAAGAGATGCTACTTTAATATTTGAAGAATTAAACTGTAAAAGGTACTAGCTTGGGGCTTTACTAACAGGGTAACTTGCAGTTATTTTAAGTATGTCCTGTGGATGCAATGTGGTATTGCATCGATTTCCTCTTTCCTGAAGAGTATGCTTAAACTGAAAATAAAGGACACAAGAGAAAATACTGAATTAAAGAAAAGCTATATAGTTACAGTAGGTACAACTTAAACATTATTTTAATAAAGAGAGAAAATTATAAAATCCTTACATAAATTTCTAAGGCATAAGATTATAATATTTCTTAAATATTTAAATATCTGAGGATTAAAACCTTCTCTACACTAAATCCATCTCATCAAAGTATAGTAAGAACTGATTCAAAGATGGTAAAAACCCCAAATATTAAAAAAAAAAATACATAGCTCAAAAGAATTCTAGTTATTATCAAAAAATATACCAAAAAAAAACCCTATATAAAGTTGCAAATTACAGAATGTAGAAACAAACTTACTGAGAAATGGTGTTGGTATCTAGGTCAACACAACTGACATCTGGTGGAGGGTCATAGAGATCAAAGTATCTTGAATCAATTCCTACTATGAATGGACATGGTGCACTCAAGACATCTGCTAAAGCCAGTGGGCAGAGAGGAACATAGGGGCATGGCCAGTGGAAAGGGAAAATCATCTTGGATAAAAGATAAGAGAATATTTAGCTGTTTTAACATTGAAGTATAATTCATTGGCAACATAGACAATTGTCTTTTAAATATTTGTATCTAAAGTAGTTTAATACTTGTTAAATAATTACAATTAGTGATAATGGTCAGAAAATTAAAATTCATTACACTCT
Source organism: Moschus berezovskii (assembly GCF_049115385.1). Lineage (NCBI taxonomy): Eukaryota > Metazoa > Chordata > Mammalia > Artiodactyla > Moschidae > Moschus > Moschus berezovskii. The sequence goes on from NC_142468.1 coordinate 87,882,293, forward strand.
GAATTTTAGTTAAGCACTGAAATAGCTTTAAATTATATGAATAATTAGGTTTAAAATGAAACTGATTGCCAAGAAGAAACTGATACTCACAGATACTAATGCTTCTGTCACACTGGTAAGCACGGAAGGCCGTAAGGAATGAATGAGAATCTTATGTTCTGTTACTGCAAACACCAGGAGTGTCACAGCATTTTCAGGGCCTAAATTCTGGAGCAGTGTTGAAAACTTGCCACCACTGTAAATCCAAACAAAGATATATAATTTAAAAAATAGAGATACAAACATTTCATTATACAAAATAATTTTTAAAAGTTTATGATTAGGGTAGGGTTACAGTTCACATTATATATTCAACTTTAAACATGACTGTTGCTCTTTTGTAGGGAAAACTCTGCATCAGAAACACACTAGGAAAACAATGAAGTTTTATGAGGTTTTGAAGTCATCTGTGTCTTCTGCCTTGTATTAAATATGGAAAATGAAAAGTTATCTGCTTCTTTTTTCTATAAAATGATCTGCCATGTAAATAATGTTCAAATAAAGAATTCAATGTATATACAAAAGGTTGTTATATGATTTCATTTATACAAAGTGTCCAGGACAGGCACATCTGTAGAGAAAGAAGTAGATAAGCAGTTGCCTAGGGCTGGGGAGGGTGTCTATGTGTTTGTATATGTAGGGATGGTAGAGGTAAGGGAGGGTAATCGCTAAAAGACACAGGTGTTTTTTGGAGCTATGAAAATGTTCTGAAATTGATTATAGTTATAGTTGCAGAACTGTGAATATATTCATTGAATTGTACAATTTAACTAGGTGAACTGTATGGTATGTTAATTATGTATCAATAAAGTGAAGTCACTCAGTCGGGTCCAACTCTTTGCGACCCCATGGACTGTAGCACACCAGGCTCCTCCGTCCATGGGATTCTCCAGGCAAGAATACTGGAGAATCCACTGCCTTCTCCAGGGGATTTTCCCGACCCAGGGATCGAAACCAGGTCTTCCGCATTGCAGGCAGACGCTTTAACCTCTGAGCTACCAGGGAAGCCCATATATCAATAAAGTCATTACCAAAAAAAGAAAAAAGGCTCTTGGTAGTCTCAGTTATTTCGAGATTATTCTCAGTTCAAACAAAGGTTAAGAAAACAGTGGTCACTCTGGGCCAAGACCTGCTGATGAAATAATCTGCAATTCTTACAAAATTAACATCAAAGATGGCAGCTGTTCTCCCTTAGGTATGTATGTGCCACGAAATAACCTAATTATATTGTAACTACTTCCCTGCTAGAAAAAGTACATGGCTAATTAAATATCAAGAAACGATACTTTAGAAAAAACATATTTCATAATCTCTGAACTTTTAAGGTGATGAAATACATTTTTCTATTCCATGGACTAGTATTTATAAGTAACTTTTTATCTGGGGGTTAATTTTAAAATGAATATTTTTCAAAGGATATTTAAAGCTAAAAATTAATCATTTTCATAAACTATAGACTCACTTATGCATTAATAGTTGTACACATTTGATCATAGTTAAGTGGATATGCAAAATACCAAACACTATTGTAAACGTTTTTCTGCGTTCTTCAAGAACTTTAACCTAAATTTTAAGTAAAAGAAATTTAGATAAGAAACAATTAGATGAGAAGTATTCCCATCAACATCTGCAATTTTCCCTAGGAAAGAGAAATTTTCCCTAGGAAAGAGAGAAAATACTTGAATGCTATTTTAGCTTACACTAAACATTTAGAGAAACACAATGAAGTTTTACTTGCCTCAATGGAAGAGGTGAAGAAACAGGCTGACTGAGGATCAGATTATCATGTGGTGATAACTGAAAATAGATATGAAATAAAGTATTTCAAATATAAAGATTAACTTAAAACACCACCTTCCAGTAAAAAAATTTCACACACATACATATAGATGATGCCCATAAAGTTTCAATATTCTCATGCACCAATTATAGGAATAATCTAAATCACTTACTAAGATCCTAAAAAATATGTCCTGATGACTGAAAGTGAAGTCACTCAGTCGTGTCCGACTCTTTGCAACCCCACGGACTGTTGCCAACCAGGCTCCTCCGTCCATGGGATTCTCCAGGCAAGAGTACTGGAGTGGGTTGCCATTTCCTTCTCCAACCTAACTACTAATTCTTCAGTTCAGTTCAGTCGCTCAGTCGTGTCCGACTTTCCGCGACCCCATGAATCACAGCACGCCAGGCCTCCCTGTCCATCACCAACTACCAGAGTTCACTCAAACTCATGTCCACAGAGTCGGTGATGCCATCCAGCCATCTCATTCTCTGTCGTCCCCTTCTCCTCCCGCCCCCAACCTTTCCCAGCATCAGAATCTTTTCCAGTGAGTCAACTCGTCGCATGAAATGGCCAAAGTATTGCAGTTTCAGCTTTAGCATCAGTCCTTCCAATGAACACCCAGGACTGATCTCCTTTAGAATGGACTGGTTGGATCTCCTTGCAGTCCAAGGGACTCTCAAGAGTCTTCTCCAGCACCACAGTTCAAAAGCATCAGTTCTTCGGTGATCAGCTTTCTTCACAGTCCAACTCTTACTTCCATACATGACCACGGGAAAAACCATAGACTTGACTAGACGGACCTTCGTTGGCAAAGTAATGTCTCTGCTTTTTAATATACTATCAAAGTTTGTCAAAACTTTCTTTCCAAGGAGTAAGCGTCTTTTAATTTCATGGCTGCAATCAGCATCTGCAGTGATTTTGGAGCCCAAAATAATAAAGTCTGACACTGTTTCCACTGTTTTTCCATCTATTTCCCATGAAGTGATGGGACCAGATGCCATGATCTTTGTTTTCTGAATGTTGAGCTTCAAGCCAACCTTTTCACTCTCCTCTTTCACTTTCATCAAGAGGCTTTTGAGTTCCTCTTCACCTTCTGCCGTAAAGGTGGTGTCATCTGCATATCTGAGGTTATTGATATTTCTCCCAGCAATCTTGATTCCAGCTTGTGCTTCTTCCAGCCCAGCGTTCCTCATGATGTACTCTGCATATAAGTTAAATAAGCAAGGTGACAATATACAGCCTTGACGTACTCCTTTTCCTATTTGGAACCAGTCTGTTGTTCCATGGCCAGTTCTGACTGTTGCTTCCTGACCTGCATACAGGTTTCTCGAGAGGCAGGTCAGGTGGTCTGGTATTCCCATCTCTTTCAGAATGTTCCACAGTTGATTGTGATCCACACAGTCAAAGGCTTTGGCATAGTCAATGAAGCAGAAATAGATGTTTTTCTGAAACTCTCTTGCTTTCTCCATGATCCAGCGGATGTTGGCAATTTGATCTCTGGTGCCTCTGCCTTTTCTAAAACCTGCTTGAACATCTGGGAGTTCACGGTTCACATACTGCTGAAGCCTGGCTTGGAGAATTCTGAGCATGACTTTACTAGCGTGTGAGATGAGTGCAACTGTGCGGTAGTTTGAGCATTCTTTGGCATTGCCTTTTTTTGGGATTGGAATGAAGACTGACCTTTTCCAGTCCTGTGGCCACTGCTGAGTTTTCCAAATTTGCTGGCACATTGAGTGCAGCACTTTCACAGCATCATCTTTCAAGATTTGAAATAGCTCAACTGGAATTCCATCACCTCCACTAGCTTTGTTCGTAGTGATGTTTTCTTAGGCCCACTTGACTTCACACTCCAAGATGTCTGGCTCTAGGTCAGTGATCACGTTATCGTGACTATCTTGGTCGTGAAGATCTTTTTTGTACAGTTCTTCTGTGTATTCTTGCCACCTCTTCTTAATATCTTCTGCTTCTGTTAGGTCCATACCTTTATCGAGACCATCTTTGCTTGAAATATTCCCTTGGAATCTCTAATTTTCTTGAAGAGATCGCTTTTCTTTCCCATTCTGTTGTTTTCCTCTATTTCTTTGCATTGATCACTGAGGAAGGCTTTCTTATCTCTCCTTGCTATTCTTTGGAACTCTGCATTCAGATGCTTATAACTTTCCTTTTCTCCTTTGCTTTTCGCTTCTCTTCTTTTCACAGCTATTTGTAAGGCCTCCTCAGACAGCAATTTTGCTTTATTGCATTTCTTTTCCATGGGGATGGTCTTGGTCCCTGTCTCCTGTACAATGTCACGAACCTCCGTCCAGAGTTCATCAGGCACTCTATCTATCAGATCTAGTCCCTTCAATCTATTTCTCACTTCCACTGTATAATCATAAGGGATTTGATTTAGGTCATATCTGAATGGTCTAGTGGTCTAATTCTTCTTACTCTAAACCATATTCTTTTCTTCTGATCCTCAACATTTCCCTGATGCCATTTTAACAAACCTGTATTGAAAGAATAGACTGTTCATTTAATATCATAAAACCAGGGTTAGCTAATCTATGGCCTCAGGGCAAATTCACAAACCACGCGCTTTTATAAATAAAGTCTTATCACAATAGAGCCATGCACATTTGTTTACATGTTACCTAGAGCTGCTTTTGTGCAATGAAAGCAGAGCTGAGCAGTTTTCAGAGCGACAATACAACCTGTTAAGTCTGAAATATTTAGTGTTTGGCCCTCAATAGAAAAAACTTGCCAACTTCAGCTATAAGATAAATCTTTCATGTGTATGCAACCTGAGTGTGCTATATGTATATATTCTGGTACTGAATATCAAGGAGTAACTTGGGATGATATGCAGACATGCAGACTATTTACAATGCTTATGAAAATGATATTTTTCTAGACACTTTATCTGTATCAATATATTAATACAATTAATCTACATTTAAATTTTCATGCATATTTATACAAATCTTAAATATCTATTTATAAATGATTTCTAATTTTGAATGATACTCCACTAAGGGTTATGATAAATATAATAAAGCACATACAGTGATAATACATTAAATATTTTCTCAAGATCACTTCAAAAATTATGCTTAAATAGATTAAAAACACAATTTACATACCAAGAGTATAAACAAAAAAGAAACATAAACAAAAAAGGAAAGATAAAGTCAACTGGGAAAAGAGATGGGGAAATAATTTATGTTCACTTTAAACTTCCCGTCACAAGGATGTGAGCAATTCTTTCAGCGATTAGGAAAACACACAGCTTTTTCTTTCATCTATTCTAATACACTTAACTTAGGGAAGAAGTGCCAAAGGCAAAACTTTTAAATACCAAGAATAAACTTAGGGAAAGTGGTCCCTTTTTATGTGTTCAAAATGTCTACTGGTGTCTACTTCTTCAAGTCTACAACCCTTTATCTAAGAGGAAACATTAGATGTTGGCTGGGAGGCAGTTAATAAAATCATAAGAGTCCAAACTCCAGCGTGAAACAGCATCTGGTTCTCCATTTGATGTTTTTTTCCTCTTATAAAACTGTTATACTTAGGTTACATTTTGACAGAGTCCATAATCACTCAATAGAGTGCTTATATCAAGAAAATCTTACCTGAACTAGAATCCGTGGTCTCTGAGGAGATGGAAAAGGAACTTTATGCATAAAATGAGAAATATGCCTTAAAAACAAACAAACAAAAACCTAATTGATTCCAAAGAGAATACCATATGCTATAAAGGTCAACATGTCACCACAAGTTCATGCTGAGTCAAAAGCTCTGTGTACCAATAATTTCGAAATCTCTGCTACCACAAAAACAAGTGAACAACCAACCAAAATCATTTGGACCATTGAAGTTGCTTCTGAATAAAAACACCCAATAAATTTTCATCTTAATACTCTCTCATACCCAGTAATAATTGTGTTATTAATGTCTCAAAAGCCACTGTAAGTTCTACCTTATGTGGATATTACCAAAGGAGCTAATTCTTGCACTGCAAACACTTATTTTTAGTCAATTGCTCATATTTTTAAAATGAAGCAACCATTGAGTATTTCAGAAAAATGAAGGAGTTTAACTATTTCTAAAATAAGAACAATATACTTTCTATTAACAATAGGTTTAAAATTTTATTGCTGATTTTTTGGGCTTTTTCCCCAGAAGAAGACAGATAAAAAGATAGATTGATGGGTTTTGTTTTGAATACCGTGGAGAAGGAAAAAGGAAACAATAGCAAACAATCCACTTTAAAGAAAGAGTTATTTTATTTCTATATTACTTTTAAACTATTTCCAAATCATCTTGGCTGCAGAACTGAGATAATTTCATCTGGATAGAAAACATCAGAAGAGCATGGTATCTAAAATATCTAAAGTGAAAGTGTTAGTTGCTCAGTCATGCTCAACTCTTTGCGACCCCATGGACTATAGCCCTCTAGGCTCCCCTGTCCATGGGATTTCCCATGCAAGACTACTGGAATGGGTTGTCATTTCTTTCTCCAGGGGATCTTCCCAACCCAGGGATTGACCTTCAGTTTCCTGAGCCACCAGGGAAGCCCAAAACATCTAAGTTCAGTTCAGTTGCTCAGTAGTGTCCCTCTCTTTGAGACCCCATGGATTGCAGCACGCCAGGCCTCTACATATCTAAAATGATATCTAAAAATAGTAAGGAATATAGTAAGCCCAGATTATATGTAAAATAAGAATCACAAAACCTGAAAAAAAATTTCAATTAGGATCTCCAAACTTCACAAGATATTAAAAAATGCAACATTATGCCATTTTGTTAGAAATAAAATTATCTAAAATAACAAAACTGTAGATATATTTGGGGCTTTCCAGATAGCTCAGTGGTAAAGAATCCGCCTGCCAATGCAAGTGATGTGGGTTGGGAAGATCACCTGGAGGAAGAAATGGCAACCCTACTCCAGTATTCTTGCCTGGAAAAACCCATGGACAGAGGAGCCTGGCAGGTCACATTTCATGGGGTCACAAAGAGTCAGACATACTGAGCAACCGAATACAAACACACACATAGTTATAGTAAGAGAAATATTACCTAACTGAATCAACCAAATCTTTTTTTCTCTTGAAAAATTTAGTTTCCAAAGAAAATTCATTCAATTACCAGTACAAATACACCACACAAAGTGGAAAGAGCTGCCAAGTTTTGAACCGAGAAGGCTGCTAACTTACTTCTCAATTGGAAGGACATGAGGTCCAGAGATGGAATAACGATATAGAAAAGTCAAAAACTTCCTGAATGCATCAAAAAAAGGCCAGTGAGAGAGAAGACAGATGCATTTATTAGTGTGAATTGTCTTGGAACTATCAGACTTCTCATTTGCTGATGATGCTAAACCCAAAAGAAATCTCTGCTTTTCTGTGAGATTCTCCTCGGAGTATGGTTCATAAAACTGAATAGCAGCACCATAGACCTGGAAAACAGATAATACATTTGATAAATATGCCTTATATCATTTACTCAAATCACATCATTAGTTAAATATTTAATGGATGAGCTATTATGAGCTTTACACGCCTATGAGTCAGGCAAGGTGCAAGGTACCAGAAACAGCAGTGAAGAGACATTGCTCTTGCTTTCTTGAAGTACATTAAAACATCAATGATGACAACAACAAAACTACACAGTGCAACTGTCAGGTCCCCTTACTGATTATTGGAAAACAACATGTTTAATTAACTTTGTTTTATAAAGAGTGAAAGCAATTGTGTTGATAATCTCCATAAGAAAATGACTGAAAACAATGAGTTGGCCAAAAAGTTCATTTGGGCTTTTCTTAAGATGCTACTGAAAACCCAAACAAACTTTTTGGCCCACCTAACAGTTGAACTGAACTGAATAATTATTTAGGAGAGAGCAGGACAGAATTTTAGATAAGGAAATACAAATTTCAACTTCAGACAATTCATTGAATTTCTCTAGACCTCAATTTCCCAATATATATAATGAAGATATTACACTAGAAGATTATCAAAGTTCATTTTAACGATAATAGGTTATGGTTCTAAACAGCACTATATATTTAATAAAGTCTTTAATATTACTTAAAAACTTTTGTAACACAAAAAATGAAGCAATGCAGCATCATCATTTGATAATGAAAAAAATCTTTCACCATATTCACAGAAAAGTATTTTGGGTATGTGAGACAGAATGAAAATTTTCTTTTCCTATGTCTCTGGATATAGTTATTTTAAAAAAGTGAAAGAGGTGCAAATAATAGATCCAATTTAACCAGTTACTGTTTCTATTGTTACTGCATATAAAACTTAAGCCTTGAAAATGTACAAGAAAATTGCAGATATCATTTGTTAAACACAGAGTACCTTTTCAGCTGAGGCTCCAGTTAACACAAATGTAGAAAATACAGGGAGGGGATATTTGCTATTTGATGGCCAACATTCAATAGTTGCACCCATTGGTAAACAAAACAGGGGAACAGATTCTGGGAGTGAGAATGACTCATAATCTTCTTGAGGGTATCTACAAATTAGACCTATAAAAACAATAGTAAATATTAGCTCATCATCTCTTGAATTTAGCAGCTCACAATTTGAATGATGCTAAAATGCTTTATTATTTAACACATCTGGAAGACTAAAACACTATATATGTTCACCAAGTAACTCTGAATGCTTTAATAGGATTCAGTTCAGTTCAGTTCAGTTCAGTCACTCAGTCGTGTCCGACTCTCCGCGACCCCATGAATCACAGCACGCCAGGCCTCCCTGTCCATCACCAACTCCCGGAGTACACTCAAACTCATGTCCACAGAGTCGGTGATGCCATCCAGCCATCTCATTCTCCGTCGTCCCCTTCTCCTCCCGTGGATTTTAATCCTTAAACTAGTCATCAGTTCAGTTCAGTTGCTCAGTCGTGTCCGACTCTTTGCAACCCCATGAATCGCAGCACGCCAGGCCTCCCTGTCCATCACCAACTCCCGGAGTTCACTCAAACTCATGTGCATCAAGTCCGTGATGCCATCCAGCCATCTCATCCTCTGTCATCCCCTTCTCCTCCCGCCCCTAATCCTTCCCAGCATCAGGGTCTTTTCCAATGAGTCAACTCTTTGCATGAGGTGGCCAAAGTATTGGAATTTCAGCCTCAGTATCAGTCCTTCCAATGAATAGCCAGAACTGGTCTCCTTTAGGATAGACTGGTTGGATCCCCCTGCAGTCCAAGGGACTCTCAAGAGTCTTCTCCAACACCATAGTTCAAAAGCATCAATTCTTCGGCACTCAGCTTTCTTCACAGTCCAACTCTCACATCCATACATGACCACTGGAAAAACCATAGCCTTGACTAGACGGACCTTGGTTGGCAAAGTAATTTCTCTGCTTTTTAATATGCTGTCTAGGTTGGTCATAACTTCCCTTCCAATTAACTACTTAATATTTATCAAGCTTCATCCACAAAGGCTAGTAAGGCAAACAGGAAAAGACTATTCCCTGGTAGCTCAGACAGTAAAGAACCTGCCTGCAATGCAGGAGACCTGGGTAGGGAAGATTCCCTGGAGAAGGGAATGGCAACCCACTCCAATATTCTTGCCTTGGAAAATCTCATGGACAGAAGAGCCTGGTCAGGAGCAAGAGTCAGACATGAGTGAGCAACTAAGCACACACAAAGAAACATACACAAATATGCATACACTCATAAAAAAAAAAATTCAGACTTCCCTGGTGGCTCAGATGGTAAAGCATCTGACTACAATGCGGGAGACCCAAATTTGATCCCTGGGTTGGGAAGATCCTCTGGAGAAGAAAATGGCAACCCACTCCAGTACTCTTGCGTGGAAAATCCCGTGGATGGAGGACATGGTAGGCCACAGTCCATGAGGTCACAAAGAGTCGGACACAACTGAGCAACTTCACTTTCTTTCACCTTCCTAAAAATTCATTTTGTGTTCATACTACCTTACAGCATATAAACACACTATTTTGGGAGGAAATTTTCAATATGCATATATTCACTTTACTAGTTTTTGATAGCTTTACCTCAGGTTTTTTTTTGACACATTAAAACAGATATTCTATAGGACTATATATATAACTTCTAGCACAAATACAAGAAAAATTATACATAAAAATAGAAGTCACATATTTACAATGTCTTTAAAACAGTATCAACTTCAGAAGCCCAGCTTCGGAATAATCTCAGATTATATGAAAATAGAGTTTCAAGTGGTATATGATTTCATGCTAAACAGACTAGCTGACAAAGCAGTCCAGGTATCTTCTACTTAACAAACCCTCAAGAGCAGACTCTTTTACTGGATTTTGTGGAACTAGAAACAGTAATAGGTTTCCTAAGCTTGAATCCTTAAAGTCAAGTGGAAACCATCACAACACAATGTTAAAAATAAAATGACAAACTGGGAATATGAGTGGTTGGTTGGTCACTAATAGCTGTTTGACTTCAGAGAAGTCATGTACCTATCGGTGTCCAGTTTTCTCATCTATAAAGTGAGATGAACTAGATATACTGAGGTCCAAGGCAATTCTAAAATTCTCTAATTATATGCTGCTGCTGCTAAATCACTCAAACATGTCTGACTCTTTGCAACCCCATGAACCATAGTCTGCCAGGCTCCTCTGTCCATAGGATTCTCCAAGCAAGAATACTAGAATGGGTTGCCATGGCCTTCTCCAAATTATATGCTAGCCAACTAGTTGATCTCGTGAGGATTTACACTTAACTGTCCATTACTTTCTCAAGTCATGAAATAATGGTATAGCCTTTAAGAAACTACAGAAACAGCAATGAACTGTGGATCCTAGAAAATCACCGGTAGAAGAAGGTAGGAGTCTAGGACACTAACTTTAAAATTTTATATTTTGAAAAGCTGAATCTGCTTTCTTATAAATAACTTGATATTTTGAGGCTTTTGTCAACTGAAAATTTCAACTATGCATTATAAAATTAAAAATTATTTATAATATTTGATTTTTTTGAAATACATTTACATATAAACTACAGACTTGACTAAATTTAATATAAATATTAGGTTTCCCAGGTGGTGCCAGGGGTAAAGAATCAGCCTACCAATGCAGGAGACACAAGAGATTCAGGTTAGATCCCTGGGTCAGGAAGAGCTCCTAGAGAGGGAAATGGCAACCCACTCCAGTGTTTTCTCCTGAAAAATCCCATGAACAGAGAAGCCTGACGGGATATAGTCCATGGAGTCTCAAAAGAGTCAGACATGACTGAACGTGCACACAGCACAGTAGCAATATAAATATTAAGGAAACTAATTCAAAAGGAACAAATATTTTCCTCACATTTTCTGATTTAAGACTTTAAGAGAATGATATCTACTTATTATTTACTTAAACCTGTTATTTTAAAAAACCTTGTTGAATAGTAGTGGTGAGAGTGGGCACCCTTGTCTTGTTCCTGACTTTAGGGAAAATGCTTTCAATTTTTCACCATTGAGGATAATGTTTGCTGTGGGTTTGTCATATGTAACTTCTATTATGTTGAGGTTCCGTTCCGTTCCTTTCTGTCGCTCAGTTGTGTCCGACTCTATGCGACCCCGTGGACTGTAGCCTACCAGGCTTCTCCGTCCACGGGATTCTCCAGGCAAGAATACTGGAGTGGGTTACCATTTCCTTCTCCAGGGGATCTTCCCGACCCAGGGATCGAACCCGGGTCTCCCGCATTGGAGGCAGACACTTTAACCTCTGAGCCACCAGGGAAGCCCAATGTTGAGGTATGTTCCTTCTATTCTTGCTTTCTGGAGGGTTTTCATCATAAATAGATGTTGAATTTTGTCAAAGGCTTTCTCTGCATCTATTGAGATAATCATATGGCTTTTCAATCTGTTAATGTGGTGTATTACACTGATTGATTTGCAGATATTGAAGAATCCTGGGATAAAGCCCACTTGGTCATGATGTGTGATCTTTTTAATGTGTTGTTGGATTCTGTTTGCTAGAATTTTGTTAAGGATTTCTGCATATATGTTCATCAGTGATATTGGCCTGTAGTTTTCTTTTTTTGTGGCATCTTTGTCAGGTTTTGGAATTAGGGTGATGGTGGCCTCATAGAATGAGTTTGGAAGTTTACCTTCCTCTGCAATTTTCTGGAAGAGTTTGAGTAGGATAGGTGTTAGCTCTTCTCTAAATTTTTGGTGAAATTCAGCTGTGAAGCTGTCTGGTCCTAGGCTTTTGTTTGCTGGAAGATTTATGATTACAGTTTCAATTCCGTGCTTGTGATGGATCTGTTAAGATTTTCTATTTCTTCCTGGTTCAGTTTTGCAAAGTTGTACTTTTCTAAGAATTTGTCCATTTCCTCCAAGTTGGCCATTTTATTGGCATATAATTGCTGATAGTAATCTCTCATGATTCTTTGTATTTCTGTGTTGTCTGTTGTGATCTCTCCATTTTCATTTCTAATTCTATTGATTTGATTTTTATCCCTTTGTTTCTTGATGAGTCTGGCTAATGGTTTGTCATTTTTATTTATCCTCTCAAAGAACCAGCTTTTGGCTTTGTTGATTTTTGCTATGGTCTCTTTTGTTTCTTTTGCATTTATTTCTGCCCTAATTTTTTAAGATTTCTTTCCTTCTGCTAACCCTGGAGTTCTTCATTTCTTCCTTTTCTAGTTGCTTTAGGTGTAGACTTAGGTTATTTATTTGACTTTTTTCTTGCTTTTAAAATTAATATTCCACTAAGCATCCAATAAAGTATGGATAAAGACAAAACAATCAAAAGACATGTGTTATAGTCTCAGTTCTGACATTTACACATTTTAAGACAGAGCTTTTTTTCTTTAATCTTATTGGTCCCATAATACATTATATATTAAGTATTCCATGAAAAATTATACTTACCAGCTTTGTAAGATATAGTGTTAGTCTTTGCCACTGATTTTTTATAACATAAGTACACTGCTGATCCCCACTGAATTTGAAAAAAAATAAAAGAAATATCATTAAACTTTAAAAGGCAGTAACTTAATAAAATAGAATCTCTTTGATTTCTGCAGCATGTAATGACAGATTTCATTTTCAGTTGGTTACTTTGCTGGCATTTTATTGGAGTTATTGCCCAATTTTTCTTTCAAAAATGAAATTTAATGTATTTTCTCCTTGCAACAGAAATAACATGAGGAAAACAACTATTTAAAACAAAACCAAGCCACAACAATTTAGATTTTATTCTAAGTTCAAACTTTGGACAGAAATGATAAACAAGAAATATCCACTTATATGGATGTAGACCTTCCTTTTGATTCCACAACACCTTCCAGATACTGCCAGATTTTTCACAGTTCTTTATACCAAACTCAAGAGTTGTAATTTGCCATATCCATTTCCCTATTTTCTATTCTGTCATGAATCTATTCCAAATCAGGATTTAATCCCACCATTTTTTTAAAAGAACACCTTAAAAACTTCAATGATACCAATTCTAAAAGTCAATTTTTAGTCTTCATCTTTTTCAGTCTCTCAGCAGATTTTGATATCACTAATGACCCCTTTCCTGAAACATTTTTCTTTCTTGGCTTTTGAAGCATCACTCTCTCCTGGTCCCTCGCCACCACATCTCTGGTCAGTCCTCAATCTCCCTTGTAGAATCCTCTCTTTTCCTGATCATTAAATGTGGTCTCTTCTTTACTTTCTCTAAAGGATCTTGTCTATTTGGTACCACGCTTTTAAATAACAATTACTTCCAAAAAAGTCTCAAATTCCTAGTCCCCAAAGGAGATGGAGAAGACTGTGGGTAAAGCAAATCTAAGAGTAAAGGAGTTTTATACACAGTAAGTTTGAAACATCTATTAGACATCCAAGTGTAGGGTCAAATGGAGGTAAGATGAGAAGTCTGAAATGGATGTGTAACTTAGAAGATGCCACCACTTTACAAGAGGTGATAACAGATACATTCACAAAGCATATTTCCTTTAGGTTTCAACTCAAACACCACTTTATTAGACAGCCCTCCTTTCATCACTTTTTATGCAATACCAAGTCTCCCTCTACCTTCCTTGGTCCTCCCTATTGCCCCTATCTTGTTGCTGCTGTTGTTTTCCTCCATACATAGCACTTGCCACCATTTGGCATATAGTATATTTTGTTATTTATTATCTGCCTCCTACCACTAGAACATAATCAGCTCCATGACGGCAGAAGTTTTGTTTTGCTCACTGCTGTATCTGGAGCACCCATAACAGTGCCTATTATATAAAAATACTTAATAAATACTTGTTAAGGGAATGAATGTGAGGTGATGTGTTTGTGCATACATGATGGAGAGTGCTTGCATGGACCAGTACATGAGGACAGATACTTAGCACTGAGAACAAATATATATTAAGAAAATACACTTACTTTAAGAAATACATTTTAAAAATATTAAGAGACTACCATAAAAACACCCATTTACTCACCACCCAGCTTTAACAAATGTTAACAATGACCATATTTGCTTCCAATATTTTAATGTATAAACAAAAAAATTACAGATTTAACTAAAGCCTCATCTTCCATTCCTTTCTGTCTTCTGAGTTAACTATTGGCCTGAAGCTAGGGCATTTCATTCACATGCATTTTTAAAATTTCTACTATGTAAATATATACATCTTTAAGTATATATCATTATTTAATATGCTTTATAACTTTACATAAATGGTGAAGTGATGAATACATGACTTTATGGCTTGCTTTCTCACTCATCAAAATGTTTTCGAGAATTAGTAAAACTGATACAGCTCTACTTCCTTCATTCCCACTGGTAGATAGTATTCCATTAGCGAAACACTTTAGTTTACCCATTCCCTTACTGAAGGACATTTAGGTTGCTTCGACTCAGGGGTGCTGTTATGAACAATGTTGCAGTAAGTTAGTTCCCCATCCAGAAATTTCCCACTTTTTTAAACTTTTTTAGTGGTTCATGGGGTCGCAAAGAGTCGGACATGACTGAGCAACTGAACTGAACTGAACTGAATATGTCCCCAAGCAGATTAGTATGTTAAATCATGCTTATTTGGACATTAAGTTATGCTTGTTACTCTGTTACATTTTGTTTCTAATAAACATTGTAATATTTTCACATCAAAAGAATGGATGTATACATTCAAGTAGATATTATGAGTGTCAGCAGATTGGGCCTTTAGCTTATTTGGTGGTAAAAATTTTACAAAAGGTCCTGTATAGCAAAGTCCCAACTCCAGTTCCCAATAAGCCAAATTTGTAAAGATAACAAAAAGCCTTCAGTAACCTTTGTGATGATAAAAAGGGAACTAGATATGACCATGTGGATGTGGTGGAAACCAAAAGGAATATCCTAAAATAAAACACAAGGACTCAGAGATAAAGTAAAAGTTATAAGGCCCTGGAAGAAAAGAGCCATGGATATCAAAACTAAATACAAGAAGGTTTTCTAAACTTTTTCTTATAAAAAGGTTCAGCAAAAAAGAAAGTAGGAAGGGCTGTTGTTCTTAAAATACTTTAAATGTTTAACCCATAAAATATCCATACTGTGGTTTGCCATGGCAAAAACATTTCTTCTGGAATTACGTACATGATTTAACTATTTGCTTGGTTAATAACTCTGCTATTCTAAGTAAACTTGCTAAATCAAGTACTGACATTCTTGAAAGGCTGTAAAACAAGAACCATTTGTACAGAGTATTAAAAAAAAATACTCTCAATGAGTCAAAAACTGAGGAAGAAGTCCCAAATTAGTCCAAACATTTGCTGTGTGCATCAAAGCACCTGGTCTAAATATCCTTAGCTACACATTTCGCAGTTTTGGACCACATGACATTCTTTAAGTTCTCTTCCAACTCTAAAATATTATTATTCTATTCTAAACAATCAAAGTCCAAATCACTTAGGGTTTATGGTCCAAAGCTTGAAAACTAGTCATTCTTGAAAACTTTTCCCATAAACTTTTAATGGGAGGTGGAGAAGTAGTGGAAATATATTTTGAGACCAAAGTTGTAAGCCTGGTAGAAAAATCATGTAGGAATTTGAAGAAAGACTCAATATGCATTTCCTCATGTTCATTAGATTGGTTTCATTCTTTTTTTTTTTTTCAGTTTTTTGTTTTTTAGGTTTATTTTCTCCTGGTTTCAAAAACTAGAAGATGCTTTCATTCAAGCTACCTAATCTCTCCAAACCAAGAATAATCTATACTATAACTATACTCCTGAGCATTATCAACACATCAATAATTTATTCCTAACCATTTCCTGATTGTATACACAATCAGCAGATATGAAAAGAAGTTTCCTGCATTGCATGTCTATTTTAGTATTTCTGAGTTAGAAGTCATTGTATGTCTACTCTGAAGATCTAAATTTACTTTTATTACCTTATAGACAATAGAAACAGAGATTGTTAATAGATATAAACCACAACCCACTGCTTAAAAAAGACACCATCCACTAAGATCAGGACAGTTTCTCTATAATCAGGACTGATAACTAGATTTAAGAGTAAGGAAATAAACATCTAAGAGGTTTTTATTCCTAAAATGTTTCTTAAGGGAACTAAGAGGAGCTTAAACATTGGACAAAAATAAAAGTTCTCCCTTATTGTATGTTAATTATATCTCAAAACTGAACAAAAAAAAAGTTCTTTCTCAGACATTAAATACACATAGAAGGGACTGAATAAGCAGAGTTAACTAAGGAGTAATTAATAATAGCTAACTTTTGTATAGCACTTACTATGGCCAGGCACTATCCTAAGTTCTTTACAAATAGTAAACATTTAATCTTCACAAAAAACCTGTGATAAAATATTATTTTATCTTTGTTTCATGAATGAGGAAACTGAAGCACAGAGAGTCAAAGAACCTGTCCAAGACTTCTATCTGGAATGCAAATACAGCAGGTTAGCTGGAGTCCATTCTGTTCACACTAAGTTACACACTCTCTCTCTCTTTTCTTTTATGCTCCTCTTTACTCTAAGAGCAGAGAATTAATGCTCTGACAACACTGGGACCAATACATGAGGGTAAGGAAAAACAGAAACTTATGTCTCTGGGCTTTGGTTTCAATGTAACAATGGTCAATGTAACTCTGGTTAATAAGACCTAGTAATGGTTCCAAAAAATTTACTTTCAATCTAAAACTAGCAAATCTATAAAATAAAGGGAAAAATCACTAACGGGAAAATGGCAAGTATACTGCTAAAATACTAAACCAAATTTGAAATTAGGTTAAGCTGGACATTATATTACAAAAAAGTTCAAAAACCCTTTTTGCCATCACTATCAGTACCACATAAGGCTTTTAAAACTCATTTGCTACCAAGATCTTTTTCCTCCACCATAATCTCTCCATTGTCACACATCAACAAATCAAAATGCAAGGATGGGACAGAAAGTGGATAGAGGAGGAAGTGTCAGAAGTAACAGCTCAGGCAAAGACCAGAAACAAAAAATGGCTTGGAATTTGCAAACTCCCCCAGTGGAGTTGCGTGGCGACACCAGTATCACTGGAGATCACGTGTGCTTCCTGTTCAAGTATTCCTTCAGTTACATGAGCTCCAAGAACAAGCCCTGAGCCTTTGGAGTGGGAGTACTGACTCCAAGGCCCTAGACTATCAGAGAACTAACCCTAGGGGGTATCAAATAGTGAAAACTCACAAAAAGGAAACCACTGTAATACAAGACCCGGCATCAACCAACCACCAATAGCATCCTGTGAAGGACCCCTCATCTAAACAACAAATAAAACAAAAACACATATCCAATCATCAGCAGACAGGATTACCACCTCTCTCAACCTAAAAACAAAGAAACAAAAACTCAACACAAATCTTACCCTACACGAAGCTTACACAAATCGCTGGACCAACCCTAGAGGGCAGAAACCAAAAGGAAGAAAGAATTCAACCTTGAAGCCTGGGAAAAGGAGACCTCAAATACAATAAGTTAAAAAAATTAATAATGAAAAGGCAGAGAAATACTACACATATGAAGGAACAAACTAGAAACACAGAAGTCCAAATAAATGAAGAGGAAATAGGCAAACTACCTGAAATAGAACTCAGAATAATGATAGTAAAGATGATCAAAAACCTTGAAAGCAAAATGGAGAAAATGCAAGAATCAATTAACAAAGACCTAGAAGAATTAAAGAATTAACATGCAGAGACAAACAACACAATTACTGAGAATAAAAATACTCTAGCCTCTTTCCCAGCTGGAATCATGGAGGGTGCAAAAGAGAAGAAAAAGAAGGTTCCTGCTGTACCAGAAACCCTTAAGAAAAAGCAAAAGAATTTCGCAGAGCTTAAGATCAAGCGCCTGAGAAAGAAGTTTGCCCAAAAAATGCTTCGAAAGGCAAGGAGGAAGTTTATCTATAAAAAAGCTAAGCATTACCACAAGGAATACAGGCAGATGTACAGAACTGAAATTCGAATGGCTAGGATGGCACAAAAAGCTGGCAACTTCTATGTACCCGTGGAACCCAAATTGGCATTTGTCATCAGGTATCAACGGTGTGAGCCCAAAGGTTCGAAAGGTGCTGCAGCTCCTTTGCCTCTGGCAGACCTTCAATGACACCTTTGTGAAGCTCAACAAGGCATCAATTAACATGCTGAGAATTGTGGAGCCATACATTACATCAGTTCAGTTCAGTTCAGTCGCTCAGTCGTGTCCGACTCCTTGCGACCCCATGAATCACATGGGGGTACCCAAATCTGAAGTCTGTAAATAAATTGATTTACAACTGTAGTTATGGCAAAATCAACAAAAAGCGAATTGCCCTGACAGACAACGCATTGATTGCTCGATCTCTTGGGAAATACAGAGTCATCTGCATGGAGGATCTGATTCATGAGATCTATACCGTTGGAAAATGTTTCAAAGAAGCAATCAACTTCCTGTGGCCCTTTAAATTGTTTTCTCCACAAGGTGTAATGTAGAAAAAGACCACCCATTTTGTAGAAGGTGGAGATGCTGACAACAGGGAAGACCAGATCAACAGGCTTATTAGAAGGATGAACTAAGGTATCGACCAGGATTATTTCTGTAATCTGGTCAGTTAATAAACAATTGAAACAAACAAACAAAAATACTCTAGAAGGAATCAATAGCAGAATATCTGAAGCAGAAGAATGAATCAGTGAGCTAGAAGATAAAATGGTAGAAATAACTTCCGAAGAGCAGAATAAAGTAAAAAGAATGAAAAGAACTGAGGATAGTCTCAGAGACCTCTGGGAAAATATCAAATGCACCAACATTCAAATAATAGGAGTCCCAGAAGAAGAGAAAAAGAAAGGGTATAAGAAAATTTTTGAAGAGATTATAGTTGAAAATTTCCCAACATGGAAAAGGAAATAGTTAATCAAGTCCAAGAGACACAAAGAATCTCACACAGGATAAACCCAAGGAGAAACACGCCAATTCAGTTCAGTCGCTCAGTCGTGTCCGACTCATTGCGACCCCATGAATCACAGCAAGCTAGGCCTCCCTGTCCATCACCAACTCCCAGAGTTCACTCAAACTCATGTCCATCGAGTTGGTGATGCCATCCAGCCATCTCATTCTCTGTCGTCCCCTTCTCCTCCTGCCCTCAATCCCTCCCAGCATCAGACTCTTTTCCAGTGAGTCAACTCGTCGCATGAGGTGGCCAAAGTACTGGAGTTTCAGCTTTAGCATCAGTCCTTCCAATGAACACCCAGGATTGATCTCCTTTAGAATGGACTGGTTGGATCTCCTTGCAGTCCAAGGGACTCTCAAGAGTCTTCTCCAGCACCACAGTTCAAAAACATCAATTCTTCGGCGATCAGCTTTCTTCACAGTCCAATTCTCACATCCATACATGACCACAGGAAAAACCATAGCCTTGACCAGACAGACCTTGGTTGGCAAAGTAATGTCTCTGCTTTTTAATATGCTATCTAGGTTGGTCATAACTTTCCTTCCAAGGAGTAAGCATCTTTTAATTTCATGGCTGCAATCAGCATCTGCAGTGATTTTGGAGCCCAAGACACATACTAATCAAACTAACAAAGACTAAACACAAAGAAAGAATATTAAAAGCAGCAAGGGAGAAGTAACAAGTAACATATAAGGGAAACCCCATACGCTTAACAACTGATTTTTCAGCAGACTGCAGGCCAGAAGGAAATGGCAGGATATATTTAAAGCTCTGAAAGGGAAAAATCTACAATCAAGATTACTGTACCCAGCAAGGATCTCATTCAAAATTGATGGAGAATCAAAAGCTTTTCAGACAAGCAAAAGTTAAGAGAATTCAGTACCACCAAACCAGCTTTGCAACAAATGTTAAATGGACTTACATAGTCAAGAAATACAAGAGAAGAGAAAAGATCTACAAAATCAACCCCAAACAATTAAGAAAATGGCAACAGGAACATATATATGGATAATTACTTTAAATGTAAATGGATTAAATGCTCCAATCAAAAGACACAGTCTGGCTGAATGGATACAAAAACAAGATACATATATATGCTATCTACAAGACCTCAAGACACATATAGACTGAAAGTGAAAGGATGGAAAAATATATTCCATGCAAATGGAAATCAAAAGAAAGTTGGAGTAGCAATCCCTGTATCAGACAAAATAGACCTTAAAATAAAGATTATAAGAGATAAGGAAGGACACTACATAATGATCAAGAGATCAATCCAAGAGGAAGACATAACAATTGTAAATATCTATGCATCCAACATAGGAGCACCTCAATACATAAGACAAACACCAACAAACATAAAAGAAGTTGACAGTAACACAATAATAGTAGGAGACTTTAACACCCCACTCACACCAATGGACAGATCTTCAAAACAGAAAATTAATAAGGAAACACAAGTCTTAAGTGATATATTAGATGAGATGGATCTCATTGATATCTTCAGGACATCCCATCCAAATGCAGAAAACTACACCTTCTTCTCAAGTGCACATGGAACATTCTCCACGATAGACAACATCAAACCTCAGTAAATTTAAGAAAATTGAAATCATATATCAAGCATCTTCTCTGACCACAATGCTATGAGACTACATATCAATTACAAGAAAAAAACTGTAAGAAACACAAACACATGGAGATTAAACACGTTTCTAAATAACCAACAGGTTACTGAAGAAATCAAAAGGGAAGAAACATATGACAATGAAAACACAACAACTCGAAACTTACGAGATGCAGAAAAAGCAGTCCTAAGAGGGTAATTAATAGCAATACAATCCTACCTCAAGAAACAAGAAAAACATTGAATAGATAGCTTAACTTTACACCTAAAACTATTGGAAAAAGAAGAACCAAAAAACCGCCAAAGTTAGAAGGAAAGAAATCATAAAGAACTGAGCAGAAATAAATGACATAAATAATAGTAAAGATTAATAAAACTAAAAGCTGGTTCTTTGAGAAGATAAAACAAAATTGACAAACCTTTAGCCAGACTCATCAAGAAAAAAAGAAGAATCAAATCAACAAAATTAGAAATGAAAAAGGAGAGGTTACAACAGACAATGCAGAAAGCAAAGGATTATGAGATTATTATGAACAATTATATGGCAATAAAATGGATAATCTGGAAGAAATGGACAGATTCCTAGAAAAGTTCAGTCTTTCAAGACTGAACAAGGAAGAAATCGAAATTATGAACACCCAATTACAAGCACTGAAATGGAAGCTGTGATCAGAAATCTTCCAAAAAACAAAAGCCCAGGACCAGATGGCTTCACAGGAGAACACTATCAAACATTTAGAGAAGACCTAATGCTTATCCTTCTAAAACTCTTTCAAAAATTGCAAAGGAAGGAAGTTTGCAATTCCAAACTCATTCTACGAGGCCACCATCACTCTGATACCAAAACCAGACAAAGACACAAAAAAAGAAAACCACAGGCCAATGTCACTGATGGACACAGATGCAAAATCCTCTACAAAATTTTAGCAAACAGAATTCAGCAACACGTCAAAAAGCTCATATGCCATGATCAAGCTGGGTTTATTCCAGGAATGCAAGGATTCTTCAGTATTTGCAAATGAATCAATATGATACACCATATTCACAAACTGAAAGATAAAAACCATATGATAACCTCAACAGATACACAAAAAGCCTTTGATAAAATTCATCACCCATTTATGATTAAACCTCTTAAAAAAATGGGCACAGAAGGAACCTACCTCAACATACTAAAGACCATATATGATAAGCCTACAGCAAACATTATTCTCAATGGTGAAAAACTGAAAGCCTTCCCCCTAAGATCAGGAACAAGACCAGGGTGTCCACTTTCACCACTATTATTCAACATAGTTCTGCAAGTCCTAGCTGCAGCAATCAGAGAAGAAAAAGAAATAAAAAGGAATCCAGATCGGAAAAGAAGTAAAGCTCTCACTGTTTGCAGATGACATGATACTGTACATAGACCCTAAAGATAGTATCATAAAATTACTAGAGCTAATCAGTGAATTTAGTAAAGTTGCAGGATACAAAATCAACACACAGAAATCACTTGCATTTCTATATACTAACAATGAAAAATCAGAAAGAGAAATTAAGGATCAATCCCATTCACCATTGCAACAAAAAGAATTAAAAATCTAGGAATAAACTTACCTAAGGAGACGAACTGTACACAGAAAATTATAAGACTCTGATGAAAGAAATCAAAATTGACACAAACAGATGGAGAGATAGTCTATGTTCCTGGGTAGGAAGAATCAATATTGTGAAAATGACTACACTACCAAATGCAATCTACAGATTCAATGCAATCCCTATCAAATTACCAATGGCATTTTTTACAGAATTAGAAGAAAAAATGTCACAATTCATATGGAAACACAAAAGACCCTGAATAGCCAAAGCAGTCTTGAGAAATAAGAATGGAGCTGGAGGAATCAACCTTCCTGACTTCAGATTATACTAAAAGCTACAGTCATCAAGACAGTATGGTACTGCACAAAAACAGAAATATAGACCAATGGAACAAGATAGACAGCCCAGAAATAAACTCATGCACCTATGTGTACCATATTTTTTACAAAGGAGGCAAGAATATACAATGGGGCAAAGACAGTCTCTTCAATCAATGGTGCTGGGAAAACTGGACAGCTACATGTGAAAGAATGAAATTAGAACACTTCCTAACACCACACAAAAAGATAAACTCAAAATGGATTAAAGACCTAAATGTAAGACCAGAAACTAAAAAACTCTTAGAGGAAAACATAGGCAGAACACGCGAGGACATAAATCAAAGCAAGATCCTCTATGACCCCCCCTCAAGTAATGGAAATAAAAGCAAACGTAAACAAGTAGGTGGAGAAGGAAACGGCAACCCACTCCAGTATTCTTGCCTAGAGAATCCTGTGGGCAGAGGAGCCTGGTGGGCTGCCGTCCATAGGGTCGCACAGAGTCGGACATGACTGAAGTGACTTAGCAGCAGCAGCAAACAAGCGGAACCTGAAAGCTCTGGCATAGCAAAGGAAACTATAAGCAAGGTGAAAAGACAACCCTTGGAATGGGAGAAAATAATAGCAAATGAAACAACTGACAAAGGATTAATTTCCAAAATATACAAGCAGCTCATACAACTCAATACCAGGAAAACAAACAACGCAATCAAAAAGTGGGAAAAAGACCTAAACAGACATTTCTCCAAAGAAGACATACAGATGACTAACAAACACATGAAAAGATGCTCAACAGCACTCATAATTAGAGAAATGCAAAGCAAAACCACAATGAGATATCACCTCACACGGTCAGAATGGTCTGACCATCAAAAAGTCTACAAACAATAAATACTAGAGAGGGTGTGGAGAAAAGGAATGCTCTTGCACTATTGGTGAGAGTGTAAGTTGATACAGCCACTATGGAAGACGGTATGGAGATTCCTTAAAAAACTAGGAATAAAAATCACCATATGACCCAGCAATCCCACTCCGAGGCAGGCATATACCCTGAGGAAACCGGGGTTGAAAAAGACACATGTATCCCATTGTTCATTGCAGCACTATTTATAATAGCTAGAACATGGAAGCAACCTAGATGCCCATCAACAGATGACTGAATAAAGAAGTTTTGGTACATATACACAATGGAATATTAACCAGCCATAAAAAGGAACACATTTGAGTCAGTTCTGATGAGGTGGATGAACCCAGAACCCATTATACAGAGTGAAGTGAGTCAGAAAGAGAAAGATAAATATCGTATTCTAACACACATATATGTAATATAGAATATGTGAAACACACATATATGGAATATAGAAAAATGGTTCTGAAGAATTTATTTGCAGGGCAGCAATGGAGAAACAGACATAGAGAACAGACTTATGGACATGGGGGAGGGGGAAGAGGGTGAGATGTGTGGAAAAAATAACTTGGAAACTTACATAACCATATGTAAAATAGATAGCCAACGGGAATTTGCTGTATGGCTCAGGAAACTCAAACAGGGGCTCTGTATCAACCTAGAGGGGGGATGGGGAGGGAAATGGGAGGGAGGTTCAAAAGGGAGGGGATGTATGTATACCTATGGCTGATTATTTCTTAAGAAATAAAAAAGAGGAGAAAATGCAAGGATGGCATGAAAGAATAGGGCATTTTGTATATGAATGGCTACTGACAAGAAATGGTCATCTAAGTAGGGATCACATAGCTGCAAATAACTCTTAGGATACAAATGAGATATTAAAGATCATACCTAATGGCCTTAGCCTACTGGAAGAACTCTGGCTTTTACTATTAGTAAAAATGAGATGGGAAACCATAAGGGTTGTAAGCCCAGGAGAGATATGATTTAAATTATGTTTTTAAAGGATCCCTCTTGCTGTGATGTGAAGCAAAGGTTGCAGGAAGCAGAGGAAGCAGTGATTAGTTAAACCAAGGGTCTGGCAAACTATGGGCTGCATTCCACCCAAGGCTTGTTTTTGTACAACTGAGCTAAGACTGATTTTTATGTTTTTTAAAGATTGTTTTTAAAACAAAAGGTGAATCTGCAACAAAGACTGTATATGACCTGCAAAAGTTAACTTATTATTTAGCCCTTTCTGCAAAAGTCTGTCTAACTCCTGAATTGCAATAATCCTGTTAAGAGATGATCATGGCTTGGATCAGGGTTGTAGCAACGGGGAAGTTGAGAAGTATTCAAATTTAAAATATGTTTTGAAATTAAAGTTAACAGAGTTTACAGAAGAATTGAATGAGAGGTAGAAGATAAAGGTTAAGGATTACTCAGAGGATTTTTAGTCTGAGTAACTAGAAGAGTGGAATTTCCTTTTACCAGAGGAATAAGACTATGGGGATAAGTAGATTTGGAGAGGGACACTAGGAGTTCAGTTTTGGACATGTTATATTTGAGATGACCTATTTGATAAGACATCCAAGAAAAGACAATGAATTAGAAAAATCCAGTGGGGACACAGAAATTTAGAATTAAATGAGTAGATCATCAAGGAAGTGAGTTTAGATTATAAACATAAATGGTCTGAGGACTGAACCTGGGGACACAGTTGCGTAGAAGTTAGGGAATTGGGAAGGAATCGGCAAAGGCTTTCCTGGTGGCTCAGACAGCAAGTTAGATCCCTTGGTCGGGAAGATCCCCTGGAGAAAGGAATGGCAACCCACTCCAGTATTCTTGCCTGGAGAATTCCATGGACAGAAGAGCCTGGTGGGCTACAGTTCACAGGGTCTCAAAGAGTCGGACATGATTGCATCTTCTCTTCTTGCCACTGTCTCAAGAAGGAAGAAGTGATCATCTATGTCTGCTGCTGCTATTGCTAAGTCACTTTAGTCATGTCCGACTCTGTGCGACCCCATAGACAGCCCACCTGGCTCCCCTGTGCCCGGGATTCTCCAGGCAAGAACACTGGAGTGGGTTGCCATTTCCTTTTCCAAGGCATGAAAGTGAAAAGTGAAAATCAAGTTGCTCAGTTGTGTCCGACCCTCAATGACCCCATGGACTGCAGCCTTCCAGGCTCCTCTGTCCATGGGATTTTCCAGGCATGAGTACTGGAGTGGGGGGCCACTGACTTCTCCGTCATCTATGTCTAAATGTACTGAAACATTAAGATGAAGCGTTGAATCACTGGATTCAACAAGAGAAATCTTGGTGGAATGATAGAGACAAAAGCCTTACTGAAAGGGTCAGAGTGAGGAAGGAGATGGAATATAGTCAACTCTTCTAAGACCTTTTATTATAAAGACAATCAAATGGGGGAATACATGGGGTGGGATACAAAAATCAAGAAGCTTTGTAAAGATGGGAGGTATTGTAACATGCTTTTGCAGGCTGAAGGAATAATCCATTATAGTGAAAAACTGATGAGTCACAAAAAAGTAGGGAGGATTGTTGAAGCCATGTCTTCATTTCAAATAGGTAAGTTTATGGGATCTAGTGCACAAGTGGAGGGGTTACCCTCAGTGAGCACATTACTTTTGCAGGAAGAGGAAAAAATTATTTTTTTAATTAAAAAAAAGAAAGAAAGCTTTTTGCACAGTTCTTTTTGAAAGTACAGCTAAATGACTTCCTTAAAAATAAAATATGACATCTTTAAGAAATCTATTTTTTTAATTCAGTAATTGTGTTATGCTGTTTTCCAAAGATTTATTTTAAATTATGCTCTTTTCATGGGTGGCTAATTTTATCCATGCAGAAGAGTCACTTACCATACTGTTATTGAGATTCTTGTCAACTTTGCAGAATGTGTGTGGTGGACTTTCTCCTTTACTGGGTATAATAATACATATGTCTGTAACAGCCAACGTATTCTGAGTCATGTTTTCAGAGGCTCTTCGGTAAGTGATATAAATTCTCTGTGATGAGGTACTCCCGCTAATATTTGCAGGGCGTCCATAGGGAGTACTCTGGATAATTTCACACCCTTGTTTCAATCTTTCTTTCCAGTCATATAAAACCCTAAAAAATAAATTAGTACACAATTACAAAACACCCTCAAATATGAAAGGTAATATTGTCAGGAATCAAACTGATCCTTAAATGCAGCAAATATTCCAACTGTACTGCAAGTTTGAATTGTACAGCCCCATATAAAGTTAAAGAACAACTGTTCTCCCTACTAAAAATTAATAATGTAAGGAAAACACAGATTAACCTCTGTGTTTATTGACATAAACCACAGAATGGTATTTTGCAGAATTTGCCAAGGTATTTTAATAGATGGATGGACAGATAACATAGATAGGTGTATGTATGTATGTCTCTAAAACCAAGCATCTTTAGAAAAAGCAACCTAGTATTTTGACCAAAGTTAAAAAAGTTTTTGAAGGCTTTCAAAAGGGAAAAGGACCTCAAATCTATCTTTCATCAAAGTATAAGTGAAAGTTTCCCCATTTTCCTTTATGGTAAAGTCATAAGTTTTTAATAATAGACAGGCCAGGCATCCAATTCCTAAATTTTCTAAATATTATTACCTAAAGTACTTGGGAACACAAAGAAAACATCACGCTTGAATAATATGTTTATTCCCTCACAGAATTCACTAATTTGGACTTTAACACTGTCTTTGACCTTAGCCAAAAAATTTAAAAATTTAAATTAAATGAAAAGTGAAGTGAAAGTCGCTCAGTTGTGTCCAACTCTTTGTGACCCCACGGACTATATGGTCCATGGAATTCTCCAGGCCATAATACTGGAGTGGGTGGCCTTTCCCTTCTCCAGGGGATCTTCCCAACCCAGGGATCAAACCCAGCTCTTCTATATTGCAGGTGGATTCTTTACCAGCTGAGCCACAAGGGAAGCCCAAGAATATTGGAGTGGGTAGCCTATCCCTTCTCCAGTGGATCTTCCTGACCCAAGAATCAAACCGGCAATGCAAATCAAATCTGCAATGCAGGCAGATTCTTTACCAACTGAGCTATAAGGGTAAATATGTTTATGAATTTGATGTAAAAAATTATTATAGAAGGCAATGTCTCCAACATTAATCAGTATTACCTTTTATAAAATCCCATTATACAAATAAAGTGAAGTGAAAGTCGCTCAGTCATGTCCAACTCTTTGCAACCCCATGGACTGTATGGTCCATGGAATTCTCCAGGCCAGAATACTGGAGTGGGTAGCCTTTCCCTTCTCCAGGGGATCTTCCTGATCTAGGAATCGAACTGGGGTCTACTGCATTGCAGGTGGCTTCTTTACCAACTGAGCTATGAGGGAAAAAATGACTTGACCAATTTTTGAAATGTAGTGCCAAAAATTGGTCAAATTTTTTCTAATATAATTTTTAATTTCCTTTTTGTCTCAGCTGTCAGCAAACAATATTTTTCTTTCTTTTGACATTCTATTTTGAAAATTTAGAATAAAATTTGATGCTTAATTATAGCATATCCCAATGTTAGCCTAACTGCTAACTCTTCGATTTGATCTTGCTTTTTCTTTTTTTAAAAGGAAGTTTTATTGGAGGATAATTGCTTGACAATACTGTGCTGTTGTTTTTTTTTTTTTTTCTTAATCCTAAAAAATGGCATTGTCAACCTATTACATATGGAATGGATAAAAAACAAAGAACTACTGCATAGTTCTATATACAATATTCTGATATTCACTGAATACAAGGAACTATATATAATATTCTGAGACCATAATGGAAAAGAATATAAATGTGTATATATATGAATAACTAATCACTTTGTTGTACAGCAGAAATTAACATTATAAATCAACTATACTCACAATTTAAAAAAAAAATTTTAAAAGGTATTTTTAACAGAGAAGTTAGACATATCTGGACCTGAATTCCTATGTTCTGGCACTGGCTGTATATCTCAGGTTGTTACTTAACTTCTCTGAGCCTTATAATACAGCTATAAAATTTAAAAATTTAACTCATAGGATCTTGGCAGAATTAGATGAGAGCACAAGAAGGGTCTCCAAAATAATACCTGGCACACAAATGCTCAACTGAAATCAAGAGGAGAAAAATACAACACACAGAGCAATTTTTAAAAAACACCATTTATCACCTCAAACTCTTAAAAGATACAGGAATATAAGTATATTTGATATATAAGCTACCTATTTTCTTTAATTAGGTATTGTGATGTTGTATATATTGCTTTTTTTGTTGTTTTATATTGTTGGGTAACTTTTCCTATTTATTTAAACTGTAAGCTTTTTAAAGGCAACAATGATGTCATATCCTCCACAATAACAAATATATGAGGATAGCCATAATAGTGGTTAATTTATTCATTCCAGTTCATGTCCTTCCCTGTTGGAAAAAAATCTTTTCTATGCCTGGAAAATTTCTCATCTTTAATATAGGCAACTCCAACACCCTAACAAGAATCTGCAACATTCCCTTCATTTTATCTGCAAGCCAGAATTCAGACAGTGTTTAGTGATCATAGGAGCTACTTAACACAATCTTTTGAAAATACAATCTAACAGTTGGCTTATTTTCCCAAGCCATTTACTAATTATGTAAGTTTCATATGAAGCAATATGGTAGCTATTCTGAAACCTACTTAAAATTACAGCAATTGATTCATGAATTAGCACAATAAAGACTGAGTTTAATATAACTTGTTGATATCAAACATTAGATAACAGAATATTAAAAGCAGAAGAAAGTTTCAGGAGCTCTTCCAGTTCATCCAATCTCCACTCAGGCATGAGTAAACTTGACTATTCACTTTTAGACTTAATATATTAGGAGATGGAACTTTTATAGCCCTTTGCTGATATTAGTAGGGACACTGCTATCTTCCTTATTTTTAACCAAAATATTGTAAGTTAAGCCCAACCTCTTTGGCAACAGAGCCATGGAAACAAGAAGGCTTAAAACTGTCAGTTACTCAAAAGGTTAAACATAGAATTATTTTATGACCCAGCAATTCCACTTCTAAGTATATATACAAGAGATATGAAAACATACATCCATACAGAAACTTGTACATTAATACTCCCAAAATCATTGTCTGATGAATGCATAAATAAATTGTGGTAGACCCATAGATGGAATATTATTCAGCCATATAAAGGAATAAAGCACAGACACATATCAAAACATGGATAAACCTTGAAAACTTTATGCTAAGAGAAAGAATCAGTCACAAGATAATCATCTATAGTATGATTCTACTGACATACAATGTCCACAATAGGCAAATCCACAGACACAGAAAGTTGACTAGTGGATTGTCTATAGGGAGAATTAGACAAACTATAAAGAATATAGGTGTTGTTTATTTGTGGGGACATGATAAAAATGTTCTAAAATTTATTGTGGTGATTCAACTCTATAAATAGACTAAAATTTACTGAATTGTACCATTTAAATGAGTGAATTGGACGGTGTAAATTGTAAATCAGTAAAGCTATTATTTAAAAAAGAAACTATAAGTTCAACACAACAGCCTAAATAAAGCACTAATTTATCCAAGACCCTTGTTTCACGCACACTGACTTAAACTCCCAATTATAAAGATCATTACAACTGATCCTTAAAAGCCATCTTTTTCTCATATTTTAAAAATAATAAAGTATATGATCAGAATAGTACATTGATTTGATATTTTTCTGTAAATGTTTTTCAAATTATCTCCCCTATTTTTAATAGAAAGAACTCAGACAAAAGTGCTAGAACAAGGAGACACTGAACAATGGAGAAGGAAATGGCATACCGCTCCAGTATTCTTGCCTGGGAAATCCCATGGATAGAGGAGCCTGGCAGGCTGCAGTACATGGGGTCACAAAAAGTCAGACACGACTTACCAACTAACATTAACACTTTAATGCCCAGGATGGATTTTCTAGCTCCAAGCCACCCTTTGAGGAACTGTCTCATTTTGTACTGCTCTGTGTAAACATAAAGCCAATATTTTAAGACAACAACAACAAAAGAGATACTGAAAAGGTAAAAGGAGCACAGGAAAAGAAAACATGATTCTGGATATAAATGTGTCTATTTTTTTAAAGTATTTATTAACAAATGAGTTGAACAGTTAACTTCAAAATCTACAAGGCTTATTATTTGCGTCAATAACAATAATTCTTTAAAAAAAAATACTTACCCCAGATCCGTAAGTGGAGGCTTATCTCTTCCTCTTCTATAGCAAAGGAAAATCTGTGGCCCCACAAGACTTCCATTATTGAGGTCAGCTGACAGTCCCGTTGGGGTAATATCAATACATGTGTAATCCCGTGGCACTTCCTCCCCAAGAGATTTAATAATAACTGAAACATCTGTGATAGGCTCTTTTGGTCTGGCTACTTTATGACAGGCGTCATTGAAGTGAATTTCTTCTTCAAGAGGCTTTGAAACATCAGTTAATCCTGCTACAACAAAGTAGTCAGCAACACGAGGCCCCTTATCTTCAATCATCTTCCATTACAGAAGGTACATCTAAAAGGAAAGTAAAAGACCAGTATTCTCCTATAATAAGTCAAATAAATATAAGTGGTTTGTGTACAAATAAGAATAAAAACTAAAAAAAGTGTACTACACCTCTGATAAAACACACTAGTATTATACATTTCACTGTCCTATGTTAAAAGTATTTTTAAAGAAATGGGACTATATACATAGCATTTGGAAAAGACCCTGATGCTGGGAAAGACTGAGGCAAAGAAGAGGGCAGCAGAGGATGCAATGGTTTGACAGCATCACTGACTCAATGGACATGAATTTGAGCAAACTCGGAGATAGTGGAGGAGCCTGGCATGCTGCAGTCCCTGGAGTCACAAAGAATTGGACACGACTTAGCAAATGAACAACAACAACAATTTTATTATAAAAGGAGTGCATGAATTTCCATTTTTGGCAATATAAAAGCTTAGATTACCTAAGTGCTATGCTAAGTCACTTCAGTCGTGTCCGACTCTGTGCGACCCCATAGACGGAAGCCCACCAGGCTCCCCCGTCCCTGGGATTCTCCAAGCAAGAACACTGGAGTGGGTTGCCATTTCCTTCTCCAATGTGTGAAAGTGAAAAGTGAAAGTGAAGTCACTCAGTCATGTCCGACCCTTAGCGACCCCATGGACTACAGCCAACCAGGCTCCTCCATCCATGGGATTTTCTAGGCAAGAGTACTGGAGTGGCTTGCCATTGCCTTCGACAACAATAAAAAAACACACACCCTTCTAAATGCATAATGCTAGTCACTCAGTCGTGCCCATGGACTGTAGCCTGCCAGGTTCCTCTGTCCATGGAATTCTTCCGGCAAGAATACTGGACTGGGTTGCCATTCCCTTCTCCAGGGGATCTTCCCAACCCAGGGATCAAACCAGGTCTCCTGCATTGTAGGCAGATGCTTTACTGTCTGAGCCACCAGGGAAGCCCTAAATGGGCTTGTAAAAATGTAAGGAAGGACTTCCCTGGTGATGCAGTGGATAAGAATCTGCCTGACAATGCAGGAGACATGGGTTCAACCCTGGTCTGGGAAGATTCCACGTGTCACAGAACAATTAAACCTGTGCCCCACAACTACTGAGCCCATGTGGCACAAATACTGAAGCCCATGTACCCTAGAGCCTGTGCTCTGCAACAAGAGAAGCCACCACAATGAGAAGCCGGTGCACCTCAACGAAGAGTAGCACCCGTTCACCACAGTTAGAGAAAGCCTGTGAGCAGCAACAAAGACTCAGTGCAACCAAAATAAAAATTTTTTAAATAAAATTTTTTTAAAGTAAGGGAAAAACAAACAAACAAACAATAGAACAGAAAAAGGAAAAAAAAAAAACGTCAGGGCAATTCCCAGGGTCCCAAAACAGTAAGGAAACTGAAGGCCAGAATGCAATGTATAAGCTGATATTGGGTGGGAGAATTCTGCTGATTTCCTCAGTAATCAAGGGGCCTGTGTTTTTAAAAGGTATTGCAGGGACAGGAGACAATGCATTGGGACCACATAAAATAGGGAATTGGAACTGAGACATTTGTATAAAGCCAAGAGTCTCAAAGGACTACATCCTCTGTTAAAGAGTGGATTTTAAAAATCCATTCACTGCTACAGGGAGATAATAAAGTCTGCTTCAATCTGGGCCCTACTTTGAGGGGAGTAAAAAATCTCTTCTGAGAATGTATAACAAAAGGTCTACTCACACTTGGATTTGAGGTTTGACCTTAAGCCATCTGCATGGCCCCAGGAAGGTCCAACCTAAGTTATTAATAATAACTGTGTTCCCAGGTTAGTGATAATCCTGGGGGAGCAAATGTAAAAAAGTTCTAGAGGGTACCCTCAACACAGGCTTTCCACACAGAAAGCCCCACTGAAGATGACCTCCTATTCTAAAATTACAAAACAAAAAAGAAAAATACGCCCTAAATGAGTTTTAGCAGATACAATAAATAAAAGAACTTCAAATAATAAAAGTAGGGTAGTGATTATAACACTAATACATGCTTATAACAAATTCAAAGAAAAAAATTACACAAAGTGAAATTCATCATATATCAATATTCACAAACATTTAACAGCAAAATCTCCTTCAGTTGTTTAATATCCCTTAAATCATATTTGTTTCTTGAACGAGAAGACACCCGCTCCGTCAGTACTGTCATTACTAATATAACAATGATAGGAAAACAGTTTAAATTAAAACAGAAATTTCCCAACATGTGTCTCATGTTAGACTTAGTTTCAATAAATGCAAATAAAGGGTTTTATGGGCAAATAAATTTGATACATGTATATACTATATGCCTCTTTTGTGTATTTATAATATATATGTAAAAATATTAAAGATGTCAATACCAAAATCAGGTTGATTATATGCTTTGCAGCCAAAGATGGAGAAGCTCTATACAGTCAGCAAAAATTAGACCGGGAGCTGACTATGGCTCAGATCATGAACTCCTTATTGCAAAATTCAGACTTAAATTGAAGAAAGTAGGGAAAACCACTAGACCATTCAGCTATGATCTAAATCAAATCCCTTACAATTATACAGTGGAAGGGACAAAGAGATTCAAGGGATTAGATCTGATAGACAGAGTGCCTGAAGAACTATGGACAGAAGTTCGTGACACTGTACAGGAGGCAGTGATCAAGACCATCCCCATGGAAAAGAAATGCAAAAAGGCAAAATGGTTGTCTGAGGAGGCCTTACAAAGAGCTGAGAAAAGAAGAGAAGCTAAAGGCAAAGGGGAAAAGGAAAGATATATCCATCTGAATGCAAAGTTCCAAAGAAGAGCAAGGAGAGATAAGAAAGCCTTCCTCAGTGATCACTGCAAAGAAACAGAGGAAAACAACAGAATGGGAAAGACTAGAGATCTCTTCAAGAAAACTAGAGATACCAAGGGGACATTTCATGCAAAGATGGGCTCAATAAAGGATAGAAATGGTATGGACCTAACAGAAGCAGAAGATATTAAGAAAAGGTGGCAAGAATACACAGAAGAACTGTACAAAGAAGACCTTAATGACCCAGATAACCATGATGGTGTGATCACTCTCCTAGAGCCAGACATCCTGGAATGTGAAGTCAAGTGAGCCTTAGGAAGCATCACTACACACAAAGCTAGTCAAAGTGATGGAATTCCAGCTGAGCTATTTTTGGAAAACTCAGCAGTGGCCACAGGACTGGAAAAGGTGAGTTTTCATTCCAATCCCAAAGAAAGGCAATGACAAAGAATGCTCAAACTACCGCACAATTGTACTCATCTCACACACTAGCAAAGTAATGCTCACAATTCTCCAAGCCTTCAATAGTACATGAATCGTGAACGTCCAGATGCTCAAGTTGGATTTAGAAAAGGCAGAGGAACCAGAGATCAAATTGCCAGCATCCACTGTATCATTGAAAAAGCAAGAGAGTTCCAGAAAAACATCTACTTCTGCTTTACTGAACTATGCCAAGGCCTTTGACTGTGTGGATCACAACAGACTATGGAAAATTCTTAAAGAGATGGGAATACCAGATCACCTGACCTGCCTCCTAAGAAATCTGTATGCAGGTCAAGAAGCAACAGTTGGAACTGGACATGGAACAACAGACTGGTTCCAAATCGGGACAGGAGTATATCAAGGCTGCTTTGTCACCCTGCTTATTTAACTTTTATACAGAGCACATCATTCGAAATGCCGGGCTGGGTGAAGCACAACCTGGAATCAAGACTGCTGGGAGAATTATCAATAACCTCAGATATGCAGATGACACCACCCTTATGGGAGAAAGCGAAGAAGAACTAAAGAGCCTCTTGATGAAAGTGAAAGAGGAGAGTGAAAAAGTTGGCTTAAAACTCAACATTCAGAAAAAGAAGATCATGGCATCTGGTCCCATCACTTCATGACAAATTAATGTGGAAACAATGGAAACAGTGACAGACTTTAATTTTGGGGGGGCTCCACAATCACTGCAGATGGTGACTGCAGCCATCAAATTAAAAGACGCTTGCTCCTTGGAAGAAAAGCTATGACCAACCTAGACAGCATATTAAAAAGCAGACATTACTTTGCCGCCAAAGGTCCATCTAGTCAAAGCTATGGTTTATCCAGTAGTCATGTATGGATGTGAGAGCTGGACTATAAAGAATGCTGAGCACAGAAGAATTGATACTTTTGAACTGTGGTGTTGGAGAAGACTCCTGAGAGTCCCTTGGACTCCTGGGAGATCCAACCAGTCCATCGTAAAGGAAATCAGTCCTGAATATTCATTGGAAGGACTGATGCTAAAGCTGAAGTTCCAATACTTTGGCCACCTGCTGCAAAGAACTGACTCATTTGAAAAGACCCTGATGCTGGGAAAGATTGAAGGCAGGAGGAGAAGGGGACAACAGAGGATGAGATGGTTGGATGGCATCACCGACCCGACTTTGAGCACGCACCAGGAACTGGTGATAGACAGGGAAGTTTGGCATGCTGCAGTCCATGGGGTTGCAAAGAGTCAGATAGGACTGAGTGACTGAACTGAATTGAAAAGTATTAAATTCTCAGAAGTTCCCTGATAAACGTACCTGATTGATTTTGCTTTTATCCACAATTTCCCAAGTCTGAACAATGAACCCTATTTTCCAACTTAAAAACTAGGAGAAACCCTCAGAACATGCTTTAGAAAATGCTATTTAAAGTAAATAACCTTTTTTGTATACTATAAAATACCTAAGGGCAATAAATTCTCATATATTTGTGTATAAGTCATCATCATTTTCATCATAATCCCAAAACTCATTTTTTATATGACTAATGTCATGGTTTTCAGAATTCATGTCACATATTTTCGAATTTATATCCATTGCTCAAATGTTCTCTGTAAATATTCTATTTGCTTAAATAACATGTCTAAAGAAGGATAAAATGACCCTACTTGTTTTATTTAGGTATATATGGCTCCTGTGTAGCAATTTCCTAACATATAAGATTTCTACACAAAAGAATGAACTTAAACTTTTAGAAATCTCTCCCAGACAGTAAAGAGAAAGTAATAACTTGTTCTCCTGACAAAACTCTGTTAAATACTATTACAGGTGTTCACCTGTGTATTACAGATGTTCTACAAAAAAAAAAAAGCCAATGAC
The DNA here is from genome assembly GCF_049115385.1 of Moschus berezovskii. Lineage (NCBI taxonomy): Eukaryota > Metazoa > Chordata > Mammalia > Artiodactyla > Moschidae > Moschus > Moschus berezovskii. Next base: position 87,918,569 of record NC_142468.1, read on the forward strand.
ACACACAGCTGACTATCTCTCCATTTTTTTAAGGTAGGAAAACAAAAACAGTTTTTAAAAGCACTTTTGTATTTAACTTTTTTCATTAGTCTTTGAAAATAATTCTTTAATGGCTATATTTTAATGAGCATAACATTATTGACCTGTTTCCTTACTGCTGATCATTTACTGTATCGACTTATTTTGCTAATATTTTTTATTTTTTTTCTTTTGTGTCGAGGGCTGACTTTCAACAGATCATAGCGAGGGAGCTGCTCTGCTATGTACGAAACCAAGACCCAGAAGCAGGTCGTCTAATGGTTTAGCACCAGGTTCCCCACGAACGTGCGGTGCGTGACGGGCGAGGGGAAGGCCGCCTTTCCAGCCGCGCCCCATATCCCAGTAGGAAGGGCTCTCCGCACCGGACCCCGGTCCCGACGCGCGGCGGGGCGATTTTGCTAATATTTTTAAATGCTAAAATAAATAACTTCGAACGTAAACCTCTGGCTACAAATCTTATCATTTCTTCAGGATAAATTTATTACAGTAGAATTTTTGGGTCAAATAGACATATACACTTACAGCTTCTATAAGTGTTAATTTGCTTTTATATGGGCATAAATTTTAAATTAAAAGCATTTGATAGGCACGAGTCTTAAAGAGTACCTTAGCAGAGCACTTTCCTTTCATCATAATGAAGAGATTAAACATTCTTTTTCCTAAACTCTAACTTCACATTATTTAAACTATACAGTTACTATTACATACAATAAAGTTTTATGTCTCGCAATGCAGAAAGAAGGGAAAGAGAACGGAAATAGTACTATGATGAAAACATATATATATTTAATAGGTTCTTCTGCAAGATTCTACCTTAGCTATTGGAAATAAATAGCTATTATACTATTAAGCAGATATTTGGGGAAAACTGTATGAAAATCTTGCTTTTGTTAAATCTTCCTGGCTCACAAATTTTAATAATTTGATTTGATTCACAATTGAATATGGTAAATAACTACTAAAAGGGAACAAGTCAAAAGTTCTTCATCAATACATTTAAGAAGAAAACCAGAAGTTCCCTAGTGGTCCAGAGGCTAAGACTTGGAGCTCCCAATGCAGAGGGCCTCGGTTTAGGCCCTGGTTGGGGAATGGAATCCCACGTGATGCAGCTAAAGGATTTTCATGCCACAACGAAGATCAAAGATCTAGCATGCCACAACTAGGACCTGGTGCAGCTAAATAATTTTTTTTAACAGAGCAATCAATTTTAAAGTGGTGATAAAATCCTCTTTTATTAACAGAAAAGTAAATTATATATCACTTCCGTTATCTTGCTTTGTATTCCATTTATTCATTTAGGTGTGGAGAGTGGTATGGAAAGTAGGCAAAATATTTGAAGGTATTCTCTAATGACAAAGTATATAAAGTCAAGCGCATCGCTGGCAACATCCCGTATGACTTCTAGATCTCAATGTTCTTCACTCAAGAAGAGTTTATAATACTGAAAATGCACCTCTACTTTTTATTTTAAATCAACTGTTTATAAAGTAAGTTTGAGGTTTAGAAACAAGGGGTTAGATGCTGTTACAAATTACAAGGCAAAGAAAATAATGAAAATCTTTAATACAGGGTAGTTATTTCCTAACAATTTCAATAAATCATGAGACTTCCACTGGAGTGTGAAATTTACAATCCTCATGGAAAATAATAAACATGTATTAAGAAAAAATGCCTTATGTTGGTAAGAATCAACAAAAGTTACTTGGAAAGAACATTTAAGGAAAGCATTCATAGTCATGTACAAAACTTGGACTTTCAGTGTAGAACATCAGAGCAAAACCCCTAAACAATTAGGAGGTAAATTTTTCTTTTTTATTTTTTTTGGAGGTAAACTTTTTAAGATTCACTTTGGAAACTGGGGGCCACACAAAATAACTATTTTACATAGTTCTCTACATAATCATAGTAATGTAAACCCATGAAACAGCTTTACTAAAGCTCGGGTAACAATACCACATCATTAAACAGTTATTGTTTTTTTAATTCTTCTTTGTTCAACATGATACAGATAACTTAAAGAATTAGTTCATTATATGTTTACAGACATCTTTTTAAAATTTTACATCCCTACTTGGTGTATTTAATTTCAAATTACATCTATTTTCTTTGAGATTAGAAAACAAGAAGGATGTGCTCTCTATTCCTAAAAGGTTCATGAGAACGAAACTGAGAAATCATTACAAGAAAGCTCTTGCCCATTCAGCAACTAATGGAGACTGACTTGCTTTTCGCCCTTTCAATCTCTGCCCAACCAATTCAGATTCTTTTTTATTTCTTCTATCACTCCATTACGTCAAGTAGTAAAGCATTTGCTATCTAGGCTAACTCTAAGGACAAGAAAAGGCAAGAATGGAAATCAGAGGCAACATTTTATTTATTTATTTATTTTTTTTAGTTCCTCGTTCTTCCATCGAAGCTGAACCCTCAGTTTTCATACAGTGACATTAATGCTCAGCCTAAAAACTAGAGTTCCCAACCTCCCTTGTAGCTAAGAATGGTCATATAACAGTTTTGGGTGATAGGAGGTAAGCAGGAGCATATGGCAACTTCTGTAGTTGTTAACCTCCAAAGATGGCCCCCAATAATTCTTCCCCTCCTGTATATACCACTCTTCACATCAAGAAGTGGAATGTGTCCACTGCCACCCCCTTCTTTGGGCTTGTCCTGTGACTGCTTTGACCAGTAGAATGCAGAGAATGGACATTCAGGCACCTCAAAGCTTAGGCTTTAAGAGGATTGGAGCTTTCATTTTCTTCCTCTTCAGATATCCATGCTTGGAGTGATATTTTTTTAAGAGCTATTCATTTTTCAAAAAAAAAAAAATTATTTATCTGGCTGCGTCGGATCTTAGTTGTGATGTGTGGAGCCTTTCATTGCTGTGCACGGGTTCCTCTCTAGTTGTGCCGTGCGGGCTCAGTAGTTATTGTGTGTGGGCTTAGTTGCCCCACTACAGTTTGTAGGATCTTAGTTCCCCAACAAGGGATCGAACCTGTGTTCCTTGCATTGGAAAATGAATTCTTAACCACAACCACTGGACTACCAGGGAAGTCCCTGGAATGATATATTTTGAATGCAACTTCCATGCTGTGAGGGACCCCAAGCAGCTGTGAGGAAAAATCCTCGTGAAGGAGAATTGAGGCTGCAGGCAATGGCCCCAGTGAGCTTCTAGATAAAAGCCAGTGGTTGAGGTCACCTTGGATCTATCATTTGTCCCTGAATGCTGGCCAAGAGCAGGTGAGGCAGAACTGTGGTAGTCTACTCACAGAATCATAATGTAGATTAAATTAATAAATTATTGCTGTGTTAAACCACCAAGTTTTGAGGTGGCTTGTTATGCTATAGTAGAAAATAAAAACACTTTCCTTAAAATATGGTTATCATCAAAAAGTTGGCAGCCTCAAAAGGACAGTGACAAGAACCCAACCATGCTGGCACAGGGATCTCACACCTCCAGCCTTCAGAACTGTGCCAAATAAATTTCTGTTGTTTATAAGCCTATATATATATATATATATATATGGTTAGCATATGTTCTTTGCCTCTTTTTTTTCCTTTATCCTTCATGTATATAGGAATTTATTCATGATAAATAGAGTTGAAGCAGCCATGCTGGCTATGAGGTAATCTTAGGAATGTAGGTCATGCAGGAAAAAATAAGTATCTCTACTTCATAAAAGAAGTTTCTGTCTTGAATGAGCCACTCTTTTTTGGGTCTCCATTCAAATTGAACCTAATTCTGACTATATTGACTCATTCTTAGACACTGCTCAAATGATAACTTTTGCACATGCCCTCAGTTTTTTTCAATTTGCTTTTCTTCTGTTTATTTTTAAATTAAATTTTGTTTTATCAAATATACATGTATATACAGTTTTAAAATCCAAATAATTTGGTAGTTACAGTTCCTCTCAAGATGAAGGATCGGTTTAGCCTCACTAATTCCTTTTAAACATTTTAAAGATATATAAAAAACAAAACTATCAGAACATAAATTTTGCAAAATTACAGACTTACTGAATTGGTAAAAGGAGCAAAGTCTTTCAGATAGGGCCTAATATAGATATAAACTCAGGATTATACATGAAAATGGCTGATAACACAATGGATCACCGCAACGGCCCCTCACTCCAGTTCACTTAAATAAGCTGGAAGGAATTTTATTTTTTAAAAAATAAAAAAAAAAAACCCACTGTAATTTCACAGTTAAAAGTCTAACCAAGCTCATCTTTTCTTACAGTATCAAAACTGGAGACTCTCATTCCCATCTTTTTCTAAACTTCATCTCTCATTGTTCTTCCAGCCAAGGTAATCTACTGTCCTGCAAGTACACCTTTGCTCTTTTCCTTTGATGATACACTATTACTTTTTTCTACTTAATATATGTTCATCTTATTTTTCAAAACAATTCAAACATATGTGAATTTTCATTTAAACTTTATGAATTGTACAAAACAGAAGAAAAAGAAATTCAATAATTCCATTCACAATAATAAACCTGGTTTATATTTAACTAAGTTTCCTAGTTTTCTTTGAGCACAGAAACATCTTTCTAATCTTCATCTCCCTCTCAGTCACTAAGTCGTGTCTGACTCTTTGCAACCCTATGGACTACAGCCCGGCAGGCTTCTCTGTCCACAGGATTTCCCAGGCAAGAATACTGGAGTGGGTTGCCATTTGCTTCTTAATGGGATCTTCCCCAACCAGAGACTGAACCTGTGTCTCCTGCATCACAGGTGGATTCTTTACCTGCTGAGCCATCTGGAAGCCCTCATGCACAGTTATAATACAGAAGTATTTTTATTTATTTAATAAGTATTAGTCAGCTATAATCTTCATAATCATATTAAATGACCACATAATACTCCATGAAATAGAAGGAGACACTATAGTCAGTATCCAATACTTCCTCTCCCTGAGAGTGCCCAAAGTACGGGAGGTAGGGGCTTAAAAAAGTTTAAGTGAATAAATAGTTCACTTTACAAACTTACTCAAGTATATAGACTTCCTAAATGTAATGTCTTTTTTCTATAATTCAGAATCAATTTTCTGAACCTCGATTACCTTAACTACTATAGCCATTGAATGCAGGATAAACACAGAGATTTGAGCCTAGCTTATCAGGGCCTTGGGCAAAAGTAAATGTTTACTGAATGAGTAACTGATTCATTCATCCAATGACTTTTCTATAAATAGTTTTTAAAATCTAACACTATTCTAAAGGCTGATGACAACATTGATGAAAGCTAGCGTATGCCTTCTTATTTAGCTTTACCTTTCCATATCTCTCTATTCTTTTATTCCACCTCTAGTCATCTTTTCCTAAACATTTCCAGATTTCAGTGGCTTGCCTTCACCCTGCCCAAAGTTTTTCTACCAGTTTCTCCCTAAGGCCCCAAGGAGAGAAGTGACTCCTACTTTGTTTTCCCTTTCTCCCAGCTCCGTGAAAATTGGCACAAGCTGCTTAGAACAACAGCATTCTAGGGAGATTTTGAAAGGAAAAAAAAATCTTATTTGTATATCATAATTAACAGATTTACTTTTTTTGTTTTTAAAGGTTCAACCCACCCAAGCCAACTGACTTTTTAAAAGTAAATTTTAGTAACAAAAACTGATGGAGTATGTGGGGCAAAGTTCTTAAGCAAGGGGCAGGGGCTTATTTGTCTTCTAGACGACTTTGAAACCACTTTCCCTGGCAATACCTATTCCCAAGAAAACACCAACAGCAAAAAAAATAAATAAATAAAACCACAATATATAATTTGGCAGCTCCCTTTTGAAAGATTCAGTTCAGTTCAGTCGCTCAGTCGTGTCCGACTCTCTGCGACCCCATGAATCACAGGATGCCAGGCCTCCCTGTCCATCACCAACTCCCGGAGTTCACTCAAACTCATGTCCACAGAGTCGGTGATGCCATCCAGCCATCTCATTCTCTGTCGTCCCCTTCTCCTCCCGCTCCCAACCTTTCCCAGCATCAGAGTCTTTTCCAGTGAGTCAACTCGTCGCATGAGATGGCCAAAGTACTGGAGTTTCAGCTTTAGCATCAGTCCTTCCAATGAACACCCAGGAATGATCTCCTTCAGAATGGACTGGTTGGATCTCCTTGCAGTACAAGGGACTCTCAAGAGTCTTCTCCAGCACCACAGTTCAAAAGCATCAATTCTTCGGCGATCAGCTTTCTTCACAGTCCAACAGATTACCAACACTTAATTTATATTAAAAAAAAGGATAAGAATAATAGACATTTAAAGGGGAAGAGATCTTTTCATTAGTGATAGTCTTAACCCTTACTTTAGAGCCAAAGAAACTGAAGTACAAAAGGTAGCTTACTTAAGGATACCTAGTTAGTGGTAGCGGAGAAGGCAATGGCAACCCACTCCAGTACTTTTGCCTGGAAAATCCCATGGATGGAGGAACGTGGTACGCTACAGTCCATGGGGTCGCGAAGAGTCAGACACGACTGAGCGACTTCACTTTCACTTTTCACTTTCATGCACTGGAGAAGGAAATGGCTACCCACTCCAGTGTTCTTGCCTGGAGAATCCCAGGGACGGGGGAGCCTGGTGGGCTTCCGTCTATGGGGTCACACAGAGTCGGACACGACTGAAGCAACTTAGCAGCAGGAGCAGCAGTTAGTGGTAGAGCCTGGGCAAGCAATCAAGTCCCTTAATCTAGAATTCTTTACACTTGGAGATGCTATTTCGAAGATGTTTCTAATAAACCGTGTTGAATTAATACTGACCCAGGGCACACCCGAAACATCTTTTTTTTAACAAGTTATTTCATGTCACTTGTTACTTACAATCATTACTTGGTGAATATAGGCCAAATTCTTGTTAAGAGATCTGATAAATTAACATTTCACTGTGTTTATATAGCAAACAGTTAATAAAAATAAATGAAGAAAAAAATACTTACACATTACTGAAAGTCTCTCTGAAAATGATGCCAGATCTCAATTTGTGAATTCTGCAAGCCTCAGAGTTTGAAAAATACTGTATTAAAAAGAGTAAGAATTGAGCTCAAATTAATTCCAATCAAGTATTTTCCCCTAAGATGCCTGTAATATACTTAAAAGTTCTGTTAATAATGATAATTTTCACACAAAAAGATTGCATGTATTGCTTTCATATGGTTAAGAGTCAATAAGTAACTTTCATATACCAGCTCTCCCAGAAAACACATTTCAGTCAAGAATAAATAACACTTAAAAAATAGATAAAGGGGACAAAGAGAGAAAAAAAAAATAAGGGCACAAAAGAGTAAATGTGCACAGAAACAAGAAGAAAGAAAAGCAGGCCGATTTCTGAGACATTATGTATAGTATCTCATGCCTAGAAGAAAAATATAGGCACAAGCACAAGAGGAAGAAACCACAGTTTTAACTAATACTGAATATCTAATAATAACAGGGAAACAGCAGCAGCAGCAGACACCAGACTGACCTAACTTGGTGGATCTTTGGTGCGTGTCTGAGAAATGGAAGAGATGTGGGGAAAGGGCTAATATCAATTAAAGTGTCTTAGGACGGAAAAGTGGATAAAAGAATGAATGCAAAATAACGTTAAGTACAATCTTGCTACATTTTGGACTACTAAAAATGATCAAGATAGATATGTATGTTTTAAAAAGTAGGACACCATTCCACCTCAGATTCACTGAGTATCTTCAGTCAGTAAATATGGAGTGGTGGCTCAGATGGCAAAGAATCTGCCTGCAATGCGGGAGACGAGGCTTCGATCCCTGGATTGGGAATATCCCCTGGAGAAGGGCATGGCAACCCACTCTAGTATTCTTGCCTGGAGAATCCCCATGGACAGAGGAGCCTGGTGGGCTACGTCCATGAGGTTGCAGAGTCAGACATGACTGAGCGGCTAAGTACATCTATTTTTCAAATAATTCTAAAATCTAAACCAATACAATTTTGTAAAGTAATTAGCCTCAATTAAAATAAATTAAAAAAGAAAAAAAAATCCAGTAATGATAAAAAATAAATAAATAAAAAATAAAATCTTACTGTGGACAGGCAGCAAAGAAACAATGTAAATACAGACCTGCTGAAACAATTTTTAAATTCAGCATCAGATTATCACAAAAATGTTCTAGTTGAAATACTCGATGTATATGAAAAATACTGGAAAAATTTGAAAACTGCACCCCCTATTTTATTGGTAGAATATCAGGCTTGTTTGATGCAATTATAAATTATGAATGTAGTATATAATTAATTTCAAACAAATTTTCTGCACACTGAGTTTCCTTATATAGTAAAAACATTTTATGACAATGACTTCCACGTACCTATGCTCCACTAAATATTTGTTACTAAAAAAAACATTTTCTTTAATGCTGAAATTTTCAGATTAATTTACAGCAGCATTCACAATATGAAATGTTTCCTCTTTGACAGAAGAAATTTCTAAAACCTTCACTTTGATTCCATGAACTGTATGAAAAAACTGACCCATTATTAGAATTACCTGGTTTCCCATTACACAGAAGGCAAGACTGTTATGAAACTGTTTACAAAGTTCTTCTGTTAATGGAGACAACACATCACTACTACTGCTTCACTTTCTGTACATGCGTAAGAAAACTTGCAACAAAAAATGCATAAAATCTATTTAGTAGAGCATCTTTTGATGTAAATGGAAAGTCATGCTCCTCAAAGTGCTTCCTGCAGCTACATATGTTCAATTATCTTTCAGCACATACTTCTTTAAATTGCTGTTATTTTTAACTGAACTTTTCATTTTGAAATAACTGTAGTTTACATTCAGTTGAAAGAAAACAATAGAGATCTGGTATAATTTTTACCCAGTTTCTCCCAATGGTAACATCTTGAAAAATCATAGTATAATCATAATGGGGATACTGAATGATGCAATTCTCCTATCTTATTCTGATATTCCCAATTTTACTTGTATTCATGTGTGTATATGTGTGTACTTAGTTCTATACAATTTTATTAAATGTGCAGCTTCACGTACTCATCACCCAACTCAAGATACAGAACAGTTCCATCCCAAGGATCCTTAGTGTTGCTGTTTTATAAGTACGCCCACTTCCCTCCTGCCCTCCCCACACTGTCCATAGTATCTGTGGAGTGGTATATTTTTACCAGAGAGCACACAGGGCCAATGAAAGGAAAAGAAAGTCTCTAAAGTAACAACCCCTTACAAAATAGGTGGAGAAACCAACCAGAGAAAAAAGCATATACATGTGCAAAGACTTATTGGTCACATTTACACAGCCATCTGGAACATTACATTTGAATATAATTATGCAAACATAAATGCACAGGCATATACATACATGCAAAGATAGAGACAGAGAGTGATCACCTACTAAGTCACGGTGACAATCTATCTCAATTCTGAGATAAATTTTCCTATCATGAATAAATTCCAGACTAGAATCAAGTGGACAAATAAAATAATGCTACAGAATGACTGGGGCTTTCCGGGCGGCTCAGTGGTAAAGAATCTGTCTGCTAATGCAGGAGACATGGGTTCGATTCCTGAGTCAGGAAGATACTCTGGAGGAGGAAATGCCAACCCACTCCAGTATCCTGGCCTGAAGGATCCCCATAGACAGAGGACCCTGGTGGGCTACAGTCCATAGAGTCACAAAGAGTCAGACATCATTGATCAACTAAGCACCTGAGCATGAGAACACACAGAACAACTACAACGGGGATTCCCAGATATATAAGAAAATTTTTTTAAAAAGAGTTTTTACTGTGTTCAGGGGTAAACCTGCCCTCCCCCAAATTAGATTTGAACTAAAGTAGCAGAGACTTCCTCCGGAGAAGGCAATGGCAAGCCACTCCAGTACTCTTGCCTAGAAAATCCCATGCATGGAGGAGCCTAGTAGGCTGCAGTCCGTGGGGTCACTAAGTGTCGGAAACGCTCAGTCGTGTCTGACACTTAGCGACTTCACTTTCACTTTTCACTTCCACACACTGGAGAAGGAAATGGTAACCCACTCCAGTGTTCTTGCCTGGAGAATCCCAGGGACGGGGGAGCCTGGTGGGCTTCCGTCTATGGGGTCACACAGAGTCAGACACGACTGAAGTGACTTAGCAGCAGCAGGGACTTCCTCAGTGATCCAGTGGTTAAGACTTTCTGCTTCCAAGGCAGGGCGGAAACTGAAGATCTCACATTTCATGTGGCATGACCACACACACACAAAAAAGACTGTAAAACTAATGTTTAAAAATAAACAAAGTAGTTGGAATTCCCTTGAGAGTATCAATCTGGCATGGAAAGAAGAGGAACAGATTGGAAATAACTGAGGGTTAATGTGCAGATACCTCTCGTCTCTCCAGACAGACTATAAACAATTCAAAGGCAGAATCCCTGTCTTTTATGTCTTTTGATTCCTCACATAAATTATAGGAGTTATAAATTCATGGTAGGTATATAAATATTTATTAAATGAAGGAGGTAAGCACAGTAGAGGGAAAATGTGAAGGTTAAGACACCACAGAATCATAGGATTTTAGAGCAAGGAGGGTACTTTCAATCCTTTTTATATGAAGAAATTGAGGCATAAACGTTAAACAGCTTGCCTAAAGACCATATACATCAGTTTATAACTCAACTCTCATGGCTTTAAATTTGGAGTTCTTCTATTCCATACTTTTCAATTAAAGAGTGACAGAGAAGAAAGTAATTCCTGGGGGAGCCCTGTATATTAATTCATGAATGTGAGCTTTGATGAACCAAAAAAGTTAATAGGTAAGTGGGAGAAGTTAAACTAGATGAAGAGGGTAGGGTAAGAAATAGAATGAATGAACAAGAATCAGGGAAAAGTGTAAAATAGAAAATGAAAGAAGATTAAAAAAAGAGATATGGCAAGAAAAGTAACAAAAAAGATGAGTTAAAAAAAATAAGTGCAGAAATGGGAAGGAGAAAAGTGAGAAATGGTTAAGAGAGGTATAAAGAGATTATATCTGGGGAATTTTTAAAGCTATTTATATGTTCAAGAATTTTTAAACTATTTATTTATTTTGGCTGCATCAGGTATTAGATGTTGGCACACAGGATCTCACGTGGGCTTCTCTCTTGCTGTGATGTGCAGGGCTCTGCAACTTGTGGGCTTAGTTGCCACACAGCATGTGGGATCTTAGTTCCCCAACCAGGGTGCCAACCTATGTCCTCTGCATTGACAGGTGTATTCTTAACCACTGGACCACTAGGGGTCCCAAACATATTTCTTAAATAAGCGTGACAACCATCTCCAGGAAACTAAACTAGGATATTAGGAAAATAATAAGGAATAATGAAGAACCAACTACAAATACTGGGTATCAAAAATAATAAATTTTAAATCAGGTTTAATAATGAAATGAATATAAATACAGTTGAATATTATATTTGATACAATAGAAAAAAATCAATATATTTGAAAATAAAATCAGTGAATAGATGATCAGAATAAGATATTAAGAAGGCATAAAGCAATTAAAAATATATATTATAAAAGTTTAAAAATATGGAGGCTTTAAAGAATAAAAGGACAACCCACAGACAAAGGAAACATTTGCAAAAGATCTATCTGACATAGGACTCTTTCCCAAAATATATTAGGAACATTTGAAACTAAACAATAAGAAAATGAATCAACCAATTAAAAAATGGGCAAAAGACCTGAACAGACACTTCACTAAAGAAGACAAACACATGGCAAGTAAGCATCTGAAAAGATATTCAACATCATATATCATTAGGAAAATGCAAAGTAAAATAACAATAAGAAATCACCATACTCCTATTAAAATGGGCAAAATCTAGGACACTGACAACACCAGATGATGGCAAGAATGTGGGGCAGCAGAAACTCACTCACCACTGGTGAAAATGGAAGATAAATCATATAGTCACTGTGAGAGACAGTTTGGCAATTTCTTACCAAACTAAGCATACTCTTACCATATGATCCAGGAATCACACTTAGTATTTACCCAAATGAGTTGAAAATGTGTAAACACAAAAACCTGTGATGTTTACAGCAGCTCTATTCATAATTGCCACACTTGAAAGGAACTCAAATGTCTTTCAGCAGGTGAATGGATAAATTAACGAGAACATCCAGACAATGGAATATTATTCAGTTCTAAAATGAAATGAGCTATCAAACCATGAAAAGACATGGAAGAACCTTACCTTCATATTACTAAGTGAAAGAAGCCAATCTAAAAAGGCTATGTGCTGTGTAACTTCAACTATATGACATTCTGGAAAAGACAAAACTATGACAGTAAAACTTTTACAAAACAGCAAAAAGATCACCAGTTACCAGCAAGTTAGGAAGAAAGGATAAACAGTCTGAGCACAGAGGATTTTTAAGGCAGAGAAACTATTCTGTATGATACTACAACGGCACATACCTGTCATCATACATTTGTTAAAAGCCACAGAATGTACAACACGAAGAGTGAACCCTAATGTAAACTATGAACTTTGGTGATAATGATGTGTCAGTGTAGGTTCATGGGTTATAACAAATGCATGGTTCTGGTGTGGGATGTTGATAGTGGGAAAAGCTATATTTGTTGGTAGAAGGTGTACATAGACACTCTCTACAATTTCTGCTCAATTTTGCTGTGTATCTAAAGCTATTCTAAAAAATAAAGTATATTTAAAGGGAAAAAATAAAAGAATTAGTTGTGAAGAGTTAGCTGTGAACATATATGGAGGCTAGGAAAAACAGAGTCGATATATAAATAATAGGACTTTCAGAAGGTGAGAAAGAAACAGAAATGAGGGATAATGAGAAATAATGACCAATAATTTCCAAAAATTAAAGATATGTCAGTTTGATATAAGAAAAAATACCTGGACACTTTATAAAGAAATCTTAGAACATCTCAAAGAGAAAATTCTAAAAATTCCCCCCAAAAGTAGCTCACCTACAAGAAAAAAAAAAAATTCCAGGTTTCTAATTGTTGATAGTAATAATGTATGTAAATGGAGCAATATTTTTTAAATGCTGTAAAAATGAAATTGAATAGATAACTAAGTAAAGTGTGTCTGTCACTCAGTCTCGTCTGACTTTGTGACCCCATATAACTAAACTATTATTTAAACACAAGGATGAAATAAAGACATTCTTAGGAATATAAGATGGTTTACCATGAAAACTGCTGAACAAAAAAAATCAAAATATTGGTCCAAATGTTATAAATCTAGGCGGCTCAATAAGATATGGCAAGGAAGAGTGAGTAAATAAAGGGGACTTCCCTGGCAGTCTAGTGGTTAAGACTCAGTGCTTCCAATGCAGAGGGTGCTGGTTTGAGCCCCGGTCTGGGAAGATTCCACATGCCTCATGGTATGAAAAAGAACAAAACCCAAAACTTAAAGGTTCACTATTGTTAAACAATGGAAGTGGGGAGAGAGAATGAAGGTGGAAAAAGAAGAAGGAAAAAACTGTATACCATAATAACCTTGAATATTAAAAGCCTAGAGAATGTTAACATGACAGGGACAGAGAGGAGGGCCTACTAAAATACATGCCTTATTTAGGGATGAAGATACATATAATCAATAAGTTTAAAAATCTGACAAATATAAATATAGAACAGGACTTAGTGACTGAAAAGCAACAACAAATATAAGTAAGAATCTAAGTAACGGGTAACCACTAGAAGAATAAAAATAGAAAACATAATTTTCAAACTGGCACCAAAAAAATTATTTATCCTCAGAAATTGGAAAAGAGAAAGAAAAGAAATTACGGTAAACAGAAAACACAGAGTAAAATGGTAGGAGTAATTCCTGATTTAATAATAAGAGTTTCACATACTAAAAATCTCTTAGAAAGCACACTTAGAGGTAACATGCCAATCTTCTTACTGATCCTTGAATAAATCAGGTCTGTTCCAGCCTCAGGACCTTTTTATCCTTCCTGCTTTCTCTGCCTGGAATAGTCTTCCCAGATGCCAGTTGGTCGAACCTGTGTCTCCTGCACTAGGAGGTAGATTCTTTACCACTGAGCCAACAGAGAAGCCCAGGATGGCATGCCAAGTAAACACATTAAAGCAGATATCTGTGGGAGAAAGGGAATGGGAGTGAAGATAGAGGATGAAGGAAGATAAAATTAAAACAGGACCCCACACAGTCAAGGACGAAAGAGTACCATGTAGTCAGAAATATGATTAAATCAATCCTCTATACCTGAGGCTTCTCGCCACACTTCCTCCCAAAGAGATATTTAGCCACTGGTTTCAGCAAAACTTAGGCAGTACTGGTGGCTCAGACGGTAAAGAACCTGCCAGCAATGCAGGAAACCTGGGTTCCAACCCTGGGTTGGGAAGATCCCCTGGAGAAGGGGATGACAACCCACTTCAGTATTCAAGCCTGAAGAATTCGATGGAGAGAGGAGCCTGATGGGTTATAGTCCATGGGGTCACAAAAAGTCAGACACAACTGAGAGGTTGAAACTTTCAGTCTTTTTTTCCTAGCAAAACTCAAATCATTGTGACCTTGAGAAGACCCACTTCAGTAAAGTGTTAGTAAGAAGAAAGCCCAACTAGAATGAGTTGAGTAGAGAATGGGGGGTGAGGAAGTATATATAAACCTTTGCAGGAGTTTTGATATAGAGGGAAGCAGGGAAGTGGTGTGGTAACTTTAGAAGACATGGAACCAACCACAGACTTTTCTAAAGAAATGAACAAAATTAAGGGGGTAGGCCAAGAGCAGTCATCCAGCAAAGATGGGAAATGGAGATGAAGAAGAAAAAGATAACTGTAAAAGCCTTGAGAAAGTATGAGAGGATGGGGTCAAAAACAGAGGATCTAATCATAGAGACAAGGATTTCTCTACAGAAACAAGCTTCCCATACAAATGTTTGACAATGCTTCTTCTGAATACGTAGCCTCTGGCAATGTGGGTTCTTAACTTTTTTTGGATAATGTACCTCCCTTGAGAATCTGATTAGTGCTATGGATCTTCTCTCTCTTAAAATACACATACTTATTTAGATAGATACTCACATAGAACTTTAAGCACAACTTTAAGGGGTCACTGAGCCACGCTCCCCAAGCTAATCCATATACAAGTCTGTTTTGCGTGGGTTTTGTTCACTTTTAGTTTTTAATTAAAGCGTAACGTACATATAGAAAACAGACTGCAGGAAAGTGAACACAACAGTACCATTATCTATACCTTTAAGAAATAGAACAGTACCAGTAACTGGAAGTCCCAAATCCCCCTGCAGTCCTCCCAAAAAGAACGATTATTTTGACTTCTAACACTGAATTATTTTTGTCTGTTTCTGATCTCCAAGACAGGCTTCAGCAATATGTGAACCGTGAACTCCCAGATGTTTAAGCAGGTTTTAGAAAAGGCAGAGGCACCAGAGATCAAATTGCCAACATCCGCTGGATCATGGAGAAAGCAAGAGAGTTCCAGAAAAATATCTATTTCTGCTTCATTGACTATGCCAAAGCCTTTGACTGTGTGGATCACAATAAACTGTGGAACATTCTGAAAGAGATGGGAATCCCAGACCACCTGACCTGCCTCTTGAGAAACCTGTATGCAGGTCAGGAAGCAACAGTCAGAACTGGACATGGAACAACAGACTGGTTCCAAATAGGAAAAGGAGTACGTCAAGGCTGTATATTGTCACCTTGCTTATTTAACTTATATGCAGAGTACATCATGAGGAACACTGGGCTGGAAGAAGCACAAGCTGGAATCAAGATTGCTGGGAGAAATATCAATAACCTCAGATATGCAAGTGACACTACCCTTATGGCAGAAAGTGAAGAGGAACTCAAAAGCCTCTTGATGAAAGTGAAAGAGGAGAGTGAAAAGGTTGGCTTGAAGCTCAACATTCAGAAAACAAAGATCATGGCATCTGGTCCCATCACTTCATGGGAAATAGATGGAAAAACAGTGGAAACAGTGTCAGACTTTATTTTTTTGGGCTCCAAAATCACCACAGATGCTGACTGCAGCCATGAAATTAAAAGACGCTTGCTCCTTGGAAGGAAAGTTATGACCAACCTTGACAGTATATTAAAAAGCAGAGACATTACTTTGCCAACCAAGGTCTGTCTAGTCAAGGCTATGGCTTTTCCAGTGGTCATGTATGGATGTGAGAGTTGGACTGTGAAGAAAGCTGATCACCGAAGAAATTGATGCTTTTGAACTGTGGTGCTGGAGAAGACTCTTGAGAGTCCCTTGGACTGCAAGGAGATCCAACTAGTCCATTCTAAAGGAGATCAGTCCTGGGTGTTCACTGGAAGGACTGATGCTAAAGCTGAAACTGCAATACTTTGGCCACCTCATGCGACGAGTTGACTCACTGGAAAAGACTCTGATGCTGGGAAAGGTTGGGGGCGGGAGGAGAAGGGGACGACAGAGAATGAGATGGCTGGATGGCATCACCGACTCGATGGACATGAGTTTGAGTGAACTCCGGGAGTTGGTGATGGAAAGGGAGGCCTGGCGTGCTGTGATTCATGGGGTCGCGGAGAGTCGGACACGACTGAGCGACTGAACTGAACTGAACTTTATATAAATGGAAGGTGGAAGGATTCATACAGAATGTATTCTTTTGGTCCAGTTTTTTTCACTCTATACTGTTTTTGTTATTCAGTCATAGTCATATATGTAGCAGTAGTTTCTTCACTTTCATTTCTGTATAGTTTTTCATTGATAATATCATAATTTTATGTATCCATTCCATTGTTAATAGACATCTGGATTATTTCCAAAGTTCAGTTCAGTTCAGTTAGGCTACTACAAATAATTACAAAGCCATGTACAAATTAGTTTCCAAATATACCTACAAATAAAGGTGGTAGGATACAGGTTAAATGTATACCCAACTTTGGTACATAATGACAGTGTTCCAAAGTGACTGTAATAATGCCTTACATTTGATGAGTAAGATGGCTTAGAAATAAAAACTTGCTTTTTTTACAAGCAGAAACATTTCTCTGATCTCTCTAAAATAGTCAGTTCAGTTGCTCAGTTGTGTCCGACTCTTTGCAACCCCATGGACTGCAGCATGCCAGACTTCCCTGTCCATCACCAACTCCTGGAGCTTGCTCAAACTCATGTCCATCGAGTGGGTGATGCCGTTCAACCATCTCATCCTCTGTTGTCCCCTTCTCCTCCTGCCTTCAATCATCAGGGTCTTTTCAGATGAGTCAGTTCTTTGCAGCAGGTGGCCAAAGTATTGGAACTTCAGCTTCAGCATCAGTTCTTCCAATGAATATTCAGGACTGATTTCCTTTAGGATTGACTGGTTGGATCTCCCAGGAGTCCAAGGGACTCTCAGGAGTCTTCTCCAACACCACAGTTCAAAAGCATCAGTTCTTCAGTGCTCAGCTTTCTTTATAGTCCAGCTCTCACATCCATACATGACTACTGGAAAAACCATAGCTTTGACTAGATGGACCGTTGTTGGCAAAGTAATGTCTGCTTTTTATTTATTTATTTATTTTTTTTATTTCTAAAAAAGAATTTTATTAAAAAAGCACAAATGCAAAGAAATGAACAGAGGAAAATTTATGCGTCGAACCTGGACTGGTCATTTATGATAATATACATGCTACAATTCCATTCTCCCCAATCATTCCACCTTCACCCTCTCCCACAGAGTCCCAAAGACTGTTCTAAATGCCTATGTCTCTCTTTCTGGCTTACTTCACTCTGTATAATTGGCTCCAATTTCATCCACCTCATTAAAACTGATTCAAATGCATTCTTTTTGATGGCTGAGAAATACTCCATTGTGTATATGTACCAAAGCTTTCTTATCCATTCATCTGCAGATGGACATCTAGGTTGCTTCCATGTCCTGGCTATTATAAACAGTGCTGCAATGAACATTGGAGTACATGTGTCTCTTTCAATTCTGGTTTCCTCGGTGTGTATGCCCAGGAGTGCGATCGCTGGATCATATGGCAGTTCTATTTCCAGTTTTCTGAGGAATCTCCACACTGTTCTCCATAGTGGCTGTACTAGTTTGCATTCCCACCAACAGTGTAAGAGGGTTCCCTTCTCTCCACACCCTCTCCAGCACTTATTGCATGTAGACTTTTGGATAGCAGCCATTCTGACTGGTGTGAAATGGTATCTCATTGTGGTTTTGATTTGCATTTCTCTGATGATGAGGGATGTTGAGCATTTTTTCATGTGTTTATTAGCCATCTTTATGTCTTCTTTGGAGAAATGTCTGTTTAGTTCTTTGGCCCATTTTTTGATTGGGTCACTTAGTTTTCTGGAATTAAGCTGCAGGAGCTGCTTGTATAATTTGGAGATTAATCCTTTATCAGTTGCTTCATTTGCTATTATTGTCTCCCATTCTGAAGGCTGTCTTCTCACCTTGCTTAGAGTTTCCTTTGCTGTGCAGAAGCTTTTGATTTTAATTAGGTCCCATTTGTTTATTTTTGCTTTTATTTCCAATATTCTGGGAGGTGGGTCTTGGAGGATCCTGCTGTGATTTATGTCGGAGAGTGTTTTGCCTAAGTTCTCCTCTAGGAGTTTTATAGTTTCTGGTCTTACATTTAGATCTTTAATCCATTTTGAGTTTATTTTGGTGTATGGTGTTAGGAAGTGTTCTAGTTTCATTCTTTTACAAGTGGCTGACCAGTTTTCCCAGCACCACTTGTTAAAGAGACTGTCTTTTCTCCATTTTATATTCTTGCCTTCTTTGTCGAAGATAAGGTGTCCATAGGAGCGTGGGTTTATCTCTGGGCTTTCTATTTTGTTCCATTGATCTATATTTCTGTCTTTATGCCAGTACCATACTGTCTTGATGACTGTGGCTTTGTAATAGAGCCTGAAGTCCGGCAGGTTAATTCCCCCAGTTCCATTCTTCTTCCTCAAGATTGCTTTGGCTATTCGAGGTTTTTTGTATTTCCATACAAATTGTGAGATTATTTGTTCTAGTTCTGTGAAAAATATTGTTGGTAGCTTGATAGGGATTGCATTGAATGTATAAATTACTTTGGGTAGTATACTCATTTTTACAATATTTATTCTTCCAATCCACGAACATGGTATATTTCTCCATCTATTCGTGTCCTCTTTGATTACTTTCACTAGTGTTTTATAGTTTTCTATGTACAAGTCTTTTGTTTCCTTAGGTAGATATATTCCTAAGTATTTAATTGTTTTCATTGCAACAGTGAATGGAATAGTTTCCTTAATTTCTCTTTCTATTTTCTCATTATTAGTGTATAGGAATGCAAGGGATTTCTGTGTGTTGATTTTATATCCTGCAACTTTACTGTAATCATTGATTAGGTCTAGTAGTTTTCTGGTAGAGTCTTTAGGGTTTTCTGTGTAGAGGATCATATCATCAGCAAACAGTGAAAGCTTTACTTCTTCTTTTCCAATTTGTATTCCTTTTATGTCTTTTTCTGCTCTGATTGCTGTGGCCAAAACTTCCAGAACTATGTTGAATAGTAGTGGTGAGAGTGGGCACCCTTGTCTTGTTCCTGACTTTAGGGGAAATGCTTTCAGTTTTTCACCATTGAGGATAATGTTTGCTGTGGGTTTGTCATATATAGCTTTTATTATGTTGAGGTATGTCCCTTCAATTCCCACTTTCTGGAGGGTTTTTATCAAAAATGGATGTTGAATTTTGTCGAAGGCTTTCTCTGCATCTATTGAGATAATCATATGATTTTTATTTTTCAGTTTGTTAATGTGGTGTATTACGTTGATTGATTTGCGGATATTGAAGAATCCTTGCATTCCTGGGATAAAGCCCACTTGGTCATGATGTATGATCTTCTTAATGTGTTGTTGGATTCTGATTGCTAGAATTTTGTTAAGGATTTTTGCATCTATGTTCATCAGTGATATTGGCCTATAGTTTTCTTTTTTTGTGGGGTCTTTACCAGGTTTTGGGATTAGGGTGATGGTGGCCTCATAGAATGAGTTTGGAAATTTCCCTTCCTCAGCTATTTTCTGGAAGAGTTTGAATAGAATAGGTGTTAGCTCTTCTCTAAATTTTTGGTAGAATTCAGCTGTGAAGCCGTCTGGACCTGGGCTTTTGTTTGCTGGGAGATTTTTGATTACAGTTTCAATTTCCGTGCTTGTGATGGGTTTGTTCAGATTTTCTATTTCTTCCTGGTTCAGTTTTGGAAAGTTGTACTTTTCTAGGAATTTGTCCATTTCTTCCAGGTTATTCATTTTATTGCCATATAATTGCTGATAGTATTCTCTAATAATCCTTTGTATTTCTGTGTTGTCAGTTGTGATCTCTCCATTTTCATTTCTAATTTTATTGATTTGGTTCTTCTCCCTTTGTTTCTTGATGAGTCTGGCTAGTGGTTTGTCAATTTTATTCACCTTCTCAAAGAACCAGCTTTTGGCTTTGTTGATTTTTGCTATGGTCTCTTTTGTTTCTTTTGCATTTATCTCTGCCCTAATTTTTATGATTTCTTTCCTTCTACTGACCCTGGGGTTCTTCATTTCTTCCTTTTCTAGTTGCTTTAGATGTAGAGTTAGGTTATTTAGTTGACTTTTTTCTTGTTTCTTGAGGTGTGCCTGTATTGTTATGAACTTCCCCCTTAGCACTGCTTTTACAGTGTCCCAGAGGTTTTGGGTTGTTGTGTTTTCATTTTCATTCATTTCTATGCATATTTTGATGTCTCTTTTGATTTCTTCTATGATTTGTTCATTATTCAGCAGCGTGTTGTTCAGTCTCCATATGTTGGCACTTTTAACAGTTATTCTCCTGTAATTGAGATCTAATCTTACTGCATTGTGGTCAGAAAAGATGCTTGGAATGATTTCAATTTCAATGCATGGCTGACTCTGCAACCCCATGAACTGTAGCCCGACAGACTCCTCTGTCCATGGAATTCTCCAGGCAAGAATACTGAAGTGGATTGCCATTCCCTTCTTCTAGGGGTCTTCCGGGCCCAGGGATTGAACTAGAGGTTGCTTGCACTGCAGGCAGATTCTTTACTGTCTGAGCCACAGTGTGAGCAAGTAAGATTTAGGCAAATTAAAGTGGACTTAAGGCCCGGCTCCCGGCGGCGCAGATGCGAGAGACGCCCGGCTCCCGGCGGCGCAGACGCGAGAGACGCCCGGCTCCCGGCGCAACCGACCACGTGCAGAATCGTGGCTGAGAGGAGCTGCCCCGCGCCCAGGGTTAGGGCGGTGGCCGAGAGGAGCTGTACCACGTCCAGGACGGTGGCTGCTTGGACACCGGAGGGCCGGGAGGAGCTGATCCACATTCAAAGCAGGAGGGGCAGCCTTGAGGAGATACCCCTCGTCCAAGGTAAGGTGCAGCGGCTGCGCCTTGCTGGAGCAGCTGGGAAGAGATACTCCACGACCAAGTGGAATATAAGAATCCAGTGTTCTGGGGAGGAAGGAACAAGACGGCGAGACCACTTTCTTCCCCACAAATTCATCAGAAGAACATTTGAACGTGGAGTAAAGTCCACAAAACAACTTCTGAATACTGGAAGAGGACGTCAGGCTCCCAGAAAAGTAGCCCATTGTCTTCTAAAGGAAAGAGAAGAAATCCAGCTCCACCCACCAGAACACTGACACATGCTTCCCTAACCAGGGAACCCGGACAAGTCACCTGTCCAACCCCACACACAGCGAAGAAACTACATAATAAAGAGAACTCCACAAACTGCAAGAAGAGGGAAAGGACACCCCAAGCAAAGAAATATAAGCAAGATGAAGAGGCAGAGAAATACCCAGCAAGTAAAGGAACAAGATAATTGCCCACCAACACAAACAAAAGAAGAAGATATAGGGAATCTAACTGATAAAGAATTTCGAATTTTGATGGTGAAAATGATTCAAAATCTTGAAAGTAAAATGGAGTTACAGATAAATAACCTGGAGAAAAGGATTGAGAAGATGGAAGAAAGATTTAATAAGGACTTAGAAGAAATAAAAAAGAGTCAATATACAATGAATAATGCAATAGATGAGATCAGAAACACTCTGGAGGGAACAAACAGTAGAATAACAGAGGCAGAAGACAGGATAAGCGAACTAGAAGATAGAATTGTAGAAATAAATGAAACAGAGAGGAAAAAAGAAAAACGAATTAAAAGAAATGAGGACAATATTAGAGACCTCTGGGACAATGTTAAACGCTCCAACATTCGAATCATAGGAGTCCCAGAAGAAGAAGACAAAAAGAAAGACCATGAGAGAATACTTGAGGAGATAATAGTTGAAAACTTCCCTAAAATAGGGAAAGAAATAATCACCCAAGTCCAAGAAATCCAGAGAGTCCCCAACAGGATAAACCCAAGGCGAAATACTCCAAGACACATATTAATCAAATTATCAAAGATCAAACACAAAGAACAAATATTAAAAGCAGCAAGGGAAAAGCAGCAAATAACACTCAAGGGGATTCCCATAAGGATAACAGCTGATCTTTCAACAGAAACTCTTCAGGCCAGAAGGGAGTGGCAAGACATACTTAAAGTGATGAAAGAAAATACCCTACAGCCCAGATTACTATACCCAGCAAGGATCTCATTCAAATATGAAGGAGAAATCAAAAGCTTTACAGACAAGCAAAAGCTGAGGGAATTCAGCATCACCAAACCAGCTCTCCAACAAATGCTAAAGGATCTTCTATAGACAGGAATCACAGAAAGAGTGTATAAACTTGAACCCAAAGCAATAAAGAAAATGGCTACGGGATCGTACTTTTCAATAATTACCTTAAACGTAAATGGGTTGAATGCCCCAACCAAAAGACAAAGGCTGGCTGAATGGATACAAAAACAAAACCCCCATATATGTTGTCTACAAGAGACCCACCTCAAAACGAGGGACGCATACAGACTGAAAGTGAAGGGCTGGAAAAAGATAGTCCATGCAAATAGAGACCAAAAGAAAGCAGGAGTAGCAATACTCATATCAGATAAAATAGACTTTAAAACAAAGGCTGTGAAACGAGACAAAGAAGGAAACTACATAATGATCAAAGGATCAATCCAAGAAGAAGATATAACAATTATAAATATTTATGCACCTAACATAGGAGCACCGCAATATGTAAGACAATTACTAACAAGTATGAAAGGGGAAATTAACAATAACACAATAATAGTGGGAGATTTTAACACCCCACTTACATCTATGGATAGATCAACTAAACAGAAAATTAACAAGGAAACACAATCTTTAAATGATATAATAGAAGAGTTAGACCTAATAGATATCTATAGGACATTTCACCCCAAAACAATGAATTTCACCTTTTTCTCAAGCGCACACGGAACCTTTTCCAGGATAGATCACATCCTGGGACATAAATCTAGCCTTGGTAAATTCAAAAAATTGTCTGCTTTTTAATATGCTGTCTAGGTTGGTCAGAGCTTTTCTTCCAAGGAGCAAGTGTCTCTTAATTTCATGGCTGCGGTCACCATTTGCAGTGATTGTGGAGCCCCAAAATTAAAGTCTCTCACTGTTTCCATTGTTTCCTCATTTACTTGCCATGAAGTGATGCATGAAGTTAACATTACTTTGCTACCGTGTGAGATGAATGCGATTGTGCGATAAGTTTGAACGTTCTTTGGTGTTGCCTTTCTTTGGGATTGGAATGAAAACTCACCTTTTCCAGTCCTGTGGCCACTGCTGAGTTTTCCAAATTTGCTGACATATTGACTGCAGCACTTTCACAGCATCATCTTTTAGGATTTGAAATAGCTCAATTGGAATGTCAGCACCTCCACTAGCTTTGTTTGTAGTGATGCTTCCTAAAGCCCACTTGTCTTTGCATTCCAGGATGTCTGGCTCTATGTGAGTGATCACACCATTGTGGTTATCAGGGTCATTAAGATCTTTTTTGCATAGTTCTTCTATGTATTCTTGCCACCTTTTCTTAGTATATTTTGCTTCTGTTAGGTCCATACCATTTCTATCCTTTATTGTGTCCATCTTTGCATGAAATGTTCCCTTGGCATCTCTAATTTTCTTGAAGAGATCTCTAGTCTTTCCCATTCTGTTGTTTTCCTCTATTTCTTTGCATTGATCACTGAGGAAGGCTTTCTTATCTCTCCTTGCTATTCTTTGGAACTCTGCATTCAGATGCTTATTTCTTTCCTTTTCTCCTTTGCCTTTAGCTTCTCTTCTTTTTTCAGCTATTCGTAAGGCCTCCTCAGACAGCCATTTTGCTTTTTTGCATTTCTTTTTCTTGGGGATGATCTTGATCACTGCCTCCTGTACAGCGTCACGAACCTCCATCCATAGTTCTTCAGGCACTCTATCAGATCTAATCCCTTGAATCTCTTTGTTCCTTCCAAAGCATAATTGTAAGGGATTTGATTTAGGTCATACCTGAATGGTCTAGTGGTTTTCCCTACTTTCCTCAATTTCAGTCTGAATTTGGCAATACTGGCTTGGTCAAAAAGTTCACTTGGGGTTTTCCATAACATATTACAGAAAAAACCCCAGAAGAACTTTTGGCTTACTCAATATAAGTTTATTGTAGTTTTGTTTCAATTAAGTCATTGCTATACCAACACTGTAAAAAGAGCAGCTAAGTGCTCTGGAGTCAGTTTGGAGAAGTTAAAATCCTAGCTCTAATGTTAGTTTATCATACAAGCAAATAAACATGTGCTTAGGGTATGGCAAAAATAGTTTAATTCAAGTAATTTTACTTAAATATGAGGTATCATCATTTTAAGAAATAAAAACTTTGCTGATATTGCTTATCTATATGTTTTGGAATTGATTTTGTTCTGAATCATAGAATCAGCATCATAGTCACTTCAAGGCTTGATGATGTAAAGGTTTAGAGACAGGAAATTATGATGGATGCTCTTCATCATTCAACTAATAAATATTTACCAAATGTTTATTGAAAAGGACACGTGTCAGCTCTATTTTTGACCATCCAGCATAAGAACTCCTTTACTATATTAAAAAAAAATCTGCCACTGTGTGTTTCAGAAGCCCTAGAGTCAACCATGAAAGCCAAGAAGACTGGATAACTTGCTTCCCTATTTAGGGACCAGGTACATATATTGGACAATTCGATGCTTTCATGTGGAATGCGAATATACAGCTGAAATTGGAAAGTTTAAAAGCCATTCTTAGGGCAGTGACATACAGTATCCAGTGGTGGTGTTCCAACAATGGCACCTAATATCCAGTGGAGGAGTCAATGGTGTCTTAAACAGGAAAAGGACATTTCCGAGGCATAACTATGGCCATAGTCAAGCCTTGAGGTTGGTTAGTCGGTTTCCTATTTGTTCTCAGGGTCTGCTTCTCCAGTCTTTCAGTCATTTCTGTAAGCTAACCAATATCCTTCCAATAAATTCTTTTTAACCAAAGTTGATTTCTGTAGTTGGCAAACAAGAACCCCAAAATGGTAATCTTACCATATGCCAGGCTCTGTACCAGGCACTGGGAACACAAAGACAAATAATTCATGGCCCTGCCTTAAAGGAGTTTGAGAAGGCAAACAAACGGACAATCACTATAAGTGATAAGTTTATCACAGAAGTAATCACAGAAAGTACAAGCACACATAGTCTAGGCTTCAAGAGTCAGAAAAAGAGTTATCATCTAAATTTTGAAATATGAGTAGGGTAATAGAATAGAGAAGAGTATTTCAAACAAAAGGAGCAAAAAGTAAAAGTCATGTTGCCTTTTCTTTGCTCATCACTTCCTTCTTACACAGTATCAAGAGCGTAGATGAAGGATAAAAGTGACCAAATGAGGACTGGAGAATCTGTGGGAGGGGATGAGACACAGTTACAATTTGTGATCTGGGTGACAGGTCACAGACTTTTGAGCTTGCTACAGGAAAATAAACTTTATACTTATAACGCACACACCCACCATTACTGCTCTCACCACTGCAAAGCTAGCCACAATTATCTTTTCTCTCTTTTTCACCTGTATCAGCCACTTCTCAGAATACTCAACTATGGACCTCTGAATTTGGTTGGCTTTTTCTTTTTTTTTTTGGTTGGTTGGTTGTCTGTGATAGGGGTGGTACAGGAGTCATGAATGAGTGGATAAAGGAATTGAAAAGAGAAGTAAAGGTGTTAACGAACTGATCAGTGTAATGAAGCAAAAAGTGTCCTGCCAACTGCTCACATAGTTTTGCTTAAAGGTAGGTACAAACACCACAGGAGAAAAAAAACTGATATAAAATATTTTATAAAAATATTGTGTGTATGCTTTTTCCTTTAAAATTACAAAATTTCAATACTGATACAGGTCATTGTTAGAGCTTTATCTTTTAAAATTATACTAGGCCTGTGCTATGCATTGTTTTTACTGTTTACTTTTATAAAAACTGCAATCTTTATTAGTTTTATAAGCCCTTGCATTTCAGTCATCACCTGTATAAAGTTCTATGCTTGAAGAGGGAAAAAAAACCACCATGTAAGTAAACTAATCACCAACCATTCTTAAAAAAATTTGATAAAAGAGGCTGAAAGCAAATGATCAGTAAAAGCTCATTTTCAAAAGTGACATTACAATGACAAATTCAGAATTTGAGTATTCTAAAAATCTACAATCCTCCTTTAACAAAGAAGTATTTACTATCAAGTGAAGGACAGATATGAAAAAATAAGTTTTCATTTCAGTGCCATTAAACTGAATGGTGTAAAATTCACTTCAGCTATACCAAGCTCCACACCACTTTTATAAATTCAGTTCTTCCTGTCAGAATGCCCCTGTTCAGCCAGCCAGCTCCTGCGTAATATGTGAGAACTGCTCTTTGAAGCCTTTCCTAATCCTGCTCCCCAGGACAGACTGTCATTCTCTTATACGTCAAGACCATCCTGTACATATCTCTATTACGATTATCACATTAATACTATCATTGTTTCTTTGAACATCTACTCTTCTCAACTAGATTAGGAATTCTTTGAGAGTAGGCAGGCAATGTTACATCTCTATCTCTGTAAGTATCTGTTTTAGCACTGTCCCTGAGAAAGGACAGGCAATCAGTAAATGCTTGCTGAATAGAAAATGACACGATGTGTTAATAATAATATTAAGACTATTTGTGTTTAGAAATAGCATGATTCAAACTTCAAATTCTATATGCAGAAACTAAAAACAACAGTTCCACTGGTTCCTATTTTGAAAGGGGGAGATATTTTGATAGCTTTCACAATATGGATTGGGATGAAATAACTTTTAAGCTCTTTTCTACTACATAAAGCTAATGAGCTGTCTATTTAAAAAAAATTAATTTTATTTCACATTATTTACTATTCCTTTGCAATCACCACATTTCAGAATATCCATGAACCTACATCCCTCTCCCCTGAGAGTTGTATGCCCTGCATCTACTCCTCTACTATAAAAATGAGGACTGAAACGTTCTCTGAAATCTTGGTTTCATCAGCCACAGCTGATTGGACCAGACAGACATCTGCCTCAAACTGGACTTTTTCCCAGGGTTTATAATGGGATCAGAGAACCATAAGTGAATATATGAACTTAAGAGTTAGAGGACTCGCTCAGCCATGTGCAGTGGTAAAAGACAACATGCAGAGAGAGAAAAATGAAGCAGACCAGTTGGGGGAAGCAGAAGAGATCATGCTGCCCCAGAGTAGGGAGAAAATAGCTAAGTTACTGGTGAGTTTCCAGTTTCTGGTTCCCCTCCCCGTCACAAAAACCTGGTTGTAATATTAATACTTCTACCTTCAAAGTACTGTGAAAGCCCTAGTATCCTTGCCATCAGCACTAATTTCCTTTTCAAAGTAAATTAGTTTGAATTTGGTTTCTAATATTGACAAAGAAAAGAAATTTTATTTTAAAACCTTGAAAAAGAAAAGGTCAAGTAGGAATACCAAAAAGACAGTTAAGCACAGGAGAAAAAAAAAAAAAAAACTTTGTTAAAAATGGTTGTTACACTGGTATCTTCAGGCATTTCTCAGCATAAGAAAATGAAAAATATTCACCAACCACAACAGGCTCAAACAACAACCTATAAATCCAACTGCAGCACAGCTGTCAGTATGAAAAAAAATCTATTTCAAAGTTCAGGGGGAAAAAAAAGATTAAATAAGAGGGAGTATCTTAGAGCTTATTAGAACAAATTATTTTGTAAAGAGAAATAATACCACTTACTACCATTCTGACCAAACAGGGGATGGGAATATGTCTGGTGATAATAGCTAGTGCTATCTAACAAGCCTAAGTATCAGTATGCCATTTCCCCCATCCACCTATACTCTTTTCTCTTAAAAGCATGCCACTACAGAGTCCTCCTCTAAAAGGCTCAGTGGCAGAAGACGGCGATCTTAAAAAATAATAAAAAAGGAAGCATTTCTCAGTAGCACAGTCATTATATGGCATTAACTTCTAAAAAAAAAAAAACCTAATATATTTTTCTTTGAAATTAGTTTATTAGTAAGAAGATTCCTTTAGCAACTCAGATTTTTTTAAAAAATGAGTTTGTTTAGAAACAATTTTCAAAGGGATAATGAAGGAGTGAGAAGACATATGTATACCTATGGCTGATTCATGTGGATGTATGGCAGAAGCCAACACAATATTGTAAAGCAATTATCCTCCAATTTAAAAAAGAGGAAACAAAAAAAGAATGAATACTGGTAACTTCTACTGTTCAAAACAAATATTTTTAAGAAAAACTGACTAGTTTAACATAATCAAGATTTAGCAAGATGGGGAAAATCTACAAACAGAAAGTTCAGAGAAAAAACAAACCAAAACAACCAGTACTTCTATCAAATTTGTCAAGATTACATAGACAGTTCTGGGTATTGAGGAAAAAAAATGAGACATTAGAGTAAAAGAAATAGCTTATGAAAAATTAAACAGTGACTGCCATAAAAAAGATTTTAAGTAAACAAGTCCCAATTGTTTACAATAATGGAAGCAGGCAGAGGTATCGATCATTTTTAACAACTTATACTGCTTCCAGACTGTACTTACCGAAATTATATTTGATTATGATTGTCCAATATTTTGAGAATTTAAGTCTAGTAATGAAGGAATACTCTGCAGGTTTGACTCTGAAGTGGGAATTTTTCCAATTTCCCCATTCTGCCCTGTTGTTCCATCTTTCTCTGCAACACACTTCAGTTTAACTCCCAAATTAATAAAAAGCACAATATTGCATAGCTACCACTCTCACACCTTAATCCATAATAGGAAAGGCTGGTTAAAGCTACAGAACAGACTATATGAAGATTAAGTGCAAAATAAGGGCATTCCTAGAGTTTAAAGTGTTATTAATAAGTTTAAAAAAAAGTGTGCTGGAATTTAAATAACTAATGAAATAGAACAGTTAAGAAATGTTAATTATTATTAACGCTAATTTAAAATTTGTGACAGAACACCAAATGCTAGAGCTCCTAGAAAGATTAACGGTCAGCTTGCCCAAATGTTCTCAAAAGGTAGGAATTTATCTTTCATTTTAAAACCCAGGATTAGATGGTTTGTTCATTCATTTGATAATTCTAGGATAGTGGGGGTACTTGAATACGTAAATTAAAACCTTCGAAGAGCAGCAATGACTATAACAGAAAGGAGATCAATCCTGGGTGTTCACTGGAAGGACTGATGCTAAAGCTGAAACTCCAATACTTTGGCCACCTTATGCAATGAGTTGACTCACTGGAAAAGACTCTGATGCTGGGAGGGATTGGGGGTGGGAGGAGAAGGGGACGACAGAGAATGAGATGGCTGGATGGCATCACCTACTCGATGGACATGAGTTTGAGGGAACTCTGGGAGTTGGTGATGGACAGGGAGGCCTGGCGTGCTGTGATTCATGGGGTCGCAAAGAGTCGGACACAACTGAGCGACTGAACTGAACTGAAGCAAGAGAAACCTACATGCAGGTCAGGAAGCAACAGTCAGAACTGGACATGGAACGACAGACTGGTTCCAAATAGGAAAAGGAGTACGTCAAGGCTGTATATTGTCACCATGCCAATTTAACTTATATGCAGAGCACATCATGAGGAACACTGGGCTGGAAGTAGCACAAGCTGGAATCAAGATTGCCGGGAGAAATATCAATAACCTCAGATATGCAGATGACACCACCCTTATGGCAGAAAGTGAAGAGGAACTCTTGATGAAAGTGAAAGAGGAGAATGAAAAAGTTGGCTTAAAGCTCAACATTCAGAAAACTAAGATCATGGCATCTGGTCCCATCACTTCATGGGAAATAGATGGAGAAACAGTGGAAACAGTGTCAGACTTTATTCTTTTGGGCTCCAAAATCACTGCAGATGCTGATTGCAGCCATGAAATTAAAAGACACTTGCTCCTTGGAAGGAAAATTATGACCAACCTAGATAGCATATTAAAAAGCAAAGACATTACTTTGCCAACAAAGGTCCGTCTAGTCAAGGCTATGGTTTTTCCCGTGGTCGTGTACAGATGTGAGAGTTGGACTGTGAAGAAAGCTGATCGCCAAAGAACTGATGCTTTTGAACTGTGGTGCTGGAGAAGACTCTTGAGAGTCCCTTGGCCTGCAAGGAGATCCAACCAGTCCATTCTAAAGGAGATCAGTCCTGGGTGTTCATTGGAAGGACTGATGCTAAAGCTGAAACTCCAATACTTTGGCCACCTCATGAGAAGAGTTGACTCACTGGAAAAGACTCTGATGCTGGGAGGGATTGGGGGCAGGAGGAGAAGGGGATGACAGAGAATGAAATGGCTGGATGGCATCACCGACTCGATGGACATGAGTCTGAGTGATCTCCGGGAGTTGGTGATGGACAGGAGGCCTGGCGTGCTGTGATTCACGGGATCGCAAAGAGTCGGACACAACTGAGCGACTGAACTGAACTGAAACAACAAGTGCCAGGCACTGTTCTAAACGCTTTACCTGCTGTAGCAAATTTAAGTTTCACAACATTCTTATGAAGAATTACCCCCATTTTACAAAGAGAAAGAAACTAAGGTACACAGACAGAATAGGTAGTCAAACAGCAAAGCCAGGTTTCAATCTGAAACAGTTTGGGGCTAGATCAACTATTTTTTACTGCCTCTCCAATGCTAAAATAATTCATTCATCAAATTCTTAACTGAGTGTCTTCTGTGTGCCAGAAACTGTTATATTTGTTTGAGATATAACACAGTTACTAACAGATTATTTTAGAAGGAACTTGATAATTCAGACAAGAGTATGGGCCTGACAACCCACAGAATGGGAGAAAATATTTGAAAAAAAGCAACCAACAAGGTATTAATCTCCAAAGTATACAAGCAGCTCTATGTTAAAATATACAAGCAGCTCTATGTTTAAAAAAAAAAATGGGCACAAGATCCAAATAGACATTTCTCCAAAGACAACATTCAGACGGCCAAAAAGCACATGAAAAAAATGCTCAACGTACCTAATTATCAGAGAAATGCAAATCAAAGCTACAAAGAAGTATCACCTCACATCAGTCAGAATGGTCATCATCAAAACGTTTACAAACAATAAATGTTGGAGAACGTGTAGTGAAAAGGGAGCCCTCCTACACTGTTGGTGGGACTATAAGTTTGTCCAACCACTATGGAGAACGGCATGGAGATTCGCAAAAAAACTAAAAATAGAACTACCATATGATCGGGCAATCCCTCTCCTGAGCATACATCTGTAGGAAAGTCTAATTTGAAAA
Source organism: Moschus berezovskii (assembly GCF_049115385.1). NCBI lineage: Eukaryota > Metazoa > Chordata > Mammalia > Artiodactyla > Moschidae > Moschus > Moschus berezovskii. The sequence continues at coordinate 87,950,190 of NC_142468.1, forward strand.
GATACATGCACCTCAAAGTTCACAGCAACACTATTTACAATAGCCAAGACATGCAAGTAACCTAAATGTCCATCAGCAGATGAATGGATAAAGATGTGATACTTACATACAATAGAATATTACTCAGCCATAAAAAAGAATGAAATAATGCTGTTTGCAGCAACATGGATGGACCTTGAGATTACCGTACTAAGTGAAGTCAGAGAAAGAAATATCATACGATATTGCTTACATGTGGACTCAAGAACGATAAAAATAAACTTATTTGCAAAACAAATACACAGATATAGAAAACAAATTTATAGTTACCAGGAAGGAAAGAAGGAAAGGGATAAATCGGGAGATTGAGAGTGATATACACATACTACTATAAACAAAATAGATAACAAGGACCTACTATATACATAGGGAACTCGACTCAATAACAGACCTATACAGTCACAATAACGTGATCACTGACATAGAGCCAGACATCTTGGAATGTGAAGTCAAGTGGGCCTTAGAAAGCATCACTACGAACAAAGCTAGTGGAGGTGATGGAATTCCAGTTGAGCTATTTCAAATCTTGAAAGATGATGCTGTGAAAGTGCTGCACTCAATGTGCCAGCAAATTTGGAAAACTCAGCAGTGGCCACAGGACTGGAAGAGGTCAGTCTTCATTCCAATCCCAAAGAAAGGCAATGCCAAAGAATGCTCAAACTACCGCACAATTGCACTCATCTCACACGCTAGTAAAGTCATGCTCAAAATTCTCCAAGCCAGGCTTCAGCAGTATGTAAACCGTGAACTCCCAGATGTTCAAGCAGGTTTTAGAAAAGGCAGAGGCACCAGAGATCAAATTGCCAACATCCGCTGGATCATGGAGAAAGCAAGAGAGTTTCAGAAAAACATCTATTTCTGCTTCATTGACTATGCCAAAGCCTTTGACTGTGTCGATCACAATCAACTGTGGAAAATTCTGAAAGAGATGGGAATACCAGATCACCTGACCTGCCTCTTGAGAAACCTGTATGCAGGTCAGGAAGCAACAGTCAGAACTGGACATGGAACAACAGACTGGTTCCAATTAAGAAAAGGAGTACGTCAAGGTTGTATATTGTCACCTTGCTTATTTAACTTATATGCAGAGTACATCATGAGGAACGCTGGGCTGGAAGAAGCACAAGCTGGAATCAAGATTGCAGGGAGAAATATTAATAACCTCAGATATGCAGATGACACTACCCTTATGGCAGAAAGTGAAGAGGAACTCAAAAGCCTCTTGATGAAAGTGAAAGAGGAGAGTGAAAAGGTTGGCTTGAAGCTCAACATTCAGAAAACAAAGATCATGGCATCTGGTCCCATCACTTCATGGGAAACAGATGGCAAAACAGTGGAAACAGTGTCAGACTTTATTTTTTTGGGCTCCAAAATCACTGCAGATGCTGACTGCAGCCATGAAATTAAAAGACGCTTGCTCCTTGGAAGGAAAGTTATGACCAACCTTGACAGTATATTAAAAAGCAGAGACATTACTTTGCCAACCAAGGTCCGTCTAGTCAAGGCAATGGTTTTTCCTGTGGTCATGTATGGATGTGAGAGTTGGACTGTGAAGAAAGCTGATCGCCGAAGAATCGATGCTTTTGAACTGTGGTGTTGGAGAAGACTCTTGAGAGTCCCTTATACTGCAAGGAGATCCAACCAGTCCATTCTAAAGGAGATCAATCCTGGATGTTCATTGGAGGGACTGATGCTAAAGCTGAAACTGCAATACTTTGGCCACCTCATGCGACGAGTTGACTCACTGGAAAAGACTCTGATGCTGGGAAAGGTTGGGGGTGGGAGGAGAAGGGGACGACGGAGAATGAGATGGCTGGATGGCATCACCGACTCTGTGGACATGAGTTTGAGTGTACTCCGGGAGTTGGTGATGGACAGGGAGGCCTGGCGTGCTGTGATTCATGGGGTCGCGGAGAGTCAGACACGACTGAGCGACTGAACTGAACTGACTGACAGGAAAAGAATCTTAAAAAGAGTGGCTATACGCATAACTGATTTACTTTGCTCTACAGCAGAAACACAAAATTATAAATCAACTATATTCCAATAAATTTTTTTTAAAAAAAGAGCATGGGTCTGAGAAGGCTTTCCAGAAGAAGTAAAGCCTACACTGAGATTTAAAAGATTCAGAGGAATTAGAGAGGCAAAAAGAAACAGGAAGAAGAAAATGAAGTCATTCCAAGCAGAAGGACTAATAAGCAATGGTAAACAATTCAGAAATAGCATGTACATTCAAGGAATCTTCAAAAAGTAGATTCATATAGCTGAGTGGAAAATGGAAAGCAGAAATTTAAAGAGTTAAGACTAGAGAACCAGCCTCAAATCATGATGAGGCTTGATGACCTACTAAAGAGTTTAACCTTTATTCAGTTGACAATGGGATGTTAAACAAGAATTTTCTAACTGTGTTTTAGATCTACTAGTCTGACAATTCTGACATGAATTTCATGGAGATAAAAGCAAAGTCAGGAAAACCAGTGAGAAGGTAAGCAAGTAGTTCCTAATAAGGCAGTGTTTAAAACAGGAATACTAGGGCAATGATTGATTGAAAAAATATTTAGGTGGTAGAATCAGCAGAATGCATAGTACATGAATGGATGCAAGGAGAGAAAGAAGGAAACATGAAAGACTCCCAAGTTTCTTGGATGATGAAGTCAATAGTCAAGATGTTTTTGAAAAACAATAGATCAAAGAAAAACTTTAGACAGGTAAATAAGTACAGTTTGGATAAATGGAGTTTGAAGTGAAGATACATAAGCAGTTAGATAAGCATCTCTGATGCTTTGGAACGATATTAATCCTGGAAAAATAGCTTGGTGGGTAACTGGCAGCTGCATGGTAACCAAAACCATAGGGATAATGGTGACTTGCTTACTGTAAAGGCTAAGAGCAACTGACTAACCCAGGGACCGCCACTTCTTTTGGGACATGCAGAGGAAGGCAAATCCTCAAAGGGAATGATCAACACACTGAGAAGCTCCAGGATTAACAGAAGAGGGCAGCATTAGTAGAAGTGGCAGTCAGGGGCTAAGCTTCTGAGAAAGTGACCAACAGCACTACTCTCCTTGGTTACTTTAGCAAGAGCAAGTTTAGTGACATAAGTAGAACTAGACTGCAGTGGGATAAAGAGTAGAGTACAGAAAAGATGTAATTTGAACCAGTGCAGATTGTTATCAATTTTCTCATCTATAAATTTGAGGCAGTGGGTTATTTGAGCACTAAATGACTTACCACATGGAACCTCACCTATAAGTAATACCACAGGTCCTCAAGCTCACTACACATAGCCATACTGGGTGCCTTTCTGTTCTTATTTCAAACTCCTTTATATGGCAGGGATTTGCACTTGATGTTCTCCCCTAAGAATCATGCTTTCCTCAGCTCTTCACATTAAGCTCTTTCTCATCTGTCAAATACCATCTACTAAGAGAGGGCTTCCCTAAGAAGTACCCTAAGGACCCTCTCAATCACTCTCTCACATCATCATGTTTTACTTCCTCTGTAACTCTAATGATACTTTCAACTTTTCCTGTTTATTTAGAGGTAATACAGCAAAGTGATTGAGAGTGTAGGCTCCACAATCAGACTGGCTGCATACAAACTGCGGCTCTGCCATTTACTAGCTATGTGACCCTGGACAAGTTTCTAAACCTCTCAGTGTCCTAATCTCCTCATCTTTTAAAGGAGCAAAATAATACAGTACTTACCTCACAGACTTCTTGAGGGAGTTAAATGAGCTAATCCATGTAAAAATTATTATAAGAATACAGGTAAATTCTGAGCACTCATATTATATATTTATTTACTTGCAAGGATCTTAATGCTCCACTGAACTGCATTTTTCAAAATGTACTATTAAAGATATCTGAAGTTATAATAACTGAGTCCAAATCATAAATATATCAACCAATAACCAAATGAAGGAGTACTGTTCTGACTAAGCCTCAGGAAGTGCTAGTTTCATAAAAGAGAATTTTTCTGGCCACAAAAGTCATAGAGAGAAAAAAAAGAAGAGTTAAGGCTCTTTAATAAGTAAGGGAAACTTTTGATAAGTTATATATAGAATTACTATGTAATTTAGATCAGCCTATAAAAAGCAAAACTAAAATATGAGGAACAGAGAAAAGAAGGTCCTGAAAAGTTCTGACCCAAGTAACTTTGAAAATAGTGTTTTGACTAGGAACTCTAAAAGACAAAAGGATTTAAGGAAAAAAAAAAAGATGATAAAACTTTAGTTGGTAAAGTCATTTCTCACCAGAATATGATTAACAATTGTGAAACTATACATGTATAATGAGACTGAACAAACAAGTAAGTGGACAGCTGATGGTGAGAACCAGGTTCTTCATTTCTGGAGAATAAGGTCACAAATAAGCAAGGGGGTAAGACTAGGATGAACCATGTGGTACTGAAGAAGAGTCAAAAAGATATCAGTATGAACTTATGCTTAGTTTCATATAGATACAGATGTAGATAAGTAAAAAAAGTTATATATTTGCATACATGGGTTAGTATACATACATATATATCCTAGGTCTGTACACTGAGGTCTAAAAGTAATGATATCCCAACAGCAATGAGCATCAGTTCAGTTCAGTCACTCAGTTGTGTCCGACTCTCCGCGACTCCATGAATCACAGCACGCCAGGCCTCCCTGTCCATCACCAACTCCCGGAGTTCACTCAAACTCATGTCCACAGAGTCGGTGATGCCATCCAGCCATCTCATTCTCTGTCATCCCCTTCTCCTCCCGCCCCCAACCTTTCCCAGCATCAGAGTCTTTTCCAGTGAGTCAACTCGTCGCATGAGGTGGCCAAAGTATTGCAGTTTCAGCTTTAGCATCAGTCCTTCCAATGAACATCCAGGATTGAGCTCCTTTAGAATGGACTGGTTGGATCTCCTTGCAGTCCAAGGGACTCTCAAGAGTCTCCTCCAACACCACAGTTCAAAAGCATCAATTCTTCGGCGATCAGCTTTCTTCACAGTCCAACTCTCACATCCATACATGACCACAGGATAAACCATAGCCTTGACTAGACGGACCTTGGTTGGCAAAGTAATGTCTCTGCTTTTAAACATACTATCAAAGTTGGTCATAACTTTCCTTCCAAGGAGTAAGCGTCGTTTAATTTCATGGCTACAATCAGCATCTGCAGTGATTTTGGAGCCCAAAAAAATAAAGTCTGACACTGTTTCCACTGTTTTGCCATCTGTTTCCCATGAAGTGATGGGACCAGATGCCATGATCTTTGTTTTCTGAATGTTGAGCTTCAAGCCAATCTTTTCTCTCCCCTCTTGATTAGATGGTACTACTACTACTACTACTACTACTACTAAGTCACTTCAGTCGAATCCGACTCTGTGTGACCCCATAGACGGAAGCCCACCAGGCTCCCCCATCCCTGGGATTCTCCAGGCAAGAACACTGGAGTGGGTTGCCATTTCCCTCTCCAATGTGTGAAAGTGAAAAGTGAAAGTGAAGTCGCTCAGTCATGTCCGACCCTTAGCGACACCATGGACTGCAGCCTACCAGGCTCCTCCATCCATGGGATTTTCTAGGCACTATTACTGGAGTGGCTGGTAAATAATGGTAAATGTATCTGCTTTTTAATAAGCTGTCTAGTTTTGTCATAGCTTTTCTTCCAAGGAGCAAGCATCTTTTAATTTCATGGCTGCAGTCACTGTCTGCAGTCTTTGTGAAGCCCAAAAAAGAAAGTCTGACACTGTTTCCATTGTTTCCCCATCTATTTGCCATGGAGTGATGGGACCGGATGCCATGATCTTAGTTTTCTGAGTGTTGAGCTTTAAGCCAACTTTTTCACTCTCCTCTTTCACTTTCATCAAGAGGCTTTTGAGTTCCTCACTTTCTGCCGTAAGGGTGGTGTCATCTGCATATCTGAGGTTATTGATATTTCTCCTGGCAATCTTGATTCCAGCTTGTGCTTCTTCCAGCCCAGCGTTCCTCATGATGTACTCTGCATATAAGTTAAATAAGCAAGGTGACAATATACAGCCTTGACGTATTCCTTTTCCTATTTGGAACCAGTCTGTTGTTCCATGGCCAGTTCTGACTGTTGCTTCCTGACCTGCATACAGGTTTCTAGAGAGGCAGGTCAGGTGGTCTGGTATTCCCATCTCTTTCAGAATTTTCCACAGTTGATTGTGATCCACACAGTCAAAGGCTTTGGCATAGTCAATGAAGCAGAAATAGATGTTTTTCTGGAACTCTCTTGCTTTCTCCATGATCCAGCGGATGTTGGCAATTTGATCTCTGGTGCCTCTGCCTTTTCTAAAACCTGCTTAAACATCTGGGAGTTCATGGTTCACATATTGCTGAAGCCTGGCTTGGAGAATTTTGAGCAAGACTTTACTAGCGTGTGAGATGAGTGCAATTGTGCGGTAGTTTTGCTCAAATCCTGGTTTCTAATCTCCTTCTCTAATAAAAGTAACCAAGGATCCTCAAATAAATGATTGACTATAGGGTTCGGGCAGGGAATATAAAAGATTAGCCTGGACAATTTTATAGTGCCAGAAAGTACGAAAGGGCTCAAAACAACAACAATGGTTTCTGTCCTGTTGGTTACAGGGACCAACCAGAAAGAATTGGAATAACTTGAGCAACAGAATACAGTACAGGAGTATAACTCAAATTTAGAAATGAATATCCATGAGTCCACACTGATATAAATGATAGAATTAAAAAATGGGGGAGAAAAGGAACATCTCCTTTAAAGAAGAATTCCAAATAATTTTGTAGATACTCACCCCTGGAGGAGTTGGAGCTTAACTTCCCTCCTTAACTTTCCCACCGAGTATGGTCTGCTCTTAGTTACTTGTTCCTAAAAAGTAGCATATGGAAAAACTTTACAGTAGAGAAACCTGGCAAGCAGTACCTCAGCCAGGTGAACAAGGTTAAGAACATCACTGATAAGTCATACTGCTATAAGTACCCTTGATATGACATGAGAATGGCATTTTATCTCTGCAGTCATCCTCCCACAACCCATAACTCTAGTCTAATTATGAGAACATCAGACAAACCCAAATTGAGAGACATTCTACAAAATACTTGACCCATACTCCTCAAAACTGGCAAGGTCATTGAAAGCAAGGAAAATCTGAGAAGTTGTCATAGCCCAGAGGAGCCAAAGGAAACACAATGACTAAATGTAGTGCGGGATCTGGATGGGATTCTGGAACTGAAAAAAGACATTAGGTAAAAACGAATGAAATCTGAATAACAACTTATGGACTTTAGTTAATGGTGATGTTCCAGTGTGGTTCCTTAATTGTGACAAGTGTAACACAGAAATGTCGGATGTTAGCAATAGGGGAAACTGGGTGTGGGGAATGTGGTAACTCCCTGAAACTCCTCATTTTACATTATCCTATCAATAAAATTAAAAGTTTATTTAAATTAATAAATAATAATGGCAGGGAAGTTATTGCCTTAACCAGACTGATTTTAGTCCTTTAAGTCACGTATAAGAGGGTTGGACAAAATCAGAAATACAGTTGGTACTATCTAAAGCAATCTTAATGTTGATGAACAGTTTATAATATAGTATATGAAAGTGCCTAAAGTCATTTCATATGTGCATGTTTTTATTCCTTAGTTGATAAAGCACTTTAGGAGCAGAAAACTCTCCTCTAAGTAGGAAGCCACTCAAACTTTAGAATAAAAATTGTGATACTAATTATTACTAATAAAAATTCCACCTGGCTTTTTAAGTCCATGAAGTTTAAATAATTCTACTCAAAATATATTCACTTGTACATTACTGAGACATTTCCTCACAGTCTCAGAAGGAGAGGAATATAACCATATGTATTTTAAGAAAGCACACTGGGAAGTTCACTAATAACAGTATATTAAAATTCAAAATTCACAACTTGGGTTCATAATGGGCACTGCTTGAGAGATTCGGAAACTCCAAAAAAAAAAAACAAAACACTTCACTAACATTTGTAACTATCTTGAATATATTAAAAAGAACTCTTACAAAGCAGTAACAAGTCCAGTGGAAAATGTGTGAAGGATAGACATAGGCAAATCACTGAAGAAATAACCAAAAATATCCAAATATAAGAAAAGATGAAGTAAAAACAGAACACAAATGAAATGCCATGTCACAACAGTCAGATTGGAAAAATCCAAGAGTCTGACAACACCAACTATTGGTAAGGATATGGACAAATAGAAACTGTCAGTATTCTATAAACACCGGGGAAAGAGGGAAAAATTTATATTCTAAGACCAGGCAATTTGACAATCAGGTATATGACCTGGAGAAAATCTGGTATGTTGCTTGAAGAGATACAAGGATTTCATGAGGCACTATTAATAACAGGTAAAAAATGAAAACACTCTAAATGTTTATCAATAGATGAAATGACAAACTCCAGTACATTTATTCAATGGAACACTACAAACCAGTCAAAAATAAATGAACTAGACCTACAGTGCCAACAGGAAATGAGGGGGAAAAAAGTAAAATAAAGCAAGCAAGTTTCAAAGTGTGTATACCACGACACAATTGTATTAATAGCAGGCTAAATTTACCAGGGCACAGTTATAAGCAGCTTAAATATAAAATTAAAAAGCACCTCATTTAAATTTTACAACCTTATGAGGTAAATATTTCTATTATCTAGCTTTGATAGATGGGGACACTGAGGCATGGAAAAAATTTTAAGAAATTTAAAAAAAATTTTAACAAAACTATTAAGTTGCAGAGTCAAGATTCAAGCTTAGGACGTTATGGCTCCAAAGTCCACACTCTTCAAAAGCATTAAAAGCAATGTCATGTACTACACACACACATTATACAGTTTATTGAAAGGTAAACTGGAAGGATATACATCAAATTCATCACAACAGTTGCCTCTGGGAGGGGAGATAAGGAGAGAAAGAAAGAGGATGAAATTGGGGAGAAAAGAAGAGATTTTTCATCAGCAATTTTCAGGTAAAGTTTTACATTGAAACTTTAGAATTTAGTATGTTCTTTAGAAAAAGAACACACAGTTCTTTTATAGTAAATGTATATCTCAAGCAAAAATGAAAGAGATGTCAAATTTTCTATGGTGAGTACCTGTGTTGTTTACTACTTTGGGGAATTTTCTGTATTTTTTAAACTTTTCAAAATCAAAATGTCTCCCCTATAAAACAGTATTTTAACAAAAATAAATGTAACAAATTTCCAATCTCCATATTTCAGCTTTTATTTGAAAATGCCAACAGCTAAACTGGGAGTGTATGTATGTATATACACTTTAACATACATATGGAAAATGTGTTTTTATATGGCTCAAAAGAGACAAACTAAACATACCAGAAACAGCATTTCTTGCATTTTGATGACTCACTATTCTCAATGAAAATGAAGTACACATAGCACTAGCAGGATGATTCCCTTAATATCTTTCTACCTCTTTTTTTCTGCTGCTTTCTACTTGTTTGTGGTTTTGAAAAGAAGGAAGCAAAAGAAAGTCCCAAGAAATTGTCACATACTTTAAAAACTAACAGCAGCCATAGATAAACATATGTGGAGTCCTTCTAAACTTAAGATTTCCCAACATACAATCAAGTAGTGTTCCAAAAATTTACTTGTAAATTGGTTGTCTGGAACTCAGAACATATTTTCCCATAAAGTTAAAAGAGAATGTAATCACCAGGAAAAAAGATACTGCCTGAGCTGCCAGGCAGTGAGACAGAAAAAGCAGAGCACACTATAAGCACTGATGGACCAGAAAGAAAAGAGTTTCCTCTACCAGTGTTTGAGGTTGGAAAGCATGCTTCAGTCATCCACCGTGGTATTCTCAGCGACTATCAAAGTACCTGGTACCTCATAAACATTTGAAAACCCGCTGCCTGATGACTGATGAGGTAGTGAAGAAAAGACTTGCGTCAAACTGCTCATCAGTTGGTGGCACTGGCAACACAGAATAGTGAGGGTTAAGACACAAACAGAAAAAGGGTTGGAGAGTAACAGCGTGCAGCAATAGGAGCATCCATATATGGAAAACTGTTATCAGGCTGGTGCTGGGAGCTAAGAGAATGCCTTCACCTGTATCACTGGCTGTTTCCATTATTGAGTGTACTGCATAAACACCATATTTTCAGTTAGTTTTGCTAATAATGAGGCATAAGGTATTCTCTACTGGGGCAGTCGTTACATGGGATTTTCAGGATTTTCTCCTATGACTCTTGAAAATATATTAGCTTCATTATTAGAGTAATACTATTCAGAAGAGAGAACAAAATGCAAACACTAAAAGAGAAATTACCTAAAATTCTATCATCCAGAGATAATGTCTTTTAATATTGTATGCATTTCCTGAAAATCATTTTGCCATATATATCATATATAAAAAATAATAACATAGTAATTCCTTTTATTCCTATTTTTCTCTCAAGATTATATTGTGCTTTCTCATGTTAGTAAATTTTTTTTAATGTGACTTTTAATAATTGCATTTACCACACAGATTAACTGCCATTAATTTTACTAAGCCTCTAGTATATGGCATTTTAACTTACAGATTTTTCACTGTTATAGTAACATACTATATAAATTAATCCATTCTTATATATAAAGCTCTACATTGCTATTTTAGAATTCAAAGTGATAATTATGATACACAGTAACAAAGCATGGAGTACTTGACTTGCCCCTACAATTTCTACTGAGCAACAATCAATAGGACATTGAACAAACAAGAAAGAAAGAAATTTTTATTGACTTTTCTTCTTCTTCCACATTTGGTAGGAACAAGGAAAAATTCCCACAAAATAATACTCTGATATCAGAGAGGACAAGAATAACAAGTTAATTTCTCTGCTACAGCCACTTCTTTTTCCACTTAAAATAATGAACCATTAATTTAAATAGGAATAAATAAGATCTAATATTTATAATATATCAAACATCTCTGTATTGGTGCTTAAATCTAAGCACATAATAAGTATGCTTCGAAAAATTCTGCAAACAAAAGATAACGTTAACTAGTATCACTCAATGAAAAAATAGCTTTCTTTTACAATTCTTCCACATTTTTATTATTTTTTGAACGAATCAGAAAATGTCATGCACTTCATCTCTTCCTTCCCAGAGCCTCCCAATTACTCCAAATTTTATTCGAGTTGCCATAAATAGGTCAACAGCTCCATGAGCTTAAGAATCAATAGCTATTTAAGCCACTGGTAACTCATGTGGAAAAGTTCAGAACAAATCAGCATCAGCTTCCTGGCTCTCTTGCACAAACATAAAATTTATACTGCTTAACCAATTTTCAAAAGTGTAACTTTGTGTACATATATTTAAAACTGAGGCCAAATTTTACTTATTATTTATTCCCAGTACTGGGCTACTGTCAAGAGCAATTACCTTTCCTAACAAATACATTCTTATAAAATTCCACAATGAAGTCTACGCTTAATCATTCAGAAAAAGAAAATTATGTAACATACAGTAGTATAATGATGACGATGATGATAATATACGCTATTCTGGACACTTACTAAGAGCTGCAGTTCAAAAAGAGAAATGTGAAAATGAGGTAAAAGCTACCCAAAACGTTTAATTCTGGCCAAAACAAAACAAAGTTCCCATAAAAGAGGCCTAATAAGTTTTTTGTTTCATTACAAGTTCAAAAGGGGTGCAAATACCTCAGAAATCCTGTATACTTAAGATTTTCAAAAGCTGAAATCCTAGTATCTAAATACAAAACTGTATAACTTGCCCAAGAGTCCTTATTTATTACCCAATCTTAGGTCCCCCAGAGACTACTTTTTACAATAATCTCAAATGCACTACAATAGATTAAGGTAACCTGGGCTACGCTGTTCACAGGTGTCTCCGCCTCCTTCCCCCAACAGAAGAGAAGAGGTAGACCAGGGCAAGCAGAAAAAAATAGAGACTATGTACACCAAACAACAGATTGTAATAGTCTAAAACTGCTTCTTTTAAACTTGGACTATTATTATCATTAACTGATAATATTTTAAAGAATAACATATTCACGGAGCAGTACAATTCCTGCCCTTACGGGTCTCTAGCTAGCTGACACGCGTTTTCTTCCCAGATAAATACATGCCTGTTGACGGATGCCTATCCTGCTGTTGCAAACAAGAAATAACTGTCCTATGAGACAAAAAACCCTTCTCTACGGCTCCAGGCGTAACCATACGAGTTTGAATTAAAAGCACACTGGAACAATAACAAAAATCTTTCAGTACATCTATCATTTAAAAGCATGATAACGAAAAGTCGTTGCTGCGACCCAGTTTTAGGTCACAAGCTTTATTTCCCCCTCCTCCCCCCCAAAAGCGGTAAACTTCAAAGGGAACGGTGGCGACCAGGAATTGTTTATCACCTCCCTGCGCCCCCCCCGCGAAAAAAAGACTGGGGAAAAACCCCAAACTGGCCCACTTGGAGCTTGAGCAGGCTCACGTTGGCCGAGGCAGACCCCCGAGAGCAGAATCGGGCCTCCGGGGGCCCGCCAGGCTGCAGCTGCCTCCTGTTTAAAACGTCGAGCAGGTGGGATTCCGCGAGGCCACCGCCGTCTTACGTAACGAGCTTGTCAAAACCCCAGCTCCAGGACCTCCCCGCTCGCCGCCCCCGCCCCCGAACCGGAGCCCCGGGCCAGCCCGGGATGGACAATCCCGAGCGAAAACGGAGGAGACCCCCAGGCGCCGCCGCCGCGGTGCGGGCGCCGCTCTCCGCGCCGCCCGGAGCCGACCCAGCCCGCGAGGGCCAGCCAGGCTCCGGGGAGCCCCCGGGCGGAGGTCGCGGCCGGCCGCGCCACAGCCCCGAGCCCGGCCGGCCGCGCTCCCGCGCCCACGGCTGTCACCGCTCCGGGCAGTGACAGCGCCGCACGCCGCCGCTGTCCGCGCCGCCGCCCCCGCACTCACCTCACCGCTGGCTCCCGCTCGAGAAGCGGGTCGAGCCTGGAGAGCGGCGCGGCGCCCACTCAGCGGTGGCGGGACACGAGGGGCTGGACGCCGCGGCGCTCCGAACCCGCTGAGCTCATCCCCAGCGGCGCTCCGCCCTGCGCGGCACCCCCGCCCGCCCAGGCCTGCCGTCTCCGTCAGACGGGACTCCCCCTCCCCTCGCGGCCGCCGCTGCCTCCGCCTCCTTCTCCGGCTCCAGCCGCCGCGGCCGCCGCCGCTGCGCCCGGCGCCATCTTGGCAGTGACGGCGAGGACGGAGGCGGGGATGGCGGCCTGCCGGCGCCAATAGCGGGCCAGGCCCCTGCTCGAGGGGGCGGTACAGGGGCGCGGTGAGGGGCGCGGGGTCCTAGCGCCGGATCCGCGATCGGCGTAGAAGGTGGGCGGAGCTGCGCAGGGTTCTCTCGTGACGGGCAGGAGAGTTGGGGAAGTGCGCTGTGGTTCCCCTTCGGGTGGAACCGAGGCTAGCGTGGGCGACACACACCTTCCTTTCCCCTTTCACCACAGCGAGGGTCAGCATCCGTCATGGCCCAACTGACCTATTTCCTCCTTCCTCCCCAACAGTCCCAGGACTCCAGACTTCGGCTAGCCGGAGCTCGTGGCGTCTGCCTGAGCGGCCGCTCCTCCACAAAGGACACTCAGATTCCCCAGGAAACCCCCTCAGGGGTTAGCAACCACCTCCTAGTAGGTTTCGGTACCAAGATGCTGCAAGTCAGGTAAAGTAGGGAGTTCAGGAGGGCTCCCTGAAAAGTACATTGATGAAACACCAATTGTTGACTGAAGGGGTGTAGGTTACATTGCATTAATGGGTTATGGCCTACGTACACCTGGCTATGGTGCCACCATGCGTGGCTGTTGGCAAGTTGCCTCTGAAAAATGAGGTTGATTACTGCTACTGGGTTGCTCAGAAGGTTAAATGGTATAATACATGTGAAGTGCTTAACATAGTACCTGAAAGTACTCAATGTTCAATATTATTACATGGAAAAAACAAGAAATAGGACTCTAAAAGGTTTCAAGTCAACTTTCCTAAATCGTGCAGAATAGTCTTTAATCCCTTCTACTAACCAGGTTTATAGCTTTCTTATCTCCATTTCTTTTGTTGTATTCAGTCAGTCAACAAACATTCGCTGAAACTCAAAAACTGAGGGGACACACTGGTGAGGGAAACAGAAAAGGTCTGCCCCCTAGACTGGAGTTGACTAGTGGGAAAAGGAGGGACTGTGAATACTCAGGAGATCTTGAGAGAAACATGCTAGGAAGGTTATGAACAGAATTCTGGGAGAGCAAATACCAGGATAGTTTAAAAAAAAAAAAGTGGTCAGGAAAGCTCCATCTGAGGGATGAGAAGGAGCCAGTAATCTGAGAAATGCCCTGGAGAATTAAGGCAGAGGAAATGGCTATGCAAAAGACCTGTGGAGTCCATAGTGCCAGGGAATATGTGGTGCAAAGAAAAGTCTGCCCTGATACTGAAGAGGTGAGTGTGTAAGCAAGGAGGGCCCATTTCCTCAGGCCCTAGGAAGACAAACAAGACTGGATTTTGTTGTAATTGCAGCTGAAAGCTGTTGAAGAGGAAGGGATGCCTATTAGAGCAGGGAATTGAGTTTGGGGTATGACATTGTATCTGTATTTCAAGCAATATTTGGGCCAAAGGGGGCTTCCCTAGTGGCTCAGCTATAAAGAATACGCCCAAGGTGCGGGAGCGTCAGGATATGTGGGTTTGATCCCTGGGTTGGGAAGATCCCCTGGAGGAAGGCCGGGCAACCCACTCCAGTATTCTTGCCTGGAGAATCCCATGAACAGAGAAGCCTGGCAAGCTACAGTCCATAGGGTCACAAAGAGTCAGACACCACTGGATCAACTTAGCACTGCACAGCATGGGCCGAAGAACTGGATTTAAAGTAAAATAAAAAACCTGGGGTTGAGCCTCTTCAACACTAAATTGTTCAAATTATGTGTTCTGGTCTTCAGTTTCCTTATTGATTAAAAAAAAAGTGAACATCACATAAGACTGCATATGGAGAAATACCGCTTTCACTGACAATTGTTAATTAATGTAATTGCTAAGTGTTTTTAGAGAAGGCAATGGCAAGCCACTCCAGTACTCTTGCCTAGGAAATCCCATGGATGGAGGAGCCTGGTAGGCTGCAGTCCGTGGGGTCGCTCAGGGTTGGACACAACTGAGCGACTTCACTTTCACTTTCACACATTGGAGAAGGAAATGGCAACCCACTCCAGTGTTCTTGCTTGGAGAATCCCAGGGACGGGGGACCCTGGTGGGCTTCCGTCTATGGGGTCACACAGAGTCGGACACAACTGAAGTGACTTAGCAGCAGCTAAGTGTTTTGTATGTCATGTATAGTTGCCTAAACTGAAGTTGCTCAGTTGTGTCTGACTCTTTGCGACCCCATGAACTGTAGCTTACCAGGCTCCTCCATCCATGGGA
The DNA here is from genome assembly GCF_049115385.1 of Moschus berezovskii. Taxonomy (NCBI): domain Eukaryota; kingdom Metazoa; phylum Chordata; class Mammalia; order Artiodactyla; family Moschidae; genus Moschus; species Moschus berezovskii. The sequence continues at coordinate 87,965,623 of NC_142468.1, forward strand.
TTTTCCTGGCAACTGTACTGGAGTGGGTTGCCATTTCCTTCTCCAGGGAATCTTTCTGACCCAGGGATCACACCCGGGTCTCCTGCATTGCAGGCAGATGCTTTACTGTCTGAGCCACCAGGAAAACCCTAATCAGTACAGTGCTGTTTGGTAAGTACATTTATTGGGTTATTTATTGCAAGTAGTAATCCAAATCAGTGATTCTTACTCATTTTTGCAGAGTGCTACTAAGGAAAAGAATATAAACTGTTATGAATATGTAGTTTACTGATGCTGTAATTCCAAGTGTGTTTTTCTTTTTTTTGACTGCGTGTGCCATTTCCAGAACTTTTTCATCATCCCAAACTGAAACTCTGTACTGAGTATATTATAAATCCTAGTCTACTTTATAAGACATGTACTTTTGAAAGGTATCTGGTAAGTTCCTCTCCCATGCCCCCCAAAAATGGCAGTAGCCTTGGTGATCAGTAGGATTGTTTGCTGCCATTGGAGGGTTTAATGGATTACACCATGTGAGTTTATTATTATGATTTTTTTTTGACTGTGGCTGGTGGTCTGTGGATCTTAATTCCCTACTGCTACTACTACTAAGTCACTTCAGTTGTATCCGACTCTGTGCGACCCCATAGACGGCAGCCCACTAGGCTCCTCTATCCCTGGGATTCTCCAGGCAAGAACACTGGAGTGGGTTGCCATTGCCTTCTCCCTTACTTCCCTAACCAGCGGTCAAATCCAGATCCACAGTAGTGAAAGCAATGAGTCTTAACCACCAGTAGTGGTGGTTTAGTTGCTAAGCTGTGTCCGACTCTTGCGACCCCGTGGACTGTAGCCTGCCACACATTTCTGTCCGTGGAATTCTCCAGGCAAGAATACTGGAGTGGGTTGCCCGCCCTCCTCCAGGGGATCTTCTCAACCCAGGGATTGAACCTGCATCTCTTACATCTCCTGCATTGGCAGGCGGGTTCTTTACCACTAGCGCCACCTGGGAAGTCCCTTAACCACCAGACAGCCAGGGAATTCCCCCATATAAGTTTAGAAACCACCATCTGAGAAATAAGAGTAAGAAATAAGTGTCAGTTTTTAGCTCAGATGGTTAACACATCATACTAATGAGGAGGACTAATGTAGGATCAGTTAATTTTCAGCACTGAAAAGCTGTGTTCTGTGACCATAAAATGTGCCCTTTGGCCTTGTAAATGTGTGCTCCAAGATGGCTCAGACAACCTGCCGCTCTATTTATGTACAACTACTCTAACTATGGAGAAGACTCTTGAGAGTCTCTTGGACTGCAAGGAGATCCAACCAGTCCATTCTAAAGGAGGTCGATCCTGGGTGTTTATTGGAAGGACTGATGCTGAAGCTGAAACTCCAGTACTTTGGCTACCTCATGCGACGAGTTGACTCACTGGAAAAGACTCTGATGCTGGGAGGGATTGGGGGCGGGAGGAGAAAGGGACGACGGAGAATGAGATGGCTGGATGGCATCACCGACTCTGTGGACATGAGTTTGAGTGAACTCCGGGAGTTGGTGATGGACAGGGAGGCCTGGCGTGCTGTGATTCATGGGGTCGCGGAGAGTCGGACACGACTGAGCAACTGAACTGAACTGAACTGAAACAAAATGTTAAATCTCTTTTCCAGGATAGATCTTTCCTCCCCACTGCCCATATCATTCATAGGATTCTTATTCCTAATGTGAGGGCATGGCTGTAGGTCAATCAGTGATTGAAAGGGGAGGATTATCACATAAAGGGGCAAGAGGGAACTCTTGAATGGATGGATGTCTAGGTATCACTATCTAGATTGTAGTGATGGTTTCACAGATGTATGTATACACAGATCAAACTTAGAAAGTTGCACACTTTAAATATGTGTAGTCCACTGTGTGTCAATTACTTCTCAATAAAGCTGTGAAAAAAAAAATAGTTCAGTTGGGAACCTCTCACTCTTAACTGGCAAACAAATTCACGTATTTTCATCTGCATTAAGAAATGCCAATTAAAATATTGACTATGCTCAGTCGCCAAGTTGTGTCCGATTCTTTACAACCCCATGGACTGTAGCCCTCCAGACACCTCTGTCCATGGGATTTTCCAGCAAGACTACTGGAGTGGGTTGCCATTTCCTTCTCCAGGGTTAAAATATTATAGACCTATTTGCAAGCGTAGTTTATAGAATGGAATTCTAAAAAGCTTCAAAAGTTGAAAAGTTTTGGGGCTTCCCTGGCAGTACAGTGGTTGGGACTCTGCCTGCCAATGCAGAGGACAGGGGTTTAATCCCTGGTTGAGGAGGATCCCACATGTCACAGAGCACCTGAGCCCATGTGCCACAACATTGAGCCTGTGCTCCGAAGCCCAGGAACTGCAATTAATGAGTCCACGTGCCGCAGCTACTGAAGCCCACATGCTCTAGAGCCTGTGCTCTTCAGTAAGAGAAGCCACTGCAATGAGAAGCCTGCACAAAGCAATAAAGACCCAGCGCAGCCAAAACAAAATTAAAAAGTGGAAAAGTTTTGAATGTTTCTTTTTTTTTAATCAAAGATAACACTTTCTGAAAGAACATACTAAAAGGCAATAGAAAGACAATAAGGAGCATTTGACTGCATGCTCAGGAAATGCATTTAAGTACCTTAGAGTCCTTAACCGTCATATCATGAGTCCTCTCAGCATTCGTCACAGTAGTCACAGTTAAACCCTAAATGTGATTTGGGTAATGGAGTCTAACATTGCAGTCACAGCCAGATTTTTTTAAATGTGCCTTAGAAATTTGGGCTCCATGCCTTTTCTGAAATTACGTTATCTTTCACACCTGGAACTCTGTCTGGTTGTTTCTTAGAAATTATTTTTTTAATGCTGTGGCTTGAAAAATCCATGAAGGAAAACTATGAAACCAGTAACAGTTTAAAACCCTGGAAACTCAATTATTGTACCACCTGTGCTGTAGTTCATGGGGTCGCGGAGCGTCGGACACGACTGAGCGACTGAACTGAACTGAACTGAACTGAATCCTCCCCAAGTGTTAAATCTATTTAATTGCTAAACCAGAAGTTTTTTTAATATCTTTTTAAAAATTTATCCATGTCTTGGGAAGAGTATTCTAGAAAGCTGTTCTTGATATCTGTCCCTTGCAGCTTCCTTATGGATGAGAAAGCCTTCCACCAAGAACTGATGGTCTTTTAGAAAATCTTTAGATGTCTCCCAAAGCAGAACACGTGGTACCAAATTCTATTCATTGTGAAAGTCCTGAAATTTATTGGCAGCGTTGTCAAATTATCATCTTTCTTCTTAAAAACACAAACCTGGGACTTCCCTGACAATCCCTGATTAAGACTCTGAGCTTCACATGCAGGGGGCAAGGGTTCAGTCCCTGTTTGGGGAACAAGGGTCCTGCATGCCAAGAGGGGTGGCCAAAAAAAGAAAAAAGCAAAAACAAACCCATAAACCTGATGAAGTACTTTTCAAAGACAAATTGTCTGAACAACTTGTAGAAATAATAGTGAGAAATGTCATGTTGCAAATAACAAATTCTAAACCTGATAGTTGAGAAGAGTGTCTAAGGATAAGACGGCTGCACAGTCTGAGACACTGCCGTCTTTACCCTCTCTGTGGCTGAGGAGTCATATCTTTGAGTCAGCACTTTCCCACAAATTTGAAAATTATCGCCTCTCAACATCTTCCTCAAGTTAATGCTTTTACTTCTCTCAACAATTCCTGCTATTAATAAATTCAACATTTAGTTTTTAAACGATCTGCAAAAGGAAGTTATTTTTATGTACTATATCTTGACTATCATTGTCCATGGTTGAGTATTTTCAGAACATTTTACAAATGCACTTTAGTTGGCGTTTATACACAAAGCACTGTGCTGGGCACAAAAGGGAATGAAAGAAGATAAGTGCATATTAAAGGCACAAAGTTTGCTCCCAGGCAGCCTGAGAAGTTCAGCACTAGGTGTTTAAATTTGTTGCTATGGGAGCTTAGGGAAGTTGAGTGATTAATTCAGAGTGTGTGGATTCAAGGTGATGGATAGATGACATTTGAACCAATCAAGAAAGAACTTAGACTTTCTATAAAAGGTGTGTGTGTGTGTGCACACATGTGTGCATGCATGCATACACACACTAAGTCACTTCAGTCATGTCTGACTCTGTGACCCTATGGACTGTAGCCCACCAGGCTCCTCTGTCCATGGGATTCTCCAGGCAAGAACACTGGAGTAGGTTGCCATGTTCTCCTCCAGAGGATCTTCCCAACCCAGGGATCAAATCCGTGTTTCTAATGTCTCCTGCATTGGCAGGTGAGTCCTTTACCACTAGCACCACCTGGGATTTAGTCCAGTCACTCAGTTGTGTCCGACTCTTTGTGACCCCATGGACTGCAGAACAACAGGCCTCCTTGTCCATCACCTACTTCTGGAGTTTACTCCAACTCATGTCCATTGAGTCAGTGATGCCATCCAACCATCTCATCCTCTGTTGTCCCCTTCTCCTCCAGCCTTCAATCTTTCCCAGCATCAGGGTCTTTTCAAATGAGTCAGCTCTCTATAAATGGTGAAGGCACCTTGTTTGGGATATGGGGGTTGGGGTGATACAAGATAAGAAAAGCTTTTCTTTTTTTTCTCTGAATCTTTATTACAGATGTATTAGAATTGTTCTCAACAAATGAAATGCTCATAAATTGTTCCAACACTTTGACTCTATTGGGGAGTGGCCAAAGGTTCAAATAATTTGGAAGGATGGATATCTGTGCTGACTTGCAGGAAATATGAGTCATCTTTTCTCATGTACTCAGCACTGTTGTTACAGCTAGGATATTTGGGAAACACGAAGCTAAACAGATCAGACACCGTGAGTCTTTTTTTTTTTAATTGATTGGCCCAGACATGCATCCTGCAAGGGTAGACAACAGGGACGCCCTTTTTATTGTCAAAGCTTAAAGAACACTGCCAGCAAGGGGAAACACCTGCAATTGAAAAAAATAAGTTTAAAAATATAATACTTCTGTCTTCTTTATAACCCCTCAGACTAGGAGACAAACACATCTGTAGTCTATACATCTCTTCTGAGCTTCAGGATTGTATATTCATTTGCCTCCAGGTATATAAGTCCCAAGTGCACCTGAACGCAACATTTTCAAAGGTGAACTCATTATCTTGACCCAAAACCTGTTTCTCCTATATTCTCTAATTTCTTGACTAGGACTCACAATACAGTAGTTAGAAAAGTCAAAACCTGTGAAGAGACTTCCCTAGAGGCCCAGTGGTAAAGAATTCCCCTTCCAGAGTAGAGGACTCAGGTTCGATCCCTGTTCGGGGAACTAAGATCCCACATGCCATGGGGATGTGCATGCAACTAAGCCCTGCTCTGCAAGGAAGATCCAGCACAGCCAAACACTAACAACAACAAACTACTGAATACGTTTGAATTTCCCTGATTGTCCAGTGGTTGAGACTCCACACTTCCCCTGCAAGAGGGCATGGGTTTTTACCCCTGGTTGGGGAAGTTCCACATAGCTGGCAGTGTGGATAAAAAACAAAAAACACCTATAAGTAATCAACTCATCTTTTTCCCACTTATTCCTTAAAAATTAATCAGTCATCAAACCAATTGATACCATCTCCTTAACATCAAGCATATCCTTCTTCACCTCTCTATCCGCATTCCTACTGGCCCAGTTCAAATCCCTGTCTTTTTGGCTTTTATTTTACTTGAAATTTTGTAGCAATCAACTAATTGGATTCCCAATCTCCTGTCTTTTCTCCATCATCCATCCCTCCCTTTGTTGCCAGGCTAATCTTTCTAAAGAAGAAATATGATCATTTTTTCCAGAGATAGCTTGAGGTTGCTAGCTTCCTATTTTCCTTTCTTTCTACTCTGGGTGGAAAAGTTCATCGGTGTTGAGTCTCAATGTTACCTAAGAGGAGCAGGGCATTAGGATCTGTTCCTGGTTCTTCACTTCTCTTCTCCATCATGTTGACACCTCTCATTCAGAACACTTTCAAGCTCATGAGAGGAGGCTCTTAACGGAACTTAATAAAGCATTTAAGCCTCTGCTGTCCATAAGCACATATATGCATACAAAGAGATGGATTGGTTAGGTATATTAAACACAAAGTTAATCCAGAAGGGAAAAACTCTAGCAACTAGTTTATTCAAGATTTGGAGAATAATAGACATTTAATAATAAAGATTTAAATTAGAAATAAGCAAACATAAAGATGTCCAAAGCATCTCCTAGTGTAGTTTAGGCCCTTATGTCAGTCAGTTTACTATCTCCTAGAAATAAATGTCCTTCCTCTACATTCTCTACTTACAAGTGTGCAAGTTTTCATGTTTGATTGTAATTATCTTAACTGCATTTGAGATTTAATAAAATCATCGTATTGATTTAATAGAATTTAGATGTTATAATAATAATTTACAGAGTTTTAAATTATACTAAAAAGGAAACAGAAGTTGAGATGAGGCTCTCTTTTATTTGAATGTATTAGAACCGAAGTGGAAGAATAGCTTTAACAGAGCCGTGCTGGCAAACTCCTGCCTGCCTGTGCAATGCTGTCTGGAAAGCAGTGAATCCTACAGTGAAGAAAGCAGAACCATAGAGCCCTTGATGTCAGGTTGAGGAGAGTAGGTAACAATACCATTCATCTTTAACCAACTTTGCAATAAAAGGGAATGAGGAGTTAATGGAGTTATCAAAAAAAAAGAAGCATATTCTTCCATTTCAGATTCTCCTGGTGATCCCACAGCACAAGGCTCTATTTGCCACAAGGTTAGAACCAAGTATTGAAATACTAGCAGTAAAAAAAATGGTCATCAGTTGCAAAAGAGAATCTTAAGGGTGGAGTTCAGGTAACATAAAGGGCAATTGGACAAGGGTAGGGCTAAATGGATTGGATTACAGAGTGACTGAGGTGGGGCCAGCAATTAGAAGTGGATTTATTTATTTATTTATTTATAATTTAATAAATGGTACAAAGCACAATACCAAAAACATTAACAGTTAAAATTTTACCAAATGAAAAAAATACTATAGAATACACAGTTGCAAAAAGCTACATTAAGTTATTTTACAACTGCCTCAAGCTGCAAAAAGAAAAAAACCTAATACCATACCTAAGTTATCCCTCTCTCAAAATAATGCCATTTATATTATAAACCACGAGCTCCCCATCAAAAGACGGGAACTGCTTTTGTTAATTCATATATATGTATATATGACTGTATCATTTTGCTATACACCTGAAACAAACACCACACTGTAAATAAAATATAGTTCAGTTCAGTTCAGTTCAGTCGCTCAGTCGTGTCCGACTCTCCGCGACCCCATGAATCACAGCACGCCAGGCCTCCCTGTCCATCACCAGCTCCCGGAGTACACTCAAACTCATGTCCACAGAGTCGGTGATGCCATCCAGCCATCTCATTCTCTGTCGTCCCCTTCTCCTCCTGCCCCCAACCTTTCCCAGCATCAGAGTCTTCTCCAGTGAGTCAACTCGCCGCATGAGGTGGCCAAAGTATACAATATAAAATAAAAATAAGTAACAGGTCTTTGGGGCTTTACACTGAGTTAGAATAACTCAGTGGGATAGAGTTCCTATCCCTCTGATAGGAACTCTAACTCAGTAGAAGTGGATTTTAAATGTATCATGTGACTCGTGTTGGCTTTATGAGAATGATATTTTCATAATTGACTTCATGTTTCTATAACCCAGAACATAGAATTTTTGAGCAAGAACCTTAGAGATCATCTAGTGAGCATTTTATTTTCCAAAGAGTGAACATTTGCCTACTTGTGATTTGTCCAAGGTCATAAACATACAATAGTGAGAGGAGATTGAAGACTTGAATCTAGATCCCCAAGTTCTTTGCTTTCTCTATTCCAAAAATAAGAAATCAGTTCTGAGAACTCAGTATTCTAAACTCTTCATGAAGTAAGCTGGATACATAGGAAAATTATTGTTTAGGAGATGAAAAAACTGAGCCTCAGAAAGATGGAGTATGTTTACCAAATTCCATGGGTGGAATAGACCAAAGCCCAGGCCTCACGATTCCTGGGCCAGTAATCTACTAAACCACATTGCTTCAGAGATTAAACAAAAAAAAGTGAAAACTTAAATGCCATGTGTCTAGGCATAGAATTCACTCTTTCAATCTGCAGGTATTTTACTGTTGTTATATGCTGGGCACTCCTCTAGGTGCCATAAAAAAGATCACAAGATTAAAAGATTTATTTTGCAAGAGTAGATTTCTATTTTGCAAGACTAAAATTTGAATGTTACCTAATTATCAGGGAAATGCACATGCGTTTTGGTGGTTGATAAGCTAGCAGGAAGTATGTCTTGGTATAATACAGTATTGAAAATAGTTTCACTTTCACCAAAGGATGGGTTTCAAAGTGTCTACTGTATTACCCTCTACCATATTTTTGTATATATATATATTAAAAAAAATCTGACAATGCCAAGGTTATTGAGACTGTAGGAAAACTGGAACTCAATGCTCTGCTAGTGGGAATGTCAAATGGCCCAACCCCTTTGGAAAGCAGTTTGACAATACTTACTAAAATTTAAAATGCATATACCCTCCAATCCAGCAGTTCCATTTCTGGGTGTATACTCTAAAGCAGTTTTTTCAAACTGTAATTCATGATCCATTAGTGAATTGTGAAATCAATTTAAAGGTTATAATCAACATTTTTTTTTTTTTTTTACAAATGAAATAGAACAGAAATACCAGGGTAAGGATTATTTTGTGAATTTTTGTGCACCACCTAGATTCTCCCTCTCCAGGACTAAATGATTAGTTCTCTGAGCTGCTAGATATGTTGCAGCCTACAGCTTTTGGGTGAGTTCCTCTGTAGGACTGTCTCCTGGAAGAGAGCTACTTGCCCAAGGTCACACAAACCCTCTTCCTGGGTGCAGCTGTATTCAGTAACTGAGCAGTGCAGGTGTATAAAAGCCTGATCCCCTTGGCCTGATTCAAAATGACTCTGAATAATCACTGCAATGAATGTGGGGTCAACTGAGGTCTTTGTTATCACTTTGTTAGAGCACAAAACTACCTCTGCCCATATTCCTGCTTCCTTTACTTCCCAGCAGGTACTGATTCCAGGACACTCCCTCATAAGCAGCCTGTACACAAATTTCTGTCTCAGATCTACTTGCCAGGCAACTCAGCCTGTGGTGATATGTGCATGTATGCATGTAGAGGAACTTAATGTAAAATTATTTCTTAATGTGTATTGGCCGTAAAAACTTAAGAACTCCTGCACCTAGGGAAAGTCATGCCCATATGCACCAGGAGACACTATGAAGATGTTTGTTAGGGTATTGTTCGCAGTGATGATGACAAAAATTCAATGTCCATAGTCATGCAATGGAATATTATATAATACTTAAAATTAGTGAAATCTCAGATATAGAAAACAAGCTTATGGAAACAGGGCATGGGGGAGGGATAAATTGGGAGATTGGGATTAATATATACACACTAACATATATGAAATAGATAACTGTTAAGGACCTACTGTATAGAGAGCATAGGGAGCTCTATTCAATACTCTGTATGGGAGAATAATTTTAAAAAGAGTGGATGTATGTATAACTGACTCACTTTGCTATATAGCAGAAACTAACACAACATTGTAAATCAACTATATTCCAATAAAACTAAAAAAAATTGTCTAAGAAAATTAGTGAATCTACTGACATGTATCAGCATGAACAAATTTCTTCAATAAAGGGACACTTACAAACTTTAGGACAGTGGTTTCCTCTGAAGAAGGCGTGTGGGAAACGAGATGAAATTGGGGCTTCAATTGTGACATTGTATTGTTTTTTAAAGAAGTATCTAAACAAACACAGTGAGATGATAGCATTTATTAAATTTGTAAGAGTACCTATGTTTTGTCACTTTTCTGAATGTTTAAAATATTTTAAAATTGAATTTTGTTCAATGAATTATTACTGCAGAAAGTCTACATTAAAAAAAAAGCATTTTACCTTTATCTTACTATCAGGAAGTAATGAAAGAACAGCTAACAAGGTCACTTCCTCTTACACAAGCCATTTGGTCAAAATGTAATGGCTCATGGAGTCCAGATATTCCAGTTATAACTGTTTGGCTGGTTTCATTACATTATTTATATCCCCCCTCCCCATTTTCATTACTACTAAATTCCATGTGATAAGAACAATACTAAAATCTTTTAGGAGTTCATCAATATGTCTGTTGTACTCTATGCAGCCAAAAGTGAAATTTGCTCAGTCATGTCTGACTCTTTGTAACCCATGGACTGTAAAGTCCATGGAGTTCTCCAGGCCAGAATACTGGAGTGGGTAGCTGTTCCCTTCCAACCCAGGGATTGAACCCAACCAGGGGATCTTTCCAACCCAGGGATCGAACATTGCAGGCAGATTCTTCACCAGCTGAGCCACCAGGGAAGCCTGTGAAGCCAAAAGCAGGAATTGAAAAAAAATACTAAGCAAGGTATTTGATTGACCATATAAATAAGGTCACTCTGGTTTAATAGTAGCTTCACATTAGTGGTGATAGGCTTAAAGTAGAGAGGATGAGAAAGGACAGTAGAAATATTATTACCAGGGACTTCCCTGGTGGTCCAGTGGCTAAGACGCCACACTCCCAAAGCAGGGGGCCTGGTTCAATCCCTGGTCAGGGAACTAGATCCCACAAGTGGCAACTAAGAGTTTGAATGCCATAACTAAAAGATCTTGCATGCTGCAACAAAGATTGAAGATTCCCATGTGCCACAATTAAGACCTGCCACAGCAAAATAAACAAAATAAATATTTTTTTGAAAAAGGAGAAATATTATTACCATTACATTGCTGAGTCTTTACAACATTGCCTTTGTATTTAATATAAGACACCTAGAGTGCAAATGAAACTGGCCAAGTTGTATTAGAGGAGGAATTCAGTAGAGGTTTGTGTTATTATCCAAAAGCATGTGTAACAGATCGAAAAGGAATGCACTAAAAGAAGTAAGCAGAATAAAAGTGTGGCCAGTGATGAAACTATGAATTAGGGTAAGAAGTGGTTGTGGCTTTGGGAGAGTCTCTGCTGGATTGTTTACTTGACCCTTCATTTTACTTACTTAGGTTTGGTTTTCTTTTTCTATAGAACATATGCAAAGTGCAACCCTTTGCCTATGTAGACTTAATATGATTTACAAACTTTAATACAGAAGCTTTTTTTAATACTTCAACTAATGCATATATTTAGGGAAAAGAAAAACTGTGGAATATTAGTAAGTCCTGTGTATAAAAACAATCAAAATAAAGCAAATCTTCATAGCTTAATATGAGAACAGAGTGAATCTATTTATAAGGAACTACAGCAATGCAAAATAACTCTAAATGATGATATGTAGGGGTTTCCAAAGCAACAAAGAAGTTGAAGCAAGCACATTTGGAGGTTAGAGTCTATTAGAAATAGTTGCAGATGGAAGTTTGGGGAAAATTATTAATGCCTACTTCAGTCCTCAGAACTAAGAATTCCAAAAAATTTGAGTAACTGGATGATAAGCTGATTTGGATAAATAAGAATATCGCTTAGACAGGACACATATGCTGCTAACTAAGGTAGGTCAGAAAATATCTTCCAAAATAATTTGTTCTTGTCACTATTACTGCTTGGAAACATGAGAGAAAGCCTTATGGCTTGAGTAAGTGCACTGTCAATGAAATAAGATTTGTTACAATGAGACCTGTCTACTAGATGTAGAACTAGAATAGGAAAGACACTTGAGACGTGTGTTTTCTTTGTAAAAACACTGTGCCTTTGGAACATGGTTATTAGCTCATAGTTCCAGGGAAGCTTCACATTCAGGGCCTAAGAAACCTCACTCAATGTTTTTCTATTTGACCTAGTTAAATTTCTTGGAATAGGAAGTTATGATGCTAATTTTTTCAAGAATTTTCCAGATGTCTCTGAAAAACTTTTGTCCTTTAAAACCTGTAACTACAGTATAATCTATCAAAATTTTGAACCACTATGTTGATACCTGAAACTACTATAGTACTTTAAATCAACAATATCTCAATAAAATATTTTTTTAATTTAAAATATCTGTAAATTTAGAGGGAACAGGGAAAGGAATTTTTTGTGAAGGATGAAGACTAGAAGACCTACACATGAGGCAGCTTTCGGGCAGACTGTTATTTGTTTGGTCTTATTCACAACTTAGAATCTATTAAGACATTAGCAAATCCTGGTCCAGATTTTGGGACAGAGGGGTAAATACCTGACTTTTCATTTTCAATTAACCATTTCCCTTCCACTCCAAGTACAACCCCAACTACATCTTTTTTATTTTTTATTGGAGAATAATTGCTTTACAATATTGTGTTGGCCTTTGCCAACTACATCTTTTTTTTTTAATTTATTTAATTGGAGGCTAATTACTTTACATTATTGTATTGGTTTTGCCATACATTGACATGAATCTGCCCCAGGTGTACGTTTGTTCCCCATCTTGAACCCCCCTCCCACCTCCCTGCCAACTACATCTTAATCATTCATACATTGACATGAATCTGCCCCAGGTGTACGTTTGTTCCCGATCTTGAACCCCCCTCCCACCTCCCTGCCAACTACATCTTAATCATTCTGTCCTTTTGAGTATTTTGTGATCAAGTCTGTAATTATCTGAAGGACTTTTCATATCTTTCATCTTTCATTTTGTGGATATGTATTGTCCCAGTTTTTAATTACATGACTTATACCAATTTATGTATTTAGGTAGAATAATTGTTAATTATCATCATTATTAAAAACATTCAGATCTCTACATATATCCACACAGGTTGGCATTTACAAAAGAAATTCCACAGACATATTTATTTTCTTCCATCAACCAAAAATAGCCTCAACACAATTATTTTATATAATAAATTTTTGGTCTCCTATTTTTATCACTAACACCCATCTCAAACCCTGAAACCTCAAAAGGAATCACATAGGACTACATACCTTATTGATATTTCGTAAATAGTCATCTGTCCTTATTGTGTTGGTCTTTGCAGTCCTCTTGTAATGATGACAATCATTTATTTAGACCATTAGTTGTCCTTAATCCAGTTTTCTTGCTAAACTTTAGAGTCTCTGGAAAGGCCACTTTCATCTTTAGTGAAAACAAATCTCCTTCAGGGTAGAAGCTCAGAGAACTGAAAATTTTTTGTTTTAATAATCAGTTACCTACTTTAAGACCCTCACATGAAAAGTTACATGAAGTACCTTTTCCTGTGATCTCTTCTTCTTTTTTTCCCCAGTCCTCTTTGGTTTACAACAGACACAGTTATGTTACAACCACATAGCAAAGTTTTGCAACAGAATGGCCTTGAAATAGAATACTGCCCCACTTGAAAATTTAAGCAATCATAATGGAATAAACGAAATGGTGACTGCTGGGCTTCACGTGTTTCTTTTTATAAGGAAGTTATCACCTTTTGGGAAGACTGTATTAGTTTTTTTTTTAATATTTCACTTTAAAAAATTATTTACTTATTTACTATTTTTGGCTGCACTGTGTCTTCATTGCTGTGCTCCGGCTTTTTCTAGTTGTGGTGAGTGGGGGCTACTCTCTAGTGGCAGCGTGCGGGCTTCTCATTGCAGTGGCTTCTCTTGTGGAGCTCTAAGGCGCGTGGGCTTCAGCAGTTGCGGCACATGGGCTGAGTAGTTGCAGTTCGAAGACTCTAGAGTGTGGGCTCAGTACTTGTGGCCGTGGGCTTAGTTGCTCTGTGGCAGGTAGGATCCTCCTGGATTGGGGATTGAACCTGTGTCTCCTGCATTGGCAGGTGGATTCTTAACAACTGTACCACCAGGAAAATCCAGGAATGTTATTCTTTCGTTGACCCCGTACCTTATCTATATCAGTTTTCGGTTTTGTAACATACATAGTGCTCCAGCCAAGAAATAACCCTATTATCTACAAGTGCTGCTTTAGTCAGTAAAATACAGCTTCTGAAAATAAGTAACCGCTACTACTTGGTCACTACAATAGTGGTTCTCATTTCTCTTAAAAATGGTAAAGTTACTGAGGGCACATAAACCCTTTAAAAATTTACTGTGTCTGCATACTTGAGCCGCATCAGCAAATGAACTAAACAGCTGCAATAATACTCTGACACCAAAGCTTGTTTCTCAAAACTGTGTTAACCTCTGTTTTTTGGGCTTTCTGTTTTGTTTGTTTTGGGGGTTTTTTGGCAAGAGACCTCATTACTCTGGCCACGGGTGACTTGCTTGAGTTTCAGAGTTTTCCTTTTTCAATTTTGATTCCGATATGAAATTGAAGTGATAAATAAGCAACATATGGGCCACTCTGATAGACTGAAAATTATCCTTAGGCTGCACATGCCTCCTGATAACGGTATAATATGCTGTCATTGGAACTGCTGATCTGACTCTTTCAGAACATTTTGCAAACATAGGGTATCCACTCAAAGCCAGCCTAATGAGAGTAATTCTTCCACATTTTTCTCCACGTCTACCAAATAAGATCATTTTTCATGTGGAAACTTGAAGAAAGTTAAATTTTTTTTTTTAGTAGCTGTGAGTAAATTGCAGGGTACCCATAAATGTCACAAGCCAGGGGCAAACAGTTCAGTAATACAGTTTTCCTAACCACGCAACCAGTCCATTCTAGAGGAGATCAATCCTGGGTGTTCATTGGAAGGACTGATGCTAAAGCTGAAACTCCAATACTTTGGCCACCTCATGCGATGAGTTGACTCACTGGAAAAGAGTCTGATGCTAGGAGGGATTGGGGGTGGGAGGAGACGGGGACAACAGAGAATGAGATGGCTGGATGGCATCATTGGCTCGATGGACATGGGTTTGAGTGAACTCCGGGAGTTGGTGATGGACAGGGAGGCCTGGCGTGCTGTGATTCATGGGGTTGCAAAGAGTCGGACACGACTGAGCGACTGAACTGAACTGAACCCCGCAAAAGTGTGTTCAGCCAGTTAATGGTCTCATGATCTCTCTAACGACTTTAATTGTGTGACTGGGAGCACTCTTATGGTAATTAGGTGACATTAAAATTTCAGAAAAAGCATGGTTCCAGGGCCATATAAGGGAGGGACATTCAAGTGGCAGGGGACTTGTATATACTTATGACTGGTTCGTATTGAAGTATGTCAGAAAACAACAAAACACTATAAAGCAATTATCCTCCAATTAAAAATAAATTAATTTTTTTAAAGGTGCTATTTCCTTCAGTTCTTTATTTTTCTATAGAAATTTCTTAGGCTATTGACTCGTTGGAATAACTTACTTTATATGACTGTGGGGTCGTTGATTTATTCTAGAAATTAGCATTTTTATTAAATAGTCTAACAGAAAACTCATACACTATATAAGCTTTATCAGCATGCTTACATCCTTCCTCATGTAGCACTTGAAACTGTGAGATGTTGCATGAAATTGTCTTCTCTTAATCTGTTTTGTAGGTAATTAATGAAAAGTCATTGTTCACCTGTATAGCAGAACGAAAAGGATGGCTTAATTTTGACCTGAAAAATGAAGAATTTCTTTTTTTTTTTTATTTTGTTTTTTTTTTCCAATTTTATTTATTTTTTTTTTCAAGTTGAACAGACTAAATTTCTTTAAACAAACTTACTTATACTCCAGAGTCCTTTAAAAACTTAATAGCATTTATACATTGAAGGTATTTGATTTTCTTGTAACTAGCACTTCAAATGCAACAAGCATTTGAAGCAACAAGCATTTGACCCAACAAGTAAAACTTTCTACAGATCATAACTTTTATAAATAAAATAAATTAAATGTACAGTGAAAAGTTCTCTGAAATATTTCAATATTTCTGCAGGTTTAGTAACATCGTAAAATACATTTCAACTAAAATTCACAAATCTAAAAACCTGTTAGGCATTTTTAGGCGTTTTAAGATGGAAATGAAGACCAATGTTACATCGTAATATGCCAATTACAAATAGTACTTCAAATAGCAAATACTACAGTTTGTCCCAAACTTTAAAAAACTATTCATGAACTCAACACTGAACTATTGGTGGCTATGAGAATTGTTTCCTAGCCTTTTTGAAAATTTCAACCCATTTACGTTTAAGGTAATTATTGATAAGTACGATCCCGTAGCCATTTTCTTTATTGCTTTGGGTTCAAGTTTATACACTCTTTCTGTGATTCCTGTCTATAGAAGATCCTTTAGCATTTGTTGGAGAGCTGGTTTGGTGATGCTGAATTCCCTCAGCTTTTGCTTGTCTGTAAAGCTTTTGATTTCTCCTTCATATTTGAATGAGATCCTTGCTGGGTATAGTAATCTGGGCTGTAGGGTATTTTCTTTCATCACTTTAAGTATGTCTTGCCACTCCCTTCTGGCCTGAAGAGTTTCTGTTGAAAGATCAGCTGTTATCCTTATGGGAATCCCCTTGAGTGTTATTTGCTGCTTTTCCCTTGCTGCTTTTAATATTTGTTCTTTGTGTTTGATCTTTGTTAATTTGATTAATATGTGTCTTGGAGTATTTCGCCTTGGGTTTATCCTGTTGGGGACTCTCTGGGTTTCTTGGACTTGGGTGATTATTTCTTTCCCCATTTTAGGGAAGTTTTCAACTATTATCTCCTCAAGTATTCTCTCATGGTCTTTCTTTTTGTCTTCTTCTTCTGGGACTCCTATGATTCGAATGTTGGAGCGTTTAACATTGTCCCAGAGGTCTCTAATATTGTCCTCATTTCTTTTAATTCGTTTTTCTTTTTTCTGCTCTGTTTCATTTATTTCTACAATTCTATCTTCTAGTTCGCTTATCCTGTCTTCTGCCTCTGTTATTCTACTGTTTGTTCCCTCCAGAGTGTTTCTGATCTCATCTATTGCATTATTCATTGTATATTGACTCTTTTTTATTTCTTCTAAGTCCTTATTAAATCTTTCTTCCATCTTCTCAATCCTTTTCTCCAGGTTATTTATCTGTAACTCCATTTTGCTTTCAAGATTTTGAGTCATTTTCACCATCAAAATTTGAAATTCTTTATCAGGTAAATTCCCTATATCTTCTTCTTTTGTTTGTGTTGGTGGGCAATTATCTTGTTCCTTTACTTGCTGGGTATTTCTCTGCCTCTTCATCTTGCTTATATTGCTTTGCTTGGGGTGGCCTTTCCCTCTTCTTGCAGTTTGTGGAGTTCTCTTTATTACGTAGTTTCTTCGCTGTGTGTGGGGTTGGACGGGTGACTTGTCCGGGTTCCCTGGTTAGGGAAGCATGTGTCGGTGTTCTGGTGGGTGGAGCTGGATTTCTTCTCTCTCCTTTAGAAGACAATGGGCTGCTTTTCTGGGAGCCTGATGTCCTCTGCCAGTATTCAGAAGTTGTTTTGTGGACTTTACTCCGCGTTCAAATGTTCTTTTGATGAATTTGTGGGGGAGAAAGTGGTCTTGCCATCTTATCCCTCCGCCATCTTGTTCCTTCCTCCCCAGAACACTGGATTCTTATATTCCACTTGGTCGTGGAGTATCTCTTCCCAGCTGCTCCAGCAAGGCGCAGCCGCTGTACCTTACCTTGGAGGAGGGGTATCTCCTCAAGGCCGCGCCTCCTTCTTTGAATGTAGATCAGCTCCTCTCGGCCCTCCGGTGCCCAAGCAGCCACCGCCTCCTGAACGTGGTACAGCTCCTCTTGGCCACCGCCCTAACCCTGGGCGCGGGGTAGCTCATCTCAGCCACGATTCTGCACGTGGTCGGTTGCGCCGGAGCCGGGCCGGAGCCGGGCCGGAGCCGGGGGTCTGCCGCGTCTGCGCCTGCGCCGCTGGAGCAAGAATTTCTTTAATTTGTGGCAGTGTCCACAGGGCACAGCAAAAGGTGGAGGTTTGGTGTGCCCTCAGTTCCAGTTATTTTGAGAAATGGGGAAAACTATAACAGTGTGCTCTAAATTACTAGATTTAGGTTTAACTCTTTACATCAAAATATACATCATTGCTTAAAGAATGTGGCAGCATGTTCCATGTTGCTGATGATTCCCATTAGAACAAGAAAGCGAGGAAAGCAGCTATTATAGTCTTTAGCAAGAGTAAACAAGGAGATTTTGCTTACACGCATTACAAAACAAATGTGGTCATTTAACTTGCGGGAAAGAATAAACCATCACATGCTATGATTTCCGTATTGCTTCTCATAGATTGAGTGAAAACTTTATTTGTAATTTTATCTTCATTTCAAAGTAAATTGATAAAAGGAGCTGGAATTCAATTCTTGTAGAAGTTAAATATGATTCTTTTTTTTTTTTTTTGCAGCTCTCATTAAATATGATTCTTTAGCTAAAAGTTTCTTGACTTGGCCTCAGATTTATGGTTCAGATTACTCTTGGTTTGCTGGCTTGGTTTAGAAAACTGAACACCCTGTACAATTCTGAATTAGAAGTCTCAGAAAAAAAATTCTTTCTTAATTACAGAAAAAAACTTCTACTTTCTTAATTACACTGTATTTTATAAGAAGAGTACTCATTCTAAAATTAGCCCTCTGATGATGTCAAAACAGCTGGATGCAAAGTGAAAAAATTCAAGGACTCCTACAGTTTTAGACAGACAGTTTCAACCACCTCTTTTGATTCTTAATCTTACATGTTTTACAGTGTTATAAAATACTCAAAACTATGGTACATTAAAGTATATTTAAGTCTGGTGTGTATTGATGTTTATTTCCTGCTATAGGTTAACAATCTAAAAATAGAAATACTATTCACTTTTTAATGAGGTTTTGTACATAATTTTATAAGTGTTTTCAGAATGAGAACTGAACTTGCTTTTTCGACCAAAGTTTGCACTTGGCCAACAGAGGCTGTTGGAGACCCTGTTAAATTTTTGCTCAATCTGAGAATCTTTGTCTTAAAAACAAAAACAGGAGTTATTTAACATACAATTAAAATAAGTTTTGGCAAAATGCATAGTGTTAAAACTACCACTGCGATCAAGATATGGAATACAACCCCCACCCAAATTCCCTTGTGCTACCCTTTTGTGATCAGATCCTCACCCTACCCTTAACCAAGATAATCACAAATCTGTTTTCTGTTCCTATAGTTTTGCCTTTTCAAAAATGTCATATAAATTGAATAATATATACTTTTTGAGTCTGACTTCTTTCACTAAGCAAAATGTTTTTGAGATTCATCCATATTCTTGTGTGTGTCGAGTTTATTCCCCTGCAAAAAAAAAAAGAGTTTATTCTTTTTTAATTGTTGAACAGAGTTTTTTTTATGGATGTAAAAGTTTATCCATTCCCAAGTCAATGGACATCTGGACTGTTTCTAATTTTTGGTTATTACAAGTGAAGCTACTGTAAACATCTGTGTTTGGGGTTTTGAATGAACATAAGCTTTAATTTCACTCTGGTAAATACCAGGGAGTGAGATTGCTGCATTTGTGGTGATTCTATGTTTAACTTTATATAAAAAAAACCAAAACAAAACTGCCAAATTGTTTTTAGAGTGGCTCTACTGTTGTGCATTGGCCTCCAGCAAAGTATGAGAATGCATGAAAGAATTCAGTTGCTCCCTGTTCTCACCAGCTCTTGGTATTGTCAGATTATTTCAGTTTAATTATTCTAACAGGGGTTTTGTAGTGTCTCATTATGGTTTTAATTAATATTTCTCCAATGATGAATGATGATGAACAGTTTTTCATTGCTTATTTGCCATCCACACTTCTTCTTTGGTGAAGTAAATTTTTATTGGGCTTGTTTTTTTCCTTATTATTATTTTTTTTAATGTGGAGTTCTTTATATATTCATCAGATATGTGATTTGAAAATATTTTCTTCCTATATAGCCATCTTTTCGTTCTCTCAATTGTGTCTTTTCATTATCTTAACAAAATATTTCGTTTTGGATTTTGGAATCCAAATATTTTGGATTTTGAAATCCAAATTAATCAGTTTTTCTTCTACAGATCATGTTTTTGATGTTGTATCTAATTACTCTTTGCCCAGGTCACAAATATTTTTTCCTGTTATTTTCTTCTAAAAGCTTTATTTAGGTCTGTGATCCATTTTGAGTTAAATTTTTGGTATCAATCTTTATCTTTTAATTGAAGCATTTAATCCTTTCATGTTTAATATAATTACTAATATATATGAATTTGTACCTATCATCTTTTGTCCTTTCCACTTGTTCCTCTGTTTCTATTTTTACTTGGCTTTCCACCTTATTTTGAATTATTTTTTTCTTATTTCCGTTTTTCCCCCTCTACTAGTTTGGATTTTGTATTCAGTTTGGTTTTTTTTTTAATGGCTAGTCAACAGTGCTATTTAAAGTGTAGTCCTGAGACTTCCCTGGAGATCCAGTGGTTAAGACTTTGCCTTCCAAAGCAGGGGATGTGCGTTCAGTCCTTAGTCAGAGACCTAAGATCCCACATACCTCATGGCCAGAAATCCAAAGCATAAAACAGAAGCAATATTGTAACAAATTCAATAAAGACTTTAAAAATGGTCCACATTTTAAAAAAGCTGAAAAAAGTAAAATAAACTGTGGTCTTGAACATCAATATCAAGCTGGGGGTTTGTTAGAAATGTAAATTCTTGGGCCCACCTAACACCTAAATCAAGACTTGTGTTTTAACAAGCCCTTCAGATTGTTCTGATGTGTGTTACAATTTCAGATGCACTGAAGTTAAAGCATACATGTTTATCAAAGTTCTCCCCTTCTCCCAGACAGCAAGCACTTTACGTACTTTAAATCCATATACTCGCCTCCAAGTTCTATGTTACAGTTGTATTTTAAATCTTTTTTTAACTCCAGAAAACTTTATTCATGTCCTGCGTAATCAAGATCTGTTTAGTTTAGCCTTACCCATCGTTACCACTTTCTTTGCTCTTTATTCATTACTTTTTAAACCTTTCATCTGAGATCACTTTCTCTCTTAAGTACATTCTTCAGAATTTCCTTTTATGAACATCATGGAAGCAAACTCACTTAGCTTATCTAAAAGCATCTTTTTTTTTCATCTTCTTTTTTGAAACTTTTTTTTCCCTGGGGGTAAAATTCTAAGTTGGCAGTTATTTTTTTCTCCTGAAGGGACTTAGAAGCCTGTTTCTATTATGGTCTCTTTGTTTTGGTATTCTGCTGTTTCATATGTTGTGTTAAAATGAAATTATTTTTTGTTTTGTTTTTAATTCTGCTTGGAATTTAGTTGGTATCTTAAATCTGTTTTGGAACAGACTAGTCCTTGAAATTCTTAGCTCTTGTCTCTTCAAATATTGCCTCAGCACCATTTTCTCTTTTCTTTCTTTGTAGAACTCCGATTAAATAGCTATATGTCAGAATGTCTTATTTATCCTCCATATCTATTAACTACTCTTTCAAGTTCCCTTTCTTCTCTCTTTAATTTATGCTGGATATTTGCTATAGTCAGATTCTTTGGTTTATTAATTTTCTCTTCATTAGTGTCTAATCTGCTGTTAAACCAGTCAGTTGTGTCATTGATTTCAGTTATTGTTTTTATATTCTAGAAATTCTATTTTTAAAATATCTACTGTTGAATTTAAAATATTCTGTAGTTTCTTAATTTGAATAGGTGTTTTCCACTTTTTTATTTCTTCAAAAAACTAAAGCATAGTTATGTTACCTTCTGTGTTCCATAACTCAAATATCTGAATTCTTTGTGGGAGTTTTCTGTTGTTTCTCTTGGATATTGTTTCTAATGGTCCTCACTCAATAGTAACTTAAGTCTTGAGAGGCTTAGTGTTTGTTACTGGGAGATGCTCATTTTTCTTAGGAAAGCATTTGTGTATTATTGAAGTATATTCCTCCAGAAAAGATTTGCATTTATTTCTTTCATATACTAGGGCCTACTCAACTTATTTTAGTGTATCGTAAGTTAAAATTTTTCAGGGACAGATTTTTTTTTATCCTTGGTTCTGCTTCTGCTCAGCACCACAGGAATTTTCCTTTTAGTCATCTGAGGATAATTGGGTTTGTTGGGTGTGTAGGTTTCTTCATCCCTACCCAAAATGTCCAAGTTTTATTGGAAGAGAGGTTTCCTACAGGATTCTCTAATGCCTAGGCTTTACCTTCTGTTCCACTACCTCCCGTCCCCCGACCCCACTCTGCACCCCAACTGAAGCCAAAGCTGAAGTTCACCAGCTTGAGCAAATGCCTTAGGTCAAAACTGATCTCAGGACATAGGATTGAGCAGCTCCAGGGGCATCATTTTTGTGAATAGGATGTAAATGGTGCCTGCTAGTGTTCTCCACCTAGGCAGTGTTGTCCATGTACTTGTCTGGGCTCTACTTCACTTCTCTTGGAGCTTATAATTCCTAGCTTTCTAGTCCATGTTTTGGTGCTTTTAAGATGTTTAGGATTTTTTTTTAAATTCAGCTTTTTAAATTGTGTTCAGGGAATTCGCTACGTTCCAGTGGTTTAGGATTTGACTCTTTTACTGCTGGGGCTGGTTTGGTCCCTGGTTGGAGAACTAAGATCCTGCAAGCTGCATGGTGCAGCCAGAAAAAAAAATTGTTTCCACTAGGAAGGACAGTCTGAATGTCTAGCCTGCCATATGCCTGGAAATGTAACTCTCAAAACTAAGCTTTCTAAACTTTACAACTTATAGAACTATCTAACAGCCTAATTTATTCAAATAATAATTACCCCCCCTTTTATTTTCTGGCCCCAAAGTTTAAATTAGGAACAATTCATTGGAATTATTAAGACTCTGTAGTCCCTGGCACTTAAATATTCCCTCATGAATTTTACTAACATATGTATTGGATTTACATTGAAATACCAAAGTAGCTTAAAGCTTTAATAGTAACCACAATTTTTAAAATGTTTCTTAGAAAATGAGTACATTAAACCAGAATCATGTGTGTCAGTTGCATAAAAAGTGTTGCGTCTCCATAGTTACATTAAAAATAACAAGTACAAAGGGGAAATGTCTTTTGGTGGTTGATAAGCTGAAAGGAAGTGAGTTTTGTTGTACTAGATGATATGGAATGTTTTTAAGCTTTTGTTCAAGAATGGAAGGTTTCAGATCCTCTTGTATTACCCCTTGTTCAAACATAAGCAAAAGTAGTAATGGAAAAAACACGTGTAAGACTCAATGTATTGATGTAATGTCGAAAAACGATGCAGAGATCCTTTTTTGTGGTTTATTTAATTCTCTCAGTTATTTATAGTATTTGCTCTGAAGCATAACTCAATAAAATTCTAGCGATTAAAGGGAAAGGAAATCTGTCTTGGCCCAAAATTATATTAGCCTGACTCTCCATTTGGGAAAAAAAAAAATTATAACACACCAAATCAACCTTGGAGACCACAGAGTCCATTTGTGTTTGGTATGTAGTAGATATTCAATAAGTGTTTGCTGAACCAATTAATTAATGGACAGTGTATAATGGGCAGTTGTAAGGAAAACATGAAGTGGCTAAAATGTTTATTTGATCTAATTATGTGAAGAACACTACAAAAGGAAGATTCCTGGGATTCAGTCCCTATTCTAGGGCCTTGTAATGCTGTATAGCCTTGGGTGTTCATTTTCTTCATCACTTGCTCTACTCTTGGGTCAAACAGCATTCTAGCTCCCTGTACATACTGCATGATTTCCCAGTGCGGAGTCCTTTTCCTTAGTCTTCTATCTAAACTGTCCTCCTCCTTCACTGCGTGACTAACCCTACCTAGCTATGTCATCTTAGTTCTTAATACAAATACTCCCCTATTAGGTTTTCCTGGTGGCTCAGCGGTAAAGAATCTGCAGGAGTCACAGATTCAATCCGTGAGTCAGGATGAGCCCCTGGAGAAGGAAATGACAACCCATTCCAGTGTTCTTGTCTGGGAAATCCCATGGACAGAGAAGTCTGGTGGGCTACAGTCCATGGAATCACAAATAGTTGGATGCAACTTAGCGTCTAAAAAACAACACAAAGCTTTCCTGACATCACCCCAACTAGAAGTTACCTTTCTCTCTGATCTCACACATTTTTTCTCTTTGAGCTTAGTGGTATCATTTGACACTTTATAGCTTATCTTGTGATCTTTCATCTAGCTATCTATAGTACACTGCTTCTGATAGTCTGGAAGTTCACGAGGGTAGGGCTCTTTCCTGCTATTTTTTTGTACTCTCTTCATAATACCTAGAAAAGTACCTTGAAGGTTATGTGTATTCAGTTACTATCTGCTGAGTCTGAAAATGGGGAATGATAATGCTTTTCTTGCTAATGAGGGAGGTCTGTGTCAGATGATAGCTTGAGGCCATTTCCAGCATCTAGACCAGTGCTTGTGGAGCCTTGATGGGGAATGCTGGATATAAATCAAGAAAATTGTACAAGTTATTTGTCCATTAATTGGAGAAGAAAAGAGAATACATGGATAGATCAGAGCCCATTTAAAAGAAGAGGGAAATTGATGATACAAGAATAGAAAGTGACACGAACAGTAGAGATTATTCTAGTCTAGTCATTTTAAAAGTTCTTTTCTCAGCTGCATTGTGTATGTATACACACACAAACACCCACACACTTGTGTGTAACTGCTGTATTATGTGCCTAATTTTGAGAGATTCCCTGAGAAACTGAGCCAGAAAGTGAATCGCATTTTTAGAATATAGTCAACAATTTCATAGACATACACACTCACCTAGAGCCAGACATCCTGGAATGCAAGTCAAGTGGGCCTTAGGAAGCATCACTACGAACACAGCTAGTGGAGGTGATGGAATACCAATTGAGCTATTTCAAATCCTAAAAGATGATGCGGTGAAAGTGCTACACTCAATATGTCAGCAAATTTGGAAAACTCAGCAGTGGCCACAAGACTGGAAAAGGTGAGTTTTCATTCCAATCCCAAAGAAAGGCAATGCCAAAGAATGCTCAAACTACTGCACAATTGCACTCATCTCACATGCTAGTAAAGTAATGCTCAAAATTCTCCAAGCCAGACTTCAGCAATACATGAACTGTGAACTTCCAGATGTTCAAGCTTGTTTTAGAAAAGGCAGAGGAACCAGAGATCAAATTGCCAACATCCACTGGATCATCGAAAAAGCAAGCGAGTTCCAGAAAAACGTCTATTTCTGCTTCATTGACTATGCCAAAGCCTTTGACTGTGTGGATCACAATAAACTGTGGAAAATTCTGAAAGAGATGGGAATACTAGACCACCTGACCTGCCTCTTAGGTCAGGAGGCAACAGTTAAACTGGACAAGGAATAACAGACTGGTTCTAAATAGAAAAAGGAGTACGTCAAGGCTGTATATTGTCACCCTACTTATTTAACTTATATGCAGAGTACATCATGAGGAACGCTGGGCTGAAGGAAACACAAGCTGGAATCAAGATTGCCGGGAGAAATATCAATAACCTCAGCTATACAGATGACACCACCCTTATGGCAGAAAGTGAAGAAGAACTCTTGATGAAAGTGAAAGAGGAGAGTGAAAAGGTTGGCTTGAAGCTCAACATTCAGAAAACAAAGATCATGGCATCTGGTCCCATCACTTCATGGGAAATAGATGGGGAAACAGTGGAAACAGTGGCTGACTTTGTTTTTTGAAGCTCCAAAATCACTGCAGATGGTGATTGCAACCATGAAATTAAAAGACACATATTCCTTGGAAGGAAAGTTTATGACCAACCTAGATAGCATATTAAAAAGCAGAGACATTACTTTGTCAACAAAGGTCCGTCTGGTCAAGGCTATGGTTTTACCAGTGGTCATGTATGGATTTAAGAGTTGGACTATAAAGAAAGCTGAGTGCCGAATAATTGATGCTTTTGAAGTGTGGTGTTGGAGAAGATTCTTGAGAGTCCCTTGGACTGCAAGGAGATCCAGCCAGTCCATCCTAAAGGAGATCAGTCCTGGGTGTTCATTGGAAGGACTGATGCTGAAGCTGAAGCTCCAATACTTTGGCCACCTGATGTGAAGAGCCCACTCACTGGAGAAGAGCCCACTCATTGGAAAAGACCCTGATGCTGGGAAAGATGGAAGGCAAGAAGAGAAGGGGCTGACAGAGGATGAGATGGTTGGATGACATCACTGACTCAATGGACATGGGTTTGGGTGGACTCTGGGAGTTGGTGATGGACAGGGAGGAGGCCTGGTGTGCTGTGGTTCATGGGTTCGCAAAGAGTCTGACATGACTGAGCGACTGAACTGAACTGAATGTTGAATGAGAGAAAGCAGACACAAAACAGTCCATACTGTATGATTACATGAAGTTCAAATCTAGAATTTTTCAAACATCAAAACTAATGATGACAGAAGTTAAAATAGTGGTTGCCCTTAAGGTGGTGACTAGTCCCAGGCACAAGGAGTGTCCAGAGGTGCTGGTAATTCTCTATACTGTGTATGCACATGTAAGAATGTT
Source organism: Moschus berezovskii (assembly GCF_049115385.1). Taxonomy (NCBI): domain Eukaryota; kingdom Metazoa; phylum Chordata; class Mammalia; order Artiodactyla; family Moschidae; genus Moschus; species Moschus berezovskii. The sequence goes on from NC_142468.1 coordinate 87,991,955, forward strand.
TGTAGTTTATATGTAAGATTTTAACACTTTATTATATGTTAATTATACATCAGTTTTTTTTTTAAGAATGTCATTAAGAAATTTATTTGCCTCATGAGTTACTGATGAGCAGGTTAAGGATAAATCCAAGCTATACAGTGTTTTTCCTGGAAAAAATAAAGCACACTTAAAATTCTAGTTTTCTTGGTAAACCTGTGACCAGATGGCCCTCATAAATAATGCATCAAAATATGGTTAGAAATAGAACATTTTGTAGTGTGTGATAAAATAAAAACATCCAATGATCTGATGGTTTACTTATTTTGACTTTTGTTGTGATTTTTGCGGAAGAGCCAGGATCACCAATAAATTGTCATGCACTGAGAATAAGTTCTGCACGAGGAGACTCCCTAGCTATGAAACCTTGAATAAGTTACAGGCTTTCTGGGCATTGGATGCTGCCTCTGTTAAACGGAAAAATATTTTATTTGTTCAAAGGTAGAACACAGGATCAACTGCTCTCTTAAGACTCCTTCCAGCTCTTATGGAAGCTGGAACTATAAAGAACAACTGGGGTTAAAGCTTTCACACTATTGGAAGTAGGCTGGGAAAATAAGCACTTTTAAAATCTGTAATAATAGGCAACAGAAATGAAGCAGAATTGGAATCATGCCAAGTAATAAGAGATCCAGGCAGAAAACGTCTTTTCTGACACAGTCAGCTACCTGAAACCAGTGGCTGTTCCCTTGGGGATTTCCATAGCCTTCAGCAAGGGTTTTGCCATATAATGTTTTATATATATGTGTGTATGTATATATAAAGAAAGAAAAAAGGGGACATTTTTATACTTCAAAGAAAGCATGTATGGTAAATTTCTTCCTTCTTGGATTCATATTTTCAAAGTATAAATTCATTGCAAAAAATGGTATTTCATAAAATATATGAGCAGAGAAAGAACCCTAGCTTCAGTTCAGTTCAGTCGCTCAGTTGGGTCCGACTCTTTGCGATCCCATGAATCGCAGCATGCCAGGCCTCCCTGTCCATCACCAACACCCGGAGTTTACCCAAACTCGTGTCCATCGAGTCGGTGATGCCATCCAGCCATCTCATCCTCTGTCATCCCTGTCTCCTCCTGCCCCCAATCCCTTCCAGCATCAGAGTCTTTTCCAGTGAGTCAACTCTTTGCATGAGGTGGCCAAAGTATTGGAGTTTCAGCTTCAGCATCAGTCCTAGCTTACATCTGGCTTAAATAAAATCTCACAACTAGAAGGAACTGCACAGCATCATCTCTTTTTTCAATATTAGTAAGTAAGCAGCATGAAATAGATGGGGAAACAGTGGAAACAGTGTCAGACTTTATTTTTTTGGGCTTCTAAATCACTGCAGATGCTGATTGCAGCCATGAAATTAAAAGACACTTGCTCCTTGGAAGGAAAGTTATGACCAACCTAGATAGCATATTAAAAAGCAGAGACATTACTTTGCCAACAAAGGTCCGTCTAGTCAAGGCTATGGTTTTTCCAGTGGTCATATATCGATGCGAGAGTTGGACTGAAGAAAGCTGATTGCCGATGAATTGATGCTTTTGAACTATGGTGCTGGAGAAGACTCTTGAGAGTCCCTTGGACTGCAAGGAGGTCCAACCAGTCCATTCTAAAGGAGATCAATCCTGGGTGTTCATTGGAAGGACTGATGCTAAAGCTGAAGCTCCAATACTTTGGCCACCTCATGCGAAGAGTTGACTCACTGGAAAAGACTCTGATGCTGGAAGGGATTGGGGGCAGGAGGAGACGGGGACAACAGAGAATGAGATGGCTGGATGGCATCACCGACTCGATGGACATGGGTTTGAGTGAACTCTGGGAGTTGGTGATGGACAGGGAGGCCTGGTGTGCTGTGATTCATGGAATCGCAAAGAGTCGGACTCGACTGAGCGACTGAACTGAACTGAACTGAACTGAAGCAGCATGTATTCTTGCTGTGGAGCTTAGACTCTAGGTTCACAGGCTCAGTAGTTGTGTCTCGAGAGCCCTGGAGCTCAGGCTCAGTAGTTGTGGCACACAGGCTTTAGTTGCTCTTTGGCATGTGGAATCTTCCTAGACCAGGGATGGAACCCATGTCCCCTGCATTGGCAGGCGGATCCTTATCACTAGCTACCAGGGAAGTCCCATCATGTCTATTTTTTGAAACGGGCAGCTGAGGCCAAGTGAGACTAAATGACTTGCTTAAGATCATACAGCTAGGGGAGCTCAGAGTAGAAACAAAAAGCCAGTTCTCATGGACTAGGCTTCCACCCTATTCTGTCTTCTGCTGCACCATACTGCCCCCTATGGTTCATTCTGGATGCCTTGAGCTCCATGGAAGAGACAGGAGGGACTTCAGCTGTACTTTGTTTTAAAAAAATTAAGAAAGTGAGAAGCTAATGGAACTGAGAGTCAGAAAACCTGAGCCCTTCCACTTATAACTGTGACCTTGGAAAATCATTTAACGTCTTTGAGCTTCAGTTTCCTCATCTGAAATAGCATTTCACACCGTCACTGAGGCAGAAATCAACTGAAGTAACCTATGAGAATGTGAAAGTACTTTATAAATTATAAACCAAAGTGTGGTTGTTAAGAAATTCTTATCTACTTGGTAAATTAAGGAATTAGTAATCATAGGGAATTCCCTGGCGGCCCCGTGGTTAGAACTCGGTACTTCCACTGCAGGGGTTCAATCCCTGGGAACGAAGATCTCACAGGCCACAATATTATGGCCAAAAAAACACAAAGAGAAATTAGTAGTTAGTAACAATAATACCTGATAAAAACTCTGGGTGAGTATATGTTAACAGAGGGTGGCTATTAGCACGTATAAAAATCAATGATCCTGTAACAGAAATATTCTGTTTATTTATCCTAACAGTCTAGAATAATCACTTTTAATAATAAATCTCCAAGGAATCTTCCATAATGTGTGGATGCTGGCTGTAAAAACAACATTATATGAAGATACATGTCTCTATCTTCCCTCACACTTTGCATTATCAGTCCTTTTAAATTTGTGAACCCCAAATGGTAAAAATGGTATCCTATTTTATTTGAATTTTCATTGTCCTGATTATTAGTGAGGCTTGGCATCTTTTCATCTTCTTATTGAAAGTGTAAATCGATAAACCTTTATGGAAGCCTGCTCAATAGTACCAAGTAAAAATTTAAGTGCACATACTTTTCAAACCAGAAAAGGTCCATTTTTCATCAGCTCCTTTAGAGAATAATGCTTGCATAGAGATGTGTAGAGGCATGTGTAAGGGTTTTCACTATAGAATTGTCTGAAATAGCAGACAACTAAAAACAACCCAAAGAACCATCAACCAGGAATGATCAGAAAAACTAGAATATGTAAACAATGGAAATTGTGTAGCCACTATAGAAAAAAAGAAGTGGAGCTTCAATGTGAGGGAAAAAAAATGAGTTTAGGGTTTCCCTGGTGGCTCAGTGGTGAAGAATCCACCTGCCAGTGCAGGAGACATGGGTTTGATCCCTGGTCCAGGAATGTCCCACATGCCGCAGAGTAACTAAGCCCATGCACCACAACTATTGAGTCTGAATTGAGTCTCTGGAGCCCATAACTGCTGCTGCTGCTGCTAAGTCACTTCAGTCGTGTCCGACTCTGTGTGACCCCATAGAAGGAAGCCCACCAGGCTACCCTGTCCCTGGGATTCTCCAGGCAAGAACACTGGAGTGGGCTGCCATTTCCTTCTCCAATGTGTGAAAGTGAAAAGTGAAAGTGAAGTCGCTCAGTCGTGTCCCACCCTTAGCGACCCCACGGACTGCAGCCTACCAGTCTCCTCCATCCATGGGATTTTCCAGGCAAGAGTACTGGAGTGGCTTGCCATTGCCTTCTCCGGGAGCCCATAACTACTGAAGCACATATGCTGTAGAACCCACACTCCACAACAGCGAAGCCACTGCAAGGAGAAGTCCGTGCACCAAAACAAGAGAGTAGCCCCCGTTTGCTGGAATTAGAGAAAAACCTGCACAGCAACAAAGACCCAGCATAACCACAAAATAAATAAATAAATATTTAAAAAAACCTCCCTGGTTTTTTAAAGTGAGTTGCACAATAATATGTACAATACAGCATTGTTTTTTTAGAAAATAAAAATAAAACTATATATTCTATATGCATATGCTGTGCTTAGTGCTCAGTCATGTCCGACTCTTTGTGACCTCATGGACTGTAGCCCGGCAGGATCCGCTGTACATGTGGATTCTCTGGGCAAGAATACTGGAGTGGATTGCCATGCCCTCCTTCAGGGGATCTTCCCAATCCATGGATCAAACCCAGGTCTCTCACACTGCAGGCAGATTCTTTACCATCTGAGCCACCAAGGATCCTGGAGATACATGCATGAAAATACTAAGCAAATGTCTTGAGAGTTACATGACAAACTGAAAACAGGTTACCTAGGGGAAGGAGACAAAGTGTGAGCAGGTGAGCAAGGGACACTTGTATTCTTTATATTGCTTGGATCTTTAAAACAAGAATGTATTGGTTTATTATTTGATAATTAATAAAAAATAAAATATAGTTAAAAGTCATACTAAAGAGTAAAATACAAAATTTAAAAGAGAGAACATAATTATTGCAGTGTGAGGAACAACTTTTAGGTTATAGGAATTTCTTAAATTTTCCAGAGTTGCAAGATAAGAATGAGTTCAACTAAAGCTGAATTAATATGATGCCTGTCATTCAAGTGAAGAGTGAAAAATGTAGTCAAAAATCAAAATCATCTAAAATATCTGGATATTTGATATCATGTAGAAATTGATGATTTTTCTTTCATTTTTGTCCAGATATCAAGTAGACATAGATTGAGTTCACCCTTCATGTCACTGGTTTTAACTTACTTAAACAATTGTTGTGTCCCTTATTAATATTTTAAATTGAGTAGAGTACATTTCAGTGAGATTGACTCTATTTATGGCTTTGACTTTTCCCCCTGATTACAAAAGTATTCCATGCTTTTTGTGAAAAGGGAAAATACTGGATGTTGTGAAGAAAAAATTATAATGTCCATCATCAAAAAGAGATTATTAATGTTGTTAGGAGTTCCAAGCAGGGAGGAGAATAAGGGAATAACACATTTTTGTACACATCTTCAAGTATAATTTTAAATTTTATTGTAGCAGTTAATTTATTAAAATCAAATTTAAAAGTTAACTTTATATTTTAAAAGTAGCATTTACTTTTTTATATTAAAATTTAAATATTTAAAATTAAAAAACCCCACATTGTTAGGTGTCTTTCCCTTTGCGTTTAGGTGTTCATGGAATTGAGCTAATACTATGCATATAGTTGTGTACCTTCTTTCTTAATTAACATTTTATTGTAAGCATTTCTGCATATCACCACAGATTCTTCAAATATATTAATAATGACACCAATTCTGAAGTATGGATGCACTATAATATATTTATCTGTATGTGTTCAGTCACATTTGACTCTTTGCAACCCCATGGACTATAACCTGCCAGGTTCCTCTGCCCATGAAATTTTCCTGGCAAGAATGCATGCTGGAATTGGGGTGCCATTTCCTACTCCAGCAGATCTTCCCAACCCAGGGATCAAACCTGCATCTCTGGAGTCTCCTGCCTTGGCAGGCAGATTCTTTATCACTAGTGCCACCTAGGAAGCCCCTATAGAGCCACCAGGGAAACCCATTTATCTATCCATTCTCCTATTAAAGGAAATTAGCTTGTTTTCATTTTTTTCACTATTACGCTTAACCATGAAGAATATACTTTCGTATGATTCTTTTCTTCTCTGCTTGATTATGTCCCTTAGGGTATATTCTTAGAAATGGATTATAGTCTTCCGCTGGTTATTTTCCACTCCCCTTCCCACCCCTTCTCTGCTTTTCTTCATCCTTCTCTGTCTCTTTATAGATTGCGAGTCTGGGATCGCGTGCCTTTGGCTTCCTTGAGCTTCACTCAGTTGGTGGCACCAGGAGGAGCTCAGGAAACCAGAAGAGAGAGAAGTCAAGGTCTCTCTCTCCTCTTCTCTGTCTCCCTGCTCTGAGGCAGCGGCTGCATGCCTGTCCCTACCTCCAAGCCCTGCCTCCCCCTCCTTTCTTACTGGTTCCTCCTCCAGTGTCCTTGCCCTTACTGAGCTCCGTAAGATGATTTCCTTGCCTTGTCCCTTTATCTCCAGGGATGTTGTTCTTTGACTGGCCTCAGCAACCCTTGTTTACTTCCTTAACCTGGGCTACCTGTCTGTAAGGAGTCCTTTTACTAAAGTCTCCTCATTTGAACCATCCTGGAAGAAATCGCTTTCCTTCTGGGATTCTGACAGACACACACTGTTAAATATATTCTTGACTAGATATTGCCAAATTGCATTGCAGAAAGGTTATATCCAGTTATACTTCCATTTGTAGTTTGTGAAAGCCTGATGAGTTGAGCTTTTAAAATAGCAGTTGATTTTTGAGGGCATTCGGTCTCCTGTTTATTATCTTTAGCTTCCTCTCTGATGTCACTCATAGGCAAAGGGTTCTACCACAGGCCATCTAAAGAAAAATCATGTACAGCAAAGGTGAAAACATTGGGATAAGCAGTTATGTGTCATTTACAACCCTGAAATCCACAATGCAAGGGACCCTGGATTGTATTGTGAAATGACTCTTGACTGACACTGTGAAAGTGGAGAGGAACACATTCTGCCTGGGTACACGAATACTATGATGTACTTTGGGATGTCACCTCATATGTAGGTGACAACTAAATTCTAGCCCAGGATACCAGTGGGGATGCAATGCAGTTGCCTGTAGGGTGTTTTTTTGTTTGTTTGTTTCATCTTGTTCTCGCATATAGGGTCTTAGTATTCACTTGGTGGAAAAACTTGGTCTTCCAAACCAAGTCTTCTTGGTTTCCTTAGGAGAATAATTTGCAGATACATGGATTATGAGAAAGAGAGAGAATCCACAAAGAAATTTTCTTCCCTTATCAAAGAGAGGAAACTATACTTACTGGCATTTTTCACAATGGTTGCTAGAAAGTAGTTGAGATTTTAGCCGAGTAATATCTTTAAGTTACAGCTGACTCAAGATCCAGATGAAAACATTGTGCTTTTCTATTTTCTTGAAAAATATTGAGACACCTAGTGGGCACAACATGAAAATGTCTTTATGGAAAACGGTGAGTTTAGTCAATGCCAGGTAAGTGATATTCAATAAGTGCCTCAATGCTTAATTCTACAAAAGTATTCTTTTTTTTTTTTGGCTGTGCTGTGAGGTATGTGGAATCTTAGTTCCTCAGTCAGGGATCAAACCTGTGACCCTGCAGTGGAAGTGTGGATTTTTAACCACTAGACCACTGGGGAAGTCCCTACAAAAGTATTTTTATACCCAGAGTCAGGAATCAGATCAACCATTGACTCAGATAATAAAGGTATATTATTATCATATATTTTGTAGAACTTTAGTAGTTTTCAGAGTCCTTTAAAATTTCTTTCCATAGCACTCAGTATAGTAGTCTCCCCCACTAGACTCTGGCTCCGGAAGGTAATTGTTATTGTTTAGATGCTAAGTCATGTCTCTCTCTTTTGTGACCCCATGGACTGTAGCCCGACAGGCTGCTCTGTCCATAGGATTTCCCAGGTAAGAATATTGCAGTGGGTTGCCATTTCCTTCTCCAGGGTTCTCCCTGACCCAGCGATCAAATTCCCCATCTCCTGTATTCGCAGACCGATTCTACACCACTGAGCCCAGAGAAGCCCCTAAAGGTAGGGGCCACTCTGATTTCCTTCCAGCACTAGCTCAATGTCTAATACATAAGTCAGATGCCCAGTAAAAGTTTGTTTAACTGAACTCATCTGAACAACCGCCCAAAGCGGTGGGATATTTTCTGATTTTTTTCTAGATGAGGGGAAAAAAGATCAGAGAGTAGAAACAGTTGTCCTCTAGCTAAACAATAGAAGAGCCAGCTGTGAACCACATCCTGTACTCCTTGACTTTTTGCCCCTGTGCAAACCAACCATGTGGGAAAGCCTCCCTTGCAACTGTTTGGTGTCATTTCAGGGGCTCCAAAGAGCTTTGGTACCATAGTTCTTCATGTTGCGTTGCAGAAGAGAATTCAATGAGAGGCAAAGTGACAGATTAGAATTGGGGGCTTTTGGGGGCAAGAAGGGTGGACAAGAAATGCCACAACCTGAGAACTTACTGGACTACATTTTTATAATCAAAGGAAAAGTGGAAAGGGGGAGAACTTCTTTGTCTTTCTTGAGTAGAGATCATGCTTCCATTCATCTGTTCCTCCTCAGGTTGGGTAGGGGAGTTTTCTTGTCCTTACATAATCAAGCAAGGTCCACAAATTACTGTTTTTTTCTGTGTGCAGAGAGCATGTCCTGGCGATCATTAACTTATTGAGCTCACTGGACAGTATGTGGGGCTCATGCGACCATTGTTTTATTGTTTGGGGGCATGTCTAGTGCTTCTGCTGCATGGTTTTGTTGCTAAGCGAGCCTGATGGTTCTGTGGTTAGGGAAACCTGCTTTCTTGAGTAATCATTAACTTACAAGGGTCTCCTATATATTTTCTACTTACAATCCCCAAGTGGGATTAGCTATTTAGTCACCTATTTTGCTCCTTTATTCTGTCCCTATCACCCTTGCTTACATAAATTCTCATTGCCCTTCCCCTCTGACTTCAGTTAACAGCATCCATCTTTACTCCATTGCTTCAGACACTTTTGGAAGGTCATAGTGTTTAAATCAGGGGTGGTCAATCCATGACTCAAGTGAGGCCCCAGCAGGAGACTTTCTCAGAGAATTTTCCACACTAGATTAATTGGTACTGATGCCGAAAACTCAACCTCTATGCACTGCTGGTGAATCGAATCTCAGAGACAGAGATTTGGTTGAAGAAGAAAAGAGTAGCTTTGCTTTGCCAAAGGGGGGATAACAGTGGGTTTATGCCTCTGAAACTGTGTGTCCCAACCAGGGAGGATTTGGTGAGGAGTTTTATAGCAATGGTTCAAGGGCAGGGTTGCTGATTAGATTTGGGTGTGTGCAGGGCCTGCACTCCTTTAATCTGGCCTCAGGTCATCTCCTGATGAATTTCTCTGGTTCTTTTTTTTTTTTGGTCACACCACACAGCTTGAAGAGTGTCAGTTCCCCAGCCAGGGAAGGGCTCTGAAAACCAAGTAGGAGTTGCCTTTTTGTAAAAAAACATTTACATTTGTAAGGGAAATCTCCCCCTTCTGTGTGGAAGAACCCCAAACTCTAGAAACCATGGTGGGAAGGCAACTTAAATCTGCATCACTTTACTATACTTTTCATGTTAACCTTTCAAAACTGACTCTCCCTACCCTAAACATCTTTTGTCTTTAGTTGAAGAAGTTACTTAAAACGAGGCCATTTTGGCAAGTTATTCGATTTTCCTGGATGCCTCCCACATATTTATATAAGTAAACTTTATATGATTTTCTCCTTTTAATCTGTCTCATGTAAATTTAACTCTTAGACTAGCAAAACATCGGGGTTGACAGCAGAGAAAGGTGGCTTACTGCAGGGCCAAGCAGGAGAATGGGCAGCTTGTACTCAGAAAACCTGAACTCGCCAGTGGGCAAAATTTGGGATGAGGGTTCATCTCAAAGAAAGTTGTGTGACTTTCTTCTGGTTGGTTGGTGGTGAGGTAACAGAGTGGTGTTCTAGGAATCTTGTGCTCAACCTGAAGATACCATCCTCCACCTGGGTTCCTGCAGAAGAACTCAAAGATGTCATATATGTTTCTTCAAAAGGACAAGGACCTTACCCCTGCACTATTGTTTTTTGTTAGTTTGTTTTGTCATGCCACAGGCATGTGGGATCTTAATTCCCTGACCAGGGGTGGAGAAGGGAAAGGCTACCCACTCCAGTGTTCTGACCTGTGGAAGTTGCAAAGAGTCAGACATGACTGAGCAATTTTCATGGAGAAGGAAATGGCAGTGCACTCCGGTGTTCTTGCTTGGAGTATCCCAGGGACAGGGGAGCCTGGTGGGCTGGTCTGTGGGGTTGCACAGAGTCAGACACGACTGAAGCGACTTAGCAGCAGCAGCAGGGATGGAACCCATGCTGCCTGCAGTGGAAGCACAGAGACCTCACCCCCGGACCTCCAGGAAAGCCCCTGCATTTTTGTTTCTTGACTGCTCCTCCCCTGTTTCTATATTCCTTCTCCTCCCTGATTAGCAACTGTTTGAATCATCCCTTTGGAACTCACCAAAGGTCTAGGACACTGAACGAAGCCTGTATCCTGCAAACAAGAAGCAGAGCATGAAGGGTTTTTACCCAGGAGAGTCCCACAGTGTCTTGCTTAGTTTCAGTTTGTTTACGCTTTCTGGCCATTGTGAATAATGCTTCTATGCATTTGTGCTGAGTCACTCAGTCATGTCTGATTCTTTGTGACCCCACAGATGGGATTCTCCAGACAAGAATACTGGAGTGGGTAGCCATTCCCACCTCCATGGGGTCTTCCCTGACCCAGAGATCAAACTCAGATTTCCTGCATTGCAAGCAGATGAGAAACTGTTGATTCTAAGTTATAAAATTTCTTCAGATATAAGTCTTCAGATATGTTCTTGGGGTCTGTGATTTCTCAAATCTGAGAAATAGTGCCCCAGGATGATTCCATTGCTTAATAAATAAGCTGATTAGGTCACACAGTCAAAGGAAGCTTCTATGATTCATAGCACAAGCTTGCTGTCTTTCTTATCTGTAAGAAGTGAAAATCTTGATTTAGGGTCTTCCCAAGTTACCTGGGGGCTCCCCAGGTGGCTCAGTGCTAAAGAATCTGCCTGAGACGCTGGTTTGATCTCTGAGTCAGGAAGATCCACTGGAGGAGGAAATGGCAACCCACTCCAGTATTCTTGCCTGGAGAATCCCATGAACAGAGGAGCCTGACAGGCTATAGTCCCTAGGGTTGCAAAGAGCTGGACACGACTGATTGAGCGCACACACACACACACATGCAAGTTATCTGTTTTGTTCTTGAGTGACCAAAACCACCATTAGCAGTGAGGTTAAGGGGCTGACAGAGGGTGAGATGGCTGGATGGCATCACCGACTCGACGGACATGGGTTTGGGTGAACTCCGGGAGTTGGTGATGGACAGGGAGGCCTGGCGTGCTGCGGTTCATGGGGTCACAAAGAGTCGGACACGACTGAGCGACTGAACTGACTGACTGAGTAACCCTTAACTAATAACTCTTGTGCATGTTGATCCAGTCCAGATGCTTGGCAGCTTTTAGTTCTCCAAACTTTTGGCCTGAATACTGGTAATATTTCCTCCGACTGAAAGTCAGCAAAAAGAATCACCTGGCCAAACATCCCCATTCAGTCTGCTTTTCTTCCAGCGCCTCCCAGGGGAGCTCTCTGGACAAACAAAGCTTGTTGACCCAGTTTGAAGGCCTGGAAAATTATCATGTGAGTCACTGGGACAGCAGAGCTAAGTGCCAGGCCCTTGAGAAACTATCAGCACAGCCCTCTAGGGTCATTTGTGTCCCAGCAGGATGTGATCTGGAATCCCAGAGAGGCCTGCCTCTTTTCACCCAGCCGCTCCTCCCAGAGGTTTCCAAGCTCCCTGGCGCTGTGTATGGTGCTGCAGAGGCCCATTCCTGTTTTTTTCTCAGCAGGCTTTGGCTCCAGTCATTCAGAGAGCAACAGCTCAGTTGTAGGAAACCAAAACAAACCCAGATACTTAGAGGAAGACATGTAGTGTTGTTTGGAGCAGGGCCACGGGCTCTCTCAGGGAAGGAAGTGCTGAAGCAGCTGTAAAAGTTTCAAATTGAAGACCAAGAATCCAGAGGCAGTATTAAAAAAAAAAATACTCACATGAGTGAGGCGGGGCCTTGAAAGAGGGCTTCTAAATTATCTAAGGAGTGTTTTCTGATGTTCTGAAGATGTTACTTCCTAAATTACAGGAAGAGCTAGAGAAGCATAGTCAGCAAAGCAGTGTTTGGTAACTGTTACATTTAGGTGGGGTGGACAGTTTATAGTGAAAATTTGTTGTTGAGCCATGAAAGACTGAGATTCTTGGCCTCTGGAGGAGAGAAATTCAATCTGGGGCCAATGACGAAGCTTGATCGCTCCAAGCTTTTGGGTAATGAAGATTTATTAAAGTATAAAAGAGATAGAGAAAGCTAAAGAGTGCCAAAAGCTTTGCTGGTCCTCAAATAACTCTCCAATGGGTATAAAGAACTGCTGGGGAGGGGTGAGTACCAAGGTTGGGGCTTCCAAATCCCCAGTATAGCTCAAGGACAAAGGAGTAGGGGTCAATAAGAGTAGGTGAGGAGAATGGTCACTAATGGCCTTTATCTTCTCCTTTAAAAAAAAAAAAGCAGCATCTTATGTCAAGGCTTATTCTAGAGTTTTAATCATCAGGAGGATGTAGTTTTAACACAGAAGTTGATTCAGAATTGTATAATTGTATGAATTCATGTTTGGTGGGTGTTTTAAGAGGGTGAGTGACGATTATATTACTCCCACTATAGAAACGGCACATGAAGTCTCTCTCCTTCATGGTTTTGGAGGATCAACTTCAATGCCTGGAAGAACTAGAAGAAGGCCATTTGATTACCAAGTTTTTGGTATATTTAGCACCACTAGTGTCTTCCCCTCACTTCACTTCTGACTTTCTCCCTTAATCCTTTCTGCTTCTGTCGGATTCTGACGTATCTGGCAAAAATACAGGAAATTTGCAGAAACAGGCTGTTCACTTCCCACCCTGGTGCTGTCACTGCAGATTGCTTCAGAGCTGCTGTCTCCTGAGCTTGGACAAAGTGTCAGGATCCGTCTTTGTCATCACAATCCGGGTGTCTGCCCTGTGTGCTGGGTACCTTGCAGAGGCAGGAGACCAGCCCCAGGCATGCCCTCTGGGTACTTAGACTGAAGGGGGGACTGTAGAGACTACTCCGAACTAGACAGTGGAGATAAAAGAGGGACAGAATCAGGTAAAGGTAAGCATTTCATGTGTCTAACTGAAACCTTGTAACTCAGATTGGGACTTGAACCCACAGTCTTTTGTTTAATCTTTAAAAAAAATAATTGTACTTATTTATTCATTTTTCACTGTGCTGGGTCTTCCTTGCTGCGGGGACTTTTTCTCTAGTTTTGTAAGCAGGGATGACTCTCTATTTGTGGTGGCAGGCTTCTCATTGCGGTGGCTTCTTTTGTTGCAAAGCACAGGCTCTAGGTGTGCGGGCTCATTAGTTGCAGCTTCCAGACTCTAGGGCACAGGCTCAGTAGTTGTGGCACATGGGCTGAGTTGCTCCAAGGCATGTGGGATCTTCCTGGACCAGGGATTGAACCCGTGTCTCCTGTATTGGCAGGTGGATTCTCCACTACTGAGGCACCAAGGAAGCCCCACCTCCACCCCCATAGTCTCTTAACTAAGATCACACACCTGGTCTTGGGACTTAATAAAGCTCAGGTTCTTGACGTTTCATCACAGAAAGAATTCACTGAGAGACAAAGTGATAGCTAAAAAGTGGATTTATAATATTTAGGGAGAATCATACTCCACAGACAAAATATGGGCCATCTCAAAAGGCAAGAAAGGCCCTGAAATATGGGGTGGTTATTTTTATGTGCTGGGTAATTTCATGGTAATGAGTGGGAGGATTATTATTATTTTCAGGGAAGGGGATTTACAAGAACTGGATCACCACCCATTTTTTTGGCCTTTTATGGTCAGCTTCAGAACTGTCATGGCACGGGTGGGTGTGTCACTTAGCTTATGCTGCTGCTGCTGCTGCTAGGTCACTTCAGTCATGTCCGACTCTGTGTGACCCCATAGACGGAAGCCCACCAGGCTCCCCCGTCCCTAGGATTCTCCAGGCAAGAACACCGGAGTGGGTTGCGATTTCCTTCTCCATGGCTTATGCTAATATAGTACAATAAGCTCAAGGCCCATTGGAAATCATATTTCTTGCCACTTTGGATCTACTTGGTTCTAACCAGTTTTTGTTGTATCCTATGGCTATGTCATTCTTTTAAAGGTTGTCCCTGCCCACTTCCCTCCTGTTTCATGACTGTATCTTCTTCATACATGATAGTAATGTGCTAGCAGCGTCCATTGGTACTCTGTGGTAATGGGAAATGTTCTACATCTGTACTGTCCAATATTGTAGCCACACATGGCTATTGAGCACTTTATGTGTGGCTAGTGAGAAACTGAGGTTCTTATTGAATTTAATTTTAACTAAATGTAAATAGTCACATATCACTAATGACTAAAACATTAGAGACACTAGTGTTTTAAAAGATAGCAGAGAAGGGAATTCCCTGATGGTCCAATGGTTAGGACTCCAAGTTTCTACAGCAGGGGGCCTGAGTTCCATCCCTGGTCAGGGAGCTAAGAGCCCTATGGTGTGGCAAAAAAAAAAAAAAAAAGGAAAGAAAAAGAATAACTGAATATACACATGTACATATTCTTTTTTGTATTCTTTTCCATTATGTTTATCACAGGCTGTTGAATACAGTTCCATATACTATACAGTAGGACCTTGCTATTTTCCTCTCTGTACCTCTTTTTCCACAGCTGTGAGGTGGGGCTAATAATGTCCACTTTATGGTGGTGTGACAGATAAGACGGATGGGGACTTGGGTGGAAGGAAGGAGCCATTTTCCAGTGTATTCAATCAAAAAAACTGGCCACAAGTTATTAATATCTGGGAGAGACAGAGGAGCCCCAGGAGATGTGTATCCTTTTCACAAACTGTTAGGGGAACCACTGACCCAAACCGCCCTGCCTGGCCAAGCACCACAGTAACCACTTGCATGAGTTATCTTACAATAGGAGGTCCTTACAAGTTACCAACAACCAGAAGAATTCAGGAAAGTTCAAAAAAAGAGAGGAGACTCCAGTCCATATGTCCTACCAACCTCCCAGAATCCTTCTCTCCGGAATCCATCTTGGCTGAGTGATGCACATGCTACCAGGAAGGACCCTGAGTCAGAATAATTAGCCAGAGGCAACCTGGAAACTAATCCCATTACCATAAAACCCAAGACTGCAAGCCATGTGACAGAGCAATCGTCCTGGATGCCCTTACCCAGCTGCTCTGCATCAGGGCTCCTCTCCCCAATAAAGTCTCCGGCTTTGTCAGCACATGTGTCTCCTCAGACAATTCATTTCTGAGTTTTAGACAGGAGCCCACTCTTGGGCCCTGAAAAGGGTCCCCCTTCCTGCATAAACCAGGGTGTGGATTAACACCTGTGTTGCATTAACAACTGTTGAAGTTGCATTAAGGTCTCACATTCAGATACTGATGAACCTATTTGCAGGGCAGGGATAGAGATGCAGACGTAGAGAACAGACTTGTGGGCACAGCAGGGGAAGGAGAGGGCGGCACGAATTGAGAGAGTAGCATTGAAACATACACATTACCGTATGTAAAACAGCGAGCTAGTGGGAAGCTGCTGTGTGACACAGGGAGCTCTACCTGGCACTCTGTGAGGACCAGGAGTGGAGTGGGGTTGGGGTTGGGAGGAAGGTTCAAGAGGGAGGAAATACAGGTATGCTTATGGCTAATTCACACTGTTGTATGGCTGAAACGAACACAACATTGTAAAGCAATTATCCTCCAATTAAAAATAAATTTAAAAAAAGATCTCACATTCACAGCTCCTTTTACCTTTTCAGTGGTTTCATTGGAGTCTTGCACTTTTATTCTGCGCTCTGTTCCCATCATCTCTCCCATCAGCCAGTAGTGTGATATTTATGCTGGTGTTGACCTATTCACAAAAACATGCAACAAAATTCTGTCCTCTGGAAGGCATCAGCTGGAATCTCTGCCACCTGAGAATCCCATGTACGGCTCCCACATGACTGTGAAGAAATGTTTTGTCCTGCTATCTCCTCCTTTCTCTGCTGAGTCTGCGAATATGGGATACACAAGCCCTCAAGAATATTTCAGCAGCTCCAAGTTTTAGTCTAACCTTTACATATCCATTTGCCTGTATCTTCATGCCTATAATTATTTAATTGCTTTCTTTTATGGCCTATAAATCAGAGCTCTGTCATCTAAGAAAAGATCAGGATAAACAACCATAGAACCAATATTCAGGCAAACTCTTTCCCATCTTGTTATGCACAACCACGCCCCCTGTTGACTGAGGCATGCCAGTTTAAAACCACACACAAAAATTCTATATAGGGAAAATCGACATACTATACATTACACTATTTGAAGTGCACACTTTGATGAGCTTAAACATGGGCACATGCCTGTAAAACCACCGCAGTCAAGAAAATGAACATTTCCATCCCAATTTTTCCATTTTAGGATCAAACTGGGTGAACACTCCCAGTTCAAAACTAACTGGTAGAAGCAAGACCTTCCTCTTCAAAATAGTGGCTCTGGTCCCAGCAGGGAAATCTTTGTTTCAATCGGTTATATTGGAGAGGCAGTTCTCCGTTTGACCTCTCTGTGGCTTTTCCTCCTTCCCCACAGTTACAACATTCCTCTTTCTGTTGAAGGCCCTTTTCTCTGAATCATCCACTTTTTATCTATAGGCTCCTTTTCAATCTTAAAAACAAAACAGAAACAAAACAAAAGTTAAACACCTCTTCCTGTCTCCTCCTCATTCCTTCCTTCAAGCACCCATTTCTCTCCCTCTTCTCTGTCATGGCCAAACTTCCAGAAATAGAGGTCCAAATTCACTCTCTCTGGGTTTCACTTCCTCCTCTCTCAAAACCACCCCTCCCTCCACCACACAGGTAGTGTTCTCATCCAGGTCACTCACTAACCTCGATATTTGCTAATCCTTTGAACCCTTCTCAGTCCTTATCTTACTCTGACACCACTGACCACTCTGTCCTTTGTTTGGTTGCTTTTGAAAATTAACTGATGTTCCCCCCCCCCATGCTCTTTTTTTGTTTTTGTTTTTTATAAATTTATTTATTTTAATTGGAGGCTAATTACTTTACAATATTGTAGTGGTTTTGCCATACATTGACATGAATTGTTTTTTAAAGACTCAAACAATTAACAGAAGCATTAGAAGGCTCCTCTTAGGCTTGCCCTGTCTCACGGCTGCAGGCAGAGCCATAAGAATCCCTGTGCAGTTGCTCAAGGCACACAGTAGCCTCAGGAAGTCCCAGAGATGAGTCACTGTAGATTTTGAACTTGGGGAAAATCCCTTCCTTGCTCTGTTATAGACACCAGAGAAGCTAAGAAATGTTTATAGACAAGCACAAAAACAAAAAGAAAAGGGAGTGCCTTTAGTAACTCTTCAACTTTGGCCCTAAGAGTAGCTTTCAGTACCTCCTTAGAGGTGGCCTGGTAGCTGTGTCTGCATGACTAGCCCCTATTGGTTTCTCCAGACAAGAAGCCCTTCTGGGCCTGGCTATTTGCTTTTGTGCAATTTTTTCCTCAGGCTAATTTCTCAAAGTGAGCTAGCTTAATACAGTGTTGTGTACGTTTTATATTTTGACACAAACTTCCTTTCAGAAATGTTATACCAATTTATTTTCCCACCAACACTGACCTGAAAAACATCTTTGCCTCACTGTCACCAACACTGAGTTTTTTCCACTTCTGGTTTGAACTGTGGCTTTTGTAGACTGATTCTGTTTGTTTGACAGATTTGAGTATTTTTCTTGTCATAAGTTAATCTCATTCACATTTATGATTGTAATTATCATATATAGTTTTAGTTCTATAATCTTATTTTGTTTTCTGGTTTTATGCTTCTTTGGAATATCTTTATTTTTTTTGACTTTTCAGTAGATTCTCTGTTGTCTTTCTGGTAATTCTGAGGGCAGTTTTGCTTGCTTTTAATTCTGTAAATGGATATTTGTGCCTTTCGTAATATGCCTTGATATATCTTTCTCAAACAGTACAGTATTCACTGGGTTTCCCTGATGGCTCAGATGGTAAAGAATCTGCCTGCAATTCAGGAGACCTGAGGCTGATCCTTGGGTTGGGAATATCCACTGGAGAGGGAATGGCTACCCACTCCAGTATACTTGCCTGAACAGAGGAGCCTGGCTGACTATGGGGTCGCAAATAGCTGGACATGACTGAGCAACTATGCACAACAGCATTCACTTCAGTCGCTCAGTTGTGTCTGACTCTTTGCGAACCCATGAACCGCAGCACGCCAGGCCTCCCTGTCCATCACCAATTCCCGGAGTTTACCCAAACTCATGTCCATTGAGTCAATGATGCCTTCCAACCATCTCATCCTCTGTCGGCCCCTTTTCTTCCTGCCCTCAATCTTTCCCAGCAGCAGGGTCTTTTCAAATGAGTCAGCTCTTTGCATCAGGGGTCAAAGTATTGGAGTTTCAGCTTCAACATCAGTCCTTCTAATGAACACCCAGGACTGATCTCCTTTAGGATGGACTGGTTGGATCTCCTTGCAGTCCAAGGGACTCTCAAGAGTCTTCTCCAACACCACAGTTCAAAAGCATCAATTCTTCGGCGATCAGCTTTCTTCACAGTCCAACTCTCACATCCATACATGACCACGGGAAAAACCATAGCCTTGACTAGATGGACCTTTGTTGACAAAGTAATGTCTCTGCTTTTTAATATTCTGTCTAGGTTGGTCATAACTTCCCTTCCAAGGAGTATGCGTCTTTTAATTTCCTGGCTGCAATCAGCATCTGCAGTGATTTTGGAGCCCCCCAAAATAAAGTCAGCCACTGTTTCCCCATCTATTTCCCATGAAGTGATGGGACCGGATGCCATGATCTTAGTTTTCTGAATGTTGAGCTTTAAGCCAACTTTTTTACTCTTCTGTTTCACTTTCATCAAGAGGCTCTTTAGTTCTTCTTCACTTTCTGCCATAAGGGTGGTGTCATCTGCATAGCTTAGGTTATTGATATTTCTCCCAGCAATCTTGATTCCAGCTTGTGTTTCCTTCAGCCCAGCGTTTCTCATGATGTACTCTACATATAAGTTAAATAAGCAGGGTGACGATATACAGCCTTGATGTACTCCTTTTTCTATTTGGAACCAGTCTGTTGTTCCTTGTCCAGTTTAACTGTTGCCTCCTGACCTGCATACAGGTTTCTCAAGAGGCAGGTCAGCTAGTCTGATAGTCCCATTTCTTTCAGAATTTTCCACGGTTTCTTGTGATCCACACAATCAAAGACTTTGGCATAGTCAATAAAGCAGAAATAGATGTTTTTCTAGAACTCTCTTGCTTTTTCAATGATCCAGTGGATGTTGGCAATTTGATCTCTGGTTCCTCTGCCTTTTCTAAAACCAGCTTGAACATCTGGAAGTTCATGGTTTATGTATTGCTGAAGCCTGGCTTGGGCAATTTTGAGCATTACTTTACTAGCGTGTGAGATGAGTGCACTTTTGTGGCAGTTTGAGCATTCTTTGGCATTGCCTTTCTTTGGGATTGGAATGAAAACTGACCTTTTCCAGTCCCGTGGCTACTGCTGAGCTTTCCAAATTTGCTGACATATTGAGTGTAGCACTTTCACAGCATCATCTTTCAGGATTTGAAATAGCTCAATTGGAATTCCATCACCTCCACTAGCTTTGTTTGAAATGATTTTTCCTAAGGCCCACTTGACTTCACATTCCAGGACGTCTGGCTCTAGATGAGTGTGAGTGATCACACCATCGTGATTATCTGGGTCATGAAGATGTGTTTTGTGCAATTCTTCTGTGTATTCTTGCCACCTCTTCTTAATATCTTCTGCTTCTACTAGGTCCATATCATTTCTGTCCTTTATTCAGCCCATATTTGCATGAAATGTCCCCTTGGTATCTCTAATTTTCTTGAAGAGATCTCTAGTCTTTCCCATTCTATTGTTTTCCTCTATTTCTTTGCATTGATCACTGAGGAAGGCTTTCTTATCTCTCCTTGCTATTCTTTGGAACTCTGCATTCAAATGGGTATATCTTTCCTTTTCTCCTTTGTCTTTAGCTTCTCTTCTTCTCTCAACTATTTGTAAGGCCTCCTCAGAAAGCCATTTTGCTTTTTTGCATTTCTTTTTCTTGGGGATGGACTTGATCCCTCTCTCCTGTATAATGTCACGAACCTCTGTCCATAGTTCATCAAACATTCTGTCTATCAGATCTAGCCCCTTAAATCTATTTCTCACTTCCACTGTATAATCATAAGGGATTTGATTTAGGTCATACCTGAATGGTCTAGTGGTTTACATACTATGCAAACATAATTTGCTCAAGATCCACAGTCCTTGAAAGTGAGAAACTAGGATTTGAATCCCTGTCTATCTGATCTGGGGGCTTCCCAATTTACATAACTGAATGGTCTACAGCATTACTGATCTGAATCTGTGGGGTTCGTGCACTCTTAAAATCCTTTGGAAAGAAAAGTCCTATGCTGGTTGGGTCTGAGCTCAAATAGGTCCTCTTGCCCAATTGGACATCCTTGATTATTTCTTTTTAGAACCATTAAATGTTCCTCTCTCCTCCCACCTTAACAATGAACAATAGCCCAAAGGCATTAATTTTTAACCAGTCCAAGCTGTGCTGGTGTAGACTGCACTTTCACATGAATGATCTCATTGGGTCCTCACAGCAAGACTGTAGAAAAGCCTCTAATCTCCCACATCAGTAACAAGAAAACTGAGGTTTAAAGTAATTTGTGATTCATACTCTGTGGATACGCTCAGCTAGTGTCCTTTGATAGCCACATTAAAAAAATAATAGAACAAGACAATCAAAACCAAGATAATCCACAACTCCAAATTAGAATATTTAGACCCTTGCCAAAGAATATAATTTTATTTATTTATTTTCAAAGAATATAATTGCAATTGGATGCTATTTAGCTCTTATCTCTCTGTTGAAGAAGTTATATTTATGGAAAATTGCTTGAAGTACATAAAAAGTCCATCCATTTCTCTAACATTTTCTAGAAGGAGTTGATTGGATGTGCAAGATGTTAATTAGGTGTTACACAAAAAAATGAATATGGTCAACTAATGACAGAAAACACTGAATTACAGTTGTTCATGGAAACTGTAGAGTTGCTTTTAATAGGCTAGTGTAAACCATGAACCTACAAGATGAAGACATCATATGCAAACTGATTTGACCTCTATTAATGTCTAGTTCGAACTGTACTAAAAAGATCTTCACGACCAAGATAATCACGATGGTGTGATCACTCATCTGGAGCCAGACCTCTTGGAATGTGAAGTCAAGTGGACCTTAGAGAGCATCACTACGAACAAAGCTAGTGGAGGTGATGGAATTCCAATTGAGCTATTTCAAATCCTGAAAGATGATGCTGTGAAAGTGCTGCACTCAATATGCCAGCAAATTTGGAAAACTCAGCAGTGGCCACAGGACTGGAAAAGGTCAGTCTTCATTCCGATCCCAAAGAAAGGCAATGCCAAAGAATGCTCAAACTACCGCACAATTGCACTCATCTCACACGCTAGTAAAGTCATGCTCAAAATTCTCCAAGCCAGGCTTCAGCAATATGTGAACAGTGAACTTCCAGATGTTCAAGCAGGTTTTAGAAAAGGCAGAGGCAGCAGAGATCAAATTGCCAACATCCGCTGGATCATGGAGAAAGCAAGAGAGTTCCAGAAAAACATCTACTTCTGCTTTATTGACTATGCCAAAGCCTTTGACTGTGTGGATCACAATAAACTGTGGAAAATTCTGAAAGAGATGGGAATACCAGACCACCTGACCTGCCTCTTGAGAAACCTGTATGCAGGTCAGGAAGCAACAGTTAGAACTGGACATGGAACAACAGACTGGTTCCAAATAGGAAAAGGAATACGTCAAGGTTGTATACTGTCACCCTGCTTATTTAACGTATATGCAGAGTACATCATGAGGAACGCTGGGGTGGAAGAAGCACAAGCTGGAATCAAGATTGCCGGGAGAAATATCAATAACCTCAGATATGCAGATGACACCACCCTTATGGCAGAAAGTGAAGAGGAACTAAGAAGCCTCTTGATGAAAGTGAAAGAGGAGAGTGAAAGAGTTGGCTTGAAGCTCAATGTTCAGAAAACAAAGATCATGGCATCTGGTCCCATCACTTCATGGGAAATAGATGGGGAAACAGTGTCAGACTTTATTTTGGGGGGCTCCAAAATCACTGCAGATGCTGATTGCAGCCATGAAATTAAAAAACGCTTACTCCTTGGAAGGAAAGTTATGACCAACCTAGACAGAATATTAAAAAGCAGAGACATTACTTTGCCAACCAAGGTCCGTCTAGTCAAGGCAATGGTTTTTCCCGTGGTCATGTATGGATGTGAGAGTTGGACTGTGAAGAAAGCTGATCGCCGAAGAATTGATGCTTTTGAACTGTGGTGTTGGAGAAGACTCCTGAGAGACCCTTGGATGCAAGGAGATCCAACCAGTCCATTCTAAAGGAGATCAGTCCTGGGTGTTCATTGGAAGGACTGATGCTAAAGCTGAAACTCCAATACTTTGGCCACCTCAGGCGACGAGTTGACTCACTGGAAAAGAGTCTGATGCTAGGAGGGATTGGGGGTGGGAGGAGACGGGGACGACAGAGAATGAGATGGCTGGATGGCATCACCGACTCAATGGACATGAGTTTGAGTGAACTCCGGGAGTTGGTGATGGAAAGGGAGGCCTGGTGTGCTGTGATTCATGGGGTCGCAAAGAGTTGGACATGACTGAGCGACTGAACTGAACTGAACTGAATGTCTAGTGTTCTGTGGAACACAATTTGAGAAACACTGATAGGTGGACAATAATTTCCCATCAGAAAAACCAACTAATTATTAGTGGAAGAAAATAAGTCCAGGTTGGCTAAGCATAAAGCAATTTTTGGAGAGAAATAGAAAACATTTCATTTATTTGCTTTCAGAATTAAGAACAAAGAACATAAAACCTGATTCAAGTGAAAAGGTGAACCAGTATTTCTTGGTTGGCTCGTTTGCATACTTTATCTCTAGTAATCCTGACAACACTCTGGGGTAGACATCGTTTCCCCACTTCACAGTTAAGAAAAAATAAAGTTTAAAGGGGATAATAATTTGCTCAAGATCCATAGTCCTTGAAAGTGGGGACCTAGGATTTGAATCCCTGTCTATCTGATCTGGGGGCTTCCCTGATAGCTCAGTTGGTAAAGAATCCACCTGAAATACAGGAGACCCTGGTTTGATTCCTGGGTTGGGAAGATCCACTGGAGAAGGGATAGGCTACCCACTCCAGTATTCTTGGGCTTCCCCTGTGGCTCAGCTGGTAAAGAATCTGCCTGCAATGTGGGAGACCTGGGTTTGATCCCTGGGTTGGGAAGATCCACTGGAGAAGGGATAGGCTACCCACTACAGTATTCTGGCCTAGGGAATTCCATGGACTATATATAGTCCATGGGGTTGCAAAGAGTTGGACACGACTGAGCGACTTTCACTCACTCAGTCCCTCTATCTGACCTGAGGGCTTCCCTTGTGGCTCAGCTGGTAAAGAATTTGCCTGCAATGCAGGAGACCTGGGTTCAATCCCTGGGCTGGGAAGATCCCCTGGAGAAGGGAAAGGCTACCCACTACAGTATTCTGGCCTGGAGAATTCCATGGACTGTATATAGTCCATGGGGTTGCAAAGAGTCGGACAGGACTAAGGGACTTTCACTTCACTTCACCTCATTGTCTGATCTGAAGCCTGTGCTCTGTCCTCTATGTTATTTCTCAAATTATTTAAAAATGTTTTTCAATATTGCAAAGCTAAGGAAAAGAAACAGAGGGAAGATAAGGACAGAAAGTGAGAGAAGAGACATAATTAGAGCACGAAAGGGAAAGGCAGACAGAGGAACCAAGTGAGAAAGCCTGGGTTGGTTGGTTTTAAGACAGTGACATGGAGCTGTACAAAGAAAGAAAAAAAGTCATAGAAACAGATATGTATTTTTTTTCCTCTGTTCATTTCTTTGCATTTGTGCTTTTTTTAATAAAAATACTTTTAACTGTAAAGAAAAAAAAATTATAAAAAAAAATAAATAAATTTTGAGAAAGTCACACACACACAAAAAATAAAATAAAATAATTAAAAAAAACAAAAAACAAAAATACAGAGATAATTTGTGGAATATTATTTTAAGTATGTTCAGCCAAGGAGTGTGGACTTGACATTTTTAAATTAATTTTATATCTTTATACAAATAAAGGCACATATATAATGTTAAAAAAATAAATAAATAAATAAATAAAAATTCAAACCCAATACCTAGAGTTTTGCACATGGAGACAAATATACAGAAACCAGCTGAGGTTTGCACAAAGATATCCCTCTTTTAAAAATGTAGATCTTTAAGTTAATAATCCCAAAGGTAAACACAGCTAAAATCATCAGTTAAATATTTCTTAGTCAAGTTGGAAAGTACAGATGTTTTTGAAATTGTATCTTCATGAATTTTGGTTAGAAAAATTTTTACTGTTCTTGGAAAATATAAAGGGCCACATTCCATATGAGATAATGGTCCCAGAAAATCATTCTTATCTTGAGGGCTCTTAGAATATCTAGACTTTCAAGACCAGATGCTGTTGAGATTTTCAGTCATGATATCTGATCTGATGGGCTTCCCAGGTGGGCTCAGTGGTGAAGAACCTGCCTGCCAATGCAGGAAATGTAGGAGACTCAGGTTTAATCCCTGGGTCAGGAAGATCTCCTGGAGGTGGAAATGGCAACCCACTCCAGTATTCTTGCTTGAAATATCCCAAAGACAGAGGAGCCTGGTGGGCTGCAGTCATAGTGTCACAAAGAATCTGAGCACACACGCACTGGTCTGATATTTGTGCTATGTGTTAAGTGGAATTAACAGCCAAATCCGGTATGGGAGTGGAATATTTCCTAAAATATTGAGATTGTAGCTACATAATGTGCTTCCGACAACACCTAGAATAATGTTTATAATGTTGGCTTTTGAAAAGAGAGTGGTTTCTTTTGTTCCTTTGTAACTAGCGATCTTTAGAGATAAGGATGGATATAGGGACTATCTAGTGATTTGGCTAAACGTGCTCATGAGAAATCTGCTCTAAGTCTAATGAATTGTCATGACTGTGAAGATAAGCTTTATCATCTCTCTGATAGTTTTAGTATTTTTCTCTTTGAGTTCAATGTTCTATAGTTTGACTCCAAAGTGTCTAGGTAAGGCTGTGTTGTTATTTTTCCTGCTTGGCTGGGTGGGCTTCTTCAATTTAGAAAAAAAAAATCCTTAAAACTTCACCCATATTTCTCCAAATACTATCCCCCTTTCAATTTTCTTTATTTGTAACTCCTATTGAGTATATGTGAAATCTTCTCATTTTGTCCTCCATGTTTCTGATTTACTTTAAAAAAAAATCATGTATTTATTTGGCTGTGCCAGATCTTAGTTGCAGCATGTGGGATCTAATTCTCTGACCAGGGATCAAATTCAGACCCCCTGCACTGGGAGCTCAGAGGGTTAGCCACTGGACCACCAGGGAAGCAATCTGATACCTTCAAGTTTTTTTTTTAAAGCTTTTCTATGCTACATTTTATACAATTTCTTTATATTTAGTTTCCAATCCATTAATTTATTTTAGCTATGTCTACTATTCTGTGTACATTACTTTGCCGACAAAGGTCCACCTAGTCAAAGCTGTGGTTTTTCCAGTAGTCATGTATGGATGTGAGAGTTGGACTGTGAAGAAAGCTGAGCACCGAAGAATTGATGCTTTTGAACTGTGATGTTGGAGAAGACTCTTGAGAGTCCCTTGGACTGCAAGGAGATCAAACCAGTCAATCCTAAAGGAAATCAGTCCTGAATATTCATTGGAAGGACTGATGCTGAAGCTGAAGCTCCAATACTTTGGCCACTGATGCGAAGAACTGACTCCTTGGAAAAGACCCTGATGCTGAAAGATTGAAGGCAGGAGGAGAAGCGGATGACAGAGGATGAGATGGATGGATGGCATTACCAACTTGATGGACATGAGTTTGAGCAAACTCTGGGAGTTGGTGATGGACAGAAAGGGAAGCCTGGAGTGCTGCAGTCCTTGGGGGTCGCAAAGAGTTGAACACAACTGAGCAACTGTTCTGTGTAATCTGTCCATTAAATGTTTTACACAGTGATTTTATTTTTCAATCTATGAAATTTCTAATTGGTTCTTTTATTATATTGCTGTTTTTCCATAAAGTATCTGTTTAAAAAACTTGAGAGCAATGTATTTAAAAATCTCTCTAGATTGCTTGATTATCTTGAATTTTAGGGGTATACTTTGTCTTGTTTGTTTCTGCCTCTCCCCCTTTTAATCTTCCTCTTAGTAATTTATAATTTTTTCGAGGTTATCATGTATTTTACTTTTAAAAATTTATGTATTTTTATTTGGAGGATAATTGCTTGACACTGGTGTGTTGGTTTCTGCCATACGTCAACATGAATCAGCCGTAGGTATACACATGTTCCCTCCCTTCTGAACCTTCCTCCCATCTATTTGTAATATTTTGACTTTGTTTCTGCAGCAGGGTTTCCCATGGAGTTCTGTGTGCTGTGGATTTGAAGGTGTTTCTAACAGGTCAGCTTCACAGTTTGCTATTGCCAAGACCCTGCAGGTTTCACTAATTATGGGAGAATTTTTATGTTGAATTTTTAGTTCAAGATTTCTGCATCAAATGTCACATTGTGTGTGTGTGTGGTGTGTGCTGATGCCTGCCTAAGGGTATATGAATAAATTAGTCCTCTCTTTAATTTGGTATTATGTAGGCAGAGAATTAACAGAATGGAATAAAAGGTTATAAAATCTGTGTCATTTATCTTAAAGCTGTTTTCAGTTCCATATTTCAATTTTGTTTCAAGGCAGTAAAAATTGAGCTCTTGCTTTTATTTGTCTATGTTGTAGTAAAGAGTTGAACTTGTTGTTTTAAGTCAAATCAGTAGTTCAATACTTGGGTAATTTTTCATGCCTTTTCTATTAGCTGTTGCTGTTTTCTCCTTTGGGATAGAAGGCAGTGAGGCTTGAAGAATAGACTTCTTGTCTATAATTCTCAGACTTGATTGGAATGTACTGGCAATTATCCTTGTGAAACTTTAATGATTCGCTGCTTGTTGGGGAATTGGAAACTACTGATTCATGTTCTGCCTGGGGAGATGTTGCTTCTCTCTGCTAAGGGTGCATTAAGGAGTTGGGTTTGGGTTTTCATTTGCCAAAAGTCAGACTGTGGTCCACTTTTAAATCTAGGATGCATGGAAGTCTTCCTCAGTTCTGGCAGATAAAGCTTTGATACAGAGACATATATTCCCACATCTTTCCCTCAAATGTTACCCAATTAGACCAAACTTTGCGGAGGAATGAGAGATTTCTCTGTTATCAGAGAACGTTTGACACCTGCATTGTTCAATAAGGAAATTAGTAGCCACATGTGACCCCTGAACCCTTGAAATGTGGTTGGTTTAAGTTAAGATGCATTGTAATTGCAAAATACACAGTATGAAAAAGTAAAATAGGTCATTAACAATTGTTACATTGATTATATGTTGAAGTGACAGTATTTTGGATATGTATTGGGATAAGTGAATTGTGTTACTCATTTCACTTGTTTCTTTTTTAAAAATGTGGCTGGGAATGATCCAACGTGGGTTTGATCCCTAGTGGGGGAAATAAGCTGTGCAATGTGGCCAAAAAAAATTTTTTTTAAGTGGCTAAGTAGAAAATTTAATTATTTAGGTGGCCGGCATTATATTTCTATTGAACAGCGCTGCTAGCTGCTATAGAGTCTCACAAATAGGGAAACCCATTAGTAACCTAATAAGAACTTACTTCAGTTTATTTGCACCCTGTACTTCCATTCACCTTAAACATTTTTTTCTTTTCTTTTTGCAATATCATGATTTTTTATATAAGTTAATGCCATACTACTGCAAAGCAGGTTAACTTAAAGGGGGTTGTATTTCACACAGGTGAGGTTATAAGGTCAGTATATAAGAGGAAAATTAAATACAGTCAAATTTACCCTTGAAAATCCTTAGGAAGGCCTTAAGCTGCCCTGACACGCAAACTTTTATTGAGTCTCAGCCAGATAATTATTTTTGTCCAGTATGAGGGCAGATCTCTGTGTAATTTTTTTTAATTGAAATCAGATGAAATGGTTGGTTTGTGTTTGGTGCCATGTTATAGCAAAATATAAATCTTAAATCCACAATCACCCTCATCGTGGAGAGATGCCTGCCTCAGAGAAGTGGTAGGGAACTGGAGTCTATGTGGGAGCAGTGAATTTACACTTCTTGCTTGCATGTGGAAAAAGGGGCATGCCTGCTTTATTTCTCTCTCATCACCCATCAATCTTTCTGTTTCTTTCTCTTTGTTTGCTAGGTTAGGTTCTGATAAATGAATTTGCATGCTTTAGTATATCAAGATCTCTCTAGTTCTAATATTCTGTGGCTTTATGATTCTAAATGTTCATAAAAATCTATAATGAGGTTGCACGACAGTGTAAATATATTTAATGCCACTGAAAAATACACTTAAAAGTAAATTTTATGTTTTATATATATATATATATATTACAATAACCAAAAAAGTCTTAATTCCACTTGACTCCATGATTACATTTGGTGGGGTAAGAATATAGAACTTGGGAGTCAGAATCAGTGAATGAAGATGTTTACAGATTGGGCTCTTCAACAGCAAACTCTGAGACTGAGTTTAGCATACAGGATATTTATTGTAAAAAATTCTCTTAGGAGACTTCCCTGACAGTCCAGTGATTAAGATTGCATGCTCCCAATGCAGGTGGCCTGGGTTCTATCTTTGATAAGGGAACTAGATCCTGCATGCCATAACTAACACCCAGGCAGGGCAGCCAAAAATAATAATAATATTATTAATCATCTCTCAGAATCAATACCTATGGAAGGGAGAAGAGGGATGCAGGAGAGGGTACAGGGAAAAGCTGGGCTGTGCTACAGGCAATACAACAGACTCAGTCAGCCCTTCCAGGACTCTGGAGCAAAAATGGCCTTACAGAGTCGTCCCAGTGCTAAGTTGAAACGTTGTTGTTGTTCAGTCACTAAGTTGTGTCCAACTCTTTGCCACCCCATGGACTGCAGCACACCAGGCTTCACTATCCATCATCAACTCCCGGAGCTTGCTCAAACTCATGTCCATAGAGTCGGTGATGCCATCCAGCCATCTCATCCTCTGTCATCCCCTTCTCCTCCTGCCTTCCATCTTTCCTAGCATCAGGGTCTTTTCCAATGAGTGGGCTCTTCTCCAGTGAGTGGGCTCTTCACATCAGGTGGCCAAAGTATTGGAGCTTCAGCTTCAGCATCAGATCTTTCAATAAGTATTCAGGGTTGATTTCCTTTAGTATTGACTGGTTTTAATCTCCTTGCAGTCCAAGGGGCTCTCAAGAGTCTTCTCCAGCACCACAGTTTGAAAGTAGCAGTTCTTTGGTGCTCAGCCTTGTTTATGGTCCAGTTCTCACATCTGTACATGACTACTGGAAAAACCATAGCTTTGACTATAGTAAGGCCTCTCTACCTAACTTCAGTAATGTGGGCTGTCCCTGGAAGGGTATAGCCATGGATGAGGTAGCTCTCTGCAGCAAAGTCAATTCCTGCAAGGCTGTCTGCAAGCAACTGTCTGATAGCTGGGACAAGTCCTTCCCTGAAGGGAGATCTTCACAGTGCACTCAAGATGTCACCACAGAACTTTTTCTCTTGCAACCCAGCATCTATTTCACCCTTCAAAGCTGCACTCTGAATTCCTTTAGAAGAATTAATTCTTCTAAAGCATGAGCTTCTTGGTGGAATAATAAATTACATGCTCTGTCCTCCTTCTGAAGTTAAAAACCAGTCAAGGTCTCTTTTCCTGAACTTCAAACCTTGTACAAAATACTTAACCGAAGATGAAAAACAGGTTGATGTTCACACTTTCCAGACTAGAGGATGGGGTCATCCTTGTTGCCCTGGTTCCAGCTACATTCTTCAGCTACATTCATTCTTTCAATATGCCTCTAATTAATGCTCCCCTTTTTGGGCTGAATTTAACAAATTTCTTTGGCTTGCAAGCAAATCATCCCAACTGATACGCTGGGCTTCAGATCGTAACTCCACCACGTGCCAGTGTTTGATCTGTTTGCCTCGTTGGCATGCGAGACCTTAGTTCATGACCCGGGGTCCAGTGCATGTCCCCTGAAGTAGAAGTGCAGATTCTTAACCACTGGACCCCCAGGGAAGTCCCACCAGTGTTTGATCTTAAATTTCTCTGAATCTTGGTTCTCTCATCTGCAGTAAAATCTATCCTGTAGGGTAGAACCAGGATCAGGGACAGTGTATTGACTCAGAACTGTAACTAGTAGTCTAAAAAGATTATACAACTAATAAAGAAGTCTCTAGCACCCCCCACCCCAGTTTACACTGTGAGGTACTCTACTAGAATACCAAGTGCTGAATGTGTTAAGTGTGGGAATATGACGATTTCTTGTTTGCCAAATCTCTTTAGGGGATGGGTTTTAATATCACCTCCTCAATACTGCTGTTGTCTAAAGGGCTGAGGGGTGACACTATTCGTGACACTGCAACATAAATTAATGGAACAAGGGAGAAAGATGGTAACCTGTCTTCCGAGAAATGTTGAACCAATGGATAATCAGACTGAAATGTTAAAAAAACTAAAATATGTGACTTCTCCAGCAGTCCAGTGGTTAAGATTCTTAAGAAGTTAAGACTTCCAAGGCAGGGGTACAAGTTCGATCCCTGGTTGGGAATTAAGAGCCCATATGCTTTGTGGTGAGGCCAGAAAATAAAAAAAACAACAAACTCACAATGTCCAAGGTGGTTTATAGTGAAATCCTTGAAAATTGCTGATTGGAGAAGATGACTAATAACTGCTTGGAGATTTAGTTGCATTAAATAAAATCTGTTTTGATGGGTATTTTTCATGTGTAGAGATACTGTGATTTGGCCTGTGTTATATTCGATTTGGTGTGTAGGTGACAACATGTGGGATTTTAATTGGATTCTCTTGTACCTTACCACAAAAAGAAGGATGGGGAAAAAAATGAAAATATTGATTAATAAAGCTCTTCAGACACAGTAGCTTTTAGACATTCCTCCCTTGCCCCTCAAATCAACCCTCACTGCCAATGTCAGAATACTTAGGTGTTTTTTTGAGTTGAATTATTGATGTCTTCGTCTTCCTTAGACTACAAGTGAAAAAAGTTGAATGAAAAATTGAATGGTTACTACTGAAATATTTACCGATGGAAGGATATGATGTCTGCGGTTTGTTTCAGAAAATGTGGGTGGGGGCAAGTATCAGGTAAAGTAGATGGAACACAGCTGATTTCAGTTTAATGTTTTAGGGGGCTGGGTTAGGGTATCTGGCTTCACTATTTTATTCTGCCTACTTTGTATATGTTTAACATTAGTTTCACTAAATATTTTTTTTAAAAAATTGAATGTTACAACTAGTAGTTAAAATATGTATGTATGTTGCTAAGTTGCTTCAGTTGTGTCTGTCTCTTGGTGACCCCCATGGACTGTAGCCCACTAGGTTCTTTTGTCCATAGGATTCTCAAGGCAAGAAAACTGGAGGGGTGGCCGTTTCCTACTCCAGGGGATCTTCCTGACCCAGGGGTTGAACCCCTATTTCTTATGTCTCCTGCATTGACAGGCAGGTTCTTTACCACTAGCAAGACCTGGGAAGCCCCTAAAATATGTATTCACAAAGCAAAGACTGGGAGAGAACACAGGAAAATGAAGAGTTAGAGTAGTTAATTTTGGGTGATTATTTTAAATAAATAATCAGCTTCAGCATCAATCCTTCCAGTGAATATTCAGGGTTGATTTCCTTTAGGATTGACTGGTTTGATCTCCTTGCAGTCCAAGGGACTCTCGAGAGTCTTCTCCAGCACCACAGTTTGAAAGCATCAATTCTTTGGTGCTCAGCCTTCTTTGTGGTTCAACTCTCACATCCTTACATGACTACTGGAAAAACGATAGCTTTGAATTTATGAGCCTTTGTTGACAAAGTGATGTCTCTGCTTTTTAATGTGCTGCCTAGGTTTGCCATATCTTTTCTCTCAAGGAGCAAGTGTCTTTTAATTTTGTGGCTGCACTCACTGTCTGCAGTGATTTTGGAGCTCAAGAAAATAAAATCTGCCACTGTTTCCACTTTTTCCCCATCTAATGAAAGTTAGATATTATTTTTATATATTACATTAGGAAAGATGAAAATGATGGACAATACTCCATATTTTAAAGAATATAGAGAATTGGGAATGCTTAAATTATTGTTAGGATTAGAAATTTGTATGACTGTGGGGAAGGCGTTTCTTCTAGATATGTATTCAAAGGAAGTAAATGTGAAGAAGGAGGTTCACTAGAGCATGTTTATAAGTATCAAAACATTAAGAAGATCCTAAATGCTTACCAATTGGTTAAATAGACTATGGTTCATCCACACAACAGACCTCAAAAAGATTTTTTAAAAATTAATTTAATTTTAAATTAATATTTAAAATAAATACAGCTAAATCTGTATTTATTAACATTGAAAGAAGTCAGAGAAAAAATTAGGTTGCTTAACAGTAATATAGGATTTCACATATATAAAAATAAAATGCACATCTCTATTTGTATATTAGATAGTCTGAAAGAATATATACCAAACTGATAATTCTATTTGAGGAAAAAAAGGGAGGGTATCAGTTATCATCTTTTCACCTGTAAATAATTGAAAATATAAGCACAAATGTACTTAAGTAATAAATGGAATATACTGATCAAGTAACCAAAATGCTCGGAGGTGAAGTGGGCTTTTGGTAAAGGGTTGATGCAGGAGTTCAATAATGTAATTCAGCTGCCAGCTTTTTCTCTGTCTTGCCCTTGCCTTCAAAGGTAAAATCTTCTTGAGGACATTATGCTAAGTGAAATAAATCAGACAGGAAAGGACAAATACCACATGATTCCATGTATATGTGGTACCTGTGTGAGTGTGCTCAGTCACACCTGATTCTTTGTGACTGCATGGACTGCAGCCCACAAGGCTCCTCTGCCCATGGGATTCTCCCGGCAAGAATACTGGGGTGGGTTGTCATTTCCTCTTTCAGGGGATTTTCCCAACCCAAGGATCGAACCCACGTCTCCTGCACTGACAAGTGGATTCTTTACCACTGAGGTACCTAGAAAGGCCAAACTCTTATAGGCAGAAAGTGGAATGGAGGTTGGCAGGGATTATGGGTAGGAGGGGAAACGGGAGCTGTTGTTTAATGAGTATAGTTTCTTTTTGCAAGATGGAAAGAGTTCTAGAGATCCGTTGCACAATAATGTGAATGTAGACTTTAAAATGGTTAAGATGTTACATTTATGTATATTTTACCATAATTTAAAAAATACAGTACTACATCAAAAAAAGGTAAAAGCCTCCTCCCAAGGAGGGCTCCCCTGGTGGTGGAAGGGTTGTTGGTGCATTCGGGCGTGAGGCTTCTTCATTCAGGCCCTTCCGGAAGTACTGGTTTTCCTTTTTCTCTTTGCCAAACAGCAGCCCTAGGCTTTGCTTTGATTGGACCATGATGGTATGTAGGGTCATGTGTCTGCTCCTGAATCATCCCAGGGACCTCTTTGTAAATTTCGGCAGGAATTTTGGTTGTCACAGTGATTGAGTATTTAGAATATGGGCCAAAGATAATAGATTTTTCATAATGTATATTGTTTTTCAGTCCCTAAGTTGTGTCTGACTCTTTGCTACCCCATGGGCTGTAGTCGGCCAGCTCCTCTGTCCATCACCAACTCCCAGAGCTCGCTCAAATTCATGTCCATTGAGTCGATGATGCCATCCAACCATCTCATCCTCTGTTGTCCCCTTCTCCTGCCTTCAATCTTTCCCAGCATCAGGGTCATTTCTAATGAGTCGGCACTTCAAATTAGGTGGCCAAAGGATTGGAGCTTCAGCTTCGGCAAAGTCTTTCAAATGAATATTCAGGAGCAATTTCCTTTAGAACTGACTGTTTTGATCTCCGTGCAGTCCAAGGGACTCTCAAGAGTCTCATAATGTATGGAACAATCCAGCATTACAGATTTTCCCCTTATCTTGCATGACTTTTAATGTCCTGTTTGACATTAATGTAGATTTTAAAAACATGTTTATAATAATCTGAACCTAGACCCTAACTCCATTTTATATATGAACATGAACTACTTGTTTATGGTCTTAATATGCATTGAATTTTAAGATGGGAGAATTATGGGTAAATTGAGAGAAAATAGTATTTTTTTTCATTTGGAACTTAACCAAGAGTTGTTCATTACTTCAGAAAATCATGTTTTGAACAGCTGACACCACTTCTGAATATTGCAGTGCACACTGCATAATGCAATTTGCATCGCATATTTTATCTCTGAAGCCAGAATGTATCTTACAATCAATGACATCTCAGATGAAATACTCTACTGCATCTTAGTCTGCATTTGTAGCTGTTGCTTTCACTTCTCACCTGGATTCTTATGACAACCTCTCCAGCTGGTCTTCCAATCCATTCTCAACAGAGCAGCCAGATTTTTCCTTTTATTAATAACATGTGGGTCAAAGCATGTCATTCCTCGCTTCCCAACCTTCTAATGTTGCATCATTTTACTCAGAATGCAAGCTTTACAATGTGCTTTGAGGCCCTGGGGATGTGGTTCTTTTCCTCTCTGACCCATCTCCTACTTCTGCTTTTTCTCCTGCTACTCACTTCAGGCCACCTCACTGGCTACTTACAGCCCAGATACTCACCACAGAAGCTTCCGCCTTCGATCGTTTGCATGGCCATTCCCTGTGCTTGGATACTTCCCCCTAGAAGTATCATTCATGATTCATTCCCTTACCTCATTCAAACTGAATGTTACTGTCTGGGTAGTAGTCTTGACCACTAGTTTAAATTGCAACTTATTACCTACTTCCCTACTGTTCTGAATGCTGGTTTTTCCTTACCCTGTTCTACTTTTTACCCCAGTAATACTTACCACCTTACAATGTAATATATAATTTACTTACGTGTTCTGTTGTATTATGCCAATTGTTTGTTGTTTGTATCCCACTACCCTGTTGGATGGCAAGCCACTCCAGTACTCTTGCCTAGAAAATCCCATGGATGGAGGAGCCTGGTAGGCTGCAGTCCGTGGGGTCGCTAAGGGTCGGACACGACTGAGCAACTTCTCTTTCACTTTTCACTTTCACACATTGAAGAAGGAAATGGCAACCCACTCCAGTGTTCTTGCCTGGAGAATCCCAGGGAGGGGAAGCTTCCATCTATGGGGTCACATAGAGTCAGACATGACTGAAGTGACTTAGCATCAGCAGCAGCACCCTGTTGGAATGTAAGCTCCATGAAACGGGATTTCTGTCTGCTTGCCCCATAAATTTAAGCCAGGGCCTGACACATAGTTCTCAAAAACTGTCCAACAAATGGTGATTCTGCCATTAGGCACAAATATCTAACTACTTCATTATATCTTCTATTATAGTTGTGCCCAAGCATTTCCATATTGAAATATATAATATTTTATAAGATATTATTTTCCTCTTATTTCTCCTTTATATTATAGCCTTATGTCATAATAGAAGGTAGATCACAATACATGATCTATTGATTTTACAAGTCAGGATGGTAAGGCAGTGTTATGAAATGCTTGTTATAATATAAGGGTTTGGATGTTAGGGTTAAGAATTGCTGGTTTAGACCATTCCAGAAGCTATTTCTGAAGCTGTGAGTGGAGATAATCCCACCCAAACTGCCTGGCTGCTTTCTGGATGGAAGGTGTAGAGTGGATGTTGGCGACGGAACCACAATGTTGATCACAAGGAGGAAACAAATTTCATTTTCTAATTTTACTATACTTTCATATTGTTCATATTATTTGAATATTTTACAGCAAGTATTCATTCTTTTTGTAACAAGCAAAGCCAATAAGGATGTTTTCACTTAAAAAAAAAACTACTGTAAAATATAGAAAAAGAGGGAGAATAAAAATCACCTTCTCTCCATAGATAACCACTGCTGCTGCTGCTGCTCAGTCACTACAGTCGTGTCCGACTCTGTGTGACCCCATAGACGGAAGCCCACCAGGCTCCCCCTTCCCTGGGATTCTCCAGGCAAGAACACTGGAGTGGGTTGCCATTTCCTTTCCCAATGTGTGAAAATGAAAAGTGAAAGTGAAGTCGCTCAGTCGTGTCCGACCCTTAGCGACCCCACGGACTGCAGCCCACCAAGCTCCTCCATCCATGGGGTTTTCTAGGCAAGAGTACTGGAGTGGCTTGCCATTGCCTTCTCCGTAGATAACCACTACTAACATTTTTTTTTGTACTCTTGTTTTCAGGCATGGATGTATGTCTATAGCTTTTCTGTGATGACTTTGAATAACAGGAGTTGGAGATGTCCGCTGTCAAGATTATTCTGGCAGCCACCTGCATGTTGGATGGAGGGTAAGACTAGGTTGTAACTTAACAATGAGGGTGGAGGGCTTAGAGTGGGCCACTGGCTAAGATACATCTCAGAGACACTGTAAAGGAAGTATGCTGCTGACTAGTAATTAGTGAGTGTGAGAGCAGCAAGGATTTGTGTGTGTGTGTGTGTGGCATCTGGGTCTTCCAACCTTGCTTTCAAGAATACTGAATACTTATATATGTATGGCTGAGTCCCTTCACTGTTCACCTGAATTTACCACAACATTCTTAATCGGCTATACCCCAATACAAAATAAAAAGTTTAAAGTTTGGGGGAGAAAAAGAATCTATTTGTACTAAAAAATAGACTATTCAAAATAAAAAAAAAACAATATTAGAGACGAGGGAGAACTTTTGTCTTCTTTCGTGCTTTCCTGTTGTTTCTTTTCACAAAACAACAAACTCCACATATGAAGTGTGAAATCTGATGAATTATGGTGTTTGTGTACCCCTGTGAGACCATCGTCTCCACTCCTCTCAAATGTCCTCTTCTCTTTTAATCCCTCTCTCCCTTCTCTACTCTTTGGTTAGTTTGCATTTCATAGAATTTTGTATAAATGGAATCATACATTATGTACTCTTCTTTTCTCTGGCTTCTTTCACTCAGCATGATAATTTTGAGATTCATCTAGCTTGTTGTATATATCAGCAGTTTGTTCCTTTTTTATTGCCAAATAGTATTCCACTGTGTGGATATACTGTACCAAAATTTACCTGTCTATTTACTTGTTGATGGACATTTGGGCTCTTTCCAGTTTTTGCTATTACAGATAACTCTGCTACAAACATTCATATACAACTTTTAATATGTATATATGCTTTCACAACTTTTAAATAAATACCTAGGAGTGGATTGACTAGGTCATATAGTAATTATTCCTCTGTTCTAAAAGGGTCACTTTTATCTTCTTTTTTGGTAACCCTGACCAATTTAGTATTGCAGTATTTTTATTTTTAAAAAGTACTAAAAGTCCTAGCTTTTTTCCAAGTAAATGATGGAGAAACAAAAATGAGACTCTGGTGGTTAGCTAGGTTTTTCTTTTCTTTTGAGTGAGCATGGCGCTTATTCACATGGGAGATTACAGAGACCTGATGGAGTCCCACAATGCCAAAGCAAATTCCCTCTTCTGAGATGCAGTAGTAAACACACAATAGGCATAGGGTAGGAATGTGAGGATGAAAGGGGGCTGGTAATTGGTATTTATTCAAAGAAATTTCTCTGCCACGGTGGAATTTCTGGGTTGGGTGTGGATGAGGATGAACAAGCTAACTTTCTAGCTGCTAGAAAGCAGCTAGCCCACAGAAGTTCTGGGAGGCTGTCAGGAAAAGGCACACAGCCCCAGGCCGACAGAGTTACTGGGAAGACTGAGGAATTCATAGTAGCATTCCCCATCCCCTGACATCCGTTTTCTACAACTATCTTTCCTTTTATTTTGACCTTCTGTTTCCTGTTTCTGTCCATTTAAAAAAAGCCAAGATCCAACTCCTTTTAGTTTTATGTGTGTGTTAAAATACATGTAACAGGGATTTCCCTGGTGGTCTGGTGGTTAAGAATCTGCCTTGCATTACAGGTTCCATCTATGATCTGGGAACTAAGATATCACATGACACAATGAAGATTCTTCATGTTGCAACCAAGACCCATTGCAGCCAAATAATATACATAACATAAAATCTACCACTTTAACCATTTTAAATGGTTCAGTGGCATTAAGTACGTTTATGATAATTTTATAATTATCATCACTATTCATTTCCAGGACATTTTCATCATCCCAAATGGAAACTGTACCTAGTAGACAAAAACTCCCTATTCCCTTTCTGTGCTGTGCTGTGCTGAAGTTGCTTCAGTCATGTCTGACCCTGGACTGTGGTCCGCCAGGCTCTTCTGTCCATGGGATTCTCCAGGCAAGAATACTGAAGTGGGTTGTGATGCCCTCCTCCAGTGGATCTTCCTGACCTGGGGATCGAACCCATGTCTCTTACATCTCCTGCCCTGAAATGCGGGTTCTTGACCACTACCGCCACCTCTAAGGATTTACTCAATCTAGGTATCTCATATAAGTGGAATCAGACAGTATTTGTCCTTTCGTTCCTGGCTTATTTCACTTAGCATACTGTTTGAAGCTTCATTCATGTTGTAGCATGTATCAGCATTTCATCCCTTATTGCGGCTGAATAATATTCCATTGTTAGCATATAACACATTCTGCTTATCCATTCCTCTGTGACGCAATTTGTGTTGTTTCCACCTTGCGGCCATACTGTGAATGTTGGTGGACATGTATCTGTTTCAGTTTCCGCTTTCACTTCTTTGAAGCAGAATTGCTGTATCATGTAGTAATTGTAAGTGTAATTGTTAAAAGAACCACTAAGCTGTGTGACACAGAGTCTGTACTATTCTACATTCTCATCAGCAATGTATAGGTTTCGAATTGCTTCACATCCTCTCCAACACTTCTTGTTTCTGTTTCATTTTGTTTTGTTTTTTAATAAGAGCCATCCTTATGAGTGTGAAGTGGTAGCTCATGTGGCTTTGATTTGCATTTCCCTAAATGGCAAGCCACTCCAGTACTCTTGCCTAGAAAAGCCCATGGATGGAGGAGCCTGGTGGCCTACAGTCCATGGAGTCGCTACTAGTCGGACATGACTGAGCAATTTCACTTTCACTTTTCACTTTCACGCATTGGAGAAGGAAATGGCAACCCACTCCAGTGTTCTTGCCTGGAGAATCCCAGGGATGACAGAGCCTGGTGGGCTGCCGTCTATGGGGTCACACAGAGTCGGACACGACTGAAGCGACTTAGCAGCAGCAGCAATGACTAATGATGTTCAGCATCTTCTCATGTGCTTATTGGTGGTTCATAAATCTTTGGGAAAATAGCTATTGAAGTCCTTTGCCCATTTTTGACTTTGTTGTTTTTTTTTGTTATTGTTGAGTTGTCAGAGTTCTTTATATATTCTGGATATTAATCATTTATCATATATTTGATTTGTAAGTATTTTCTCCAGTCTTACAGGTGAGCTTTTCACTCTCTTGGTGTCCTTTCTTTTGATTTTTGAAAAATGATTGTGCCATATGATTTATAATCTATGAATACCAAACCTAAAAGGCTAAGAATATGTGAAGAGTAAACTGTTAAAATAAAAGTTAGAAGTTATTCTAATTCAGATTTCATGATATGGGAAAAAAAGTCTAGGCTGAGCTACATAGCATTTGGTTATAAATAATAAGCCATTTGTAATATACATGTATTCTGTATATATATTTTTATATAGAATACATGTTTATAAATAAATATTTTAAAATTATTTCTTTCTTTAAGACTAGTTGGTGCTCTAGTGACTGTAATCAGAATCAAAGTCGAGAATTTCCTGGTTTTGTACACAATTTGTTACCTTACAATATACTCAGTAGAAAAGATAAGAAGCACAGAAAACAAATCTTATCACTTCATTAGGTCTGTTTACTTTTCTTTCTCAAAAAATCCTTTTTATGGTGAAGCGAACCTAATGTCATTACAAAAATGTTCATAAAACTGATAGGTAGGGTTTAACAAATAGTTACAAAGTGAATGCCACTGTAAAAATCCTTTTGGGTCAAGAAATAGAAAACTGAGCTCTGTTTACTTAACAAATAGGATCCTCATAGGGAAGTGTTTTGTATCAGGTTGGTGGGTCCCTGGGCTCTGCTTTATGAAGAGAGGTATGTCTTTCTTGGACATCCTTCCTGATGTTTGTGGGATATGTTCAACTTTTCGAAAATGAGGCAGGAAGGAGAGGTGATGCTCACTGCATCCTGCCCTTTTCCCATCATAGGTCTTGGCCTGACCTCTGGATAATTCTTATAATTAACTCATGATTCTCAACCTTGGCACTGTTGATATTTTGGGCCAGATAATTCTTTGTTGTGGGGGAGACGTCCTGTCTATTATAGAATGTTTCTACCCACAGGTTGCCAGTGGTACCTCCCAAGTATACACCAAAATGGTCTCCAGATATTCAAATTTCCTGGGGTCAAAACTGACCCCAATTGAGACCCAGTGCATTAAGGAACATTTGCTATTTGCCAGGTATGGTGCAAGCTATATACTATTTCAATCACATTTGTCCCCATTTTGCAGACAAGGAACCAAGCATTAGTGGGATTAGGTAAATTATTAAAAGTGGTACAACAATGAATGGCCGAGCTGGAGTTTAAACACGGGCCTATCAGTTCCCAATTTGTTTTCAGTAATCATTTAGAGCTGCTCCCAGGCCGTGGAAGACGAGGTATATTCCAGAATTTGCTTCTTCCATATATTCTAGGGCCAAGACATTTCTGAATCTATATTTCCAGGCTTCTTACTGGGTACTTCCTTTTGGTTTTCTTACCAGTTGTTGAAATTAGACATGCATGAGAAACGCTGGGCTGGAAGAAGCACAAGCTGGAATCAAGATTGCCGGGAGAAATATCAATAACCTCAGATATGCAGATGACACTACCCTTATGGCAGAAAGTGAAGAGGAACTAAAAAGCCTCTTGATGAAAGTGAAAGAGGAGAGTGAAAAAGTTGGCTTAAAGCTCAACATTCAGAAAACTAAGATCATGGCATCCGGTCCCATCACTTCATGGCAAATAGATGGGGAAACAGTGTCAGACTTTATTTTTTTTGGCTCCAAAATCACTGCAGATGCTGATTGCAGCCATGAAATTAAAAGACGCTTACTCCTTGGAAGGAAACTTATGACCAACCTAGATAGTATATTAAAAAGCAGAGACATTACTTTGCCAACAAATGTCCGTCTAGTCAAGGATATGGTTTTTCCAGTGGTCATGTATGGATGTTAGAGTTGGACTGTGAAGAAAGCTGATCGCCGAAGAATTGATGCTTTTGAACTGTGGTGTTGGAGAAGACTCTTGAGAGTCACTTGGACTGCAAGGAGGTCCAACCAGTCCATCCTAAAGGAGATCGATCCTGGGTGTTCATTGGAAGGACTGATGCTGAGGCTGAAACTCCAGTAGTTTGGCCACCTCATGCGAAGAGTTGACTCATTGGAAAAGACCCTGATGCTGGGAGGGATTGGGGTCAGGAGGAGAAGGGGACGACAGAGGATGAGATGGCTGGATGGCATCATTGACTCAATGGACATGAGTTTGAGTGAACTCCAGGAGTTGGTGATGGACAGGGAGGCCTGGTGTGCTGCGATTCATGCAGTCAGAAAGAGTTGGACAGGACTGAGCGACTGAACCGAACTGAACTTAATGGCAACAGTTTTGCTTTCTTTCTGTTTTTTATCCTTTCCCCCTTTCTATTGATCATTCTTCCAAATAGTTATTAAGCCTTAGAACCCCCTCTTTTGCATCATTATAGGCAGAATCTCATATCTTTGGATATCCTGTGCAAATTCTTTCATTTCTGAAAAAGGTATTTTTAATGATCAGCAATGAAACCCTGATCAAAACCCCAATGGAGCAACTAAGCCTGTGAGCCGCAATTACTGAGTTCCCGTGCCTAGAACCTGTGCTCTGCAACAGGAGAAGCCATGGCAATGAGAAGCCTGAACACTGCAATGAAGAGTCACCCCTGCTCACTGCAGCTAGAGAAAAAGCCTGCACAGCAATGAAGACCCAGTGCAGCCAAAAAACAAAAATCCACATTAAAACATCAAAATAGACTGCAAAGTCGTGATATAGCAATGTGATATCGGCATAGGAAGAGAAAAGTTGACCAATGGGACTGTATTGGGGTCAGGTCCTCTGGAAGATGACCCGGTGAATTAGAAGCATAAGAATTCATTTGTGGGGGAAAGACAAAAGGGAGAAGTAGGGCGTTCAGACCACAGTTTAGGTTCAATACCTGTGCAAGGAGAGTGGGAAAGAAGAAGGTTTGGATAGGAAGAACCTGGGACTATAATGCAATTCTGAGAAAATCTCAGTCAGTGCAATGGAGAGATCTAGAGAAAGATTGCCCATTAGAAGAGTCCCATTTTGGACAGTTCTACTATCCCTACGGTGCTCAGTCCTTGTCTGGGAACAGCCCAGAGAGTGTGGGCCTTGGAGGTGTGGCGACTGGAGACCATCAGCTAACTACACTTCTCACAACAGACTCTTTCTTAATATTTATTTTTATTTCTTTGGTTGCACTGGGTCTTAGCTGTGGCAAGCAGGATCTTCAGTTGTGGTATGTGTACTCTTAGTTGCGGCATGTGGGATCTAATTCTCTGACCAGGGATTGAACCCGAGCCCCCTGCATTGTGAGCACAGAGTCTTAGCCACTGGACCACAGGGAAGTCCCCAACAGCCTCTTTCGTGAAGGGACATCTGAGCAGTGTTCCTCTCTGGCTGTCAGAGGTATATTATGAAGATTAAAGAATAGACTTATTTATATGTATGAAATTTTTTATAATAAATTAGACATTTGTAACAGTGGGAAAAAGATTTTTCAAATAATGATGTTGAAACAATTGGCTATCCATTTGAAAATAACTAATTTAGATCCCTACTTCACTCTCAATTTACATAAAATTCAGATGGAGAAAAATGTTTTAAAAATATTAGAAGAAATAAGTTTTTTGAAAAAATCTTGTTTGGAGAGGAAGCCTTCTTATGTGACATGCAACATTCAGAAACCAAAGGACTGTGAAAGATTTGAGTAAGTAAAAAAACTTCTGTATGGGGAAAAACTGTGCTTAACTATCTTAAGCATCTTAACTATCTAGGGGCTGTTTATCCAAAGCACAGAATGCCTTATCCAGTTTTTTTCATCTTAAATTCTCCTCAGGATGCACTCTTGCACTGTGGGTGACCGCAATGGGTTGTGATTTAATCCTTGTGTAAATGAATGATGAATGATACTGTTCTTTTTTTGTTCACAGGTGAATCTGAGAAATGCTTTGTTTCATACAGTTAAATTTTTTTCCTTCAGAGTGAGATATTTAGACTTTAAAACACCAGAGTATTAGGGCAACTTCTAAGGCAGGAGAGACAGTGTACAGTGCATTTCAATCTATTTGAGCATGAAATCCTTCCTTTGGGGAATACTATTGACCTTCTCAGGATGCACAATGAGAAATAATGACAAGGGAAAAAGTTCATGATTATTTCTTTGGCATTAACGGCCTTACTTAACATGCTTTTACCATCTAATCTTCTCCACTTCCCAAAAAATGAGCTTCCTTACTTGCTTCTTCCTTCAGGAGTCAGTGCCAGCTCCTCCTCTTCCAGGTAGTTCTTTTTTTGTTTGTTTTTTACTATTTATTTGACTGCATCAGGTCACCAGGTCTTTGCTGTGGCACATGGGATCTTCGGTCTACCTTATGGCATTCGGATCTTTAGTTTTGGCATGTGAGCTCCTAGTTGCGGCATGGAGGATCTAGTTCTCTGACCAGGGATCCAACCCAGGTCCCCACACTGGGAGCTTAGACTCTCAGCCACTGTACAGTAAGTCCCCAGGGAGTTCTTCCTAATTATCTCAGTCCCTCTGAACTGCGGCATTTGTTGCCAGAATTGCTCATTCTGCTCATTAGTTACTCCTTCAGAACTGTTACTGATCCTTTAGTAAACTATCTATTGCTATATACTGCTTTGGAAAGCACTGAAAAT
Source organism: Moschus berezovskii (assembly GCF_049115385.1). Lineage (NCBI taxonomy): Eukaryota > Metazoa > Chordata > Mammalia > Artiodactyla > Moschidae > Moschus > Moschus berezovskii. The sequence goes on from NC_142468.1 coordinate 88,035,907, forward strand.
GGCACTGTTTGAGTTTTCTATTGCTGCTGTAACAAATTACCACAATGTTGGTGACTAAAACTACAGAAATCTATTATTTTATAGTACTATATGTCTGAAGTCTGACATGGGTATCACTGGGCTAAAATCAAGGTATCGGCAGGGCTGTGTTCTTTCTGGTGGCCTTAGGGAAGACTCAGTTTCCTTGCCTTTTCCATCTCCTCTTATTTATATTTTGGCTTTTTCATCTTCTATAAGCCTCTGCATTCCTAGGCTCCTGGCCCCCTTTCTTCATGTTCAAAATCAAAAGGGCCGGTTGAGGGCTTCTCACACTACAACACTCTGACCTCCCTTTTCCACTTTGAAGGACACTTGAGAGGACATTAGGCCCACATGGAGACTCCAAGGATAATTATCCTGTTTTAAAGTCAGTTGATTTGCAACCTTAATTCCACCTGCAACCTTAATTCCCCTTTGCCACATAATCTAGTATATTCACATGTCCAAAGGATTGGGATGTGGACATTTTGGGAGAGCCTTTATTCTACTTGCTACAGGCACCCTTGATGAAAACTCCAAATTGCACATAGGTGTAGTAAGGTTTGACAATAAATGGGAAAAGCTTTTTGGCATAAACATCGTGCTTGTGTACTCAGTTGTGTCCCTCTCTTTGGGACCCCATGGACTGGATAACCCACCAGGCTCCTCTGTCCGTGGGATTTTTCAGGAGTGGGTTGCCACTTCCCCCTTCAGGGGATGGGATCAAACCAGAGTCTCCTGCATCAGCGGGCAGATTCTTTACCACTGAGCCATAATAAGTCTCTTCACATACAGGGAGGCCCTGCTGTGTGATCTTTGGAAATCACTTGAACCTCCCCATCCACATTTCTGCAAAAATGGAAATTGTCATCCTTTGCTCTGCATGTTAAAGAAAATAATTATGTAACCAGGTTCAGCTTAAAGGATGACAAATAGGGTTCAAGAAGTTCTTGATGAATCTTGATGAGGAGGGTGGGCGAGGTTCTGTGAATACATCTGGAGACAGTTTGAGAGATTTCTGGAGAGAAGGAGTGGAAAGTGACTGCCCTCCTATGAAGTTGGAGGTTGAAAATTCTAGCAAAAGGAATCAACTTTTCACGGAATCTTTCGAAGACGGCCGAGGTTTAAAAAACAAAAAAGGTGACGTGTAGAGGATACTTAGGAGACATCTAGGGAACAGAGTACAGAACTGAAGGAAACGTATGTGGTCTTCCTAGGGAACTGAGTTTTGTGGCATTCCCGCCCTACTTAGTTCAAGGACACATATACCCCGCAGGTGTACAAGAGTCCCCTTGTGAATAAGTACATGACTTATAAAATCGTGACCAGGGAAAAAACAAAACCCGAATCAAAAGTAGGAGGAATACAGGTTCCACCGAGATTTGAACTCGGATCGCTGGATTCAGAGTCCAGAGTGCTAACCATTACACCATGGAACCGCCACGCTCATGGCTGTGCCTTCGGCTCTCTAATCCTTAGAGAACCCCGCCCCATCCACAAACCAACCACCAGAGGCAGTGCTGAAGCGCTCTCCGGTGCCCCGCTTCCCCGAATAGCGGCGAGTGGAGTGAGGGAGAGACTATTATGTATGGAGAGCAGCCTCTATGAATGAGGTAAGCCGGGCGTATACAGTGCTCATTAAGCCACTGGAAACCCCTCCAAAGCCGGGAAGCTTGGACGACAGACGCCAAACTTGCGCACGCCCCCTTTATTGGGCGGAGGGGCGGGCCGCCGCCCCCGGAAGTACTTCCCCTTATGGGCGGGGGCCTGCCGGAAGTGGCGTAGCGGCAGGGAGGGGTTCTTTACCGGGTCCGGCAGCTGAAGCTCGGCGTTCGGGTTACCCCTGCAGCGACGCCCCCTGGTCCCACCGGTACCGCTGCTGCTCCCGCCCCTTCGCTTCTCGGCCGCGCAATGGGCACCCGCGACGACGAGTACGACTACCTCTTCAAAGGTGAGGCCGTGGGCTCTGGAACTCTCCTCGAGTCCCGGCTTGGGGGCCCGGGACACTCCCGGGGGACCCGCCCGCGGGTTGCCCCTGCCCTGAGGTCGGCCTTCCTCAGCCGTTCCTCTCTGTGCGGCTTGTCCTGAGGTCCCCCAGCTCAGCCCCTTTCCTTCCACTCACGGATGGGGGTCCTCGCCACACAGCGGTCTCACAGCGACCTCCCCAGAGGCCTTAGGAAGCCTCACGTCCCTACCCCGCGCCCCTGTCGCGGCCGGCTGCCGTCTCTCACATCGCCGTCCTCCTCTCCGGGTTCCGGGGCCCCCTTCATGGGGCGCCCCCCACTATCCATCTTTTCGGGTTCAGCGCCCCCGCCCCTTCGGGATACACCCTTCCTGGGCCCCTCCGACCGGCCCTTCGCTTAGCTCTTCACCTTTCTTTCGGCGCACTCTCCCATACAGATCTTTTTCTTATCTGCTTCCCTTTTCCCTCGGGCGAACCCTTCCCCTCCCCTCGGACTGCCGCCTCTCCTCGCCTTCTTCAGTTCCCGGGGCCAGGCCCTGTTAAAAATCCGAGCGGGTCGGCGGCCCCACCCCCACCCGCCCCACACTTCTCCTGGTCCGAAACCTCGCATGGCCCCCGGCATTGGTAGCTCTTTTTCTGCCTTCCCTCCCCGGGTAGTTTACGAGCTCTCCCACGTCGCTCGTGCGACCCCGGCGGTGGGGGGTAGGGCAGGAGGGATTGTCCCAGCACCCACGCGCGCACTTGTCGCAGTGACCCGGCAGACCGATGTGACTTCCCACCCAGCCTTCTTTTCCCCTACCCTCCCTACCCAGAGGCAACCAGCCTGGGATAACTCTTTGACTGTGTCCGAGACTAGGGGTTGCGGATGGGTGGTGGCTGTTATCCTTGCCAGACCTGAAGGCCCAGTTCCTGAGCAGGAAAGGTTGTACGCTGCACAAATAGCTTGCTTTATCGGTACGGACTGGTTGCTTCCTGCTGCAACACTGGGAGGATCCAACCTTTTGGTGTTTTTAGAACAGGAAGGGAAGCGTCCTGGTTGGCCACATACCTTTCCCCAAAAGTGGGGGGGAGCACGGGGAAGTTGTGTGCTCTTTGGTCAAATTAAATATTTTTCATAGGATAGGGAACCATGTAGTGCCCTTGGACAAAACATAGTGGAGGATGGGGAGTGAAAAAAAGAATTGCTTATTGGTTAGTCCGGAAAGAATCCAAATAGTTTTTTTTTTTTTTTTTAATCAATAAAGATAACGGGTACAGTTTTCCTTGAGAGGAAAGTACAGTAAATGCTTTTTTTTGTTGGATGAATGCTCTCTCTCTGATGCTGTTTCTCTAGTCCTGAGTTAGGGCAGCCATCAGTAGTATGCTGAACAAAGATCATTACCAGGGAGGAAGAAGCCATTACTATTAAAGCTTTACAGTGAAGGGTGGAGTTTAAAAAGAATGTTAAGCTTAGTGACTCTTTCTGACTTTGCCACTGGGTGCTAAGTATGGTTGACTAAACAAAGCAGGAAACATTGCTTTACCGGTACTCTGCAAACCTTGGCCTACTAGTTGATAGGCCTACCGCCTCTTACTCTTCTGGGCCAGAAATTTTTCTATAGAGTGAGTACCTTCAGTGTCCACTCCCACCGCCTGACAGTGGGAAGTTGTTTACAGAGAAGAGGGTACTTACATTTTACAAATACAAAAAAGAAACATGGATTAGTTTACATACTGTTGGCTGAAGGCTTCTGAGGTCTGGTGAAATTACTTAAGTGAGACCCTGCAGACTGGGGTTTAGTCATTAAAGGGAGATTTGTTTTTTTTAAATAAGGGCTGCTTTTGAAGTAATTTAGGACAAGACAGACTGTCAGAGTATTTCTCTTGTTTGGTTTACAACTTGAATGTTGATTATAGAACCTAGTTATTTCCTCACAAAAAATACTTAGTACCCTGGATTGGCTTAAGGGATTTAGACCACCTTGCTAACAATGATTGAGAAAGCACAGGGCTTTGGAATCGCACAGGCCTGGTTTCAGATTACTGCCTCAGGTCTTACATTTGCTTTGTGACCTTGGGAAAGCTGACTTTTTTGAGCCTCAGTTCCCTCATCTGTAAAAAGAAAATAGTATCTCTCAGGGCTGTTGTGAGAATTAAGTGAGGCTGTAAAGTTTTAGCTTCTCTGAGAACTCAGATAATGTTAAAGAAGTTACTATGGTTCTTAACAGTTTTTTTTTTTTCCCCTAAAACCTTAAATCTATAACTGGAGGAGCATTTAAGTATTAGTAAAGAAACTTAAAACTAGAGCCTTCTGAAGTATTTTATATTTCTACAGGTTTTGGTTTCAATTGTTGTACACTTTGCTGTTTGATAGAGTGTTTTTAAAAATTCTGCTGAGAAAGATTTCCACTTTTTAAAAAAGCTCTTAACAGGACATGAGTCACTTTTTAACTTCTGTGATGATTATATAGCCAATTTCTTATTTATACAATTTTAATTTAAAGAGAAGCAACAATAATTTCATTTTAAAATGGTTTTATTCTATGTAGATATTCCCTGAGATGAGCTGCAGCTGTCTACTTGGAAGACAACTTAGTTTGTAGCTCTAATCAGTTGAAAATGAAGGGATTTCCTGATTGGTGTGGGATGGAGTGGTTCAAGTGGAAGTGTAATGTGGGGAGAGTAGGAGAATTATTTTAAATTATGTATTTCTTCTTGAACATTAATCTTTAGCTCAACAGTGAGACTGGTGGTGGTGGTGAATTTTAATTTTAAAACTTGACTATTTTAAAAACTTTAATTCTCCATTTACACACATTGTGATTAAGGCCCTGTGGGACAGACACACGAAGTGTAGATCAGTCGTAGTTCCTATTGACAAATGTTGTAGTAGACATTAACTCAGTCAGAGTCACATATTCTGAAAATATCTGTGTACGTAGTCTACACCATTTTCTTTTCAGTCTAATTGAAGGTCAGTAGTAATTAACCATCAACTGATTGTTAGTGGGGCTGATCATAGGAACTTTGCTGTCTTGCATCTTGATAGTTTTTCTTTCACAACTTATGGTTGAGCAATTTGGGTTCTGCTGAATCTAGAAAAACTTGTCTAGACTTCAGCCTTATTTCATTTTAAAAAAGACTCTTGGTGAGTTTGGACTATGAATATAGTTGAGAGTAGAAAGATCTCCAAGTTTATTTATAAACCAGTGTGAAAATTATCAGTTACTTCAGGTTATAACTGTTAAGTCTGAGATACTATGATTGATTTGTTGAATGAAATTTTTGTCCAATACGTTAGTTTGCAATGGACTGTATCAAACTAAATGTGGTTGAAGAGTTGGAAATTCTTGTTAAATAATGGTCAGTTAATGCGTATATTCTTTTTATAGCTTTTAGCAGCCTAGTATTTGATATATAATGAACCAAATTTAGTATTAGATGAGGTTAACCAAGTGATAATTAATATTATCAGATTTAAGAAATATGATGTTTCATATACAGAGTCTATGATTTAATATATACTCACACACACATATATATATTTTATGTAGATGGCTACAGTTATAAAGTCTTTAAAGTGAAAGAACTTTAAGATCCTAGTGATGAAAAGTAAATTCCTTTCTTGAACTATAGGATGTGATCATATAGTGGGTCATATTTTAAAAAAGCAATTGAATATTGTCATCTTAATGAAACTGTTTTTGATTAGAAACTAAGTTTGAGTCTGTGAACTTTTGATTTGTTTTTAAAATCACGGTGAATTCTTTTCAGTTGTTTAGGTAACTTAATCCATTCTAGTTTGTTTATTATTTAGTGAGCCTAAATATAACCTTTCTCGGTGCAGTTCTCATTTGGTAACTGCATAGAAGAGGTTTTCCATATTGTGTCATTTCTCAGCAGCATCTTGGCAGTGCTGTTCTTAAAGAAGCAATATTTTCTGTTGTCATTTACGGTATAATCCTTTAACAAGTCGCTAGTCATAATTCTTGTCAACCTTGCCCGTGTCTAGTTGAGATAACTTTTATACTGTATAAAGTATTCATGTATCTTGAATTATTTTCAGATAAGGCTGCTAGTAATAATTTTTATGTTAAAATTAATTGGTTATATCAAGGGAAAAAATGTTCTCACTAAATGTCTTTATGACAGTGCAAAGATTTGAGAATGGGGAGACAGAGAATGTAATCGATAAAGTGGAGGTTAAAAGGCAAGAAACGCAAACTTGAAAGTACTAGAGTTTTTGTGGGATGGAGTTACTGAGTTCTTTGAGTTATTTATTTTCCAAGGGCATTGTCATTCTGTTTATTTATTTATTTATTTATTTTTTTGGCTGTACCATATAGCATTTGGGATCTTAGTTCCCCCACTAGGGATCAAACCTGTGCCCCCTTCCATGGAAGGGCGTGGAGTCTTAACCACTGGACCACCAGGGAAGTCCTGGCAGTGTCATTCTAGATGTCTTGCTCTTTGGCTTTGAACTAAGTGATTGGTTTCTAAATTGATTCATCTGACTGATAAATCTGAGTGCCTTGAAGAAATGTTCAACTTTTTGGTTTTTCCGTTTCCTACTCCTACTCCAAGTGAAGCTTTTATACCTCAGTGCTAGTGTGGGGCCAGGAAAGATTCAAAAGAGATGTCGTCAGCAGAACATCCAGCCTTTTGAACTGAGAGGCAACCTTAGTTCCCTACTAAGTGAGTATACTGTGCTAATACTGTAGACTGTTATAACTGAAACTGGAATTTTACCTCACATTTAGAATGGAGGACCTGGAAAACTAACTTATGAACCAGCTGTAGTGTACTATAAAATTGGAAATGCATTGTTTTTATATGTTACTTTCATGACCTTACCGTCTTCTTCCCTGGTGGAAGCATTTACTCTATTGTCTCTGTTTGCCATAGTACATTTGACACCCTCTAATTGACTGACTGGAAATAGCTGTGCCTTTTGCTGCATGGAGTCACTGCTGCCTGGGTGATTTTTTTTGCTGAATCAGCTGATAGAGGAAGCCAGAAAGATATGCATTTGACAATGTACTCTCTCCAAGACTGTCCAAAGGCCAGCTTACATCTGTTCTTGTGGTGAGGAAGGACCACATGCATAATGGACGGTCTGCCCTCTGACCTGAGTGCAGTGAGCTCTCACAGTTTTTACTTCTCTTGCCATGTCCCCCTCCCCCCGAAATACCAGTCTCTTTAGTAAGGCATGGGCTTGTTCCTTGGTGTTATTCTTGAATGTTTGATTATCTATTCCTGGTATCTAATAACTCAGTTAGCTAGTAAGAACTAAGAAGATGCATTAGTAGTCAATAGTAGGAATAAGCATAATATTTTCTGAAACACTGATAAAAAACTTCTACCAAGGAAAAAATGTTACAAGCTCAGATCCTGTAAACCTGTGAACTCATTTTGTTCTTTAAATTCAGATAGAAATGCTTTAAAACAAGTTAACTGCCTATTTCTCCATTGTTTTTGAAGTGTGATATCACCTTAGGTGAGAAAGAATCCACTGTATTTAGCTTGAAAATAAACTGCCTCCTATAGTAATCAGAGGAGATAAATTCATCTAATCAGTCAAACCTGTTTCTTCTTTTTTAAGTCATTAGTGAAAGTTATGACTTGCTTTGCCTTTGACTCAGAGTAAGTCAGAATTATTAGTCAGCTTTCTAGGACTCCTTGATTTTGGAGAGGTCTCTAGTTTCCTGCTAGTCTGGTAAACCTAACTATGAGAGGGTCATTGTAGTTTCTATGATCTGGGTGGCAAAGTTTATAAACTTGCTGCCTACTGTGTTAAATGTGATTCATTTTGCCTAGGTATGAGTCCTGAGGTCACACCCAGGCTCTGATGAAACTAAGTAGAACAGACTTAGGGCACCAACATCCTTTGTTGCTTTCATGTCTAACACATTTTCATATCACAGATTGTTCATTTGATTTAGGATTTATCTCTCAAGTTATAACTTTGTAAGGTAATAAGGTTGGTATAGTGTTGATTGTTAAATCAACGCATTAGCCCGTCCTCAGTGCCTAGTAGACCTGTGATTAATATTTGCATTTGTAAGACAGGATACTTTATCGGTGCTAAGTAGATGCTGTGTGGAAGTCACTATGTAGGTAGAAACACGTTAAAAAGAATAAACTGATTTTATCGATGGGTAACATGGGCATTCAATTCTTCCTCCCTACCCTCATTCCTTTTTTAAAAATCAGATGCCCTATCTTTTTTGCTTTAAAACATGATGGTATTCTGAATATGGGTGCCTCATCGATCTGACATTAAATACTTTGTCTTTTTAGTTGTTCTTATTGGAGATTCTGGTGTTGGAAAGAGTAATCTCCTGTCTCGATTTACTCGAAATGAGTTTAATCTTGAAAGCAAGAGCACCATTGGAGTAGAGTTTGCAACAAGAAGCATCCAGGTTGATGGGAAGACAATAAAGGCACAAATCTGGGACACGGCAGGGCAAGAACGGTACCGTGCTATAACATCAGCGTAAGTCTCAACATTTTTTTTAAAAATTTTATTTAATTTTTGTCTGTGCTGGGTCTTCATTGCTACATGTGTAGCACTCTGGTTGCAGCACGCGACTCATGGGCTTAGTTGCTCCACATCACGTGAAATCTTCCCAGACCAGGGATCAAACTGGTATCACTTGTATTGGTAGGCGGATTCTTAACCATTAGACCACCAGGGAAGTCTCTCAGCATTTATAAGTTCTATGAAATAGCTGCCAAAGTGGATTAGCTGACTTTTGGTATTGGAAAAAATTAGTTTTGTTTCCTTTAAAGAATTCCTATATTAGGATTCTAAAATTTGTGTGTTTTAAAAAAAAGAGTGTGGGGGTGTGTGTGTATGTGTGTATGTATATAAACATATATAGTTCATATACTTAGTCTTTTCTGGTGTTCTCTCATATCCTATGGTTGTTTTATAATAGTTATATACATTTTCCTGTTTTCAGATACTATCGTGGAGCTGTAGGTGCCTTATTGGTTTATGACATTGCTAAACATCTCACGTATGAAAATGTAGAGCGATGGCTGAAAGAACTAAGAGATCATGCTGATAGTAACATTGTTATCATGCTTGTGGGCAATAAGAGTGATTTGCGCCATCTCAGGGCAGTTCCTACAGATGAAGCAAGAGCTTTTGCAGGTTAGTGGTACAAATTCTGTGATATTACAATGCTTCTGTATTTCTTGCAGTTTTCATGCCCCTTCCAATGAGGGTAATGGGTTGCAACAGTTTTGGAAAGGTAAACATGAATGCTTAACAGATCTTGTTGTTTTGAAAGTGTCTGATGACTATATGACTCTCTTGCTTAACTTTGAATTATTAGACTTGTAGTATTGAGTTTTTCTTGCCAAAAATTGAATATAAATACTATCTTTTCTCTCCCTGGAAGTGGTAGATAAAATCTATGTTTGTTCTGTGCTTCCTGCTTTTTTCCATTATGTCTTTGTTTTACTAAGACTTGTTCTATGTGGGTCTGAAAAGTAGTGGCCCAGGGAGTGTAAAGGACCAACAGGGATGTAGCTGCTTTGGAGTTATAACTTTTTTGGCTTAATAGAGAATCTCCCTATCTTGACTCTGTATTGGTAGGGGCAGCCTACCAGAGGGCAACATTGTACATTCTTGACTAGTGCAAGTTGTGAGCAGCTTTCACTGTGGATTATGCTGTGAATAAAATTTTCAGTTTTCTATTCAAGAAGCTTTGTTTCAGACAGTATAGTAACAGAATTCTAAGTGAATTACATATACCCACCCTTGTTCATACCATAGCTATGTGTTAGGGGGAAACTCAGTAAGCGATGAAATTTGCTGGGTATTTGATAAGATTACTACATTATGCCCAGTGCTATTCATTGCTAATGGTAGTATTTAGATGTTGCAAGTATTTGTTTCAATTAAGAAGCCAATGAAAATTCTCATTTTTAATCTACTAAAGTGGAAGTAGCATAGTGTTCTTACTGCTCAAGAAGTGGGGAAGAACCTGGGGTTTAAAAAGTTCTGTTACTTTCCTTTTGAAGGTCTGAGTGTATTACAACCCTTGTATTTTTAAATTTGACAAGACTGAAGTTTTGTGTCTCCCTACAGAAAAAAATGGTTTGTCATTCATTGAGACATCTGCTCTAGACTCTACAAACGTGGAAGCTGCTTTTCAGACAATCTTGACAGGTAAGACTTGCATTTTTAGATTAGACCAGTGGGAATTAGAAGTAGTAGAAAGGTAATTTAAACAAATTAATCAGAAAACTAAACTATAAAATCACACTAAGAATGACTATTGTTTGACAGCTACTGTATTTACAACCCTTGCTTGCTGAACTTCAGTCATCCTAATTCATCTGGTTTATAGTGGGGAAAATACTTTGAAAATAACGCGTTCACTTCTGTTATTACTTCAGTCTGTGCATTACCATGCTTCCTGGTCATAAACACAAAACAGTGCTTAATGGTACTTTTTTATAAGATAAATATTGAAATCCTATTTATGGAAAGATGAATGCCCTTTTGAAATTCAGTAAAGAAAAGGTGTTCTTGGTTCTGATGTGTTATAGAAGCACCTTGGAAAATATATATTCTTAAAAACTTAGGAAACAAAAGATAAAATTCTCCCATGATTTATTATTGTATAAGGAGCAAAGTGTCACCTGTGGAGAAAATCAGCCAGTGATTACATATTGAAAAGTTTTAAAAAGTAGTGGAAAAGAAATAAAATTCATGGTCTTTTGGAATGTGGATGTGTAGCGAAAAGCAAAGGAGAAAAGGAAAGATATAAGCATCTGAATGCAGAGTTCCAAAGAATAGCAAGGAGAGATAAGAAAGCCTTCCTCAGTGATCAATGCAAAGAAATAGAGGAAAACAACAGAATAGGAAAAACAAGAGACCTCTTCAAGAAAATTAGAGATTCCAAGGGAACTTTTCATGCAAAGATGGGCTCGATAAAGGACAGAAATGGTATGGACCTAACAGAAGCAGAAGATATTAAGAAGAGGTGGCAGGAATACACAGAAGAACTGTACAAAAAAGATCTTCACGACCAAGATAGTCACGATAATGTGATCACTGACCTAGAGCCAGACATCTTGGAATGTGAAGTCAAGTGGGCCTTAGAAAGCATCACTACGAACAAAGCTAGTGGTGGTGATGGAATTCCAGTTGAGCTATTTCAAGTCTTGAAAGATGATGCTGTGAAAGTGCTGCACTCAATATGCCAGCAGATTTGGAAAACTCAGCAGTGGCCACAGGACTGGAAGAGGTCAGTCTTCATTCCAATCCCAAAGAAAGGCAATGCCAAAGAATGCTCAAACTACCGCACAATTGCACTCATCTCACACGCTAGTAAAGTCATGCTCAAAATTCTCCAAGCCAGGCTTCAGCAGTATGTGAACCGTGAACTCCCAGATGTTCAAGCAGGTTTTAGAAAAGGCAGAGGCACCAGAGATCAAATTGCCAACATCCGCTGGATCATGGAGAAAGCAAGAGAGTTTCAGAAAAACATCTATTTCTGCTTCATTGACTATGCCAAAGCCTTTGACTGTGTGGATCACAATAAACTGTGGAACATTCTGAAAGAGATGGGAATCCCAGACCACCTGACCTGCCTCTTGAGAAACCTGTATGCAGGTCAGGAAGCAACAGTTAGAACCGGTCATGGAACAACAGACTGGTTCCAAATAGGAAAAGGAGTGCGTCAAGGTTGTATATTGTCACCTTGCTTATTTAACTTATATGCAGAGTACATCATGAGGAACGCTGGGCTGGAAGAAGCACAAGCTGGAATCAAGATTGCTGGGAGAAATATCAATAACCTCAGATATGCAGATGACACTACCCTTATGGCAGAAAGTGAAGAGGAACTCAAAAGCCTCTTGATGAAAGTGAAAGAGGGGAGTGAAAAGGTTGGCTTGAAGCTCAACATTCAGAAAACAAAGATCATGGCATCTGGTCCCATCACTTCATGGGAAATAGATGGAAAAACAGTGGAAACAGTGTCAGACTTTGTTTTTTTGGGCTCCAAAATCACTGCAGATGCTGATTGCAGCCATGAAATTAAAAGACGCTTGCTCCTTGGAAGGAAAGTTATGACCAACCTTGATAGTATATTAAAAAGCAGAGACATTACTTTGCCGACCAAGGTCCGTCTAGTCAAGGCAATGGTTTTTCCCGTGGTCATGTATGGATGTGAGAGTTGGACTGTGAAGAAAGCTGATCGCCGAAGAATCGATGCTTTTGAACTGTGGTGTTGGAGAAGACTCTTGAGAGTCCCTTATACTGCAAGGAGATCCAACCAGTCCATTCTAAAGGAGATCAATCCTGGATGTTCATTGGAGGGACTGATGCTAAAGCTGAAACTCCAATACTTTGGCCACCTCATGAGACGAGTTGACTCACTGGAAAAGACTCTGATGCTGGGAAAGGTTGGGGGCGGGAGGAGAAGGGGACGACGGAGAATGAGATGGCTGGATGGCATCACCGACTCTGTGGACATGAGTTTGAGTGTACTCCGGGAGTTGGTGATGGACAGGGAGGCCTGGCGTGCTGTGATTCATGGGGTCGCGGAGAGTCGGACACGACTGAGCGACTGAACTGAACTGAACTGAACTGAGACCATGTCAACCGCAGTGGTAATAGAATGTTTTATTTATAGTGACTCAAATTTGGAGATTTTCAGGTGGCTCAGTGGGAAAGAATCCACCTTCCAATGCAGGAGGCACAGGAGATGGGAGTGAGATCCCTGGGTTGGGAAAATCTCCTCGAGGAGGAAATGGCAACCCACTCCAGTATTCTTGCCTGGGAAATCTTATGGACAGAGGAGCCTGGTGGGCTACAGTCCATGGGGTTGCAAAGTCAGATACGACTGAGCAACTGAGCATATTTACCCTCATTTTAATAGAATGAACAATTTATCTGAAAGGTTAATCTTAATCCTCTAATGTGTGTGTGTTAGTCACTCAGTTGTGTCCCACTCTTTGCAACCCCATGGACTGTTGCCTGCCAGGCATCTATGTCCATGGGGTTCTCCAGGCAAGAATACTGGAGTGAATTGCCATTCCCTTCTCCAGAGGATCTTCCCGACCCAGAAATTAAACCCTGGTCTCCTGCATCGTAGGCAGATTCTTTTCCACTTGAACTACAGGGAAGTCTAATAAATACAAAGTACTTAAAAAATGTATATTACTTTTAAGAATTCATAATTTAATTAGAGTGTAGTCTTATACGATGTTCTAAAAAGTATATATGGAGAAATGGTTAAGTAAATGAGATTCTAATTATAATGTAACAAGATTTTATTCTTGGTATGCAGGACTTGTTTTAGATAGAGGCCAACAGATTTTAACTTGTAAAGTGTTAGTCACTCAGTCGGGTCTGACTCTTAATGACCCTGTGGGCTGTAGCCTTGCCAGTCTCCTCTGTCCATGGGATTCTCTGGACAAGAATATTGGAGTGGGTTGCTATTCCCTTCTCCAGGGGATCTTCCTGACCCCCAGGGATCGAACCCAGGTCTTCCGCATTGCAAGTAGATTCTTCACCATCTAAGTCACCAGGGAAGCCCTTTAGCTTTTAAATGTTGTCTTATTTTACTGTAAAAATGTAGTGAATAAAACTTAGGGTTTAGGAGCATGGGCTTGGAAGCCTGATTTGTGTTCTAGTCCTGGCTCCTTCACTTACTAATGAGCTATTTTAGGCAAGTTACTTAACCTATCTAGGCCTTAATTTCTTCATATGTAAAGTTGAAATATGTTTTGGGAGTTTGGTTATTTTGTTTTCAAGAGAGGGCTTGTATTTATAAATACCTTGTGGTATAATTTGACTTGACTGTTAATGTTATGAGTGAAAAGGTTTTGTCTCTGTAACTTAACCTATGGAAAAGAACTGACTGTCATTGGAAATCTAGACTCCAAAAATGAGTGAGTTCTGTACATGTAAAATACTTAATTGTGCCTGGTACATTGTAAACTTTTGATATTAGCTAAGTAGCAATTAAGGTATGAAAAAAAAAACTCATTAAAAATAAACTATATTGATGATTTACATATCTATTTTATTGTCATTCTTTTATCTGAAAAATAGTAAATAAAAGACTGGTGCTAGGGTTGGATAAACAGTTTTTGAAACACAGTATCTTTTTTTAAAAAAAAATTTGGGTCAACTTTGACTGCAGATTGTTTCAAGCAGGCAGGATTTGATTGAATATGCCATATGTCTTCAAATCTTGTTTTTTTCATTTTAAGAGCTTGTGTGGTTTCTCTTGAGTCAGCGTGTTGAATACTAAATTGAGACCCAGGAGTTGTAGGTTTTACCTTTTACCGCTTTGTTCTCATTCGCTATGTAATTAAAGTCAGTGAACCTCCCAAGTCCAAAGATTCAGTGTTTTAAGATGTGAGTCATCTTCAGCTTCTTAAGCCCTCTGAGAAAGCTCATTTGAAAAAACTTTAGTCAGTCCTTGTTGGATTATTTTTTACATCCCATCAAATTCTAGCCCATTCCGATCTCAATTTCTAGCCCATTTATTTAGTGAAAATGAGGCCAAGTATTTTGTTTCATCTGTGGTTAACAATTTTATGTGTCACTTTGTAGCGTCGAACTTGTGATCCATGCAAACATGAGCTAATCAATAAGCAGTGATATATATTGTACTTAAAATTGAACTGTTTTGTCCTGAATGATGAACATCTGGCTGTTTCTCTTAAAATTCACTCTCGATTAAGCTTTTGTTACTGCTTAATTAATATTGCTTGAAAGCAAACAAAAGATTCACTTACTACCACCACTTTGCCTCTCTTTAGTCACTACTTCCTCAACTTCCTGCAATAAATCTCAGTCTTGATCTGTAGGATCAGAGATCACTGCATATGATCAGGGAAATCTGTGTTTTGCAAGTGTTAGGATCTGAACTTTTCTGTATACTAATGGGAGTATTCATGCACAGAAAAAACAGGAAATAGAACTGTACTCATTTAGGTTTAATTGTGCCTTACAGGTTAACAGTATTAAGGGAGTATTTGTATTGTATTTTGATGTTACTGGAAGAAAAAAAATAGCTTTTTATTCTTTAAGATGCAAAATTAAATATTAGAAAATGTATCTCCATTGTTACTTCAAAGTTAATTTGTGTTGCTTATTTTAGAATAGACCCATGGCACTCTTGATATCTGAATTTGACAGTAACTTCATGACATAATTTTGCTGATGGTATTTTTAGGAGGTAGTTGGTTAGTGCATGAGTGAGTCTGATACATTGCATAGCCTCTAGATTTCAGTGCAGCTTTGTTTTCTTTCATCTTCAAGTTCATTAATCCATACTTCCATACTGTATTATTTTTTTTCTTTTTAATTTGAATTTTGATAATTTCAGACTTAAGGTTGCAATAGTGGTACAAAGTATTTGCAAATACCCTTAACCTATATTCCTCAGATATTGAGGAATTTTACCACACTTACTTTGTTCTTTTTCCTCCTCTCTCTGAATATATAAACAGTACTGTTTTGTTTTGCTGTACCATTTGAAAATGACAGGCATGCTGCTCGTTATCCCTAGGAGCTTTTTTTCAGTGTATTTTCCTAAAAACAAGGATATAGTATCTCATAGCCATAGTGTAGTGGTCAAAAGAGAGATAATAAGAGTGCCTCATCGTGGTTAAGCTACAGATCTTACTCAGATTTTGCCAGCTCTTCAGTTGTGTCTTTATTAGCAAAAGACAATCTGATCAGATCATACACTGCATTCAGTTATCATAACCCTTTAGTCTCCTCTAATCTGGAATAGTTCCTCAGTCTGTCTTTTGGTTTATGGACATTTCTTGAAGTGTATGGGTCAGTTCTTTTGTCATGTCCTCAATCTGGGTTTGTCTGATGTTTCTGTTTGATTCAGTTCTGGTTGTTTGCTTCCAGTAGGAATACCACAGAGTGTTCTCATGCATCATAGCAGGAGGCTCACAATATTGGTTTGTCTGATTAAAAACTGGTGATGTTGGTTATGCTGTCTGCCAGGCTTCTCCATGTGATTAATAAGTCCAAGCCATCTTTGTAGTATGGAGACTGACTTCTGTGGCAAAGAATTTTTTTTGGGGTCCTGTGGCGTGGCTAACAGGATCTTAGTTCCCCAACCTGAGACTGAACCTGTGCCCCTGCAGTGGAAGCCACTGGACCACCAGGGAATTCCCAGTTGAAAGAATTTGAATTCATTTAGCATATTGTCTCTTAAAGGTGGGACTAGAGTTTTCAGACATTAATTTTATTGGAGTAGTGAGGATCTTTTAATCAGGCATAGTAGCTTTGGTTCTCTGCATGTGGCAGCCTTTTAAATAACTCAAATTGGAGCATTTATGACCTTCAGGAAACTTATATCATGAGCAGTGGGTTTGAAGAAGTTTTAATAATTTCTAACGTGAGCTGTAGTATTAATAGGATAATTCAGGTCTCTTATTTTCACAAGTTTTGGAAGGACTGAAGAATTTTAGCTTTTTTTATTCACCAGGTTGAAACTATTGCATTTAACTTAGAATTTACTTTGCATCTTGAAAAATACATCATTAGAGTAGAAATAGGCATATGTCTTTTATTTAACTTCATTTATCTTTAAAGCTATTTTATATTAATATTTTACTTTATATTTAGATCTCCTACAAGAGATACTAATGTCTTTTTTAACCTTACCTGTCCTTTGGATTTCTTGAAAAGGGTCTGCACAGGAGTTGGTATATCACATACACTTTGTTCTAAAGGAGAACATGCCCTTTATAGAGGAAAATATTTGCATCTGGTTTAGCTGGTTTAGTCCTGTACCCCTTCCCCCACTTAAATAACCTTCCTTAATCATATCCCAGCTGGAAGGTACCTGCTTCCTATTTTCTTAACAAAATTTTTTTCTAAGTGACACATCAAGCCACAAGAGATATTAAGTAAATTACTTGTGTAGCTTCTTAGTGCCCATTCTACCTGAAAGAACACTTTCTCCTCATTTTCTGATCAGCAGTTTCTTTTTCTTCACTGCCTTGGTTGGCATCTTTTTGGTGATTGGAGCAATGTAGGAGTAATCCATTTCTGCCGAACAGTATGTAGTACTTGCAGGCAGTTTTATAATGCTGCTCAAAGTTTTTTTCCTTATAATGAGATCTCTTTAATTATTTACCTTTCTGTGCTCTCTGAGAACTCTGCTTTTTCCTCTTGTCTAGTATTTGCTTTTCATGTAGGAACCTGTAAAATATTCTGTTTTGGTTGCCCTAACAACATTCAAAACCACTTGTAAAGAAGTTAAATTTATAGAGGGTCTCATTTAATCATTCTTAATTGAAGAAGAGCCATCCAGTTTAGGATTAGAGAGAAAACATAATAAAGACTGAAGAGTCTAGTTTCATAGTAAGTTGGTTATCTTTAGTCCTTAGTAACTCATCTGATTGAATGATTTTTCCTTTTTACCCTTGACATACTCTAGTTCCATCCCCTTTTAATGAAAAGAATGTAAATGAAGGCTCTGTTCGTATCCTTTTTTAAAAAAAAAACAACTCTAGTCAATAGTGTTTATTATAATCTCATTTTTTTCTCTTGGTTCTTTGAACCATTGTCAACCTTTTAAAGCATAAATTTTAGCCACCTGCTCCTGCAGAAAAGTGTAAGAAAAGGTACACTAGCTGTCAGTGTCTTTGTTAGTTTACATATACAGTTGATTATAGTTTGCTCTTGTTCAGTTTTCGGAACATTAGTTTTTAATTTGGAAAAGAAAGTATTAATTTAGTTAATGTATTTTCTTTCCTTTAACTTTTTGTTATGGAAAGTTCTCAGCCTGCCAAAAGTAGGATACTGTTATGAGCTCCCATGTAGCCATCGATAACCATCAGTTCAGAGCCTTTCTTCCACCTACTGCCACCCCTGTTGTTTTGAAACAAATAACAGCTATTACATAATTTCATTTATAAACATTTCATGATGTATATCTAAAAGATAGAATTTAAACCCGTAACAACAAAACCACTTAAAAATTGGCAGTAATTCCTTATTGTCCTCTATTACTCAAACAATATTAAAATTTTCTGTCTCAAATTTTAATAGTTCAAACCAAAATCCAAATGATGTTTGTACATTTCATTTGGTTGCTGTATTCTTGGACATTTTGAAAATATGATTCTGCTTTTTTTTTTTTACCCCATAACTTTGTATTAAAATAGTCACAATACCATATATCCAAGAACTTTATGTTCATGTAGTAGTATCTAATGTGCAAGTTACGTTCATGTAGTATTATCTAATGTGCAAAACAGATTTGTGTTTTATAGATTTGGTTTTTATAGTTTAAACCTGGGATCTGGTCAAGGAAAACACATTGCATTAATGGAATTGTTACATATTTGGGTACTGAATAGGGTAGCCATTGACTATAGGTTGTTACTAAGCACTTGAAATACGGCTATTGGACTGACGAATTGGATTTTAAATTTTATTTATTTAAATAGGCAGTTGATGCATATTTAATATAAATAGATGGGCCATAGCCCACATCTAAAGCCTTTATTCTCAATTTTTAATGTACTTTGTGACTAACTTTTGTTGAAGAGTCTTGGCCAAGGGACTTCTCTTGTTGTCCACTGGCTCAGGCTCTGTGCTCCCAGTGCAGTGGGGCTTGGCTTTGATCCCTGGTTCTGGGAACTAGATCACACATGCTGCAACTAAAGAATATGCTTCAACCAAGACCTGGCACAGCCACAAAAGAATCTTGGCCAGTTGTCTTACAGAATGTCCCTCAGTCTGGATTTATCTCATTATTTCCTTGTGATAACTTCATTTTAAACATTTTTTGGTAGGAATACCTAGGTGTCATTCATAGGAATGTGTTATACTTCACAGTACCGCATAATAGGCATATCAGGTCAATTTGTCCCGTTTTTAGAATTCCCTTACTTTTAGAGGGTGTTTTTTCCTGAGGAAGCACTGTGAAAACAAAGTAAGATATATTCTTTGTAAGGAGTTTAAATAGTCAGCAGGAGCTAGTTTTAGGCAGTGCACTGTAAGACCAATTTATTAAAAATACAATTATTTATTAAATAAGGATACTTGCTGTAGGACATGATTTTGAGCAAACTCCAGGAGATAGTGAAGGACAGGGAAGCCTGGCATGCTGCAGCCTATGGGGTCGCAAAGAGTTGGGTATGACTTAGCAATTGAACAACAATAACTTGCTGTAGAGGAATTTAATAATAATTTATTCATGTACTTAGTTATCAATCCCCTATTAGGTTGGTGCAAACATAATTGCAGTTTTGGACTGAATTTTAAGTCATTATAACTAGGCTCAAACACATCTTTATTAATCAAAATAGGAACTTTTACAATCAGCACATTTTGTCAATGAGAAATAAGTGTTTTTTATTCCTGTAGCGTAAAAATCTCTGCTTCGGGATTCAACAGACTCTTGGAAGGCATTTTCTGCATCCTGCTGGTTGTGGAAGCACTTTGCTGGAAAAAATTTTTCGGGATGCTTGAAGTAGTAATCAGTTGTTGAGAGGTCACGTGAATATGGCAGATGAGGCTAAAGTTCTGTGGCCCAATTCGTTCAACTTTTGAAGCATTTGGTTGTGCGATATGCGGTCAGGCTTTGTCATGAAGATGAATTGGGCCTATTCTGTTGACCGTTGCTGGCTTCAGGCGCTGCAGTTTTCTGTGCATCTCATCTAATTGCTGAGCATGCTTCTTGCATATTATGGTTTCGCTGGGATTCAGGAAGCTGTAATGGATCAGATTGGCAGCAGACCACCAAACAGTGACCATGACCATTTTTTGGTGTAAGTTTGGCTTTGGGAAGTGCTTTGGAGCTTTAAAACGATGATTTTTAAAAATTTTTCAGTCCACTCATGAGGCACCCACTTACTGAGCTTTTTCATCTTTCCAGTTTGCTTCAAATGTTGAATGACCATAGAGTGGTCGATGTTGAATTCTTCAGCAAGTTCTTGTGTAGTTGTAAGAGGATCAGCTTTGGTGATCCTCTCAATTGGTCATTGTCAACTTCTAAAGGTCAGCCACTGTGGTTCTCATCTTCAAGGCTCTCGTCTCCTTTGTGAAACTCCTTGAACCACCACTGCACTGTACGTTCGTTAGCAATTCCTAGGCCAAACATGTTGTTGATGATGTGAGCTGTCTCCACTGCTTTACGACCCATTTTGAACTTGAATAAGAAAATGCTTAAATTTGCTTTTTGTCTAACATTTGCCAAGTCTAAAATAAATAGCAAGTAATAAGTCATTAGCCAAAAAAGAAAAAGAAATGCAAGAAATGCTCATTAAAATGATGTATAACATAGCCTTTGAGCAAGGAGATCAAACCAGGCCATCCTAAAGGAAATCAGTCCTGAATAGTCATTGGAAGGACTGATGCTGAAGATGAAGCTCCAGTACTTTGGCCACTGATAGGAAGAACTGGCTCATTGGAAAAGACCCTGATGCTGGGAAAGATTGAAGGTAGGAGGAGAAGGGGACGACAGGATGAGATGGTTGGATGGTATCCCCAACTCGATGGATATGGGTTTGAGCAAATTCCGGGAGCTGGTGATGGACAAGGAAGCCTGATGTGCTGCAGTCCATGGGGTCACAAAGAGTTGGACATGACTGAGCGACTGAACTGATAACATAACCACATTTATTTAAGAAAATGACAAAGCTCAACAATGCAAAACTACAGTTACTTTTGCACCAACCTAATATGCTTTAAAAAGCAGAGACATTACTTTGCCAACCAAGATCCGTCTAGTCAAGGCTATGGTTTTTCCCATGGTCATGTATGGATGTGAGAGTTGGACTGTGAAGAAAGCTGATCGCCGAAGAATTGATGCTTTTGAATTGTGGTGCTGGAGAAGACTCTTGAGAGTCCCTTGTACTGCAAGGAGATCCAACCAGTCCGTTCTAAAGGAGATCAATCAATCCTGGGTGTTCATTGGAAGGACTGATGCTAAAGCTGAAACTGCAATACTTTGGCCACCTCATGCCAAGAGTTGAGTCACTGGAAAAGACTGATGCTGGGAAAGGTTGGGGGCGGGAGGAGAAGGGGACGACGGAGAATGAGATGGCTGGATGGCATCACCGACTCGATGGACATGAGTTTGTGTGAACTCCGGGAGTTGGTGATGGACAGGGAGGCCTGGCGTGCTGTGATTCATGGGGTCGCGGAGAGTCGGACACGACTGAGCGACTGAACTGAACTGAATATGCTGGGGATACAGCAGTGAATAAGGTAGTACAGTTTTGGTCCTTATAGTTTGTTGATTGAAAAAAAGGCACAATCTGAAAGTTGAGAATTACATTTTTTATTCGGTGGACTTGCTGAGGCCTTAAGTCCAGGAGGCAGCCTCTCAGCTCTGATGAACTGTTCAGAAGAGTTAGGAGAGGAACCAGGATATATAGGAGGTTTTGGAACAAAAATCAGGTAGTCTGGATTCAAAACTGAAGAAAACCAGACATCTCAAGTTAATGAGTTTAGGGCTTTTCTATGTATGGGAAGTCTGAAATCATTCTTTTGATGTGAACCTTAACTAGCTAGTGCCAGGATATTACTTTTCTCCATCCTCAATTCCCTCAGGGTGCTTCGTTGGGGAGAGGGGTTGGGTGTGGTGGCTGATGGCCCCAGCATCTTCTGCTTACTGATATGGCAGGGGACATTTAGTGGAAGAGGTGGGTGCTAAACAGTTAGTTTTGCTAAGTGTCATAGAAAATATTAAGTTGCCTGTTCTGAATAATTATATCATTGCAATTTAACTTTAGTTCAGGAGGCATTGATAAACATTTTCTTTCCATTCTTCTTTTCCAAGAGTTCATTGGGATTTTGACTTGTCTATGAAGTTGTATCCTTCACTACATACAGAAATACCTACTGGGTCTGATAATGCAGATTTAAATATTTTGCTGTGGTACAGTGTCAATATATGTACGTTTTTTTTATAAGGTTAGAAATTTAGATCTAAGCCCATAAACAATATAATCTCTTTAGATCAAGATTTATCTCACTGTTTGGTAAACCTTTCCCTCTGGAATGGAAAGCCTTTGTTTCTGTTCTTACCTTAAGGGAAATTGTGAAATAATGGGTTGACTGATCAGTGGCTGGTTGAAAAAAGAGCTTTGAGTATATGCAGTCTCTGTTCAGTTTATTTGCATTTTTTTTCTCTTGTGAATATAACTTCTCTCTCTGTGTATCTTTTATTTTTAATCACTGATTTATGGGTCTGTTCACAGTGAGTGTTGCTGTTTCTTTTTTTCCCCTCAGAGATATACCGCATTGTTTCTCAGAAGCAAATGTCAGACAGACGTGAAAATGACATGTCTCCAAGCAACAATGTGGTTCCTATTCATGTTCCACCAACCACTGAAAACAAGCCAAAGGTGCAATGCTGTCAGAACATATAAGGCGTTTCTCTTCTCCCCTAGAAGGCTGTGTATAGTCCAATTCCCAGGTCTGAGATTTAAATATATTTGTAATTCTTGTGGTCATTTTTGTGTTTTATTACTTCCTCATACTTACGAATTTTTCCATGTTTCAAGTCTTTTGATTTTAGCTTTATAAAATCATCCATTTGTCCCGAATGACTGCAGCTTTTTTTCATGCTATGGCTTCACTAGCCTTAGTTTAATAAACTGAATGTTTGGATTCCTCAATTATTGTTTACTTTTCATCATGGAAGCAGTCACTGTAGGACATAATAGAACTTGATCCCTTGAAGCTCAGACCTATTGGTCTTGATTAAATCAAATTAAGAAGACTGTAGAAATAAGCTATCATTTTGCCACAGAGCAGCTTATAATTAACACACTCTTCTCTCAGTGCAGAGTATATTTCCATAAATCTAAGAATTGCCCTATAAACATAGCAGAATTTTGAGAGCTTATAAATTTTCCATTATTCTGGAAGTCAATTTCTAAAATGCCTTAATAGGGTTATGTAGTTGAGTAAATTTTGTTTTTTTAATTTTTGTAAACGTCAAAGTTGATTAGAGAGGGGGGAACACTTTTTTCTGGACAAGAATTATCTTAATAAACACACAAGACTGTGATGAGTTCAGCAGTAGCATGGTTACGGGGCCATAAGTCGCACAGTGCTGCCTGGCAGGCTGGGAACCAGAGAGACTGGTGGAATTCCATCTGAGGTGCCTCTGTTACAGTGATCAGGCAGCCCAAGTCATTTAATTTCTTTAATTTCCCAGCAGTATATTATGTGGCATTTTATTGCTCAGGCAATAACTGGTTTAATGCTCTTAGTATCTGATGGCGAAGTGTTAATTTTGTCTTAAAACCTTCCAGTAAATGCAACTTAGTTTTACCACCATAGCCACCAGCAGGCATGGATAATTATTTTAACAATGCTGATTTTTGAGTTTTGTAGTATATTATGGAATATAGTCCAGTTAAATATCTGGTTTCAGTATGTTAAAGAATACAAGAGAGGTTAATTTCTGCTCAAGTGGTACCACTTAAAGGCATGTATTCTTTTAGTACATAAGATGAAATAGTACCTTGAGTTTAAAAAGAATGCATTTAGGCATTGTACAAACCTGAAAGTTTTCTTCCACTACGTTATTGAAATCAATGGAGCAACTCATTTTTCATTCCGAATGTGCACACTAATATTTAGTTTTATTTTTTTGTGGATAATATTAAGCACTTAACTCTGAAGTGTTCTGAAAGTTGTGTCAACTAAAGTGATATTATTCAGGATGGTGGAATATCCTCAAAATATACCTGTGTGTGGGCTTGCCTAGATTACTATGTTTCATAGTTAATCTTCTGTCTTCTGCGGTGCTCATGACGTGTGGGTTGCACGGAAGGCATTGCTGTGGTCAGTCTATTTAGTTTTCCTCTGTAGCAGTTTTATTATTTTGGTGTATTGGTTATGAAGATACTACTATCTCCTTGTAAATCACTACTTTGTATTTTATGCATGCTCTGTAACTTGATTTTTTTTTTTTTAGTTACTGATTTGAAATATATTCACATTCTAATAAACAGTTATAGGGGGACTATTCTTTATGTTGTCAGATTATATTTTTCCTTTGAGTGCTTTGGATGTAGCCATGAAATATTTACTTCTGATGATAAGAGCATAGGTCCTTGGATAACAGAGTAAACTATTGAATTGGAGGCATCATTATGTGACTTCAGCTTTGATTTTAGACATAGAGTTCAGTTATTCTTGGAAAAAGTATTACCAAAAGTATCAGGAAAGTAATCTCTGTACTTTGGTATATAACTATGTCACCAGACCCAAGAAGAGGCTCCATCACTATTTTACTCAAAATTGGTAGTTAAGTTTTTACAAAATTTTTTAAGAGAAGGAGAGACTAGATAGTGAATTGAAAATGAGTAAAGTAACTTTGAGTTTTTACCAAGTGTAGAGTTAATGTTGCCTTGGGCATGATTGGATCTTGGGAGAATTCCAGGAAACCTTAAGCAGTATTAGAAAATGAATTTGATTGTGTTTCAACAAGTATCTTCATTCTGAATAGTATCTCAGGAGACGGACTGTCTCAAGAAACATTAAGATTTTAAATATTATGACAATTAGGGCCCAAGGTAGTTTAGAAGTATTTTGCTTTTGGACCTTCCTAAAAAGTCACTTAGCCATCTTGACTTTATTTAAACTTGTATGTCATTATTCTGATAATGCTACTTATGATTTCTGTGCAGTAGTAGTTGTTATTCTGTATGGGTGAATTTCTTTAGCCATTGCGTTGAGAATACTAAATTCTAATTCTCAGAAGGGTTGCCAGTTGGTGACTTAGGCCAAAGGGTTCTGCGGGTAGACAAGAATCTTTTAAAGAGTTGGGATTGCCCATTAGAGCTCGTCCTGTTTATTTCATCCCTAGGGAAATAGACATCCTAATATTTGTCGGTCATTTGTGCTTAACAGAATGCAGATGCTCTCAGTGGTTTGAGCTATTGTGATCATCTCTCCTTTCTAGAAAAAGAAAAGCTATACTATTCAGATAGTTTTGGCCAATGGCAGAAGCAGAATAATTCAAAGGTTAGGTGGATAATTTAGAACTTAATTCCAACCTATTAAATTTTAATTTTTGGAGTTTTTTTTTTTTTTTTAAGGAAGAAAATGAAGGCTGGATATTTGATGTCTCACAAACATAAGCCTGAGAAAAAAATTCAAAACAAAATATGAATTTTGCATGAGGACTGTGCATAAGGATATCTATTCCCTGTGTGGAAAAAAAAGATGAACAAAACCTATGAAAGGACCCTCTTTCACTGTTACATTTAGTGGGTTAGCATAGCAGTCAAACTAGTGCCCAAAAGCTGCTTTCTGTTCTCCTCTTTGGGTCAGTACTTAGCTGCCTTCCTTCCTGGGATTTGGCAGGTCAGCTTTTCCACTCATCTGTACAATATGCCAAATAAACTGGAGTTGTCATTCTGATGTCTTTAAATTGTAGGAGGCTGATGATAACAATGAACTAATACAAAATGCTAACGTCATTCAGTTCAGTTCAGTCGCTCAGTCATGTTCCACTCTTTGCGACCCCATGAACCACAGCACACCAGGCCTCCCTGTCCATCACCAACTCCCGGAGTCCACCCAAACCCATGTCCATTGAGTCAGTGATGCCATCCAACCATCTCATCCTCTGTCGTCCCCTTCCCCTCCTACCCTCAATCTTTCCCAGCATCAGGGTCTTTTCAAATGAGTCAGCTCTTCGCATGAGGTGGCCAAAGTATTGGAGTTTCAGCTTCAGCATCAGACCTTCCAATGAACACCTAGGACTGATCTCTTTTAGGATGGATTGGTTGAATCTCCTTGCAGTCCAAGGGACTCTCAAGAGTCTTCTCCAACATCACACTTCAAAAACATCAATTCTTCAGCGCTCAGCTTTCTTTATAGTCCAACTCTCACATCCATATGTGACTACTGAAAAAACCACAGCCTTGACTACCATTTAAGTAAAGGAGACCATCAGGATTAGACTGAGAATTTTTATTGAAATATCCATTTTCCTAAAAACTGAATTGGATAGAGAATATTTGAAAGGAGGTTGATACTAGTCATAAAATTAGAAAGTATGTTAAATTCTGAGGTAAAAGGTTGAACATGGTAGGTATAATAGAGTGGGTGACAAAAACTTGGATATTAGTCACAGGTCTTCTAATCATTGTGTCTCTGAGCCTCACTTTCTCCAGAGGACTGGATTAGATCCTTTTGGGGGTGTATCCTAGCTTTAATTCAGTAATCCTATGAGTGTACATGCTTTTCAGGTACTAGAGCCAAATTATTATACATTCTAACTAAAATTTAATAGTTAAGTTAAAATCAGATGTACACTTTGCAAGATGTTTTTGGTCTTAGAATAACTTGATTAAAATCCTATCTTTATTTCCATGTTAATGCCATTAAATAAGACAAAAGCTTTCAGAACATTTGCAGAATGACTGTTTCAACAATATGCATCAAACTATGGGGGGAGAAACACTTGAGGGGCTGCTTTGTCAACTGAACTGAGAATTGCTTGTTTTTTGGGCTTTTACTGTTAAAATTCCACTTGCTTTTAATATATACTTTGAAATATATTTGTGTTTGGGAGAGAGAACCTTTAAAAACTTTTGTGTTTAATTTTTTAAATTATTATTATCTCTAAGAGGAAACTGGTAAGGTAGATGAGTTCATGAACTGATTATAATAGAACCAATGATTAAATCCAAGTGTATAGGTTTGTGTGTTCACACACATGATATAAATGGCATTATTTGGCTATTAGTAAAGTAATCTAATTATTAGTAGTCTCTACATTTGAATTGAACTATTTAACATAATTAAGCATAGAATTGATAGGTCCTGGCACAGATGTCATGTGTATTGGCTGTTAACTACTCTTATCAGTACCAGTGATGGTGGTGAAAATAGCCAACAGGATTTCGTTCCTGTGTTTGAGTCAATGTAACTTAACCTTGCCTCAGACCACAAAATCTCAGACCATGTTATCCCCATCCAAATGAGCAAGATACTGCTTTCAGCACTCCCAAGGATCTTCAGGGCCATCTACTAGGCTAAACAGCGCCCTTGGAGGCAGAAACTGGAATGAAGAGGTAATTGACAATTTTTGCTATAGACTAGAGTTTCCTCCTCCTGTGGGTTTGGACTGGAGCACTGCTCAGAGTCTTTCCTACTTTGCAGAAAGCTAGAAAGAAGGAAATGTATAGTCACCACCCCACTGAATCACCAGGGCTCTCTATTTATCCCTGCTATAATGTGAGATCCACAAAGGTAGGGAAGGTGCTTTGTTCATACTTATATTCCTAATGTTTATCTCTCCAGCAACCCTGTGTTGAACCAATGAAGAAGGAGCATGGGAAAGAGTGAAGGGCCAAATCCTAGGCTTCATTCTAGTTTAGCTTGGGAGCTGTCATCTGAGAATTACCATTTAGATTAAGCATCTTTAAAAAATTTTATATAAAATCACTACATAAATAATATATAGTAATTGTTACATGCGTGCTCAGTCTGACTCTTTATGATCCCATGGATGTTAGCCCACCAGGCTTCTCTCTGTCCAAGGGATTTCCTAGGCAAGAACACTGAAGTGGGTTACCATTTCCTTCTCCAGGGGATCTTCCCAATCCAGGGATTGTACCCGCATTCCCTGTATTGGCAGGAGGATTCTGTACCACTGGCCACCTGGGAAGCCCTAATAATTATTATATGCAAGTATAAATAATAGTATAATGAATCCGTATCCATCATCCACCCCTTCTGAGATTTTCCATCTTCTGTTGCCTTATACAGATGAATTGGGCCTCTTCTGTCTTTCCTCTGGCTTCATGAATGGCTAGTAGTATCATTCTAGAATCTTCTGTATTGAGTGCACAACCTGCTGCCTTTATCATTTATTGTTATCATTTATGGTATTGGGTGGTATTCTGAGTCTCCTAAGTCATAGACTTAAAACACTGTTATTCTTAGTAAATACCTGTTTTAGCCTTACAACTCTTGATTATGTATTATCTTTCACTTAGAGGTCAAAGCCCCAGCCTCCCTGTTTTGAGGATTGTCTGTCTTTTCTGAATGAGTCTTAATCTCTAAATTGCAAAAATACATTATTTTTGGTTAGGCATTTTATTAAGTTGACTACCACATGAAGCCTTGTGAACTGACAAGTTGAAAGGCTTTAGTTTGACTGAAGTATGAGGAGTACATATAAAACTTTGAAAATATAAGGGAGAAATTTTAAACATACACCATTGAATGCATTCAGTAAGCTATTTTTAGCATCTGTATTTTATTACAAAATTAATTCTGCTGCTTCTTTACCAGTTAGGTCACAAGCATATGTTTTAAAAGATCCTAAAACAGATGCACTCAGCGTACTATAGTGGGTGATAACTTCTGTCGGCAGACAGCTATTCATTACACTTGCTTTTATTCCTTTCCATAGAAGTACCTTTGTGCCTCTGGAGCTGAGCACAAGTTGTAATAGTTGTCTTTGAGTCTAAATATTTGTGAAAGCAGAGGAATTCTCTATTTGAGTATACTGATGTGTGTGCAGTTTTTCAACAGTTTTTGGACATGAATGTGTTGTTCCCATTCATTACTTTAAAGGAAGAGACTCTCTTATAACTTTGATAGAACTGTTTCACTTTATTTTCAAACCCTTATCAGGATGATTTTTACTTTTCTGGCTCTCTAGAGTGACCACACAAAATGCAGATTAGTTGTACCTTTAAACCTAAGGTGTAGATTAGACCCATTTTCAGTGTGCAGCACAACAGTAGGCATTCTTGTTAAATTAGTTTGAGAAATCCACTTTATTTTGTACAAGGTATGATCCCTCTGCACAGTGAACAAATATATTACAAATCTGGATTGTTTAAAAAAGTATTGCCATTTCATAGTTGCATTACACTATTGTACAATAATTGTGTTTTTCTTATTCATTTGAATTGTATGCACATCACTGAGTCAAAACTTAATTTCTGTAAAGTAATTGAACAGACTTTTCCAAGTTGCCAATATAATGCACAGTGCACGTGTTTAGGTTGACCATGAACCTATTTGTGACAGTGCTAGACAGAAATTCCTAGTAGTTGCTCTCTTAGATTGAGATGTCTTTTATCAGTAACTGTTAGATATGTGAAGGCTGCTGTTGTCACAATAGATTAATCACACCCTCTGCCTTTCCCTTCTCCATTGTATTGCCTGATTTGAGTTGTATTACATTTCTTTGAAAATCATAGAATGCTAGAGCTAAAGGGTTGTTAGAGCTCCCTTACCTTTCTCTGCTTCTCCCCTTTTTTTAATACATGGGGAGAAAAGGAACCCAGAGAGGGCAAGTAACACTAATCTTGACCCAGTGCCTTTGCAATTCCACCATGTCGCCTCTTGCTGAATTTTGCCCAGAAGATACTCAGCAAAAAAGAGGTGAAACTTGAAACTTGAGTGATGCTGCTTGTTTGCTGTTTGCCAGGCAGCAGTTATTGTACACGCAGGGTGAGGGAAGAAGGTAGAACCTGGGGTTGAGACAAGTTCCTCCTTGTTGATCTGACTTCACCATGCTTCTAGATCCTTACTTGACAAGATACTTGAGCACTTGTTGCCCTGAAATACTGAGGTAAGTCTCTTATCTATATTTCTACATATGTATGAGAAACATTTCCTTGGGCCTACAAAGTCATTTTCCAGTATTTTATATTTTAATAAGGCTTTTTGGAGAGTAGATCTGCTGTTGCTGATCACTTGCTCCCATGCACGCATGCAGCATTCATGTATTATATTTTCCCCTAACAAAATTTGTTTACGCCTTGAGTGAAGTGGGGGAGGGAGGATTTACTCATTTATTTTCTTGCTTTTGCTGGTTATTGCCTGAACTAATGGGTTCCATGGCAGACTTCCAGTGTGTGTCTAGTGCTTCAGAACTCCCACATTTCCTGTAGCAGCTGTTCCAGCTTTGCAGTCATTTGCAGTCACTTGGTTCCTCTTCTGTATACCTTTTTGGAAGTGTTTTTTATGGCCTGGACTGTTAATCAGGGAATGGAGTGGTATCGGGGTGGCCGTTGGTTTTCTCGGTTTGCCCTTTTGGTGTTCAATTCTTGTGAGGAGGTCCTCCTTAGGTTTTGGGAGTGGTGACGTTTTGACCCATTTGAGCTCTAGTTTACTTATATTCATTAAAGTGGAACATACACCAAATACTGGAATCGGGGGCATCAAGCTCATTGTAATACAGTTTTGGCCGTCTCAGTGGGTGGTGCTTGGAAGGTGGAAGTACTTCATATACTTAAGTTTTTACATCATGTCACAGCAATGTGTTACAGTCCTTTCTTTAATCATTTCATTTAGTTCCATCAAAAAGCATAATGCACTTCAACAACTTAAACTTCCTATATCCACTTTTAGGAAGTGGATTTCTATTTCCTAAAAGTGGGCGTCTAATCTCTTCTGCAGTTTTAGGTTCCATACTACATCAAACTCAAGATTTATGAAGAAATGCTTGAAAGCATGTACTTTTCTGGGTCAAGGAATGCCAACCAAAATAAATTCGGGAGGCCAAGTAACCATTTGTAGGGATATTTAATGCTTACCAGTCTGTGATTGCTTGCTGAAAGGCATCATCTCAGAGTTTTATTTCATATGAAATGACTCAGGAATTGGATAGCTAAGGAGATACAACAAAGCCGGGATCGGCTTGCAATGTTCTTGAACTTTGAATTGGCAAGATTTGGTAAAGCTGGCTTAGAAATTATTGTTTGACTGAAAGAGGCTGCTGTGCTCTGGAAACTTTTTCTTCTTCTATTACTACCAGGGGCAGAAGAGGGAGAGTTAATTTGTATTTCTTAAAGTTTTATTTAAAAAAAATTGAAGTTGTCAGCATTAGACTATATATTAAACTCTGTAAGCTTGGCTGTTATAATTTGTTTGACCTGACATACATGTACAGGTGCTTTAGGATTGATGTTAACACAGTTTGTGTCTATGTATTAATTATCTTCGGCAATAAAGCAGATAATTGAGGGTAACAGGAACTAAAGGTACATACACATTTCAGGTCCCTCAAAGTAATCCTCTCACCTCCCCAGTTCCCTTTCCTGTTAGGAAAGTTGGTAAAACCTATTCTACATGCTTTCTAAGCATCATGTTTCAGATAATATATAAATATATATATATATATATATATATATATATATATATATTTAGCTGATGTTGATGAGTAGCTGTATCTTAAATGTTGTAAAAGATCATATCATCCAGAGCATTTGGGGTTGGGGGTGGGTGGGTGATAGATTTTGATTTTGAGAACAGACCTTTCGAACAATTAACCCAGTCCCTTGGAAGCTCTTCTTTAGTTCCAGGTGAATGTTATAACTCATATGCAGCTGGAGTCAGTCTGTACCATTATTTCAAGTCAAGGGATTGTCTTCTTTCAGAGAGTCAGAGAATATTCAGCAGAGCACATTGCAAGAGAGAGGCTTATCCCTTTTAAGACTGCTTGTCCTGGGATGGCCCACTGGCAGGGCTCTGTCTTACTGGGAGGAGGTCATAATGACCAGGAATATGGCTGTTCCTAGGTAGGTCGTATGGATTCTGGATATAGCTGGAGTTACAACCGCGGCCTTCTTGGACCACGCTGACTGTGGGCTCTAAGGAATATAGTGAAAAATGAGTTCAGAGAACAGATTAGCTTAGTTTCCTCGTTGGGCGGGGGAAGAGAATTCTATTTAGCTTGGTGGGGAGAGAAACCAGGGACTTAGGATAAGTGTATGAGGGTTAGGACTGAGGCTTGTTCAAGAGATTGAAACCTAACTGAGTGTGCTGTCAGAATCCCAAGCTCTGGTCAAAACCAAGGGACTTAAAATATCCTAGAGGTAGGAGTCTTATCAGTGAATCCAGGGACATGGTTCAATTGGGAGAAAGTAGAACAAGGTAATTTCAAAACTTGCAAACTGTTCTGATTGTTTTCTGTTTTAAACAGGAATTTGTGTCAACAGTCAGTTGAGGAGTGTGTGTTTGTGTGTGTGATCTCCCCACCCCCAGTGTTTCTGCTTCATACGTAGTATTTTTTAAAAAGCAGAGTTGGCACAAGAATTTGATTTCTTGTATGAGAGTGGATAGAGGTCCTGGGAAAGACAGTTCACTTTGAATTCCTTAAAAAACAACAAAAGAAGGGGGATGTTTTCCAAACGGGGACTGGAGAGGGCTGATTTTACTTCACATGCTGCACTTGTGCCCTGCTTTCACTAAGGTACTTATTTGAGACACCTACCAACTTCATATATATTTTTATTAGATGTCGACAAGGATGGCACATCTGTGTACGGAGACCCCCTGTGCACAGGCGACTTCATTTCTACATAGCTGCTTTCTGGAAGCTTGCAGGTGAGGATGGGTGGGTCCTTAATTGTGGCATAAGGGTTTTCACTGCTATTCAAGGAACAAGTGCTAGAACTGCACACGGATTCTTTCATGTAATCTGCAAGGCAAGAGAAATTTCTTAGGACAAACAAGGACATACGCTTAAATACCAAAAGCAGAGTACAGTTATGTGCTATCAGACTTGTGAAGTTGTAAACGCCTATGACAGTCGTAAGATTCATTTACTAACTACATTGAGAAATGCTTTCTGAGGTAAGCAGAGTTCTTTTTTTTTTTTTAAAGAAACATGTTTTTTGGGGGATAAGAACTTTCTTGTTTTAATAGGTAGAGCATCCGAGTGGGATTAATTCAAGATATTAATAATGTGATTTCACATCTGTTATTTAATTTTTACAAAATCCTGCAAGGACGGTTGACTATTTGCATTTTAGAGAATGAAGGCCCAGGGAGCTGAAGTGGCTTGGCTAAGGTCACATGGCACATGAATGGCAGTGCCAATATTTGAATCCATGCCTCGGGACTCCTTGGCTTGTGTGTTTTCTGTGACATAATTTTTCTGAATTCTTTTTGACGACTAAGCTTAGATTCAGCAGTAGGTGTATGATTTGGCACACATGTCAGCAATTTGGCAACCTTTAGGCAGCCCACGGGTAGTATCCGTGCTCTTGTGAAGCTCATGATCAGAGGCATGGCAGGTTGAAGTGTATCAGGTTCAAAAAGCACCTTAGTTTCAAGCTAGGCTTTGGGAAGTTCCTGCTTTTCTAGCAAGGAACTAGGAGTCACTTACTCCTGTTCTTCTGAATGCTCACTGAAATCTAATTTTGCAGAGTCTTTCTCTGATACCAGGAGAACTCATGTGCTTCTCCTAGTGTCTCTCAGGTGTATCATCCCTAAGACTTTCGAGTATATTAGGGTATGAAAGGTTGCAAACTAATCTCCAAATATGAAGCAAGGTAACTAGCTCACTGGAGGAAGAAGGTTTTCATTGTGACTAGGAGTCACAAGGAAAGGGGAACCCTTCCTTCAGTCTCTCTGCTGTTTTTTCCCTTTTGGGTGAAAATTACTGCCTCCTGTTGATCATTTCAAATGTGGCAGAGTTTGCCCAGAAAAAGCAGAAGACTCTAATCTGGCAGCTCTGGCCCTCCTAGGCTCTGCCAGCCAGGGGGCTCTAGAAATAAGCACTGAGTTGCAGGGACTTTAGTCAAGAGTGATCTAAGAAGTCTAAATTTCTTTTAAGTGGTAGCAGATGGTGAAATTTCTCTGTTTCTCAGCTCTAAATTTCTATAAGTGGTAGCAGATGGTAAAATTTTCAGATGATCTTTCCCTAGAACCACGATAGATTACATTTTGGGCCGCTCTTTATCTATGCCTTCTGCCTCCAACTTGTGAAATTAATAAAAATGTAAAGAATTGAAAGTGGTAATGTAATTCAAGAGGTGACTGGAGGTACCTCCAGTAAGAGCGGAACACTCCATGTGACTGCAGTAGTTGACATGTGTGCCACCACAGGAGTCTTCTCCCACAACAGGGAATTGGTTGGAGGGGATTTACTTTTTTTTGTTGGGATTCCCTGGTGGCTCAGCTGGTA
Source organism: Moschus berezovskii (assembly GCF_049115385.1). Lineage (NCBI taxonomy): Eukaryota > Metazoa > Chordata > Mammalia > Artiodactyla > Moschidae > Moschus > Moschus berezovskii. The sequence goes on from NC_142468.1 coordinate 88,069,795, forward strand.
AAGAATCTGCCTGCAACGCAGGGGACCTGGGTTTGACCCCTGGGTCAGGAAGATCCCCTGGAGAGGAGACTGGCTACCCACTCCAGTATTCTTCCCTGGAGAATCTAATGGACAGAGGAGCCTGGCGGGCTATAGTCCATCGGTTCGCAGTCAGATGCGACTAACACTTCTTTGTTAGTGTAGGGTTATTTATGTTCGTTTTCACAATTAACATTTCCTCAATCTTGTACAAAACTGCATTCACCTATTAGTTCCTTCTAGTGTAGGCACAGCAGTAATTATTATTTCCCTTCCGCTTTACTGCTTAAGAGGAAATTGAGGTTTGAATAGGGAAGTGACTTCCCCAGGGTCACACTGCTTGTCGACATTAAAGCCAGCTCCAGAACCAGACTCAGAGCGCATTGTGTCACAACTTAGCCCACAAGCAGAGAGAGAGATGTGAGCCTTGGGTCTGTTCTTAGTCTGTGCCCTCTCTAGCCTAGAACCCCAGAGAGGAGAAAACATTGTTTAAGATTATTTCTGGCTGTCCTTGGTCTCCATTGCCGCCCTTAGGCTTTTCTCTAGTTGTGGTGAGTGGAGGCACCCCTTGGCTGTGGTGTGCCCACTGCTCACCTTGGTGGCTTTTCTTGTGGAGCTCGGGCTCTAGCCAGCTGGCTTCAGTAGTTGCGACTCCCGGGCTCCAGTGCATAGACTCAGTAGTTGTAGTACACAGGCTTAGTTGCTCCTGGCAGGTGGGATCTTTCTGGACCAGGGGTCCAATCCATGCCCCTGCATTAGCAGGCTGATTCTTAACCCCTGGACCACTAGGGAAGTCCCGAGAAAACATCCTTGCTAGATAGCAGTCCCAGCCAGCCCTAGCAGAGGCTAAAGGGAGGCTGGATTGGCCTAACTGCTGGTGAGGTACTCATGGGGTTAAGGTGGCTGTGGGTCCTTGGTCATGACCTACCTGAGCCACATGAAATTGCTTCTAGTGAATACTTTGTTCCAGAGTATAAGTGGATTGGGGTTAATTAAGTCCAAGAACCCCAGCTGGCCAACTGTTCCCACTTGAGGTTCTCTGACTTTACCAGCCAAGTAGTAAGGCAGTATGACTCAGCTGCTCACGTGGAAGCTGAGGACTTCCAGTGTTGCTTAAAGAACGGCTACCCCCGAGTGGAAAGTCCTACACCTCGCCCCTCCTCCCCATGCAGGCACATCCGTTTGCTTTGATTGGCAGCTGACTCAGTTACATATCTTCTAAAATTGGATGAATAGTGATAGCTCGCTTTACAGCATACATAGCTAGTCTCCGCTCACTCCAGTTAGATCATTTGATTCTTGTTACATCTGTGCAGGGGGCCCAGGCAGTAAGGACTAGTATTACTACTTTAGAAATGAGGAAACTAAAGCTCATAAAGTTTGCCTAATGTTAGTAAGTTAGGACAACCCCTACCTTCTCTGATACCCAATCAAAATGTTTTCCTCTCACATTTTGTTACCCTGTCTATGGGCTTCTTCTGGTGGCTCAGATGGTAAAGAATCTTCCTGCAATTTGGGAGACTGGGGCTCACTTCCTGGGTCAAGAGGATCCCCTGGAGAAGGGAATGCCTGCCTACTCCAATATTCTCGCTCTGAGAATCCAAGGAGGCTCCTGGCGGGCTACAGAAGAGTTGGACCTAACTTAGCCACAACAACTTCCTCTCTTATATCCTAACTGCAAACTGGAAGGTGTTTTACCTATGGGGCCCAGTTCTGCTGAGAAAGCCAAGCTGTAGGCTTTTTGTGGACATCTCATGACCGATTGTTAAAGCACTGGGAAAGTCTTGACACTCCAGCTCCTTGCCTAACAGAGATTCAGTCAGCCAGTAGTGCTTCTCTTGTATCCACCAGAAAAGCTGGCTGCTTTCAAGTTTGGGGAAATAAAGAGTTTGTTCTGTAGCAGGGGATGCACCTAAATGGATAAAAGAGAAGCTGGGTTTTGTGGGAATGGGGGCTAGTTTCAGGGAGCAGCTGTATCATCCATAAAGGGGCCAGAGGTAAAGACAAAAAGATGGAGAAGAGTGTGTGCGCATGTGTGTGTGTGTTTTGAGGTGGCGTTGGGAGGGTGTTGAACTAAGAATAATCTGGATTCTACTTCTGAGGGCTGGAGGGAGGGGAAGGGCGAGGCCAGCTGGAAAACTATACTACAGGAAGCTCCTCCTCTCTCCAGCTGAGTCATCTACCTGCCTGCCCTGAGGGAGGGCGGGGCAAGGGGAAGAATAACCAGCTGCTCTGGGACACTTCCTCATCTTTTTATAGCCCCACTTCACTGTGCCAGTGTCTGCACTTTGGGCGTGTTGCAAAGAAGAGGGAAGCTTCAAGCAAGGCTACCCAAGCTCTGGGGAGTCGCTCTTTCAAGGCCTGTAATTAGCATCAAGCCTGCAGATGTAGCCCTATAATGCCCTGGCACTGCTTCTCACATAGTTCCCACCTCTCCCAAAGCACATACAGCCACATACTAACAGAGGCAGAAGGGGTCTCTGAAATGAGCTGGTTCTAACATCTTCATCTTATAATGGAAGCAGCAAATCGAGAGAGGGGAAATGACTTTTCAAGGCCACCTTGTGAGTAGGATTTGAACTTAACACCAGCCTTTGCTGTTCAGTCACCAAGTTGTGTCCAACTCTTTGCAACCCCATGGACTATAGCCCACATGGAATTTCCCAGGCAAAAATACTGGAGTGGGTTGCCATTTCTTTCTCCAGGGATCCAACCTGAGTCTCCTGCTTTGGCAAGCGGATTCTTTAACATTGATTCAACAGGGAAACCCAACCCCAGCCTTTAGGTTCACGTTATCATTTAGTTAAGGCCAATATTTCACTGTTGCTGAAAACTCAGGTACCAAACACCCATCTCTTCTCAGCCTACTCATATTAGGAGGCTGCACTGCCTTTTCTCTTTCTGGGCCCTGACTTCTCACCTTTCTCTTGCTTGAGAGATAAGGACTGGGGAGAGGAGTTGGGGAGATCTCAGGGCCAGCAGGAGAACTGGAGGGAGGGGAAAAAACTGGCTGAAAAAGTTTTCAGGATGTCAGTGAGCTCCTGACTACCTTGGAAGCCAAGGTTACTGCAAGGAGACACCTGGAGGTTGGACTAGCAAGGGGTATATAGGTGGGGCAGGTGGTGGCAACAGCAGGACCCAGAATCTCAGGATGAGGGTGAAGGAGACTCGGGAGGATTTTTTCTGTAGCACTTTGAAATGCATGACAGATGAGTGTTGTCATGAAGCAGTTTGTTGGAGAATAATTGTGCTGAGGGTCAGGAAGGGGAAGGAGAGATGGAAAGGTGTTCAGAGATAAAATGGGGCTAGCAGGGCAGTATGAGTGGTCTCATGCAACCTCCTGGATGACAGTGAGGGGAGGTCTTCAGGAAGTAATGGGAGAGAGGGAGCATTGACTGAATTACATTAAGATTTAGCATGTCAGAGCTGGAAAGGGCTTCAGAGACCCTGTTCTAATAGAGGAAGAAACCAAGACCCAGAAAACAGCACTGTGATCTAATCAGTGCTACACAGCAAGAACCAGGAATAGAACTCGTTTTTTTTTTTCTTTTAATTTTTTGTCTGAGTTCTGGGGCTTGCAGAATCTTAATTCCTCAAGTAGGGATTGAGCGTGGGCTCTGGCAGTGAAAGCACCAAGTCCTAACCACTGGACTATCAGAGAATTCCCCCATAGAACCCAAATCTTTTAACTCCCAGATCAGGTCTCTTTCCCACTGAGTTCAGAGAACACTAAGACTGAACTCTGATAACCACTGATTTGGTCTGGCCCAGTAGTTTTAGGAAACGATTCCACTCTGGGTACATTAACTTGTTTATTGAATGTTTTTTGGGGGACAGCATTTGGTAGGGTTTATTCCATGTCCTTGATATGTGTAAAGCTCTGACCTGTGATGTTCTGGTTTCCTCTGGTTTCTGGTGTGTTGATCCCTAATACTTGTTGGTACATTTGCCTATGTAGCCCTCTTTTCTCTCCAATTTAGAGGATGAGATTTATAGTCAGGGTGGTGAAACGAAACCTGGCTGCTAGCCTGCTTGGCCTCCCCTGCACTCAGACTCAGATGTATGATCCCATAAAACAGGAGTGAATGACGCCGAGGCTGGGACACTGCTGTCCTTAACTGTTTCACATTCATGGCTGCGAGTAACAACTCTTACCACAATGCCCAGGACACAAAGTGCGTTGGGAAATGTGTGCTCATGTACTGAGGTGTCTGGGCCTGTCTGAGTTCATTCAAACTTGAGTCATGGATATTCTCAGAGCTGTCAAGGGCCCTTAGAGATGTTTATCCAGTCCCCACGCCTCTTTAAGAAACTGGGGTCCCAGATCATGTTGATGAAACAGTATAGTTGTCTTTTCTGTTGTTTAGCTTCATCTGCTGTGACGGTGCTCGCTTTCATTCGGGTGGTTTAAGTAAAAAAAAAAATTGCCAGAATGATGCTCCTGAGGGTATAGGGTTCTTTGGCTGACCAGGAGCCTATGGGTGGCCTTCTGTCCTCAGATCGTTCTCTTGGGCAATGCACATCTTAACGTGTGCTGGTGGAGACTTGTTCTTCCTGCTCATTTGTTCAGAACACAGCTCTCACCGCCACCTGCCCCTAGCACACCCTGCTTCTAATAACCACCCCACAAAGGGCTGTATATGACTAGCTCTCCTTGGTTAGGAAATAGTTGCGTCTCAGGTATATCTTAGGCTAAATATGATGGGAAATCTGCGTCAGTCTAGACTAGTGGTTTGTAAGTGTTAGGTGATCTGCTACATAAGGATTCCCTGAGGCACTCAGCACTCTTGATCTATTGCATCAGAATCTTGGGGAGGCGGGGTGTGGGCGTCTGTATTTTTAACAAGCTTTCCAGGTGATTCTGGTACACAGGTAGATTTAGGATATCCACTGGGGTCATTGCTGTAAGTCCTGTCTCTTTCAGTTTGGCTGAGTTTCTTTTTTTTAAATTCTATTTGGCTATGCAAGGTCTTAGTTGTGGCAAGTGGGGTCTGCTTCCCCTACCAGGGATAGAACCCAGGCCCCCTGCATTGGGAGCATAGAATCTTAGGCACTGGATCACCAGGGAAGTCCCTGGCTGAGATTCTTCAATAGATTTCAGAGACAAAGGGACAACACTGTTATATCAGTATAATCCTGTACAATATGCAAAAACTCTTCCGATTTGTGATTTTTATTGCATGCTCAGGATAACCTTGTTAGACTGTGGGACAAGCATACTTATCTCAATGTTGTAATTGAGGAAACTGGGCCTTGGAGAAGTTTGTCATAGTTAATAAGTGACATAATTTCTTTTTTTTTATTTTTTTTTTAAAATGAACAGAGGAAAATTTATGCGTCGAACCTGGACTGGTCACTTATGATAATATACATAATTTCATAGCCACCTATTTCATACATTCTGTCATTTTAAACCTAGGCCCTAAGCCTGGGAAAGGACCTGACCTTTCATCTGTGGCTTCACCTGTATACTTCCTAGAAGGATTGTCTGACTTGCAGTTCCCATGTGTTGGGGATTAGTCCTAGCTTCCCTGCTCTATGGGACAGAGACCGTGTAAGGGTGGGGCATCGTGCAATAGTAACACTAGGTGTCATTTTCATTCCTTATGCCCCAGAAAGCCAGCAGGTGCAGGGTGGCATTCCTTGCCAGCGCAATGACAGGAGGCCTCTGGGGCAAGTAGATAGACTTTATTTCAGATTTCATAATCAGTTGAACTCATACTAGTTGATAGGATAATGACGTTCTGCATTTCCGAAGATATTTAGTTGGCATCTATAAAAAAACCCACAAGCATTTCCTAAGCAGGTGCAACTGAAATCAAAAGATGAAATCGTTATTATTATGACTGCTCCTCCTGGGCAGAGCTACCCAGCCGTCCCAGGTTGTGTGGTCTTTAACTTTTTTGGGGAGTGGGGGGAAGAAATGCGTAGTTTTGTTTCTGGTAGAAACCCTGGCAATTTCAGATTTGCATTCTTTATCTTTCTTAGCTTTCCTAATGGGGCATCATGATTAGATACTCTACCTTTGAAGCCTTTGTCCATAATGTATGTGTTCTGACGTCTGTCCATCCCACAAGCACCTGCATAAAAATAGTAAAGGGAAAGAAAAATACGAGGGGTGAATGAGGTTTACTTAGACTACATGTATTCTTTTTCTGTTCTCTCCTACCCAGAAAATAGTTCTCTAGTGCTAGAAAATTACTAAGGGTTTAATCTCCTCTAAATCATCTTGACCATACGAGAGTTCTTTAAAAAGCTCCTATGCGTAAGTGGTGAGCTCTGTCACCCCCTGCATATTTAGCACTACTGCTCTGTAACCTCTTTGAGGGGAGTGTCTTCCTGGAGGCAATCACAGGCAGTTCTGATGCCACCTACAGTCACTGTAAGTGAAGTTCCAGGTTCCAAGAATATAGGACAGGGAATGAATCAGGACCAATTCTTAGCTTGGGGGAAGGGGGCATGACAGTGCAAACCCCAGTTCTGTTGGATTTTGGAATGGGGGTGAAGACTTTCTCACCTTATAGCTCTAGTCTTGCCTGTCTCTCCCCTTGTGGATCTGATACTCGATTGAGCGGAGCCAGAGGGAGGTGGACAGGCAGCTGAGGTTCTTGATTAGTCCTCCCTAGAGGTTATATAGTCATTCCCAGCCAGTCAGCTCTTTTAGTCCCCTGCCCCCATTTTTTTGGGTGGACTAATTGCATATAATTGAGAGTTGTCTTTGAACAATATTACCAGTGTTTTTCAATCCCAAGGATTTCTTTTTTCCCTTTTGGCTACCACAGTTTATCCTGCTGCTGCTGCTGCTAAGTCGCTTCAGTCATGTTCAATTCTGTGCAACCCCATAGATGGCAGCCCACCAGGCTCCCCTATCCCTGGGATTCTCCAGGCAGGAACACTGGAGTGGGTTGCCATTTCTTTCTCCACAGTTTATCCTAGGCTCCCACAATGCATGGTCCTCAGTACCAGCCAGAGGTAGGAAGGACATGAAACTTCGGGGACCAAGCTCAGGTTCTTTGCTGCTGGTGATCCCAGAAAAGAAACTATATGATATTTTGAATTTGGACAGTAATGACTTGAGCTCACAGTCAAAGCCATTTCTCCCCCCACCCCCCCAGCTTTTAACTGAGGCTGCATTATTAGTCAAGGGATGCAGCAAGTGCTCTACTAAAATACAGTTAGACTCCACTTAACTCTCCCCAGTGTCTGACACCAAAGACCAACACATGGCTGTTCGATACCTCCTCATGCCTCCTCCATATAGAGTTCCCTAGTGGAATTTGTGGAAGCCTACTCCTATCTCCCTGCCTTCCACACAGTACTGAGTGATAGAGCAGAGACAGGTCCAAGTTTTCTCAAGTTTGCTATTCTTCTAAAGGACCTATAGGTACCTGTGCCCTTCAGAAATAGGACTGCGACAGTCTGAGCCCCTGGCATCTTTATTCTGGGACCAGGGCTTCCTTTGCCCTCCCTGAGGGATGGAGGCTAGGCTATTAAAAAGCTAACCCCCATTTTATAGAACAGAATACAGACTGAAAGAAAGGCAGTGACTTGTCTGAGAACACACCAACAAGGGAGAAGTTGAGCTCCATGTAGAACCCAGATGTCCTGAAGTACACTCCCCCTTTGTTTACCAGCCTACCTCAGTGTAAGCCAAAAAATGACGTGTGGTGGCTTTGGCTGTAGTGGTTGGAGAGAGATCTGGGCTGAGCCCAGAGGATGCTTCCAAGTGGAAAGGGGTGCAGGGTGGTGGTTGTGTGTGTGTGTGTGTGTATGTGTTGAAGGGGGGTTGGGGGTGGGGATTGTATTCTGTGGGGTTATTAAATGTCCTGAGCACTGCTCAGGGGGCTGACAGACGGGAGCACAGCCTCCTGGGTGTAAGCCCAGGGTTTGTGAAGCCCATAACTACTTACTGGGTAGATAGATGAGTTCAGACCTTTGCTCTTCTTACTGTCCCTGGACCCGGAGACCTGCAGGGGTTGCTAGAGCTGCATTTCAGTTGAGCCCTAGAAACCAGCTAGAGCCTGAGTTTAGGTCCCAAGAGTGTTCAGGGTGCCCTCAAGGGCAGGGGCACTTAGTTGGGAGCCCACATTGTCTGTTCAGTGTATCCACTTTTGTAACTTCTACCCCCCTCCTCCCACAGTAGGGACTGACCGTCAAAGTCTCCTTTCTGCATCTTTCCCAAGCTACCAGGTTTGAGCCTAATATGTGGGCCCAGAGGGTGATGGTTGACACCTCAGCCTCTCTAGATCCCCACTGGACCACCTGCCCTTTGATCTAGGAGTGCTTGGTCTGGGCTCTCCCTCTGGGGGACTTTGGGCTTTTTCGCCAGTCAACTCTCTGTCATCTACACCCATGGGCCCAAAGATGTGCCCATCCCCAAGTCGTTTCTCAGTGGTTTTGAGTTGTATTCCATGGCCTGCAGGGAGTGTGGTTACGCTGTGTTCTTTCCATGCAAAACTAGTTGCAGTTTGTACATATTCACTGAGCATGGTAGCAGGAATGACTGAGGAATCCAGACAGGTTTCCTTCTTCCCATGGGGAACTAGGCTTGTCGGAGTGAAGGGCTGGACAGCGAGAGTTCTGGGTCTGTGGGGGTGGGTTAAGGGATAGGAAGGGGATTTGGGGTAGGAGCTGGGTCTGGTCTGATAGGATGGCCTCAGGGGTCCAGGGGATAGAGGGTGGGGCTGGGAGTCTAACCTGGTGAGTGTAGCTCAGCGGGGCGGCTGAGGTGTCTAAGTTCAATGTAGAAGTCTTCGGGCGGATACCTGGCCTCCAGGGCACTGATCTGGAAATGGGAGTCTAGTGAGAGGAATGACAGGGAGCAGCCATTATTCCCAGGGCCCTGGTATGGCAGGGGAGGGGTGCATAATACAGGGGTGGGAGGGACGACAAGAGGCAGGGTGGAGCAGGTTGAAGGGCACTGGGGGCTTCCATGTAGCATCGAGGGAGCCTAGAGCCAGTGGGGCCAGGGGGTTTGCTAAAGCTGAGACCAGGTGGCCATGCTGCCTCTCACCCCCATCCCTCACCCCACCCCCCACAGTAATTGGTGTCACCGGGGCAGTGGGGCAGAGGGAAGAAGCCCTTGAATGGGGCACCTTGGTAGTAGGCCCTGGCTGAGGCAGGGGGTCCCTTTCCCAGATGGTAAGTGCATCTTTTGCCTCCAACCTGAATCCCCACATCTGGACCCGAGCTTTCTCCCTTGTGGTCCTGGGTCACAGCCACCCTCACCTATCCCCTAATAGGAATGAAAGGGGCCCTGGGCTTCGTCTGCTTGTGAGAACTGAAACAGGGGCTTGGGTTTCCTTCCCACACCCCTTTTTCCTGGGGGAAATCATGCTTAAGATTTATCTACTAACTCTCTCTTGGAGCTGGGACAGGGTCCCTGTCAATGTGGGAGAAGGAGAAGACAGCAGGGCATGATGGTCAGGGACCAGACTCAAACCACTACTGACCTAATACGTTCACATAGCTGTAGGGGGTCCAGCCTGCCATGTCTCTGTCAAGGGACTTGTTACTGAGCTGTTTGGAAAGCAGGAGAACGAGTTAATATCTGGTGCCCTTGAGATGCCCCTGCCCAGCCTTTGCCCACCCTCGTGTACCACCCCTGCGATGACCCTGACCCACCTAGGTGCTAGGTCGTTGGGGGGATGGAAGAGGTAAGTGTTCCATGACAGGCCACCATGGTGTGGCTGGGCCCAGTGGGAGCCGAGCATATGTCCCCATCTAAGCTGTCTGGCTGAAGCTGTAGGGCTTCCAGGCCCGTGGGGCAAAGGGGAGCCAAGAACTGACCTGAGCCAAGCTGGCCCTGACGGGGGAAGCAGGTCAGCTGGGTAGGGCTGAGCTGCTGGAGACAGGGTGTTGGCAGTGTCTCAGCTGCAGCATGAGGCCATCTCCAGCAGAGGGGGAGGTGCTGAGGCTGCCTGCAACGTCAGTGTCCCCTCTGGCTCCTGACCCAGGCTGAGTGAGAGTCTCCCTTTCATGTGACCAGGGGAAGGTGTCAGGATAGGGCATCCCTATGGTGCTCCTCTTCCTGCACTCACAGCTGCCCTTCATGTGAGGCAGGGGTCGTTGTTCTCGTTTCACAGATGGGGCCTGCGTCCTGCTTGTGGGCCTGTGCATGGTCACACACAGGAGAGCTGGGTCTGCACCTCAGGTCTTCGCTCCGAGACCCCTGTCCTTGCCATGTCATCACAGCTGCTTGTCCTGCTACACGTCTGCTAGGCTGAGGGTTCTGGACTACGCAGAACCACCCTGGGGCCCTAGGGTGGAGTGAGCCAGAGGATCACCTAGTGGACTGCACTGTAGTAAGTCCACCCCCTGACTCAGTGCAAGAGGGTGACTGGCACTTCACTGTTAGAATGAGACCAAGAATGACAGGGACACAGGGACTTGGCCTCTGATCCCTGCATCCTTTGCCTCTCGTCTGCTGTAGCCTTGATGATGTGGCTCTTGTTAATCAAGGGCCTCCTCCTGGGAAACTTCTAGATTCCTTTCCCTTGGCTCCTCAGATAGGCCTGAACTTGCGAAGCTGGGTGTGGAGCTGATGGTCACAGGCTTTGCATGGTCCTCCCTTGCATGCAGCACTCCCATTCCATAGGAGAACCGAAGTTGAGAGCCCTGAAGAGTGACCTGGCTTGATAGTAGTGGCTCTTGGGACTGTACGGGGTCTGTGTTGTTGGTGGCGGGGTTCAGGATGCATTCCTACTGGATTTATGGTCTGTGGATGTTTTCTGTGGGGCAGAGGGGGAGAAGTGATCCCTACAGCTCTAAGGCACAGGCCTGGAGGATGGAAACTGTGCTCCTGTACATGTTTCTGACCCAGGACAGTTACAGGAAGCCAGGAATCCTGGGATTGTACCACCCCCGCCCCGAACCCCATGATCCATGGTGTGTATGTCTGCGTGCTGCGTGAGCCCTTTGACCTGCGGTCTTTGGGGGCTGTTTCTCATTTCTGAATCTCTGCCCATTATAGTTCTGGCACACCGGGAGCAGGGGTTAGTACATGTGTGTGTTATGCTGGAAGCTGTGAGGGAGGGCTCTGTCCCGGGTGGTACACACCTGACCTTGAAGTCCTGCCCGACTCTGTCAGTGGGAACACTAGCTATGGCTGATGTTTCCGTGTCCCGTGTGGTGGTTCTGATGGCAGCATGTTGTAGGTGTGTGTTGATGACATGTAGTGTGTCCAGATACAAGGATATCAGGCGGCGCCTGAGCACTGGTGGTTACCCTGTGCACTTGTGGCACGTGGAGTTGGTAACGTACTGCAATGATGAGTGGGGGGTGTTTGATTATATGTGTTAACATGAGGCAAAAGTGGTCACGTGGTTGTGTGTGACAAGGCTGCAGATTACAAGATGATCACATGACTTGGCACCCACTGGTTACACACAGGGTATGGGGGTGTGTGTTTCACTGAGTGATGCTGTGGGTTGGTTACATGTGATGTGTACTGATTACATGGCCCGTGTTGGCTCATAGAGCCTGCTGGCTTCCTCTTACACGCTTCACAGAGTGTTTACGGGGATCACAGGGCTCTGTTTATTGTATTGGCAGTTTGTTCCATGCAGACCCTTGGTGGGGTGGTGGTGGTGCAGTTTCTTCCCTGGGCAGAGGTGAGGGCTCAGTGGGAAGACAGTGGATGGGGACTGGGGAGAGTTGGGGGCCCGGTACCTTGGTGGGGCTGTTCCTGTCCAGAGTGCTGGCCTGGCTGGTGGCAGGCCCCCCGCACGCCAGTGCGTGGTAGCTGGAATTGGAAAAGCACTGGGCGTGGCTGCTACTTTGAGACAAATCTGGGAAGAGAACAAGGTGCCACATACCGTCATACCCCTGCCCCTGGCATGAGACACCCCTCAACTAATGCTTGGTCTGGCTGCCTTGAGAGTGCTCTGCAAAGAGAGGCAGCCAAGCCCCCATCCCCCGAGCTTCCTGGCATCTACTGTTCCCCCTGGAAACCCGTAGAACCTGACTTGCCCCTTTCCTTGTGTTGGCCCAGCTTGCAGCATGCAAGTGTGGGCGGTGGTACCAGCATGAGAAGTGTTAGTTTGACAGCCTCCGTATCCTTGAGTCACTGTGTAGGGCTGAGCTGACCCTCCCCTGCCTCCTCCAGGGACAGATCCTAGTAGTGAGGCTGTAGAGAGAACTCCACTCCTGGCCTTGCCCTCCTGCAGATTCCAGGACCTCCACACTGGGCTGGGGAATTCCAGTGGGATGGTCTGTGGAAACCCAGCCAACCTTGCTTATTATGGTCAGAGAATAAAGTCCCCAAATCTACAAGCTTTGGGACTTCATCAGAGGATCTCAGCTTTGGCTGAAACCCAGGGCGGCACGCAGGCCAGCAGCTCTCTCAGGCAGGGTCTGTGCCTGGGCCTGTGGTGTGCCGTGCATAGCACAGAGCTGGGCAAATGGTCGGCCGCACTTAGTAGGAATGACGTGTCAGCAGGCTGACACAATCTCTGGGCTTCCTAAGGCAGCCATGAGCCGTGGAGCCAGCTGTGGAGAGCTGGCGTCCTGTGTTCCCCCCAGCAGGCCTACCCTCCTGTGGCTCAGGGCTGGGGGCAATGTTACGGCATTTTGACCTCTTCAGTTTAATGAAATATGAAGCAAAAGCTGTTCTTATTTCTGAGGCAGCAGTCTAGGATTAGGGGAGAGGAAGGGTTGGCCCAAGAGCCCCATCCCCACCTCTCTCGGACTCCCAGATCGAATGCCTGCTGGCATTGATACCGCATTTGTGAACAGGCTGGGTTCCCGCAGACCTGGCTCGAGGGACACTGCCTACACTTTCAGCGCTGTCCCGTCTCACCGCACAGATCGGGCCCTCCTAACTCTGGGAACTGGGAGGGAGGGGTGCTCTGAGGCCTTCACCAAGGAAGCAAAAATGAGACAGGGCTTGGACAGTGGGCCCCAAGGCTGATTTCCTGAGGTGGCGCAGACAAGCAGACTGGGGAGAGGGTTGCGTGCAGCATTTAGGAAAGTTACTGCTTTGTGTGGGCGTCCCTGCGACTGAAGCCCAGTGAGAAGAAGGGGAAGCTCTGGAGAAATGAAAGCAGGCTGCTGACCATGGCTGTTCAGAGTGGGCTCCCAGGAAGTGGCGCTCCCTGGGAACCCTGTCTACCTTTCCCAGTTAGCTCCTGCTGCTCGCCGCCACTCGCTCTTGGGAGTCTGAGCAGCCAGCCCTGCAGGCACCACCACCCACCTGCAGCAACAAACCCGCGCGGTCCCTGCTGGGCTGTGTGTGTTGGGGGCGGTAGTGGGAGGCGCTGGGGCATAGCTGTCACCTGAGAGGGAGTAGTCAGTGCTGGTCATCCTCATGGCGGGCGTGTAGGAGACGCGGGGGGCCAGGTCCCGGCCCTTCTCTTTCTGTCGCCGCCGGCGCCAGGCAAACAGTCCCAGCAGCACCACGAAGAGGAACAGCAGGAGGACGATCCCTGTGGCGGCGCCCACCGAGTGCCGCTCCGCACCCAGCGCTGGGCTGATCTTGGTGTAGGGGTTCAGCTCCTCCATCATGAGGGCAGCTGCGGACAGAGCGGGGCTGAGCCGGGGCAGGCCTGCTTCCTCCGGTCGCCTCAGCCTGGGGCTGGGCTCCTCTAATGTCGGGAGAGCCTGGTTCAGGTCTGGCCCTATTCCTCAATCCCTTCAGCACCACGTGTTTGGCTGTGTGTTCCGCTGTCTACCCAGGTGGAGTCCCACCCAGGGTCATGACAGGGAGCAAAGGTGATCATAGATGGGAAACAAACCATAGGTGTTTAGTGAGTATTTTACTTTGTTCTAAAACTGAGTTACAGATATTAACCCACTTGCTCTTCCTAGTAGCCCTCAAAGGGGTGTTTATAAGTCCTGTAAGAAATAAGGACTAACTATTCCCCTTTCACAAATGAGGAAGCTGAGTCACTGAGAGGTTAGGTAACTTACTCAAGATCACACAGCTAGTAACTGGTAGAGTTGGGTTTCTCAGGAGTCAGGAAAAGTTGGACTCAGCCCCTCTCCCCGACCACCAGCTGTGTGACTCTGAGTCCTCAGTCTGCCCGTTTGTGACAGGGAGAGTCATCCCACGGGGCGCTGATCACAGACTGGCAGTAACAGCTGGGAGTGCTAAACCAGTGTGCTCAGGATCGCTGCTCCTGAAGTGTCAGTGACACGTGTGCGGCTGCCCCCATCCCCCGTCAGAGTGCAGTGGAGACGTCTTTTGCCCCTTGTACTGTGGCTCTTGCGTGCCCATTCTCGTTTCCATCTTCTGGAACCAACAGCAGAAACCGTGCATCCAGTGCTCATGAGCCAGGCACTGCGCCGAGTCCTTTACTCACGTAATCTCAACGTGGTTGTCACAGCGACACTCTGGGGTTTTGTTGACCATAGACCTGGAGCCAAGGACAAGCCCCTTTGGGCTCCTTGGGTCTCAGCAGAACCCTGTGTCTTTCCACTTTGTGTGGGGATAACAGAACCCCCAGCAAAAGGAAGTGACCTGCCCAAGCACACCCGGTGGGTCACGGCAGGACCAGAACCTGGCAGCGCTTCCGACCCGTTCATCTCAACTCTCTACAACACTAGCTGCAGTTACCCTTCTGTGGCTCACAAGATGAGCAGGGGGAAGCAAGCGCTGAGAGGCTGCCTGCTCCATCAGCCTCTCCGGCGCCTGAGTTCCCCTCCCCAGCCCACCCCATTCCACTCCCAGTCTCTTCCCAGATGTGAATAAAAGGAAGTCACAGAGGGTCCTTACGCAATTCGGTCATTCCTGCTGGAATCTCCCCAGAGCCTTCCTCCATGGGACCCCTTCCTTGCCCCTGGGAACTCTGCCGTCTGTGCCTTACCTTGGTCACACCGGATCCCTTTGAATCCAGAGCTGCAATAACAGGTGCCAGTGACGTGGTCACAGGTGGCATTGTTCATGCACTCACATAGCTGCTGACACCCATAGCCAAAGGTTCCTGGGGCACATCCTGTGAAGCACGAAGTGGAGGTGGCAGAGACCCTGCGATGTGCTTACTCTCCACCCCGCCCATCCCACACATGGGCAGCGCTGATTATTCTGCCTCACGGAGTAAGCCAGGTAAGTGGCTCAGATGGTAAAGAATCTGCCTGCAATGCAGGAGACCTGGGTTTGATCCTTTGGGAAGATCCGCCGGAGAAGGGAATGGCTACCCACTCCAGTATTTTTGCCTGCAGAATTCCACGGACAGAGGAGCCTGGCAGGCTAAAGTCCATGGAGATGCAAAGAGTCGGACACAACTGAGCTATCAACATTTTCACTTTTATGGAGTAAAGCCTCTTTCTCTGTAGTGCCTGATGTGTTCTGGTTTGCTGCTTGGGGCAGGACGACACCTCTAGCCCTGTGTGGGGGGTGCCCACTCCTACCTCCTCACTTGGTCCATATTTACACAGCATGCTCCAGCGTCAGGCCCCAAGCTGAGTGCCACAGGGGTTTCAAAGAGGAATCAAACAGGGTCTCATTAAGCTCCTCCTTCCCCCAGTAAAGCCTCTGCTCTGCCCTAACTTCCCCATCCCCACCCCAGTTGGAGGAAGAAACTTCAAACACCAATGTAGGCCCAACCTTCAGGTTTTCTCTTTGGGATCTGCTCCCAAAGTCAAGAGAACAGAGGGTGCAGGGCCCCGAGGGGTGGACCGTGAAGGGGCAGGCTTCCCCGGCAGGAGGCTGAGGCCCCGCATCGACACCCGGGCTCAGGGCTCAGGGTGGCTTACTCTGCTCACAGTGTTGCCCAGTAAAGCCCGTGCGGCAGGTACACTTGCCGCTGATGTGGTCACAGCTGGCGCCGTTCTGACACTGGCACACACGCCCGCAGTCCTTCCCATAAAACGCTGCTGGGCAGCCTGGAGAGAAACAGGGTGGGGGCAACTGTGGATTTGCTTCGGGACCAAACCCGTCTCATCTCCCTCCTCTCTCTGAGTGCGGGGTGAAGACCAGTGAGACCCTGCACCGAGCCACCTCCACACTCAACCCTCACGCTGAAGCGGGTGGAGAGTCCTTCGGACAAAGGTACCCTGGAACCAGAGGCCAGGCTAGTGTCTCTGCTGCGCAGCCACAGGCTGCTCTTCCCCACTCAGGGCCCCCTGTCCAGGGAGCGGCTGGTCTTGGTGATTGCTGGGGTACCTGATGGCCCTGACCTTCCAGGATTGGGTCCCATCGATCCCCTGAAGCCAGCCACCCTCTC
Organism: Moschus berezovskii; assembly: GCF_049115385.1. Taxonomy (NCBI): domain Eukaryota; kingdom Metazoa; phylum Chordata; class Mammalia; order Artiodactyla; family Moschidae; genus Moschus; species Moschus berezovskii. The sequence continues at coordinate 88,085,976 of NC_142468.1, forward strand.
CAGCCAATCCCAGGGGTGGAGGGTGAAGTGGTTAGCTCATAGCCAGGCACCTGTCTCCTCCCTCCCTCCACTGCAGGCCCGGACGATGCCCACGGCAGCCAGCAGGCTGCAGCATGGGATTCCAAATAGCTGGGAGGCTGGAGGGCGGGGCTTACGCTGTGTGCAGAAGAGTCCGGTCCAGCCAGGGGTGCAGTGGCAGGCCCCGTCCTCGGCGCTGCAGCTCGCCCCGTTGTGGCAGCTGCATGTGTGGAAGCAGGCGGGGCCCCAGAACCCAGGTGGGCAAGCTGGGGGTGGGTGGGATGCAGAGGGTGAGGGCAAGGCAGAGAGGGGCAGACGGAGAGGGAGGGAGAGGAAGGGGGAGTGCATGTCAGAGCCCAGGTGCCACGATGCCCCCGGCTGGCATTTCCTGACTTGCAGGGGGCTTAACTGCTATGGCCAGAACTCCTCCAGTCACCTCTTGACCTAGGCATCCCGGATTCCCAGTGATTCTCTGCCCACTCTCCCAGCTCTGACGGTTTCTGACTCTTCCCTCTCTGGGGACTGACTGTGATTTGGAGCGTGTGGGTGTCTGTAGTAAATGGTAAACACGTGCTTTACAGTGTGAACATTGTGTGTGCTAACTTCCCCATGAGGATGGGGATTTTCCCAGTGTAGAGAGTCTCTTCTTTTGGCTGGTGAGCTCCCTGAGTATGACACCGCTGTCAGCATGGAAATGCCTTCAGGCCAGACTATCTAACTGGGACCTTCCTAGGAGTACTGGCTGGGTACTCCAAGGACCCCACAGGGCAGAGGCTGGGTCTCTGCCTTTAAACTGGAGGTCCTTGTTATCTCTGTATCAGACTGGGCTCACTTTATAGCCCCTACAATGCCCTGTCTGGGCCTGTGCTGCCCAGGACATCATTCACAGGAGCTACCCAGAGAATGCCCTCACCCCTCTGAGGTGACTGCCCTGGCCTCACGTTACTTCCTGCTCCCTCTTCCTCCCCATCCAAACTTAGAGGCTACTCCTTGCTCAGGTTCTAGGAATATTAATACGCAGCATTTACAGTATTAATGATATTACCAATAATGTTCATATCTTTAAAATGAGCAGTTAATAATGCCAGTGATCACTCCTAGGAATTCATCATGTTAGCTGTAGAGACTCTGTGGGACTCAGGTGAACACTCCTATCTGCAGAAGGAGATTTCAGCCCTGGGAGGTGGAAGCACCAGGGGCAGAGAGGTTCTGGGCCTGGCCTTGGTTGGGGGCTTTCCTAGGGGGCACTCCCAGGGGGGCGGCAGCTTACCCTGTGAGCAGTCTTTGCCGATCCATCCAGGGAAGCATTGGCAGGAGCCATCGATGGGGCTGCAGGTGCCGTTGTTGGCACAGGAGCAGAGCTGGGCACAGTCCTGCCCAAAATGCCCTCCAGCGCACACTGTGGGCACAGGATAGCCTGGCACCTGCCCTCCCACTTGCACTCCTCAGACCGCACCCACAGCCACACCCCTTTCCCCAGGCCACAGTCGTGGCCCCTGTGGGGTCATGGATCAGGTGGGAACTGCCTGCCTCAGCACCCCCATTTCCACAGCAGGGAGTTTCTCTTGTGCCCACAGCTGCCTTCTTCCCTGACCGCCTCTGACAGGAATGGGCTGAGGCCCATGGGGTAGAATAACCTGGCTGAGGTCCCACAGACAGAAGTGGTGAGGCTGGGAATTCCACCACTGCACCCTACTGCTCCCTGCCCGCAGCCCTCGGCTGTCTACGACCACACTGCTGTCAGCGTCACTGGTCCCACAGCCGCAGGGCAGAGGATGTTTATAGCCGGGAGAAGAGTGAAGGAGAGGGACACAGGCAGGGTGGCCGGTCTGTCTACAGTTAGCTGGAGAGGAGGCCGGCCCCAAATGTCTGTCCCTGTTCCCTGTTTCTCCAAATACATCTATTCCTTGAGCTTCCACTCAGCCTCCTCAGGAGAACCTTCCTGAGTCCATAAGGGGCTCTCCAAAACGGAGCTCCGGTTGTATCTCCACTTTGAGTCACTTGCAGGATTTTGGGCCCAGCCCCTCCTGGAGGAGTCACTCTTTGGTTGCTGGAAAAAGGGCTAAATTTCCTCAACCAAGCTGCAAGCTCCTTTAAGTACTAGGTATGAGTTCACCAAGCACCTACCTCTCATTTCTCTTGAAATCCATCCTCCACCTGCTTCCTAGAGCCTGAGCTCTCTAAAGCACAGCTTTCTTCATTGCACTCCTGTGCCCTGCTCAAACATCCTCAGTGGCTCCCTGTTGCCCCAGAATAAAACCTAGATCCTAGAGATCAACACTTAAACACACCTCACCCAGAAACCATGAGCCACTGGACCACACACCATCTTCCAAATAACACCCCATGCCTTTCCTTGTCTGTGCCCTTTAACTGTTCCTCCCAGAGTTTCCCTGACCCTTATGCCCAGTTGTGGAAATCCTACCCTGCCTACAAGACTCATCTTAAGTGCCACCTTCCAGGTGATCCCTCTATAGTAGACAACAAGTCCTTTCATTCCAGTTCTCTTCTTAGAAGTAGAGTTTACTGGGCTTCTGGCCACCTGCGCAGCTGGGTAGGTGTGACGACCTTCTGACCAATGGTAAGTGGAAATGCATGTCTTTATTTGCCCATTCCTCCCTTTTATTGAAGAACAACATGGATTATGGAGGAAGATTGTGGGTAAGATGGCTGGAGCTCAAGCAGCTACCTTACACTAGAGGTGAGCCATATGCCGAGGATGGCGGAGCAAGACAGAAGCAGCTTGGGTCCCTGACACCTTTGTAAGCTACCCCGCCGTTCCTAGTAACCTCCTTCTGGATCTTTTTATTAATTTATTTTAATGTATGAGGAAAACAAGGCTTGTCATTTTCAATTCAGTTATTTTGGTTTTTTATATTATAGCTGAACTGAATCCTGGTATATTCACCCCCTTCTCTATTCTGGGAGGCTACGCCCCTGTTTGAGCTTCTAGGACCCTAGTCTATTAGTTTCTTCCCTGGTCTTCTGTTACATTTCCGGCCAGGCCTGGGTTCCACCCATGTCTGTATCCCCACCACACTTGGAAGAACAACAGGTGCTTAAGGCTGCATATGCAGAAATAAACTGCTGCCCCTTCTCCCCATGGCCACCTCCCACCAGGTTCTGTGAAAAGGCTGAGTTCAGGGTTTTCCCCTCTGGACCGCAGGCTTTGTGAGGGCAGGGAACTTGCCTGTCTTTTTCTTTGTTGTGTCTGAGTGCCCAGCACAGTGCATGGCATACAACAAACACTCAAGAACTATTCCCCAGATGGCCAAACCTGACCTCGGGAGCAGTGACCTTCCAGTGGGTTCTAAAACTGGAATCAGTGGCCCCTGTCCCTTAGAGCTCCTCTCAACTCAACCTGCTCCCCCTGAAGCCTGGCTCCAGCCAGCCCTACACCCTCCAGGATGGCCTCCTTGCATCCCTGTTATGGGGGAGGAAGTCCTTGCATCCCCGAGGCCCTCATTTGGCTGGGCCACACAGAGAATCCCGGGAAGATGTTGATTCTTGAAGAAAAGCGACTTCCCAGGCCCACAGCCCTGACCACTCCCTATGCCACACTGCCTCGTGTTGCCAGCCCTCCCCTGACTAGATAGCTGCCTAGGATCTGTGTCCACTGGGTGTCTCTCCAGGACATTGTTAGCAATTGGGACAAACAATAAAGGCAGCATGGTGTACCAGGCTCGCCAGCCAAAGCTTTGGCTGCTAGTTTTATTTATGTATTCAATAAGCATTTCTGTGGCACTTTCATGTACCACTGTTCAGAGTGCTTCACAAATATTAGTCCAATTAACCTTGTAACACTCTCATCATTATACATTTTCATTATTCCTCCCAGTTATTAAGGCTACAGATGAGGAAACGGCGGCACCGAGAGGTTTAGCAACTTGCCCACAGCCAGGAAGTTCTGCCACTCACCGGCTCAGTGCCTTTGAGCAAGTCCTCATCCTCATCCTTGAAACGGGGCTGACAGCCCTCACCCACGGGCCTTGGGCTGTAGCTAATGGTGGTGGGAACCCTGGGTGCTCTGGGCCCCTGTGCTCTTCCCTAGCGACCACGTTAGCTCCTTCCAGGGCAGGTCTCCTGCCAGGAGGATGGCATGCGTCTCACCTGTCTGCAGCTCAGCCTCTCGCTTCTGTTTCCTGAAAAACAGGTCAGCCTCTGGGAGGTACCTGATTTTGGGAATCCATCCCCTAGTCCTGGCCCTCTGTGGGGAATGGGGTGCCAGAGATGCTCCACTGACCCCTTTCTTAAAACCAACTCATCTTCACTAACAAGACAGTCTTATCTCTGAAGTCTTTCTCACATACAAGGGGCTGACAAATTCACCCACAGAGCTGCTAATGTGGTCAGTCTAATGCATTGATTGGTTGACTTCTTAGCTGAATCAAGAGCGAGGAAAAGAGAGGAAAAGGAAAGGTGGAGAGAAGGGGGTGGGGGCTGGTGAAAAGAAAACGTCTGGTTATATTTAATCTGTGTTTAATGATTCTGCATAAGCAGTGTCTGTAATTTGTAACTCACTGAAAAGCCGGTCATTAGAAACTGTCAGTTCAATTTTTTACAAGGTTTGAGACTTAACCAGGGCAGTTGCCATTAATAGCAAACTCTATTAGATCTATATGTGGAAAATACTCATTAGGCCAGCGGGCGATAAATCAGACATTGCAGGATCTGAGAGTTACTCCTCGAACTGCTTAGGTCCTAATTTAGACCCAGTCTATCTGTATTGACACCTGGGTCTCTGATGTTTAATAAGTAAACCTCGACGTGTCAGGTTATGATTAAACTGTCCTAGGAGGGATGCAAGCAAATGAAACTGTCACATACGTTTCCTGGGGGGTTCCAAACTTCTCATGACCTCAAAGCATCATGGAGTAAACTTCCCACTCATACATATTAACGGCCCACACATAAAAATAGCCGAGCTCAGTGGTCATTATTCATCGAAAGGGTTCAGTCCCCTGGGAAGCAGTGAGCGCTCAAAGGAAGTATTTAAGCAGAAGCCAGATGAAACCCTTTCATAGATGACCTTGAAGTTGCTTTTAGTTCTAAGGTTACCTTAGACAAAGGTCTCTTCGCTCCTTACAGGTTAAAGTACAAATTCTGCATCCTTGTCTTCAGAACGTTTCAGGAGTCCCCAGACTACCTTCCCAGTCCCCTTTGCCACCCACAGCCCCTGAATCCTCCTGTCACTCCCTACGGCTGGACAGTCACAGATCCACCCCTCTGTGCTTTGCCCAGGTTGTTTCCTCCACCCACAATGCTTTTCTTCCATCTGTCTTTTAGGCTAAGTCCCAGTTGAAATCCAGCACGGGATGGAGCTGTCCCCCAAATCCACCCTGCCTTGGCCTAACTAATCCAGGGACAGCAATAAGTAATGATATGCACTGAAGCCAGCTTCTACCTTCACCCTGGTTATTAAATACTCAGGAATTTCACAACTGGTGTTAAACCACTAGTTTGAATATCAAATCAGCCATGGTGGGAATATCTATATCATGGAAATTTGCATATGACACAAATTAGGGCTTTTGGAATCACCGACTCTATGGACATGAGTTTGAGTGAACTCCGGGAGTTGGTGATGGACAGGGAGGCCTGGCGTGCTGTGACTCATGGGGTCGCGGAGAGTCGGACACGACTGAGCAACTGAACTGAACTGAACTGAAAACCGCATATCAGTGCAATAAGCTTTAACTCCCCTTTCAGCTCCCAATGAGTGGAAGAGGTTGGCTGGAGTGGGTGCCGTGAATTCTGCAGCTGAGACATGAAAGCGTGTAACAGGGGATTAGTGATGTTGGCCTGGGTGCAAGGAAAGAAGGGCTGGGAAGTTGCCATCTCCAGCGAAGCCAGAACCATCTCCTCAGAGCTCCCACAGCCTTCTCTGCCTTCCCCAGTTGACATGCAGCACTAGTCATTTGGGGCCACTTTGTATGCGGACCTCAGCTATGCTCGTTTCATTTTTCATCTGCTTAGACTGGGCTTTGGAGTCAGAATTTGATTCTCACCTCTGCTACCTGCTAGCCGTGAGACCATGGAGAAGTCTTTTACCCTCTCAGAGCCTGTTCCTTCAATTGCATAATGGCTTTTTCTCATGGCCAGTGATGTCCAATTCTTATTACGGTAGCTCTAAGCCCCCCAAAGCTGACTTGCTAAAAAAGACCCTGATGCTGGGAAAGATTGAAGGCAAAAGGAGAAGAGGATGGCAGAGAATGAGATGGTTGGATGGCATCACCAACTCAACAGACGTGAATCTGAGCAAACTCTGGGAGACAGTGAAGGACAGGGAAGCATGGCGTGCCGCAGTCCGTACGGTCACAAAGAGCTGGCCGTGACTTAGTGACTGAACAACAAAGCCTGAAGAGCCGAGGAGCTGCCTCCACAGAGCCTGATGAGAGCCCCGAACCTTTCTTCCCTTCTGCTCCCCTCTCAGGACTCCCCAGCTCCCTGCGCCTCCCCCAACACCCCCAGCCCCTGGAGAGAGTACCTTGATTGCATAGGGCTCCGGAGAATCCGGGGAGGCACTTGCAGATGCCGCTGACGTGGTGGCAGGGCCCGCTGCTGTGCACGCAGAGGGGGCACGGCTGTGTGCAGCCATGGCCGTAGAACCCGGGGGCGCAGACTGGAGGTGAAGGGGAGATGGTGGTCAGCAGCTCAAGGGGCACCAGCCAGCCTGGCTACCTGTCCCCCACAGTGATGAAGAGAGGCTTCAACAGTATGGGGAGAGTCGCATCCACCCACATCTCGGAGGGTCTGCTCCTGTCTACAGAGAGGAGTGGGGGTGGTCCTATTTCTACAGGGGAGTCAGGCTGGGCCCTGAACATGGGGACAGAAAAGTTAAGGCTGGGAGAAAGGGGATTAGAGGGAGGGATTTGATGGGGGCCACCTCTGTAAGCCCAGCCTCTCTCCAGCTGGGAAGGAGAGGGAGGAAGAGCTGTCCGAGGTCTGTGGGGTGGGGGCCAGCCTTACCTCTCTGGCAGAGGGGTCCTCGGAAGCCCGGGGCACACTCGCAGCTCCCATCCTCTGGGGAGCAGGAACCACCGTTCTCGCAGCTGCAGGACACAGAGCAGTTGGGGCCCCAGCGTCCAGGTGGACACGTGCTGTCACAGTGGATGCCTGCGGGCCAGAGACGGACTTGGGTCAGTGGTGAGGGGTGAGGGTGAAAGGAAGAGTGATGGGGAGGCTGCACTAAGAAAGGGGTGGGGGGTGGAGAGGCAAGCACATCGGAAATGTGGAGGAAGAAAACAGAGACGCCTGGATGGTCAGGGAGGGCTTCTAGCAAGAGGCGGGTGACTGAACTATAAGTCCTAAAGACCAAGTAGGAATTGACCAGGGAAAGGAAATCCTATGTGCAAAGAGCAGGAGGCAAGAGAGAGAATCATGCCTTGAAGGATAACATAGCACAGTGTGTTGGAGCATAAAGTACACGATGGGATACAGCAAGAGATGAGGTCGTGGGAATCAGAAGGGGTCAGATCATGAAAGGCCTCCTTTGTCTTTGACATCTTAGCTAATTCAAAGTTAGCGATGTGCTGCAGTCTATGGGGTCACAAAGAGTTGGACACAACTGAGTGACTGAAGAACAAAGGTTAATAGAGCAGGTAAGCGCCATGATGGGGGCCACACGACTAGGGGTGAGTTACACGCTCACCCACGTTAGCCCTTGCAGGGCCCCAGCCAACCAGCCCCTGGTTGGTGGGAGAGAGAGTGGGAGGCTCTTTTCAGATTCTTTTGCCCACAGTCCTCAGTGTGATATGTATTTTATATCAAATGTGCATCCATATGAATAATAGAAACCAGTGCTCTGCAAATGACATTTACTGTCACTGACTATGATGCAATCTGATGTTTTCTCTGCACTATGATGTACTCTATTTCATTAAGGAAAAAAAACAAACAAAAAAAGCTAGTCGTGACCCAACAAATTGATTTAATGACCTTCAGTTTGACAAACAGTGGCCTAAGGGGGAATGGATGGAATCTGTCAGAAAGAAAGAAGAACAAGGCCTACACAATCTTTTTGAGTTGAGAGAAAGGAAATATGGGTTGGGGGTGATTGCAGCCTGCAAGCTGAGAAGGAATCTTAAAAGGCCTGAGGCTGGATGCCCAGCTTTGCGGTGGGGCTTCCTCCCAGGCAGAAAGGCTGCTAGTCTGACATGCATAAGGTGAATGGACCGTGGGGCCCCGGAGACCACCTTGGCTTTGGAAGGTGAATATCAGAGGCTCAGAGAGGAGCAGAATTAGTTTAAAAAGCATGTCTGCCTTGTTATAAGGACAGGGATCATGAGAAAGAGAAAGAAAGTGGGAGGAAGACATTCAGGCTCGGTGAACAGAGCCGGCCCTAGCAGCAGCAGGAGAGCGGTGGGACCAATTTAGAGGCAGGCTGGAATGTACAAGCCCACCTGGGCTGGCAGGAAAGGGGAGGGGGCAGAACAGAGGCAGGGAGTGGGGGAGAGGGGATCAACTGGCGTTATTCCCCTCCAGCGCCTCCTGCAGCCCAGCTCCCTGTCCCTCCCTGGGCTTTCCTCCTGTGACAGCTCAGTTCTGCAGCAGGGTGGGGGCTGCTGATGCCACTCTGCAGAAAACTGGCCTCTGTATGGAGGGACCCTGATGCTGGGAAAGATTGTCGGCAAGAGGAGAAGAGGTTGACAGAGGATGAAATGGTTGGAGGGCATCACCAACTCAATGAACAAGAGTTTGTGTAAACTCCGGGAGACAGTGAAGGACAGGGAAGCCTGGCTGGCATGGGGTCGCAAAGAGCTGGACACAACTGAATGACTGGACAATGGAGAGAAGGGGGTGGGGGGAGATTCTCCCAGGAAATGCCGTCTTTCCCCAGTGAGAATCCGGTGGCCACATTTCACTCTGCAATGGAGGTCTCTCCCGGTGGAGTTTCAGAGTCACAAGAGGTGGCAAATAGCATGAATGGACTGAAGGGCAACCTGGGGCAGGAGAAAACACAAAGCTGTTTGAGATGAATGGAGAGAGCAGCACGGATGCATCCACACTAACGTACGTAAACAGAGAGCCAAGGGGAATTTGCTGTATGACTCAGGGAACTCAGACTGGGGCTCTGCAATAGCCTAGAGGGTGGGAATGGGTGTGGGGAGGGAGATTCAAGAGGGCGGGGACATATGTACACCTAATTCATGTTGATGTATGACAGAAATCAAACCAATATTGTAAAGCAATCATCAATCAATTAAAAATAAATAAATATTAAAAGAAAAAAGTCCCAAAACCAAAAGCCATGACCTGCCCCAAGGAATTCTCGTGCCTGTGGATGCTGAAAATGCGAGATTCGGACTGCAGGCCGAGGGGCCCTTCTGCTCTCCAGAGGCACACTGGACTAAGGCGGAGTTCCACGATTGGACAGGGCCCTCCGATCCCACCTGTGCCTCAGGCGCTCTTTGTTAGGCTGCCCAAGGCATGCACATCACGTGCAGATACAGCTCTTTCCTTAAACTATGAGCTGATATTCAGTTCAGTCCAGTCCAGTCGTGTAAACTCAGTCGTGTAAACAACGCATGCAAGAGTACCCCTGAATTCATGGCAGCCTGTCACTCATGTTTTCCCCAAATCAGCAGACATGAGAAATAGAGCTACTCTCCTGTCTGGGATCCTCAGAATGTTTTCATGTCAAAAACGTGTCCTCTCTTTTTGCAGATTAAGAATCATAGGCGTAAGGTGATTATGCTCAGATTGCAGATGGCTGCAAGGGCCCACTGGGTTCTGCTGCTAAGTCGCTTCAGTTGTGTCCGACTCTGTGCGACCCCATGGACTGCAGCCTACCAGGCTCCTCCATCCATGGGATTTTCCAGTCAAGAGTACTGGAGTGGGGTGCCATTGCCTTCTCCAACTGGGTTCTAGGGTCTGTCAATTATTCTAGTCTAGGTCTGGTGCTGTGGGTGAGGCTCTTGTTTGAGGTTGTTTTATGTCCTAAGACCTCCTTGGAACGTCAGACATTGGCACCTAAGTGGAGAGAAGAATCTAAAGGTCAGTTGCACTGGTGCGGTCAGAGCGGCTGGCCTTGGCCTAAAGGGAGGCTGTCTCTCAGAACTACAGCTTCTGAAGAGGCGTGGTGTCTTCAGTTAGCTGCCTTCTCTAGGCCCTGTCTGGGGATAATAATCCCTCTTGGGTGCCCTCTCCTTTTTACTTTAGAGAATCTCCCTGTTTTGTTTTTTGGGGCTCTCTACACATCTATATTGGTGGGTGCAGCTAGACTAAGAATCCATGTATTGTGACCTCTAGTTCATATCACAAGGCCAGCAGCAACTCAGCAGCCCACATTCTTCATGGACTATTTTAGGTCCTCCTCATCCTGGAAGCCTTCCTAGATGTCTGCCCAGGGATTCAAGCATATATTTGATAGTGGCATACAGCCTTGTCCCTACCTATCATTTAAATAGTTCATGTATGTGCCCTGGGGAGACAGGATTGTGGTTTATTGACACTTCTGACTCTTTATCCAGGTCCTCCCAATAGGCAGGGAAACCATCATCATCATTTCTGCATCTCTAGCACCCAGGACAGTGTCTGGCACACAATAGGTGACCAGGGTCTATTACTATGATTGAATTCTGCCATTTACTCCTGGGTCTAGTTCAGGGCCAGCCACATGGTAACTGCCAAGTAAAAACTTGGTGATGGTTTGGGTCAATACATGCTAGTTGAATGAGGAAATGGTTCCCCTTTACAGTGCAATCCTGTGCCTCCTGTTGGCAGTAATGTCCTGAGACCTTGGACAGCTCCTTTTCCTCCTGTGTAGCAGGAGGAGATGGGAGCAGATCATCATCAAGGTCTCCTCACTTCAAGGGGAAAATCCATGTATGATTACAGGCCAGTTTCTTTCAACATATTTCAATAAACATTGAATAAGCAACTACTATGTGCAGGGCAAGGTGAATTAGACATCATGCCAGTCAAGAAGCCTGTGGCTGACTGGGGGTGAGGGGAGAAGACATGCACTTGCTTAAAGCAAAGAAAAAACAAGTGTTGAGGGACTTCCCTGGTGGTCCAGTGGTTAGGAACCCACCTTGCAATGCAGGGGACATGGGAGGTTTGGCCCCTGGTTGGGGAACTAAGATCCCGCATGCTGCAGGGCAACTAAGCCCACGCGCCGCAACTAGAGAAAGCCCGTGCTGCAACAAAGAGTTCACACGGTGCAGAGAAGAGTCCACTCACAGCAACGAAGACCCAGTGCAGCCAAAATGATGATAATTTTTAAAAAGTGCTGAATCAAGGGACGAGCAGTATGCCAGGGGCTAGGTGGTCAGGGGTAGGTGAGGAGGGCTCGCTGAGTAGGAGGCTGGGGCTTGTACCCCAAGCCCTCCCTATCTTTCCTTGGTTTTCTTCTGCTTGAACAAATTTCAGAACATCAATTGCTCCTTTGAAATGACTTCAGGACCATGTTCGGGGAAATTAGCTTTAGAACAGCAGAGACCTTGCCGAAAGGTTGTCCATCAAAGACAGAATTTTTAAGCACCAGATGTCATTAAAATCTTATCAGTTCACTCAAAATTAAGGCAATGAAAGATTGAAGTGGATTTCCATTTGGCTCCAGTCAAGAGTGTAGGGTGTCGGTAACCAGGGTGGAGTCCAGCTTTGTACTAAGGGGCAGGACAAGAGGGTCAGATTGAAGACGCTACAGAGGAAGCAATGCCCCCAGTTGTGGAGAACAGAGGTTGTGGTTTCTGGTTGTGGAGAACAGAGGTTGCTGAGCAGCCTGGTGTGAATTATTTATCTGAGAACATACCATGCCGCCAACGCCTGTATTTTTCACTCCTTGCTGTCCACCACTTTGGGAATGGCCAGTGGGTTCATTCATGCAACATGTTATTAACATTGTGTTTGTGGCTTACACTTACTGAACATCTATTATTGTGCCAGGTGCTGTTAGCACTTACAGGCATTAACTCATCTAAACTTCCAAAGCACCCTGGAGTTATAAGGGTTATTATTATCTGCATCTTATGGATGGAAGATTCAGGCCCCAAGAGGCTAAGGGACTTGCCCAAGGTGGCCTGGCTCCAGCTCTGTGTCCTTAGCCATTTCTCAGTGTGGGACAGTCACTCGATACAGTGGTGAACAAGGCGGATTGGTCCCTGCCTGCACAGAACCGATGGTCAATGTGGGAGGCAGATAATAAGCAAATAGTTACTCAATCAGAGTTCAGTGACAATTGAAGTAAGTACCGCTGTTAGGGTATTCTGAGAATTAATTAAAGGCATCCTTTCATAACCTTAGCCAGGTTGGGGAGGTGGTAGTATCCAAGCAGAGAGCCTTCCGAAAGGAAGTCATCTTTAAGTTGAAATATGATGGGTGGAGGGTATTATTGGGTAAAGAGAAGGAGAAAGAGTGATCCGGGCAGAGGGAATGCACACTTGATGCCTTGAGTCAGGGGGGCAGTTGGCCCATGTGGCTGAAAGTAAAGTGAGTGATGGGGGGGCACATAAGAGAGGTGGAGGAGTTGGGGAGGGCCAGACCACGTGGACCCAGGTCACTGGGAGGCGTTTGGATAAATGCCACGGGATGCCATTGAGGCATTCTGAGCCTCAATGTGATGTCAACGGATCTGGTCACTATGTTCAGAGTAGGTGCAGCTGGACAAAAGGGGAGGCCCAGAGACAAAAAGGCAGTGCCGGGGGAGAGCTGGTGCTCAGTGTCCAAGGATAGTGACAGTGGCCGGTGAAAAATGGATGGATTTGCAGTATATTTAGGGGGTGGACTGCCAGGACACAGGTAGGAACCAGGAGTCTAAACCTGGGAGAAGGTGGAAGTTTCTTGTCTGTCTCCACCATATCCTCTTTAAGCACAGACTGAGCACCCACACTTTTGTCTGGCTTTTTAAAAACTGGTCTGTCTCCAGCCCTTAGAAAAGAGCCTGTACATCATAGGTGTTCAATGAACGTTTGTTAATTTGAATGGAATGGAGAACTGAAGCCCAGAGGAGATAAAGGAAATATGCATACCTAGGAAATAAGAAGAGGAAAGTGAAGGAGAAAAGAAAGAAAAGTCCAGAGAAGGCAGCAGAATACCAAAAGCTCAGTTTCCCAGACCTGGATGGTGGCGGTTGAGGGGGTTACCTGTCCATCCGGCCAGGCAGCAGCAGTGGCCTGTGACGGGGTCACAGCCATCGGCATGGCTGCAGTCACAGCGTTCACTGCAGTTCAGCCCAAATGTGCCATCCTGTGGAGACAGAAACTGTGAGATCTAGACCCCCAGAGGTTCTCGCACTTCTGTAGGATTTTGATGACAAAACTGAGCTGCTACCCAACAAGGACGCAGAGAAGCTGGGGCCGGGGCAAAGTGAAGGCACGTTTTTATAATAGGGGATTCAATGAAGTCACTCCAAAAATTTTCTTGGCTGCATTAACAGGAGTATGCAGTTTGGAAGGAGGGAAGTGATAGTCCTTTCCTACTTCTCAGAGAGCTATGATGATCATTAATTAACATTGGAAATGAAAATGCACTTTGCCAATTTTAGAACATTGATCACATATAAAGAAGGATTATGATTTATTCTTTGTTACTGGGTAAGAAGGTGGCAATTGATGTTTGTTGTGTACTCAAACATTAGCTATCCAGAGTCTTACTTAACTCATTTCTCTTAATCTTCACAATTCTATGAGACGGTTTCATTATACTGAAAATTTAAAGATGAGGTGAAGTAACATGCTCCAGGCAACATAGCTAGAATGAAGCAAAGCTAGGATTGGAACCCAGGACTGTAGGACTCATTCAATATACCATAAGTTAGTTTAACTTATTTGTATCATAGACTAAGATCCAGGGAGTAAGTATAGGTGGTTATTGCTGGATAACGCTTGGTTTAGTCCTCCCACACCTTGATCATAAAATTAGAGGCTGTTGGAGTTAGAAAGAAACTTAGGCATCATCAAGGAATGGCAACTCTGATGGATTAGTAAGGGCTGTCCTGCAGCGCTGTGTCATGAAGGATTCTGGAGTTGCATTTGGGCTCAGGTTAACTATGCCAGAGTCAATAATGGTTACCAAGAGCACCCTGGGGAAAGTGACTCCACATCACCATATCTGTCCGGTATCTACTATTGTACAGATGAGAGGGCTGAGGATGAAAGTAGGACAGAGAGGTTAGAACTGGGGCTGAGATCTAAATCCGGGTGTTCCATCACCTGGTCCAGTGCTCTTCTCTGTACTTCTGTGGACAAAATAACCGCAGGGAAAAGGTCTGAGGGGCTGCTGGGTCACCCCCATCCTTCCCCGCCCTGTGCTCACCGGGCAGGGCAGTTCACAGGTGTCCCCCAGCCAGCCGGGGGTGCAGGAGCAGGAGCCATCTGTGGGGCTGCAGGCCGCCCCATTGGCACAGGCGCAGCTCTCGTTGCAGTTCAGGCCCCACGTCCCGCTGGGACACGGCAGGGCGCAGTCGAGGCCCTGCCACCCTGAGGGGAAGGAACAAGGCTGTCACCTCTCTGTCACGTGTCAGCACAGTTTTCTGCCCACTTCCCCCGGCTCTGTACAAGACAATGCACCCAAACCACCCCTTCTCTGGTAGCTGGGGTAGAGCACACGTGCCACCTTCTGAGTCCACTCAGAACCACAGTATGGCTGTTGAGAGAGCAGGGGCTAGAAGCTGGCTCTCCTGCCTGCTGGTTCTCCCTGTTCTTGCTATAATAGGTGGATGATCCCACCCGGACAGGGCATCAACAGAGGCGGGGTCCTCTGTGTGCCCAGGGTGGACTCAGGAAGCTTATCTCAGGGCCCTGTGCTTGGGAACAGGCTGGTTTCCCATTCTGAGGCTGGTTACTGGCCTGTCTGCCCTCAGATCCATTTCTCCCCTTCCCCTGTTCTGTGTCACAGGGGGTTGACCCCTGCAGCTGCTCTCAGGTGGGCTTGCCAGCGGGAGACCCGGCCAGTGACGGGAGGGCGGGAGCAGGAGAGGCACAGATATCTTCTCTGCTTTCTCTGCTGTGAGCAGGGCCTCTGGGGGTGGCTGTCTCCGTACTCCAGCACCATCTTGCAGCCGCTCTGCCCTTGTCTCAGTTCCTACCAGGTGGCCCTCTCTCACAGGCTCTGGGAGCTCCACTTTCTCCCTTCGTCCCTCTCACCCTACAAGTGGTAGCAACTGTGAGAGAAGCTAATTTCTGGGTTGCTCACATTCCCTTGCATATCTCTGCAGCTCTTCTAACACCCTGGTAACGAATCCCTTTTATTACATTCCTGCTGTTGAGGTCCCGGGCATGAGTCTCCTTGGCTGGAACCTGACATACAGGCTCACTGACCTGGCATGTGGGTGGGTGGGCAGCTGGCAGCCCACCTGGGCATCTTCTGTGTGCACATTTGAGGAGATGGGGTGGGAAAGCAGGCACTTTACCTTCCTTGCAGGTGCAGGAGCCATCAACTGGGGAGCAGGTGCCGCCGTGATTACAGCTACAGACAGATGAGCAGTTGGAGCCATAGGTCCCTGCTGCACAGGGAACTGCACAGACCTCCCCCTGGAAAAGGAGGAGGGGGATTTTGGGTCAGAAGATGCCCCATGATAAGTGGCTATGGTAGGTAGAATAATGCCTCCCCCCTGCCCTCCTCTCCATGTTCTAATTCCTACCTGTGAATATGTTACCTTACATGGCAAAAGGGACTTTGCAGTCATGATTAAGGACTTTGAGATGGAGGGTGTCTTTGATTAGCTAGGGTGGCCCAAATTGGTCATGTAAGTCCTTAAGGATAGAAGATAACTAAAAAGATAGCCTTGAGAACTCCTCCACCTGCCTGCATTGACTTTGAAGACAGAGGAATGGGGCCACAAGCCAAGGAATGCAGTGGTCTCCAGAAGCCAGTCTTCTTGCCTGGAAAATTCCATGGACAGAGAAACCCGGCAAGCAATAGTCTATAGAGTCACAAAGAGTCTGACGTGACTGAGCAACTGAGTACACACACACAGACACACACACACACATACTAGACACACACACAGACACACACACACACTAGACACACACACAGACACACACACACACACTAGACACACACACACACAACTAGACACACACACACACACAAGAAGCCAGAGGCTTCATTTTACAACTAGCAAGAAAATGGGGACCTCACTCCCACAACCCTAGGAACCGAATTTTGCCAAAAATCCAAATGAGCAGAAAACAGATTCTCCCCTAGAGCCACCAGAAAGGAATACAGCCAGATGACACCTTGACTTTAGTCCTGTGAGACCCATAGCGGACTTCCAACCTACAGAAAGGAGTTTTGTTTGAAGCCACTGATGTGTTAATTGGCTACAGCAGTGATAGGAAAGCAGTACAATGATTCTCACCAGCTGGGGGAGGGGCCAGGTCTCCAGGCCACAGCTCCAGTGGGCAAAGGCCTCAAGGAATTTGACCCCTGCACCTCTACTAGGTCACACCGGCACAGCATCTAACCCTTTGCTTCTCAATCTTATTTGATTCTTACCAGGAAACCCCTGAGGCAGATAACAATATCCTATTTTCATTTACCCAAATCTCAACTTCACTTTTACTTTCTACTTTCATGCATTGGAGAAGGAAATGGCAACCCACTCCAGTATTCTTGCCTGGAGAATCCCAGGGACAGGGGAGCCTGGTGGGCTGCCGTCTATGGTCGCACAGAGTCGGACACGAATGAAGCGACTTAGTAGCAGCAGCATCAGCAAAGAATATAATGTAAATAATAACAACAGCTAATGTGTTTTAAGCACTTTCTTAATATCAGGTACCATCTTTTCATTTAATCTTCACACTATCCTCAAGAGATAGGAACTAGAGCCTCAGCATCATTCCAGGTCATGGAGCTAACTACGGCTGATCTCTATTTGAACCCAGGCTGGCTGCTTAACCATTCTATTTTTAGTGTTGGCAACCAGTTTCCTTGGAAAACATTCCCTGAAATGGAGACTAGTGGGCTCTTGAGAACAACCCCTATGAGGGGAAAGGGAAGCAGGAAGGGCAGACAGAAATTGAACTCTGGTGCAGTTGCAACAATAGCCTCAGCTGACCTGTTAGGAAGCTCTGGAGCTGGTTGGCCCCTAGAATTACCCTGCCAGGGGAAAGGGAGAGAGACGCTCCATACCCCGGACCAATCATTGGTATCCACTGCCCTGGGGAAGGGGGCACGACTTCAGGGGAATCTGTGCTCTTTGATGGAAGGCAATTTCTGCAGAGAGACTCATCTGGGAGCTACTAAGTTTCCTGCAGTTGGGAGGAAACTGCATGCCTTCATCCTGAATCGTGTATCTGCGTGACACCTGACAGGATCCACCACACCAGACCTCCTTGGATGGGCTGTTAGCTCTAGTCAGGCATTCAGAGTAAGGGTAAGTCACAGGGCTACCAAGAATGGGGACTTCAGAGGCTTTGAGGGGTGGAAGAATTCAGTTAATCAGAGGAAGTGGGTAAAGGCAGTCTAGGTGGGAAGGGTGTGAACAAGAGTGCAGAGGAGTATGGGAGCTGGGAATGTTCTAGGAGCAGCAGGAGGAGGGAGTCTGTTGTAAGGAGGGGTGAGGGAGATATTTCAAAAGGGTGTTAGGGGACTTTCCTGGTAGTCCAGCAGTTAAGACTCTGTGCTCCCAATGCAGGGGACCCAGGTTTGGTCTCTAGTCAGGGAACTAGATCCCACATGCCACAACTAAGATCCAGTGCAGTCAAATAAATATATTTTTTAAAAGGGGACACTGGTAGCCTTGACTGCGAGGGAAGGGAATCTGGGCTCTCAGAGTCCCCGGGACATGCCTTCCCTACTCGGGAACCCTTGCTGGGGATGTTTGCTCTGGCACACACACTGGGATGCTGAATTCCCAGTCTCCCCCCAGGGGGTGTCTCCAGCTAACTTCTCAGGTCTTGTGCTGAGGTTACTGTGGGAATGCTGATGCACGGGCCAGGGTACCAGAGCTCACCTGGGCCCCACTAGCTGCGTGACGTTCGATAGGTTACTGCCCCTCTCTGAGCCTCACTTCCAGCATTTGTGAAATGATAGCCTTGAAATAAGGGAGCTCACTTCTCAACTCTAAGGGTCCCAGGCATTTGGCCTCATCCCCAGTCAGGTCACAGAGAGATCTTACTTGGCCCTTGGTGAAGAGGCTCCTCTCTAGCCCTTCTCCCTGCTCCCACCTGCCCAGGCTGGGTCAGGGAAGAGAGACTGGGAGGTGTGGAGTCCTGCACCAGAAGGTTCCATGGTTCCCACTCTTTCCCAGGCCAGTCTTTGGCCGATCCTGACCAGCTATAATCTACTAGCGCTCCCATTACCCAGAAAAATTCTAATTTCTCCAGGACTATAAATAGCCCAGAAGAATATGTTTAAGCTCTGAGGGTCTTGGCTGGAGTGTAAATTGCATGCTCAGTTTATGATTTTCTCTGCATGAGTTTACTTTAAGAGGAAGGGGTTTCTCTCCTGGAATTCTCATTAGTGTCCCCAATCCCTGTCCTCTGAGGAGGTTTCAAGGTGCCTGTGAGTCCAATTGTGGATCTGTTGGCGAGGCTGAGAGGACTGCCCACCCTGCCCTGCTCCAGAGGGCAAGACGCAGAGCACCCAGCTCAGAATATCTGTCCCCAGAAGGCTGCACCAGGTCCCATTTTCTCCCAGAGCAGCCTGTACAGGGATATGGACAGTCAGCCTGGCTTTACAACAGCCCTGGGAAGTCACCAGGTGAGAAGACTTTCTGCCTCCCAGAGAAGGAAAGGGAGACAGAGAGGGGCAGGGGCTTATCCAGGGCCCCATGGCGTCTCAGTGAGGGGTGAAGAGGAATAACCAGATCTTTCCACAAAGGTGGCAGAGCCCAGGGGTTAGAGAATGGACTCTAGTGCCATCCCGCTGTTACCACTGACTCACTGCCTGACCTTCAGCAGTTTACTAAACCTCTTGGGGACTCAGTTCCTCCATCTGTCAAATGGGAATAATAATGTCCCTACTTCATAGTGTTGTTTAGAGGATTAAACTAGTTATTACACATGAAGCTATCGTTTTTCCAGTCGTCTCCACATGTACAGAGGTGAGAGTTGGACCATAAAGGAGTCTGAGCACCAAAGTACTGATGCTTTCGAACTATAGTGCTGAAGAAGACTCTGACAGTCCCTTGGACTTCGAGGAGATCAAACCAGGTCATCCTAAAGGAAATCAACCCTGAATGTTCACTGGAAGGACTGAAGCTGAAGCTCCAATAGTTGGCCACCGGATGCAAAGAGCCATCTCACCGGGAAAGACCCTGATGCTGGGAGAGACTGAGGACAGGAGAACGGGGCGACAGAAGGTGAGATGGCTGGGTGGCATCACCGACCCGATGCACAGGAGTTTGAGCAAACTTCGGGAGATGTTAAAGGACAGGGAAGCCTGATGAGCTGCAGTCCATGAGGTCACAGAGTTGGGCAGGACTTACTGACTGAACAATGGCACATGAAGCAGATGGAAGAGGGCCTGGCGGGTAGAAAGCACACGAAAGCTATCATCACTACAGAGAAATAGTGTCTCTTATGAAATGAATACACAAAACCCTCTGAGCTTTCAGCAGAAGGCAGCTCTGGTGGAGGGCTCCATCTCTCACTCGACGAACAAATGCCGGCCCTGTGCAGGAGAGGAGAGCTGGTGTTCACAGGGGCCCCCCAGTTTCAGCTTCCTGCCACCTCCTCCAGGCTGTCTTCCTGGTTCCCCTTACCACAATTGAACAGGCCTGAACTTTTACCACAGTTGTGGGGGATGAAATGACCACTCACTGAGGGGCTACCATGTGCCCCAAGCTGTTAGTGCCCAAAACTTCCCATTTGTTAGCTCTGAATGGCAAAACAACCCAAATGAGGAAACAGGCAGCTTCTACCAAGTACACAGTTCTGCCCTGAAGGAATGTGAGCCTGGTACAGCTCCCCTTCTTCCACCTCTTGGCCCTGACCCAACCAGGTTCAAACTCCTCAATAAGCACAAATACTAACAGGGAAACTTTTTATCACATTTCCTACTTTCTGTCCTGTGATCTGTGGGGTCAGGCCTGGCATATAATTGATTGGCTGTCTCTGGTGATGGACATTCCCAGCAAGCCAATAATCAACCTAACTTCTCAGGTTTAGACTAATAGCCCCACCCTCCTCAAAGTATCCCCTGGCCAAGGTCTGGCGATTCTCAGGGTGCCCATTGCCACAACCCCCCTGCAATAGGCCATTCTCTTACACATTCATCTCCCCGGTTTGGGGCACCACTAACAGGCCTTAATCATGATGGCTTGTGTGGCACTCGAGCATACAGGGATCATTATTTATGTCTATACATGCTTAGGCATTTCCCAGGTTGCCCAGGTGGCGCTAGTGGTAAAGAACCCGCTTGCCATTGCAGGTTAGATGTAAGAGATGCAGGTTCAGTCCCTGGGTTGGGAAATCCCTGGAGAAGTAAATTGCAACCCACTCCAGGATTCTTTCCTGGAAAATCCCATGGACAGAGGAGCCTGACAGGCTACAGTCCATGGGGTTGCACAGAGTCGGACACGACTGAAGCGACTTAGTATGCATGCATGCTTAGGCAGTCAGTATGCACACCTGTGAGTTTCTGTGTGCGTTTTGTCCATCTGTGTGGATGTGGGTATAAAACTGTGACCTCTTCTTCATCTTTCCCTCCTGTGTGTTCCCTCCCCAGCCCGCCTGTGCTGCCCTGGTAGGAACTGGGTGCACACACAGCCACCACCATCCTAGCACACTGGGGTGGCTCCTGGTTAGCTCTTAACACCTGCGTCTGTCCTGGGTTGTGAGCTCAGGGAGCAGGACCTCACTGTACACACATCTAGATTCTCAGAGCTTGGGGTCCTTCTGGTGTATAATGGGCCCTCGATAACTGTTGTTTAATTGAAATGAGATGTCTGTGTGTACATGCTGGCTTCTACCGTGGACAGAACCAGAAGGACTGGGCAATCTCCATATGCTTTCTTTCTCATGCCAAGCAATTCAACAAATGTTTGCTGAGTGGGGCTGATTCTGAGCCAGCCCTGGGAGTGGGCTCCAGGGACACACAGGAGCCTGTGACCTGGTCTCTGCCCTTGGGCAGCTCCCAGGCAGTGTCCACACAAGCACACTCATGCTTGCATCTGGATGCATTTGTTTGCCCACTTATTTACTCTCTCTGTCAGTTAGACTAGAAGCTTTGTGATAAGAGGGATCTTATCTGTTTTGGCTGCCCCAGGATTCCTAGTTCAGTCCCTGGCATGGAGTGGAAGTATTCTATAAATACTGTTGGACAGATGAGTGAGGGGCCCTGGTGGGCCGGGGTTCTGTGGCTCCCATCACACACAGGAAGCAGACTGTTGCCTGGTCTAAGGATGAGTCCTGTGCTGCCACAGCAACTCTGGGCCTCCCTGGGGGCTCTTGTGCAAATGGAAAGCTGGGCGAGATCCTGGTCTGTGGTTTCATGTCCCACTCTGCCACCTCCTGCCCAAACCCTCCCCAGCCAGGCTGAGGGTCAGACATATAGTCAGAAAATTACCCTGCTGGCCTCGAGTGTATCCACTCAGGAAGACAAGACCCTCCAAGCTGAATAGGATCTTAGAGATGATCAGATTCATCGCCATCCTGAGAAAGAGACTGAAAGTCAGAGTAGGCCCATGAGGCAGAGCTGGGATTTATCTACCACATCTTCCCCTGGCCCAGACCAGCCTTGAATACACATCTGTTATCTTTTCACCTTCTGGGGAAAAGGACAGGACAATAACCCAAGAAAGTAGGGGGGCTGCATTTGGCATTGCACATGCCTCACATAGCCTAGAACCTTTGCTCAGTCCCTCAGCCAGGAGTACCCTGAGGCCTTTATTCAATTGTTCACCAAAATCTCCATCCAGAATTCCTATACACCTTACTGCTGGAGGGGCTTCCCTGGTGGTTCAAATGGTAAAGAATTCACCTGCAATGCAGGAGACCCAGGTTCGATCCCTTGGTCAGGAAGATCCCCTGGAGAAAGGAAAGGCTACCCACTCCAGTATTTTTGCCTGGAGAATCCCATTAACAGAGGAGCCTGGCAGGCTACAGCCCATGGGGTCACAAAGAGTCGGGCGCAACCGAGCAACTAAGCACGTTTACTGCTGGAAAACAATGTTCTGATTGACTCATGTTCACACTGGGTAACATACAGGTCTTGGTTTCTTTATCAATTATAGGCAGCTGTTGAAATCAGTCTCCCCAACTTTTCACCATCAAGAAGCCTTGTTAGTATCCCCTGTTTGCAAAGCTCTCTCACTTTGAGAGACACTGCTGTCACCACGCGCTGGTGTCCAAGGCCAGTCACGTACTGAACGGGTGCAATTTGGCCAGTGACCACATGCCGTCTGATGCTGGTGGCAGCATCTTGTCCACCAACCATGACCTAGAAATTCCTATGATGTCACCTACAACCAATCAGGGCTTCTGATTAGCCCACGCTAACCTGGAAGATCACATAGCGTTAATTTAATTCTAATTAACAGCAGAAGAAAAACCTTGGTGTTTTAGTGAGCTTCATCCTAGGTAATGGAAAATTGCCTGTAGGCTTTGTAAAATGTTCAGAATCGCTCCTGGCAACCTGCTGCAGCTTCTGTACGTGTCTAGTTGGGAACCGGTGGCTGGATCATCTCTAAGGACCCTGTAGCTCTGCCTCTCTGAGCATCTTCTTGCCTGCAGTAGGGGGTCTTAACCCAAAGAAGTGAGAAATGATGGGAATGCAGGCCCAGAGTAGGGAGCCCTCCTGGAATCTAAGAATCACACTGGCTGGGTGGCTACAAATGCTGCTAATGCATGGCCTGGGACTGGTCACATATCCTGCCTCTGCCCTGGGCTGTAAGCTCAGGGAGCCAGGATCTCATTGTATTCACATCTAGTTTCTCAGTGGGGTGACAGCTCCTTGTACCAGAACTGGAAAAGATGTTGCAAATCACTTGGTTTGGCTGCCTTGTTTTACACGTGAGGAAACTGAGGCCAAGGGAGGGAAAGCAACTTGCCCAAGGTCACACAGCCAACGCTGGGAGGGATGGCTTTGGAACTCGAATCTCCTGGCTCTTACTTCAGCACAGTATGCGAAGAGCCCAGATGTGGTAAAACTCTGGGGTAGCCTCTGCTGCCCTTGCTCACTCCTATTGACGGAACGCTCACCACCTAAGCACAGACCATCCAGAGGACATGGCCCTAACCTTGAGAAAAAGCCACCTGCCAAGCTGAGACACTTGCCTTTTCTCAACACCTGGAAGTTGATATCTGGGTGTTTCTTGTATTGTTACCTATCCCCATTACACTTGCAGAGCCCACACCCAACACCCCTTCCCCCTGTCCAGGAAAGGGCAGCCCTCCACCTCCCGCAGAGGCAGGCTCCCAGGGTTCCAGCTCCTGTAGGGGGAAGCCTGCCTGTCCTGCTCGGTGTCTTCATTCCACAAATGGAGGATGGATGAGAATTCTTCCTCCAATCCAAAGGCCTGTTAATTATAGATGCAGCCTAGGCTATTAACACCTTGAACTTGATTTGAAAGAGTGGCTGGCTGAAAGGAAGCCCCAGAGCTCCCACTGCAGAGTTGCAGATCTCCTCCCCGCCTTCCACCTGCCTCCTTGTGCAACGTGGCAGCAGGGGTCTGGACCCGGGTGGGTAATGAGTTATATGTTCTATTACATTTGTTTCAAATACTGTTTACTGAATTTTCTCTCCTGCAATATGCTGCTTTGTAGTTCGGCTCTATCTGGGAAAATTCATCAACAGCTGGGCTCCTTGTGTTGATCATCTGTTTTCCTTGCAATGGGCAGGAGGTTAATGAGTACTTCTTGGAATGAAAGGAGGAGAAGGATGGAAAGTGGTTGACCCTCCCTCACACAAAAGGGGTAGGCAATTGTGCAAGTTCACCTCAGGGTCCCCTTCAACATGTTCTGTTGGTAGGAGGCAGTGCAAACGGAGGGAACTAGGTTCCCTAGGTCCAGGCTGAGGGGGTGGGCATGCTCTACAGACCCATGGAGCTCAGTAGAGAGGACTCTGGGACAGGAAGCCAGGGATGTCAGCTTGGCCCCCAGGTCTTCTTTCTAGAGGAATAGGGATGCTTTAAGCAAGAAAGGGCCCTGGACCTGGGATCAGAGTGTGTGGGTTTCAGTGAGGCAGACACTGGCTCATGGTGACCCAGCCTCATTTGTTTACCCACTCAGTACTCAACTACCTTTTTGGCCATGCCATGTGGCATGCTGGATCTAGTTCCCCGACCAGGGATTGAACCCATGCCCCCTGCAGTGGAAGCCTAGAGCCCTAACCACTTGACTTGCAGGGAAGTACTCTCAAACGCTTGTTGAGCATCTACCGTAGATCAGGTGTGGTGACAGGCCATGAACTCACTAATCATCACACTAAATTAGATGCGACCTAAGAGGGGGCCCTTCAGAGGAGGGTATGGCTACCAACTCCAGGATTCTTGCCTGGAGAATCCCACGGACAGAGAAACCTGGGGGGCTACAGTCCATGGGGTCACAAAGAGTTGGACACGACTGGGTGACTAAGCACACAGCACAAGGGGACCTTCGGCTCCCATATTCTTTAACTTTCCCCTGTCTTCCCACTTCAAGAGCAGGTTTCTGTTACCTGCTCCTTGGTGGCACTTGTCACAACTGTGATGAATTAAAATCAGCTCTCATTCTACTAGAATTCTCATCCTCACTGTAAGTCCCACGAGTGTAAAGACCCGGCCTGCTTTCCTCAGCCCCGTGGCCCCAGTCCTGGCATGGTACCTTGACCACAGTCAGTGCTCATTGCATATGGATCAAATTAATTCACTCATTCAGGAAATGTTTTGGAAGCACTAGAACATGTCTGACACTGTGCTAGGCCAGAGGTCACTAGGTGAGCAGAACAGAGCCTGTCCCTACTCTCATGGGGCTTCCCAGGTGGTGCTAGTGGTAAAGAACACACCTGCCAATGCAGGAGATGTAAGAGACGTGGGTTTGATCCCTGGGTCACGAAGACCCCCTGGAGGAGGGCACGGCCAACCCCTCCAGTATTCTTGCCTGGAGAACCCCTTGGACAGAGGAGCCTGGTGGGCTACAGTCCATAGGGTCGTAAAGAGTCGGACACGACTGAAGTGATTTGGCATGCACACATACGCTACTCTCATGGAGTTTACCCTTGAGTGGGAGAGCAGGCTGTGGCAGGAGAGCTGCAGGCTAGGTCCCTCCCTATTTCCAGATGTTCTGCAGTGGCCTCCCCAATCCTCTGGTTTCTCCTGTTTCCCTGTCTCCCATGCTCTTTCTAGAGCTTCAGGGTCACCCACCAGGCTGATTTGGTGTCCAATGTCACACCAATACCAGAAGCACGCATGTGGAATGCACTTCACTGCTTACAGTATTGGCCCCAGATTTTGGCACGAGAGACCTGTTTTGTGGAAGACAATTTTTCCATGGATGGCAGGATGGGGTGGGGGGATGGTTCAGGCAGTAATGCAAGCGATGGGGAGCAGCAGCTAAAGCTTTACTCGATCAGCTCGAAGGGCTCAGGCAGTGGGTCTCCCAGGTGGGGAGACTCATGTGTGATTTTCCAGGGAGAAAGAGTGACACGAGGTCCATAAGGCAAAGAGAACAGCTTGGACTGAACACCAGGCGCAGAGGCCCCTCCAACGCAGAGCAAGCCTCACTGGACCTAATTAGTGTGTAACTGATAAAGCAGCAGCTGACAGCCAGTGCGCACCGGGGGAGAGAAACCCTGCACAAGGCATGAGGAGCAGAGGGCCAGAGAAATGAGAGGGGGAGAGGGGCGGAGGCCTCTTGTAACACCCATTCCCATTCCGGTTTCCCTGTGCAAGCGAATAACGCAGAAGGCCTGTGTTGCTGAGTTATTCTCTCTGCCCCCTGGGGGATAGTTGGAGAGGGGCTGAAGGTTAGGCCTGGAAACCCTGTATCTGTCCAACATGAGTAGGCTATCAGTGATCTGAGGCTGCTCTGTATGGTTGCTCAGGCTGTGCACTGCACAACCCTCAGGAGCCACTCAAATGGCAGTCACTGCAGCTTGTGTATTTATCAGTTTTTTGGCAGATGCCAATAGACTGTCTTGATAAAGGGGTGTTTCATTTTCTAATTTGCATAAATATGCTACATAACCGACCCCTCAGGTCTCCCTAGAGGAGCACAGACACCTCCCAATAGTTCCCAAACAGATATCAAGACACTTCAGGAAGACTGGAGACACAGTGAGGGAGGCCAAAGGAGGATATTTAGAGTCAAATTCAGGCTATGTTCAATGACTGGCTGCAGGATCTGGGGTCCTCCTGGAGACTCAACTGGCAAAACCAAGTTTCTCTTCTCTTTGTTGATGGTTTTGTCCTGTCTATAGCCCCTTCCTCTTCTCCAGCTATTCGCTCTCATGAGCTCCAAGAAGGCATCACAGGCTGTTAAGAGCTTACTGAACACTCTTGAGAGCTATTTGTATCTTATCGGGAGGCTCTCAAATCTAAAGTTCCTGGGAAAGTTCTTGCACAAAGGTATATGCATAGTGGGAAGGACCTGAAGAAGGGGGAGCAGGGACCCTGGTCCTTACCCCTGTCCATGCCCCTTCATGCCTATAGACAGGAATGAGCCAGTGGCTTAGGACAGACTGACCGGTCCCCAGTGTTGGGGACAGGAGGAAGGAGACTCAGATTTTTAACCAACCCCTTGGTGCCAGCCTGTGCCAGGCGCTAACGGGCTCGCAGGGAAGGAATGACCTTCCTAGAGAGAGAACTATCCTAGACAGGGCAAATTGAGGCTAGAGAGGTCACTCGCTCTTAGTCATGCTGTGGGAAAGGGGCCAACTGACTCCACAGCCCAGTCTCTTTCCTCTAGACCTGGCCGCCTTGCCTGCAAACAGGGCAGCAGTGTGACAGGGACCCCGATGGCCTGAGCACCTACCATATGCCAGGCCCTGTCCTAGGTACTTTTCTACAGATTTGTTGTTAAATGTACGCTGACCGTGGAGGCAAGAATGGTTACTAGGGCCTTATGGTGGGAACTCTTAGGGGGCATTTGTATCTTATGTTAGGAGGCTCCTGAAGTCCAAAAGCCTTCAATGCTTGGAACTGCCTGTCGGTCCACGATCCCAAAGCAGGGGCTCTGGGGATCAATCCCTGGTCAGGGAACTAGATCCCACACTCTGCAAATAATTGTTCACATGCCGCAACTAAGACCAGTGCAGCCAAATAAATAAATATTAGAAAAATAAGCCAGAGGCCTTCCAGGCTTGATGGAACCAAGTGACGGTGGAATAACAGGTAGTGGGAGTGAGAGTCAGACTGGGGACTGTGCCAAGATGCATCAAATAGTATACATTTTCTGAAAGAGAGAAAGCTGGTTACAGGGATGCTGCTGCTGCTGCTGCTGATGCCTGGGGATGCTCATAACATCACACACAGGCCTCAGCTCTTAGTTAAGAGAAAGGAGCTTCCTGCAATAGCCTCCCTTTCCTGCTCCTGCTTTCCCAGGACTGACCCCTCTCAAGCACCCTGGCACTTCCTGAGGGCCTGGGGGGCGGTGATTTTGGCCACAGAGGATCAGGTCATCTCTTACTGGCTTTCTGGGCCTGACTCCCTCCGTGGACAGAGCCAGGCAAAGTCCCTGCAAAGTCGGCCGGAATCTTTGGGACTTCCTGGACAAACACTGACAGCATATGGCCCCAACTGCTCTGCATTAGGTTTCATGATTTCCTTAGTGGTTTTAAAAAAGTGCCAAAAAACATTGCCTCTAAACTGCTGGGAAATCCCATGCTGGTGGGGAGAGGGTCTTCATGAGCATTTAGAGTGTGAGTGCAATGTGGAGGGGACGGAGGCGCAGGACGGGACTGGAGCGTGGGAGGCTGAGGCGGGCTACCTCCCTATTACACGATATTCTGCGGGCTGTTTTTGGTAAGCCTGTGTGTGTATGCCTTGTTATTGCTCAGTCACTCAGTCGTGTCCAACTCTTTGTGACCCCATGGACTGCAGCACACCAGGCCTCCCTGTCCTTCACCATCTCCTGGAGTTTGCTCAGACCCATGTCCATTGAGTCAGTGATGCCAACCAGCCATCTCATCCTCTAACATCCCCTTCTCCTCCTGCCTTCAATCTTTTCCAGCACCAGAGTCTTTTCCAATGAGTCAGCTCTTTGTATCAGGTGGCCAAAGTACTGGATCTTCAGTTTCATCATCAGTCCTTCCAATGAATATTCAAGGTTGATTTCCTTTAGGATTGACTGGTTTGATCTCCTTGCTATCCGAGGGACTCTTAAAGAGTCTTTCCAACACCACAATTTGAAGGCATCAGTTCTTCAGTGCTCAGCCTTTTTGTTTGTCCAGCTCTCACATCCATACATGACTACTGGAAAAAACTACTTTGACTATACGAAACTTTGTAGGCAAAGTGATGTCTCTGCTTTTTAATATGCTAACTAGGTCTGTCATTCCTTTTCTTCCAAGGAGCAAGCATCTTTTAATTTCAAGGCTGCAGTCACCAACCACAGTGATTTTGGAGCCCAAGAAAATAAAGTCTGTCACTGTTTCCACTGTTTCCCCATCTCTTTGCCATGAAGTGATGGGACCGGATGCCATGATCTTCATTTCTTGAATGCTGAGTTTTAAGCCAGCTTTTTCACTCTCTTCTTTCACCTTCATCAAAAGGCTCTTTAACTCCTCTTCACTTTCTGCCATAAGAGTGGTGCATATGTGTATGCAAACACATAAACTCCTGATATATGTGGTGTAAATAATACTCGTGGGCCCCATGCATATCAGTTGTACAGATGCTTTGCCTGTGTGGAAGAGCAGGTTAGGGATGGGATTTTTGGCTTATTGTTCCAGTGTCTTGGTTTGAATGGCAGCTTATACACTCCCCTCCCCACAACTGCATGGTCTATGCAGTGTGTGACTCTGGTGGAGCGTGTCCTGTGTCAGTGGCATGACAGCTGTGAGGTAAGTTTAGCACCTGATGCAGGACATTTGGGCTGATCCTGGTCATAGAGTCTCAAGGGGGATTTGATCGCAGTGGCCTGGAGAATGATGTGCACAGCATGGACACGCTGGGCTCACACTGTAGGCTGAGTGTATGGGGTGTGTGTGTATGTGTACTGCAGAAGCCAGCTCCTCTGAGGCGGTGGCTGGGAGGTGTGGGCCTGGGGCAGCGGCCTACAGAGCCACAGGCTAACTATACTGACAGTGATGATATCCCAAGTGGGAGCCAGGTTATGGGGACAGAGGGCCCTGCAGGGACTGATGGGGGAGTTTACCAGGGTCCAAGCAAAATGTGGCACATTCATGACTCATGGGATTCTTCTAAAGGACCTGGGATCTTATTCAAAGAGATTTACTGACCATTCTCTGTGCAGGCCTGGGAGTGAATTTGGGTTAGGAGGCTGTCAGGATAGGGGAAAGGAATGAATCAGATAGACCTGCCCCAGCAGCTGTCTAGTAGATAGGACAGACTCATCCACAGCGTGCCCCTAGAGTGGGTGTGCTGGTGTCCGATGGGAAGGTAGTGTCCCACAGGAAGAAAGCAACGAGGCTTTATGAGGGGATGGCAACTGAACTGAACACAGGCAGAATTCAGCCAGGAGGATAGAAAGCAAGGGCATTCCAGGGAAAGGACAGACTGAAAAGAGGTATAGAGGGGACACTGTACATGGGAGGGTGGCTGGGCCTCCAGGGTAAGGCAATCCATTTGGATCTCCCAGAGCACCAAGCCTGAAGGGTAGCAGCGGGACAGGAGCCCGAAGGCTAGACTGTCCCAGCTAGGAAGGCTTCAAACTTCACCCTAAAGACAAAGGCAGGAGCTGGCTTCAGCAGCACATGTATTGGACTTGGAATGATACACGGAGGATTAGCATGGTCCCCACACAAAGATGACACACAAATCCGTGAAGTGGTTGTATTTTTCTATAAATAGAAAACCTTCAGGACAATACACAAAAACTACTAGAACCAATAAGTGAACACACAAGGTAGCAGGATACAAGATTAACATATAGAAATCAATTGCATTTCTTTACACTCACAACCAACTATCAGAAAGGGAATGTGAACAATCCCTGGTAACACTGCATCAGAGATACTTAGACCTGCAAGTAGGTTCATCAGTGCCATCTTCCTCGGGGCCGTGTGCATGCGCTAACTGCTGGGCAGCACTGGGGACACCGACGTAGACGAGACTTGTGGACACAGTAGGGGAGGAGACAGTGGGACGGCACGAGCGAACAGCATGGAAGCATACAGCACCATATGGAAGGCAGACGGCAAGGGAGAATCTTTGTGTAAAACAGGGAGCTCAACCCAGGGTTCTGTGACAACCTAGAGGGGTGGGATAGACAGGGAGATGGGAGGGGGTTCAGGAGGGAGGGGACATATGTACATCTGTGCCTGATTCATGTTGAGAGTGCCAGAGGCCAACACAATACTGTGGAGCAACTACCCTCTAATAATTGTATTTTGTTCTATACTTCTCCATATTCTCCACTTATAATCTTTGATAACTAAGAAAAGAAATAAACCTCACAAAGGTGAAAGACTTGTATGCTGAGAACTACAAAACATTAATAAAAGAAACTGAGCATTATTCAAAGAAAATGGAAAGATAGCCCACGCTCTTGGAATGGAAGAATTAATATTGTTTAAATGGCCATACTACCCAATGCAATCTGCAGATTTGATGCGATCCCTATCAAATTTTTGTGACTTTTTTTTTTAACAGAACTAGAACAAATAGTCCTAAAATTTATATGGAACCATAGAAGATGCAGAATTGCCAAAGCAATCCTGAGAAAAAAAGAACAAAGTAAGAAGCATAACTCTCCCAGACTTCAGACAATACTGCTGCTGCTAAGTCACTTCAGTCGTGTCCGACTCTGTGTGACCCCACAGACGGCAGCCCACCAGGCTCCCTGTCCCTGGGATTCTCCAGGCAAGAACACTGGAGTGGGTTGCCATTTCCTTCTCCAATGCATGAAACTAAAAAGTGAAAGTGAAGTCGCTCAGTTGTCTCCAACTCTTAGCGACCCCATGGACTGCAGCCTACCAGGCTCCTCCGTCCATGGGATTTTCCAGGCAAGAGTACTGGAGTGGGTGCCATTGCCTTCTCCATCAGATTCTATATGTCTGTTTTTGTGCCCAGACCACACTGTTTTGATTATTGTAGCTCAGACAATACTACAAAGCTACAATAATCAAAACAGTGTGGTCTGGGCACAAAAACAGACATATAGAACAATGGAACAGAATAGAGAGCCCAGAAATAAAACCACACACCTATGGACAATTAATTTTTGACAAAGGAGGCAAGAATATACAATAAGGGAGAGATAGTCGTTTCAAGTGCAGTTGGAAAAGTTGAACCACCACATGTAAATCAATGAAGTTAGAACACGCCTTTACACCATACACAAAAGTAAACTCTAAAAGGCTATTAATGTAAAGTAATTAGCCTCCAATAAAAAAAGTGAAAAAAAAACAAATTTAATAAGCAAAAAGAAAATTCAGTATCAGTTGTTATCATAGACTTAAAGATATTTTACTTACATTAATTTTCTGTATTTTTCAATGTTTAACCATTTTCTTTTCTAAATTGTGTTTATCTTATTTGAAGAGCAAGCAATTCTACTATGGAACATAAAAACTGAAATACTTGGAAAAAAAAAATAGAAATAAGAAAAAGCACCATAAAGCTCCTAAAAGTACAGGCAAAACATTCTCTGACATAAGTCATACCAATGTTTTCTTAGATAAGTCTCTCAAGGCAAAAGAAATAAAAGCAAAAACAAACAAATGGGACCTAAGCAAATTTATAAGCTTTTGCATATCAATGGAAACCATAAACCAAATGAAAAGACAAGTCATGAACTGGGGGAAAATATTTGCAAATGATGTGACCAATAAGGGTTTAATTTCCAAAATATACAAACAACTCATATAATTCAATAACAATAACAACAAAACCCAACCCAACTGAAAAATGGGCAGAAGAGCTAATAGACATTTTTCCAAAGAATACATACAAATGGCCAATGGGCACACGAAAAGATGTTCATCATTGCTAATTATTCAGTTCAGTTCAGTTCAGTTCAGTTCAGTCGCTCAGTCGTGTCCGACTCTCTGCGACCCCATGAATCACAGCAAGCCAGGCCTCCCTGTCCATCACCAACTCCCAGAGTTCACTCAAACTCATGTCCACAGAGTCAGTGATGCCATCCAGCCATCTCATTCTCTGTTATCCCCTTCTCCTCCCGCTCCCAACCTTTCCCAGCATCAGAGTCTTTTCCAGTGAGTCAACTTGTTGCATAAGGTGGCCAAAGTATTGCAGTTTCAGCTTTAGCATTACAGACATGCAAATCAAAAGTATAACGACGTACTGCTTCACACTTGTCAGAACAGCCATCATTAAAAAGTACAAATAAATACTGGAGAGAGTATGGAGAAAAGGAACCATTTTATACTGTTGGTGGGAATGTAAGTTGGTGCAGCTGCCATGGAAAATAGCATGGAGGTTTCACAGAAAACTAAAAATAAAGGTGCCATATGAGCCAACATTTCTACTCCTGGGCATATACCCAGACAAAACTACAGTTCAAAACTTATATGCACCCCTATGTTCATAGCAGCACTATTTACAATAGCCAAGACATGGAAATAACATAAATGTCCATCTACAGATGAATGGATAAAGATGTGGTTGTGTATACATATAATGGAATATTACCCGGCTATTAAAAGGAATGAAATAACGCCATTTGCAGCAACATGGATGGGCCTGGAGAGCCTCATAAGTGAAGCAAGTCAGAAAGAGAAAGACAAATACCACATGATATCACTTATATGAGGAATCTAAATATGACACAAATGAACATTTCTGTGAAGCAGAGACAGACTCACTGGCAGAGAGAGACAACAGAGAGAGCCCCTTGGTGGTTGTCAAGGGGGAGGAGGAAGGGGAGGAAGGTTGGGAGTTTGGGAACAGCAGATGCAAAGTATTATATGTAGGATGGGTAAAGAACAAGGTCCTATTGTAGAGCACAGGGAACAACATTCAGTATCCTGTGTAAACCATAGTGGAAATAATATGAAAAATATATACACATATATATACGTGTACAAATGAGTCACTGTGCTATACAGCAGAAATTAACACAACATTATGAGTCAACTATACTTCAACAAAGGCTTTAAAACATTTTAAAAAACTAGACAGAGGCAGGTCCCCAAGAGCAGGCAAGTGCCTCAGTGTCCCAACCTATTTTTGGAATACCCCTCCCCTGAAGGCAGGAGTCTGGTCTACTCCCTTCTGTTTAAGAGCGGTTGAGAGTCCAGACTCAGGCAAATCTCATGGCTTATTGATTGTGGAATCATTTTTTTAAAAGTTACAGAATGAATGCTAAGAACGGTAAAGCTGAAGCCTGAGAGGCTTCTACTGGTGAACAAAAAGAAACGGAGGTGGGAAAGGGTGCCTCTGCTGTTCATTCGTTGGGTTGGGAAGATTCTCTGCAGGAGGGCATGGCAACCCCACTCCAGTGTTCTTGCCTGGAGAATCCCATGGAGACAGGAGCCTGGCGGGCTACCGTCCAGTGTCGCAAAGAGTTGGACACGACTGAAGCTACTTGGCACACACGCACACGCTGTCCAAGCTGCCCGTCCTTTCCATCCCCCGACTCTAAAAATTATTCAAGTCTTTATAACGCTGCTTTCCTCCAGATTTTTCTGGGCCCCAGAGGTGTCTTAGACAAGTTCTCATAGAACTCACCATTACACATAATATGGGCCTGGGCTGTGCTCCTCCTTTAAGAACTTGAGGCCTCAGGGAGGCAGGTTTGACAGGAGCTCAGTTTAGACCTCTTTGCAGCAAGGGATAAGGTGGCTTTCAGCTTTGGCAGAGGCTGTCTGGGGTTAAAGGCCAGAGGGAAAAGAGGGCAGTGAGGCCTCAGAGGGAGGCAGGGCATGAGAGGTTCCTCCCGGCAGCATTTGTCTGGGGAGTGGCTGGGTCTTGGGTTTGACAGCTGAGATGCTCAGAGTTAGGTAACCTTGCCATGTCTGTGTCCTTGTGTGTAAAATGGCAACAGTGGCATTTAACCTCAGAGCGCTGTGGGAACACCTGTGGTGATGGATGTGGGAGCGTGTTGTAGTGGAAGAACTGTGAAACAGATGAGTGTCATGGTGATAACTGGGTGATCCATCCACACCATCGCGTGGGAAATTAACACTTCCCCTCAGCTCCCTGACAGGTGCCTGGTTGCCCTAGGGTGGTTTTTTCTAAATAATTTTATCTGTTTGCTTATTTTTGGCTATGCTGGGTCTTTGTTGCTGCACGCAGGTTTTCTCTAGCTGCAGTGAGCAGGCACTGCTCTCTAGCTGCAGGGCACGGGCTTCTCATTGTGACATTTCCTGTTGCGGAGCACAGGCTCCAGGGCACCTGGGCTTCAGTAGTTGTGCATGGGCTCTAGCTGCTGCTGCTGCTGCTAAGTCACTTCAGTCGTGTCGAGCACAGGCTGAATAGTTGTGGCTCGTGGGTTTAGTTGCCTTGAGGAATGTGGGATCTTCAGGATCAAATCCATGCCTTCTGGACTGGCAGGAGGATTCTTTACCATGGAGCCAACAGGGAAGCCCTGCCCTAGAGTTTGACACCACTTCCTAATTTGGCTCGCATGGCTGGAGCACCCTGTGGCCCTGGTTCAGGTTTCCTCCTAGTGAGGGCAGTGAAGGTGACTCTGGCTTTGCCCACAGGAGAGGCAGGTCATTGGCAGAAGGCTGATCAAGCCACTGGGCTCTGGAACTTGACTAGTAAGTTCAGGTTCTGGCTCTGACACTTAGAGGACCTTGGGCAACTTCTTTTTTTTCAGCATTATCGGGGGTAGAATGGACAAAAGTTTTGCAAGTCATTCACCAGCCTGTGTCTCAGTGTCCCTGTCTGCAAAAATGGGATTATAATAGTACTTTCTTCTGAGGGTAGGGGTGATGATTAAGTAAATTAACACACATAGTGTTCTTAGGATACTGCCTGACCCAGAGGAATTACTATAAAAGCTTTAGGCATTTTGATTGTTATAGGCAGCTGAATATGAACCTAAGCCCACTGCAGATGGGAGGAAAGAAACTTAAGATTGGGCTTCCCTGGTGGTCCAGTGGTTGAGACTCTGCCTGCCAATGCAGGGGACACGGGTTCAATCCCTGGTCCAGGAAGATCCCACGTGCCGAGGAGCCACTAAGCTTAAGTACCACAACTACTGAGCCCACCTGCCTAAAGCCTGTGCTCCACAACAAGAGGAGCCGCTGCAACAAGAAGCCCTCACGCCACAAGCAGAGAAAATCTGTGTGTAGTAACCAAACCCAGCACAGATAAAAACAAGTTAATTAAAAAAAAGAAATTCGAGATTTATCTGCTCTGTGCCACTTTGGTATTGCTTGACCTGTTTCATCCTCATACCAGTCTAGAAGGTGCTCCACACATGAGGTGAGCAGAGGGAGGCTCAAGAGGTGGTCCTGCTGGCGAGCAGGTGACCCAGTTGGCAAGCATCAAGGCTGAGATTCAGACTCAGGTTCCCTGACTCACAGCCCATGCTCTCCCTACTCAGCTAGCAGCCTCCACTGAAGGACCACGGGGAGTGATGGCAACCAGCATCTACTGGACACCTACTGCGTGCTGGGTCCCTAGACTGTGATGTCACCATCTCTTCACTCTCGGGGTGAAGGTCAGGCACCGCACCTTGCTGTCACAGCCCTGCTCAGGGCTGCTGCAACTCCCTCTTGCCTGCCGGGTTGAGCACCGGTGCTCACCTGGCGGGGCCCAGCCTGCTCAGCTCCCACTCTTTCCTTTGCATTCCCTATACCCCTGCTCCCCTGGGCTATCTTTGTCAAAGGCAGAGCCAGTTGGGCCTCACTCCCTTGGGCCTATCTCAGGGAATTCATACTCAGAACTTTTAGGAGAGGGGAGAACAATTATTTAGTAGTGTTTTTAGAGAGAACTTTTGAGTTTTGTTTTGTTTTCATTTAGTCCCAATGTTAGTCTTCCTGTTAACCCCACTTTAAAGTAATTTATTCAAGACCTTTTTCTGCAACATCTTTCATTTTCCAGACATAATCAAATCTCTGGCAGGAATCCCTTCCCCTCCTGGGGTCCATAATTACTCCTGCAGATGGATTATTGGTGCTAATGGCTTAGCGAGGAGTTGGCTAGCGAGTGGCCAGGCTGGGTGGGGCTTTGGAGTATCAGAGCAGGGGTAGCAGGAGGGGAGTGGCTCCTCCTTTGTTCCAGACCCGAAGCCTTGGTGAGGGTGTTAGTGTGGGATTCCCTCACAGCTCAATTGGTAAAGAAAACGTCTGCAATGCAGGAGACCCTGGTTCGATTTCTGGGTCAGGAAGATCCCCTGGAGAAGGGATAGGCTACCCGCTCCAGTATTCTTGGGCTTCCCTTGTGGTTCAGCTGGTAAAGAATCCACCTGCAATGCGGGAGACCTGGGTTAGATCCCTGATCCCTGGGTTGGGAAGATCTCCTGGAGAAGGAAAAGGCTACCCACTCCAGTATTCTGGCCTGGAGAATCCCATGGATACAGTCCATGGGGTTGCAAAGAGCTGGACGCGACTGAGCGACTTTGGCTTTCACTTCCCAGCCTACTGCTCTCCCTCACGCCTCTGGCGACACACCTGGCATTGCTTCCCGCCTCTCAACAACGTGTCTCATCTCAACTTTACCCCAGACTGAGGATACCAGGAACAGAGTTTGTGCCCCAGTTTGCGGAAGATGAAGTGAAGGCACAGAGAGGTTAAGGGACTAGGGAAGAGTCAAACAGCAAGGAGGTGGAGCCGGGGGAGCCAGGTGTCAGTCCCAGTCAGTCTCCGCTCAGCACTTCCTGCAAGGCTGTCCTGAGGCGAGCTTGGCCTTAGAGCCAGAAGCCTGGGTTCTACGCCCAGCTCGAGGTTCCCATAGGCCAGGTCTCGTAACTGCTCTGAACTTGGATTTCCTCATCCTGAGACACAGCCCCCCATACTGGCCTGGCTTTCCTTACAGGAGCCGTGAGGATTAACAAGCTTAGGTGGGACAGCTAGCTGGGTAAACTGTAAAGTGCCACCCCACAGGAAGGGAGGGATACTGAAGGTGCCAGCCACTTGCCCTTGACCACAAAGGGCAGGAAGTCACTAGGCTCCAACTACGAAATAAAGTGGCTGGGGTTGTCCCGCATCCTGGAAAAAGGCCTGAGGGAGCATCAAAGCTAATTATTTACCACAGATCCATAGCCCTCTCCTCTTCAGATAACTTTCGGTTGCGGTTCAGTGTGCGGTTCTGAGTTCAAACAGCTATAGACTCAACTCCTGGAGGCTACTGACCAACTAGAAAAGTTGATTCAGCTCTCTGAGCCTCAGTTTTTTCATCTGCAAAATGGGGATCCTACATCCCCTACCTATAGGGTTGCTGTAAAGATTAAATAAAATGATGTATGAAAAACAAGAGAGCCTGGCCTAGGGCCTGCCACACTTCCTCAGAGCTCCAAATGCGGGCCACTGTCACCCCACTCAGCCATCCACTTCCTCCAGACCTTTCGGGGAAGCTCTTCTGACTCATGGCCCAGCCACACCCATCCACTGGAGTCTGCGGGTGGCCAGGAGTGGGAGCTGGCAGGGGAAGAAACCCCATCACTGTCAGAAGTGAAAGTGTTAGTTGCTTAGTCATGTCCAACTCTTTGCAATCCTATGGACTGTAGTCTGCCGGGATCCTCTGTCCATGGAATTCTCCAGTCAAGAAGTGGGTAGCCATTCCCTTCTCCAGAGACTTGGACAAAAGGAAAACTGGGGGTGTTGAAGGCCTGTTTAGGGACGCCTCAGACCTGCCCCGATAGCTTCTACTGTGCTGAGAGAGCTGAGGCACCAGGCCTGAGACCCAAGTCCCAGGTCCGGACCCCAGTCCTGAGGGCAGTGGTGAAGACAGGAGGAACACGGCAGGGAGAAGGTGGTGTGCCACGGGGACCGTTTATTTTTTCAGAACAGAGGAGTCAGCAGTTTTCCCTAATAAGGCCACAAACCATGGAGTCCCAGAGGGGGAAGCTTGGACTCAGCCTTTGTGACATAAAGCCAGTTTT
The DNA here is from genome assembly GCF_049115385.1 of Moschus berezovskii. Taxonomy (NCBI): domain Eukaryota; kingdom Metazoa; phylum Chordata; class Mammalia; order Artiodactyla; family Moschidae; genus Moschus; species Moschus berezovskii. Next base: position 88,124,000 of record NC_142468.1, read on the forward strand.
CTCTCTTTTCTCTGTGGATTAATTGCCAACATGGTTTAACATGCTGGCGACCCCCCATCCCTCCTTGCCCTGGAAAAAATCAGGAGGTGTCTGCTGTGGGGAGAGCAAACTCATGAGACAGAGGCGAAGGTGGAAACAGCATCGGATTGGGAGCTATGTCACTTGCTTCACATCCCAGATCCGCCAGTGATTTGCTGTGTGACCTAAGATAAGTCACTTGCCCTGTCTGGACCTCAGTTGCCTCCTTTATAAAATAAGAGGATGCACTTGGGAAGCACTGAACATTCTTTCAACTCTGACACTGTGAAGGCTAATTCCTGTTTTGTGCTCACATGGACCAGGAAGGGCGGGTGTGTTTAACTCATTTAAGAGACGGGAAACTGGGGCTCAGAGAGGCTGAATATGTTGCCTAAGGTCACACAGCTACTGAGCAGCAGACTTAAGATTCCAATCCAGACCTGTCTGACCCCAGAGTCCATGCCCTTTCCCTCCAGTAAACAGAAGGAACCTCAACAACTACTTATTGAACATTCAGTACCCACCAGGCTTTTTCCTAAGCATCATGCATATTTTATCTAATCCAATCCTAAAAATAATTCTAGAACATAATAACATTATTTCCCTTGTTTTATAGATGAAAAAACTAAGGTTTGAGAAACAGCAGATGACTACAGAGCTAGAGTTTGAGTACTGGACAGTGTGTGTGTGTGTTTATATTTTTGGATCATTCTGCTATTTCCCTGTGCTCCTCTGCTCACAGACACATGGCAGCTAGAGGGTAAATTCTTCATCCCCAGCAAGCACCCAGGAAAACCTTTTAGTGTAATAATTAGGAAGCTAGTCAACGGTGGGGGGCAGGGGATGAGAAGCTAGTTTCCTAGGCATAGGGCTAATCATCTGCAGAGCTCCATTTGATGAAGAACAAAACAATTACAACAGGAAATGCACACATATTATACACATATCACCTGGCTCTAATTTTCAGTCAACCTTCTTTTCTGGCCCCGCAGCTGCCCTTGCTCCCTAGTTTCAGCTCAGGAGCCATACAAGAGGCAGACACGCACGTTTCCCAGCTGGTGGGGGCTGTGTGTGCACAGGGGGATGGTGACGTCTTTAAAGGACATAGGAAACCTCGGAGGAAAATTCAATCACTGCTCCACTGATCTGGATTTTCCTAATTCTCATCCCCCTCCTGCCTTCCCTGGCCCGAGCGGCTGAGGTTTGCATATGACCTACCGACAACACAGAGAAAGGGGAGGAAAATGGGGAAACGAGTTTGTTCATTTGGGTGATGGAGTGCCCGTTCCCCTTGCCAGCATGCAAGGTTCAATAACAGCAGACAGGGTTTCAAAAAATTGCAGCATAAATAGATGAGCCCTTTAAGGCAATAGGAATTCTGTCATCCAGGGGAGAAATATAGGCCTTGAGTCCCAGGGGAGGGGACACCAGGCCCCCTTCCCCTGCCTCCCACACTCCCCATCCCATTATAGCCTGAGCTGAGACGGAGCATCTGTGTGAGGAATGACCAGAGGCCCCTTATCTCCCAGCCGCACGGGTTCGATGGGGGAGGGAAATCAAGTCTCTGCAGCGCTGGCATTGACCTCACAGGTTGCTCACTCCAGGCACCAACGTGGCAGCAATTAGTTTAGAGCAGCGGAGAAGGCTTCATCAGGCTGGCCACCTAGGTGAGGCCTTAATTAAGGAAAGCTGGTCAACGGAGGAGCACGGAGGGGCTGAGGAGCTGGTCTTCTCCCCGCTGTGATGGGAAAGTCTATTCTTGGTTCTGCGGCTGTCCCTGGGAACCCTGGAGCCCTTGGGAACCCTGCCGCTCCCAGCCGGGAGGAAGTTTCAGCTCTGCTCTTCCTCTTACTTCCATTCCCACCTGTACCCCCCAAGAGGGGGGCTCTGGCCAGGACCAGTCAAGCTCTTCAGGTGGGGGATAAATAACAACAAAGATAACAGTGGCAGCATCCACAACAGTGGTGATGAAAATAGCTAATACTTGTTGAAGGATGACTTTACTAATATGCCAGGTATTCTGGTTATTTTATATGTATGAATTTTAATCAGCCCAGTAACTCACTGGACTTTATTATTATTACCCTTTCACATATGAGAAAACAGAGGCACGGAAAGGTTGTATGTTGCCCAAGGTCACACAACTAATACTCAGCAAAGCTGGTATTTGAAGGCAGAGAATCTCCCTCCAGCATCTCTGAGTAACATCACTCTATAGTATTGCTAAGGTAGAAACTCGCATCATTTGCCCAGCGAACCTGGAATTGATGTTGGGGCTAGCTGCTCCAGCCCCCCGAAGCTGCCTGTTTATGTGATGTGCAGAGAAGCCCATGGGTAGACTTAAGCTCCTGCCCTGCTGGCAAGCCCCTTTGGAAATGCCATGAATTTCCTTCCTATAAAGGTCAGTTCTGGAACTTCTGCTACAGGCATTTCATCACTCTTTCCAAGATTTTTATTCATTTCAAAGTGTACTGAGCAAGATATTCATGTGGTAGGCATGCACGGGGAAGGCAGTAGGAGGCTGGAGGGATTCAGACTCTGAGCCATGTGCTGTGAGAACAGAGGAGATGGAAGGATTAATTCTAAAGTGAGGAATATTCAGGGAACACCTCATGAAAAAGGCAGCCTTTGACTTTAGCCTGAGAGGCTGAGAAGGATCTCCACAGACTGAGATAAGGACTGTGGGGAGGGTGTTCCAGGAAGAGGGAGAAGCTTGAAAAAATGGCATAGGCGGCGTCCTGAGGCAGACACTGTGTTTGAGGAAATGTGAGTGTGTGTGGCCACAGTGCAGGTTTGTGGCAGGTAGCAGGAGATGAAGTTAGGGCGAACTAACTAGTTTTAAGGGCAAGTTACAAGGACTGGAGTTTGACCTTTATTTTTTGGGTAATGAGAAGCCATGGAGAGGGGTGATGGGGCCCCCAACTTCCAAGTGGATGGAAACCTCCACTTAGTCCCCTCAACGACAATTCAGAGACTTTCCCTCACTTCGTGAATCATCCCTCACTTGGACAGTCCCGGGACTCTGCCACCTTGAGTCTCCTGGCACGTGACCCTCACTCTACATTCCCTACCCCCGTTCACCCGGGTGCCCTAAGGAGGCAAGAACAGCTCACAGGAACTGTCCAAGGTGCTGAACCAACGCCACGCCCAATTTTAAACACTGCCATTTTAATGATTAGCTCCTACACCATTGTTTCTGTTGGGTAGAGAACTTCATTTCCATTTTTACAGATGAGAAATGGAAGCTTCCAAAGTGAGAAGAACCAGAGCTAGAAACTTGGTTTCTTGCCTTTCAGCCCAGGGCTCTTTCCTCTCACTCTGCAGCCCCAATGTAGTACAGCAATTCATTCCCCAAGTGATTCCATTGCTGCTGCCAAGCTAACATGTAAAATGCCCAGACTCTCTTCCCACTTCCATCCCTATGTTCATTTCCCTAAGCATTGAAATGTATGTCCATGCTGCAGTGCATCCTGAGACTGACCATTCAGGGTAACCCACAGGTGCTTGAATAGACCACCTTGGGACAGCAACTGTGCATATATATGGCTCTGTTGCATTGAGAATCCCTGGGCATAATGCATCCTGACATTCTCCTTGGAAGGGAGTGCTGGGCTTGAGGGAAGCAATGTTTCCCTACACTCTCATAGTTCACCAATAATTGCTGGGCCTCTACTGTGTTTTAGGCACTAAGCCATGAGCTTCCCATTTGAAGATTCTCGCTCTCATGGTTAAGTTTCCTCTGAATAGTTGATGAAATTTAGACGTAGGCAGGATAAGTGACCTACTATTACGCACAGCAGGGATCGGAGCACCTATATTTGAACCCAAATTTGCATAGTTCCATGGTGACCCATCAATCAAAGTCCATCATCTAATAGAGGAGAGTTGTGGTGGCTCCCACCACTGCAGGCTTTGTGATCTTGCACAAGTCACGCATCCTGTTTGAACTTCAGCTCATCCTCAAGCTGAAGAATGTGAAAGTGCACTTCTGTAGGGTGCTTGTCACAGAGATGAAGCATGTGGCGGGTACTCAGTGTGTCTTTGCTGCTAATGTGAATATGACTATTAGAGGGCACAAGCTCTGGGAAGGCTGGATGGGCATCCATACCCCCAGCAACTCCTCAAGTTCTTGGCAGAGAAAATACCCAGTGTTCTGGGAAGGAAGGAGAAAGAGTGTGAGGACCAGAACACCCCAAGTGCCAGATGGGCTTGTTTCTGCCCCATATTCTTATGGCCTCAAGGGGTGGGGACCACTTGGCTGGATCAGGCATGTTACTGGGCTCTCAGAGGTGGTTCAGTACTCCTCATCCCTCATGTTTATGATAAGCCTGAGGCCATTCTCAGCCTTCAGAGCCTCTGTCTTCACAAACATATTCCAACATTCTCCCTTGGCAAGAACTCTGGTGAGAGAGGACAGCTGAGGATACGGCCTTACACACATTGCTGTGCTGGCTACTCACACCCAATAGACAGGACTAATGCAACTCTCACCTTGCAGAAGAGGAAACTGAGTCCCAGCAGATAAGGTAACTGAGGCGCAGCAAGGTAAAGCAACATGTCCAAGGTTACTGAGCCAAGGCTCAATGTCTCCCAACTCTCAGAAAAGGGCTTTTTTAATGAGTCTCATCATGCAAAATGCTAGGCTGGATGAAGCACAAGCTGGAATCAATATCACTGGGAGAAATATCAATAACCTCAGATATGCAGATGACACCACCCTTATGGCAGAAAGTGAAGAGGAACTAAAGAGCCTCTTGATGAAAGTGAGAGTGAAAAAGTTGGCTTAAAGCTCAACATTCAGCAAACTAAGATCAAGGCATCCGGTCCCATCACTTCATGGGAAATAGATGGGGAAACAATGGAAACAGTGGCAGACTTTATTTTTTGGGGGCTCCAAAATCACTGCAGATGGTGACTGCAGCCATGAAATTAAAAGACGTTTGATCCCTGGAAGAAAAGCTATGACCAACCTAGACAGCAGATTAAAAAGAAGCCAACAAAGGTCCATCTAGTCAAAGCTATGGTTTTTCTGGTAGTCACGTATAGATGTGAGAGTTGGACTATAAAGAAAGCTGAGCACTGAAGAATTGATGCTTTTGAACTGTGGTGTTGGAGAAGACTCTTGAGAGTCCTTTGGACTGTAAGGAGATCCAACCAGTCCATCCTAAAGGAAATCAGTCCTGAATATTCATTGAAAGGACTGATGCTGAAGCTGAAATGCCAAAACTTAGGCCACTTGATGCGAAGAACTGACTCGTTGGAAAAGACCCTGACGCTGGGAAAGATTGATAAGTGGGAGGAGAAGGGGTCGACAGAGGATGAGATGGTTGGATGGCATCACCAACTCAGTGGACATGAGTTTGAGCAAGCTCCGTGAGTTGGTGATGGACAGGGAGGCCTGGTGTGTTGTAGCCCATGGGGTCGCAAAGAGTTGGGCATGACCAAGTGACTGAACTGAACTGAATGAGTCTCAAATTAATTGCCCATCTTAAAACTCTTTCAAGGAAAAAGGCAGGTGCATAAATTCACAAACCAAACAACAAATAAAGGCATTGCTAATTATCATTGACTGCGGGATGTTTCAGGAAGGTCTCAGCCAAGTCTGGTCAACTAATTGCCCTGATCCCCGACCCTGACCAGAGCTGACTAGTTGAAGGAAATTGGATTCATTCAGAAGCTGCGGTGAGGGCAACAGTTTGGTTCCCACCCGCCCCAGGAGCCTGGTGTGTGCAGGAATGAGTCATGCTGGATGAAAGCAACTGACTATCTTATAATCACCTCGAGCAGTTCGTGCTTATCCCCCAACAGGGCCCTGGAAGAACCTTTGCAGTTACAGTGAGGCTGGACAGGAGGAGATGGATGGAAATCCACGGGGTTTCAGCAGGGCTGCTTGGCTCACAGTCTGTCTTAGCCCTGAGCCCCAAGCAGGTGGGACTCCACGTGGAGATGATTCCTACAAGTGCCAAGTTTCCCAAAGTTCAAGGGCAGGACGTTATTTTAATCCCGCATGGATGCAATAGACACAGTAGCCTGGCCTCCAAACTGCTGAAGCCCTGACCTGGGGGTGTTCATCCCCCACCCCCGCATACTCACTGTTTACAGATGATGAACTAGGACTCTGGGAGGGGCAGCCACTTGCCCAAAGTCAAGAACTGCCCTGGTAGTTGAGCTGGGACTGGGTCTGCAGGTCCTCTGCAGTCTGCTGCAGTCACTTCACTTCCGCTTAAGTCACCTGATCACCCAGGTGAGACTTTTAATCCCAAACAACCATTCTCTCCTACACAAACCCCAAACCTTGAGCACTCCATTTCTCTATGGAAGTTGTGAACAAATAGCTGGAGAAACAGTGGAAACAGTGGCAGATTTTACATTTTTGGGCTCCAAAATCACTGCAGATGGTGACTGCAGCCATGAAATTAAAAGATGCTTACTCCTTGGGAGGAAAGTTATGACCAACATTGACAGCATATTGAAAAGCAAAGATGTTACTTTGCCAACAAAGGTCCGTCTAGTCAAGGCGATGGTTTTTCCAGTAGTCATGTATGGACGTGAGTGTTGGACTATAAAGAAAGCTGAGCACTGAAGAATTGACGCTTTTGAACTACGGTGTTGAAGACTCTTGAGAGTCCCTTGGACTGCAAGGAGATCCAACCAGTGGATCCTAAAGGAAATCAGTCCTGAATATTCATTGGAAGGACTCATGTTGAAGCTGAAACTCCAATACTTTGGCCACCTGATGCGAAGAGCTGACTCATTAGAAAAGACCCTGATGCTGAGAAAGATTGAAGGCGGGAGGAGAAGGGGAAGACAGAGGATGAGATGGCTGGATGGCATCATTGACTCAATGGACATAAGTCTGAGTAAACTCCGGGAGCTGGTGATGGACAGGGAGGCCTGGTGTGCTGCAGGCCATGGGGTCGCAAAGAGTTCAGACATGACTGAGAGACTGAACTGAACTGTGAACCAAGCTCACACCAATAAAGGTAACCAAGAGAGGAAACCTGCAGGAGGACAGATCTCTTTCTCTTCTGAAGATCTCACTGGAGTCATTTCCATCTAGTCTTACCTGCCTTGGGGAGAAGAAGGCGGGAGCTGAACAGTTTTGTTCTATAGACCAGAGGAAACCTGCCCACAAAAGACATCGCCACCAGGCAGACCTGCACTCTCACATCATGACAAGGGCTTCCTTGCAGGTCTTTGGATCACCTTGGCAGCGCACTGGCTTCAACCAGACCACACCCAGACCAAGTGTATCAGCATCTCCAGGAGGGCGGCCCAGGCATCAGTATTTGTAAAGCTCTCCAGGTGATTACAATGGGCAGCCCCAGTTGAGCACCACCCCCTTCCTACTCAAAGCAGCACTGGCATCACCTGGGAGCTCCTTAGAAATGCAGAACCCCAGGCCCTTCCTCAGTTCTACTGCATCAGAACCAACACTTAACAAGGTCCAGGGGTGGTTTCTGAGTTCACTAAAGTGTAAGAAGCACCGAGCGAAGGTACTCCATATAGCCGTTTCTACATCTAATAGCAACATTGCAAGGCAGGTGTCCCATTCCACAGGTCAGGAAACTGATCCTGAGAGAGGTTAACTCGCTGGCCCTGGGTCACACATTTGGTGAGTAGGACAGCCAAGATGTGACCCTGCGCTGGTTCCAAAGGCCTGACTTTGGACTACACAAACCACTTCCTATAGCACAAAAATATGACCACAAAAAATATGACCACGGGAGTCCCCTGAATGTTTGAGTTCTCACACTCCTGGGCATGTACCACCTTTGAACAGGATTCCACTTTCAATGTCAAGTTCCCTGGAATCAAACTTCAAAAAGACCAGCATAATTCATGAGGAAATACAAATAGTAAACAAACATGTAGGAAAAAGGTTTTACTCTCCCTAGTAATCAGAGAAATGCAAATTAGAGCGATATTGAGGAGCCATTTTCTAGCTATATAATTAGCAAAAATTAAAACAAGAAAAGAATGTCAGCAGAGTTGTTTTGAAATAGGCACACACATTCACAACTGGTGGCAGTGTAGATTTATATAACCCTTGAGGAGAATAATATGGCAACATCCATCAAGAGCCATAAATATGTTATGCCCACTGACCCTGGGAAGTCACCCTAAGGAAATAATTCAACAGGAGGGGAAAAGCCTTTGGTAGGAAGATGCTCATTGCACATGTGTTGTGAACTTTGGAAACAACTCAGTATTCAGCACTAAAGGAATGGCTGAGGATCATGGGGGTCCATCAACTCCTGCTGTGTTATGCAACCACTAAAAATGGATAATCAAGAAGCTCCAGCAGCAAACATGGGTGAAATAAAGCAAAATACAAAGTCTTGTGGTTATTATGTGCTCTGTGGTTATTAGGATGGAAAAATACTCTGTACATAGGACATGGACAGACAGGAGCCGGGTACAGAGAAGACAACTGGTGTTCCAGGGTGAGAGGCAATGGAAAGACACCTTCCTCCCATGACATTTTGTCGTTACAAACCTCGGCAGAACTGGCCTTGGAGAACAGCCTTGGCAGCTGTCTGGTCATAGACTCTGAGTGGCCCGTGCAGACACTCACTCTTCATCCCTGGGCACAGGGCCGCACTCCCTGATTCCACCCAGAAGTGGGAGAAGCTGGCCCCTCTCCTCCTCTGTGGGGGGTGGGCAGAGAGGCCCCGGGAGCCCCTCCCGTCTTACCATGAAGCCCGGGGCACAGGCGCAGCTCCCAGTGATGCTGTGGCAGTCGGCACCATTCTGACAGGTGCAAGGCAGCTGGCAGCCATCACCATAGTAGCCAGCAGGGCAGGACTCATTGCAGTGGTAGCCAGACCACCCTGGCTGGCAGGTGCAGGCTCCAGTCACGGGGTGGCAGCTGAACAGATGAGAGAAGGGTGAGAGGACAGTCTGGTCAGGAATGCGGCCACGTCCCACCCTCTGCCCACCCCAGGTCTGGTCTGCCCATGGTGCAGGATCGAAGAGCCTCTGATGTTAAACTGCTCAATGTTTTTATTTTATTCTTTTATTATTTATTTGGTTGCACTTTGTCTTAGCTGCAGTATGCAGGATCTTTAGTTGCAGCATGTGGGATCTAGATCCCTGACCAAGGATCAAACCCTGCATTGCGAGTGTGGCATCTTAGCCACTGAACCACCAAGGAAGTTCCTTTTTCTTTTTTAAAAAATTTTTTAGCTTAATGTTTTGTTTATTTGTCAGAGCATACCAAGGTTACATGGTCTATGAGCCCAAGAAACTGAGGCTCATAATTGTTAGAATATTTGCCTAAAGTTACATTGCAAGGAAATGCAAAATCAGGATTAGGTCTCCTGACTCCCAAACAAGTGCTCTTTATAATACAAATACAGAGACCAAAGCAGAAGGCAGCCTTTCCAGGTCCTTCCCTTGTGTACTATGAGGTTCAGAGCTTCACCCACTCTGCGCCCAAAGGAGATGCCCAGTGTGTGGGCAGGTACTGAGGGCTTCACTGAGACCCAGTGGCACTGTATGCTGTAGGTACTTAATGAGCATTTGCTAAGTTAAAATGGAACCTCTGGGCAAATGTAGCCTCCCCTCTCTGGCAAGGTCTATATTAGAGAGGACACCCTCCATTCATGCATTGCTAGGGTTCTTTAAGACTGAGCAAAATCATCTCCATCCCTGGTCTGGCTAGGCCAGAGAAAGAACCCTTGGCTGGAGGCAAGGGCTGCTTGGCACGACCTCTAGAGAGGTGGGCAACCTCTGGCTGGGAGAGTCTGATCCAACAGCCAATGTGCATTCACGTTAGAGGAGATGCTGATGATCATCTTCTTCTTAGAGCTTCTGTGGGGAGTGTAATTGACTGATGGCCCCACCTACTGTATCTGAAATCCAGATAATCTACCTAAAGTCACATTGTAAGAAACTGCAAATTCAGGATTGGACACAGGTCTCCTGACTCTCAAACAAGGGCTCTTTACAATACAAATCCACAGAGACCAGAGCAGGAGGCTTCGTTTTCTCCATGGTCACACTTCCCCCAGGCTCCTCTCAGCTAGGGCACAGCAGGAATATATTAAAGTCCTGGGAAGTCTGGGACTCCTCTGACGGGCAACTTGGCTGAAAGACTCCCCATCTTGTGAAACTTTCTTCGAACTGTGCTTCAGTTTAAGACTTTGCATCTAGCCTTCCTTCCTCCTTCGTTTCCTTCACACAGGTCAGATCTGCCTTGCAGTTGATGCTTTTCTAGCCTCCCCAGCCCCTTCCCCATTTTCCCTCACAGCTGTGTTCCTAGTAAGACCTCTTGCATTTGGCATCTGCTCCTGTCGGGGAGAAACCCGACTGACACTGTGGAGAAGATGCTGGATGGTAGAGACAAGCCTTTTGGATTTCCTGTGTCATCTGCTTCCCTGCTATGGATTCCAGTTCAAGGGTTGTGGTTGAAAGGCTCACTCTGGGCTGGCAGGAGGAGCCTGCATACAAATCTTGGTGCTGCAAAGCTCCACACAGGTTACAGGCCTCGCCTCCCTGGGTCATTGGTGGATCCCCAGTGCCAGGCTCATATTCACTGCCCTATTAAGAATTCGGGAATGAATAGCACTTTTACTACAAGTCATTATTTTCTCTCTGTTGACTTGTTTATCATCTGTCTCCCCACCAGGTGGCAGCTCCATGGAGGGGGGTGGTTGTCTGTCTCTTTCACTTCTGTATCATACCCTGGTGGCCAGCAGTGTCCCTGGCACCAGGAAGATACTTAATACGTATTTGGCAAATGAATTAATGAACAAACTAATTGCATGAAGCCCAGCCAAGCCAGCTCTCCTCTGGGAGCCCTGATTTTCTCATGGAAAATGAGGGATGGACAGGAGCAGACAGTTCCTGAATGGTAAGTACAAGTAGCTAAAAATCATTTTGGAAAATGTTTAGCTTCATTAATTGTTCAAGTCAAAACAACAACTGGATATCACGTTTTCTCTATCGGAAAGGTAAAGTTACTTTCTTTATTATTATTCTTTTAAATGGACAATACTCAATGCTGGTAAAGGTTTCTAGAAAACAATTCGGGGTTATGTATCAGGAGTCCTAAAAATATTCAGACCCTTTGGTCTCGTAATTCCATTTCTAAGAATCTATCCTAAGGAAATGATCACAGTTGTGGAGAAAGATTTATGCATGGAGATGTTCCCCGAAGCATTATTTATAACAGTGGAAAATTGAAGTAATTTAAATAATAATAAATAATATGTGACTAGGCTATTAAAGCACCAGGCACTTTACACCTATATTTCTAATCTTCAAGTAAGCCTGTGAGTTAGGCATTAGAGCCTCTATTTTTCAAATGGCACTTGGAGGTTATATGACTGGCCCAAGGTCACAAAGATAACTCAGTGGCAGCTGGAATTCAAACCCAGGTCTGTCTGGCCATGTTCTATTTACCATCTCATGCTGCCTCTAACACCAGAATACTGGTTAAATGAATTATGGCAATTCATATGAAGGCATGGTAGAGAAGTACTCAAATGTTTTCCAGCCTATTTAATGATATGACAAAAGGGTAAATGAAATAAGCAAACTGTTTATCAATACAAAGTCATGATCTAAAATATGAAAAAAGTGTGAAACAGACATGGATGAAGAATGAACCAATTACAACAAAATGGTTTCTGTGCTCACCTCTGGGTTGAGAAATTATGAAGGACTCTGAGTTTTTTCTTTAAATTTCTATGTATTCCCTTTCTCAAACTGAGCATCTATGCTATTCATAAACAGATAAAAACCAATAAAATTACAAATATATAGAAAAGAATGTGTGCAAAGGATGGATGTCTGAAGACTTCCTGACCTTCATGGTTCCCTGGCCTCCACACTGTAAGGGGAAATAGTGGCCTGCACAGGTGCCGTGGGGCAGGGAGCCCCACCTTGGTGGGCCCGACTCTCAGCCAGACAGTTATGGAGCACTCCTCTCCGTCATCAACGCTTCCAGCAAAGCTCTTAGGCATGGCCTCTCTCCGTTCCAACTTTCCAGGGGCCTCCTCTGAAGTTTTGATTTAGGGTCAGAGGGCCTGGCTCAATTCACAGTCATGGAGACCGACATGCTGGGAAGTATTCAGGCATGTGACCGGGCAGCATTGACTGCCACGATCAGCTGTGTCCTGCCCTGAAGATTCTGAAGGGTCTCAAGCGTCCTCTTGCCCTTCTCTTCAGTAGACTCACTTGTTACAGGTCCTTGCTCTGGTGTGAAGACTACTCTGTGAAAAGCATACTAGATGAACAGCGAGCTGGCAAACGTTGGCCTCCAAGCCCTCCTGCATTTCTACATTCCGTCTCAGCCCACTGGCGTTTTGGATGCACAGGGGTATATCTCAACACCAGTTTTACCTTTTACTCTGAGAAACCAGAAAGCTCAAAACCAAACCTGAAATCATTTTTTTCTGTCTCCTTTCAAGTCTCTAAAAATCTATTTTTAAAAATATAACTTCTATTTTCCTAATTTGATTACTTGTTACTTGTTACAGAAACTCCAAAAATCCTTTTGAAGAAAGAGTGGGGAATGACCGCTGACTCAGTCACTGGCTCAGAAAACTGCCATCACTATGCTCTCAGCACCTTCGTCACAACTCCCCTCCCTGGTGTCCCCTGCCCACCCCACCACCCCACCACCCCTGCCTGGTGGCAGAGCCATTCCCTTGGGTCACATGGTGGGCAAACGACTGCTGGTTCGGCTCAGGCAAAAGTCACAAACACTGATGCTGGTTCACTTGTGCAGTTTTTTTCCCCCTTCACCTTTCTTCATTTCCCCCAGACATAGATTAATCACAAGTTAATAGGAGTCGAAAGCTGAACAATACAGGAATCTTTTCAGGGTGGAATTTTCTGCCTTTTTTTCTCCTGGCTGCTCTGAGATTTCTATCAACGCTGCATCTGTTGGCTAAATCAAATCTTTCAAAGGTAATCCACGATCATGGCCGCTGGAATTCGTCTATGACAATCCAATTGTGGAGGGGACATGGACAAGGGCTGACACACGGGCGCTCACTTTCTCAAGGTTATTTCTTGATGAAAGAGGGAGGCTGCTTTGTGTGTGCTACAAAGCATTTACAAAGGGAATGAAACATTGGGGAATTTCTCTGGCCACTTTTTCCTTCCCAGGGCACTTGGGCTTGACCTCTTTGAAGCGTCCTCTCCAGAGGGGCACAGAGCAGAAAGAGGCTGGGGCAAGCTGAGGAGAGTTTTCTTTGGTCAAGGGTTGGGAGGTCTTTGTTTCTCTAAGAAAGATGTTCAGTACTTTCCTTGTAAGCTGTCTTGGTGGGGCTCTTGCAGAAGCCAGGGGGGCAATGAGGCAAGGCTGCTGAGGACCCCACACTGCACCTTTTGGGGAGCTGAGTGGAAGCTTCACTTGCAAAGGCCACAAGAAAACTTTTACCCTTAGGTAAAAGGTGATAGATTGGGAAACAGACAGAGAGGGCAAAAGTACACATATCAGGACACTGGCTCAGGCACAGGTAGTTCTAAGTCCAGGATCCAGGGGTCCCAGACGCACCAAAAGCTGCAGCTTAACTGCCTTAGGAGTAGGAATCCTAGAGTCATTCCTCTGCTTTTCTTAGATCCCAAGAGAAAGCTCTGGAATGGGACAAAGGCTCACGAGAAGAGAGGAGTGACCTGTGTCCACACAGAGGAAGCCAGCTGTTCTCTGTGTCCCTGAGAACAAAGCCAAGGGCAGCGAGAGAGAGGCTCAGTGAGATCGGAGGTTCTCCACCTTGGGTAACCCTGCCTCTCCCCACCCCATCCAGGTTGTCAGAACTTGGGGTCGGGGTCGTGGTCATGCTCCTGGCATCTAGTGGATAGAGACCAGGGACGCCGCCAAACATCCTACAATGCACAGGACAGCCGTCCGTGACAAAGAATTATCCAGCCCAAAACATCCTTAGTGGCAAGGCTGAGAAATTTCGAGTTAAACCAAATAAAAACTTGGTGGGTGCTAGGGGCTCAGTCACTGGGGTAGGGTGCCAGGAGAAAGTGGTGAAACATTAGCGCTTGGGCAGAACCACCCTAGAGGAATGGGCTGTTGAAGATGAATTCAGTGATTTTTTTCCCTGAAGGTCCGCTCTGTGCCAGGCATCGTGCAGCGCTGAGGCTGCAGAGACGGACAAGCCCATTCTGTGACACCACTCCCGAAAGGAGGTAGTCAAGCAGACCAGGAGGAACCAGGCCTGGGGGCTTGGCTGCCAGGTGCCCTCAAGAGCCTCCACGCCTAAGAAGTGCTACTGCTCCCAAACCCTGAAACGTGACACGTGTTAAAGAGAGTAAAGCAAATAATCATCAATATTGAATGGGCTGAGATTAGCGACGGAGAAGAGGGAGTCCTTCCAGATTAATAATGCACCGAGGACTCCTTCAGAGGAGGGGGTAAATTATGCAGGGAACGCTTGCTCGGGCACGGGAAGAAAACAATAGCTCTTTAATTTGGGGGTTGGTTGGCTCTCCAAGGCAGGGACTATTCCTGCACTGGATCTCAGCGACAGAGCAGGCTTGCTGGGGGATGGGGTGGGGGGTGGGCGGCGGCTGGGGTTCCTGGTGCTGCCCATCCACCCATGGAACAGTCTGGGGCAGCTGTCCAGTGCCCCCAACCAGCCATGTGGAAACCCTCTGTTTAGAGCCTGGGAGCTGTCACTGTGCCCTCCAGACTAGCCCAGAAGCCACCTCCTCCAAGAAGACTTTCCTGACCAGTATGCTTTCTGTACAGAGCCCTGGTCACAGTTCCTCGAGCGCATGACGCAACAGGGCCAGCCAGATGTATTTCGTTGCTTCTAAGATGCCTTTTGCCCACATTCTCACAGCTCTGATGGGTACGCTATGCAGTCAATGGTGTGTCATGGCTCAGTTGTAGTAGCACATACAATAAAGCAGAGCCTCACTACTGGTGCTGTCTTGTATTTGGAGAAATACATAGAAGATGCTCAATGTGTGTGCGTGTGTGTGTGTGTGGCGGGGGCGAGTGGGGGGGGGAGGAGGGGTGTGTGTTCCAGACTCAAGTTCCTGAGGGCTGGACGGGTGTTCAGGGGTACTTTATTTTCTCATGGTCGGCCCTGCAGGCTCTCAGTGTTTGTTGAATGAATAAGTGAATCAATGCTTAAGTCATATACAGGTCAGCTCTGTTGGCTCAAAGGCCCCCTGTTAATGGTTTCCTTTCCAACCTTCTGCCATTGCAGACAGCACTGCCTGAGCCACTCAGCTCTAGGAACTAAGGACTGAGGACAGATTCTGTCAAAGCTGTAACACTTGCAAAGATGACTCTGCTTACAGTGACCAGAGGCTCCTAGGCGATGTGGAGAAGCAAAAGTTGGAAGTGAGGAGGAGCTGAGGCTAAGTCCTAGCTGTCCCAGAGACAAGGCTACAAGGCAAAGGCCTCTCTGTCTGGCCTGAAAACAGCAGCAACACCCATGGCCCAGGGCAGCTGGTCCTCCCCTGGGCTGTCCTGCAAGCCCATGGGGAGAAGGAGAGTCCCCTCACCCTGCACCATCCTAATAAGAGTCGGCCACATAAAAGGCTGTGGAAGCATTTATCTGGGGCCCAATAGCCTCATCTGAAGCTTTAATCTGGGGCCTGACAGCCTCATCTATTACCAGAGGGCGGTGCCAACTGGTGCAGGAAGTGGGAAGTGAAGGGAGCAGGGGGAGGTGGCCCAGGGCAGCTCTGGCTTCTCCACTTCCAGGAAGCAGGGGTGGAGCCAACATCAGTTCAGGTGTCCCCAAGCCCTGAAGGACAGAGAGCAGGGCAAGGCTGGCCCCAAGCCAAGACCCTGATGCGGGCCTGCCCTCTGTCCCTCCTGCTCTTCTACCCTAGCCAGGGCCAGAGGGGACACTCCCTGCAGGCCTCAGGTGAGCCATCCTGGTTTTTAAGGTCTCTTCTAACACTGACCCTCTATGGCTAAAGCCCTGTGCTTCTGCCATAGTAGTTTGGTCTCTGGGGCCCTTGGGGTTAGTAGACGACTTGGTTAGATGCGGACTGTGTGGAGGGGAAATGTTTTCCAGGAAAATGCCCCCAGGGCCTGTGGTACCCCAAGCTCAGCCTCAGCCTCCCCCCATCCCAGGATTGCATGGCTGCACCCATCCCTACCCTGCTTCCCTGGGGGTCACCAGGCACCCTCTTGTTCCTGTGTGTGGCCCATTTTCAATGCCAGCAGCCAGGTGTAGAGTTGGTAACTGGGCGTGGTGGACAGAGCAGGTGACCTCAGTCCTCATCTTGACCGACCGAGTGACCTTGGCTTTCCCTTCTTTGATCAGACTGGCCAGGGAAGGTGATCGCTGAGGCCCCAGCTCTGTCACTGCCTGCCCAGATAACCCAGGTGGAGGTGATGGCTTGTGCCCTGGGAGCCCCCTCTCAACCAGGGCCCCCCCCCAATCCCTGTCCCTGGGCTCACCTATCCCCGCTCATGTCTTACCTAATCGTATTGTCAGCATCGCAGGGGCAGGGCAAGCTGCAGCCTGGGCCGTGCAGGCCCTCAGGGCACAGCCGCTCCTGGCAGCGCGGGCCTTTGTAGCCGGGCTCACACTCGCAGGCGCCGGACGTGGGGGAACACTGACCTCCGTTGTGGCAGTCGCAGCGCTGGGAGCACTGGAAGCCGAAGGTCCCCAAGGGGCATTCCTCTTGGCACCTGCAGGACAACAGAGTATGGTGAGTCCGTGCCCCCTTCCCTGCCTTTCCAGGTCCATCTGGCACGCAGCCCCTGCCTCCGGGCCTGGGCCTGGCATGCTGCACCTCCTCACAGCCTCCTCCCCTCTTCCCTTTCCTCCTGCAGGAGGTTTCACCATCTGTGGTTTCACCATCCTAGTACGTTCCCCTCTCCAGGCCAGTTCCCCTCAGTCCCCAGGAGTGAGTTCATACTATTATATCTCACTGATTGTAGGCTTTGTGTATTTTTTTTTTGACTGCAGTAAATAAGGATAACGTAAATTTGCCATTTTCATTATTTTTAAGTATACAGTGGTATTAAGTACATGTATATTATTGTGTGGGTTTCCCAGGTGGCTCAGTGATAAAGAATATGCCTGCCAAAGCAGGAGATGTAAGAGACGCGGGTTTGATCCCCGGGTGGGGAGGATCCCCTAGAGGAGGAAATGGCAACCCACTCCAGTATTCTTGCCCTATGTGGTCTCAAAGAGTTGGACACGGCTGAGTGAGCATATACAAACAACACACGCTGCTGTGCGGCCATCACCACCATCCATCTCTAGAACCTTTTCATCTTCCCAAACTGAAACCTCTGTAGCCATTCAATAACAAACTACATGAAGTCCCATGGCCAGAGGAGCCTGGCAGGCCACAGCCCATGGGGTCGCAGAGTCAGACATGACTTAGAAAAGAGCATGCACGGACGTAGATTCAGTGTCACAGCAACAAATTAAGCGGTAAACCTGGGGGCATTTGAGGAAAAAGAGATGGGCCACCCCTGCATCCTAGAGACAAATGAACAAAAATGAGCTATGGACTTTGGATTGTCTGCGTCCCCACGCTGCTTCAAAGGTGTGGAGAATGGGGAACTGGCCTTACTGCGCTGACATCAGCTTCCTCATCACAGAATGGGATGGTAATAATTAAACCTCACCATGCGTTTGAGGATTAAATGAGATAATGTGTATAAACATTTAGAAAGGTGCCCCATGAATGGTAAGCGCTCAGTAAGAAGTGTTAACTCTTATGATGACTCTTGTTAATACTGTTTTCTGTAGTTCTCCTAACAGAGCCCTTTTGGCATGAAAAGGCTCAAAGGGAAGACTTCCAAAATGTTAACAATGGAGTGGACTTACGGAATTACAAATGCTTTAATGATCATGTTTTTCCATTTTCAGGTTTTCTATTTATCTTCTACCATAATCAGGGCAGAGGGGAGCCATAAAAGATGTTGGGGGAAAAAAAATACAGCCTTAGCCTCTTTATTAAATCTTGGTGAGTCCTGAGTTGGAAGCCGTGTTCTTCACCACAGCACCCAGACTGTCTTCCTGCAAGTCTTGCTGCATTTTAGCCCGTCTGAGGCCTCAGGGAGGGAGAGAACAGAGGAAGAGGGAAGAGAGAAGGGGGTGCGTGGAGGAGAAATGGGAGGGAGGAGAGAGGAAGGGAGAGGGGAATGAGGGGGAAGGGGTGAGGATGGAAGCCGAGCGGTGAAGAGGGCACAGTGCAGGTGAACTGGACTTTGCCAGCCCCAGCTCTGCCTCACAGTGGATCTCCCCGAAGTCACTCAGGTTGCCTCTCCCAGATGTCTCAGGCCATCAGGGAAGAGACCCCAGCCTGGAGACTCTCCACACTATCCCCTTTCCCTGGAACGTTCCTGCTCCCTCCCCTCTGGCAGGATTGAGCAGAGAGAGTCCTAGAGTGTGAGCTCCCTTCTCTGAAGGGCGTGTCTCCGCCCCATGTCATATTTACAAAGTGACACTCCATAGCCCCAGAAAAAGAATCTGGAAATGAAATATTGACAACCTAATCCATTTACATAATCAGCCTCTTTTTTTTTCTACCCACAATTTAAACAACTTATTTATTTAGAGATCAAGCAACGACTGCTAATGAATTTTACACAAAGCACACTAATAACGGGGCCTGTGGAACAGAAGGGTAATCACAGCAGGAATTAGTTTTCTACTTAAACATCCTTCCTTTGCAACATATCAATCTAATGTGTCCGATATTACCATTAACAACCAGATACATTGCTCAATTAAATTACAAAATGAGCTGCAAAACCCTCGTTACGTTTCATGTTTAATTTGCACTGGATTCTGCCTATCCGGGGAGGCCTGCATTATTATACCCACTCAACTTTAATATGCTCGCAACGATGTGGGGTGGGTTCATGCAGCTGTCACTTACAAAATTAATGGAGGCAATTTTACAAAATATTAAACACCAGGCAGCCCGTTTAGGTGGGAAACCCAAATGCTACTGGGCCCTCTCTTTGAATTCTTCTTCTGGAGTTGATGGGGAAAGCTTGCCAGAGGACGCTGAGGTCTGAGGGGCTTCGCTCTGTCTCAGGTTCATGGGCTGGGTCCCCACAAGAGGGATTAGGGTTCTTTCTCCATTTGGTACATCTTGGCGGTGGAAACGGAGAGCACCGATGAGGTTGGGTCTCCTGGTGTGGAGTCCAGCCGGTTGGAGGTATCAACCTGCTTGTCTCCAACGGTGAATGGGTTTTGTTGGCCATCATGTGCAAGTTGCCAGAGACAAAGGGTCCTGTTTTGGTTTCAGGGTCTTCCAGTTCCTGCTCCTGCTGGCTCAACCTGAGCATTTCCTCACTGGGAGAGACAGGGGATGGGAAGGTGGGTGCAGCACTTCAGTCCTGCCTCCCTTTCTTCCCTCAGAGACGTAGACTCCAGCAGAGGTCAGAGAGGGATGGGTCCCAGATGCCACACCCCACATTCTACGCCAGGGATGCTCACGAGATGAACACTAGCTCACCAAGAGCTCAGATCTGGCTTAAAAGGCTCCAGGCTACAGGTAAACAAGCTTCAGGCTGAAAATGGAAAAATCTCTTTTCTGGACATCACTGAGGATTTGGGGCTGACTCCAGTGAGAGTTGGAGGAGCCCCACTGTGTTGGTCAGAGCCAGTAGGACTCATTGGTTAATTCAGCCCTGACTCCTGCTTCCTGATGTTACCTGGGCAGGGGAGGCAGAGTAAGAAAATCCAGGTGAAGCATGGATCCCGCAGAAGCAGGCAAGGGGTGTGAGAGTTTCCTTTCTACTGCCCATCTCTCTGCTCAAAGAGACAGATGTGGTTCAGACTGAGAGGGAGGAGATTCACCTGGATTCTGTGGACAAATGTCCTCCACCAGCTCTGAATTCACTCACCATCAGACGCCCTGGCTGTCATTTCTCCTTCTCCCAGAGCGCCTTCCCTATCATCGTGGAATCCCTCTTGCCATGGCAAACGTGCATGTCCGGTAACCCTCCCGTTACGTATTTTGTAGTTTATCCACTTGACAAGGTTAGTTTGATTCCAGAACATTGGTGGCCTTGCTCAGTCTGCTCTTAGGCCACAGGCCTTCACAGGATGCAAACTAATGTCAGTATCCTTTTGGCAGAACTCATATCAGGAATAAAAATCCACTTCTAAAAAGAATAGTGCAAAATGTGTGAGCTCGGCATTTTTGGGTTATCGGTGCCACTGTCTCCCTTCAGGAGGGCAGCAAGTAGAGGGTGGTGTGGGTGCGGGCCCTCAGCAGGCTGAGGGCCAGGAAGGATGGATTGGAAGGAGGACTCAGAATGCTTTCTGAGAAAGGAACAGGAAAGCTGGCAGAAGGTTGGTAAACCTGACCTGTTGTCTGCAAGGCTGCCATGAAAATGAGTAACGTGACCAGTAAGGACGAGCTAACAGCATCCTTACCTGTCTCCCATGTATCCGGCTGTGCAGTGGCACTGCCCAGTCACGTGGTCACACTGCCCTCCATGGTGGCAAGGACAGTCCTGGCTGCAGTTCTGGCCGAACGTCCCCGGTGGGCAGGGCTGGGCACACACTGCTCCCTGAAACACAGGAGGGAAGACCTGCAGAGGTGGTGCTTCTGAGATGCAGTCCCGAGGCCACCTTCTCCTAGAAGTAGTATGGTTGGTACAGCCCAAGGGACCACCCCTATTCCTTAGTGGGGCCTTCTCCCCAATCACAGAAGCACAGAAAGTTGGACACCATGACTCCAAAGCCACGTTTTAGAGATGGGTAGACTGAGACCAGTTTGCTTACCCAATCATTCAGCACATATTTAATGAGTGCCTGTTGTATACCAGACCCTATACTAGACTCTAGGGATATAAAAATACAGGTAAGATTCGATTCCTGTCCCTCCAACCTACTGGGGAGAGAGATAAGAAAACAGATAACTAGTGCATGGTGCTGGGTGCCCTCACGCTGGTACACGAGGAAAGGAAAAAGGAAGCAGAGATGTGATTAAACATGGTGGTGTGGAAACAAACATTTATCTCTACTTGTTTCCCACACCCAGCTACCAGAGGAGTAAAGGGGAGCAGAGGGAACATATAAACCTACAAGGAGAAAAGGAAGGGGAGAGGGGGCCAGAGAGGACAAGGGGTGTCACGCAGTGGAAGATGCACTGGCAGATAGAGGAACAGGATCTGCTGGAGTTTCTGCTTTCTCAGCAATGGCAAGTGCCTGCAAAGGGAGCGTCGGAAGACAAAGCTCAGAAAAGCTCAGGAATCAGAGATACCAGGGGCCTCTGAGGGTCAAGGTGCCGGTGAACTGAAACAGGAGGAGTGTTTAGAAGTTTATAAAAGAGGGAATTAGACCCCAGATTTTTACCCCCATTTCAAATAGCCTTTGCAAGAACAGCAGTTTACTTTTAGGGAGGCTGACCCACGAACGCTTCAGACACAGGGACACCAAGCACAGCTAAGGGGTGGGGACCATCAGAAATAGGGATCTTGTGGGATCTGCCTGCATAACAGTCAGACCCTCTGCTCTCTTCCCCTGCTTGGCCCCTTGGATTCTAGTGACCAGACTCTACTCCCTCTTGCAGAGTTCTGGAGGATTCCTTTCTGGGAACACTGAGAGCTCAAGGGGAAAGACCTACAGATACTGACATTTAAGGCTCTTATCAGTCAACAAGCCTGGCACCTCTCCTGCCCCTCAGGCTTCCAGCCAGCTTTTCCCAAGGATTACGGTAAAAACATGAACAGGAGACCAGGAATCAGCAGATACTTGAAATGACGCTCTAACGAGTTGGGAGATGGTGGTAAAGCATGTTTTGGAGAAATATGGAGGGAAATACCAGAAGAAACACCTGAAAGATTTGAATCTGGTATCTTTCAGGAGTAGGACCTGTCAGGGGGTGGGACAGAGGACTTCCTTCCAGTAGTAGCCTTGTGGTATGAGATATTGTATATAATTTAAAAATTATACATATGACTCTTTGGTCTTTATCAAACAGGAATCTAAACTTACTTTTGTCTCCTGCTGCCCTTCTAGCCTCTCCCATACCAGAGACGGTCATTTCTCTTATGGAGATCAAGGATTCTCCCACAATTAATTAATCAATTAGTTCAACACACAATTATTAAGCACCGATAATTGCCAACCCTGAGGAAGCTGGTTTAGTCAGGAAAATCCTGCTGACCAGAGTCATCTATCAATATCATCCAATTTACTTGTAATGAATTAAGCAGTAGGCCTTTTAACTCAGATTTCTCCCCTACATATAAGTCAGATAGTGTGGGGCTGAGAGGGGCCTGGGAGGGGCAGAGATGGATGACTGAGTGGGAGAGGCAGTAGCCGAGGATGGTGAGATGAGCGTGTATGTGAGGAGACGGGCAGGGAAAAGCTACTCAGATGAGGGGTCCCTCTTCTTCCTGGAGGTGGTGGGGGTGGGTACTTTGGGCCTGCTTGTCTCACTGTGCCCCACAAGTTCTAGGGATTCCTGAGGGAAGGGAGGAGCCTTTATGGCCAGTTCTCTGCAATTCTGGGCTGGACGAGGACAGTTTGACCCTGAAAAATCATTAAGAGGGCTGTGTTTATACCTCCTACATCCCATCATGGAGCACAGTGGAACCCTCCTACACACACACACACACACCACACACACACACACCACACACACCACACACACACACACTCCATCCATCCATCCATCCTGTAGACCACAGGCTCCTTTTCTCTTCAGAGTTTCTGAGACAAGATCAGGGTTTCCTGAAGAGACCAATAGGAAAGTTTGCTTCCTTTCAACAATTCCTGGGGAAATCGAGCATCCTTGAGCCTTTTCTGGATGGGACGGTGAGCACCTCTTTCAGCCCCTGCTCAGTATTCCCCACCCACAGCTCTATCCTCCTCAGGCTCGTGCTCCTGGGGCTGGAAGAATCTGCTACCTCAGAAGGACTGCCACCTGATAGGGTGGGAAGAACACTGGACTCAAAGTCAGGACTTGGGCTCAAACCCCAGGTCTACCTCCTTCCAGATGGCCGAGCGAGGACAAGTCATATGATAGTTCTGAGCCGCAGTTTCCTCGTCTCTAAAATGGGAGTGGAAACCCCCAGTGTCCCACGTGGTTGTAAAGATTCCATGGGATCAGAGATAGGAAGGAACCTTCATTAAACTGGAGATGAGTGGGCCCTTCATTAATATTCAACCCAAGCAGACCCCTGATGAGGTGGAGGTGGTAGGAGCCCAGTATTACCTGGGACAGAGAAGAATGGGGGGAAAACCACACAGTTGATTGGTTACTGCTGGTTAGAATAGCTTTTTGACAGGGGGAGAGAGCAGACAGGAGGGTATCAGCCTAAAAGAGGGCTGTGATTTTATGGTTTCTTTCCTGCTATTCTGACCTGAATTGTGTCCCTCAGGTTCACATATCCTAACTCCCAGCACCTAAGAATATGACTGTGGCTGAAGACAGGGCCATTAGAGAGGCAATAAAGTTAGTGAAGTCATCAGGGTGGTTCCTACTCCAGTGTGACCGATGTCTTCATTGGGAGAGGAGATTAGCACATAGGGCAGAGGGAAGGCCACCTGGAGACACAGGGAGAAGACCGCAAGCTACAAGCCAGGGGCTGAAGCCTTAGCAGGAACCAACTCTGCCGACACCTTGGTCTCAGACTTCTGGCCTCCCGAGCTGTGAGAACATACATTTCTGTTGTCGAAGCCCCCCAGTGTGTGCTACTTTGTTATGACAGCCCTAACACACCTGCTCAGTCAGCTGAGCGTGTGTCTCCTAGAGCGGTGGGATCTCGGGCTGTGTGGCATTTAGAAGGTGGGGGAGATGCAGTAAGGCAAGGGTCCTGTTCCTCAGGACTGGATTGACCAAATGGTTCTGTCCAAATCTGGAAACGAGCTGCACATAAAGAAGACCATGGATAAATGGAGCATAAGAAAGGCGGGGGCCAAGACAGTGAAGGACTTGAGGTTAAGCCAATGAGACAACACAGCCTTTCCAAGCATCTAATGATCACTGCTGTCCCAGGTGGCAGGGATGCCCTCAGGGGGAAGTGAACAGTGGTTGGCTTGGGTGCTGTGGAAATGATCCAGGCCATACAGGTCAGGCTTGGGGCTCCATGAACAAAACTTCCCAAACCTGAGCTTCTAGGATTTTACAAATGCCTCTCTTTGCTCCTCCATGATGACTGGTTCTATTTCCCAGCTCTTGGGGCCTCTTGCTTCCTGAATGTATATGTGTGTGCATGCACATGTGTGTGTCCAGCCTCCACCATCAGACTGGGAACTCCCCAGGCAGGTGATCATATCTCCTACCTCCCATCCATCTGCACTTCCCACTCACAGTGAACTCCTCACACCTGGGTCTCCTCCTCTGAAAGGTCTCAAAGCCCAGAAAGAGAGAGGAAACAGCCCCGTAGGCTCTTTGCAGAGGCCCTCTGGGAATGGGCTCACCACACTGGGCAAGAGTCGTGTCCTCTGGACATACACTGGATTGCCCATACACCTGTGGGCATACCCCTACTGGCCAGGGGTCCCTGAGGAAGGGGCCTGGGGGCCCGGGTTCCAGGCAGCTCCTCTCCAGGTCTGCATGAAGCCTTGGTTCTTTGGGGACCTGCTCAGTGTGTGATCAATCGTACTCTTTAGATCTCTGAGTGCGGCTAAAGCCACGTGGGGCTGGCAGGCAAATGAGGCAATGGAGGATAATAAAAGGAGGACCGCTCTGCCCTGCACCAACCCCTTGACCCCAGCCCTCTCCCTGGGAAGGGCCTCAGGCCCCAGCAACAGCTTCACTACACTGTGACTGCACGCACGAGGGGTATTAATAATTCATACAAATCTGCAAGTTAAATGCTCTGTCAAAAATAGAAATGCAGTTGTCTACAGTAAAATTAAAAACATGAAGCTCCTAAGTCCAAAGGCTGCTATTGACAGAGTTTCCTGTCGTCTGAGAGAACAAACCTCTCACTGTGTCGGGAGGGGAAAAAAATTATCCGTGTTGGTTTCCTCCCCGCCGCCCTCTTCAATCACCAGCCTCCATCAGTCTGCAGTCTCTCTAGAGGGGACTTTACAGGTACAGGTCTGCCTGTGGCCTGTTCTCCCCCTACCTCATTCTGATCTGACCTCACTACCTGCTGCTGGGTCTCTGAGGACCCAGCCTGCGAGTGATGGAATTCCGGAAGTTGGCTGGAGATGAGAGGGTCTTTACAGAGAGTGGTTCGGGGTGAGAGAAATGGGCAGGTGTGGGAGAGGCAGGAGCCACTTCATTCTCCTTGGAAGAGACAGAGCCAGACAGACACCAAGAGTCTGGATTCAGGAGTCAGGACACTTGCATTCCAGCTCCACCTCCCTCTTCACCAGCTGTGTGGCCTTGGCCAGGTCACTTAGCCACTCTGGGCCTCAGCTGCCTCATCTGAGAAAGGAAGGTATTGACAGACCAGTGGTATTCAAGCCTCTTAAAGCTGGGAGGTCCTGTTTTTATGTGAAATCTTACCTAGGACCTCTTAGTAGATTAAAATGGATACGTGGGGGTGTGTGGGTGCCAGAGCCCCAGTTGTTAGGCTCCTTGCACCCACCTTCACCTCCAAGAAACCCTCAGGTTCTGTGAAACACAGATGAAAATCCTATAGTCTGGATTGATTTTTTCCAAATACTGACTTGAAGATAGGGTCGGCTGCTTCAGAATTATCAGCGGAGCTTATTAAAAAAAAAGAGAGAGATCCCAGGCCCAGGACAGTCTATAGTGGAGTCTGGGAATCTGTATTAGCCCCACCCCACCCCCATCCACTGCAACTCTGGTGTGCAGCCAGGTCGGGACAAGGCTGGGCCATATGATCCCCCAGGTTTTTTCCCGGTCTAGAGAATTCTGGCCAATCTGCCTGCATCACAGGCCCTGTAGCCATTCCTCCTGCTGCTCCCTGGCTATGACCTCACATGCACAGCCTCCTGAAATATCCTGCTCCTGCTCCACAGCCCTGTCCCTTCCTGGCTCCACAAAGCCCCAGTCCCTAGGGAAGGGAGCCGACTGTGTCTCTGAGGGGCTTGGGATTGCGGAGGGTGGGGACACTGATGGGGGAACAGGCTGGCTTAAAGGAGGCTGTGGCTTGCCTGTGGCATCCAGGGACATAGAAAATGAATAATGGTAGAGCATTTCAGTGTTCGCAGGGCAGCCGGGTCCTACACTGCCCTCATCTGAGCCTTCTGCCAACCGTGCCGCTCTGAAGCGCGGGGCTGACTATTTTTATGCCAGTTGGTTTTTGCTTTGGGCCCGCCACATGGCATATGGGATCTTAGTTCCCCGACCAGGGAGCAGACCCTCCCTCCCTGAAGTGGAAGTGTGGCGTTTTAACCACTGGTCCACCAGGGAAGCCCTTGATTTTATGCCACTTTTACAGTTAGGGAAGCAGAGACTAGAATGATCGAGGGTTTTTTTTTTTTCCTTTTCAGGACCAACGCTGTATGCGAAGCCTGGATTCAGGCCTGTGATTTGATAAATCCTATCCTTTTTTCCCACAGTGGTTGTTCCCAGACAGGAGACCTGGACTGGTGGAGGCTACCTCAGAATCACCTGGAGCCCACGTTAAGATACAGATCGTGGGGCCCACAGAATCAGAATATCTGTGTGCATCTGTGAGAAGAGGGGTTGGAGGCTGGGAATCTGAAGTTCTATAAAGGCAGGGGGCCATGCCTGCTCTCTCCCTCCCCCTGCACCACCTCCATCCTTACACCACGGCCTTTTCACCACATCTCAGAGCCATGGCAGCTCAGTGAGTATGCTGAAAGACAGAGACAGCTTATGAGAAGAATTCAACTCCTTCGCACACAAGGGACCACAGGCTCAGAAAGGTAAGGCAACACAGATCACACAGCATTTAGATACGAGCCCTGGCAGTCAAAGCTGTGTCCATGGCCCCCTGGTAGTGTCTAAGGATCCCCATGACCATAAAGAGGAGGGAGGCTATTCAGGATGGGAGAGGAATTTAGCTCCCTAGGGTGTATGTGAACGAGGGATGCTCAGGCTTCTTACAGGGCCCCACCCAGATCCTGCAGGTCCACCTACCATCCAGCCTGGGGGGCAGGCACACTCGCCAGTGATGTGGTGGCAGGTACCCCCATTCTGGCAGGGGCAGCGCAGCTCACAGTGAGCCCCATGGCTCCCAGGTGGGCAGAGCTCCTCGCAGCTGCAGAGAGAAGCAGAGGTGTGAGAGGCGGCAGCATGCAAAGCCAGTCCCAAGGCTCCTGGGCTCCCTAGAAGTTAGTCAGTTCCTGGTCAATGTGAACTATACTAGGCACAAGGCCAGGAGGGGAAAGGGGGACTCAGATAGTGTCCTTGGAGGCTGTGTGCTTGGGCCAGTACGGGAGACGACTTAAGGGCTTTTGGTATAAGAAGCGGAGGAAATCTTCCCTAAGAGGGCGACAGTTTACTTGAGTCTTGAAGGTAAAGTTAGTTTCACTGGGAGAAGGGGAGGAAGGCTGAGCCAGGCAGAAGGAACAGCACAAGCAAAGGCCATGAGACATAGCCATGGGTCCAACTTTTGAGAATCTGCCTAGATTCTGAAAGAGAGAGAATGTAGGGCAGGCCTCCACTCCCTTCCAGGCTCTGGAAGGCTCTCAGCCCCCACAACAGGCTTCTCTAGAAGGACTGGGCACGGCTGAGATGCAGGGGAGGATCTGCATGGGGTCTTGGTCTTGGGCCTTAGTTCAATGCCTTGACCCTGGAGCTGCTCAGACATGGGTGCAGGGGACACCCTCCATCAGAGATGTATCTGTGGCCAGATTGCTTGGGCGCTCCCTCAGGATCTAGGGCTGTTGAGGTGGCCACTGAGCCTTTGATAGGGTGGCGAGGAGAACGTCAATCTTGCCTCTGAGAGGTCACAACTATCCTGTCCGTTCAGACTCCTTCTCCTGAAAACTGGATGAGGGGGAAAGGCAGGGGAAGAGGACCAGGCACAGTAATCTTCCCAAATCTAAGCACGATATCTACCCAGGGCCCTCACCCCCTCTGTCTCAAATGGCCTGGAAGGCTCAGTAATGGCAGCTGGATTATGATCAGAAGAGAATTCCAAGCCAAAATCTGGAGCCCAGATCAGGAAGGGTCTCAAAGAAGAAGGTTTAGCCAGCTTCTCCTGCCATGAGAGCATCCATCCACGAGTCCTCAAGCCCGTTCCAGTCACCCTGGGCATTGGACAGCAGGGATCTGAGACCTGTGTGGGTGAGGCCCAGGAGTTCAGCCTCTGTAGGAATTGTGGCCAGAGCGCAGGAGATTTTATAGCCAGGGCTTTCTTGATCCTTCACGTGTTTCCCATCCTACCCTCCCCGCCACCCCTCTGCATGCGTCCCGCCTGGGCTTTACTCACTAGACGCCGGTGTAGCCGGGCGCGCAGAGGCACTCGCCCGTGCGGGGGTCGCAGCTGGCGCCGTGGTGGCACTGGCATGGCAGCTGGCAGCCCTTGCCATGGGTGCCTGGCGCGCAGAGCTCCTCGCAGCGCCAGCCTCGGAAGCCGGCAGCGCACACGCAGGCGCCCGTGATGGGGTTGCACAGCGCCCCGTTCTGGCACTGGCACCGGTTGCTGCAATGGGGGCCCCAGTGGTCGCTATCGCAGCCTGTAAGAGAGGAGCAGGTCAGGGCAGAAGGATCCCCATGGACTCTCCTGGATGGAGGTTGGGACCAGCCTTCCCATCTCTGCATCACTCTTCCCTGGACAGGAGGCAGCAAGGGGGTTCTGGTGGGAGCATTCACCAATAACCCCCATCAGCTGGTCATCAACCCCTACCCCCCCTCCCCTAAATAATCAGACAAGCTCAGAAGCTTCTTTTCTCAATGCATCTCTTAGTCAGGGTCATTCCAGTCCAACCAAGACTGGTCAATCCAGTCTCCCAAACCCTTCTTCTGTACTGAAACTGAAACCATAAGCTCTTTAACCTTTGCCGGACTCTGCGTGCTTGGCTCTCTCTTCCTCTCAGCCAGGCCCTTTCTCTTCCAGTCTGCCTCCCCTCTTGCCTGTGACTCTGCTCCCCTTCTTGGTGATGCCCCAGCCCACCTCCCGTCTTTCTCGTCTCTTCCTGAAACATCACTTGGTCTCACGGCTTGCATCTCACTCCCTGTGAGCGCGTCTTCAAACTGCCTGCCCCTCCCTGGGCTCCACTCCGTCACCCTTCCCACCTCTCTTTCACGCTGCGTCTCCCTGCCACTAATGCCGACACCCCCTGCCTCCTTCATCTTCAGTTCAATCTCATTACTTTCTAAGCAGCTAACTTCAGAAGGGGCAGGAAAAAGAAATGTTTCCCTGGGAGGTGACAGACAGCCTTGAAGATCTTTATATGTAATTAAATGTTTCACAGAGTGATAGCTAAGCCAGCTTTGCAGAAATTCACACTCTGTGGCTGCGGAGAGGGGCTGCATGGCAGTCTTCAGGTAGGTCTCCCAGCCTGCTGCCACTTCCGAGCCTGACCCTCACCTGACGCATACAGGACACACAACAACAAGATGTCCTCAACTCCAACCGCGTTCTCTCAAATCCTGGAGTAGGGGTGCACGTGGAGTTCTGGCAAGGACAAGCATAAATAATGTACTAGGAGATGTTCAGTGGAGAAAATCACTGCTCCCAGCTAAGGAATCAGGCAACTTCCTAGAAGAGATGGCACCTGAAGTGGACCATAAAAGATGTCTCACTTGTCTATCTGAGTGACCAAAATGTCCTGTGTTACCATGGAAGATCCCTCATTCTGAGAAACCACTCACTGCTGGGCAAACTGGAGTGGCTAGAGACCCTACTGCCTAAAGGAGGTGATTAACTGACCTTTGAGCTCCAGTGATTCTAGGGTTTAGACACTCAGAGAGAAAAGGAGGCAGGTGAATGGGATTGGGGAAAGTGTCCCAGGGGCAGGCTCAGTGTGAGCAAACAGACAATGGTACCCAAGTGTTGGATACGGACAAAAGCACAAGGTTCCAGTGGAGCCAATGAGTATGTGGGATCTTTGGGAACCACAAGGTTGATGGAGAATCACTTGATCAGCCCCACCGATCCTCCTGCATTACCTCCCACTTGCTAACCAAAGTCAAGTGGTCAAAGTCATGGAAACTGTCCGTCACTTTTAGTAGATGGAACCACCCTAGGCCTGGAATCCCAATCACCCTATCTTGGCTCATCCCTTTTTCACTGTGCCCCCAATACACATACAAACTGAGCTGCCAAATTCTGAGTAGGCCTCACCCTGCATTTTCCACTTGGTACTACAATGAGTGAGGTAAAAACCAAGTCCAATAGCCAAAGCAATCTTGAGAAAGAAGAAAGCATAACACTTTCTAATTTCAAACAAAGCTATAGTAACACAAATAGTATGACACTGGTGTAAAAACAGAAAAACAGCCCAGAAGAAACCCAGGCATATATAGTCAATTAACTCACGACAAAGGGGCCAAGAATATACAGTGGGTAAAGGACAGTCTCTTCAATACATGGTGTTGAAAAAACTGGACAGCCACATCCAAAAGAATGAACCTGGACCTCTATCTTACACCATATGTAAAAATCAACTCAAAATGGATTAGAGACTTGAATGTAGGACCAGAACCAAAGAACTCCTAAAGACAAAATAGGTAATAATCTCCTTGATAACGGTCTTAGCAATGATTTTTTGCAGTTGACGCTAAAAGCAAAGGCAACTGAAGCAAAATCAACAAGTGGGACTGCATTAAACTATAAAGCTTCTATGCAGCAAAGGAGACCAACTCAATGAAAAGGCAAACTACCAATGGGAAAAAATATTTGCAAATCACATATCTGATAAGGGGTTAATATCCGAAATATATAAAGAACTTTTACAACCAAGCAGCAAGACGAATAAATAAAAACTCAACCCCAAACAACCTGATTAAAAAGTGGACAGAGGATCTGAACAGACGTTTTTACAAAGAAAACATGCAGATGACCAACAGGTCCTTGAATAGGTGCTTGTAATTATCAGGGGAATGCAAATCAAAACCACACTAAGATATTACTTCACACCTGGTAGGTTAGCTACTATCCAAACGACAAGAAATAGCAAGTGTTTGCAAAGATGTGGCGGAGAAGGCAATGGCAAGCCACTCCAGTACTCTTGCCTAGAAAATCCCATGGATGGAGCAGCCTGGTAGGCTGCAGTCCGTGGGGTTGCTAAGGGTCGGACACGACTGAGCAACTTCACTTTCACTTTTCACTTTCATGTATTGGAGAAGGAAATGGCAACCCACTCCAGTGTTCTTGCCTGGAGAATCCCAGGGACGGGGGAGCCTGGTGGGCTTCTGTCTATGGGGTCACACAGAGTCAGACACGACTGAAGTGACCTAGCAGCAGCAGCAGCAGCAAAGATGTGGAGAAAAAGAAACTTTTGTGCATTGTTGGTGGCAATGTAAGTCGGTACAGCCACTATAGAAAACAGTATGGAGGTTCCCCAAAAACTTAAAAACAGAACCACCATACAATCCAGCAATTCTACCCCTGGGCATTTATCTGAAAGAAATGAAAGCACTAACTTGAAAAGATATCTGTGCCCCCATGATCACTGCAGCATTATTCACACAAGCCAAGATACAGAAGCAACCTAAATGTTCATCAGTGGATGAATGGATAAAGAAAATGTGCATACAGACACACACAGACACACATATATGTGTATACCCACACACATACAAAACAATATTATTCAGCCACAAAAAAGAAGGAAATCTTGCTATTTGTGACAATGTGGGTAGACAGTGAGGGCATTAAGCTGATGAAGTAAGTCAGACGGAGAAAGACAAATACCACACAAGCTCACTTACACGTGGAGTCTAAAAAGCAACGAACAAAAGGAGAGCCCACAGATACAGAGAACACTTTGGTGGTTGTCAAAGGTAAGCAGCAGGTCAAAGGGGCAAGGTGGTCAAAGGGTACCAACTTCCAGTTATAAGTAAGTTCAGGGGATGTAACTTACAGCATGGTGACTATAGTTAATAATTCTGTATTGTACGTTTGAGAGTTGCTAAAAGAGAAGATCTTGAAAGTTCTTATCACAAGAAAAAAATGTGTAACTACATGTGATGTTAACTACACCTACAGTGGTGATTATTTCACAATATATACAAACATCGAATCATTTTGCTGTGACCTGAAACTAATATAAAGTTATATGTCAATTATATCTCATAAAAAACTGAGTACAGTTATCATTACAACCAGCACTCACACTGTAAGAGGCTCACAGGACAGAGAGTGGGGGAGCACGCAGCAGTCATGTGTCTCCCATGTCACCTTCTCTCTGGAACATCTACTCAGTGCGTGGAAGGACTAGTAGAATTACCTAGTGTGTCATTTCTCTATCTGTTTTCGTTGCCAAGCACATATAGCTAAATTTCCACGAGTTTAACATACATATGATGTGATTCCATTGTAGTAATAATAACCACCACATTTTAAATGCTCACTTGTTACATTTAAAACAGTGTGAATTAGATTTTATTATTCCTCTATTTTACAGATGAGGAAATAAAGGGTCAGGGAAATTATGTGATTGCCCGAGGTTATAGGCAAGGGTAGGCCAGGTCACTGCCCTCAGACCTTGGCTCAGTACTGAAGTGCTGGAGTCCAGAGCCAGCTAGTCCTTGGTGTATCCCAGGGCAGACAGTTACATTTCGCTTATCAGAGGGGACCTCCATTCACTGTGTCACAACCAAAACCCAGCAAGAAGTGAACTGTGCCTCTGATGAGGGATCTGGTATTGTCATGAGGACCATGAACTAGCACTTGGTGCTTTCATCTTTTACTCGTTCATTCAACCGATATTTACCAAACACCTGCTAGGGCCAGAAAGTGTCCCGCCCTCTTGGAGTTACAATCGAGTGGAGACAGAGCCTCGGGAGCAGCATTTACGGAATGCTGTGAAAGTGCCATGATAAGGGCAGTTCGGGGCATCAGAGAAGAACATGGAAATGCAGTTCCATTAAGCCTGATCTGGGTTCTCAGATCACAGATTGGGGTGTGTGAGTGTGTGTGTGCATGCATGTATGGTGTATTTATATGTGTGTATGTATGTTTTATGTGGCTCCAAAAAAAAAAAGAAGCAAGAGCTCTATTCACAGTAGGAGCCCATGAAATAAACAGAAAACATCTGTAGACTGAAAAAGCAAAGTAACTCGGAGTCACTACATAAGAGCAAATAACCTCTCACATCCAAATTGACAGGAAGTAGTTCAATTCAATTTAGAATATTCTGATTAAGGAGGCAAGGAAGTGTGTAATCCATTCCATAGACATTCTCTCTAGGGTGATTAAGTGGGAAAAAAAAGTTAGGGTTCACAGGGATAAGCTTCAGTTATCTTAGACAGTCTACTTAAAAACACCTCATTCCCTACAATGACAGAGAAATGAGGCAGTAAGTCAATTATCTACCCTGTTGAAGGTGAATAAAAACTATCATCATTAAAATTACAACAGGACTTCACATTCTTTCACAGACAATCGCAAACTCTTTCCAATTTGGCTTGGAATGTCACCCCCCTCACCGACTGTTTTTCTGTTTCAGTCACAGATGCTCCTTCCTAATTATATTTGGCTTTGGATGAATTTTTCAAGTGGGTGCATATTCTCTGGACAGTGAGTGAGGGCTTGGGGCACCCGGAAGTCTGTGGCCTGGCCTGTCCTGTTCCTTTAATCTGGCCAACTCTTGCCCATCTCAGCCTGTGCCTCCCCAGCTGACCTCTCTCTGCTGTGGGACCCAGGAATGGGTGCTCCCCCGCCGCCACAGGGGAGGGGCTACATCCCTCTCTCAACCTCTGACCTTCAGCACAGACATACTTTCAAATTTCTAACAACACTTGAAAGAGCAATGAATACATGTCAGGCCATAAGATAAAGGCATAAAGTAAAATTTCTCAATTCTCACAACAGGGGACTTCCCTGATGGTCCAGTGGTTAAGAATCTCTCTTGCAATGCTGAGGATGCAGGTTTGATCCCTGGTTGGAGAACTATGATCCTACATTGCTGCAGAGCAGCTAAGCCTGTGTGCCACAACTACTGAGCCCACACACTCTGGAACCCATGTGCCACAACTAGAGAGTCTGTGCATTGTAGTGAAGATCCCGCATGCTGAAGCTAAGACCCAACACAGTCCAATAAATAAATAAACATAAAAAAAGAACAGGAGCCTACAGATCAATAAAATAACATTAAAAATATTATGTTTATTCTCACAACAATCCCTTTATAGCTGGTGCTATTCATATCCCCATTTTGCAGATTAGGAAACAGAGGCCAGGGAGGTGAACAATCTTGTCCAAGGTCACACAGCTGGGGAGTGACTACGTATCTGAGCTCTTACCCTTGCTGTCCTGCTGGGCATGGCCTGGTATTGATGGAAGAGAGGACGTGGGATGTCGGTGGCCATCCTGGCCATCCTGGGCTTAGATGGCCACCGTGGACGACTCACAGGAAGATGTGAGAACAGAGCCTTATTTTCCACAAGGGTCTTAGTCAGGAACTGGTTCAGGTGGGAGTGGTGGTTGTAAGGCCCAGGTTTTTCATGACTGGCCCTATTTCCTGTAATTTTATCCTCTTCAGATGATTTATTTCTTCTGAACTTTTTCTATTGTTATATAACATACATTTAGCCATTTGAATCATTTTTAAGTGTACAGTCAATTCAGCGGCATTAATGACACTCATGGTGTTAAGCAGCTATCATTGCTATTTCCAAAACTTCGCCATCACCCTCAACTGGAACTCTGGAACCATGAAGCAATAACTCCACATCCCCTCCTCCCATCTGGCAACTTTTAATCTATCTTCTGTCTCTATGAATTTGCTTCAGCTAGATATTTCACATAAATGGAATCATACAAAATTAGTCCTTTTTTGTCCGGCGTCTATCATCGAGCATACCGTTTTCAAGGTTGTTCCACAACGTAGCATGTACCTGTATTACATTCCTTTTATACGTGAACTATGAACTTCCAGATGTTCAAGCTGGTTTTAGAAAAGGCAGAGGAACCAGAGATCAAATTGCCAACATCCGCTGGATGATCGAAAAAGCAAGAGAGTTCCAGAAAAACATCTATTTCTGCTTCATTGACTATGCCAAAGCCTTTGACTGTGTGGATCACAATAAACTGTGGAAAATTCTGAGACAGATGGGAATACCAGACCACCTGACCTGCCTCTTGAGAAAACCTGTATGCAGGTCAGGAAGCTACAGTTAGAACTGGACATGGAACAACAACTGGTTCCAAATAGGAAAAGGAGTACGTCAAGGCTGTATATTATCACCCTGCTTATTTAACTTATATGCAGAGTACATCATGAGGAACACTGGGCTGGAAGAAGCACAAGCTGGAATCAAGATTGCTGGGAGAAATATCAATAACCTCAGATATGCAGATGACACCACCTTTATGGCAGAAAGTGAAAAGGAACTAAAAAGCCTCTTGATGAAAGTGAAAGAGGAGAGTGAAAAAGTTGACTTAAAGCTCAACATTCAGAAAACAAAGATCATGGCATCTGGTCCCATCACTTCATGGGAAATAGATGGGGAAACAGTGTCAGAATTTATTTTTTGGGGCTCCAAAATCACTGCAGATGCTGATTGCAGCCATGAAATTAAAAGACGCTTACTCCTTGGAAGGAAAGTTATGACCAACCTAGATAACATATTAAAAAGCAGAGACATTACTTTGCCAACAAAGGTCCGTCTAGTCAAGGCTATGGTCTTTCCAGTGGTCATGTATGGATATGAGAGTTGGACTGTGAAGAAAGCTGATCACCAAAGAATTGATGCTTTTGAACTGTGGTGTTGGAGAAGACTCTTGAGAGTCCCTTGGACTGCAAGGAGATCCAACCAGTCCATTCTGAAGGAGATCAATCCTGGGTGTTCATTGGAAGGACTGATGCTAAAGCTGAAACTCCAATACTTTGGCCATCTCATGCAAACAGTTGACTCATTGGCAAAGACCCTAATGCTGGGAGGTATTGGGGGCAGGAGGAGAAGGGGACGACAGAGAATGAGATGGCTGGATGGCATCACCAACTCAATGCACATGAGTTTGAGTGAATTCCGGGAGTTGGTGTTGGACAGGGAGGCCTGGCGTGCTGCGATTCATGGGGTGACAAAGCGTCGGACACAACTGAGTGACTGAACTGAACTGAACTACTGTATACATACGCTGTGTTTTGTTTATCCATGCATCTCTTTAGGGACACTTGGGTTCTTTTCACTGTTTGGCTATTGTCAATAATGGTGCTATGAACATGGGTGTCTCAAGGACCTTCTTAGATTATAAGTCCCTAAAGATCACTTATTAAAGGCACAATTTCCTATGTTTTTATGCCTTTACTGCCTTTCTCTATTAGGAACAATAACTTGGTTGACCATTGATTTTTGTCACCACTTCTATGTAAGCAGATTTAGGTGTCTCTACTAGCTTTGGGGTCCCTGTGGGTTACAGCAGGGGGAGCTGGGGTGAGTTCTTGTTTGCAGCTCCCCTGTCCCCCAAATGCACACAAGTCTCACCAGTCATCCACCCCAGAGCTGGGCACAGGCCATCTGGTTGTGCCAACAAGGGTGCTTGGCCAGCCCTTCTCCAGCGACCCAAGAGCCCCCTCCCAGTCACTCGTGTCCTCAGACAGTGGTTCTCTGCCTGGCTGCTTGCCAGCATTACCCTGGAGGTTTTGAAAACCTCTCTGGCCTAGGTTTCAGCCCTGGACATTAGTTCCCCCTCCTGAACCCTCCTCCCACATCCCTCCTCCCTTTATCCTCCCTCTGGGTCATCCCCGCACACCAGCCCCGAGCATCCTGTAACATGCATTGACCCTGAACTGGTGATTCGTTTCACATATGACAACATACATGTTTCAATGCCATTCTCCCAAATCATCCCACCCTCGCCCTCTCCCACAGAGTCCCAAAGACTGATCTATACATCTGTGTCTCTTTTGCTGTCTCGTATACAGGGTTATCATTTGCATCTTTCTAAATTCGATATATATGCGTTAGTATGCTGTATTGGTGTTTTTCTTTCTGACTTACTTCACTCTGTATAATAGGCTCCAGTTTCATCCACCTCATTAGAACTGATTCAAATGCATTCTTTTCAATGGCTGAGTAATACTCCGTTGTGTATATGTACCACAGCTTTCTTATCCATTCGTCTGCAGATGGACATCTACGTTGCTTGCATGTGGCCCTGGACATTCTGATATAATTATTCTGGAGTGGCAGGGCCCAAGGACAGGGCATTTTAAAAAGCTCAGCAGGTGAGGACTACTGTCTTTTGGGTGATCTGCGTTCTCACGGGTCCTCTCAGGGAGATGGGCAGGAGGATGCTGAGTCTGAGGGGTGGGGGATGGGAGAGATAGAGGGTTCCTGCCATTTCAGAAATGGCAATCTTGAGCCTTAACAAGCAGGAGGACTGGCTGCTGATGCGAGGGTCAAGAGTAGAAAGGAGCTTGGAACCCAGTGGCCCTGAGCTGCCCTGGCCTGTATCAGAGCCTGGACCAAGGTCCCCATGCACCCTCCTCCTTAGCAGTGAAAGTCAGAGCACATCCCAGGAATGGCCCACGGCCTGGAGTCTGCTCCTCTTGGCCCCCATGCCTCCACCCAGCCCGAGAAGAAGTGGGCGAGCTGCCAGTTCATGGGATTACTCCTGAGTTTACAAAGCAGCAGGCGTGAAGGCAGAGACAGAGCAGCAGCCACTGGAAACCATTTCAGCTGCTAAATAAAGTCACTTCCCAGTGAGCAAGGCTGTTAGTCTACTGACTGGCCCCAATAAAAGCCCTGGCAAATCCTCAAAGGCTGAGCCCGTCTGCTTTTTCCAGACCCAAGACGCAGTTTTGAGGGAGCATTAAAGGGTGGGTTGGAGCCAACGCTGGACGATCTTGGGCAAACTCTGCTCCTCTCTGGGCCTCTGTGTTCTTGTGCGTAAAACGACAGATTTGGACCAGTGGTTCTTGTTCAGGGTGGGTCACCCTCCCCAAGAGGGCGCCTGGAGGTGGGGAGGGAGGGATTAGGCTGTAACAGTGATCGGGGACAGTCCTGCACAAAGAAGAACTATGCCCTCCAAGGGCCAGTGCTGTCTGTATTTGTTGTTCAGTCGCTCAGTCGTGTCTGACTCTGTGTGACCCCATGGACTGCAGCATGCCAGGCTTCCCTGTCCATCACCAACTCCCGGGGTTTGCTCAAGTTTATGTCCACTGAGTCAATGATGCCATCCAACCATCTCACACTCTGTCGCCCCCTTCTCCTCCTGCCCTCAAGCTTTCCCAGCATCAAAGTCTTTTCCAGTGAGTCAGCTTTTTGCATCAGGTAGCCAAAATATTGGAACTTTAGCTGCAGCGTAAGAAACATCAGCATGGGGTGGGGGAGGGTTGACCTGGGGTTTGGGGTTAGCAGATGCAAACTACTGTATATAGAACAGATAAACATCAAGGTCCTACTATATAGCACAGGGATCCATATTCAATATCCTGTGAGAAACTAGAGTGGAAAAGAAAAAAGAAACACCAGTAGGTATATGCTGGGGCCTCTTCCCATTCTGGGGTGATTCTATGCTCTGTTGCTCACTGTCCCCACTTGAGAACAGGCCAGAGGGGACAGGGTAGACAGTATGTTTGCCCTTGTGTGGAAAGGAAAATTCAAGGTGGTTACCCAGGCTCTGAGCCGAGCCATGGCTCTGTTCCCTATCTCTCCACCACTTAAATGGCTGGAATTAAATATTAATAGACTAAGGTGCTGTAGATTAAAACCCAAATCTCCTGACACCGTCCCTAAGCCTAACAGATGCCTACAGCACAGGATGATAATGATGGACCATTAGCTCTCAGTGATCTGTTTATTACATTTGTCTGTTTATTACATTTGTTACTCTGTTATTTAACCATGCTGTCTACATCTCCTGTTAAGGGAAGGCAGAATTCACCATGGCTGCGTGGAATGCAGGCTGCCTCTCCATTTCCACTGGTTACCAAAGGCCACCGCGGTGGAGGACTAAACACGCACACAGCAAAACCCTAACCCCGTGAGCCTCCTATGGACCACCTGTATTCTCATAGGGGTTGTTTCACCTAATCCTTTTACTAAACCTGTGCCATTACTTCATACCTTGCCTTGTTTCAAAGAGGATTTGAGACAAACCATGCTTTTGAACTGTGGTGCTGGAGAAGACTCTTGAGAGTCCCTCGGACTGAAAGGAGATCCAACCAGTCCATTCTAAAGGAGATCAGTCCTGGGTGTTCACCGGAAGGACTGATGTTGAAGCTGAAGCTCCAATACTTTGGCCACCTCATGCGATGAGTTGACTCACTGGAAAAGACCCTGATGCTGGGAAGGATTGGGGGCGGGAGGAGAAGGGGACGACAGAGGATGAGATGGCTGGATGGCATCACCGACCCAATGGACATGGGTTTGGGTGGACTCCGGGATTTGGTGATGGACAGGGAGGCCTGGTGTGCTGCGGTTCATGGGGTTGCACGGAGTCGGACATGACTGAGTGACTGAACTGAAGTGAACTGATGTGAGGTGGATTATTATCCCATTTTCAACTAAGAAAATTGAGGCTCAAAGACATGAAATAAGTAAATCAGAGTTTCTCAATCTCAGCATGATTGACATTTGGGGCCAGAAAATTCTCTGTCATGGGAATGCCCTTTGCATTACAGGATATTTAATAGCATCGTTGGCCTTCACCCACTGGATGCTGGTAGCACCCCCCTCCTCCACAACCAAGAATGTCTCCAGATATTGACAAATGTCTCCTTGAGGGGAAAGGTACCCCAAATTCCAAAAGGCAGAGTTCAAAGACTGGTTTCCTTAGCCCTCGGTTTCAGCGGGCATCTTGTGTACCCTCTACAATTTCCAAGTCAGGAAAGTGATCAGAGGGGCCAAGAGATTTTACCTGTGATCACAATGGACAACTAGATTTGAAACTGCCTTGCCAGGTTGATCTAAAACTCTTTCCATCCCCCCAAACCAGCTTCAGGGTGATGAGTTAGGCTCCTTTATTTGCTTGTCAAACAACATTTGAGCACTCACTATGTTCTAATAGCTGATTTGAGAACTAGACAAGCAAACAGAAACACTGGCCCATCAGGACTGGGCATGGTGGAGGGGTGCTGGGAAGGCCGTTGCTGGGGCAGCTTCAACTAGAAAGAGTGCCCGTTGTCAGGTCAGAGGGCTTGGGTGCTGGCTGGGTCTTGGGCGACAGGGCAGGAGGAGCAACGAAGCCAGTAGGTGCATCAAAACCGGTGGCTTCTGCTCATGACCTTCCTCATCTTCATTGCCACAGCTTCCAGCACAGCTCCAGGCAAGTCCGTTTTAGCCGGATATCACACCATCAGAATATCAGGCAGGCGTGGGGAGACAGCACCCTGCATCTTTCTGTGGATAGATGCATCTGGAAATCACCCTGAACTCCTGCTTCAGGATACTGCCGAGGCTTCCTGGCCGTGCCCTGGTAGGACTCCATTCCTCAGCATCTGCAGCAACCCCGTTAAACTGCACATCATCCATGTTTGTATAAGGGTGTGTGGGGAGGGTGTCAGTGACATCATGGGGCATTGCCAGCCATTCATACCCCAGTCATCGGTGAACATTCAAGCAGCAATTAGCAGAGCCAGGCTCCAGATTAGGAAGGACAAATCTGCATGTGTGTTAACCTGCTTTCGGGGAGAGGACATGGAAAGGTGTGGAAATCAAGTTTATCAACTTCATAGGGACTGTTCCAGACAAAGAC
The DNA here is from genome assembly GCF_049115385.1 of Moschus berezovskii. Taxonomy (NCBI): domain Eukaryota; kingdom Metazoa; phylum Chordata; class Mammalia; order Artiodactyla; family Moschidae; genus Moschus; species Moschus berezovskii. The sequence goes on from NC_142468.1 coordinate 88,164,648, forward strand.
TACTGCAATACTGTGTGGTTAGGTAATGCGGAAGCAAACTAGGGGTTAGGTACTTTGCAGTAGGTACTTGCTCAGTGTAAACCATGACTCTTCAGCACAGCTATGATTATCCACATCCTCTAGAGGAAGGAACCAAGGTCCAGTGTGGTTAAGCGACTCGCCCGTCACCTCACAGCCAGTGTGATCTCTGGCCTGTTTCTCAGATGGGGACATTTGAAAATAGGGCCTTGAACCAGAGAGCATCGGACGGGAGGCACAGCAGAGCTGGAACTCGTTTACACCTGCGCTGTCCTTATACACAGAGGATATTGAGACCAGAGTGGAAGGGGGATGTCCAGGTCATCAGTGACGGGCTGGGGGGTGAGACCCCAGGCCTGTGAGGTCCCTGGAGCAGAGGCTGGTGCTGATGCATGGACTCCCTGCCCTGCCTCCCCCTTCTCTCCCAGAGCCCACTCCAGAATTCACGCGCCACTCTCCTCTGTCCTCAAAGCCTCTGCCCTGGGCAGCACCCACCTCTGGATAAATGCACCTTGGTGGTCCCAGCACTTACACCTCCGGCACTTCAGCAGTGGAGTCAGTGATGTACAGGGTGGTAAGCTGGGGCTGCCCCAAATGGGCCAGGGGCCGGCCTGAGGTTCCTCAGCTCTGCTCAAAGCCTCCTGCCTCCTTCCCCATACCAGAGACTTTAATGAGGCCCCAGCTCCCAGCTGCCTGGCTCCCTCTGATCTGCCTACATCACTGCCTTTGAGTCTTCCCAGCCCCAAAGACCATTTATCTCTACAATTTGCCTAGATAGTCTCATAAATCATGTCTGTGCACAAAGGAATTACCTCTTTGGAAGGGCCTTTCAAAGGCAGCAAAGACACACAGACCAGTCAGGGGTCCCGCTGCCCAGGCTGGCACCCTCCCCAGCGGAGCCCAGCCTTCACCCCCCTTTCAAAGCTCCAGAGCAAACCCGGGGCTGAGAAGCTGGGGGCGAGGTTGGGGATCAAAGGGAATTTGGTGAAGCTCTGTGGGGTGGGAGTTTAGATGTAAGGTCTAGACTCGGTGGGGCTTCAAAAGAATGGGAGGCCCAGCTGGTCCTCAGGGGCCACAGAGTGACCCAGGTCAGGCACATATGCAGCAGCTACGGACCACGTGAGACAGACTGGGAGCAGCGCTTGCTGGAGGTGAAAGGGCACTGGGAGATCGGGGGGTGGTGGGGGACCTTGGAGGGCCTTAGGGAAGAGAGAGGATTTGGCTTCGGATCTAGAAATAGTGATACGATTTCAATAGGTGGGAAAATAAGGGGAGGCCAGTCTGAGTGGTGGGCTGCGAAGGCAGGGAGGGAGAACTCCTGTGTAGCGAGGCCCTCAGTGGGGGAGCTGGGTACACACAGCCCGACTGCAGAAGGTTTGGGAGCAGGCGGAAGAGTCCGCTTCACTGAAAGAAGGCTAGATCATGGCTTCTCAAACTATCCATGCAGAAGGAACAGTTTTGTTTTCCAGCCCATCTGAGACACCTGGTCCTACCTGGGCATGTCTCCTATGCGGGTCACACCACGTGGGCCTCTCCATGAACCTCTGACACACTCACACAGCTATGTCCTGCTCAGCAGAGGGGTCCACCAACTGCAGGCTTGGCTCTCACAGTGCTTTCGAAACGGCTGCAAGTTTCTAAACATTTACAATCAATGTTTTTACTTACCATTGGCCAGTGACAAGTCCTGAACTTCGGGTCCACAGAAAAGCACCCCGAATGGCACGGGCTAGAACACAGCTCAGAGGAGGGATGCGAGCAAACCAAGGCAGGTTTATAGGCGGTTTTACCGGAGACCAGGCTGGGCAAGGTTTCTGCCCTCTCTGTCTTTTCTGGGAAGTCCTGTGAACTACTGTGCTGCTTAAAAGGCTAGGGACTTGGGAATGATGAATGTAACCATCAGGGATATTCAATAACTGGTAGGGCAGGGCACCCACTGATCAGAATGGCTGTGTGGTGGCGTTGGTGCTTGCTGGTATGGTCAGGACAGTAGCAGCTAACACAGAGTAAGCCCTGTTATCGATGAACCTCTGTCTGAGTTCTTTATAAGTAGTATCTCATTTAATCCTCCCAACAGCCCCCTATCTTTTTTGCCTTTTCATACTGTTCATTGGATTCTTGAGGCAAGAATACAGATGTGGTTTGGCATTCCCTTCTCCAGCAGACCACGTTTTGATTGGAAAAGACCCTGATGCTGGGAAAGATTGAGAGCAAGAGAAAGGGATGCCAGAGGATGAGATGGTTAAATAGAATCACTAACTCGATAGACATGAGCGTGAGCAAACTCTAGGAGACAGCGAATAACAAGGAAGCTTGGCCTGCTGAAGTTCACGGAGTTGCAAAAAGTCAGCAACTGAAACACCACCACCACCCCATAATCTCCACTGTCATTTGAGGAAACAAAGTGATGTCAGGCCTAAGGAGAGCCTCCACCCCCATCCTTTCTTGGGGTTCTGGACACCAGACTTCCTGTGTGGCCTTAGGCAAATCACCTATCTTCTTTGGCCTTCAATTTCCTCATCATCAAGTTAAGGGGCAGCACTAGAGGAGCCCTAAGCTTCCTTGCATTTTAGACATGCTGAGATCTCTGAATCACCTGGAGAAACTATCAGAGACAAAGACTTGGTGATGGAGAGAATAGCAAACCCAGAGGAAACAAAGCATTGAATCTTGGGGCGCATGTGTGTGCTCTGAATTTCTGCTCACAGGCACCCACTGAATTACAGGCGTAAATAGAATTTTCACAATAAAGACAACACATGCAGGTTTGCCTTGCTTTATGCAACTATTCTTTAAAGGCTTTGCACAAATTACTTGTTATCTGGAATAACTCTGCTTATCTGTACACCTTTGACTTTCCAAAGCACCTCTATACTTTACAGGTCATCAAAGCAAACATTGGTACTCACATTACTCAGATGCACAGGGCCAGAGAAATGAAGCCGCTTGCCTAAGACCCCCGCCTACTTAGGAGAGCTGAGATTCCACATCTTTAGGCCCTGATCCCATCCACCATTCTCCATGGTACCACATCCCCAGTGAGGTCACTCAACACAGGACCCACCTATCAGTAGGATGCCTTGTCTCCTTGGTATTTGAGGTCTCCCACTCAATCCCATCTTGCTATTTGTGTCACACGTGTCATGGTACATTTGTCGCTGCATAGGGAGGGACTCTGAGAGCAGCTCCCAGCTGGGCCTGCAAGTCAGAGGACACTCTATCCATCACAGCTGGGTGAGGACCTCCAGTTTCCCTGGAGAGAGGAGACCTGAGGGCGGAGTGACAAATGGCCCTCCTGTCTATTGAGAGTTATTATCAAAGGACGGGGACCAGCTGCTCCTGGGATCTGCTGATGAAGTGAAGGAAAGATGCTTCTGCTGCAGTAGCAGGAGGTCTGGTCAGCTGTCCTTTTGTTCACTCACTTCATAAGGCTTTACTGAGTGCCTACTGAGTGCCAGGCACTGTGGATCAAGTGGGGGATAAAGCATACAGGGTCCCTTCAAGGAGCTTATAGTCCAGGAGTGGAGACAGACAAGAAACAGTAAAGGAACTTCCCTGGTGGCCCAGTGGTTAAGAATCCACCTGCCAATGCAGGGAACACGGGTTCCACTCCTGGCCTGGAAAGATTCCACGTGTTGCAGAGCAACTTTGCCTGTGCACCACACAGCTACTGAGCCTGCGCCCTACAGCCTGTGAGTTGCTGCAGAGACAGGCCCGTGCACCACAGCTAGAGTAGCCCCTGCTTGCCACAATGAGAGAAAGCCACGTCAGCAACGAAGACCTAGCATAGCCAAAAGTAAATAAATAAATAAAAATTTAAAAAAGAATACATTGTGCAACATAGTGAATATCGCCAATATTAAAAAAAAAAAGTAGTAAAGGCCTCTGTTTTGGCCTTTGTTCAAACAGCACCTCCTGAGGGCCTTCATGGATCATCTTTTCCAAGTTCTCTCCTCCATCCCCCTGGCTTTATTTTTTCTTTCATGGACTTATTCTATCTGATGTTATACAATCACTGTACCATATACTTATTTTCACCTTCTTGTTTTTTGTCAGGGACTCCCACTAGAATGTCAGCTCCCGGAGGAGTTATTTCCTTCATTACTGTGTCCCCAGCACCTAGGACAGCATCTGGCATACAATAGATGCTCAATAAACACTTGCTCAACAAGTGAATCCATTAACAAGAATCATAAGCTATAACAAGGGTATGGAGGTGCAAATAATAGCTTGATGGCAAATGAAGATAGGGGTTCAATTGAGAGGTCAAGGAAGGCCCCTCAGGGGAGGTGACATGTACGCTAAGAGCTGAAGGATGAGAAGAAGGCAGTCATGGTGACAGTAAGAGCCTTCAGGGTAGAAGGAAGAGCGTGGGCAAATGTCCTGAGGTGGGGAAAGGTTGGCAGACCCGAGGCCTTGAAGCGGGCAGCCTGGCTGGTAAGTTCTGAGAAGTGAGAGAGGGAGGGACTCCACGAGGCAGACGGCCCAGCTGTGCCTGTGACAGGGGCTGGGGTTTTCTCTCAAGAGCAATGGGAAGCTCTTGGAGGGTTCACCAGGACTCTGTGAAAGCAGGCAAGCAGGACTCCCTGTGGGCAGGTCTTCCAACCCTGAGCCGGGAGGGACATGGTCCCTCTATGCAACCCATCAACACCCTGGGTCAGCCAGGACCTTCTGGTTTAGAAGGATGTGGGTGGCGGGGGTGAACACGAGCCCCCTTCTGCCTGGTGCCTCTGAGAGGCTTCCCTCATTATCCCACCAGGTAGGAGACAGCTGGGCACGAGTGGGGAGAAGAACCAGTTGGGGCAGCTCCATGCTTGAGCATCTAGGTGACTCAGAAAATGTACTGACAGGCTGAGATCTCATAGATTGTGTGCCCACCTCCAGGGGACTAAATATAGTTCCCTTATTGTTATTTATGTCTCTGGACATCAAGCAATGACTCCTAAAGACTGTCTCACCCATCCCTAAATTTGAGTGCTGCATTTGCCAGAAGTCGGAGAGGTGAGAGTCCTGTCGCAGGTGGTGGGTACCCCCGAGCAGCTGAGAGCCACGAGGAGGAGACTCAGGGCTGCAGGGAAGGCCAGGGCCTCTCTGGGAGCTGATTTCCCAGTCAGTCAACTGGTGAGAAACACAGCAGCTCACAAGCAAACGGAACGCGGTTAATGACCCTTGAATTTCTGATGACCACGGGTGTGGCCTGCAGTGGGCAGTGGCAGGTGGCTTCAGTAAGTGGGATATTTACACTTGAAGCTTCTGGGACACCCTTTGAGCCCATAGGGGCCTGGGATTTTAGAGGGAATCTAATGAGCTGAACTTAGCAAAAGTGGCCTGGGCCTCAGTACCCCTCACTCTATCCGGTGGAGGGTGGCTCAGCCTGCTCTGGAGAACCTCTCCTTGTCCTTCATGTGGGACTCATTCCTTAAAGCCCTGCAGACCCCGCCCGGGAAACTTCTCCGTCTCTTGAAACCCTCCCATCTATTAAGACTCAGATGAAATGCCTCTCCCTTAGGGAAGCTTTTAGGAACCCTCCTCCCCATTCACTCTAAACTCACTGTGCCTGCTGCCGTTTGCCTTGTTTGAAGTGGATGCTCACAGGCCTCAGAGCTTTGGAATCACACAGACTTGGCTTCAAATCCCAGTTCTGCTTCTTACCACCTGTGTGACCCTGGGCAAGCTGTAATTGTCCTTTGAGACTTTAGCTTCCTCACCTATAAAATGGGTCTTACACGTCTGAGAGAGTTGGGGTCAGAGTATGGTGTAAAAGTACCTCACTTAATGACTTGCAAGTAGAAGGTGCTCAGGACTATGTAACAAATCCTCCCAGAAAGTGTGGAGATGAATAAATGAATAAACAAAGTCATTGATCCAGGTATCATGCAAGGGTAAACTCACAGGGAGCTGAGTTGGATTAATAATAGGTAATTATCATCATCACCTGACTTGTCCTCAACTCCACCTTCAGGGAGGGATTTGGTTTGTGCTTCCGCGAAAGCAGTCCCTAAGGTGACTCCGTGGGGAGGGGAAAAGAAGGAAGACGCAGTGCAGCAGGTGTTAATCCGCCTGGACTTCTGGGAGATAACCAAGCACATGGAGTGGAGCTATCCCAACCGAGGGGCAAAAGAGCCAGGGCATCTCTCCATTAACCCCTTGTCCTGCCCTGGTGGAGGACGGCAGGGTGGGTGTTCTCTCTGCTCCACGTCCCACTAGCTCCATGGATTGTGCCCGTGATAGAGCTGCAGCTGTTTGTCACCGTAGCCTTTGCTGTGCTGCCATGAGTGGCCTGGGGAAGCGAGGGTATCTCTGTCAGGCCCCAAGTCCACTTTCCTCCCCACTGTACATGCAATGCCCTGCATGCTGTCTGCTGTGTGTTGGGAGCCCCATATTAATGTATGTTGATTCAATGAGCAAACCAAGAAATCGATATAAGAAATGGTTCAGGAGCTGGGGATAAAAAGATGACATGGCTCCTGCCCTCAGACCTCGTGACCAGGGGGTTGGGATGGGAGGGGGTGGTAGTCACAGTGACACATAAAAAAGACAAAGGAGAAGTCTCTCTATAGGTCAAGGAGCGAATGCCCAGGGAGAAGTGGTGGCACTCTGTGAACTTCAGGTACGCACAGAAGGTGTGGCCTCCCGGGCGGGGAAGGCTTCAGGGAGGAGATGGGACTGCCTAGACCTGAAAGAAGAGTGGACTTAGGCATAAGGCAGAGTGATGGAGGAGGCTGGAGACAACAGCATGAGCAAAGGCCTGGAGGCAGGAATGTCATCATGGGCTGTAGGGAGACAATTGGTAGGAGAGTCTCTTTGGAGCATCTCTACCGTCTTTAGAGTTGGGCGGTGGGGAGAGAAATTTGGCCTCAGATAGCTCACTAGGAGGGGTTTCCCTGTAGCTCAGCTGGTAAAGAATCCACCTGCAATGCCGGAGACCTGGGTTCAATCCCTAGGTCGGGAAGATCCCCTGAGGAGGGCATGGCAACCCACTCCAGTATTCTTGCCTGGAGAATCCCATGGACAGAGGAGCCTGGCGGGCTACAATCCATGGCTTTGCAGAGTCGGACACGACTGAGAGACTAAGCACAGCACAGCACAGCTCACTAGGGAAGGGGTCTTGGGGCGTGGCTTGGAAGAATCAGGATTGGAGCAGCCTCCAGGCAGTGTGTATCTCTGACTATGTGTAGGAGAGGACCCTCCAAGGCTGCTGGGAGGGCTGGATTCCCCACATTCATCCATGCAATCCCCCCTCCCTAAAAGTTGCTCTATGTCAGCTTTATGCAGTGCATAGCCTGAACACCTGTACCTAACAGCCCTGCCTGGCTGGTGTAAGGGAAGAGAAGGGCTTAGAAACTGCAGGAGAGGGGACGTTTCCCCAGGCTGGAATGATTGTGACTGTTATGGATGCTGTTCTTCGTTACCAAGCATCAGATTCCCTGGCAGCTGAAGGACCACAAAGGTGACCCTCATCTGTAGCTCAGCCTCCCTGGAGAGGACAGGAGACTTAGCAGCTGCTTCCCCTGATGGTCCCCCATTTCTATCTGTCTCCATTTCCATCTTTACCTCCTCCCTCCCCACTCCCAGCCTCCTTTCCTCTGATCTACCCATCTTTCCCTTCCATCCCCCTCCCCCACTGACTGGGAGCCAAAGGGGTTGGAGTGGGAGGCCTAGGTGAGCTGAATCCCAGGATGTGCTGGGAGCTGTGTGGGGGGGCAATCGGGAGGCCCTCTGAACTGGATGTTTGAACCAGAGGGGTCCCAGTGGGCCTCCCCAGTGTGTGTGGTTTTCTTTTCCCTTTAAAGCATTTCACTTTGAAAGGAAGCCAGACCCAAGTGAAGAGAGTGTGGGTAAACTCAGGCACACAATCAAAATGCCTTTGAACCTGGGCTCAGATCTCTGAGGTCCTCTCCTGTTTCAGGTCAGGGGCTGGTAGGAGGCTAGGGAACCCTTGATGCCTAATTGGCAGCTAATTGAACGTGGTGGGGGTGAGGGAGGGGGCTGAAAGCAAGTTGTTCAGGACTGGGTGAGTGATGCTCTTTCAACTCAATGTAAAAGCAGGTCTATTATGGGTTTTCTTGCTGGTATCCAGGCGGTGGGGAGACAGGCTTCTGTTGCTTAATGAGCTCATGGCTCAAGCTGTCTCCAGTTGGGGAGCAGGTGGAGGCTTTCAAGGCAAAGTTAACATTGTAGTTAGTTCTAGTTGGCTACCTGTCATCACTCAAGATCAAGAGAGGGAACGGTCTTATTAAAATTAGCAAACAGAAGGCAAGCTCCTCAGCAGAGCTCTCTGGGTGGGGGTGGGGTCTGGACACTCACGAAGCTGAGGAGTCGCAGATAAGTTTTTCCCCCGTGGTTTGATACAGACCATAGAGAACTTTAAAGGTGCTACTATGGGCATCGGCGGAGAAGGCAATGGCAAGCCACTCCAGTACTCTTGCCTAGAAAATCACATGGACAGAGGAGAATGGTGGGCTGCAGTCCATGGGGTCACTACTAGTCGGACACGACTGGGCAACTTCACTTTCACTTTTCACTTTCACACATTGGAGAAGGAAATGGCAACCCACTCCAGTGTTCTTGCCTGGAGAATCCCAGGGACGGCGGAGCCTGGTCGGTTGCCGTCTAAGGGGTTGCACAGAGTCGGACACGACTGAAGCGACTTAGCAGCAGCAGCATGGGCATCAGGGTTTCCCAGGTGGCGCTAGTGATAAAGAGCCTGCCTGCCAATACAAGTGATGTAAGAGATGCGAGTTTGATCCCTGGGTAGAGAAGATCCTCTGGAGGAGGGCATGGCAACCCACTCCAGTATTCTTGCCTGGAGAATACTATGGACAGAAGAGCCTAGCGGGCTACGGTCCATAGGGTTACAAAGGGTCAGACCCAACTGAAGTGATTTAACAGCAACAAGGGAACCAGGCATGGATCTGAGCTTGGCACTGAGCATTAAGGTACAGGCATTGAGGGCATGGCTGTGGAGGCTAACAGACCTGGGTTCAAGTTTGCATTCTTAAGGGTGACCCTGGGCAAGTTACTAAATCTGTGCTTCAGTTTCCAAAATCTGTAAAATGAAAATAATAATATCACCTACCTAGTAGGGTAGTTGTAGTGATGAAATGCAATTACACAGGGAAAGATGGAGAAGGCAATGGCAACCCTCTCCAGTACTCTTGCCTGGAAAATCCCATGGATGGAGGAGCCTGGTGGGCTGCAGTCCATGAGGTCATGAAGAGTTGGACACTTACTGAGCGAGTTCACATTCACTTTTCACTTTCATACATTGGAGAAGGAAATGGCAACCCAGTCCAGTGTTCTTGCCTGGAGAATCCCAGGGACGGGAGCCTGGTAGGCTGCTGTCTATGGGGTTGCACAGAGTCGGACACGACTCAAGTGACTTAGCAGCAGCAGCAGCAGTAGCATAGTGGCAAGCACATGATAAATGGACAGTGAATTGGAGCAGTTATGATTATGAAGGACCAAGGTTGAGTAGAGACTCTTTGCAGGCCTTACTGTTGAGTCCCATAGATGATTGATAGGTAGTGAAGAAGAGGATGCAATTACAAAGTATTAGAACGACAACCACCTTAGCAATCAGCTAGTCCCATTCTCTCCCTTTGCAGGCAAAGAATGGGAGGCCTAGAAAAGTGAAGTGATTTTTCAAGGTGACACAATGAGCTGGAGGCAGTACTGAGTCTAGAACAGTTCTCCAGAGGGCCAAAGCTGCTTCTACCGCATCATCAGAGCTGAACCACAGTTACAAGCCAGAAATGGAGAGCAAAACTCTCCTCTTTGAGTGCATTTGTCCTACTATGTGAGAGTGGGTTATGGCAGTTTCTCTTGCTGTGTTCTTTTCATGTCTCAAGAAGACAAACTTTCAGTCTCTGAGAGTGGCTGATTGGAGGGTGGGGAGGAGAAACTGGCCTGGGATAAGCCATCAGAACCTGAGAGTTGTCCATTATCTGCCAAAGAACCTAACAGTACCAAGAGAAAGAGCAGATATGGGTGGCTATAGATTGTGGTGACAAGTGTCCAAAACCAGTGCCCCACTTATAGTATCTTCCTCCACCTAACTTCCAGAGTGATGTTTCCAAATGACCAATCTGATGAGGTCACTGCCTTGTGTAAAGCTCTTCCATGGTCTCCAGTGACTCAAGATGCATGGGGACCTGGTATTTAAAGCCCTCTACACTCAGGCCCAGCCATCCTGCTGCCCAAATCCCTTGACACCCTTCACACCCTATTTCCAGCAGACTCTGCCTTCACGCACCTCATGTTTGCTGAAGCTATTCCCCTTGCTCCATCACCCTGAGTTCTGCTCCATTCAATCCCCTTCTCAACCCTATGTGGCAAGTCAACTTGATTTCCCTCATTATTCAGTTATCTCTACTATAGCTCAAGTTTTTCATATGAAGAAACAGGAGATTCTATAACTTTCCTGATCTTTTCACATGCCACAGAGGGTGACTTGATATCTTTGATATGCGGTAGAGAGCTAAAAAGGCAAACAACCCAAAGACTTATAAAATGGATATACTAATCCATGGCTCTCCCCACATAAAAGACTGGGATGAAATTAAAGAGACGATATGGCCATGAAAAGGCTTAGGACCACCACTGAGATCTTAAGTCAAATCCCTTCTTCAGGTCTTGCCTTACTCATTTGCTGTATGAGTGGGTTGGAAAAGGAGGTCTCCAGGAACTCTTTTGGCTCTGACATAACTTTTTTGAATTGAAGGATCTTAACAACCATACAGATGACCCCTGGGGATACAGAGGGAGGAGAATTTGGATAGGGGAAGGAGCAAATGGGGCATTAAATACTTTTGTTACATTTTCTGTCTTTAAAAATGATCTGAGGGAAAAACAGTGATTTTTTAATATTTTTTTTCAATGTGAGTGGAGGGTATTTTTCATATATTTTCTTTATTTTTCTATATGTCACAAGTATTTAATAGTTTTAAAAAGAATTTGGTGATCCTCTTCTCAGTGTAACTATTTCCTTGACTTCCTCCACTTTTAATAGGCATGTTCAAAGGACTGAAAATGGTATGATTCCTCCATTGCAGGAGATATTCAAGCAAAGGTCACATGGGCTCTAAGTATTATGGAAATGATTTGTACAGAGGATGAAAGCTGGACTCTTCTAATTCTTATGTCTTACAATGCCGAGGCCATGGTGGCCAGAAGAGCTGTCCTTGGTACTGAATTCCACACCAAGAAACTTAAAAACACAGAGCATGGAAAAAAAAAATAATTCCTTCTATTCTTGTCACTATAAGATACAAATTAATGCTTCAATTTCCAGGACATTTTGGTGATCAAAATTACAGGGAGAAGCCCTTCTTAGAGGGGTTTCTGGCATTTGCTCTCCTGAAAATTCTCTCCTACTCCTCGGCTTCTGGTAGTATTTGTTTGTTCTTTCCCAACCTTATGGTAAAAGCATAGAACTGGGAGCCAGAAAGCTTGGGATTGAGTTCTAGCTCAGCCACTACAGACTGGGTGACCCATTTCAAATTCCTTCCCTACAGTGAGCCTCTGATTCTTCATCTGTCAAATGGAGATAATTGCATCAGGTGACAGAATGCTTGAAAACATGCTTGCAAAAACACTTAAGTGCAATATAATTATTAACTGGTAATACTGTTGTGATTCCTGCTCCAGTATGTGTGAAGTGGAACTATCTCTCAGGGTAGGAAGCCAAGAAGGCAGTGAGTGTGGCAGGTAGCGGGTTGAGGGAGGTGAATTAAGCTCAGAGGATTCTTGAGAATGTTTTGACAAAAACTGTCCAGTTGGCTTCCCTGTGGGCAAATGAATACCTTTTCAGATGGCACCTGGTGACATTTGCAAGCATCACAGAATTTGAGTGTGGAGGTGAGTAGTGAAGCATCTCTAAGCAGAAAAAATGGTGTGGTGTTATTTGGTACTCACTGAACTGAGGGACAGTCTCACCAGGTAGGAAAATGGGTTCTCCTGGCACATTATAAAGGGCTTGAGGGCTGAGTGTCAGGGCACTCATTCTATCCTTCGCTCTGTCACTAACATCCTCACATAGTAGAAAGTGGCTGGGCTCATGTTCTGCGTACCCACTGACTAGCTGTGTGACCTTGGGAAAGTCACTTCACTTCTCCAATCCTCAGTTTTCTCTGGTGAAAAGGAGTATACTAAAACCTATCCACCAGGATGATTATAAGAGTAAAATGAATTCTTGGATGACAAAGGGCTTGCTAGGTAAGCTGGAGCACTGTGCGAGCCTCAGTATTCATCATCTGCAAAATGGAGGTGATAAGGCTTGACTATATAAGTGGGATAAGGATGAGGAGAAGAATCACACACACACACATTTTGTTATCATCGTGAGGGAGGTGGGATGGGGCGCAGGAGAGATGCTGAGCTGGAAGTCAAGGGACTGGGCTTTCAGTCTCTGTCATGTGCAACTGCATGACCTCAGGCAGTTCAGTTCAGTCACTCAGTCATGTACGACTCTGCAGCCCCATAGACTGCAGCACACCAGGCCTCCCTGTCCATCACCAACTCCTGGAGCTTGCTCAAACTCATGCCCATTGAGTCAGTGATGCCATCCAACCATCTCATCCTCTGGTGTCCCCTTCTCCTCCCACCTTCAATCTTTCCTAGCATCAGGGTCTTTTCCAGTGAATCAGTTCTTTGCATCAGGTGGCCAAAATATTGGAGCTTCAGCATCAGTCCTTCCAATGAATATTCAGGACTGATTTCCTTTAGGATTGACTGGTTGGATCTCCTTGCAGTCCAAGGGACTCTCAAGAGTCTTCTCCAACACCACAGTTCAAAAGCATCAATTCTTCAGTGCTCAGCTTTCTTTGTAGTCCAACTCTCACATCCATATGTGACTACTAGAAAAACCATAGCTTTGACTAGATGGACCTTTGTTAGCAAATTAATGTCTCTGATTTTTAATATGCTGTCTAGGTTTGTCATAGCTTTTCTTCCAAGGAGCGAGAACCTTTTAATTTCATGGCTGCAGTCACCATCTGCAGTGATTCTGGAGCCCCCCCAAAATAAAGTCTTTCACTGTTTCCATTGTTTCCCCATCTATTTGCCATGAAGTGATGGGACTGGATGCCATGATCTTCGTTTTCTGAATGTTGAATTTCAAGCAAGCTTTTTCACTCTCCTCTTTTACTTTCATCAAGAGCCTCTTCAGTTCCTCTTTACCTTCTACCATAAGGGTGGTGTCATCTGTATATCTAAGGTTATTGATATTTCTCCCTGCAGTCTTGATTCCAGCTTGTGCTTCATCCAGCCTGGCATTTCGCATGATGTACTCTGCATATGAGTTAAATAAGCAGGGTATTATACAATATACAGCCTTGATGTACTCCTTTCCTGATTTGGAACCAGTCCATGTTCTATGTCCGGTTCTAAACATTGCTTCTTGACCTGCATACAGATTTCTCAGGAGGCAGGTAAGGTGGTCTGGTATTCCCATCTCTTTAAGAATTTTCCACAGTTTCTTGTGATCCACGCAAAGCCTTCAGCATAGCCAATAAAGCAGACGTAGATGTTTTTCTGGAATTCTCTTGCTTTTTTGATGATAATGTGGATGTTGGCAATTTGATCTCTGGTTCCTCTGCCTTTTCTAAATTCAGCTTGAACATCTAGAAGTTCATGGTTCACATACTGTTGAAGCCTAGCTTGGAGAATTTTGAGCATTACTTTGCTAGTGTGTGCAGTGCTAAGTCGCTTCAGTCATGTCTGACTCTTTGCGACCCTATGGACTATAGCCTGCCAGGCTTCTCTATCCATGGGGTTCTCCAGGCAAGAATACTGGAGTGGGTTGCCATTTCCTTCTCCTGCTAGTGTGTGAGATGAGTGCAACTGTGTGGTAGTTTTAACATTCTTTAGCATTGGCTTTGTTTGGGATTGCAATGAAAATTGACCTTTCCCAGTTCTGTGGCGACTGCTGAGTTTTCCAAATTTGCTGGCATATTGAGTGCAGCACTTTAACAGCATCATCTTTTAGGATCTGAAATAGCCCAGCTGGAATTCCATCACCTCCGCTACCTTTGTTTGTAGTGATGCTTCCTAAGGCCCACTTGACTTTGCATTCCAGGATGTCTGGCTCTAGATGAGTGATCTAAATGAGTGATTGTGGTTATCTGGGTCATTAATATCTTTTTTGTATAGTTCTTCTGTGTATTCTTACCACCTCTTCTTAACTTCAGGTAACTAGACCTCAACTTCTACATCTTTAAAATGGTGGATGAGACTTGGTTCCTGCCAGCTAAAATGTCCTACTTACTAAGCCCTGGGTTTCTCCCTTACTGAGTTCTCTGAGCATACAGGGCTAAAGAATTGCTGGCTAGAGCTCTCTGAGGGAGGTGAGCAGGGGCCAAGTCAACAACTCTCATTTCCATTTCATTTCTTATTGGAAAGGCCAAGCATCAGGGTCCAGAGAGTAAACAGACTTCCCTTTGACTTTCTCCTTCATGTGTGGCTGAGCCCCAAAGTGGACGTGATTTATACAGGGTGGGCCCCAGAGACTCTGAGCTGTGAATTGAAAATCTCAGTATTCTGCTGAGCTCCCTGGCTCCAGTCTGGCTCTCTCCAAGCTGCTGGCATCCTCGACAGGAAAATTAATTGCTGTTGTCATTCTGCTTTTTGTTCCAGTCTATATACCAGGAATAAGATATCTGAATAACGTTAAATAACCTGTATATAGAAGCCCTTTCTAAAAGCCAGAGCAGTAAGCACAGAGAGATGGGCTCCAGGGATGAGAGAGTGCCGAGAACAGCTCTCGTGGGTACCCATTTGGTCTCCACACAAAGGGATCCTGCCCAGATGGACATACAATGGGACAGGAACCTTCATGCTTCCCTGGGAAGTGGACGAAATTGAGCCTGGTGATCCAGCCTTGCAAGCAAACACAAGCCCCTCATCCTTCCCAGGGACTGCACCTCACCACATGCTTTCTACTATCTGGTTTGAATTCTTTCTCTCTTGATTCAGTGGCTATAAGCAAGCTAACTCAGGTTCTGACTCAGTGGCTATATACCACCGACCTGCCTGGGGCTGAGGCGTCCATGGTTCCAGCACTGAATGAGCCAACTTCAGAAAGGCTCTTGAGTCAGCACAGGTGAGTCACCAGGTACTCCTGCCAGCTCCAACTACATTCTCCTGCTGATGGCCGAGTTAATCATCAGCATGAGGCTTATGCAATGTTTAGCCTCAGTAGCCAAGGCCATACTTGGAACAACCTCAGGAAAATAAAGGCACGTGCGCACACACACACACCAGTCTAACTCCGTTCCTTTATAGATGAGGATGCTGTTGCTCTGGGAGGGACGGTGACCTGCCCAAGATAAGAGAGTCCTAGGGTCTATAAACTAGGCCCGTGGACTCCCAATCCAGTGCTGCTTTTACTACATCATCCTGCCACTATGTAACAAAGTCCCATGTTCTAGAACCTATGAAAGAGCAAAACCCGAGCTCCCGTCCCAGCCTGGCCTGCCAGGTAAGCTGGAGGTGCTGGTGAGGACAAGAGTTCGCTTTCCACTCTTGCGTTCTGGGAGAAAATTCCCAGTTTTTTGGAGTCTGTCTACTTGTGGTCTTAATTACTTGCGTGTACGAGATCCTGCAATCTGTGCCTGGGGACTCTTTGAATTGCAGATTAATATTCAACTAGCTGGAACAATCTTCAGAAGGAGGCTCGTGGTAATTAAGTTGGCTAGAGAACACTTCAAACTAACTTTTTATGGCACACGAGTACTGTAAATTATCAGGACAGGGAAGACTGATCCCTTAACGGTGCTTCTTGGGAGTCACAAGGGACCATGCACCTCTCCCCTTCCAAGGGGCTGGGGGACTGCAGATTGTGGGGGTGAAAGAAAGGGACAGAGAAGGGAGTGTAGATGTGTGCTGGACTGGGAGGCTGTCGGGCAGATTCTTATCTGTAACTCAAGACTGTTTTCCCCAAGACCAAGGGGCTCTGGCCTGAGAGGAGGGGTGGCAGAGTGGAAGGAAGTGGGCAGAGTGCAGGCATTTCAAAAGCAGAGGCCTGAGCTACTGAGCAGAGTCTAGTGAGTAAAAATTCTGGGTCACATTCGGCCTTATAAACAAAAGGGAGAGAAAAATAGGAAGGCTTGAAAGACTTTGCACCAAGTGGCAGGCATTTCAGAAAGTAATTTTTGTCCAGTGCCGAATAATCTGTGTATTTTAGACTAGGTACACTTACTACTGTGTCAGGCATGACAACCCAACGTAACACCATAGACTGTGAGGTTTGTCACAGTGATTTGCTACTAATGTAGTACAAAGCTGGTGAATAATTTATTTTTCATACTAAATAACAGTGTGTCAAGATTGTAAGTGCCTGATAACTCCCATCTGTGTGACTTGCATTCCTAGCTGTTTTCTTAACTGGTGGAGTGGGGGGCGGGAGGGGAGGCGGGGGATGTGGGGCCCCACATTCTCCAGGAGCCACCGAAATAGCCTGTAACCCATGGGCAGCTTCTCTTGGGCCCAGCCCATAAGAACAGTGTATGCCACTGAGTCTCAGTGGAATAAAGATTAGAAAACTGCTCCCATGGACGTGGCCTGATGGTTTGCTCCTGATGGGTGGGGAGCCTTTGGTGTGGCCATGGGGGTGGGGCAGAAGGTAGAGGGAGGGAACTCGTCAGCTAAAGCTCTGGGGTCCCAGCAGCTCGCTATGTGGCATGATGTGGATGGGCATGCGCTTCACAGGGCTGGCAGGAGCAGTCACAGGCGGTGGCTCTCCCATAGCCGGTATGGAAACCGTGCCAGCTACAGCCAGACCTGCCCTGTCCATCCCTCCAGCAACTCCAACCTCTGTAGTCGGCTGAGGACAGCTGCTCCTAGGAACTGCTCTGAACAGATGTGGCCACCTTGACATTTCAGAGAATCACGAGGGAGCAATGAAGGAGGAAGGGGGCCCAAGAGGTGGGTAGCTGGAGTCCTGACCAAGGAGCAGGAGGCCTGGCTGCCTTCCTGGGTATGCCATTGCCCAGCTGCAGGACTTGGGTCAGATTCGTTCTTCTGAGTCTTGGCTTCCCTGTTTAGAAGATGGGAATAAAAATAGTACCTGCTTCACAGGATTGCTGTGAGGATTAGACAAAACAATGCCTGTAAAGCCCACGCTTGCATGTTAAGTCACTTCAGTCATGTCTGACTCTGTGCGACCCTATGGACTGTAGCCCTCCAGGCTCCTGTCTATGGGATTCTCCAGGCAAGAATATTGGAGTGGGTACCATGCTCACCTCTGGGGGGTCTTCCCAACCCAGGGATTGAACCTGTGTCTCATGTCTCCTGCATTGACAAGCGAACTCTTTACCATTAGCGCCACCTAGGAAGACCCGCAGTACAAGTTAGGCCCACGCCACCCCCACCACCCCCTGCCACTGCATGAATGTAGCTGCTATTATTATTAAACAACTCAATGGCCAACAATAGAGAACTGGTTAGGCAAATTATGGTACATCTATGGAATATTATACAGCCATTCAAATGAAAATTGTGTGGCAAATGAATAAGTGATTATGCCATGCTGTTGAGAGGAAAAAGAGCATGTGACCACATAACATATGAAAACATTTTGATGATAAAATGACGCATGTGAATAGAGAAAGCAAAGTAATGAGCAGAAATACTTTCTCCCCAAATTCTTTTTTTTCAATGTTAATAATAAGATTATTGAATAAGATGCTTCTGGGGTATCTCCAGCTCTGGAGTTTGGAGTCTCAGAGGCTCACTCTGCTCCCTTGTTAGCTGTGGGGCCTAGAGGCTGGACTTGTCTGGGGACGGTCACATAGGATGTGGGCCCCCCAAATTAGAGCTGAGCATGCAGGGTCCTCAACTCCTGCCCAAACAATGTCAAAGAAGCCCAGCTGATTCCTACTTTGTTTAATTTGTGTCAATTGATTTCCTATTTTTAATTAATAATTCTAATTATGATGCAGCAAATTTACCCAACGGCCATGACTGAATTAATCAGGGTCTATTGATTGGGGCTGCAGAGTTATCCCTCGGTTTCTGACATCATTGATTTCCTGCCGGGAACAAATAAGAAAACACATGCAGGGCAGATGTGCTGTCATCTCTGTTGTGCCCTAAACCAGGCCCAGAAGCACCTGCTGCTCCCTTATCTTTCCTCCATCCCCGCTACAAGGTTCAGCTGCCATGGCCACCAGGCAACAGAGCTTCCCCAAGGAGTTCTGGGCAGGGTGGCATCCTAGCTCTTGCCCCTGAGGAGCTCTGGGCCAGGGGGTGGGGCATCCTAGCTACTGTTAGCTCCCTTAAGGAAGGTGACTGATTATGGGCTGCCCTGGCACAGAGGGCTCTGTAAGAAAGTGTCAACATGGCATCTGCCAGCTAGCAGGTCTGGGCTTTCTTTAGAATCCGTGTAGAATTCTGCTGCTGTATCAGTAGGTAGATATTAATGTCCATCTCACTGTCCCTTTTGTAGAAAGAACCTTGGAAATCCTCCTCTCCTGCCCTGTCAATTTGTAAATGAAGAAACCAAGGCCCATGGAAGGGCAGGGTTTGCCCAAGATGGCCCACTGAGTCACTGCACAGCTGGGGCTGGAAATCAAGTCCTTTGTCTTCATGTCCCTTCCCTCTCATGTGGAGTGGAAAGTGTGCCAGCTGAGACTGGAGGGCAGGGACAGCTTTTGTCTCATGTCTCTGTCCTCTAGCATGGGGCCCGTACCTTCAGGCAGAGAAGTCTGATACCCAGTGTAGCCCTGAGGAACCAGCCCTGTCTGCTCTTGATCTCACCCTTTCATCTCGGTTCTGTCTTAGCTCCTGTTATCTTCCTGGGTCTTAAGAAATCAGGCCTCCCACCCCTACCCCGGGTTACTAGACTACACACTTGCTGTTGATATCAACATGGTGACTTGTTCAATTCAGTTCAGTTGCTCAGTGATGTCCAACTCTTTGCGACCCCATGG
Organism: Moschus berezovskii; assembly: GCF_049115385.1. Classification (NCBI taxonomy): domain Eukaryota; kingdom Metazoa; phylum Chordata; class Mammalia; order Artiodactyla; family Moschidae; genus Moschus; species Moschus berezovskii. Next base: position 88,183,595 of record NC_142468.1, read on the forward strand.
ACTGCAGCACACCAGGCTTCCCTGTCCATCACCAACTCCCAGAGCTTGTTCAAACTCATGCCCATTGAGTCAGTGATGTCATCCAACCACCTCATCCTCTGTTGTCCCCTTCTCCTTCCATCTTCAATCTTTCCCAGCATCAGGGTCTTTTCAAATAAGTCAGTTCTTCGCATCAGGTGGCCAAAGTATTGGAGTTTCAGCTTCAGCATCAATCCCTCCAATGAATATTCAGGACTGATTTCCTTTAGGATGGGCTGGTTGGATCTCCTTGCAGTCCAAGGGACTCTCAAGAGTTTTCTCCAATACCACAGTTCAAAAGAATCAATTTTTCAGTGCTCAGCCTTCTTTGTAGTCCAACATGAGTGTTGGACTCACATCCATACATGATCACTGGAAAAACCATAGCTTTAACTAGATGGACCTTTGTTGGCAAAGTAATGTCTCTGCTTTTTAGTATGCTGTCTAGGTTGGTCATGGCTTTTCTTCCAAGGATCTAGCATGTTTTAATTTCATGGCTACAGTCACCATCTGCAGTGATTTTGGAGCCCCCAAAAATAAAGTCTCTCACTGTTTCCATTGTTTCCCCATCTATTTGTCATGAAGTGATGGGACCAGATGCCATGATCTTAGTTTTCTGAATGTTGAGTTTTAAGCCAACTTATTCACTCTCTTCTTTCACTTGCATCAAGAGGCTCTTTAGTTCTTCACTTTCTGCCATAATGGTGGTGTCATCGGCATATTTGAGGTTATTGGTATTTCTCCCAGTAATCTTGATTCCAGCTTGCGCTTCATCTAGCCTGGCATTTCACATGATGTACTCTGCATATAAGTTAAATAAGCAGGGTGATGATATACAGCCTTGACATACACCTTTCCCAATTTGGAACCAGTCTGTTGTTCCACGTCCTGTTCTAACTGCTGCTTCTTGACCTGCATACAGATTTCTCAGGAGGCAGGTAAGGTGGCTGGTATTCCCATCTCTTGAAGAATTTCCCACAGTTTCTTGTGATCCACACAAGAAAGGCTTTGGCGTAGTCAATAAAGCAGAAGTAGAGGTCTTTTTGGAACTCTCTTGCTTTTTCAACGATCCAGTGGATGTTGGCAATTTGATCTCTTGTTCCTCTGCCTTTTATAAATTCAGCTTGAACATCTGGAAGTTCACAGTTCACATACTGTTGAAGCCTGGCTTGAAGAATTTTGAGCATTATTTAGCTTGCATGTGAGATGAGTGCAATTGTATGGTAGTTTGAACACACTTTGGCATTGCCTTTCTTTGGGATTGGAATGAAAACTGACCTTTTCCAGTCCTATGGCCACTGCTGAGTTTTCCAAATTTGCTGGCATATTGAGTACAGCACTTTCACAGCATCATCTTTTAGGATCTGAAATAGCTCAGCTGGAATTCCATCACCTCCACTACCTTTGTTTGTAGTGATGCTTCCTAAGGCCCACTTGACTTTGCATTCCAGGATGTCTGGCTCTAGGTGAGTGATCACACCATTGTGATTATCTGGTTCGTGAAGATCTTTTTTGTACAGTTCTTCTGTGTATTCTTGCCACCTCTTCTTATTATCTTCTGCTTCTGTTAGGTCCATACCACTTCTGTCCTTTATTGAGCCCATCTTTGCATGAAGTGTTCCCTTGGTATCTCTAATTTTCTTGAAGACATCTCTAGTCTTTCCCATTCTACTGTTTTCCTCTATTTCTTTGCATTTATCACTGAGGAAGTTTTAATTTTTTTAATCTCTCCTTGCTATTCTTTGGAACTCTGCATTCAAATGGGTATATCTTTCATTTTCTCCTTTGCCTTTCACTTTTCTTCTTTTCTCAGCTATTGGTAAGGCCTCCTCAGACAACTATTTTGGCTTTTTACATTTCTTTTTCTTGGGGATGGTCTTAATCACTACTGCCTCTGAAACAATGTCATGAACCTCCATCCATAGATCTTCAGGCATTCTATCAGATCTAATCACTTGAATCTATTTGTCACTTCCACTGTCTAATTGTAAGGGATTTGATTTAGGTGATACCTGAATGGTCTATTGGTTTTCCCTACTTTCTTCAATTTAAGTCTGAATTTTGCAATAAGGAGTTCATGATCTGAGCCACAGTCAGCTGCTGGTCTTGTTTTTGCTGACTGTATAGAGTTTCTCTATCTTTGGCTGCAAAGAATATAATCAATCTGATTTTGGTGTTGACCATCTGGTGACGTCCATGTGTAGTCTTCTCTTGTGTTGTTGGAGGGCATTTGCTATGACCGATGTGTTCTCTTGGCAAAACTCTGTTAGCCTTTTCCCTGCTTGATTTTGTACTCCAAGGCCAAATTTGCCTGTTAATCCCGGTATCTCTTGACTTCCTGCTTTTGCATTCCAGTCCCCTATAATGAAAAGGACATCTGTTTTGGGTGTTAGTTCTAGAAGGTCTTGTAGGTCTTCACAGAACCATTCAACTTCAGCTTCTTCAGTATTATTGGTTGGGGCATAGACTTGGATTACTTGGAAATGTACAGAGATCATTCTGTTGTTTTTGAGATTGTATCCAAGCATTGCATTTTGGACTTTTTTGTTGACTATGAGGGCTACTCCATTTCTTCTAAGGGATTCCTGTCCATGCTGCTGCTGCTGCTAAGTCACTTCAGTCGTGTCCGACTCTGTGCAACCCCAGAGACAGCAGCCCACCAGGCTCCCCCGTCCCCGGGATTCTCCAGGCAAGAACACTGGAGTGGGTTGCCATTTCCTTCTCCAATGTCCATAGTAATAGATATAATGGTCATCTGAGTTAAATTCACCCATTCCAGTCCATTTTAGTTCACTGATTCCTAAAATGTCAATGTTCACTCTTGCCATCTCCTGTTTGACCACTTCCAAATTACCTTGATTCATGGACCTAACATTCCGGGTTCCTATATAATATTGTTCTTTATAGCATCGATCTTTACTTCCATCACCATCACATCCACAACTGGGTGTTGTTTTTGCTTTGGCTCTGTCTCTTCATTCTTTCTGGAGTTATTTCTCCATTCTTCTCCAGTAGCAATTGGGCACCTACCCACCTGGGGAGTTCATTTTTCAATGTACTATCTTTTTGCCTTTTCATACTGTTCATGGGGTTCTCAAGGCTAGAATACTGGTTTGCCATTTCCTTCTCCAGTGGATCACGTCTTGTCAGAACTCTCCATCTTGACCCATCTATCCTGGGTGGCCCTACAGGGCATGGCTCATAGTTGCATTGAGTTAGACGAGGCTGTGGTCCATGTGATCAATTTGATTAGTTTTCTGTGATTGTGGTTTTCATTCTATTGCCCTCTGATGGAGAAGGATAAGAGGCTTAAGGAAGCTTCCTGATGGGAGGGACTGACTGAGGGGGAAACTGGGTCTTGTTCTGATGGGGGAGGCCATGCTCAGTAAATCTTTAATCCAATTTTCTGTTGATGGGCGGGGCTGAGTTCCCTCCCTGTTGGTTGGCCACACTATGGTGGAGGTAATGAAGATAATGGGACCTCCTTCAAAAGGTCCCAAGCACGCACTGCCACGCTCAGTGCCCCTGACCCTGCGGCAGGCCACCGCTGACCCACGCTTCTGCCACAGACTCCTGGACACTCCTGGGCAAGTCTGGGTCAGTCTCTTGTGGGGTCACTGCTCCTTTCTCCTGGGTCCTGGTGCACACAAGGTTTTGTTTGTGCCCTCCAAGAGTCTGTTTCCCCATTCCTGTGCAAGTTCTGGCAGCTCTATGGTGGGGTAAATGGCGACCTTCTCCAAGAGGGCTTATGCCATACCCAGGTCTGCTGCACCAAGAACCCCTGCCCTTGACTTGTCATGTCCCAGTAATCCTGAGTCCCAGGGGATCCAGATGAGCCCTCATTTCCTAAGTGTCCTCTCTGTGCTGAGAACCTTACACACACGATCTAATTTAATCTCCACAACTCACTGAAGAACAGATGTATGAAGAAGCAGCACTCAGAGAGGTCAAGTAACTTGCTGCATTCCCACAGCGAATAAGGGCAAAGAATTGAATCTGGGACTTCATTGCTTCACCAGGATGCCTTTGCAGGGGAGAAAAAGGAAAGGAATTGGAGGGTGGGCAAAAGTAATGAGCATTGTGTAGGATGTACATGGTCCTATAATGATGAAAGGGTCCAGAGAGAAACCCAGTCAATAAATAGAAGAGTGACCTGTTGAACCCTGCAAAGACAGGAAAGAATGGTGAACAAACAAGAACAGGTCAATTTGGATATTTGGATATTCAAAGGGAGAATGAAGGGGCAAAGAAGGGGCAAAGCTGGAGAAATAGGTTGGGGCCAGATCATGGAGGACCTATAAGTTCTAGAAGGAGAATCTAGACTTCCTTGGGACTAGTGAAAGTGACTGCAGACTTTGAACAGAGGAGGGCCATGGTCAGGATGGTGGTCCAGGGACCCTGATCTGATTAGGATGGATCTGAGTGAGAAGAGACCAGATGAAGCAGAGACCATTAGAAAGTCACCACAGTGCTCCAAACACAAGCTAAGGAGACCTGGAATTAAGGCAGTGGTGGTGGGGATAGGGAAGGCATGAAGATGAGTAGGGTTGATGGCACCTGCAACTGATCAAATGTGGGACTCCTAGACTCTGTGCTTGGGGGACTGTATGTCAGTATGAGCTCATCCTAACTTGATGATATTTGTAAAGACCTTATTTCCAAATAAGGTGACATTCCTTGGCTCCAAGTGGACATGGCCGTTGGGAGAAACTGTTCAATTCAGCACATGGGGGGATGATATCTCTCTCACAGGGTGGCTCTTTTCTAGAGCTAAATGAGATATAATTATGCGATACAACTACCTGATTTTCATTATTCTTCTTTCAGGCATAAAATCCCCAGGAAGTCTTAGAAAGACTTTGAAGGGACTCCCCTTGTGGTCCAGTGGCTAAGACTCTACACTAGCACTGGGTTCAACCCCTGGTCAGGGAACTAGATCACACATGCTGCAACTAAAGATCCCACATGCTTCACGAAGATCAAAGATCCTGTGTGCCACAGCTAAAACTTGGTGCAGCCAAATAAAGAAACACATACATAAAGAAATAGCTTTAAAAAAAGGCTCTAGAAGGACAAATCCAGGAAGGAGAGTGATAGTCACCAAAACTGTCTTGAGATTCCCTGAGCACCTCAAGAACAAGAATTGGCACTGCCTGTCACTCATCAAGTGCTCTGGGGAGCCCCCTCCCCGCAAGCCCTGCAATTCCTCATCATGGTGTTATGCAATTCTATGAGAGGCAAGTGAATTAAAGCAGATGAGAGTTCTCTTCTTTAAACTTCCTGGATTTCCTGACAGCATCACGTGCAGCTGTGAACTCTGAGGTGCACTGGCCCTCTTCCTCCCAACCACAGAAAATAAGCACATGGAGATGCACACCTCACTCCAGAGCTTCCTATTAACAGCTATAAGCTAGTCAGTGGGGGTGCTTGTAAAGGCTTAACAATCATGTCTGCAGAGGAAAAAAACCCCACCAAAACCTTTCAGTGCAGTTCAGTTCAGTCGCTCAGTCGTGTCCGACTCTCCGCGACCCCATGAATCACAGCACACCAGGCCTCCCTGTCCATCACCAACTCCCGGAGTTCACTCAAACTCATGTCCACATGACAACTCCCGGAGTTCACTCAAATTCACATCCATCGAGTCGGTGATGCCATCCAGCCATCTCATTCTCTGTCATCCCCGTCTCCACCTGCCCCCAATCCCTCCCAGAATCAGAGTCTTTTCCAGTGAGTCAACTCTTCATATGAGGTGGCCAAAGTATTGGAGTTTCAGCTTTAGCATCAGTCCTTCCAATGAACACCCAGGATTGATCTCCTTTAGAATGGACTGGTTGGATCTCCTTGCAGTCCAAGGGACTCTCAAGAGTCTTCTCCAGCACCATAGTTCAAAAGCATCAATTCTTCGGTGATCAGCTTTCTTCACAGTCCAACTCTCACATCCATACATGACCACGGGAAAAACCATAGCCTTGACTAGATGGACCTTTGTTGGCAAAGTAATGTCTCTGCTTTTTAATATGCTATCTAGGTTGGTCATAACTTTCCTCTCAAGGAGTAAGCGTCTTAATTTCACCAAAACCTTGATATGTGGTATTTGCCAATTACCATGGAGTAAGTACTCCTACCATGGCTGACTTCAAGCTACCTATATGAAGTAATAGAACACAGAGTTGGGAAGAGATCAGCACAATCAACTCTCGTGAGCCAATGTGAGCCAACTCCAGAACACCACTACACATAGTTATTTGTGGACCGGGAAACCAAGGGAAGGGGTCTACACACGTCCCCTCTCCCACCAGCTGACAGCATTTTGGATTAGTCACGTTGCAGTGGTCATGTGATACAAATTTAGAAGTTACTAATGTCTTATTAATTGAGGCGTTTGAGTGTCATTTGAGAAGCTGTGGTGCTGCAAGAGGTGCTCTGGGCTAGATCTGAACCCAGATTCTATCACTGTATGATTATCTGGGTAAATCATATAATCTTCTTTGAATAATTAATCATTCATTCAATAATTATTGACTCTTTACTGTTATAAGATGGGAAAATAAAGATGAAAAACAGCACAACTGCTGGGTCAAGAAACTCACGATCTGGTGGAGAAGAGAGTCATAAAAATGATAATAATTTGGGGTAGGGAGCCATTTCCTCATCTATGGGGGTAAGGGGTTTACCCCAGAAAAGGGAATAAGAACACACATATAAAGTTTCCAACACAGTACTTGGAACAGAGTGGGGCCTTAGCAAATGTTTATTAAACTCAGGAAAGCAAATATGGGGCAAGAAATCATCAAAGAGGTGGCACTTGCCTACCCTAATGAAGCACTGGGCTAGAAGCCCTGGGGACCACAGGATGGCCATGGGGGCTACAGCCTAGGAGGGTGATGGGAAGGCCTCACCTTTTCCCTGTCCCTGAATCTCTGCTCATCCAGGGGTCATCTTCTTCCCTGTGCTGCTGTGAGAGGTAGGTGGGGATGAAAGCAAAGCCACCGGCAGATTCATCAGAGCCTACCCACTTGGGATGACTGGGCAGATTACTGTCTTGAGAATAGAAGAGAGACCCTTCAACATTTCTGGGCCTCATTATAGAATGGGATAGGGTAAAGAATTTAGTATTTATAAAATATTCTCTTTGTATTTAACTACTTGAAAAAACACACCCTTTCCCTAGTTTCCGTAATCATTAGAATATGGCCAATCTTGTTTCCTTTATTATCTCTCCACCCTCACTCCCATGCTTTTTATTTCAACGATCAATTAAGATCAGTTGAGTTTTTGCTGCTACCCCCACCCTCTACCTCCCATCACTCAGGCTTGCCCAATAACCTCCTCTTGAGTACTTTTCCTGCAATACTTACATGCTGCCACCAGAGAGTAGCAGGCCGTTTTATTTACATGGTTAAAAGAATTTTATCTGAAATCATAATCACAACCCTGGCTTTTCTAATAAAAACAAAAAATTTGTCACTCTATTCTTTAATTAAAAAAAAAAATCTCCTTTCCCACATCCAACTTTTTTTCTGGAAGCAAGGAGTTAAACAAAATTTAAATACGATGTGTCCTCTTAGCAATGCCCTTGACAGCCTGCAACATTGACAAACTGTCTCTGATTCAAACTGCCTTCTTTTACAAAGCTTCCAGCTACAAATCCAAGCTGACAGCCAAATATCACCTTCAAAACGACAAGTTTAAATGAGTTATTATTTGTAAAAGGCTTAAAAGAGTGTCTGGCACATAGTAAGTGCTATACAGCTATTTGAGGTTTTATTTATTTTCACATTTTAAATTTTTTTTTCCTTTGCATAGGAAAGTGAATTCATTTCATCACTGCAGGAATTAGCAGTGAATGAGTCTTCATTACTCTGGTTTAATTATCCGCTTCCTATGAATGGGGAAAGGGATGCCTATGGAGGTAGGAAGTTGTCCCAAAGGTGGCCTGGCTGGGGCTGGAGCTGGTTTCTTTCCTCCTCTGACACCTCCCAGCAGGGGAAGCTCTGCAGCTTCCTCTGTTTCACTCATAGTCACCAGACTCAGGGCTGAGTCTGGACTCCTAATTACAGAGATGTTGGGCAGGGTTGATTTTTTTTTTTTAATCTTTTCAGAATTAAGCCAAGAAGAGCTGCTGCAGAGGCACAGCCGGTGCAGCTTGATCAATTAAATTATCACAAGCAGTAGTATGAGGAGGGGAGGACTCACAAGCCAGGCCCATCACTACCGCAATGGAGCTGTCATCTGCCAACAGACAGCCGCATGTCGGGCCTGGTAGAGAGGCTCAGATTGACGGGAGGCCTCGGTGCCACCTCAGGGGATTGTTGGCGCTCACAGGTGCTCAGGATGCTGCTGCTCATGATGGCTACAGCAGCACCTGCCATGAGCTGAGCTCCTCTGGGCCAAACACATTTAACCCCTAAGTGGGTATTACTGTGTCCATTTTCCAGAAGAGGAAACTGACACTCAGAAATGCTAGGTGATTTCCTCAAGGCCACACAGCTAGTAGAGTGAAGAAGCTGGAAAAGGGCCAGGTCTGTCTAGGCACCAGTTTCCCTTTCAGATAAAGCTGGTTCTTCTTATCTCATCACTTGATAGGAACAGAGTAAAGGGACAATGTAGGTGATTAAATAGTTAATCCTGTAGGGGATTGTCAGGAAAGATAAAAGTATAGGAGATCCTCTAAGTTAATTATCACCCAAGAAAGCAGGTTTGCTTAATCACAAAACCAAGAAAGCTTGCTCAGCAACAAAATCATGCAATAGAAACGTGAGTCATGTCCCCAAACAATAAAACAATGGTGTACTGAGACCTACATCCTGCCCAGTGAGTCAGTAAGTTAATGGTTCCTAGAACACGCTTCTCTGCTGGGTGGACCTTCCCAGAGGGCCTCTCCTGCCCTCCCCCGACCCCCAGGTGCTGGCTTGCTCTTTGGTGCCTGAGGATCACACCCTTCTCCTGGGTACCCACCAGCTACACCTGTTGGAGGGGTCAGGGAGCTGTAGCCCAGAGGGCATTTTTGTTACAGTCTTTGTCCCAGGCATAGAAATGACGCTGGGCTGGATTCTCTATCCTCCAAGGCCCACCGGTCAGGTCAGTGCAGAAAGGTGTCCCAAAGAGAGTGTTGGGCAAACGTGCTTGGAAAGGGGGATGGGGGCAAGAAGCTAACTTGTTGGCCAGTCTACAGAGCACAGTTTAAGACAGAGTCTGACCCAGGGTGTGACCAGACTTAAAGCCCAGGAGAAAGAGGTGAGACAGGCCCTCAGAGACAAGATTCGAGAGGGGCTCCCGGCAGGAAAAGAGCCTGGGGACTTCCTTGGTGGTTAAGAATCTTCCTTCCAAGGCAGGGGATGCAGATTCAGCCCCTGGTGGGGGAACGAGGGTCCTACATGCCACAGGGTAACTAAGCCTGAGAGCTGCAAATAGAGAATGCGCCACAATGAAAGACCCCATGTGCTACAACCCACTGCAGCCAAATAGATAAATAAATATTTTGAAAAAAGAAGATAAAAAGAAAAGATCCTGGCTTTCAAATGTCTCAGGAGAGGGATTAAATAAGAAACAGTTGAGGCTGGAAGGTGAGCGGAAGGGCACCAGGTGCACCAGGATGTATGTGGATTGGATGAGCCAACGGATAAGAAAAAGGCATCTGAAGGAGCCAGACCCACACATAGGGCCCACCCAACAGGGCCTTTCAGACCCGAGTAGGTCCCCCAGGCCTCAGGAACATGGGTGCCTGCAGGACAAATCTGGAGGGTCACAGGCAATGGTCAGGGACGGACAGTGAGAGAAGCCAGGCTCTGCTCTCAGGAACATCTGTCTCCCTTGTGTGTTCGACAGCCTAGTGTCAGGGTCACATGAAGCCCCCATCTCATCCCAGTCGAGGGAATCAATGCCTCTGCGTGCGCACGTGTGTTTGTGAAACTGAGGGTGTGACTGTGTCAGAGCGTGAGACAGTGTGTTAAGGCGTCTGTGAGACTTGATGTGTGTGTGGCCGTGGAACAGTTCTAAACATGAGGTGACAGAGAGGCAAACAGCCAGCCAGCTTGGCAGACACACGGAGCCCAAAAGACACTGACGTCAAGAGAAGGATTTGCAGAGGCTGTCTCCGGAGAGGGGCTGCGACCCCCACAAAGAGGAGTGGCGATCAGCGGGGGTGAAGAAGAGGCACAGGAGAGTTAAGGTGAAGAGGAGCACCGAAAGGATGACCAGCAGAGAGGACCGGGTCAGTGACTCCCGCATGTCCCCCTAAACGGGGGCCCCCTAAGAAGAATTGGAGGTTTCCCTGGTGGCTCAGTGGTAAAGAATCTGCCTGCCAGGGCAGGAGACTTGGGTTCAATCTCTGGATTGGGAAGATCCCCTGGAGAAGGAAAGGGCCACCCACTTCAGTATTCTTGCCTGGGAAATCCCATGGAAGAGGAGCCTGGCGGGCTACAGTCCATGGGGTGGCAAAGAGCAGGACACGACTTTGCAACTAGAAATGACAAAGAAAAACTGGAGGGTCAGCCCGGCAAACAGAGCCGCTGTAGCCCCTGCGGAGCTCTCTCTGGTTCCAAATGCTGGCCTCAGGCACTCATCATTAGCTGGGGAAGAGCACAGGGAGACAAAGGGGATGCCCCTGTGTTTGTGCGTGTGGAGGGTTTTGCATGTGAACCAGGAGCATCCCCTCCCCCTTCCTTTCTACCTGCACCCCCACCTTTCAGTCATCCAGGAGGTCCCCCAGTGGGGGCACTCTCTTGCCAAGTGCCACTCCTGACATGGCTTCTTATTCTGCTGACCTAGGTCTAATTTACTTGGGGGAAAAAAATCTTTCCTGGCCCCCAAATCAAATCACTCAGGGAAAGAAGGGGGTTGAAAGGAACCAGGGGAAATAAATGTATTCAGCAAGTGTATTTTTATTCCAATAAAACTTGATTTAATAACCACCATGAATATTTCATTTGCAAGAGGCTATCCCCTTCCTGCAGTCTGCGCTGGTCTCCAGCCAAGTTTGCCTTTCCTGCCCCTGGGGCAGCACATGCCCCTGCTCCAGCACCCTGGGCAGCTCTCAGAGTAGCTGAAACAGTTGTCCACCTCCGCCTTTCAGCCATCACCAGAGCAGCTCCTCAGGGGACCTGACCTGGTATTAAGAACAGGGCACTGCCTAGAGATTGAGATGGGGTGCTTAGTTGCCCACTTGTGTCCGATTCTTTGTGACCCCATGGACTGTAGCCCGCCAGGCTCCTCTGTCCATGGGATTCTCCAGGCAAGAATACTGCAGTGGGTTGCCATGCCCTCCTCCAGGGGATCTTCCCAACCCAGGGATCAAACCCAGGTCTCCCGCATTGCAGGTGGATTCTTTACCATCTGAGCCACCAGGGAAGCCCTTGAGATGGAGAGTCGGGTTCAAGCACTCGCATTAACACTGAATTGCTGGGTGGTGATCTTGGTCAAGTTACTTCTTTCTCTGAGCCTCAGTTTCTTCTCCCTATCTTATGACATTTTTATGAGGATCAATAAACGTATAATGGATGTGAATAAGTTTATATTCATCAGTTTATATTCATCTGGGGATTGAGGGCGAAGAGATGAGTTATCCAGATGCTTTTACCTCCCCAACATCTTACTCCCTTCTGGATTCATGCTTTTAAGCCACTTCCACCATCATGCCTCTCCTCTAAACCCTATCCACCCTTCCTAAACTAGGCCAGGACACGTTCACTAAGCAAATCCAGTGGGGTTGGGAGAGGTGAAACTGGAAAAAGGATAATGGGCAACTGTTTCACAGTACAAAGGTACCTTCCTCCCCAGGCTCAGGACACATGGAGTGAGTCTGGCTGATACCACCCTGGTCCCAGCGGGAGGGCACATGACCCAAGCCTGGCCAATCAGAATACTCCATTCTCTGGCCACAGTGATTGGTTCCGGGATAGGCATGTGACCCTATCAGGCCAATGCAACTCCATCCTGGGACTTTTGCTGGAATGACTGAGTAAAAGGATGCTTTCTCCTCATTGGAGATGTTATGCTGGGAGACTGCAGACCTGGAACTGTTGGTTGCCATCTCTGTCATTCCTTTGGGAAGAGAATACTTGAAAATGAAGCCAACACAAAGGAAAATAGAGCCAAGGTGGAGACGGATTATGGCTATCATGATGCAGTTGTACCTAGAGCACAACTAACCCTGTTCTTTCTAGTTCCAAGAGGCAATAAATCCTCTTTTCTGCCTACCATCTTAGGCTGGTTTCTGTCACTTATAGTGAAAAAGTATTGATTGATGCCTTGGATCTGAAGTGTGTCTTTTCATTTCACTAATTAAAGCCTTCTACATCCCCAGGAAAATGTTTGGGGAAAGTGGGACATCAGATCAGAAGAAATGGTGGTGCTTCAGGCTGGCTGGCCCCAGTCCCCTTACCCCTGGAAATATCTTTAAGAATTCAGGTGCAATCAGAGGCAGTGGTACTGGCTCCTCTGAGACATTCCCACCATTCATCAGGAAACCGGTGTAGGGCCCTATAGGGACAACTTGGGGTTACCCCTCCGCTTTCAAGCCTGCTACTGGTGTTCCTTAATGGTGTCATCAATCAATCAGTCAGTCAACAACCAAGGTGTCATAGAAGGGTAGGCTCAGGACCAGGAAGACTTCGGCCGGTCAGATGCCTCTCTGAGCCTCAGTCTCACTGTCAGTAAGATGAGAAGGGTTAAACAAGATGAACTCCAACTCAGCTCTAATATCATCTATATTTATGAGTCTTTATTATGTTTAGACTTGGGGAAATAAAAGATCTCTGTCCTTAACTGTACAATCTCTTTGAGAGTAGAAGCCACACATCAAAATAAAGCAAAAAAAAAAAAAAAAAGTCAATAATGCTGTTCTCAAGGCAAATCTGAAGTAGAGGAGAGCTGGCCAGGGTGGTCCGCAAGCTCTTTTGTGGCCCTGAGAATCTATGAGAAGGAAAGAGAATGTGTCTCAAGGAGACAGAGATAGCAGCCAGTGCCTGGGTTCGCAGGCCTGATGGGTTTTCTCCAGGAGATTCTGGGCATCAGAGGAGTTTCCCAGGTGCCCCAGCTTCTCAAGTTGGCTTGGCAAAGTGTGGAACCAAACCCAGGTGGGTGGGTGTGAAAATTCAGGAGGAAGATTGGGAGAAGTGAGGGAGGGAGCGCAGGCACTTGTGGGAGTGCCTGTCTGCTTGCTATTTCTGCCATTTGCAAGAGTTTGCAAATTTCAAAGTAGTTTCTGCCCAGAGAGAAAAATGCCTCTCCAGAGTCAAGGGTGCCTGGAAGCTGGAATGGGGTCAGGGGAGGTCCAGGAAAGGACTGGTACTGGGAGGGTTAAGCGTGGACAGGGGTCAGCTGGGGGCGGAGGGTGTGGGGGCAGATCAGGAAGCTAGAGCTAGCCAGGCAGGTGGGCCGGCAGGTCTGGCAGCTGCTTCAAGGTTCTAGATCAGGGATATGAAGACCCCTGCTTCCCAGGTGGCGCTAATGGTAAAGAACCCAACTGCCAATGCAGAAGACACAGGAGACCCAGGTTCAATCCCTGGGTCAGGAAGATCCCCTGGAGGAGGGCAAGGCAAACTTTTCTTGTTTGGAGAATGCCTTAGACAGAGGACCCTGGTGGGCTACAGTCCATAGGGTCTCAAAGAGTCAAACACGACTGAAGCAACTTAGCGCGCACACAAACAGGGTGCCGCCCAGCCCTGGGTCACACTTAGCTGAGCTCAGGGCCCCTTCTGGATGTGGTGGCAGGTGCAGGGACCTCAGGTGTGCTGACTATGCCATCACATGAGCTTTCCTGGACCATCAAATAAGGTAAGGCAGGATGTTTACTGCAAGAGTGCCTGGGGGAGGCTCCAGTGGGCTGGACCCAACCTGTACGTCACTCGCCAGGTTGTATGCCCTGGCACAGGGTTAGGTTCTTCCAGAGGGAGAGGTGCCACAAGGGGGGGGCCCTGTGTTCTCTCTCAAAGTATGAGCAACAGTCCTGAGGACAGACAGGGGTGCTGCGGCCAAGATGACCATGACCATGACCATGGGCAAATCCTCCTTCCTTTTGGAGGCTGGGCTCAATGGTACTCTCTCTCCTGAGCACACGCTTCTGGCCCCCTCTCCCTATCTGTCCAAACGCAGGACCCTGTTCTCCCAGAAGCAAACTATGAGCTAGTTCCCCCACCTCTTACCATCCCAGCAAATGCATCCGAGCTCGGATCCAGTGGAATGTGGAAAGTTACCTAAGCGAAGAGAAGGGCATAAAGCCGAATTTCTGTTTGGCCGAGGAGTGGGACTGAAATTCAGGACTGACCATTCTGAGGTATCCCTGCTCATGGTGGGGATGAGATATTTTCTAAAGGGAAGGACAATCCAGTTCACAAGATCCCCTCCTCTGTCCCCTCCCCCTTGCTTTTCTCTTCCAACTCAGAGCCACCAAGGGAACCCCTGACTCCCAAGTCAGGTACAACCTGGTAACCAGGCTAGAGGCCTTCCTCTTCCCTATTCTCTGGAACTAATGGGTCACCAAATTCTGTTGACCCTGCTTCCCCCAAATGTCCCCCTTTGCTCACCCCCTTGCTTTTGTTCAGGCTCTCCAATTTGACAACTAGCTCATTACCTCTAACCTCCTGGTGTTCTCTGAACTTGGCCTCCAGCCCACTTGGTTTCCCAGTAAAGGGAGAATCCTGATCTGGGTGGCCCCTAAGTTCTCACCTTAATGCTGATCGTCATGACAATGGCCTAAGGCAGCTGCCTTTTGTCCACATTATTAGGTCAGTGCAGACACTTTCAAGAATCTGACAAGGGAGGAGGAAGGCGATATACATACATACGTAGATCCATAAGAATACATAATTATGTCTGAGTCACGTTGATGTGCGGCAGAGACCATCACAACATTGTAAAGCAATTATCCTCCAATAAAAAAGAAGGATCTGATGAGAACTATGGACTGTCCCTATCTGAACGCACAACTACATACAATTTTGCATATCTTTTCAAGGAGTTCATGGTCTTATTAGGGATCACAGACTTCAGGTTAAGAATTTCTATTTGGAAACTTCCCTGGTGGTCCAGTGGTTAAGACTCCGAGCTTCCATTGCAGGGGGCATGGGTTTAATCCCTGGGCAGGGAACCAAGATCCTGCATGCCACATGGCACAGCCGGAGAAAGAAAGAAAAGAATTTCTGTTTGAATTTCTAGGGCCCCTGGGCTCAAAGAAAAGCCCAGATGGAGATCCTATTTTTTCATCATCCTCTGGACAGACTCCAGGGGCAGCTGCTTCTTGCCCTGTGTTCCAGGTTGCAGTAAACTGCCCATCAGCTCAGGGCCTGGGGCTGAAGCCTGCCTGGAAAAAGCAGGGCTATATCCATGAGAGCCATTAGACGTGGCCCTGCAGGTGACCCAGTTTGTCTGAGGCCCAGCTGGGACTGATGAAAGTAACCAAGTGCCCGGGCCACATGCAGACACAGTTAAAAGGCAGACTAATGGGTGGTCAGGTGCGAGGAAGCCGGCCAAGACGGCACGCTGGGGAACACAAGGCATCTGTTTGGATCTGTAAGGCACTGTATGAATCCTTCCTAGCTGGCCTTCCTGAATGCAGAAGCCTCCCAAAGACTCGCAGCCCCAGTGGCAAAAAGCCTCCTCTGTCTTTGCTGGCGGCAGAGTTCGCAGAAATCCAAGTGGGGTCGGAGTGCCGGAGAGTATGTAAGGAACAAACAATGGCAGAATCAATGGGCTGGATTTCAGACCCTGCCGCAGTGGGCGGATAATAGCAGCCAAGCGCCAGCTTCTCAGACCAAGTGACCTGACCCTGCGCTGTCAGAAAGTGCCAATCACAGGGGATTAAAACCAGCCTGGAGTGCAGCCCCTGGGAGAAAGGCCTGAAACTGGGCTAACAGTCAAGAACGGAGCTGAGGATGGTGGGGGCGGTGCCCAGTCTGGAGGCCGTGGGGGAGGGGCACTTGGCTGCCCTTGGCCCACTGAGGGTGGAGGAGGCAGGGGCTGAGATTAGAGCAGGAAAGGGTTAGGACCGAGGGGATGGAGGTCATCAGCAAGAGCAAGCAGGGGGCCAGCAGAAAGGAAGAGTGGACTCAGGGTGGGACTAGATTATTCCTGGGGGGCTGCAAGCAGACTTGGGAACTAGACTCTGTATCTTGCTGACCCAGCATTGTCTGCCCTTCTGGAGTATAAGCCAAATGCTGGAAGGATTTTTAAGAGCCACAAGTCTCCAGAAGCCTCAGGCTTCCATTTAGAGTTTAGATACTTTGAGGAGAATTTTGAACCTGCAGGCAGCCCTTGGGGCTCCTCAGCCTACACACACAGACACACACAGACACACAGACACACACACACACACACACTCACCTGCCTCTCACAGCAAGCCCAGAGGTGGAAAGAAGTGTCTTTTCCAGAGTCACAAAGCTAATCAGAGGTGCCTGCAGGAGCCCCAGTTTCCTTGTTTGTGAAAAGGCAACATCTGCCTCAGAGAAGTGACTGTGAACATGGCATATACTCCATGCCGAGCCCTGTGCTTAATGTAATTTATGCCCTGGAATCATTTCAACAATGTCATGGTATATTTCTTCATGTTGCAGACATGGAAAATGTAGTTCAGAGAGGGGAAGTAACTTGCTCGAGTCCACACGGTGTGTAAGTGACCAAGCCAGGATTTGAACCCTGATGGGTCTGGCTTTGGAGCTTGTGAAAACTGAATGTGAAGAGGGCTTTGTAAAGGGCTTTGTGGGGTCAGTTATCAGCACTGGGACTGGATAGGGGGTCCTCTGGGGAGCAGAGAGAGGAAGTAACCAGGATTTCCCTCCCTCTTGGCTTAGCTAAGTGAGCCAGAGGTGAACTGGGTGCCTACCTTGGTGGAGTGGGGCCGTGGTGGGGGGATGTGGTAGGGGATGGTGGCAGACCCCTCCCTGTAATTCAGCCCCCCCAACCCCACCCATGCTAATGGCCTGCAAGGGAAATCATCTGTAAGAGGTGATTTTCTGCAGCTCCTAGATCAAAGTCTGGCCCTGAGTAAGCCCCCTCACTGAATAATGAAGATGAATCCCAGCCAGGTCTGCCCAGAAAGAACGTTAACTAAATGAAGATGGCAGTTCAGTGACTGTGGAGTTTGTATCAGGGCCAAATTGATCTCTCTCTTCCAGCATGTAGATGCAAAGCTTGGGCTCGTGCCCAAGAAAGGGGGAGCACACACGCCTGCACATGTGCACACATTCATCTCCCTGCTCCCCCTCAATCCCTGGCCGCCGGCAGCTACCCCCCTCAGTCAGCACAGAAGCTGTGGGGAGAGGCGCGGGGCTGGGATGGACCAAGCGCAATTGGGAGGGGCTTGCTGCGAGGGGATCCACTAGGTCTCCCATTTTTACCCCCAGAACAAGGGTAGCACTGTAATGTTAGACGTGGATTCACGTCTAGCTCTTATATGCTTAAGTGACCTTATATGCTTAAGTGAGCTAAAAACTTTAAAATATCCAAGCCTCAATTTCTTCTTTTTTTAAAAATTTTTTGGCTGCACCACAAGATATGTGGGATCTTATTACCCCAACCAGGGATCAAACTTGTGCCCTCTGTCTTGGAAGTGCAGAGTCTTCACCACTGGACCGCCAGGGAAGCTCCATCAAGCCACAGTTTCTTAATTTTCAAAGTGGGAATAATAATGAAACCTGCCTGCCAGATCCATGCTGTGTGAATCATTAAGTGATGAACCTGAAGTCCTCCTGGAACTTCCCTACTGTCCCTGAAGCCCAGACTGGGCTCACAGACCTAAACTTTCTAACTTCTAACTCAAGCCTGCAGCACCATCTTCCTTAGGCATCTGCTGATCATTCTCTCCAAACCCCACAATAAGGGAGAATTCCTGGCCCACCTATTCCCTGAGATGATAATTAACAATAATGCCTCCCACCCACACAGCACACAGCCCTGAATATTTAGAAGCAGAAAACAGCAGGGGAGTAGGGAGGGAGAGACCTGACCAGAATTGGTTAGAACATCCAAGATCAGTTTCTAACCCTTGCTTACACCTTAGAATCACCTGGGGGAACACATAAAAGTCAATCCCAAGTTCTAGCTCCAGATCTCCATTCAGACCTCTAGGGCAGGGCCGGGGCAGGGGATTCTAATGCGCAGCCAAGTGTGCAGAACCTCTGTCTAGAGACGAGGCTTTTTGAATTTTAATGTGCTCAAGAATCACCTGGGAGATCTTGTGACTCAGATTCAGACTCAGATTCAGATTCCTGAGATTCTGGATCTCTAATGAGCTCTGGTGACCCAGATGCTGCAGCTCCGGGGAACACACTCTGGGTGGCACAGCCCTGGTGAAGGAACCTTGGTTTTACTGTCTTTCTTCCTTGTCAGCACTAACAGGCTTCTGCCCAGCGTACGCTCTCAGTAAACACCTGTGGGATTTGTTGGGCATTCCTGGTGGCTCAGACAGTAAAGTGTCTGCCTGCGATGCAGGAGACCTGGGTTCTATCCCTGGGCTGGGAAGATTCACCTGGAGGAGAGCATGGCAATCCACTCCAGTATTCTTGCCTGGAGAATCCCATGGACAGAGGAGCCTGGTGGACTACAGTACACAGGGTCGCAAAGAGTCAGACATGACTGAACAATTAAGCACGTAAATAAGACAGCGATGGATTTGGAGCCTGCTGGGCTGTATCTGACTCCTAGTTTTACTGTTCCAGCTCTGTGGCTCAGGGCAAGGCACTTGTCGACTGGGCCTCAGTATCTGCATCTCTAAAATAGTATGCTGTCACTGCCCCAAGAGCCTTGTAGCATGGGTGGGAAAATAAAATGGTATCATGCCTTGGAATGTAAACTGGTGACTTTCCTGGTGGTCAAGCGGTTAAGAATCCGCCTTCCAGTGTAGGGGACATGGGTTCGATCCCTGGAGACTGCACATTCTGAGGAACAGTTAAGCCCGAGAGGTGCAACCTACTGAAGCCAGTGTGCCACAGCTGAGACCCGATGCAGCCTAATTAATTAATTAATTAATGGGGGGTGGGTGGGAAGTTCACGAGAGAGGGGATCTCCATATACTTATAGCTGATTCACATGGTTGTTCAGCAGAAATCAGCATACCATTGTAAATTAATTTCCTCCAATTAAAAATAAATGTTTTAAAAAACATAAATTAGTATTAATATTCTTTTTTATTCCTTTACCTGCCACCAAACGGCACACAGGACACATATTCCAACCTCAGTGACCTCTTGGTGTCTCTAATCTGGTGGATTATCTTTGGCAACCCTCTCACCCCAGCCTTCTGGCAGTTCTGAAATTGAGCATGGACCGGACTCACTAACCATGCAGGTGCTCTTGGGGCTCCCCATGCAGTGCCAGAGCCCTGGTCAAGCCAGGACACTCACAGAACAAGTGTGTTTCCAGTTTTAGAGACCCCCATAAAGACTCAGAGAACCTGGGTTCAAATCCTGCCTTTGCCCCATGCCAGTCCACATCCGGGCTCCCAGCAGTCCTGGGAAGCAGTCAACCTCCAAGTCACTATCTTGTGAGGCAGCTCTGTGCTGCAGTGCCTGCCCACGAGTGCATCTCTTCAAGCTGCCCTGCCTGCAGACAGGTAGGAAGGCAGGGCAGGCAGGACTCATGGTAAGGCAAGGCCGCCTGGAAGTCCTCTTATTTCAGTGACCCATAACCATGTACTGAGCAACAGTGTGACTCATTCTTTTCTGCTCACAATGCCAAAGCCCCGGCTTCACCCTTTACCCACCCCATCCTGTCACACCTTATCTCAGTGGGCCACAGCCTCAGCAGTGCCTCAGAGTCATGGTTCGTTCAGACCAGGTGGGGTGACAAGAGTCTTATCTTTTTCTTTCTAAGTTCCCCACGGTACTGACACACAGTCAGGACTGAAAAACACTATGCTCCGTACTCTCTACTCCCCATTCGAGAGCACTGGGTTTAGAATCAGAAAGCTCAAGTTCAAGTTCTGGCTCTCCACCCTAAACTGTGACCTGTTATGAGTCACTTAACATGGGCCTCAGTTTCCACATCTGCAAAATGGGGATAAGGAAGCCAATTGTCTCGGAGGAATACTCAGGGTCAGAAGAGAGCAAGATTACAGAAACACTCTGGTAAGATGGCTGAAACACCCACATCAAGGAGCTCTGAGAGCTGTAGTACAAGCTCATCTACCAGCATTCTCCTGGAGTGCCTGGCTCAGCATCAACCCAGGCCAAGCCAGCCAGTAACCACTCACTGTTCCTCCAAGGGTTCCTGGCCTGACAGTGCAGTCTCCCCCCGCTGACTATGCCTCCCTTTTGCAGCCATCTCCCTCTCCAGCCTCCATTCCAGTTCCAGGTGTACACCGTATGCTTTCCCACTTTCATGACTTTGCTCAAGCCGTAAGATCTTCATAGGCTCCTCTTCCTCCCTTCTCAGACTCAAAGCTCAGCCAGCCCTTCCAGGCCCACCTGAATAGCACCTTCCTCAGGAAGTGTAGCCTCTTCTTGGAACCATTTATACCTCTATTGGACCATGAGCCCCCTGAGGACAGGGGTCTTGTCTTAGCATCTTGGTAGCCCTTGCAGCACTTAGCAGGGACCCTGGCTCATAGTAAGGATCCAGTAAAAGTCTCTTGTAACACAGAAAATGTGCACCCTGGCTAGAAAGCCAATAAATGCAAATTCATGCAACACAGAGGTCCTATTTTATGCTTCCTAAATTAGCAATTTAGAGGAAAAAAATGCTAACATGCACCACTGACAATGTTAAAATTGGTACACACATTACTGATAATGTTGAAAATTGGAACGATCATTTTGGAAAGCAATATGGCAATACAGATCAAGGGTTATAAAAATGCTTATTCACTTTGACCCAGTTAATTCCAGTCCTAATACAGTATCCAAAGGATATTACTCAAAAGAATAACAAGTGTTATATCTGCATGAAGATACTCATTGCAACATTATCTATAATAGCCCCAAATGGAAAACAACCTAAATGTTCAACAATAGAGGAATTGTTAAGTAAATTATGGTATATAAACTGAACAAACTATTATGCAGCCATTTAAAATATTTATGAAAACTATGTAAATGGAGAAATGCTTATGATAAGATGTGAAATAAAAACTCAGAATGTAAAATTCTATGCACATTATAACTACTTAATAATAAAAATGTAGGCATGCTGACAAGGATCAGAAGGG
The DNA here is from genome assembly GCF_049115385.1 of Moschus berezovskii. Taxonomy (NCBI): domain Eukaryota; kingdom Metazoa; phylum Chordata; class Mammalia; order Artiodactyla; family Moschidae; genus Moschus; species Moschus berezovskii. Next base: position 88,204,752 of record NC_142468.1, read on the forward strand.
ACCAGGCAAAATGAAATTAATTATTGTGTTAACGTGCGAAGACTAGAGGTGATTTATTTTTAACTTTAAATATTTCCTGTAAGCTTGTTACAATGTCAGTTTCACAATACAAACGTCTAAATAGACAAACAGGAAATGTTGGCCAAATGCATGTGAGGATGTGAGGGGAGAGAGATGGAGGGGAGTGCTACCCTTTCGGGGCGGGAGTGGGGTTGGTCTCTGGATCCAACTTTATCCCTGTTTGAGTAGCTTGGGCCAGATTTCCTGTGGTCCAAATAAACAGTGGCATCCTGGATGAGGCTAAGCCTTGCAGAAGTGTGGCCTGCCTTTTGGGTACTCCTAAATGATTCGGGGTATTTTTGTGGACGGTAAGGTTTTTCTCAGAGTCTTCCAGAAGTCCTTGCTACCGTGCAGCGTGCCTATGGGGAATGGGCCAGAGAAAGGTTTAGAGGATGTTCAAGTTCAAGGGGCTGATGGTGCACGGGGTCTTCCTGCTTAGGAGACAGACAGCCTGATCATGAATAAGAAACCTTTCGCTCCACACCCACCCCTTCTCTCTAGGCTTTGAGAAACCACACCTCATGTGCTTGAGACAGTCCCAGTTTTCATCTGCTGTCCTGGCATAATTATTAATAGCTCTTTCTATCTCCAAAGTGTGCCAGCTGGGACATGGTCACATTACCCAAAGCACAAAGAGCAAGAAGGAAAGGAGAGGGAAAGTTGTTTCCACGACTGATGAATGGGGCAGGGAGGGTGTCTTTCTTCCGGGGAGTCCGGCACCAGACATGTCAGCAAATGTTTTAGGTGGTCCCGCCTCCCTCCACTTCATGGGGGGCACCCTTGCCTTCATCCTCCCTTCTCAACGTCCTCTTTCTGCCAACACTGATGCCCTCCTGGTGCTTCCAGTAACTGTGTGTCTCTTTTGTCCTGAATTCTTCTGGGACGAGCCGTCCCTTTCCCTTCTCTGGACCTCTCCCTCCTGCTAACAGAGATTTTCAGTTTTAATTGGATATTCTTCCCTGACTCCACGGCCCCAGTTCATCCTCTGCTGAGCCAGTTGAATTTCTTTCTCTGTTCCTGGGGACATTTTTCATCTGTCCTTTCTCCAACCAGTGTTATCTCAGTGCTAAGCGGGATCATAATTCTGCCCAATGTCATGGGAATTCTCGGCAATCTATTGCTTCTGACAGTGACAGAGTCTTTCAGGCTCAGATACCCGAGCACACGCTTACAGATTAGGCAGGATTTTTTCATGTCCCCACACTACACATCTGTGATACATGTGTTACATAGGCGCCATATGCAGAATTGCAGCCATTTACACGCCCTGGAGGAGGGCATGGCAATCCACTCCAGTATTCTTGCCTGGTGATTCCCATCGACAGAGGAGCCTGTCAGGCTACAGTCCATAGTGTCTCAAAGAGTCGGACATGACTGAAGCGACTTAGCATGCAGCACGCACATGACATGTCCAAAAGATGTAACCTTGCCACATCACACACACACACCCCATATATAATCCGAAACAGCTTGGAACGCTCACCCCTTATGGACTCACACTATGCCATCAATACACATGATATACGTCCCACACATACTGCATGGAAGCCTCAGACCACACGTGCACTACACACACCGCTCACACATCACACGTGCGTGAATGCACATCCCTCAGGAAGGCTTTGGGGCTTCTGTTTTGTCAAGATCCTGCTCAGAGAAAGATGCTTCCTTCTTGCCGCAGAGGCCGCGTCCCCCACCAAGATGCACAAGGGCTTCAGCAAGGAGTGTTCATTACTGCTAATGAGCATTACATGCCTAATTAATTCCCAGGCTTGGTTTGAGGATCTGACCTGGGGCCTGATTTCCATTCAGGGAAAAATAAATGGAGAGTTAAGAGGGCTTATGTGCTGGGTTAGTGGGGTTTAGGGCCTGCTTGCATTTGCCCATCCTGTTCCCAAATCCAAATCACTGGGCTGATAAGCCTGGTGTGAGAACAGTGGACGGCATCCAAGTGGTGGGGCAGCTGGGTCTCCCTTCTGACCACCTTTCTGAAGCATCAGGACCACATCTTCAAAGTTAGGATGTTTTACGAGCATCTTCCGATGTATCCTGTGCTCCATCCAAGTAAAGGTCCCTTCGCTTTGGGATGCCCAGGCTGGTTTTCCTCTGTGGGACATAGCATAGAACATGCGAGGCTACTGCCTTGTAGGGAGCGGTCTGGGCACTAGGTGAGCAAACATGAGACCTTCTGGTAAATGCTGCAATCCGATCACCAGCTGGGGTTCTACCCAGCATTCCACCATCAACAGACCAGAGGTGGTGGGCAGAATGAAAACTATGGGCTATTCCATGAGAAGCACCGCATCCAGGAATTTACTGGGGTGGGGGTGGGGGAGAGGCAACCACTGGAAAGGCAGTAAGGAAGCAGGGTCAAGAAACTGAGCTTTGCCATGAAGTCAGCCTGGACTGCAACCCACACGCTGCCACCCACTAAGCTCGTGGTCCTGGGCAGCTACTTATCTTCTCTGGGCCTCAGCTTCCAAATGTGTGTAAAATAGGGCACCAACAGTCCATCCCTCCTGGGCTTGTAGTGCAGTGCATTTTTTATTTTCATCTTTTAATGGGGACCATTTTAACTTTTTTGCTGTGCTCGGTCTTTGGTGCTGCTCACCATCTTTCTCTAGTTGCAGTGTGTGAGCTTCTCATCCCAAGGGGGCCTCTCTAGTTGCAGAGCACAGGTTCTAGTGCGTGTGGGTGTCAGGAGTTATGGCGCTTGGCCTTAGTTGCCCCGCAGCATGTGGAATCTTCCTGGACCAGGGATTGAAGCCATATCCCCTGCATTGGCAGGCGGATTCTTAACCACTGGACCACCAGGGAAGTCTGTAATGGGGACCAGTCTCTATTGAATGTTACAATATTGCTTCCATTTTATGTTTTGGTTTTTTGGCCACGAGACATGTGGGATCTTAGTTCTCAGACCAGGGGTTGAACCTGCACCCCTGCACTGGAAGGCCAAGTCTCAACCGCTGGACCGTCAGAGAAGCCCCCGGCTGTGCAGTTTAAATGAGCCGACGTGCATAGAGTATGTAGCCAAGTGTCTGATGCACAGCAAGAGCTTAATCAGTAATAGTACAGTTGTTTTTATTAGTAGTCTATTATTATTATTATTTCTACTGGGGCTGCTGCTACTCTGCCACTCTGGTCTTTCTGTTTTGGAGTTTCAGCTCCTCAGCATGGCTCTGAACATCCTCTGCGATATGGCATGACCTTGCATGACCTTGCATATTTACCTTCTCCAGCATGACTCTGTCCCTTTGGGCTCTTGCTCACGAGGTCCCCCTGCCTGCAAGCCCTTCTCCCCACTTTGTCTGTCTGGTCAAACCTTATTCCTCCTTCAAAGCCAATGCTCTCATCCAACTTTCACCATGAACCACTTGCTCCAATCACTTGCATCAGGGCCCCTCTGCATGCATTTCTATGGTGTTTATTATTATTATGAAATATTGTAAACACACAAAAAGCAATGAGACAAACACTCATGTACCCACCACTTAGCTCAAAAAGGAAAAAAAAAAAAAGAATCACAGAAACAATGGAAATCTCCTGGTTTACTCCCTGATTGCACTTCTCTTGTTCTTCCCAGAGGTAACTGGCCTCCTGCATATGATGTTTATCGCTGCCAAGCGGGTCTTGAGTTTTGACCACGCCTATAAAGGGGACAACAGAGAATGAGATGGCTGGATGGCATCACCGACTCAATGGACATGAGTTTGAGTGAACTACGGGAGTTGGTGATGGACAGGGAGGCCTGGCGTGGTGTGATTCATGGGGTCGCAACGAGTCAGACACGACTGAGCGACTGAACTGAACTGATACCCCTAATCGGCATTAGCTGTAGCGCCGCGTGCTTTGAACGTTGAGATAAATGTGCAGAAGCTGTAGCAGGCGCTCTGTGTACTCAGTACCATCACCCTCAGCCCATCTGTTCCCAGCACTGCTGTGGGACCGCTCCTGGCGCTCCGCCAGCCTCCCACTTCAGCCCGTGGCATCTCTGCCTTGGGGCTTTCTCCAAGTCCCAGAAGGCAGCTCAGGCTGTGCAGGCACAGCAGGAAGTGCCAGGAGCTAGCATCCCTGGGGCTACCTGCCCAGTTCCATCAGAGACCGGTTCCCCCGTGCATGCTTCTGGCTTCCCCAGAGGGTCTGCAGCTGCCCCCCAGTGACCTGCTCATAGTCCCTCTGGGCTGGCTTTCCCCTCCCCACGCCCCTCCTCCTGTGCTTCCTGGGAGAGCTCCCAAAGTAAATCCCAGCACACAGGCTTCGCTCTGGGAAAGCCAAGCTAAGGCAGTACGGCTTCTGCTCTCAAAGCGGCTTTGGAGAATCACTCACGTTGTGACATACGGCTCTATCTCATCCATCTTCACTGCCACAGAGTATTCCATAGAATGAGCAGGTCTGAATACATACCCCGCTCCAGGTGATGGATGCTTGTGTGGCCTCTGCTATCTCGCTATGACCAGCAGCACTGCAGCCATCCTTCCCACCCAGTTTCCTGACCACCCTGGTGCTTTCCATCAGGCTCTCTGACTCCAGGTCCCATTGCGCCTCCCATTCCCATTGAACTCTTTGAAGTCCACATCTCCCTACCTAAAGGAAGCCCTAAAAGGCAGAGGAGGGAATGGTGGGAGGGAAACGGATTCACTCAAAGGGGAGTGGGTGGACTTCAACACGAACTGGATCCAGCTTGGTTACCACCATCTAGTCAAATCATCACTCATTCATCCACATGTGCCAGGCACACTGAATGGGTTAACAAGCTTTCATCAATTTCCCCTCCATCTTCCTCTCTAATTCCTTCCTGCATTTCATCCTCCTCCCTTCTTCTCCCTCTTTCTTGCCTCCCCAGGAGTCAAGGGGATTTCCTGCAGAAGTACAGAAGCCAAGGCTACCTGGGCCCCCTCCCTGAGCATCTCCAGCAATAACATGAGCTGGTGTTAAAACAACATGCTGTCTGTTCACCTGTGTGCAGAAGGCCTGCAAACAGCAGTTCCAAGTTCTTGCTACTCCTCAGGCCTAGGTCACACTGGTTGGGTGAAGGAGAGATAGTCCCAGGAGCATCCAGCCCTCTGATCAAAACCCACATACCCTGGGAAGGCCTCCCTGACCCTCCCAGGCACCGAATCCTATAGCACTTGGTGTTACTGTCGCATACCTGCTGTGTCGATGGCTCAGCAAGCACTTATTAAGCATCTACTATAGTCAGGGGATGCGTGAGGTGCCATCTGTCAGTTTTCACATCTGGGCTTTGCTGCTTTCTTCGTGGCTGCCTTCGGGCTGGTGGGGTAACCTCTCCAAGCTTCCTTTTCCTCAAGGATAAGAACAGTCCGGACCTCATAGAGTTGTTGTGCAGTCAAAGTAAGTTCTCACGTGTAAGGACCTAAAACAGTGCCTGGCATACAGTGCTCCTTGAAGGTTAGCTATGGTAGCCTGAAAATTCTCCTCCCTGTGACTGACTGGGGAGGGGGCAGGGGAGGGTCTCAAACTCAGGAAAGAGTTCCCACACCAGAATAGTGGGTAAATGCCCCAGTTCCCTCTGGGTCTCTCCCACCATCCTGGGAGCCCTCTGAAGACAGGGCCCTAATTCCCCTATGAGACTAGATTTTCTCAAAGGTGGAGAAGAAGCGAGTTCATCTCATTTAGCCGATCAAGGTCCCCAGGGTAGAAACGAAGTCCTCACCAGCCTGACTGCTGCCCTCAGTGTGTGACCGAGGGGTCCCTCCCCGCGTTCAGGTCTTCCTTGAAGTGGGGGGCGTCAGGGGCCTGGAGGGGGTGTCCTCAACCTGACATCCTCATGGCCACACCAGACCTGGAGTTTTGAGCAATTTGCAGGAAAGGTAAAAACAACTGGTTGCACCACTCAAAAATTTCTTTTTATTATCAGCTAATGGCAACACTTACCAGAGCAATTTTATATGTAATAAAACTTTTTTATTGTCTCAGTCTTGGCTTAGAGAGGCAGAAAAGGAGACAAGCCCAGAACCAGGGAAGGAAAAGACTGGAGTAAACACCACAATTAAAACTGGCATCTTCCCAAGAGGGACAGGGATGATAGATTGAGGCATGCACCTGGTTTTTCTTTAAAGACGGGGTAAAAGGAAGAGGTAGAAAGTTAATACTCTGGGATGGAGGAGAGAGCCAGGTTCAGGGGAAAGCTGGTCTCTTCTGGTTTTGCTATTTGGCCATGGGGGTGTCACTTTCCTGCGTCTAAGCCTCAGTTTTCTCCTCTGTAGAATGGGGGAGACATTTAAGGGACTGACTCCCCTACCCCTACAAGACCTTCTGTGGCTATGGCCTTGTATCTTTGTGTTGTTAAAACTCACTCCATCTTCTTCTTCCAAACTAAAGCCAACAAAATTATAGTTTTGTTTGGCATTTTAAGCACATTCTATAACAATGTAGGAGATATGCCAGGAGAACATGATTCTCTCCATTACACAGATGAGAAACACTGAAGTCCAGATGAGCTAGGTCACCACGGCTTCAATGACAAACTACCAGCAGCTCAAGGTCAAGGCTATTATGGAACAGACACCAGGCTGAACGCAGGCTCCACCTCCAAGCCTGTGTTCTTTCCACCATATGACGCAGTTTCCCAGAGAAGATGATGGGGGACTGAGCCAACTCGCTAATCCCATCACCTGGGTCTCCCTGGCACTGTGCTGCACAGCACCTGAAGCCAAAGCAGGAAGGAAAAAAAAAGAAACGGAAGGAGCAAGGAAGGCTTGGTTTAACCCTTCACCACCAGCAAGCTTTAACAGCTTCCTCCCAGCACATCCTCCTGCTGGTTCTTGAAGTGTGGTCCCCAGACGGCAGCACCAGCTTGGGAGTCCCCCACAAGTTCATTAGAAATGCAGAATCTTGGCCTCCACCTCAGATCTGTTAAATCAGAAATGAATGATAAATGGGTCCATTTTATACAAGGCAATGAGGTGGCTATCTGATATAATTTTGGGAATGCCAGGATTCATTACTCCACTGAAAAACGTCTCCTTGGAGCAGGTGTGAGAGAGCAGGAGAGGCTTTCATTCTGTGGTGATGAGACCAGCAGGAGAAACACCCCAGGAGCAAGACCTCAGAGACCCTGTGCTCTGAGAGGTGGTGGGCACACTTTCCTCAGAGCAGGGAATGACGGCTAGAGAGGGGACTTCACTATTTTCTGTGTACGTAACTTTAATCTGCAAACCCAGTCTCCCGACTCAGGGGCAAGGAGAGAGATGCACGTGTGTGGTGGCTTTCGAATGTGCCAGGCCCTGCCTGGGCTGGATATTTCACTTTCAGCGTTTCAGCTTGTCCTCCTGAACAGAATGCGGGTGGCACGATCTCCATTTTACAGACTGGGAAAGGGGTCCCCACTGAGCTTGCATAGATGGCCCAAGTGCCTCCACCCTGGGTTTCAGTGTAAACCCACGGCTTGATAATTTCAGCCCTCCCCGCCCCCCACTCTGCTCTCACCACTGAACCACAATGTCTAGGAAGCCACCAGTGTCCCAAAGCCTGGTACCTCCCGAGGGGGCAGGGCTGAGCCACCCGGCTGAGGGTTCTGAGCTGCGACAGGTGGACGCGAGCGAGAGCCAGCTCTCTCCCGTCTCTACCTGTTGGCAAACCCTCCCATGTTTCAGTTAAGGCATTGAAGCTGCTGGTTTTTAATGTTCACTGAGGCTTACTGGATGAGAAAGCCAAATGTGGCATTAGAAGGGCTGACAGTCCAACTGGGGAGAGATAATGTAACCCAGCTGCAAACAGTTCCTAATGCCAGCCAGTGTGTGGTTAAATACCAACATGGATGGCTTAACAACTTGGAGGGGGAGGGAGAGGGGAGTGTGACCTGGAGCAACTCAGAGGCTTTCTGGGGGTCAGCAGCAGGGGGTCCGTCGTGGCTGCAGAAAGTCTGGCCCTTCAGCCGGCCTCTCCATCAAGCCTCTAAAACAATTCCAGATGTTTCACTGATGTTTCCCCGGCTTCTTTCTCATACAATAATTGCCTTTTAATGGCACACATTAATGCAAATTAGGTACATTGGGAAGTATATTTCACAGCAAATGTGCTCCCAGTCCTCCAGCTAGGACCCTATGCCCCCTCCCCAGTAAGGTGAGACAGGCATTCTCCCATGAGGGTGGCAGTGGAGGTCTAGCTGAGGTCTGAATTTGCGGGCACTGAGAGCGCAGCTCCAAACGGGGAGGCTAAAGTTGGCAGACGGGGAGGGAAGTTGAAGGCCTCCTAGAGCATCTTACTCATGTCTCTTTTGGAGCACTCATATCACTGCTATAATCACCCACTTCCATTCCTCAAACCTTGAGTGCTAGACTGACGCTCCAGGGAGCAGAAATGCCATGCACAGTTGTATGAGTTGTGCACTGTTCAAAATGCCTGGCCAAAGGGCAGATGGGCTAAAATACAGCCTGCCCTCAACTTGCCACTGGAGCTGTGTCCACTCAGAGGATGGGCCAGCTTTCAGCAGTTTTCACAAAGGGTCCATTGAGGAGGCTGTGTCCCTGCCCGAGGCTGTGTCCCTGCCCGAGGCTGTGCCTGTTTGCTCCTGGCACAGCACTCAGCACATAGTAAGTCCTTAGCACATATCTCTGCATCAGTAAATGCACGAACATAAGCAAGAGTCCAGGCCTGACTGCACAGAAGAAAGAACAACTCTGAGATGGGTGGGTTTGTCATTCCATTTCACAAAGTAAAAGCCAGCTTTCAGAAAACTGGAGTAGAAAGTGTGGCTTATACTTTTCTTGAGTATTTCCCTACTTCCCCAGCTCTCTTTCTCTAAGCTAAATACAGTTCCAAGCACACAACAGGGCCTTGCTAAACTGATCCACTGGGAAAGAAACTGTGTCATAGGGTACACCGTGAGCTGGAAGGGTGAACAAACATACGCTATTGAGCAGACACAAGCTCTCTACTTGGGTGTCCTACAGAGTAAGGTGGATAACTTCTTTGGACCTCAGTTTTCTTGTCTGTGAAGAGAGGATACACACAATCTTGATCTCACAGGGTTTTTATGACAGCAAATGAAATTATGTATGAGAAAGTGTTTTGTAACTGCTGAAGTACTACACATTGGACTAGATGCTTCGGATACATTATTCAAAAGTTGGCCAAATGTGGCCCACCGCTTGTTTTTGTCAATAAAGTTTTATTGACCCACAGCCAGGCCATTCATTTGTATGCTGTCTGTGGCTGCTTTTGCTCTACAATGGCACAGTAGTTGTGTCAGAAACCTTTTATGTGGCTTACAAAGGCTAAAATATTTACTACTTGACTCCTGACAGAAGAAGTTTGCCAAGCCCTCTGTTAATTCCTTTAAACCTTCTAATTACACTGTGAGTTAAGTACTAATATTATCACCTCCATTTTACAGATAAAACTGAGACACAGAGCAGTTAAGTAGCTCGCCCAGGATCACACAATAGAGAAGGGGCAGAGATGGGATTCACACCAGGGTGGGCAGGGACCCGAGTCCATACTCTAAAAAACAAAATCATCTTGCTCTCTTGCTCCCAAGGCAATTTACAAAGCCCTAGACCCCAAGCACAAGAAGGGATCTGGGAACAGCGACCTAAAGCCAAACAGAAGGAGGTCCTTGCTCATACACAGGTAGCACTTCTTGGGGGAGCTGGTCAGGACTGGAATGAAGCCAGGACAGGTTCAGGCAAACTTCCAGGAAATAGACCTCTTTCCTGGGGACAGAACCATGGGGGAACACACCAGCTTCCTACGGCTGCCGGAACAAAATACCACAAACAGGGTGGCTTAAAACAACAGAAATAGATGGTGCAGTGGTTAAGAATGCAGGGGACTCAGGTTCAGTCCCTGGTCAAGGAACTAGGACTCCATATGCCGAGAGGCAGCTCGGCCTCAACTAGAGAGAAGCCTGGACACCTCAACAAAAGACCCACACGCTGCAACTGAGACTGGACCGAAAATAAAAGGAATGAATTCATTTAAAAAATAGCAGAAACACATTCTCCCTCAGTTCCGGGGCCAGAAGTCTGAACCAAGGTGTTGGCAGGGGCACGCTCCCCTGGAAACCCAGAGGGGACTCCTCTCTGGCCTTTTCCTGGCCTCGGTGGTGGCCGGCAGCTGCAACGCTTTACTCTCTGCCTCCAAGGTCCCGAGCCACTTTCCCTGAGTGTCTCTGGTTTCACACAGCCAGCTTCTGATAAGGACACACGATCATGCTGGATCAGGGGTTCAATCTACTGCAGGAGGACCTCATCTTAATTTAAGTAATTACATCTGCAATGACCCTATTTCCAAGTAAGGTCACATTCAGAGGCTCTAAAGGTTGGGGCTTCATCTTTTCTGAGGGGATGCATTTAGGCTCAAAACAAAGAATGTCTCAAAACTCTTGATAGAGGGTGGGGTGGGGGGCTGTTCCAACCCTCCTCTGAGTCAGGAAGTCAGCCAGAGACGGAAAGAGAGAGAGCAGAGGCCTTCAGGCAACTAGGGTGAGGTGAGTTCATGTACATTTCCATTGAAAAAGTCTCCGTCTAGAACTTTCCTTGTCTCTACAGATTGAGAGCTCCTTGAGGCTAAGGCCGGGTCTTACTCCCTCTGTCTCACATGGGAGGTGTTCCATAGTAGGTGCCAACCCAATGACCATGTCAACTGCCCCTCGGTGCCTCTCTTGGAAAAGTAGCCAGGCCACAGGGCTAAGTGGTTCCAGATGCCTCTTGGGCTGAAATCAGAAACAAATGAACCAGGCATTGCCAGGCCAGCTGGGATGCCAGGATGTAGGAGAGCCCCGAACCAGCTCCATCTGTGGTCCTAGCAGGGAGTCTGAGGGACGTCTGGGCAGAGACCACACTAATGCCAAACAACATGTGGCCCAGCTGCCCTTCACCTGTATTTTCACAGTCAAGGTAATTATGGCCCTGGGATATTGACACTGAAGGAACCATATCTGAGAAGGTCTCACCAGCCAACTTAAAATTCGCAGGTCACTGCAGCGGAAAGGTTCTCACAGACACACAGGCAAATAAGCATTCCATCCAAAAGTGCTGGCTGCAGGTCTGGCCCCGCTGAGAAACAGAATTCTTTAGAAGCTGATTTGGGGGCAGTAACATGTACCAGATATCTACTAATGGCCCCACAGATGACTCAGTCACTTATCCTCTCAACAAACATACCCTGAATGGCCTATAGTCAACTCAGCACTGGGGATTTAAGGATGAAAAAGACCTTGACCCTAGCCCCCGAGGAGGAAAGCTCTGCAGAAGTAGGTAATCGTATGCTGAAATATTTACAGATAAGCTGATAGGATGCCTGGGAAAGTTGGTGGGGAGGTAGGTGAATTAAGAGTGGTCATCTGGTTATACTTCTTGAAGCCGGGTGATGGTGACATAGGATTCACTGTATTATCCTTCTACTTTGGTATATATTTGAAAGAGTCCATACGTTTTGAGAAATAAATATTGAAAAGATGCAAGAGGCACTTGGTACAAAGAAAAAGTGTGCGGGCAGTGGGTAGTGGGGAAGAAAGAGTATGAAGAGTGCTTCCCAGAGGAGGCGGTCATCCAGGTCTAATCTGAGAAAGAAGAGAATTTTCTACCCTTGGGGAGCTTATACAAACATACAGACATTGCTGTTATAGAAAGAAGATGGTTTCCAGAATCAGTCAGACCTCTTTCAAATCCCACCCATAAATTTGGGAAAATAGTACCTATCTTATAGAACAGTTATCAGCATTACAGAAGGTAATGGATGAGAAGGGGCCTTGCCCACAATAGGTGCTGAATCAATGACTATTTTATCCATCTCTCCACCCAGTGAGGCATGCATCTTCCACCCATCATCCATCTACCCATCCATCCATCATCCTTCCACCCATCATCCAGTCACTCCCCCACCACCCACCCACCCATCCAGCTGTCACCCGTCCATCCAGCGATCATCCATCTACCCACCCATCCAGCTATCACTCATCTATCCAGCTATCACCTGTCCATCCAGCGATCATCCATCTACCCACCCATCCAGCTATCACCCGTCCATCCAGCGATCATCCATCCATCCACCCATTCATCTACCCAACATCTATCCACTCACCCACCCATCCAACCATCCATCCATCCAGCGATCATCCATCCATCCAGCGATCATCTCTTCATGCATCCCTCTATCCTCTTTCTAGCCACCCCTTCACCCATACTATCATCTTCCCAGCGATCATCCATCCATCCAGTCATCCCTCCATCCATCACCACGCTGTATTCTCTCTGTGCTGCAGTCTACACCATGATCAACTTCAAAGCAGAAAGGGACAGTGCACACATTCACGGCTGCGATGCCACACACAGGGCCTATGCCCCAGATCATGCTCCGTGAGTCTCTTCACAGGAGTAAATGGCTGATGGAAATTTCTCTTGCATCTGCATTGTTCTTAGGAACTAACTTGGGGGATGAGGAGACTGGGGGGTGGTGTATTAACTGAGAGGGACGTGTCCACAGAATGTGGAAATGGAGTCGCGTCTGAACAGCAGGGCCCTCAGAGGGGCAGTCTGAACCATAAAGCCCAAACAGTGCAAAAAGGAATTCGCTGGGATAGGTCATGCTACTGGAACAAACAACCCTCAAACCTAAGTGGATTAACACAACAAAGATTCATGTTTTGCTCTGGGTCCAGGCAGCCTTCCAGGGCAGCTGGCCTTCATGCAGCGAGACAGCAATCCAGGAGGCTCCACCATCTCAACACAAATCTGCCTTAGCACAAAAGCCAGCCACAGAGAGGAGAGCACCCACGCCACACCTCCTTCCTCTCCTGTCTGCGCCTGGATGGAAGCAGGGCTTTTGCAAAAGGGGCTTGCACCGGAGGGCTCAGGCCTGGCAGGAGAGGGTGATGGAATGGGGACCCTCTTGCTTGTCCACTCAAGGTGCTTGCCCAGGGGTCACCTTACTCGTTCATGACTTGAACCTTCTATGGCATAAGCTGCTTCTGACTCAGGGTCCCTTGGCACGGCATCTCAGCTTCACCATCTGTAGCAAGATAATCATGCCCACCAGATAGTCCCATGCTCTGCCACATTTACCAGCCTCTCAGCCAGGAGGGGCTGTGGGACTAGTCCTGGCTAGGGGGCCGTGAGGGGAGTGCCACGTGTCACTGCTGACCGAAGCAGGGAAGAGTAGTGTGATTCTGGCACACATTCTGGCTCCCTTGTTCTCTAACCCAAATGATGCTCCATGGGGGCACAGTTTACAGTGCGCAAAGCACTTTCCCCACCATGATCTCATTCAAGCCTTGTCACAGGCCTGTGCAACAAGGTGATCAGATCCTCACTGGGCCATGCTGGGTCTTCATTGCTTTGCCTGGGTTTCCTCTAGTTGTGGCGAGCAGGGGCTACGCTTCATTGTGGTGCGCCGGCCATTGGGGTGGCTTTTCTTATTGTGGAGTATGGACTCTGAGAGCTCAGGCTTCCATAGGTAACAATCAGCTGGTTAATCCAATATTCCATTCCCTGCCATCACTTGCCAGGAAGGGGTAAAATAAGGTTAGGAGGGCTTTCTTCCCCAGTTGCTCTTTGCAGGTGAGGTCCTATCACCAGTGATTGCACTAAATCAAAACTGTGGATTTCAATGCATCTCCAAGCTCATCTGACTCAACTCAGTAGGTTTCAAGATGCTGGGTCCAAAGGGAGCCACAAAGGGTGTGGTGCTGACCCTGTGCCCTTCAAAGGAGGGACCTGGGAGACAAACATCCTACCCACAGAGGAAGGATTCAGTTAGGACCTCTCATGGCATAATGAAAAGAGTCTTTTTTCCAACAGACAAAACTGGGTTTGAATCCCAGCTTTGCACTTTACTAGCTGTGTAACCTTGTTCCTTCCAGAACTAGACAAGCAAGTTTTTTATCTTTTTTGAGCCTTGGTTTCCTCATCTGCAAAATGCAACAGATTTTAGCCACCTCACAGGTTGGTTTTTGGGCTCAAACTAGATCTGAGCCCACACCCAGAATTAGGGCATAATTAGTGCTGGCTCTCTGATCTCTAGGCTGACCTATTAATGGCACACTTCACTCCACAGAGAATACCATCTGGTATCTAGAACAGACACTTCCTATGGTTCCTTTCACATCCTCTCTGTTTCAGATTCCTTTACCCCTGGCCCACAAGCTCCATCCAAACTGCAGCAAAGCTGCTTGAAAAGGTGAGAACAAAAGGAGCTGACAGCAAGAAGGAAACCCAGTGAGCCTGGAAGAATTCGGGCAGCACAGCTTCCATGATATGCCAGCCAGGCTGCCCGTCCTGCAGGGCATCCTCCAGGACTGCAAGCTGATATGGCTCCTTAGTCAACATGTTCTCCAGAGGGGCAGCAGCGTGGCCTGAAGTAGAAGATGCCATGCTGGTCCCAGGAGGGGCATTAGAATTTGAAGGCCATTCAGAAATCCCCACAGGAGTGTTTGTTTTCCCACCTGCCTTTGGAGCAGTCTTAGGGGAATGGGGTTTAGAGGACTCAAGGGGGAGCTTCATGGCACAGCATCACCAAAGGGACACCTGGAAGGTGCCCTTCTCTGAGAGATTCAAAGAAAAGGAGAGACAGCCATCTGAGTGGATTTTGACAAGCCTGAGATAGATTCTCTCTGCAGCCCAGGGCTCTACTGGGCATGGCAGCCATGTGACTAGGGGTGGAGGGGAAAGTCTGCTCCTAAGCCTCAGTGTCTCTTCTTGTCCCCTACCACCCACATCAGAGTTCATTGTGATGAGCAAAGGAAGTGATGCATGGAGGCCATTCGCCACTGGACCACTGACACCCAGTGCCTGGCCTCTGCTGGCTGATGGACTGAACCTTCTCTCCGGCCTGTCACCTGGTGGGCAGCAAACAGGGAGGGGACCACCTGGCCATCCTAGGGTCCCAGGTGGGCAAGCAAGACCACAGGAGGCTAACTTGCCCCTCAAGAGATTTTGTAAGTCTTAGGCGGCAGCAGGACTAACCAACACAATCCTAATTGCAATCACATAGGGCACTTATAGGAAAGTTCCTAGTGCCTGTGCCAAGCACCCTACAGGCCCCACCCTGTTCAAAACAGCCCTGAGAGGAGCAGGTTCTCATCATCCCCATTTCACAGACAGGCAAACCGAGGCTCTCTCTCCTCTCAGAAAAGACTCCAAGGGCTTTTCTTGTAACAGGAGAGAGGTTTGCAGAAGAGAGCTGAGGGCCCAGGGTGGGCATTTCTGGGGGAGGCAGCCATGGTACCCACAGAGTATGCCCCGCCTTTGCGGGTCTCAGCCCCACAAAACCAGAGGCCTAAGCTAGAGTCATCCCTGCCTTTGGAACTGGAGAGTGTTGACTTCTGGACTGGCTGTTATTTTCTGGACTGGTGGCAAACTGGACTGGGATCCATTTATTTTGAGGAAGATGAGAATTTATTCCCCATTATCTTCCTCATCACAGAAAGAGTATTTGACGTTCACACTCTGGGTTTTAAACTGTGTTGTTCCTGGGACCCTGAGCCAGGGAAAGGGTCAGGGTGGGGCGAGAGGTGACAAAGGAAAAGGGATGGTGTGTTCATAGTTGTAATTTACCGATGGCAATTAGCTTCCTATGATGGCTAACCTTTCAACCTTCTGCCTGTCTTCACTGGGGGAACTATTGACATTTAGAATCTGCAAGCCAAGTGCTGTGGTGCGGGAGGCGATGTTTTTTTAATGGGGACTCAGGGCCCATGGATGTGCTCTCTGGCCCTGTGCTATTTGCATACTTTACCGGGTGGAGGTTGAGCTGCATTTTAACAGGCTTGCTGGCTCCCTGGGAAAGTGAGTGCCGGCCGTGACTGTGGGGATTATGACCCCTGTGGTTCCCAGATGCAGTTGTTTTTGCATCCTTACACCGTCCCTCTGCTCTTGAGGAGTGGGCAGAAAGGATGGCACAGGCTTGGGTGGCCAGACGCTTCAGTCTCTCACCAGCCAAGGAGCTGAAGATCAAGGTCATTTTTCCTACCTGCCTCTGGCTAAGAACCCACCCTCTTCCCAGGGTAGACTGTGCTTTCCAGTGATGCTGTGTTCAGCCTCCTGCCCCTAGATGGTGATTGGCTTCTTCTAGCCTCGCCAGGGACCTCTCTGGGTCTTTAATTCATCCATCCATGCACCCATGTGTTCATTCAAGCCACTAACATTTACCAGGGGCTTATTATGTGCTGGGCACTGTTCTAAGCAATGAGTTTGCAGCAGAAAATAGACAGGTCCCCCCATCCTCAGAGAGCCTACATGCTAGTGGAGGAGACAAGGATAGGTCAGATAAGTAAGTGCAACATGTGGAATATCAATTGTGTGATGTGCTTAGCAGAACAAGACAGCAGGAAAGGAGGAGATGAGTATTGCAGTGGCGGGGGCTTGCTTTTAACACAGTGGTCAGGAAAAGCCTCCCCAGAGATATTTCAGCAAAGACTTGAAGTAATGAGGGGTGAGCCACCCAATAAGAACAGCCAGTGCAAAGGTCCTGAGGTTCCCAAGAGAGACCTGCAACGTGCAGGGGGGCTCAGGGCAGCTGATGAGCAGGCAAGGAGGGGAGAAGTAGGCAGGGATCATGAAGGGCCACAGAGGCCTCCAGCAGGGCTTTGGCTCTTCCTCTGAGTTCCTCGGGGAGCCATTCATGCCAGGAGGATGGCATGAGCCGGCTGGTGCTTTAAAAGGTCCACTCTGGCAGCTGATGGAGAGTAGACTTTAGGGGGTCAGAGAGACAAGGTGGAGTACCACTGGGAGGCTGTGGCAGCAATCCAGGTGAGAGGTCCTTACGTCTCCTCAGAGAAAGTGAGCCCACAGACTCCCTCAGGTCATGACCATCCAGAAATTCTCCACTGTGTGCTCAGCTGGGATTTCCAGTAGTCATGTATGGATGTGACAGCTGGACCATAAAGAAGGCTGAGTGCCAAAAAATCGATGCTTTCAAGTTGCGGTGTTGGAGAAGACTTTTGAGAGCCCCTTGGACAGCAAGGAGATCCAGCCAGTCAACCCCAAAGGAAATTAACCCTGAATACTGATTGGAAGGACTGATGCTGAAGTTGAAGCTCCAATCCTGTGGCCACCTGATGCGAACAGCTGACTCATTGGAAAAGACCCTGATGCTGGGAAAGATTGACAGCAAAAGGAGAAGAGGGCAGCAGAGGATTAGATGGTTGGATAACATCACCAACTCAATGGACATGAACTTGGGCAAACTCTGGGAGATAGTGAGGGACAGGGAGGCCTGGTATGCTGACGTCCACGGGCTTGCAAAGAGTTGGATGTGACTTAGCAATTGAATGACAACAAATGAGGCTGGTGCTGTCCCTGGGGGCTTAAAACTTATCTTTGGGCAAGAAGACACCTGGCTTAAGAGATACTTGGCCCCATCCACAGCATTTGCTGGGCACTCTCCCCAGAGGAATCACTGAGGGCCTCCAGTTCCAAGGAGCAGAGCTCAGGCATCTTTCCCAGACAGGTATGAGCCCTAAGGGATATCTATGGCAAACCTATGCTTCCCTGCACTCACGGAGTGCCTTCAGCTGCATCTTCTCATGCACGTCTCATCATCACCCTGCAGATGATTATTATTGTTCGCCCTTTGCAGATGAAGAAAGATCTGCAAAGGTCTCAGCTGGAGGATCAGCTGGAGGATTCTGTTTCTCAGCAGAAAGTGAGGACCAGGAGGAGAGGCTGGGACGTGAGGCCAGGGTGGGGAGTGGGCCAAACCCTGGAGGGTGCTGAGTCTCATTTCCTTCCATCCCCCATCCTGAAGAAGCCCCTTCTCCCTAAAGGGGCTGGGGTGGGAAGCAAGAAGAAAGGCATGTCTCCTTCTGGCCAGGGAACCCCGGACTTTTGGAAGTTGACTCGGACCTAGTCCCTCCTAGACCTGCCAGGTCCATGACCCCTTATCCCACAGAAGAGCCTGGATTCAACTCTATCCAGGAGGAAAATGACAGAGTTATAACATGGGTTGGCTTCTCCATAGCCAGCTCTTTCTCCAAGGGTTCTTCATGCCTGGCCCAGCAAGTGAGAGTCTGGCCTGCCCTCCTCAGGGATGCTGGGTCCCAGAGATGTTGAATGAAGGTTATCGGGGGCAGCCACTCTGCCTCTAGGGACTGGAGCTCCTGGGCCAGGGCTCTGTGGCTCTGCTCTCATGGCTGACCAGGGCTTAGAGCTCAGGCAGAGGGAGGAAGCTACAGGGATGGGATCATTTGTCATTGCGGGCACCTGCCTGCTGAGTCACTCACTGGGACTCCAGGGACAGCGAGGGTGCTGTGCAGTCTGCTGGAACTTCCTTGGAAACTTGAGCCCACATTTATAATAGATTTATAAGAACTGTGTGGACATGTTTGCTTTTTTTTTCGCCCCTCATAAGTGATGCCATTATGGTGGCCATAATTCTTATTTACTCCATCAGCAGGCTGCTGGCACTGGCACAAAAATAGATTTGGAGAATTTATCTCATACATGCATCATAAGGAAGCAACAAAGGCGCCCAGGTGAGATTTATGTGGATGGGGGCGGGGGGTGAGCATCCATCATCCCCACTTTCGCATTAATGCCGCTCCTCAAAGAGAGCCATTACTACCCTTCTTAATCAGAGCAAAGTAATTGTTTAAACTTCCTTCCTATAACAGGCTCGGCTCCCCCTTGCTCTCGGGTGGGGCTGCACTGCCCAGGGGTTTGGGGCACGGGCCTGCTCGAGAGCAGCAGACTTCACGGTGGACTACGGTAGCCAGACGGTGTGCAGCCTAGTGGTCCTTGGTACTTTCCCCAAAGGGAAAGTGTGGGGTCCAAGTCAGGGTGCTCCTCAGAAGGGATGCTGCCCATGC
The DNA here is from genome assembly GCF_049115385.1 of Moschus berezovskii. Taxonomy (NCBI): domain Eukaryota; kingdom Metazoa; phylum Chordata; class Mammalia; order Artiodactyla; family Moschidae; genus Moschus; species Moschus berezovskii. Next base: position 88,223,581 of record NC_142468.1, read on the forward strand.
AGGAGACGCAGGTTCGGCCCCTGGGTTGGGAAGATCCTCTGGAGCAGGAAGTAGCAACCTACTCCAGTATTCTTACCTGGAAAAGTCCATGGACAGAGGAGCCTGGTGGGTTACAGTACATGGGGTGGCAAAGAGTCAGACACGACTGAGCACACGTGGTGCATGGTGAAAGTGTGGGGCCCAAGTTGGGGTGCTCCTCAGAAGGGATGCTTGGGTGTTTGGGAAGAGGTTTGTTTTGTGCATTGAAAGGGTCCTCAAAAGCACACAAAAGTCCAAACACAGCACCCTCATTCCTGGTCCACATTTTTGTACATGGACCTGTTACTCCTACTTGAAATGTTTTTCCTCCCTCTGTCTCAAGCCTCCCCATTCTTCAAAGCCCAGCTTAAATCACGCCTCCTTGGGACTTCCCTGGTGGTCCACTGGTTAAGAATCTACCTGCCAATGTAGGGGACATTGGTTCAACTCCCGGTCTAGGAAGAACAGACATGCTGTAGAGCAGCTAAGCTTGTGTGCCAGTTACTGAGTCCACCCTCCAGAGCCCATGAGTCGCCCTTACTGAGCCTGAATGCTGCAGTGTCCACAGCCCGTGTGCCTAGAACCTATGTTCTGCAACAAGAGAAGCCATCACAATGAAAAGCCTGCGTGCCACAACTAGAAAGTAGCTCCCACTCGCAGCAACTAGAGGAAGCCCACGCACAGCAGTGAAGACCCAGTGCAGCCAAAATAAATAAGTAAATAAAAAAAATTTTTTTAAAGTATGCTCCTTCTTGACACTTTCCCTCTCTGATAGCACAGGGGTAGGAGAAGGTACTCTGAACTAGTGAGGGGCCAAGTCCAGACTTCACATGAACCCTGTTTCTCTTCAATGGGACTCAGTTTCTTTATCTTTAAAATGGGTGGCTATAGCAGAGGGCTTCTAGGACCTTTCCAGCTCTGAAGTTCAGTGTGTGTCCCAGGCCTCACTGGCCCATCCACCTTTGAACTGCTAAAACAGTTTAGAAGGTCCTCATCTTAGCTATATTTGGAATCACTAGGGAGCTTTTAAAAAAAAAAAAACAAAACAAAGTTCAGCTTCATCTGGACTGAATAAATCAGAATCTCTGGGGTGGGGCCTGGGCATTAGTAATTTTTAATGCCTGCATGGCATCACTGATTCAATGGACATGAGTTTGAGCAAACTCCAGGAGATTGTGAAGAACAGGGAAGCCTGGCGTGCTACAGTCCATGGGGTCGCAGAGTTGGACACAACTGAGCGGCTGAACAACAACATGATTCTAATATCCAGCAAGAGTTGGAAGAACCCACTCGGGATCAGGACAATCCAGTTGACAACTAGCATGAGTGCTAAATGATGGATGGATGCATAGGCAGAAGGGGGATGAGTGGGTTGATGGGTGGACACGCGGGCGAGTGCATAGACGGATTAACGGATGGGTAGGTGGGTGAGGGGCTGGAATGATGGGCACATGAACGGTGCGCGGAGGGGAGATGAGTAGGAGGATGATGGGAGGACAGAAGAGCTGAATGGGTGATAAATGCAGCCTTTCTCTTGCAACTGTTTGCTACCTTCCTTGAGTTGACCTTGTCTTTTCATTAGGACTATGAGTATCCTTAGGTAAGGATTTTCCATATCCTTTATGTTTTCCCACAATGTTCTCAGCATAGAGCCAGATAGAACAAATGCTCAAAGGAGTCCTAATATCTTTGTATGTTAAAAACACTAGGCTAGGGGAAGATGTGTGCTGTGTGTGAAACTGTGCTCAGTCATGTGCAACTCTCTGCGACCCATGGACAGTAGCCCGCCAGGCTCCTCTCTCCATGGAATTTTTCAGGTAAGAAAACTGGAGTGGGTCACCACTGCCTACTCCAAGGGATCTTCTCGATCCAGGAATTGAAGCCACGCCTCCTGTGAATCCTGCATTGGCAGGGAGATTCTTTTCCACTGTGCCACCTGGGAAGCTTAGGGGAAAGTTGGGGGGTTAAATATTGTACCCTTCTTTCACTGTGACTTTAGTCAAGTCAACCTGCCTTAGGTTTCTCGTGGTCTTAATAATACAACCACCCCGACTCCCCACCGCCAACAAAGTCGAGTGAGTCAGATAAATTTAAAAGTATAGTATATATGGAGAAAGTGTTATTGCTATCATGATCCCTGTTGTTTAGTTCCTCAGCTCAGCAGTGGTGTTTCTGACCTCCTTTGCACATTGCTGGTAGTCACTGACCGTCCTGTCTTTGGTGGCATTTTATCCACCACCCTCAGGGTGCAGGTTTCTACTGATAGATGTATGAGCCCAGAGCTTCTGGGAGCCCTGGAAACCTGACACTGGTTCAGGAGAGGAGGCCAGGACTCAGCCACCCTGGCATCTCTGCTCTTCCACATGAAGCCTTCACCTTTCCCTCACCAGTTTTCCCCTGCTCACCAGTGTCCCTGTTCCCCTCAGGTCCTCAGCTCCCAGCTCTTAGTTCTTGGCAAGCTTCCTGGCAGTGCCCCCCGGCCTGGCCCTGTCTTCAATGTGCTTGCCTGATGGACTAATGCAGTAGCTAATGGACCATGGTCCATCCTGCACTCCAGCCACTGATGGATCCTGAACGTGCAAAGCTGATCAGGACTTCTTCTGGCTTAAAATTCTCTGTAGGCTTCTTCGTGAGTCCCCCTCCATCTCCAGCTCCTTACCTCCATCCCACCTCTGCCCATTCTGCACAGACTTTTGAACATTTCCTGGCTATGCTGCACCCTTCTCTGACTCCAGGCCACTGCATGTGCTGCTCCCACTGCCCAGAATATCCTCCCCTCCCCCATTCCGGCCTCTTCACTTGACAAACTTCAGCTCCATCTCTGAGAGTCACCTTAGGGCCCTCTGGAGGGAGATGTTCTCCACTGGCCTGAGCAGAACAAACAACCTAGGAAATGGTGAGGGTGTGAACAAATGAACACACAGGTGTGTTCTTTTAAAAGCCTCAATATAAGAAAGTCCAAATAATGTAATCAGGGATTCTCCCTGCTTTAAGCACAGTCATTGAAGGGTACCCCTGATAAGGAATTGCCCGAAGAGATTTGATGTAGGCCTTAAATGTAAGGCCTGGCTAGGTTTATGGGAGGTGGTAGGGGAAGACAGAAGAAAAGAAGGAAAAGAACAAAGAGAAGAGAATGAGCTATTAATATAAGAGGGAAGTAGGGACTAGTTCAGAAAATGTGTCTAAATCTAGTGATTATAAAAGAGGCAGACAATGAAAGAAGATATTGCTAGTGTAGATATAGAATCTGGATAAGTAGTGGATATAAACATAGAATCTTGGAACTGGAAAACATCCCTCCCACTCCAGAAAGTACATTTCACCCACTCACTCTTGATAAAACACAGCATAAACTCCAACATATATTACCCAAGGCCCCTGGACAAGATCACGCTCACACTCTGCTAATTGTCCTCTGATGGGGTGCCAACTTCTGAACCTTCAGATTATTTCACAAAACATGGTGTATAAATACTCTGGGCCGTTGGCTCTAAGGATACAATAAAACTATTGAGAGTCTCAGGTCCAGAATAAAGCCCCTATAAAGTTCATATTCTTTAGCTAATGCAGCTTTCAATTATGCTCACCCATTTTCAACAGAAAAAGATGTAATGTTAATCAAACATTTAATTTGCAAGTGTTTTTCTCCGTAAATGTCATGTACAAGGAGAAATTCAGACGTGATCCACAACCTAATTGCATAAGGATGCCTTATTCGGCAGTGTGTATCTGTGCTGCGGTGAGCAGAGAGGAAAGAGGCAGCCTCTTAGATTCTGATGCTCTGTGAATATCCTTCTCATTTCAGAGTATGGAGCATTTGGAAAATAAACCCAGTGCTATTTATAATGTTTGGTAACATTCCTGTCTCAACTCAGTTTTCATAGTAAATATCTTGCCCCCAAAGCAAGTTCTGTGATTCAAAGATCAGGTGAATAGAGGGGACCAATTTGCTGTTCAATTGCTAGTTATTAAATCACAGTGGTGAGGAGCCTTATGTGGCCTTACTGCCTAGGTTTTAAATACAGAATATCCTCCATCTGATTTGGGGGTCTCTGAGAAGGGGTTTCTATCTCTTTCCTAGAGATGGTTCATGATTTTTTTTTTAAAAGGAATCCCTAGGGACTTCTGCGGTGGTCCAGTGGCTAAGACTCTATAAATCCCAATGTAGGGAGCCCAGGTTTGATCCCTAGTCAGGGAACTAGATCCCACATGCTGCAACTAAGAGTTCACATGCTGTAATTAAAGATCCCACAGGCTACAACCAAGACCCGGTGCAGCCAAAACAAAAACACAACCCCCTGTACATATGTGTAAAATTTTTTCTAAAAAAAGAAGGAATCCCCAAATTTCCAGAGGCAGATGGACTTTATGACCAGAAGACTGTATCAGCTGCAAGAGTGTGATTTCATGACACTGGGTCGGAGACTTCTAGAAAGCACGGTGATCCAGGCCCTTCCTACCCGGTATGTGGTTCCAGTCCAGCAGCGTTGGCATCACATATGAGTTTGCTCGAAATGCAGGGTTTCAGGCCCAGATTCCCTGCCCCCTTCCCAGCTATTGAATCAGAACCTGTGTTTTATTAAGATCCCCAGATGATTCATGTGAGCAGCTCTGGTCTAGTTCGTGCCCCACTGAACTCTCTCTCAATTGCTGGGAAGTCTCTGACCCATTTCATTTTTTGCTGTTCTAGGCCTGGGGAGAAACAGGAAGATCTGAGAAGGGGATGAAGTTGGGAGGGGTGGCAAGAGAGAACAGGACTTAACTTTCTGAGCCTCATTTTCCCCATCTGTAAAATGGGAGGTCAAAATACCCACTCTGCTCAGGGTTGTTGTGAAGATTATGAACAAGGTAATGTAGATCTGGTGCCCAACCCCGGCCCTGACACATACTAGGTGCTCAATTCAACAAACACAAGTTCCCTGCCTATTGGAACCTCATACACCCTGATGGACAGCCATGCAGACAAGAACCTTAGCCTGCTCCAATCTTGAGCCTTAGGCCTATAGCTCCTAATTCAGACAAAGAAACTGCTATCTGCTGAGAAGAAAAGAAATAAAAGCTGGAGAAGTAAGCAGGACCCCTCAGGGTTATGAGGCTCCAGTTACCAACGATACAGACATCACTCACTTATTCAAGGCACGAAATGAAGAACACGTCTGGAAACCAGGGCTCCAGATCTGATTCTGCTAGGGACTCACAATGTGACCCTGGGCCTCCGTTTCCCTACTTGTGCCAGGGAGAGGGTAGAATTCATTCTCACCAAGGTCCCTTCTCACCCTGTCATTCTCTGATTCTGCCCGGAGTTGCAGGGAACGACTCTTGCCAAAAGCTGCATGCAGACTTTTTTCACTGGAAAAATTAATTCAGTCCTCAATATTGCAGCCTATAAATTACTGGCCAATCTGGTTCAGAAATATTAAGGGAACATTTATAAACTGCACCTTCCATTCAATGCTGCAGAGTAAAGATCTTGGGGCCTTCAGATGTTTATCTTCCTTAAAGCCCCAGCTAGAATCAATCTCCCCCAGCCTTCACTGCAGAGAATATCATTTCAAGGCGGAGATGGTATGTCAGGAGATGTTCCTCTCCCCCTCCCCACTCCCTGCTCTTGGGAATTCAGCTCCCCAAATTCAAACTGGAGACTCTGAGTGAAGCCAAGGGAGGGTAGGCAGGAGAAGACGGTGGTAACAGAGGCTGGGGTGGGCCACACTGTCCTGATCCACTCTGGCAGGGCCAAGGGGAATGGTATTGGCTCAAGGGCCCTGAGAACGGGCCAG